>NC_136061.1:2021492689-2022700392 GCF_964261635.1 Lissotriton helveticus
ATCCCCCTAGAAAGAAGGAAAACAGTCACACAGGCCCTGCTAGTCAGCAGGCTGGACTATGGCAATGCCCTTTTTGTGGGCATGCCAGACTACCTATTCAAACGTTTACAGGTGGTGCAGAATGCTGCAGCAAAACTAGTGTGCAACAAAGGCAAACACAGATCAGCAAAGCACTGCCTAAAACAACACCACTGGCTGCCAATGAGTCAAAGAGCCTGCTTCAAGCTCCTTCGTCATGCTCACAGGACACTCCACGATACAGGACCCATGATCCTCCAAATCAAAATACACTTCTATATTTCTGCCAGACAACTAAGATCACAACACCTTGACCTGGCCGAGACAAAAAAAAATACATAAGTCTAGAACAGGAGGCCGCACCTTTTCACACTTGGCAGCACGACTCTGGAACGAGCTTCCAGTCGAACTTAGGTTGACTAAGAGTACAATGCCTTCAGGAGAAAACTCAAAACACACCTATTCCCCAAAGACTGATATCTGGCCCTTCAACCTCATCCACCTATTTCTCACCGTAATCCTTAGCGCCATTACATCCCTTCGGATAAATGTTGCGCTCTAAAAATAAATAAACTGCATCAAAAATCGTCAAACATGACGTAAATTTTATCCATTTTTAAGACATCTATGAAACATCACCATCCAGCCATTCTCCAGCGGATGCAGGCAGCCACTCTTTCGGTTTTAATATTTTCGGTTGTATTCTTGGTGGCATTCTGCTTGAAGCTTACATTGTGAGTTGTTCTTTTGGCTTTATCTGTTCGCTGAAGCTAGGTCCTCCTGGTGCTTATGTCTGCTTTATAATTTAATAAATGAAGCTAAAACTAATCATCCAACCTAATCTTTCCAGCCACCCGTCAGTCCCTCCGTCCATCCATTAAGCCAACCACATCTATCCACCCATCTATCAATCCACCATTCAATTATCCATTCATTCGTCCACCCACAGTCAGTCCATCCATCTACCTGTCAGTCCTGTCATCCATCCATAAACCCACCCATATCTATCGACCCATCCAGCTTTCTACCCATCGACTAATCCATCCATCCAGCTATCTATCTTTCCATCCATCCATCCACCCGTCGTCCATCCATCCGCTCATCCATTTGTCAGTCCCTCCACCTGTTACTCCATCAATATATCCACCTGTCAATCCATCTATCCGTCAATCCATCTATCCATCCACCCGTCTGTCTATCCATCCATCCATCCATCCATTTTCATTGCCACATGTATTTCCCTCCGTCCATCCATCAAGCCACCCACATCCATCCACCCATCTATCAATCCAGCATTCAATTATCCATCCATCCGTCCTCCCACATATCCGTGAGTCCATCCATCCATCGATCCACACATCCATTTTCATTGCCACACGTATTTTGCAAGGTCTAGATAAGGGAAACATTCCCTTATTGATTGTAGATAGGCGGCGTGTAGACACGGCTTCTAATGTTAATTGGCTCCGCGATCAGTCCACACTGTTTTTATGAAAAATAAACAGTGCAAGCTTGGTAGCTGCAGACTATTATGTGAACATCTGCAAAATAGGGTATGGAATACTAAATAGAAAGATGTTCTATTCAGAAACAATTGTTCAACTGCAACTTGATCACTTTGTGAACGAAGGGAATTCTGGAGCCTTCATTGTGTTGCCGCTCGTTCAGAGGACTTGCTCTCAACGTTTCCTGCCCGTCGCTACAGGAGTAGCCTTCCAGCAATCCTTGCCCTTTCTGAGTCCTGCGTGTGGAGGCGTCTATCAGCGAGGCCGCAGCGGAGGTGAGAGGCGCGGCCCCGGGACTGCGAGGACCAGCAATCAACAGCACCAGCTGTGTCCTCTTCCCGCATGAGCTGCGCCCCCTCCCAGTGCCCCGCCCCCACCAAAGCGCTCTTCACCTCTCGCGGCCCCCGCTTTGCGGGAGCCGCTCGTTCAGAGGACTTGCTCTCAACGTTTCCTGCCCGTCGCTACAGGAGTAGCCTTCCAGCAATCCTTGCCCTTTCGGAGTCCTGCGTGTGGAGGCGTCTATCAGCGAGGCCGCAGCGGAGGTGAGAGGCGCGGCCCCGGGACTGCGAGGACCAGCAATCAACAGCACCAGCTGTGTCCTCTTCCCGCGTGAGCCACGCCCCCTCCCAGTACCCCGCCCCCTCTCACCGAATAGGAACTTAAGTAACTCCATTAACGCGCATCGCGGGACGCGCGCGGGTCGCAGCCCGGGGCGAAGCCCGGGCCAAGGGCGGGCCCGTTTCAGGCCGTTCCAGGCTGTATAAGGCTGGGCTGGGCCACCCCCCTTGGCTTCTACTTTTTAGAAGCTGCCCTCTCATTCTAAGGTACCGCTGTGGATACTTGTGTATATTGGAGCTAGACCCTGATCACTTTGACAATGACTAGGGGTTCAAGAAGTAAGACTGCACAAAAAACTGCCCTGATTACAGGCCCAATTGATAAGTTCATTGCAACAACTACTGAGGCCATTAACTTAAGTATTTCCTTGCTAGAGCGCAGGGTGTCTCAGGACCTTGCGATTGCCCGGAGATCCTCGTTGGGCCCCTTGGCAACTGCGCAAACACCGCCTCCATCAAATTCACCTATCCCAATCCTTATACAGTCTGGAGCCACAGCCTAAGTCCATGCTATCCCTAATGCTGTTGATTTATCTGTCACCAACCTGTCGTTGGAATCGGACTCGACAGGGAGCCTTGAGATAACACCGGATCTTGAGCGATTTCAGCAAGAAGATCCAGCACAAGAAATCCGGCTCAAGGGGGTTAGAGAAGGCGCTGTCCCGAAGCAACCCGAACTTCTAAATAGGGGGAATAACACTAGTCACCCTCTCACTTCTAAAATTAAGAAAGGCCCCACTGCACCACCATCTAAGAACGCCAATTACAGTAACAACCTTGCACATCCTTCTTTGTCCAACTCACAATGTTTTACATTGGACATGGATCAAGTGGTTGGCTCTAGGCCGACTGACTGCGACACTTCGCAGCTGTTTGCCAGATTTAGGGACCTATTAAAACACCACCTCCAACCCCTGGAACGGAGTATCATGGCAATTGAAAAGCAACTTGCCACACTCCTCGACAAACAATCCATCCAGAACAGGGCGGGACTTGCCAAACATGGGGGGGCCCCCGATAGTGGTGAATCCCGGGGTTATACCAGCTAATTTAGACAGCCCGCACGCAGTGCCTAAAGCCCAGTCTAAAACAAATGAGCCCTCAACCCCTTTATCTTTAACCACAAATAACCGCGTAACATCTAAATCACAAGCCCCAAATCCCCATCCCAGCCACCATCACTTAGTCAGCAACATTTTTCTCTTCCCCCCGCCCCCTGTCGTTCCATCAACAGCTGCTAACCATACCACGGCCAAGGTATCTTCGCAGCCACTCCAAATAAAACCACCTGTAGCTCTACCAACTGCCGACAATCTTACCTCGGCCAAGGCATCTTCGCAGCTATCCCAAACTAAACCCCCAGCGCCATTAAAACTACATCCTCTAGAGGGTAAGAGGGGGTCCAGATCTAAACGCCCAGTTCATCTATCACCGGAGGTATCCCCATTTACTGTGATTCTTACGGGGGTACCCGAACTAGCAGCAGATTCAACTGAACAATCCTGGTCCCTCATGAACAAAATCCTTCAATGGCTTAGTATCAACAGGCCATTACAGCCCCCAAACACCAGCAGATTATCATCTGTGCGTAGAGTCCCATGGGTGGGGGCGAGCCCCAAGAGCATTCAGGGGGACTGCATCATTATTACCTGCGAAGATGCGTCCACCGTGAACCATATCTGCTCGTGGCCAGATCTGGAGAAGAAAGGGGGAATCGACGCCCATCGACTCTCCTTCTATCCCCCCGTATATAACTATCATCACCCAATTCCGCCTCCAAACTGGGTTTTACCTCCAGAACAAATATGGAATTATGGAGGCCCATGGCTTACCCAAAAGAGCAGGAGCAGGGGATGGATGCCTCGCCCCCCTTGGTATCCCAACAAAGGCAATTTTGTGGCTGATGGGTGGCAAGGTATTCACACTAATAACAGATTCGATTGCCTTGAGATGGTCGATTGACTTTGTGCTCTACCATCATCAAGCCAGTCTGACAACAGGGAGGTAGGGTCAAACGTATGTATGCAACAAATCTACCCTAGCGATCGTGCAGCCCCTTCTATGGACCACGTTTCCCATAGTGGACATGATGCCGCACGGAAGGTTTCCGTCCAGGAAGGTAGCCCCCTAGAACCCCTCCCCAAATCCTACCCTTGTAACAACCAGGCCCCTATTTGTGGGCCTGTAGATGGGTATCAGCTGAGAGATGTTCCATGCAATGGTAATGAAGCAGGCATGGTCCTTAGTGCTCTTAAGACTGCTCCATGTGTGAGTGCCAAGGTGGACAACCGGATCATAGCACGTGCCTCTCGACTGAAGCAGGTTGCATATGGCCGAACCGAGCATGCCGATCTCACCCTTATTTCCTGGAACATTGCCGGAATTGCAGGGAAACTGAACACCCCGTTCTGGCCCAAGTTTATAGGGGAAGGATTTGATATAGTCCTCCTTCAAGAAACTTGGTGCCAAGAGCAAATAAATATAGAAGGCTGTTCTTCCCATTGCCTCAATGCCACTAAATCCAGCTCTGGTAGGGCTAAGGGGGGCCTTCTGCTACTCCTGTCCAACAAGTTGTGCAATAGTAAAGTCAGAAGCAGCACAACTGTGGGAGCCCATAGTCAGGTAGTGAGGGTCCAATGTAGCAAGGGAAATGATTTGGTCCTTGTCAATTTTTATAATAATATCTTTGATGTAACTAGAGGGAATATTTTATTCCCCCTAGAAAAAGAAATCACAAGGGTTTTGGGTATTACAAACAGAAGGGCAGACGTCCTATGGGCAGGGGACTTTAATCTGCAGCCCTGTCACTTATCAAAAGGGAATCCCTGTGGCTTTGGAATGGAGATAGACAATCATCGGGGGGTTATGGGTGAGGGCGAAGACTCTCTTCACTTTCCATATTGCCAATATGGTACAATACTTAAACTACTAATCAAATTAGACTTACATCTTTTAAGCTGTAACAAAAACAGTTTGAACGATATCTGCCCCACTTTTACAGGGAGGGATGCTGGGACTTTCATTGATCATATTTTGTTCTCCAGTACAGGAGACTTTTTAAATCCTTGTATCAGAGAGGAAAGCCTCAGTGATCATAACAGCATTTGCGTTACCCTACCGGGACGGGGTGCTAAATTAGCGACAGGAGAAACCTGCTCTACTGCAATAGTTCCGATCAGACCTAATGGTCCGAGGATTAAATGGTCTGGAACCAGCTCCATGGCCAAAAAGAGGGAGGTCATAGTCAGTTGTAAAACTGAGATTAGCTACTGCCTAAAAAACGTAATCAACCCTGATCTCCTGATGTCACAATTTATCAAGATTAATACCATTATTGAAGGCATCTTTACTAAGAAATCCCCATCTAACAGAACCACAAATCGGGGTTGGTTTGACAAACCCTGTACAGTAGCCTTACGGGAATTGAAAGAAGCTCTGGGCACCAAACCCCGAGACAGCAACGTTGTAAAACAACTAAGGGTCAATTATAAAATGGCAATTTCCAAAAGGAAAAAGGTCCTACAACATGAAGCGTGGGATAAGTTGAAGGAAGCAGCCGAGACTAAAAATTGTAAACTCTATTGGGAAACAATTAACAGTCCCTTTTTAAATACCGATGGTTGTCCGGAAATAACCTCCTACGTTTTATGTAATGAGTGGATTATCCACTTCACTAATATTTTTAACCCAGAAGGGACACTCCTAACTGTATCAGTTACCGAGTCCTCCCCCTGGACACCTTTACCTTTGGAGGTGACCCTGGAGGAGGGCCTTTAAGGGCTTTCTAATAGTAAAGGGGGGGGGGGGGGGGGGGGGGGAAGGCCCCAGGCCCTGATGGGGTACCCATCGATCTTTTACAAGCAGAACCAAACCTGTGGGCTCCTATTTTGGTGAGGACTTTTAACTGTGCAGCAGAAGGCAATATCCCCCCCTCTTGGGGCCAATCAGTCATTATACCCCTTTTTAAAAAAGGCAGTAAATCAGAGGCTTCCAACTACCGACCAATTTCTTTGTTGGACGCCTCAGTAAAGGTCATGAGCAGAATCTTGCTCAAAAGACTAGAAACTTGGGCCACAGACATGAATATCCTAACAAAAGTACAATACGGCTTCAGGAAAGGTATAGGCACCCTGGAGCAATGCGTAAATTTGGATCTTATTATTAATAAATATACCGTTGTTACAAAAGGCAACCTTTTTTTATGTTTTGCTGATCTGAGCAGCACGTTCGACCTAGTTGATCACGCTATTTTATGGCAGGTCTTGTTCGAGTCAGGTGCACCGAAGGAAATAGTCCATTTCTTGGCCAGGCTCTACGAGAAATTATCCTGTAAGGTTCGTTATGGCACTCTAGGTGAATGTACGCCGTTTTTTAAAGTTTCACGTGGCATCCGCCAGGGATGTGTACTGGCCCCCCTTTTATTTTCCCTTTTTATTAATCACATCGATAGCATCCTGATTGATACTGCAGTAGACGCTCCCCTGATTGGAGGCAAACCTGTCCCAATCCTACTATATGCGGACGACGCTGTTCTTTTATCCCGCACCCAGAATGGGTTACAGCGATTGATTGACAGATTCGCGCAGTTCATTCAAGATAGGAGGCTCCGCGTGAATAAATCCAAGACTTATATAATGTCGTGTGGGCACTCTGCCAATAAGATGAAGCACAGTTTTTTCCTGGACAACGACAAGATGACATATGTCAAATCATTCTGTTATCTGGGAATCACCTACGGCAGTGATGGGTCTTGGACACCTGAGTTTGACAACATAAGGTTGAAAATGATGCGGACCACCAGTAGTATATTTCGATTTGCGTCCAAGCTCGGATTGAGAAGTATTTCTGACATGACTAACATATATAATATACGCTGTGTTTCTTCTGCACTGTATGGGGCGGGAGTTTGGGGTCACATCGAGGGCCCTTCGCTCCAAAAAGATGAAAACAAGTTTCTGAAAAGACTGTTATGCGTCCCCCCCCCTCCGCCTCTGTCCAACTAATCCATGATGAGGTAGGGATCGAGTTTATCTCGGACTTAGCAGCCGTTCGGCCACTCTTATTGTGGCGTTCTATTTGGGCTAAGCCAGAGACTCGATTCACTCAAGAAATTATTCTTGATTGTATAGGATTGGACCACTCACCACGTATTCAATGGTTGAAATACATTCATTAATGGTATAAAACTCTATTTGAAATAGATGTCCTTCGTGACCCCGAACTGGCGGCTGCAATTCCCAAAAAAGAAATTAAACAAACATTTTTAAATTTTAAAAAGAAAGGGCGAGATAAGGTGTATGGTAAGTTAGCCACCGTGCAGTTTTATAAGGAACTAAACCTAACTCCGGGGCTCCAAGCCTACCTTTTGAACGTTTCCCGTCCCTCTCACCAATTTGTACTAACCCGAGTCAGGTTGGGCATTGTACATCATCTTGTCGCATTTCCAGATCAGAAAATAAGATCCGAGACTCCATGCCCATGTGACAATACTTCACACCAGAGCTGCTGTCATTTTCTACTTTTTTGTAAATGTTATCACTTCTTAAGGGTAAGATACCTAAAACCTATCTTTTTAAAATATAACATTCGATCCCCAAAGAGTGCCTTAGAGTTATTATCTTCCCTAGAGAACGCAGACATTTGTTTTTTTGTTGCCACTTTCGTCTTGAAATGTACAGCTGCCAGGAAGTGTATAGTGTTGCAATAACCTTATATATCCCTGTCTGTACATTCATGTTTCATATGTTTGAAAATCATATTCTTTAACCTTGTACTATTGTTGCCCTGTGCCATACAGGAACCTCTGCATTTAAACGTACAGCTGCCAAGATAGCACCTTGTGTGAAAATTATATCTATTCCTGTCTGTACATGTATGACCTTTTTATCTTATTGGTTTCATATTTTACTTTTAACTATGCTAGGTTGATCAGTGATTGCCATTATATGCTCTCTACCTCTCTATGTATTATTCCCGAGACTATTTGAGTTACTCTGTATTTAGAACAAATATGTTTATAATGAATATGTTTTATGCTTGTATGATTTGTATTTCTCAAATCGAATAAAAGCTTATGACTTGACTTGGAAACATTCCCCTCTACAGGAGTATGTGGCCTTACACTGCAGTTATCTTCTGGCCTGGAGCTCTTGAGCCTTTCCAAGTGGCAGAACCACGGCGCAAGCATTGAAGAGGGCAGCGCTCGGGATACTACATAGCAGGGATTCTGTGTCCTACGTCCAGCGCCGATACAGCGATAACATACATGCGATGAACACACAACCTTTTGTTCCAAAGAGCAGCACAATTATCCCCCCAGACGAGGCAACCAAATAGGGAATCCCTATTCTTCTATGCCACTCGTTATGGTAGAAAAACCCTATGTGGCAATTATGCACTTGGTCTCTTGTAATAAGAGTAAAAGATAGAGTTCCTTTTTTACATGAACAGTGCCCCTGACAGGTAATAACACTGGAGTGGGCAGAAAGAGGTCAGCTCAATACAGATGAAACCCATTGAAACCCATAGAAACTTCGGTCTCCAACTTGTATGGTTATTTTTAGTTTACATGGGGTACCCACGGATAAAGAGCTATCTTTTGAGTATACCACAAAATATTATAAACTCCATGTAGATCCCTTGGTTATCCAGCTTTTATTATATAAAGAACTCTCTCTCATTGGAGTTGAGTCCACCCTGGTAGTACCATCCTACCAGGTTGGGGTGAGGTCACCAAGGATGAAACATGCCACAAAATGGAGGTGAGGCTTCCCTATTCAATGTGGGAGAACCCCATATGGGACACACAGAAATGTTTAGAATAGGATTTGCCTAAATTACAGATACCGAAAACAATCATGTCATTGTGATACTTTGGCAGATTACGTGCAATCTCCCTATAGAGGCAAACCTTCCATCAACCCCCATGTGGAGGGCAGAAATAACTACTCCCATTTCTAGGTTAGGGCTTTGGTCGGAAGCCAGGGGGGCCTTCTCATCCTTTTGTTTGTTTAGGTGTCCTATTAAAAACCTGGTTTTAAAAGGCACAAGACAGGGATGTCCACTCTCCCCTCTCCTGCTCGCGATAGTACTGGAACTACTCGCATCGTGGATCCATCAAGACCCAGTCATAAGGGGACTTAGGTGGACAATGGGATGGGAGGACCGCATATCACTTTATGCAGACATCTTACTATACATGACATCTCCCGCCAGAACGCTCAATTGTCTCCTAGATATTTGTGCGGCCTATGGTAGGGCCTCGGGCTATACCATTAAAGGGTCAAAATCGCTGCTTTACATCCGTCATGCCCCCCCCTCTCGAATCTACCCCGGAACTGTGAGATACAGATAGCGGAACGGGGTTTTAAATACCTCGGCATTTACATCACCCCCCAGGCAATACACTTCATAGAAGAAAATCTCATTACGCCATTGGCCTGCTTCCGCCGTGATGTGAAGCACTGGCGTTCTCTCCCGCTGACGTTACTGGGCAGAGCAGCGCTTTTCAAAATGATTGCATTGCCCAGATTTGTGTATGCACCTGGTGGTGGAGAAAAGGTCCACTACCTAGATGGTTGTTCCCCCCCTAAAACAAGCCCTGGAAAAGCCAATTCGTCATGTCTATACAACAGCTATTTCAATGTGTTTTTTGCCTAGTTGTACATTAGTGTGGCTGTTGTTCAGTATAGCTAAAAGATAGTGTGTCAGGAAGTAGAGTTGAAGAGGGGAGTAGAGTTCAGTGGCAGAGTGTATTGTGGAGTGCCGAGGAACAGGGCGTATTGGGTCCGAGTGGATTGAGGAAGTGGGGTGGATTGGAGTGGATTAGAGTGGAGTAGATAGGGGGACTGGATTGGGGTAGAGTGGGTTAAATTGAGTGGAGAGCAGTGGGTGGACTGAAATGGGATGAGGTGGACTAGATGGGTTTGGGGTGTGATGGATTGGACTGGAGTGTGGTGGGCTGGATTGGATTGAGTGGGTGGACTGAATTGGGGTGGGGTATTGGATTGGGATAGGGTGGGATGGATTGAAGTAGATTGGAGAAGGGTAGATTGAGTGGGGCAGCCTGTTTTGAAATGAGTGGGGCAGATTGATTAGGGTGGGCAAATTGAAGTGGGGTAGGTTGGGAGGACTGGAGTTTGGTGGATTGGATGGGGTGAGTAGAGTGAGATGGGGTGAATTGAAATAAGTGTGGGATGGGGTAGATTGGATTAGATTGGGGTGGAATGGATTAAGTGGGGCTGATTGGCATGGAGTGGGGCATATTGGAGTGTACTGCACAATTACTTGTTCCCTCTGACTCCTCCCCTCCAAAACTCCTTTTTACTCATCCAAAAGCCTCCTTCTAGTGCCAAGACCTTAAAAGAAATTATTTTAAAAAAATAATAATCTTCACTCTTTTATCCCTCCACTATCCTTTTCAATCAAAATTGACTATCATGTTCACTTCTCAAATTCCATATTCAACTATACTAATTCACCAGTAATCCTTTATGGGTTCCAGAGTAGCGTGCTACTTGCCAATAAAGCGTCTCAACACCCCATCAGGGTTACAAGCGCTACATAAATGCAAACCTTTTCCACCCCTCCCCAACCCTTCTCAATCCAAATAACTGACTAACTTACCCATCACTAAAATTACTTTCATGTTTCACCATACTAATTCAACACTAATACTTATGGGTTCCAGAGTAGCGTGCTACTTGCACTTCAAAACCCCATCAGGGGTAGTAAGCGATAGATATATATATATATATATACACACACACAAACCTCTTTCCCTCTTCTATCCCGCCACCTACCCTTCTCTACCCAAATAACTGAATAACATATCCACTACTCCGATTCGATAAACTTGATTCAGTTCACACAATATGAAACCATAAAAGTTACAACTTACAATTTCTATTCCGTATCCATATTAAAATGAAACACATTGCTTAAAATATACAGATCCAAATATACAGTACAAAAGTTCTGCTGATTATCCGATAGGAGGAGTATGTGGGGGGCAAACATGATAAAAACGAATTAAGGGATTTTTAAAAACAAATTCATCATACGGTACATGTTCCAAATCCTTAAAGACCAAGCATTTTCTATACTTCATCAAGCTTTTCAGAAAGCCAGCCACGAAAGGGATACATTCTGGTTTTAACATTAATAGGTAGTAGAGAGCGGGGCATACCTGATTAAAATGTAACTTTAACAAAGTTTTTAAATAAAAGCTCCTAGGGATTTCATAAAATTTACAGAAAAACACTAAGTGCAGCAGGTGCTGTGGAGACATACTATTCTAATTTTCAACACTAATCCTTTATAGGTTCCGGAGTGGCATGTTAAGCACCAGAAAAGCGCTTCAACACCCATCAGGGGTAACAAGTGCTATATGAATGCAAACCTTTTTTACCCTTTTATCCCTCCGCTTTCCTTCTCACTCCAAATAACTGACTAATATCCACCACTGAAATTACTTTCATATTTCACCATATTAATTCACCACTAATCCTGTATGGGCTTCCGGAGTAGCGTGCTTCAACACCCCATCAGGGGTAACAATCGCTATATAAATACAAACCTTTTTTCCTCCTCTATCCTTCCGCTATCATTCCAAATAACGGACTAACCTATCCACCACTTAAAATGTACTTGCATGTTTTACTATACTAATTCAACACTAATCCTCTATGGGTCCCTGAGTAGCGTGCTACTTGCCGAAAAAGCGCATTGACGCCTCCTCAGGGGAAGTAAGCGCTATATAAAAGCAATTACAATACAATTAAAGCATCATTTCCGAAAGTACACATAAGAAAAACAATATCGCTTTGCCAAAAAGAATCCTCATCTTTTGAGAACAGACACCCACGAGTAAAAACAAAAGAAAACATGAGTGCAAAGTGAGAAAAGAAGACTTGGCAAAAGAAATGTAACTGGCAAAAATGTGCCCAGCAGGACAAACAAAATTGCAAAGATTTTTTTTCTAGTCATACGCCTTCTGTTTGCAGGGCACCAAAAGTTAAACAGAGCAAAGTTAGTACCTCAATCACGTCTTGAACATCAGACGGGCACTGATTAAGTTGACTCAATCAGCGCTTGGTCCCTGCTCCACAGAAAGAAATACAAATATTGTTAGGCATGCCTGGACAAATTACGTGGCTGTAAAGAAGAGTGCAACGCAAGCCAATAAATGGTAAGCAATGGGCGGGCTCCAAGCCCTTTTTGTGTAAAATCAGTGTCTTACAAGCGAGACAAATGCTTTGGCACATGCACTTGCAGGCTCGACCCAAAAAGAAATAAAATAACCCCTAGCAGGTACCCACTAATGAGAATGGGTGCTTGGAGAGCTATGGGGAGGGGGGCAGATTGGCTCATTTTACTTTCACTTTTACAGTACAGTAAGGATGTCAGCGTGCCATGCTCACTGGTCATAATTACCCAAAAATAACATTTGCTCCTGGCTAAGCTCTTTTCCAGCAGTGTGAACTGAAAAATAAAACAATAAGGATTCCCTCTGGTGCCACAAGACGGATTTCCGTGCCTTTCGATCCTCGAGATGACCTACACTTTAATAGCGCCCGTCTTCGTGTGCTGCTGACAAAAGTCGTATAAATACCAACCGAGGATTTAAAAATCCAATCTGGTTTTGCTGGGTTAGACAAACAGAAGCAAATTCTGCGTTTCCAAATACAGCAAAAAATAATAAACAGCGCAAAGGCCTTTGGGTGGTGGATAAAGAGAATAGTACGGCCTACAAAAGCGTTTTCTCCAGCTGGCACAGCGAACACTAGACTAGGAGGCGAGGGGAAGGCTTTGACAAGCTGACTCCAGGCCACGTCACCACGCCCGAGCGCTGCTTCTGATGACTCATGAGGCAGGCTCTCCAGTTGCCATGAGAGCTAGCAGCCAATCCCGTCTCAGCAAAAAATAAAAAAAGGGGGGGGGGAGGAGAGACTTGTCCTTTGAACTTCCTGTGAGCACTTCCTGGTGATTCTCATACGCAGCTGCATGTAGTCTGCAGCAGACTAAGCAATGCAAAGGAAAAAACTTTTTTTTAACGTAATGGGCTTTTAAACGTTACCAGTTGGTCAAACCCATTTAGTGTACAAGAAATGCAAGCAAAATAAGCAAGCCTTTCAACGAAAAAGATCGAAATGGCAGAATAAAGGAGTAGTTTATTCTTGACAGCATAAAGCCATTTGCTTGTCGTCAATTTCACAAAATGGCTGCCATATTCGAGGCAATAATTAAGTACTGTGGAAAAGGAGAAAATATAGCACAGAGGATTGCAAAACTTGGTCTGTGGTGGGGGATACTGTTTTTGTTCAGCTCAATATGAGTCTACAACTAACATGGAGTTTGTGACCAAGGTGTGATGCAATTTATTATCGGGAAAGGGTGTTCGTTCCAGCAATCCAGAACAACCAAGCGTTGTCAATGCAGAAGACCGGAGTCATTCTGAAACTCACCACAAAAATCTGCCTACAACAGAGAACAATTCATTTTTTAAAAAAAATTATTAACAGCAGCATGGCTTCCTTAATATTTAATGGGTGTTATTTAAGAAACATGGTCCGAGATTCATATAGCTTTTATAGGGTCAATAAAAGAAAATAATCTACATTTTTTTCTCTCAAAATGATGCCTCACGGAACCAGGCATTGAAATAATGACTTCATTGTCAAACAAATTACTGCTTCCTGTTTGGTACATAAACTAAACTACAAAGCAAAGGCGCTAGATCGCACATTTTAAATTAACGTTTTTTGTAATCCACTCCTTTGATCAAGTGCCTCGAAGCAACTCAATTCATATAGGTTATTCATGAATCCTCAATGTTTGGATGATGTTTGATTAGGAGTTTTTTCCCTACACAAGGGTGGATTTTCAGTAGTTCCTGGAACACATGTAGATTGGGTATAGCGTGTAGGGTTAGGTTAAGGTTGTGAGGGAGAAGGTGAAGTTTAATATTTTACACCTTTATCCAACAAGGACTTTTAGATACGTACAGTACTTTGTAAGATAGCTGCACCAAGTCTTTTACAACGGTGAAAAGGAAGGCCCCATTCAATATACTGTATACACAGAAACAGTACCAATGCTCGTTTAACATTACACTCAGAAAACAAATGGTCACTACTGAAAATAAAAGGTGTTAACCAGTTACAAAACAATCAACCATCATGAACGTCTGAAAATATATGGATTAAATGTAGCTAAAGATGGGTAACTGCATCCTACACCAGACCAACTTGGTGTACTATATAGGCTTGTGACCGAGTTGACTCAACCACCTAGTAATTTCTAATTCTAACTCTTAGCTAGGGATGACCTCCATTTCACCATGGTCCCAAGTTTCCAGTTCATAACTGATTTAGCAATCCCACACATCGTAGGTGTTGGGCACGCCACCAGTGCCAAAAAACAAACCTTATAAAAAAAGTTTGCAAACTGTCACAGTAACTCACAAGTTTTGAGTTTTGCCTTTGTATGTTAACATAACAGAATGGAGCATTCACTAGTTAGTACATTAAGGTAGTAGACTGGCAGACCTACTCAAATATACAGATAAAATTGGTGTAATGAATCTACCAAATATCAACTAATGGTTACACCAAATCACGCTACATGAGGAAGAAGCAGTTCAAGAGTTAATGCTTGCTGGCTAAGTGAGTCTAGTCAACCTCCACACACTAAAAGAGATAGGATTTACAAAAAGTTAAAAACGTGTTGAAAGAACCATAGGAGTGCAAAAAGATAATCGTACAGCCGTGCATCCAAAAAACTGACACCAAGTTTTAACTCTAGAAACCATATTTTGTGCACATACTTTGCGGGCCTCTACAGATATCCCAACAGCTAGTTTCCAACTTATGGAAAAGGCTTGACCTAATAGTTACCAGGCAAGACAACCGGAAGGCGGAGAATCATTTACGTTATGCAGTTGCTGCCTGTACACAAACAAGTTATTACTTCCGATTCCTCTCAATTAACTACTTACAGAAATATGAAAAACATTTATTGATACCAATAGCCCAAATGCACAGACATTCCATGTACTGAACTCATAGTATGATGCGTTCTAATTGGAATGGTTAAAGTTAATTGTATTTAAGTTTCGAGGGAAGTTACTTACAAGCCCTTTATACATGAAATGTAAAACGTCAAGCAAATCGAATACATCAAACACAGCTTATGCATACATAAATGCACACGGCCGTGTGAAATGCAATATTGTAAAAAACGTTTTACAATATTCTGTAGAAATAGGTATTTCTAATACGGGGCTAGGGCAGTATCTTTGCCAGCATAGGTAAAAAAGTTAAAACAATTGCCTTATAGGAAATAAAAATCCACTGCACCAATGTTTGAATGCAACAAGTTCTAGTTCCAAGTGGCAGCTACTCTCTTCGCAAAACCACTGAATCCTAACATTTAAAATATCAGCAGGGTGCAAATTGCAATTGCATTTATATAGTGCTTATACTACACCCGACAAGGCGTCGTTGTAGCACGTTATGCCTTATAGCACGATGCTCCGGAATTCCAAGCCATTCGTTATAGTTGGTAAAAAAAAAATGTGTAAAAATAAATAAATAACACAAAAAACACCACATTTACTTCAACTTTCGATGTAGGTACTTGGCAGCAACGTGCAACCGTGTGGCATTTAAAGATGAAACAATATAGACAAACTACAACTTTCTAGTTAAAACAGATGCACAAGGTTTCTTTTGAGTATGTCAATTCAAAAGCTTAAAAACACACTTAAAACAGTATCGTATGCTTTGGCTGTCAAATGGTGCAATGCAGTGGTATCCAAAACGAGAAGGTCACATACGCAAAAGCAGCGTGCCCAGAAAGTAGGCAATTACCTAATTAAATTACCGGTGTATTAACAAATGTAAAAGTGGTTCTAAAACACTCAAAACGCCTGAAACCCACTCCAACTTTGAGAATTTGATAAAATAGGGAGTGGCATCGCTCAAGGTCATCCACTGTAAGAGTCAGAAAAAAATGCAATAATAAATGTTTTACCTATAACTAAGTGTGTGTGACTGTATGTAAACGTGTTAACATGCAAACACCCCTTTTAGAAAAAGTAAGAAAAAAAATCCGTACCTTGAGGCATTGCTACGAACCGAGCCCTCTTTCTCGGGTTTGTCATCGTCTCGCATCATCTTCGGATCCTTTTAATATTGGTGGGAAATACCAGTGCTCCGAATGGGGTGCTCAGGCATTTACTGTCAAAAGTTGAAAGGTGAGGCGTCCCGTCCCGGCAGATACTGTTGGCCGTCAATGCACATCCAAAGAAAGAAAAGAGCAAGCCCCAAGGCTGCACGGGGGCTACAACAAAGCAACGATGTTTTCACGTGGAAAATAATAGAGGTCACGTATTTTTAAGCAAAATATGGGCATTGTTAACCTGCCATAACTAAGCATGGTGGGGGGAAAAAGTTTTCAAAACCGAAACGATGTAAATAAAATCGAATTTAAATACTGCGTCATTGCGGAAATACAACTAAAATGTTAACGAACAGAGGGGAAAAGCGTTTATAAAAAAAAAATCAATTGTTTACATACCCAATCCATGTGTGGCTGGGGTTAAAATGATCCTTCGTTGACAACGGAAGGGGAGGGGGAGGGGAAACCTCAAAAACCCACTAAAACGTTTAAATTCAATTGCTTTTCTGTGGGTTTTTTTTAAATATAAACAAAAAACGTGATAATACACTTAAAAATAAAGAACAGACTAGAAACGATGAACGTAGAGCGTATTCCCGAATCGGAAACGGCTCTTCATCGAAGCGCACAAAAATGGAGGTGCGCCATGGCTTCCGAGCTGGAAAAAACAACGAGCTCTCTCCCTTCTCCGTCGAGTCTTCTCACAAAGCACGGCAACTAGCATCGAAAAAACGCGATTTTCACATAAAATCCCGCAGAAAGAACACCCCAAAAAGCTTATGCTGTTGTCAGTGGGAGCTAGGACCCCCCTGGGACGTTCCAAAGTAGAGCAAAGTTGATCCAAGTGGAAGAAAAAACCCTGGGAGCTGCTGCTCTCTCCAAGGCACAGCCGCCATGCAGAGCTCCTTCCCAGCTCTGAGAGCCCTGCCTCTGATTGACACTCTCTCCATTTACCCCACAACTCAGGTGATGTGCCATAGACCCACCCCTTCCCTTCCATCCAAAATGGAGGCAGGAAAAGGACCCCCAGATCCACATGGTATACTATGAACCCCAACAACTTAAGGGTGATTCCTACCTAGTATATTGTAATGTACTTTTTCCCCCATTCATAAGCACCAATGTATGGTTTTCTTTTGTTTAAAAAAATATAAATGAAATTATCAGTGAATTAATTTCATTAACTTACTTCCTTTCTGGGCGGGAAGCAGTCTTGAGTGAAACCATTTTCAAGGAAAACAAGTACTTGGACTTGCAAAAACAGCCAGGAATTATGCAAAATCATTACACAACCTGATTAAACATAGGGTACCAGGTGCCCCCCCTCCTTCCACCTATATGGCTCACAACATAGGTTTGTATTTTTTTTTATTTATTCTGCTTCTTTAAGACCCCAATGCTTAAGGACCAAAAGCAAATTGAAAAACTAGCCGAACTAGAAAGTTGAAGAAATGCAACCCAACAGCGCCGCCCTAGTGTTCAAATTCTTAAGACCACACTACCTTTATTTGTAAAAAAAAAAAAACGACATGGAAGAAACAAACTCACAAACTACTTTATTTCAAACCGAAAGTTAATTTTTTCAATCTTCAAAACCTGAACTTTCACATGCGCCTGACCCAGACGGCTAAAACAGCACATCTGAAATTTGCGATCATGTAGTAAGACATTACGGGTGACCTGCTAAGAAGCGTATGGACTGCTTCCATGATCAATGTCAAAAAGAATTTTAGAGATATTTCCAGACCCAACCACTAGATGGAAGAATAATGCATAGAATGTGAATCTAGACTAGATTCACGCCAAATCATTCTTGCCCCACAAATATCAATATAAGAAAATTGTCCATTCACGTCATACACTTCGTGTGTGAATGAAGAAATAGATTATCTTATATTACAAAGTGTATAAACACAAGTACTGTCCCACACATCCATTGTGACCGTGGTTATATGTAGTGAACCAACAACCACCCACCACTCAAATCATTTAATAAGTTCCATCTTTAACTCCTAAGTGGAACCCAGCTCTACCTAGTCAACTTCAAATCCTAGCTATCCTGTAGATCTCAGTCATATCTCTGGTGAGCTTTGCTTCAAAATCTTCTTAAAAAATGCCCTACTCACCTCAAATAGTACACATTTTTAGAAGATGCTATACCACCGAAGAGAGTGCATTCAAATTTCATACTCAAGCACCTCAAATTACAGGTCAAAGGACACACATGTATTGCTAGACCAAATGGTAGACCAGTTTCAAATGATGAAACAATGATGGATATTGCAGGTATACTGCGTGGACAAACAAGACCTGGTAACTCCAAAGAGAATTTTAAACACAATTCAATGTACGTTGACCCTAATCTAAACCATTCTGTCAGCCATGTAAATGATAACCCCCCCTTCTTACACAGCTCCCTTGAAATCACATTACTTTTGCAGTTAGTATACATAGTTGTGACAGAAGTTCAGTACATTTAACTGGTCACCAGCTCCACTACTCCAAAAATCATCATTGATTTAAAACAAGGACATTTTATTAAAACCCCAAGGTTGCACAAAATTAAGACTCTACCCACACACAATGCATCACCTACAAATTACATTTGGAAAACATAACTATATAATGTATGCATAAGATGCTTCTTGCTCATCAAGGAAATACCATATTTCTCAATGTCAAACATCTAAATATTAATTATGTTTGGAAAAAATGATTAACCCTTTTAGTTTTGTGCTCCATTCACCAGGCAAAAGAGGCTCTGCAGCGATTTACAAACGAGCAACATCTAAATCTAAAAACTTAAATCCAAGGCTGCAGATGACCGCTCAAAATCCATAAGTTTTCCCCCCACTAAAACTATTGTTTCAAGTAGCATAATGAAAAACGAAAAATGGTAGGCAAACCTTCTTGTAAAAAAAATAAAGCACACAGTACAGCTCACTATGTACAGGTGCAATTAAAATGGTTTACTTCACACAATCAATTTGGATGTACAAAGTTAACAGTGGTATAGGACTTAAAAATTGCAATAAAGCTCAAGACCCCCAACATAAAAATTACCAAACTAAATGTCACTTATTTATGACATGCCAGATGTCACACGTGCAGAAACTGAAAAATTTACAAAAGTTACATCCAAGAGCATAAACAAAAAAATGAACCCTGGTTGTGGTCTCATACTCATTCTGATGGTAGTTTGACCAACAAAACTAATAGAAATTAACATATTAAAAGACATGCAAATGAACAGAGTATCATTATTTTGAGAAGTCTAGGCATCTCAAGTTGGAGTGGTCAACAAAAACGTGTGAGCTCAAACTTCACCAAATTGGAAAAGAGTTTGGGTCTTTAACCAAAGTAAATTGGAAAGAGGTATTTTCCTGTACCAACTTTTTGGAGAAATGGGATGCAACACTGTCAAACATGAGATAGACAATTAAATTGCATTAACATTTGTTGCAGGAGAACAGTGTATTGATGAAATGTCAACTAGGATCAGGTTCATCAACTTAAAACTCTATGACCACAAATAAAAGATCTCCACTTTATTACGCGGTTTAAGAAAAACAATCCATTAATTCGATGAAGAACCCCCCTCTCTTCACCCAAACACCACACTGAGCAGTTATGGAAGACAATGGTTTAATAACAAAGAACACAAAAAGTGAAAATTTAATGCAACATTTTTTATTTTAAATACATAATTATTTTAGGTCTTTGGCTCATATTTGGAACATTTAGTATTATCCATTGCTATGCATTTCCAATTGATCAGTGAAGCTACAAAATATTCAGCAAAATATAAATGAGAAAGTCCAGACAAATACTTATAAAAACCATCTGTGTCAATTAATCTTTCTGTGGTGATCTTTGGAAAGCAGAAGTCCATTTAACATGCTGATCAGAAATCTAGTCGAGTACCATGGTGGCAATCCTTATATAATATTTTATTCTTCATGGGAAAAAAATAGGGCGCAATGATTAGTCCATGTTGTTACTCTCCAAATCAGGCAAAGAATTTGAACCACCATCTTGAATTTCCCACATGTTTCACTTGAATGTCAGCAGCCCCGTGTTCTTTATAGAAAGAAATAAAATAAAAAAGTGTTGGAATGCAGAATAATTCAGATTTAAAAGCACAGGTAATAATTACCTTTTGAGTATCACGTTTAAAACTTTATATATACATGCATTTGCAATAAATTAAACATGTTTTCGGAAGGCAGATTTCTTTTATAAATAAAAATCAAGAGGAAATTCTATTCAAAGCAGGTTAAAAAACAAAAAGGTTCGAAAGCTTACCAGATTTACACATTCATACGACCAAAAAAGTCAATGTAGTCACATACATGAGCTCATAAAATCTAAATATCTGGCCAGCAACATAAATTGAACGTACCGCAAATACAACTGTATTAGAGAAGAGTCTTTAAGCTCTTTCTTCGACACCCCGCCTCCCCAACCACGTAAAAGCAGCAGTCAAGAGTATAAACTTCCCTTAATCAGAAAGATCAGACGTCTCATACAACTCAGCCACTAAGTTAAACTGATGAGAGCCTCAGTTATGTGGATCCTGGATTACTTCAATGTTTTCTACACCACCCTCCTAAACCCCCCCAAAAAATAGGTGGGCTGTAAAATGCTCAAAAGTCAGGCATCCAAACAATACTTTACTCTGAAACAATGTAAACACATTCAGTCTTTTATTCAAAGTACTACATTTGTTTTCCCTTTAAGCAGAAGATTAAATTCAATATTTTTGCAGCTTGCATAAGGACTCCCAGAGCAAGAATACAGGTTGTCTGTAACCGCAGTCCCTAACCCTCTCCCCAGTGCCTGCCAAATCAAAGCCACTTGAGCCAACAGACATTCAGTCCAACGCCCCCCCCACCACCTCCCAAAGTGCAGGACTTGCACCATTGATGTAGATTCTCCAGGATGTGGTATGCACTTAATCCACCCCAAAGAGCACAAGCATAGAACCCCATCAACAGATCCCCGAAAATCACTTGTTCAGCAAGCTGTCACAGTGCCTATGAGTAGTGGTACTAATGGACATAATGATCAAAGGATATCAGGTAAGGAGAGGCAACTAGCTTACAGGACATAATCCTGCCACATACATAAACCCTTTCCCTGTCCAGTTTCACCACTCTTCAGGTAACAAACCCGGCTCTTAGCCCTTTCACTGTTACACTGGGAGATCTCCCAATAACATACAATATACTTGTTAAGAACAAACTCTAAATTGATCGTAGTCGAACTTAAAAATGTTCCAAGGAGCCATACGGCGGATATGTGAAGCATTAAAATAACCATATATGTATGTGCAAGGAGTGTGCCGTATCACAAACTACTTCAACAGCACTATCATATTTATGAAAAGGATAGCCAGTGAAAAAATGCAGAGATGCACCACGTTGCAAGCCCAAGCAGCATACATTATTTAATGGAGAAAGTATATTTTCTACTCCAGCCAATTATCTTTACTTGGATTCATAGGTAAACTAAATGACAAGTTCCAACACCTGGCAGAGGGCATGTGAATCTATTAACATTTGAAGGTTCAGACACGCTGTGGATGTCACGATCCTCGGGACTTAAAAACAAAGTATTTTCCTGTAGTTTACTTTAACTAGAGTAGTAAATGCATTGAAATCACTAAACAATGAAAATATTGATGACTTGAAAAGCTTGAAACAGAATCCAAGGGAGCATAATTTTCCAAAGTGGAGAAAAAGATGGGAAATCGCTTGAGTTTCATTTAGATGAGAAGGCAGGTATACCACAGCTTGCATGCTTTACTCATGCAAAGCGTTCAATATCTTTCCTCAAAAAAACGAAGTCCGTTCTGAGTAAAGCAAGTGAATACTGTGGAGCCACAAAGCAATTTCTGGAAACATTCATAAACAGTCATAAGAAATGAAGCTGTGTTTTACTTGCAGGTGGTACATAAATCTGTCTTAAGAGTTTAAAACTCTAAAAAATGAGTCATGAATGAAAAACTGAAAAGCATGGCCTGCGAGGCGCTCGTCGAGTAAGTTCTAAGTAACCACGCACAAAGTTTCACTGTAACAGCACACCCTCTTCTTGAGCAAGACATAGAGCTTAAAAGTTCAAGATGGGACGCAAAGTCTAAAAAGTCACCTCACAGAAGAGGAATTTTGAGATTATGCTAGTATTTCTATCACTCACTATTCCACATCTTTTTCTTGAAGGGACAAGATAAAAACAGATGGGAAACAAATTCACAAGCTAGTAACATTGGAGGAACGTTTCATGAAGTTAAGAATGTAAATATAAAAACCTGGAGGAAAGAAGAGATGGCAGAACTACTTAAATCCTTAAAAGTGTTTAAATGTAAAGAAAAAGGAATATGTCGTGGTGGAGTACACCAGAGGCCTATGTCTGTGTTCAGTTGATAGTCCAATGAGGAGTGTAGGACACTTTGGAACATACATCCAGTGGTAATAGTCGATGAGACCGGGTTATATGCCTAGCGGTTCATTGTGGGAAAAGCAGGGAGCCTCTAGAACAGTTTTCCTTGGAATTGTTTGCGTTAACTGGTTTACATAACCAAATGAGCAAGAATTGTTGTGGTCACAACACCCACACAAATGTGATGCTGATGAACTAATCTATTAAGACAGTCACTGTTCTTCCACAACTACAGAGAGAGCACTATTTCAATGGAGGGCTCGTGTAGAGAGGAGAACCGTTGTTAAGACTGTTCTTGAGGCAGGGAACAGGAGACAAACTCAGTAACTATCTTAGTAGGTGGCTACTAACGTTAGCTCATTTGCAAATTCTTAAAGCCCAGGTGAAAAAATGTAAAGTCTAAAACGATAAATATCATCTCTGTTCCAACGAATTGACAGGTTTTCAATAAAAATACTCATTTAGTTTGTAACTGGATTTTTCATTTCCTCAGTGTCCCGAGTTTTACCCCTCCATGCAAAAATCCCCAACTTAAACGTCACCACCGGTGTTGGTACATATTCTCATGTGCCTCCCACTTCAAGTATGTAACATTGCACAGAATCGAACAACTGTTGAATACTGAAATTATTATAAGCATAACGCAGGCAAACGTTTGTTAAAGGTTCAGAAATGGTAACTTTCAGTAAAATATATGAATAGCGTGAGCCAGGAGGACAGTTTTCGAACATGCTTTTGAATGAAGTGTTAGTTTCAGGTTACATCTGAAATGCTCTGTGGTCATGTGAACAGCTACTTTATCATAAGGCTTTCAGATCCTGGAACGTCCGCTTTTGGTTAGTCGCTACAATTCTAAAACAAACCCCTATTTGATGCACCAACTTAAAAAGGGCAGACGTGGAACTGTGTATTTTTGTTTTTCGTATCAAGGAATACGTAATACACAAGTGGCCTGAGTCATAAAAAAGTACACAAAAAAGTATACTTTTTGTTTTCAAAATCGACTAGGTTAGGCTTGCATTGACTATCCACAGTGGGGCAAAGAACTCCGCACATAAAAAGTTAGGGCAGGATGTGCAGAGTTTTCGGAAGTGGTAAATGTACTATAAACTCATAATTTGGGATAAAAAAAGTAAACTTGTAGAGTAAGTTTACCTTTGTGAATCTACCCAAGGGTTTGAAAGCTGCAAGAAATGCGACTTAATTAGATTGAACAGACTGGTCCGTGTCCCCACATGAGAAAAATAAATATGCGTTTACAATAGAGAAAGTACTAATAGTTCAACAAATCCTCTTTTCTGTATTATTTCCCATCTCAAAATCAATTCTGCACAGTGAAGTTATTGAATGTATGTATGCTGCAGAACCATCCTAACAACCTAAATAAATCATATTAAAATGGGATTGTTAAACACCCGGCATATATAAAAGCCAATCTTTGTCTTATGTCCTTAGGTACTCTACATTTTATATTCAAATTCAATTTTGCTAAGTTTAACTTGTAACCAAGTTAACAGTTGAGTAGTGATAATGACATAAGCACCAATGACACCTTTTTCTAGAGGTATAAAAAAGGAAAACAAGCTTGAACTTTTAAAGTGAAAGTCATTAAATATATTTAAAGATACTGTTACTGATGAAGTGCAAACCACTTATTGTAGTTATTAATCGGTTTCTCAATGCAAAGAATAAGTCTACTCCAACTTCCTCAAGGAACAAGAATACAAAAATGATTATAAAATGATTTAATGTTATTGTGCAACGATAACACTGCATTTGTGAGAAGACTAGTAACAGACAAAGATATGTAGTAAACATGTGCCCATATTGTTTAACCTATGTATTCATTCAATATGTTCCACTCCATCTGAAAGAGTATGATGTTCTAGAGGGTGTGGAATAGGATATCAATTGTAATATTTGCAGATGATATGATAATCATAAACCCTGCAAAACTCTGCATAGACTCTCAAATGCTTTAGAACTTTATGTCACAGAGAAAAGTTTGAACACAGCTGTCATTACAACGAAGGAAATAGAAGAAAGCACTGTGAAATCCACCCAACTACATGCCTAGGGTCAAAGTATAATGGAACATGTAATTACTTAGAATTTTTAGGGATTAGATTTGCCAGTAATCTGTCCTGGAAGAAACAGAATGAGAAAAGATACCATTTGCACTGTAACTTGTGGACACCGGTTTCAGAAGTACAATGTTGAACCAATGGTGATGGTGTATATTGCAAATTCTGGGTCTCTCTCTACCGTTAAACTGAGTAATTTATTTGGTGATCCCTGGCATGTACCACACGCCCCTACCCATGGTAAGATCATGTATAGAAAAAAAGATTACTATACTAAATTGAAACACTCAGGGATACTTCGCTCAATCTTGATTACATGTGGAAAGGAACGTTATCTAGGAATTACACAAGTAACAATAAAACTATCAAATATATTGGAAAAAGTGGACTGGAGAGGATAAAGAATAGGTATTGCTGTTTTTTTGTTATAAGGAAGCAAGGGTAAAGGGCTTATCAAGAAAGAGGGCATCGGGAAACAATTTGCAGAAAAATACTTTATTGGCCAGAACGAAAGGAAGAACATGTGGGGTAGTAATAAATAATAAATCCTACCCCTAGCTTGAGGTTATATAATTCTGGTAAATTAAGATTAATTTCAATGGACTGGAAGCAATGCATGACATTTGGGAAAAGCATTGTTGATCGTGAACTATAAAATGATTCAGATTTATTATTTATAGGATTTATCATACAATATAATCTAGCGGTGACAGGAAGTAAGAGATTTTATGACTAGGAAATAACTTCCACTGAATACTGTTTACAACCAAGAATACGATTTGTGCCATCATAGATGTAAAGCCCAATCTATCTAATAAGGATAAGAATGGAAATGAACTACCGTACCTCAGAAGAAGTACTGTTAAACTTTTAGCATCATTTAACAATGCATGTATCACTTCATTTGCGATGTGATATGCATGATGCCATGAACTGGAGTGATGTACCTATGCTTCATTTTCAATTTTCTGAATATGAATAAGCTGTATTTTATGATTCTTAGTAGCCAAAATTCATCATAATTTAATACAATTGTGAGGGAAGATCTACAGGCAGGTTGATCAAATACTAACAAAAGGCTCAACTATAATATAGCCCTTGTTTCATATGATTTTAGAGTTAACAAAAAGCTTGCTATTCGTCAATCAATACCATGCCTCCAATATTAGGAGCCACATGACTACCGTTTAATAAAGACTTCTACTTTTCTGTGAAAGACAATTTGGGTTGAAGACAATCTTTTGCTATCATAATCAATGTTGAGCATACCCCAATTCATACTAAAACCATCGAGCCATTTAGACATCTTTCACAACAAAGCAATAAGACAGGAATGGTCTCTTTCCTGCAGAATTAACTTTAATGAATGAAACTTTGTAGCACTTATAACATGGTACATAATTTCTGCCTAAAAATAAAAGCATTCACCAAACTACGACAAGAGCAAGACCTGACAGATGGTATGTGTATTTACCAACATTTGAAGATATAGACATGCCATTTCCACAGAGTACATTTTCTCATGTAGACATGCGCACAGATTTCAATATAAAATCAATCAGAAATGTACACTGGGTTTAAGAGAAATCATTTATATAATACCCATAAATATACTTATAAACAACATTTAAGTATATACTATATACACAAGGAAAAAAGGGGGAAAAAACTTACCATTCACTTTAAAATTATGTTTGTTCAAACAAATACCCAGATCATAGTACAGTCCCTGTTAAAAAAAAGAAAGAAAAACAGACAAATGTAGGATTACTTTTCACTTAATTTAAATGCAATTATTCTCTTAAAACAGATGAGACAAGTCAAGCCGGCAAAGCTGACGGAGACCAACAGAGTTAGAAACACTTGACTTCTCTTTACATTTTTTTCAATTTCAACCTGTTTTTTTTTCTAGTAATGAAGGAGAAAAGCACATATAAACATAAAAACAGAAATCAAAAATAAAAAGGATAGTAAGACAACAGAAAGGAAAAAAACAATAACCAAGACAAAAATATCAATCCTACCACACGGCTGAGTTATTGGCTTTGCCAATGCCTGTGCATATGTGGACCCACGTGTTTAAAAGCAACATATCTGCCATCGTGTAACACCAAAAACTTACAAAGAGTATTACCTATGTATGAATAAGCATCATCTGCACCCTAGAATTAGGTATGGATACTTTATTATTTGCTTAAGATAGCCCACACACTGAGAAACAACGTGGCTATATTGGAATAATAAACCAATTAGTGAACCATTCAAAACTTACTGCCAAAGAAACCACAGTTGCTGCAAGCAAAGTGCAGTACTGTGAGCTGCAGCGGGGAAAGTAAGGGGGCCAGTGACTGTGTGGGAAACTGCTGTTCCCCACGCCCTCCCACTCAAGTGAACCTTTTTTTTTTTTTTTTTAAAACAAGTAAAATGCCCTCGCTCATAGGAAAGCAAGCCAATAGCTGAAATGGGCGGACTCAATGTATGCTGCAGTACAAAGAATCAAAAATACTGATGACGCTTCAAAAGACAATAAACGAAGATGGCTGACCAAAAGCCGCTGCATGTGTGCATATTATATATATTTGTCTTTACTATCATTTTTATTTAAAACGGAAGGCTGATGAACTAATGTAAGCTGTCCCTAGGAAAGACCTAAAAATATGCTAATTTCTTCAAGTAAACAATAGCCTTTTGGGTCATGCGCTATACAAAGTAAAGAAGCTCAGCTAATACCGCAGGCTAAAGACCCAACAAATCTCGAAGATGTGAACAAACGTATAGAAACTGCTACTGAATACCCAGCCCAATCTTAACTACACCATAAGTGACCAGTATTTATACCAGGTCTAATGACCTGCCTTATCAATAGAGATCAAGTTCCTTTTTGAAATTATCTAAAATCTAACCTCTTTAAATAACTCGCTTATAATTCTTTATCTGCTTGTACTACAAGGGTGAAACATTTCAGGACTCATGGACAAGCAGTTTTGACAAAAGTAAGGTTGATGTGAGCTATTGTTTATCGGCAGAGTTGTAATAGCCAATTGCAGAAAAATCCAATCATCTGCATCTGAGAATTGTTATCAACGACAGATTAATTCAGTGCTCAAAGCAGTAGGAACAAATATATCTAAAAAATGGCACTGCTGATCAAGCAAGCAAGTTGAAAAAAGACAAGAGCCTTATTGAAAGTTGAGCTAATGTGGGATATACACCATTAGGTGACCGATGTCCTGTTGGCCATAGTAAGAGTGCATGTCCAATACAGAGGACAATCTGCTAGTTTTCGAAGGATGTCCCTGGCCACCAAACTCTAAATAAGCCCCTAGTTCATGTGCTGGAGAAGGGCCATCTACAAATCTAACAGGACAAACACATACAAATACGTGCTGCCAAATTCAGTGACTTGGGGATACAGGTGTCCGACTTTGTCCTGGAGAAATGTTAAGGAGCCGTAGAAGCACCAACAGTTTCTTGTGCAGCGCATGTAGAGGAGCCACACGTACAATGGAGATCTGAAACACAATGGAACAATCAGAATGACAGGAAAGTGGGGCAGCGACATTTCTGACCAGTGGAATAAGGGGGCTGTGGGAAAAGTACAGGTAAAAGTTCCACGCCAATTGATCTTCAAAGCATTGTCTCATCACAGGATGCATGTGTTGTCATCTGTGGTGAACAAAACAATCTGTAGGAGACCCTATTTTGTGAAGATACTTACTAGTACTTCATTTTAGAGTTATTATTTATTAATGCTGAGAGTCTCTGCAATATTAGTAGCCCAGCATGTTCAGGAGCTGCTCCGGACTGCTAAATTAAGTCTTGTGCAGGCATCAGGAGAGCAACTGCAGTTTAATTCACACTACTTTTTTTCATAGCTAAAACAACATATTGATGTTGTCAGTCACACATTGTACCACTTTGCTTTCTACATGGGTCTGAAAGCCTTTCAGCGCTGGGCCAATCAACTATAGTATGAGGAAAATCGTCTGAGGAACATGGCCCCTGTCCTCTGGCATAGAAGTTCAGTGCCCCACGCACACCCTGAGAAGTCTGCTGGGGTTACCTTGGGAACTGAGTCGATGTAATGTTTGTCTAGGATTAATTTCTGTAGTGTACACCAACTGCAGGAACTTTATATTCAATGTAAATCAACCGCTGAATATTTCCAGTCCCTCTTCAATTGTGAACACTGGCCGAAGTGGTGTCATAGTGAGCAAAACTTAGGCATAAGACCATTATTCTCAACTATTTCATTACTTTTCACAATGTTCAAGAATTAGAGCTCTGGGAAAGAATAAAGGCATTTTGAAATGTCATCGTCTCCCCACTGCCAAAGATGCATTTAAATGGTCCAGATTATGCTGCTCCAGCATTCCAGAGACCCATCTCTCCACTGTTAACATACAGGTATTGTACAGATATTTGGCTTAGTGCTGAAGAAGAATATACTTCAACTATATGGTAGTAAAATAATGTATAAATGTTTGAAACCAACACAAAGAAAATGTATGCCATTTGCTTTGTAAGCTTTTGAATATGGAAGTAGGCATTCTTACAGTCGATGACCAGACGCATTGAAGTCACATTCTTGAATCAGGGCAATGACTTCATTACCCTAATCTTGGTAGGGGCTGCAAGCTACGAATCTGGAACAACCCAAGTTCCTTGTAACATAAGGAGTAGTTTCTGCCCTCTTTTGCGCAAGGCACTTCTTTGGTGGTCTCCTTTTTCAGTGGAGCATCAACCCTGTTCATCAGGAGAGGGATGTGGTCAGCTTTCATAAATATTTGACATATCTGACACGTAGCATGTGGTTCATCACTTTGTTATGTTTGCCCAACTGTAGCACCACCATTATGGAGGTGCTGTTGTTGCACTGTGAATAAAATGACAGCCAACCTAGCAAGAAAGATATGGTCAGAACTAAAGAGAACTCCTGCCTTACTGCAGAGGCATGAAAAAATTAGACTTGAGAACCATCAATGACTCTTACATCAAAAGGAATACCACTGAATTGGTGTTGGGTGTGGTAACAACATGGAGGGCTGTTACCAGTGGTCAGTGACTGCGTGTTCTTTCCCATACCCCAACGCCCTCTTGCTTTATGTATAAATCTTAATAAACAGGACCACTCAACCCAAAATCGGTTTCAGAACCATGTACAATCAGAGTAGAGACTTGCAACATCATGTGAGCACGAAATTGACACAACCAGTAAATATAACAAAGACACAACAAGTTTGCAGTCAGAGGACTAAATAGAAGAAAGACATTAACAAAACAAAATATTCATGACTAGCCATGGCTGCCATATAAAAAAACAAGGCATTAGAAGACATTCGATTCAGAATTAAAATATATAGCTACAGTTTAAGATAACTAAAGCATCATCACTAAGTCATATTTAGTCATATGATTGAGCTAAAGCTGCAGAGTTGGAAGAAAGGACCAACAAGTCATAAGCATAGATCTTAATCTTGGGAGAAGTAAATATCTGAAAACCTATCAGTGTAAATGTCCCCCAAAGCGTAGATTTTTAAGGTTAAAAAAACAAAAATAGAAAATACAAGCACGTGAAAGGTGCAGTGCTGACCGTACCATTGTAGTACTGAATATATGCCTTCTACAGCCATTTATAGGCTATAGGATTTTGGTAAAAGGTAACTTCTGTAACAAATGGCACCTAGATATCATAGTACCACAGTATCAATGGTATCCAAAGTCTAAGGTGTTTTTTCTGCATTGAATAGTGGGGGGGGTTTACTTACATTAGCACAAAGTATACCAAGAAGAAAGACGTGTATTTAATTGGTGACCCCTAATTAAACCCTGATGCTTATTATGAATAATTTCATCGAATGGTCCATGTAACTGGTCAGCAAAGGTTTTGACGTACATTTTACTACCTCGATTTCTTAAGAACATCGGCTGTAGAGAGGCAGAATTTATCTTAGTAGGTTAACTAAAAAAAAAAAACTGATGGCTCATGCCATGGATCTGGGGAACAGAGATTATTAGAACATTCCTTATATGCAAGTAGAAACGGGTTGACCATTTGTGCCACTAAGAACTGATAGTTTCAACAGAAAAGCCATCAAGGCCAGCAGCTTTGCCTTTTCAGAACCCAATATTGTTGCTTTCTCTATAGTCAGTGTTGCAGATAAGCCTTGAGACAACGTATAATTTAAGGTGGCAGATTGTAGCTCACCAAAAGAGTTTTGAATTATGGCCAAGATCTTGAGCAATTCTATCATAATGAAGAGTACAAAATAGTTGGTGAAAAATATCTAAAATAAGCAGAACTCCAAAGAGTACATCCATTTGATATAATGGATGGGATTTATTTATTTATTTATTCAAAGTTTTGTATAGCGCGAACAAGATCCTTACAGATATCAGAGCGCTTCACAGAGACAGGGGTAGGGGCAGCAGGAAAGAACAGGGATAATGGGAGCACTAACATAGTAGGATAATAATAACGTACAGAAAACCTATCAATATACAATAAGATAGACAAGTAATATAAGACGGCACAAGTCATTAATCTCACTACAGAACTTTTCAGGTAAACCTTGGATGTGTGGATGGCTTATACCAAATTCTTAGGCTAGAGAGAACACTGAGTGGGGCATCGGATCAGTGGACCAAAGTGTATCATATGTTGGTCGGTAGTAAGAGGGTAGCGTAGTAGTGTCATCATCAAGTAGAAGTATAGTGCCAATGGACAAGGTGAACAGTGATACAAAGCGAGGCAGAGTCTCTGATCCAGTACCTATAAAGTTCAGGAGATCTTGGCCAGAAGGATGGTTTTCACCTCTTTCTTGAAGAGTGCAGTGGAGGAGATAAGCCTGGTTTCGGGAGGGAGCGCATTCCAGATCCTGGGTGCCATTGCTGAGAAGGAGCGCTTGTATGTTTTCTCTTTCCGGAATCTACGAGGTTTCAGGAGTAGATTTTTTGTACTTCTATTGGATCTCGAACCTCCTGATATAGACAACTTTTGAGCAAGGTAGTTGGGTGCATTGTGGTGCACGGCCGCGTGTGTCATAACTGCAATTTTTAGCTGTATTCTGGCTTCAAAAGGCAGCCATTTTAGAGACTTTAAATCTGGGGATATATGCGAGTGTTTTCTTGAGCCAGTAATGAGTCTCGCAGCAGCGTTCAGGGAGGCTCTTAGGGGTGCCGTTGTGGATAGCGGGAGTCCGCTGAGGGCCACAATTCCGTAGTCTATTCGCGGGATGACTAAGGCTTGTACAGCAGTTTGGAAGTCTTCGGCAGGGAGGAAGGGTTTAATTTTCCTCAGTGTGTTGATTTGGAAATTAGCTCCTTTTGCGGCTTTGCTAATGTGCTGCTGCATGTTGAGCTTGGCGTCGAGTGTGATGCCTAAGGATTTCGCCGAATCCACGATGGTAGGTTGGACATTGAGTGCTGTTAGGTTATTGAGCCAGGTTTGGGCGGTGGAAATTTTCGCCGGGGGTGAGATGAGTAGGAACTCAGTTTTCAGAGCATTTAGTTTGAGGTGATTATCGGCCAGCCAAGATGGAGTGTTAATAAGTGTGGAATTCAGATGTTTGATATCTTCCGGGGATTGTAACTTTAGGTAGAGTTGTGTGTCATCGGCGTACATATGGAATTGGACATTGGAAGCTTGGAGCAAGGTGGCGAGCGGTTCCATGACGAGGTTGAACAGTGTGGGGCAGAGGGAGGATCCTTGTGGAACACCTAGATCTGCAGGCACAGGTGTAGATAGCATATTGTCGATCTTGAACTTCTGAGACCGGTTATGAAGGAAGGACGAAAACCATTTGAGAACAGTTCCCGATAGGCCCATTCTAGTGCTTAGCAGCTCCAGCAAGTTCTCATGTTTGACCGTGTCAAATGCTGAAGAGAGGTCAAGAAGGATGAGGAGGCAGGACTCATTGCGATCAAGGATTTGGAGGGCGTCATCAATTATGTGTGTCATAGCTGTTTCCGTGCTATGTTTCGCTCGGAAGCCTGATTGATGAGGGTTGAGGAGGTCAAATTGATCAATGTGTTTAGTTAGTTGGAGTTGGACACATTTCTCCAGCAGTTTGGCCAGGGTGGGGATATTGGTAATGGGACGGTAATTGTTTAGGTCAGACGGATCAGCTGTAGGTTTCTTGAGTATAGGCGTGACTTGCCCCACCTTGAGGGAGTCTGGAATGAGACCTTGTTGAAGGGAGCTGTTGATGATTTTGGTCCAGAGAGGGAGGAGCAAGGGGATGAAGTCTTTTACAGCATTAGCAGGTAGGGGGTCAGTGAGGTGATTAGAGGGCTTCAAGGTGCAGAGCAGTTTGTGTATTGCTTCTTCCGAATAAGTATCGAAGTATAGCCAAGATGCATTGTTTTTAGGTTGAGTGTTAGACATCCTGGTGTGGTTGGGGAATCGGCTTACATCCATGATGAGATCACTTCTTATGTTGTCAGTCTTTAGCTTAAAGAAAGCAGAGAAGGCTTCACAGTGTGGGGTGTCGCTTGTTGTGCTGTTTGATTGTAAGGGTTGTGTCTTTGTTTGAGTCTTGATTAGTTCGAACAACTTTCTTGGCCTGTTTTTTGCTAGGTCCAACTGGCGGCTAAAGAAGTCCGACTTTGTGCGCTTTATTTTCCTGAAGTAGGCATTTCTCTTGTTCTTAAGCCTTTTGAGGTGCAGTGCTGAAGGGTCCGATCTCCAGGTGCGCTCTGCCATTCGCATAGTACGCCTGTCGTCATTGAGTCTATCGTCATACCAGGGGTTAGAAATTTTGGTGGAGACTCTCTTCAGTTGCAGTGGGGCGACTTCATTGACTATTGTATTCATAGAGTCAAGGTAGTGGTCGGTCAGTAATTGAACATCCGAGGCACCTGAGGGGGGGGAGGAGGAGATTGCCGATGTGTGGAGGCAGAGTAGAGGGGTTAAGATTCTTCATGTCCCTTTTCCATGTTTTGGATTTGCTTGGTTGAGCTGGGTTAGGTTTAACTTTTTCGTTGATAAAGAAGGTGATAATGTGGTGATCTGACCAGTCGCACGGTTGTATCGCCTCCAGTTGTGTAGAGTTCTCTTTGGCGATGATGAGATCAAGTATCGAGCCTTTGTCGTGTGTTGGTCTATCGCATATTTGGGTGAGGTCAAGCGCATTCAGGAAAGTTTTGAGACTATTCACCACTGTGTCTTTCTGATCGTTCCAATGGAGATTGAAGTCGCCCAGGTAGACTTGGGTGGTCTGCCGACCGGCATTGGAAGTGATCATGTCCATGAATTGTTGGGTGAATATGAGGTTGTTCCCAGGCGGGTGATAGATGAGATGTAAAGCACAAACTTGTTTGCCCTCGCTGGTGATGTCGAGGCATAGGAGTTCACAGGAGGAAAGGGAGGGGGAGTTGACTTTAGTAACGGAGAGGTTGCTCCTAAAAATGCATGCAATTCCCCCGCCCGTTTTGCCAGGGGACCTGTCTAGCCTAATGATGTGATAATTAGGGGGGGCTAGTATGTCCATAATCGGGGTAGAGGCTTCAGTAAGCCACGTTTCCGTTAGAATGGCTAGGTCCAGATCCATAGCTGAGACGAGATCAGCGATGTCGGAGGAGTGTCTCTGGGCCGATCTGCAATTGAGTAGGATGCATTTGAGTTTGGGAGAGAGAAGGGTGGTCGAGCTTTCTAGGGTGAGTGGAACTTTTCTGAGGTTGTTAGGGACAGAACCTCTGTTGTTGAGTGTTGGGAGCCTCAGAGGGTTTGTAAGAATTGTGAGTATGGGGATGTGTGTGTTGGATCTGTGTTTTACCGGGCCTGGGCCATAAGAGCGTAGGAGAGAGCATATGTCGCGGTCCGACAGTGAGGTGAGGACACGACGGGGGCGCTGGGAGTTATTGCGAGCGGGGATAGTCGGCCAACGTGGGTGACGTTGGAGGCGATGGTATGTAGGGAGGGTGCGTCGTTTGTAGGGTAGATTAATTGTAGGGATTAATTGTATTACTAAGCTAGTTAGAGAAAATAGCATTTACGACGTTTTTCAACCCATTGGTAATCTCTTTTCTGCACTATGATTATCCAAGCAAGGGCTTTCTTATATGGCAAGTTTGAAAACGCTTGTTGCAAGTACTGAACCGTCAGATGTTTTAGTCGTAAAGACAAACTAAGTTTCGGATATACTCTGGCATTGTGCAATCTTGTCCAACAGGTAGATTTTATGGCGTCTACTTTATGGGTTTTTTTCCCGAACATTATAGTGAAGTTCAATAAAATATGTATGTGAGCAGATCCAAATTAACAACGCAAACTTTGAATAAGGTATGAATATGCAATAAAGAAATTAGAATCCTGTAGTAGACTCAAAGACTACACAGGTTTTTTGAGTAGCTGTAGAAAGTTTGTGAGACATTTAAAGTGGTAACATAGAATGGTTAGACTTGGGATTCTAGGAGACTTCGTATCTTAGAAAAGTATGCAACTAGCATCTTGAAATAGGAAAATAATTAATTCTAGATTAGAACCTGTATCACACAGAATACGTGAAGTCGGATCCAGCTGCGTTTGTTACAAAAAATATGTCTAAAGGATAAGAGTGCATGGGTTAACACCAAGACAAGTTCCTTTAGTTTATCACGGGATGTTGGTCTTTTGGTGAAGTTACATTTCAATCAACGGCAACAAGAGACAGCTTACATAGTGGCTAGCTCAACTGCTAGTAGCCAATAACACGAAGGATACTCATCATAGGGCCAGAAATGCTGGCAATGGTAAAGTTCTCTTATGCCCAAGAGCAGCAGCTGTCCATAAAACATTTAGTCAATCTTAGTCTCAGCGACCTCAATCATTGCTTTTTTTCATATTAGTTTTGCAATGCTTAAGTCCTAACTTAGGCCTGTTGACCACAGCTAAAACAGTCCAGACTGAATGAAGAAGTTGATTGTGGTTTTGAGGAATTTGTTTTTTGTTGTTGTAATTATGGTACATCAGTCTGAGAATCACACAGTACACGATTATTTTCGTTATTTAACAGTTTGCAACAGGTCATTCATGTTTCATGAAACGTATTCTCAAATTTGTATTGATCATTATAAATGATGCATAAAACTACTGTGTATCTAAAGGACTTCACTCTAATTTAATAAACAGTTTTAGTTTTCTCTTAAAACTGCACACCTAGGTGAAAGGGACGGCGTCAATGGCTGTTCTTTCCCACTTTTGCTAAACGACTCATCGAAATCTGCATCAGGTAAAGCCTACAAGCTCAAATAAAAGTGTTTTTTTACACAAATACAATAATGTATTTAATTCCATCAGATGCTTAAAAGTTTAAAACTAAGTAAAATATTATTTTTTGCTTTGACACTGATGTCTAAAGCAGATTAGCTTCCAGGTAAGAGAAAATGAACTCGCAGACCATTCATTACTTTAAAAAGTGCTGTAAAAACACATCACACTAGCGAGAATTTAAATTGTAGAGAAAAACTGTTTTGAGTTCCAATTACCCCGATCAGTTTGCTTTGAAAGATATTGGTGGAAAAATATGGAGGATGGGTTTTCATAATCTCTGAAATAACTTGATCACAGAATGTTAAGCAAAACCTTGCCTGGTTTGGAAAGTTCGCTGTGATTATCTGAAGATGTTTATTGATGAATACATTATTTTCTTTTATAAAGAATAGTTTAAGGTTCAAGATCACCAATGATAATATCTTTGATCAACTGTATATGAAGAAAGTGATTAAGGATTTTCTAGAACTCAACATTTTCAATATTGCTCCATCAAAATAAATCTCAAGCCGTTCAAAACTGAAATCCAAGAGAATATTTATCAGCATGGTTAAAGACAAGTGAGATTCTGTACTAAGGTGGAGCATGAATGCTGTAATGGTAAAATCAAAGCCAGGAGGATCATGGCACGGCATTTACTCAATTTGTTGGAAGTTGTATATTACATAATTACAGCAACGACTACAAACGAGTGAGGAAAAGAAGAAGGTCTGCAGTCTAAAACCAGACAAGAGCTAGAGAGAACAAGACTAGAGCGGCACTGAAATTGTAATCAGAAATTGTGTGATTCAACAGTTGGGTGCAAAGGGTTCTCAAAGAAAACGGTTCTTTAGTAGATATTTCAAAATTTGGATAGAAACAACATCAATGTGAAGAAGAGGGCGAGTATTTTATACTGTAGTACCACTTTCTAGAAGGATCTGTCTAGTTGCCACTCTTAAAAAGAGGAGAGATCTGACTAAGGATATGAGAATTTCCAGCAAACAACGCAGGTAAGAAATCTGGTAGTATGATAAAGAATAGTTCTATTTAGGGCCCATTTAAAAAAAGAAAAAAGAAAAAAAAAAGGATTTTTAAGGCTGGCGAGGAGGGCAGAACCATTGTCATGTCAAGATATTGCATGTTTTATATTCAAGGGAGAAATACAGTCTTCCACCCAATCCTCATCCAACACCCACAGGACATCAGAATGCAAGGGCACACACTACAATAGATCTTCTCCTTCCTGACTTGAAAGACCCAGTCAGTCAGCCTGGCACTATGCACCTCAGACGCCTGCAACTTCACCTGTGGAGTTCAGTAAGGATCCTCCCTGAACCAGACCCTCTTTAACGCATACATTATCCCTCTAGCCAACATCATCTGCTCTCACAATATCAACACCCTCTCCTTCACTGAACACACAGCTCATTCTCTCCCTCAGGGACAAGACAGAGTACCTGGATCAAGGTCAATACCTGCATGACTGAAATCACCCACTGCATGAAAAACAACTGTCTAAAGCAGACCACTGACAAAAACGAAATCATGATCTTGGGGAAGAGCTCATCACCATGTCAGGGACTCCACAAGGTGGCCAACAGAGGTAGGACCGACACCCAACCCAGCAATGATGCATCTGACAACACTGTGGATGGGATAGGGAGACCGGTCTGCCACTGCTCCGGTGGTAGTCAAGCAGCCACTACTGCAGATCTTCTGCAGTCTCCTCCGGAACAAGTTCAAGTTCATGCATTTATAAAGCGCACTACTCACCCAGAGGGTCTCAAGGCGCTGGTGGGAGGGGTTTACTTTTTATCGAATAGCCATGTTTTCAGTTCTTTTCTGAAGGAGATGTGATTCTGAGTAAGGCGGAGGTGGGTGGGGAGTGAGTTCCAGGTCTTGGCAGCCAGGAAGGAGAAGGATCTGCCACCCATGGTTGTTTTTCGGATGCGCGGGACTGCGGCGAGGGCTTGATTGGATGATCTAAGTTGGCGGGTGGGATAGTAGAAGGACAGTCGGGTGTTGAGGCATTCGGGTCCTAGATTATAAAGGGCCTTGTGTGCGTGGGTAAGAAGGCGGAAAGTAATTCTCTTGTTGACGGGAAGCCAGTGGAGGTTTTTTAAGTGACCGGTGATGTGCTCTTGGCGCGAGATGTCTAATATGAGTCTCGCTGATGCGTTTTAGATGCGCTGGAGCTTTTTCTGCAATTTTGTTGTAATTCCTGCGTAGAGTGTGTTGCCATAGTCCAGTCGACTCGTGACCAGTGCATGGGTGACAGTCTTTCTTGTTTCGAGGGGGATCCAGCGGAAGATCTTTTTGAGAATGCGAAGGACGTTGAAGCAGGAGGACGATACGGCGTTGACTTGTCTGGACATTGAGAGGGAGGAGTCTAGAATGAAGCCAAGGTTACGTGCATGGTCTGTGGGTGCAGATCCCAGAGCGGAAGGCCACCAGGAGTCGTCCCAAGCTGAGGGGGAGGATCCTAGGATGAGCACCTCCGTCTTGTCTGAGTTGAGTTTTAAGCGGCTCTGTTTCATCCATTCGGCTACTTCTTTCATGCCTTCGTGAAGGTTGTTTTTGGCGGTGTTGGGGTCTTTGGTGAGGGAAAGGATTAGCTGGGTGTCGTCGGCGTAGGAGATGATGTTGAGGTTGTGTTGATGTGCGATGGAGGCGAGGGGACTCATGTAGACGTTGAAGAGGGTGGGACTGAGTGAGGAGCCTTGAGGTACGCCGCAGATGACTTCGGTGGGCTCTGAGTAGAATGGGGGGAGTCGGACTCTCTGTGTTCTCCCGGCTAGGAATGAGATGATCCAGTCCAAGGCTTTTCCTTGTATGCCGATGTTGTTGAGGCGTTGTATGAGGGGAACATGGATGTAATTGAGATGGGTTCCTTTGGTGCTGGGCCCACTGAAAATTCAAATTGCATTGCACAACCTGTATATGCATTCTGGCACGGTCAATCAAGAAAGAGACAACAGTGCAAGAAGCCACTCTCACAGAGACCCAAGACTGAAACATTGGGATCAAAGCCCAAATGTCCTAGACTCGCTGTTGAGGATAGGCCCAAAAACATAGTAACAAGGATGGCACCGTTAAAGAGAGCATGTGCAAAGAAATCAGTTATGACTTTGGCAAATTAGTAGTGAACCCAAACTATGTCAGAGGTTTGCCGTCTTCTGAAAGTGGTTTGTGACAGACTGGCAAGCCCAACTTTAGCAGCCAGTTATCAAGGTAGGAGTGAAAACTTGTGTACCCAACCTCCAAATGTATGCTGAGACTAAAGCCATCACCTTTGGGAACACTCGAAGGGCACCGGTGAGGTCGAAGGGGGACAAAGCAAACAAAAAATTTTCCTAGTCCACCTTGAACCACAAAGGTCAAACAGAACCTGTAGCAGCAGGAGCATCTTGAATTTTTCCTACGGCAGGAAGAAATTGAGAATTTAGAGTTCTTAAATAGGATAAAGGCTTTCGCCTATTTTCAGCACTAGGGAATAGCAGGATTCCACTTCCAATTTGCGAGGCTGCGATTCCCTCTATTGCTCCTTTTTCAAAAAGAGCCTGAACTTCCTGGACTAAAATGGACTAGTGCTCCTCCGAAACCCGCAATGATGCAAGTGGACGATGTGGAAGGTTGGAAAGGAATGGCAGGGCGTAGCCCTGTTTAATTATTTGCAGGACACACCTGTTGAATGTTATTGTCTGCCACCCCCGGATACAATGATTGTTTCTGCCTCCCAGAGGGTGGTCGTGTGATGCTAAAGGCAAACTAAAGCTTGGAGCCTGCTGCCAGAGATGAGGCAGACTGGGGTATTGGACACTGGCTGCTGGCTCCCTGACCCCTACAGGATGGTGTGCAAGTTGCTGGGTTAGTGGACCATGGTGCTGCCAGTAAGCAAAACCCCTGGCAATGCCTCAAAAGTGGTAAAACTGTTGGGAGATAATGGTTTGCGGGCGTTGAGACCAAGGGAGGGCGATTTGGCTCTGCTTTCTTTGCGGTGCTCTAGTGCGAAAAGGTCTTTTTGCCAAAGAAGTGAGATCCGTCAAAAGGCATATCTATGAGTGACCCCTAAACATCACTTATTACTAAAAAAAGATACTGAATTTCATCCATGTGAGGCACCGGAGCACCATGCTAGTCCAGACAGCTCTATCTAAACAATCACTATCCAGTCCTGACCGTATAACATATTTGACAGAGTCCTGGCCATCCTGAAAAGTTTGCGCCAGGTTGAAAGCAAATTCTTTTGGGATTGCTAGCAAGATTTCAGCAACCATGTCCTAGAACTTTTGTTGAGTAGCTACCCAGCAAGCAGTGGACGCTGATTGACAAAAAGGTGAGAATAGACAAGGAGAACATCCATTTCTTTTTTTTATTATAACTTTTTTTATTTTCATTTAACAATCAAATGTACGTTACCAAAGGCTCCAGTGCCAGGGCAAAGAGGAGCGGGGATAGTGGACACCCCTGACGCGTTCCGCGGCTCAATTCGAAGGGTGCCGCACGACGACGCAGGCCATGGGCTTCGAATATAGCAGGCGAACCCAGCCAATAAACTCCTGGCCAAATCCCATTTTGGCCAAGACAGCAAAAAGATAGGGCCACTCTACCATGTCAAAGGCCATGGTTGCATCTAGTGATACCAGGACTGCCTGCTCTAGGGTGGTTGATGCTCTGCCCAACACTCTGTGTAATCTGCGCAGGTTTAGGGCAGTGTTGCGGTGTGGCATAAAACCGGACTGGTCGGGGTGCACCAATGTAGTTATAACTTTTACTAGGCGCGTCGCCAACATTTTAGCTAGGATTTTGAGCTCGGAATTGAGTAGCGATATCGGCCTATAGGATGTGCAGCAGTCCAGGGTCGGATTGGGATCACAATTTGGCCCGGGCACTGACGAAAAAAAGTGGCCCACATTCATGAGGCGTGGCCCATATTTAAGGGTGTGGCCCGTATTCAAGGGGCGTGCCCTTTCATGAAAAACCATTTGCACAGACAAGGAATGAAAGTGGGAGGATACTGTTCTTGCGCAGGACACAGGGCCAAGTTGACAATGGCCTACATGCTGAGCAACTAAAAAAAACAGCAAGGCCCCTTTCTGTCACAAAATTATTCGAGCCCTCTAACGCAGGAGCACCTGAAAAGCAGGAAAGCCCCTGCAATTATGAACCAACTTAGCCCTCCCCAGACCTTCAGCTCAGGAGCACATGAACAGAGATAAGGCCCCTGCAATTAGTAAATTAATCAGCCCTCCAGGCTTCAGGGCAATGTCCTGTCAGGGGAGCACAAAACACAGCTGCTGGGTCATCCAAGGTAGCCAGGGGGAGGCCGAGGTGAAGATGGTGCGAGTTCCAAACATCACCTGGCCCCCACAGCGAGACCCATTCTGCCTCTCCCACTATGCCATGAATGTGAAGGGCTGTGGGCGAGGTGTTAAGACTAACACTGTTTCTGGGCTGCGTGGGCCCCAGGGGGCCAAGGTGAAAATGGCTCATAGGCCTGAGCAACACCTGGCCCCCTGGGAGGCCGATTCTTGCAAACAATCACCCCTCCCCAGCCCAGCCTCAGCGTGATTGCTTGGCAGGGCAGCGGGTGAAGGAGAGGCCACAGCTGATAATCGCTGTACAGGCGCACAGAGAGGCTGCTTTCATTTCTCTGTTGGCCGTTTTTTTTTCTCCCTTTTCCTAGTCCAATCTCTGTGGACTGGGAAAGGGGAGAAAAAAACGGCCCACAGAGGGCACTGAGACACCGGCCCTTCGGCCGATGCCCAAATGCCCGCCTTCCCAATCCGCCCATGCAGCAGTCTTTAGGTTTACCGTCTTTGTGAATGACTACAATAGTTGTGATTCTCTTATTAAGTGGGAGTACCCCCTTTCTCTGCTATCCAAAAGCATTAAGTGAAGGTGTGTAGCTATCTCGTCAGGCTGAATTTTGTACAGCTTGATCGGAATACCATTGGGACCCGACGCTTTCCTGGATTTAATTGTGCGTATTCCCTGAGCAACCTCTTCATGCGAAAAGTCAGAGTCAAGATAATCGCGGTCCGCGCTAGTCAAGGTAGGGAGCACAATATCTCGAATTAGTGCCGCATTGTCACGCTGTGCATTGTCCCTTCGTACTCTAAACTTATTGGTAATAATCGGCGAACCGATCAGCTATGCGTTGTGGGTCAGTGATAGGATCAGTCCCCACCCCCCTCTGCCAGCTTGGGCACCAGTCTGTCTGCCCATTTCTTCCTATCCAGCCACGCAATCAGCTTCCCCGTTTTGTCTGTGCTGATAAATCCAACTCTGCGTCTCCCTCCCCTGTGCCTTAGCCCCGTCAGTTGCTATTCCTTTAGGATCATCTTGTTTAAGGCTCAGGAGATGAAGTTTCTCTGGTGTCATCGTATGTTCCAACTCCACCTCCAGTGCAAGCACTTCATCTTCCGCCCTAAGTCTTTTTGTGTTTCCTTTTTCCTGCCGGTAATGAGGGACAAGACCTCTTCGCGGATAACCGCTTTATAGGCTGCCCTTAACGTTTGGGCTGAGTCTACTGTTCCCTCATTTTCTAGGAAATAGTGATCTGCGGCTTGTGTTAACTTCTTACGAATGGTCGGATCTCGTAAATACCACAGATTTATTGGGAGCAGTTCTCCCTGCATTCATGTGCCCCAAGACCATGTGCATCCAAACCAGAGAGTGATCTGAGATGCCCCTGCCCAGGTGTCTGATCTCACGGATATCGTGCATCTGTGCCGCGGGAACTAGGATATAATCAATCCGGATGAGACTTTGATGAGAACCAGACCTGAAGGTATATTGGGCCCTATCTGGGTTACACATCCGCCATGCATCCACTAACCCCATAGCCTCGAGGAAATTAGAGAGCCACTGCTGTGCGGGTCTGATATTTATTTATTTATTCAGAGTTTTATATAGCGCGAACAAGATCTTTACAGATATCAGAGCGCTTCACAGAAACAGGGGGTGACGATAGCATGAGGGTGACGCGACATAATATTGGGTGCAAATATAAACTTCAGTAGCATGATCGGATAGCAGTCAAGTTCTAATAGAATGACAGTAAACAATCAGATAGGCGAAAATAAAAGACGATACTGAGTCTTACATACAACTATGATAAAAATCAGGAGAACTTATGCTATAAGTATCTAAAAGTTACAGGGAGCAAGGGGAAGGGGCCTCGATATACAGTAGGCTAACATGAATAGTCTAATAATAGATATTTAGTGAGTAGCATAAAAGGATCGACTGACCATCATGTAATTGTGGCAAACAAGAGGAATAAACAAATCTAGATCATGCAAATATGACATTATTTGACATTAGACAAACATGAAGCCAGTAATACCCAAGCGGCACGAAAGTCACTGAGGAACAGACATTAAAGTTCAGGTGAACTTAGCCATGAGGATGGCTTTCACCTCTTTCTTAAAGAAGGCCGTGGAGGAGATAAGCCTGGTTTCGGGAGGGAGTGCGTTCCAGATCCTCGGCGCCATTCCTGAGAAGGAGCGTTTGTATGTTTTTTCCTTCCGGAATCTGCGAGGTTTCAAGAGTAGATTTTTTGAACTTCTATTGGATCTCGATCCTCCTGATATAGTTAGCTTTTGAGTGAGGTAGTTAGGTGCATTGTGGTGTACAGCCGCGTGTGTCATCACAGCAATTTTCAGTTGAATTCTGGCTTCAAAGGGCAGCCATTTCAGAGATTTCAAGTCAGGGGTTATATGAGAGTGTTTTCTTGAGCCCGTAATGAGTCTCGCGGCAGCGTTCAAAGAGGCTCTTAGGGGTGCAGTTGTTGCTAAAGGGAGACCACTGAGGGTCACAATTCCATAGTCTATGCGGGGTATGACGAGGGCTAGTACTGCATTTTGGAAGTCTTTGGCTGAGAGGAAGGGTTTCAACTTTCTCAATGTGTTGATTTGGAAATTAGCTCCTTTCGTTGCTTTGCTAATGTGCTGTTGCATGTTGAGCTTTGCGTCAAGTGTGATACCTAAGGATTTCGCAGAGTCCACGATGGTGGGCCGGACATTGAGAGCTGTTAAGTGGTTGAGCCAAAGTTGGGGGGTGGTAGATTTCGCAGGGGGTGCTATCAAAAGGAACTCAGTTTTCAGAGCATTTAGTTTGAGATGGTTGTCGGCCAACCACGATTGGGTCTTTGTGAGAGTGTAGTTCAGGAGTTTGATATCATCCGGGGATTGTACCTTTAGGTAGAGTTGAGTGTCATCGGCATACATATGGAAGTGTGCATTGGATGCTTGGAGCAAGGAGGCAAGTGGTTCCATGATTAGGTTGAACAGTGTGGGTGAAAGGGAGGATCCTTGTGGAACGCCTAAGTCGACTGGCACAGGCGAGGACAACACATTGTTGATCTTGAACTTCTGAGACCGGTTATGTAGGAAGGAAGTGAACCATTTGAGAACAGTCCCGGATAAACCCATTCTAGTGTTTAGCAGCTCAAGGAGGTTCTCATGTTTGACCGTGTCAAAAGCTGAGGAAAGGTCGAGGAGGATGAGGAGGCATGAATCATTGCGATCAAGGATTTTGTGGGCGTCATCAATTATGTGAGTCATGGCCGTTTCCGTGCTGTGTTTCGCTCGGAAGCCTGATTGATGGGGGTTGAGGAGATCAAACTTGTCAATGTGTTTTGTTAGTTGAAGCTGTACACATTTTTCCAGCAGTTTGGCCAAGGTGGGGATGTTTGTGATGGGACGGTAATTGTTTAGGTCAGACGGGTCAGCTGTGGGTTTCTTGAGTATGGGCGTGACTTGCCCCACCATGAGTGAGTCAGGGATGAGACCTTGTTGAAGGGAGCTGTTAATGATTTTAGTCCAGAGTGGGAGGAGCATGGTGGTGAAGTCTTTTACCGCGTTAGCAGGCAGGGGGTCTGTGAGGTGATTAGAGGGCTTCAGGGTACCGAGCAGTTTGAGTATTGCATCTTCTGAGTAGATGTCAAAGGAAGCCCACGATGCGCTATTTTTTGGCTGAGCGTTAGACATTCTGATGTGCACAGGGTGTTGGCTTACATCATTGAGGAGATCATTTCTTATGTTGTCGGTCTTTAGCTTGAAGAAGGCGGAAAAGTTTTCACTGTGTGGGATATCGCTTGTTGGGTTGTTTGATTGTAGGGGTTGCGGCTTTGTTTGACTTTTGACTAGATCGAACAATTTTCTTGGTCGGTTTTTCGCTTGGTCAAGCTGGAGGCGAAAGAAGTTGGATTTCGCACGCTTGATTTTCCTAAAGTAGGCATTTCTCTCGTTCTTAAGCTTTTTGCGATGTAGTGATGAGGGATAAGTTCTCCAAGTGCGCTCTGCCGATCGCATAGCTCGCCTGTCTTCGTTGAGTCTGCCGTCATACCAGGGGTTTGAACTCTTGGTGGAAACGCTCTTTAGTTGCAGTGGGGCGGCTTCGTTGATTATAGAGGTCATGGAGTCGAGGTAGAGGTCTGTCAATGTTTGAACATCAGAGATGCCAGCAGGGGGAAGGAGGAGCCTGTAGGTGTGGGGAGGTAGGGAGTTAGGGTTGAGATTCTTCATGTCCCTTTTCCAGATCTTGCATTTGGTGGGTTGAGCCAGGGAGGGTTTGATGTTTTCATTGATAAAGAAGGTGATGATGTGGTGATCTGACCAAACACAAGGTTGGATTGACCCCAGTTGGGTAGAGTCCTCTTTGGCGATGATAAGATCGAGTATCGAACCTTTATCGTGTGTTGGGCTGTTGCATATTTGGGTGAGATCAAGCGCATTAAGGAAAGATTTAAGACTATTCACCACTGTGTCTTTCTGATCGTTCCAGTGGAGATTAAAGTCACCCAGGTAGATTTGAGTGATCTGCCGACCGGCGTTGGAAGTAATAGTGTCCATGATTTGTTGAGAGAAGATGAGGTTATCCCCCGGCGGGTGATAGATGAGGTGTAGAGCACATACTGGTTTACCCTCACTGGAGATATCGAGGCAGAAGAGTTCACAGGAGGTGAGGGAGGGGGAGGTTACTTTGGTGACGGATAGATTGCTCCTGAAAATGCATGCTATTCCCCCACCCGTCTTGACGGTCCTGTCGAGTCTGATGATGTGGTAATTGGGGGGAACTAATATATCCATAATGGGCGTGGAGGCTTCAGTTAGCCAGGTTTCCGTCAATATGGCTAGGTCAAGATCCATTGATGTGACGAGATCTGCAATGTCGGAGGAGTGTCTCTGGGCCGATCTGCAGTTGAGAAGGATGCATTTGAGTCTGGGGGTGAGAAGGGAGGTCGTGTGTTCTAGCGATAGGGGGACTCTTCTGAGGTTGTTTGGGACAGAGCTTCTGATGTTTAGTGTTGGGTGCCTAAGGGGATTTGGGAGAATAGTAGGTATGGGGAGGTGAGTGGGGGTTATGTGTTTTACCGGTCCCGGGCCAAAAGAGCGGAGGAGGGTGCGTAAGTCGTGGTCCGACAGGGAGTTAAGGGCACGCCGGGGACGGTGGGTGTTGTTGCGGACGGGGATAGAAGGCCAGTGTAGAGAGCGTTGAGTATGTGGGGGGTGACGATCCAGATCACTGGATACCACCACGTTAAAAGTCACCCCCTATTACGAGGAGGCCAGGAGGGACAGACAATAGCGTCGCCCCTAAGTCTTTATACGTCTCGGTCTGGAGACCGGGGGGAACGTAGACTGAAATACAGGTGATCGTCCGGCCCTCCCAGAAACCCGAAATACCAAACGTACCTACCCCTATTACCGGGCAATGTAGATTGTACCGTGAAGGGGAATGACTTCTTTATTAAGATGCAGAGCCCTCGCGAACCGGACGTGAAGCCCGCGTGTGCAGCCAACCTGTATCCCCCTCTATTCATCGCCTGACATGTGCTCCCAATCAGGTGAGTTTCTTGTAACAGTATAACATTAGGGGCGTGGCGTTTCATATACTGATGCACCATATTGCGTTTAACCTGGTCGCCAATCCCATTGACATTCCAGCTAAGGAATCTAACCCCTGTATCCCGGTGTGTGAGGACTCTAACCCCTGTATCCCGGTATGTGCCCATCTAAAATTCCATATGAATGTGGCTCCACTCTGTATTTACTCTCCCAGCATTGTCGATTAAACTGAACCTGCAAAAAGCATGTTATAACCAAACAACATGAACAAACCCTCCCAACCGCCCCCTCCCTGCTCATCTGCACTCTGGGCTTCAAACTACCCATGGTTAAACTTGTAGAGTGCCTGTCGCACCACGAAATGACTAAAAGTAGAAAAGTTGGGTACGTGGTGCCCCCTCCCATCCCCTCAAAAATACCTTCACACAAACAAAACACTTAAATTATATCCAATGATATGCAGTGTGAAGGGTCCAGTGTAAATAAAGTCACAAATCTGAGAGTCCGACCATTGGGGCAGTCCTCCGACTAGACCTAGCCCACCTAAAGTCTCAAATCAAAGCACACAACCCCCAGCACAATCCCCCCACCCTAACAACATTACCACGACATCAAATTGTCTCTCGGTCAGCGATTCTCCAGTCACTCCGCCGCAGACTACGGATGTTCGAAAAACCAGGCTCTACCGTCCGCCTCCACCCGGAGCCTGGTGGGAAACAGCATGGAATATTTGTAGCCCTTATCTCTCAGTGTTTTTTTTGATTCTAAGGAACGAATGGGTGGAGTCCGGGAATTTTTTTATCTCCGCGTTCTCGTTTTTCAAAGGCAGACTCGCCCTTGTATGTTGAAGAATTACGTCTCTATCGCAAAAACGGAGGACTCGAGCCAGGATCGGACAAGGGGGGTCCCTGGGTTTCGGTCGACCCCCAGGGACTCTGTGTGCTCACCCAACAACGAAGAATTTCCCAACCCCTTGGGTTGCAGTTGGTTGAGGATAAGGACCTCCACGAAGAGATCCGTAGCCTGCCCTGATCTTTCCGGGACACCCTGAATATGGACGTTGTTTCGGCGCAGGCGTCCTTCATAATCGTCCATCTTGGATTCTGCGCATTTCCGGAATGTGTGTAGGTCTTTGATCTCTAGTTGCAGTTGGGAGAGGTCTTCCACCAGGCTGGTAGTGGTTAGTTCTATTTGTTTGACTCGCTCGTTATTTTTATTCATGTACGCCCTGAGCAGGTTTGCATCCACGGTGACGGCATCCATCTTGTGCTCAAGGGAGGTCTTTATACCTGCAATCACTTCCAGCAAGTCTTCTCCCTGTGCTGCCCCCCCCCCTTGCCCGCAGGGGAGGAATCAGGTGACGACGCCTTGGGAAGCGTTTATTTGACCAGTCGATTTTGCTGCACGGACTTGGAGCACCGTGACGACAAAATTGCTTGACCGGTACTGCGTCAGGAATATCTGCGATGTACCACCTCTCAGGGCTACTGGTCACACCCTCACTGTACTCTGCTCCACACACAGCTCAGCTCCACAGGGTAGGCCTCCGGGGCGGGGACTGGGCAGCTAATTACCAACAGCTGCAAACCGCCATTAGCGTATCTGGCAATGTCAAACTTATTGCTTTCATGTCGTGGTAAAGGGGGCAAGGCGGGCGGTGGTGGAAACAGGACACCGCACGATGGGGCAACCATGCGTCCAGGGAAGCAAGGAGCAGACGACAAGCCCTCCGGGGAGAAGGTAAGTCCAGCACCTCACAGGTAGCGGAAGCGGGAGGACACCACCTCATGCACTCACCTCAGGTATGAACAGGAAGTGTCGCAGTATGGGCAGTATTGGACGGACGTCGACAGTGGCAATGCCCACAGTATGGAAAGCAATCCCCCCGCCAGTATGTTCAGTGCTCGTCGTCAATTTATATCACTCTCCTGGGCCTCCTCAAAGCAGTATGGCAGTCACTGGGTAGGGGCTCAGACTATAGGGATCATAGACACGGCCCCCCGGTGAACACAGGTGAAGCGGGAGTCGCGTTCTCTCCCTCTTCTAATCCACTCACGGATGGTAGACCCAAATTGACTCAAGGAGTGTGTCTCTGGCGGGCCACTTCCAGGTATCGGGAGCCGCCGCAGCTCCAAGCACACTCCAGGATTGGAGGGAGGGGGGGAGAGTAGGGAGGAAGCAGTCAGGGACAGGCCTCGGATGAGGGCGCAGACGTGTGAATACGTTTGCCCGAGATCCGCTACGAGTCCTCACCACAATCCAGGCCCCAGCTTTCACTCCTCCTCCAGGCCCTGGGGGTCCGGGATCGTTCCCGGGCGTCTGCCCGACGTTTGTTTTCGGGATCCTCTTAGATCTTCTTCCCAGTCTAAGAATCCAGTGAACAGGATCACTGAAGTGGCGTCAGTATTCCGGCCCCACTGTCGTACAAGGCCCCGGCTCCCACTTCTCGACCAGGCCTCAACCGTGACGTCAGCCCGAACTCAGCCTCTGGTTCCAGTACGAGCCCGCAGGGTCAGGATCGTGTACTGGACACCTTCCCCTTAAGTGAGTGTGCGATCGGGTACTGGATAATTGTGCCAGATAGATGGGAAATGAAAGGGATCGGCTGAGCTCTGCTAAGTCGCAGCCATCCCGCTTCGCGGTTTAGCCATGTCCCGAACATCCATTTCTTAATCGCCTCAATTCTCTTCAACTCTCCATCTGTGAGAGCCGTAAGAAATGATTTGGGATTAATCCTGCTAGTCGGAGCCTGAACTACCGGGCTTTCCAGCTTAGGGTTCTGTATCGAGAAAGCAGGTTCACCCGGAAAAAGTGTATGGTGTTGTGGTACCTGTCTATTTAAGGGTGGGCTGGAACAATGTTTTGCCCCGGTATGTACGAGTGTCAGGCAGGGCTTTATTGAAGCTGCAAGTGCTAAAAATAGGTCTGCCCAGGCTGCAAAACATCAGTAAGGATATTGGTTTTCACCTCAACAGATGGCAACTGTAAGTGCAGGGCTTCAGCTGCTTGTTTTAGGACTACAGCAAACAAAGCTGCCTCTTCTATTCAAATTCCAGGGGAAGAACCCAACTCCATATGATTGTAAGTGTCCAACCCATTGCCCTCTTGAATGTCCAAATAGAACTTGCCATCATATTGTTGAGGGAGTCCATCCCCAATAATCTCCCCAGTAATCCAAAGCTGAAGTTGGAGTCCGGTTTAACCTGAATCAGAATGATCAGAGACTGGTCATGTTGGAACTATTCCAGCATGCGATCTAGGTAGAGACTGATTCAGTTCAGAATCAGATTGGGGAATAGGACTGATGTGGGTCAACGTGGCAGGAATCGGCGTGGATTGTGTGCCAGATGTGAAGTCTGCTCCGGAGTTGGCGGTGAACCTGAAACAGGTTCAGGAGACACAAACAGTGCAGAGGAGATATCCGCTGGCTTTAACCCATCTGGAGACCCACGGCAAGGCAGTGGGGCCCAAAGACACACCAGAGGGAGCCGAAATGGTGTCTAAGATTCACAGCATGGCTTCTTTGATTATAACTAGCCCCTTTGCCTTGTACAGTGTTGTCAACAATGATGTCATTTCAAATGTCACATTGGCGTTATCAATGAGGTCATTGAACAGGTCATGAGTGATGTAATATGTGAGATAATAAGCAGTGCATGGTAAAGACACAAGTTTAAGTTTCTTCTTTTAACTATAATTGAATATATGAATTTCAGGGATTTGTTTCAGTTTAAAAATGTAATATTCTAACTGACATTTTTACCTAACTATATATGCTGTCACTTTTTACAGTGCGTTTCTCAGTTTTTTATGTAACTTCCAAGTAAAATATCATAACCATACCAAACTATAACATTACTTTAGCCTTTGGGTTTTTCAGTGAATTTCTAGGGTTTTTTAATGTAAAGTAATATGTTATTACCATACCTAGCTAGGTCTAACTTGTGTCGCAGGGCTTTGATGCCCAGCTCCCGTGGGTGAAACCCTCAATATCCCCCACCAACGGCCAGCAGCCCTGCATTTCAGTAAGAAAGGTTATCAAATACTTTTTCCAAACAGGAAAAATGGCAAAAACTGCAGCAAAAGCCTAAGAAATGGGCAGAAATTACATTTAAAGAATATATTATGTTTCTCAAACTAAGAACATACGCACTTAACTGATTATCAATATTTATGAAGGTTTCAAAAGCAAGTTAATTGAAAGATGCAATTATATTAAAACATCGTTTTTCCTCAGTTGATCCTCTCACTCACCTCTACTGTTTACCCACATGCAGCTAAGGTGTCATTAAACTAAATGAGTGGCAAGGCATCACATTTTAGTAAAGTTCTATATGAGCACCTTATAATCAGTAAAACATCCTGAGAGACAAGTAGTTCCTGAAGCATTTTCACACCTCAATGTGCCCGGTGAGCTGAGAGGCAGGCACCTGTGGGGACCTGCTGGTCAGCAAGCAACAATACAACCTGTAAGCAAGGGAGCCATATGGGTCCCTGGCATGGCGAGAGACCAGGACAACCACTGGAGTTGTTAGCTTGGGCCATCGCACTCCTGTGGCCCTACTGAATGATCGTGCCTGTTGTGGTGCCTCTGGCCTGCCCTTGCCGCTCTGACCACTCCAGGCCATGTACTCATTTGAGGGCTATTTCAGGGGCTAGACTGGGAGGGCAGGCAGGTCATGCCTGGGGTAAAGCAAAGAGTGGGTCCTTCCACCCAACTCATGGGTGAAAAGTAACTGCAGGCCACCCTGATGTAGCTGCCTATACACACAGGATACAATAACTGTTTGGAGGACGAACCAGAGGCTGCACTGCCGGGAAGAGTGTCTTGGGTCCTGTGGAGCCAGGAAGAGCAGGAGTAACAACCCTCCCCCGCCCCCCACCTGACCGATCATTGGTCACAACCTACTGGAGAGAGCCTGCAAGGTGTGATATCAGGCCCCACAAGCAGCCTAAACTGATCCCCATACTGACCATATGCGACACCTCCCACTAAGCAGGACAGTTGCTTCCTTGCAACACAGCTGCTGGATTGAACAGAGGAATACCCTTGAGGGCTGCAGGTGGTAAGGATGTGGTGACTGGAGGACATTGAAAGACGTGAGGCGGCTGGGACACTTGGTTTCACGCACTAACCTTGGGACTGACTGGAACGCCTGGGCCTGCACCTTGGGTGCCAACAATGGAGGATTACGGTCAGATGACGCATTTTAAATGAGAGAATTGGGTGAGCCCTGCAAACGGGACTGTGATGTCCTCCCCCTCTGGAAGTCTTGCAGGGGAGAAGCAGTGCTAGTATATAGTGGGAGCAGCACTGACCACTATAATGAAAGGTGGTGGAGAACCAACATCTTCCCAGGGGAAAATAACCGATTCACCAGGCCAGGGGTGCCATCACAACCAACAGCAATTGTGGACTGGAAGCCCTCGGCGGCTGTACTGCAGGCAATCAAAAACCTATCTATGCCCTTAGAGGGGAGGATCGACAATAAAGGGACACAGTTCTCCGTGCTACGACAACCAAATTAGAAACCCACCTCTCATCAGCAAAGAATGAACCACACTCATTCAATCAAATAGTATTTGTACAGCATGGCTAATCACCAAAAGGGGGTACCCAGGTGCCAAACTGAAGGTATCAGTCGAAGAGCAAGGTCTTCAATCCCTTTTTGAAGTGGGTCAGCAAGAGTGCGGTGAAGATTTGCAGGGGGAGGGCGTTCCAGGATTTGGCATCGAGGTGGGATAAGCAGCGTCCGCTTGAACAGCAGCAGCGGATGCATGGTGTCTGTATGAGGGCGAGATATGCGGAGCAGTGATTCTCTGGAGGTCGGTGGTAATGCAGGCGGTGGTTCATGTAGGCGGGTCCTTGGTCGGGGAGGGCTTTGTGGCTTGAATCCAGAAGCTTGATTTGTCATCTTTTCTGGACGGGGAAACAGTGGAGTGCCACAGGTGATGTGGGCCCTTGTGGGCAGGTTGAGGATCAGTCTGGCAGCTGCCATCTGGATCGTCTGGAGTATATGCATGGAGTTCGGTGGTGGTGGTGTCTGCATAGAGTGCCTAGCCATAGTTCAGTCGCCTCTTGAGGAGGGCCTGTGTCACCCTTTTCCTGGTGTTGATGGGGATGCCACTTGAAAACTTTGCAGTGTGTGTGGAAGCAGGCTGAGGAGACAACATTGACATGACGTTTCGTGGAGAGTTTGCTATCCAGGAGCATGTCAAGGATGCGGGCATGGTCTTTTGGTGTGGGGGAGGGTCCGAGCTCCACCAGCCGTCATTCCAAAGGGTGGTGTGTCTACTGAAGATCAGAAATTCAGTTTTGTCCATATTGAGCTTGAGGCAGTGGTCCCTCGCAGAGAGTGATAGGATAAGCGAGGTATCGTAAGCGTAGCAGATGATGTTGAGGTTGTGTGATCTGACGATATCTGCGAGTGGTGTCATGTAAATTTTGAAGCCTTGGGATTAGCCACAGATGGTGTGCCTCAGTTGTGAGGTGAAGAGAGGGAGGTGGATTCTATGGGTGCATGTGGTGAGTAAGGATACCATCCATCTGAGCGCATTGTCTGTGATTCCAATCTGGCATAGTCAATTGATGAGTGTGTGGTGGGAGACAGTGTCGAAGGCTGCGGAGAGGTCAAGCAGGATCAGGATGGCTGATTCGCCTCTGTGGAGTGGGGGTGCGGATGTCGTCTGCTGCAGCGATTAGGGCTCTTTGTGCTCTGGTTGGTTCAGAAGCCTCATTGGGATGGGTCCAGTAGGTTGTTTCTCTCCAGGTGTTTGGTGAGTTGGAGGCCAATGGCCTTCTGTAAGGCCTTGGCGTGGAACGGGAGCAGTGAGATGGGACGGTAGTTTTGGAGGTCGTTGGGGTCTGCAGAGTGTTTTTTGAGGAGGGATCTCACCGCGCATTTCTAAGCATCCAAAAAGTTGGCTGTGGTTATGGAGGCATTGAAGATAAGAGGTGAGCTGGTGGTTGATCTCGTCGCTCTTCCAAGGTTGAAAAGATGGTGGGGGCCTGGGTCAGTGGGTGCTTCCAAGTGGATAGAGTTCATGAGAGTGGTTTTGTTCAGTGTGCGGAGTTGTTCCCATGCAGTGAGAGGGTGGTCGGAGGGTTGGGGATCAAAGTTTCTATAGATAGTTGCTATCTTGTTGTGGAAGTGGTCAGTGAGCGAGTCACAGAGTTCATGTGAAGAGGGGATTGAATTTTCGGAGGCTGACTGGGAGGTGAACTCTTTGATGGTGGTGAGGAGTTCCTTGATTTGATTTGCGCTAGCATCGATCCAGTGGGTTGGGCATCCTTTTTTCAGGCTTTGAGCTCAGGCTGGCAGTCATTAAGGGCGGATTTCAAGGTGGCTCGATTGATGTGGTTACCGCTTGTGCCATCTTTTCTCCAGTTGTTTGCACCTGTGCTTTGATGTACCTGCTGCCGGAGTGTACCACAAGCTCATTTGGTAGGCATGTGCGTTTTAGTTCGTTTGGTGGGAGCATCTCTAGCGAGGCGCTGGTAAACCAGGTGTTGAAGTTCTCTACTGCCTGGTCCATTGTCCAATTTGGTGGTGATGTATGATGAGGGCATAGTTCCATTGTTGCCGAATGACCATGGTCCAGCTGCAGTAAGGGGCACTATAGTGGTTGGGGGCGGTGGGGTGAGGTCTGGCGAGGGTGAAGTGTACGATGGAGTGGTCTGACCAGGTAAGTTCTGGAGTGTGGCTGCATCTGATTCTGTTGCTGGACATGAAGATATGGTCCAGTGTGTATCAATCTTTGTGCATGAGGTCAGTGACCAGCTACTTGATGCAGATGTTGTCCAATCTTTCTAGGAGGTTGGTGGAGTTGGTGTCAGTGGAGTCGTCCAAATAGAAGTAGATGTCTGCAAGGAAGACTAGTGATCGGACTTGATAGAAAGCGGGTGATGAATTCAGTGATGGCATCACTTGGGCCAGTTTCTCGTCCTGGTGGTCTGTGTATGCAAGTCTGTCTGATGGTGGTTTTATTGTCGATGCAAAGCTGCAAGTCGATTTGTTCCATGGTTGGCATTGTTTCATCAATGGTGATAGTGAAGGTGATCAAATCCTTGTGTATGATGATGATGCCACCTCGGTGTCTGTTGGTGATGTCAGCGTTTCATCTTGTAGCCAAAGAATGTTGCCGTGGAGATGACTGTGGTTGGAGGCAGGGTTGAGCCAGGTCTTTCATGAAGGTCATTTCGGGGCAAGGATGTAGATTGTGTCACAGACTTCAGTGGCGTGTTTGCAGAGTGATCTGGTGATGATCAGGAGGCAACTGAGTTCTTCTGAGGTGGTCTCGGCAGCCATGGTGCTGGTTGCTTTGATGGTGCTTGGTACTGGAGTGGAGGTGAACCAATCGCAGATGCAGGTGAAAAGTCACGCTGTGTAGCGAAGTGTGGAAGCAGCTGTTGCATCCGGGGTCCAGGGCACGGAGGTCTGCAGCAGTCCAGGCGTCGCCAGACGCATATGGGCTTGCATTTTCCGCGGCTGTAGTGTGGCCACACGGCGGCCTCCATAAGAAGTCCTGGGAGGTGGGACAGGCTGGCAGGGAGACGGAAGGGTGGCAAGCGGAAAATAGGTGCAAGCGGGAATGGTGGTGTGTAGTGGGCACAGTACACAGAGGGGAGGGAGAAAATACAATGTGAAAACAAATTATACTAAATTAAACAAAAAAGGCTCACAAGACTAAATTAAACTAAAACGGAGCTAACAGGATTGCAAAAGGAAATAACTACTTGCTTAGTAGCCGGACTGAACTCGCGGCCTCACTGGAGCGAGCGATGCAGCAGACTCTAGGAGCTGGGCGGAGGGAGCGACGCAGAGCGGAAGCAGGAGGGGTGGCGCAGAGAGCAGGCGATCAAAGACACTCCCTTAAACTTGATTTTACATAACGTTGTAAAGTCACGCTACAGCTGGAGATGCACCGAAGACTGGAGCAATAACGTACACCTGGTAAGTGCCCTAAAGGGCGTCTTGGGAGAAAGACCAGTACCCTTAAAACTTTTTGCCAATTAGTTTAAATTATGGGTCCCAGGTATAGGACTAACCTCTCGTTTCACGACTGAAAGGATGCCCAGGTTTTTGACTTGAAGCCACCTTCAGGGGGTCCCCTTCTCGTTTTGTCATCCTTAGACTGTTTTACCTAGACAGAGATGCGATATGCAGAGAGGGCTGAGCCCAGCAGATTGTTCAGCTAGATTTGGTTGAAATTATATTTCTGGATTACACTGTGCTGCTCCAGCAGAAAAGGAGGACATTCAAATGAGGTGAAAGCCAAATTCTGGTCTATGCAAATTAAATATTAGCTCCTCTACCCTGCACGACTCAAAGCAAACTGTCTGGGGTAAATGCCTTTTTTTGACAAGGCTGATGAGGCCTGGCGATGGGTGGAGATGAGACCACGGAGCGCAACTACCCATGGTGCCTAATTAACCCCTGAAATGGATTCTTGGAGGACTGTTCCCCTGCCTCAGACTGGATGCAGTATGCGCCATGGTCGGGTCAGGTTGGTGCCCAGCAGGCCAGATGCAGCCAAAGGCATCGACTGTTTGACATAGGAAGGAGGTTTAGTACACAGCGGCACTGCCCAGACCCAGCGAAGAAACAACTCGGGGGCCAATATCCCCGTCCGCAGATCAATCGTGATCATAACCTTAAGGGACCTCAAGGATTATAAGGCAAAATCGAAGATGGAAGGACATGATAATGGGAAGAAGCACCAGCTTCTACCCTGAGCTGTCTTGGAGGTGTCTAGAAGCAGGATGAAAGACTTAAACGATAAAAGGGTGCCGATTGGGGAAAGGATGGATTGCAGTTGGGTGGGGTGGTTGTATCGATGGCCTGTTCGAAACAGAGGCCCCCCCACATTCCCAAGTTAACATCAGAAGCTGTTGACCATTAGGTGACAGATGCTTCAATTCTGGAAGTAGGGGGTTAGAGCTGCCTATTGCACTCCAAGTTAGGGAGTTTCTTTGATACAAGACTTCTTCATACGACTCTCGCACACATGATTTCCTGCAATAGCACATGCAGAGATTGAACAATACTCCTATATCCTCATATGAAACATCAAATGACAAATGTAAGAGGGCTGCAATCTTCAATCACGCCAAAAGGTTGGGAGCAAAAGTCCTCTGGGAAGGAGGGGGCAGGAGGGAACACTGCTACACCATGGCTTATCATGCAGGATATAACTAAATGGAGGGAGCAAGAGGTGTGGTCATATTACTTAGGACATCTTTTCTCCTGATCATATCAGTAAACTATATGGACAGGAACCCCATGTTCATTACCAGGGTGTTCATTCATTTCTGTCATGGTATGAAGGTCCACTGTCCGCCTCAGCAGACAGATTCCCACAGGGGGTAATGATACGAGGCGGCACTTCAACTCAGCGACGGACCCAAAATTAGATGTTACAAGCTGTACGGCAACAACCAAATCAACTCAACTTGCCTAATGGCTAGGACTTTTGGATACCTGAAGAAAATGTCACCCCAAAACTAAGCCATATACCTTTTAACTCATTCTGACTCCTCATGTTCACGCCTAGACTAGTTCTTCTTGCCAGCTCAAAAGCCACCAGGGATGGCTAGCACAGCAACATGTGGTGGTTCAAAGAGGAATAATTCTCAAATTGAATCAGAGATGATGAGAATTCTTATTTGGATATTAATATCAACTCTGCTACATGTTTTCGGAAGCCTTCAAGGCAGCGACACACAGCCATATTAAGGCATTGATAACAGTGACCAAAAAGGAGCAAGGCAGAGAGGTAGACACCCTAGAGGCTCAACTATTCATTGTCAAAGCAGGTAGAGGCAAGTCTTTTCATCTGGTACTCCATGGTGAGATTGGAGTCTAGCCACACTCCAAGACTCTTAATCACTCCTTATCGGCAGGGGAGCGCTTCCAAACAGGCAGATGGTGAATTTGGAACTACAGTGCTGAGGTTATTGACCAGCATTGTAACCTCCATTATATTGGCATTAAGCTTAAGCTCACAACTGGCCATCCAACTGGATACTGACCGAAAGCAGTGAATCAGGTTAGGATGGTTGGAGCTGGGTTATGGTGAAATGGATATCACCACTTCGGTATCATCTGCATAAGAAACTAATGTCAACCCAAAAGAGCATACTATTTTGGCCAGAGGAAGCATGTATACATTTGAAACGGTGGAGCTGAGAGAAGAGCCCTGTAGAACGCCACAATTTAAAGAGAGACTATCAGAGTACCAGGAGTGATCTAGAACATGGAAGGTTCTATTTTCCAGGAAGGAAGAGTGCCATTTCAGAGCTGGACCACAAATGTCCACTTTAGAAAATCTGTGGATCAGGTTGGGGTGGTTAACTGTGTCGAAGGTGGCACTCAAGTCCAAAAAAAGAAGTGGCACCAATCCGCCACAATCTAGAAGAGATTTAAATTCCTATACTACAAGAAGCAGGGCTGTTTCAGTGCTATGAAGGGGTCCAAAATCCCTTTGTGTGGGAGATGTCATTAGCCTCGAGGAACGCAAAAAGATGAGTGTTCACTTGTTTCTCCAGGAGCTTTGATAGACCTGGTAGCAAAGATATTGGTCCGTAATTACGCAGGCAGCAAGATTCTAGCCTGGGTTTTTTAACTAAAGGTTTAACCACAGCATGCTTTCATTGGTGGGGAACTTCCCCCAAAGTGAGAGAGAGAAAGAGATTCAACAGATCAGCTAGACGGGGTTGATGCTGTCAAAGCCATGACGTAGGACATATAAAGCGGCAGGGTCAAGGTGGGATCCAGATTTTACTTTCAGTAGACAATCTGACAGTCCATTCCAGAAAGGCTATGTGTACTTGAGAGCTGGACCTCAAAGTCAAAGGACGACTATACCCAGAGATGACTGGCAGCACATTGGAGTGCTTCGTTGTCTCAGTCAGGACTCTGCCAGGATCTTATGGCTCACCACAAAGCATAGGATCTATGAGTGGGAGGGCATGGCAAGCAATGATCTATTGGCTGGCGACGCAAGACTTCGAGCGCCGCATAATTCCATTAAGACCTAGTAGAGGATATCACCTCAATTGCATGGCATTCACAGAATACTATGGAGATTTGTACGCAGCTCAGGTTTCTTTAATGGAGGAACAATCTACCCAATTAGCACCTGACCTAATTGGGAGTAAATTAGAACCCCCCCCCCCCCGCAAAGAGAGGTGCTGGATGCGCCATTATCCTTGGAAGAAGTCTAGGAGGCTATCTCCGCTATGCATAATGATGGAAAAACACCAGGCCCTAATGGGTTACCCAGTGAAATCTTTCAGTGCTATTAGTTGCTGCTGGCGCCACATCTTTTTGGCATTATATTGCGAGGTGGCCGAGGAAGAAATGATTGTGGTAGCGCCTAAGTTAGGAACAGAGTGTTATTCTAATCAGTCAAATTCTCAGATTAACACCTAAGCCATGGTCTTCACTACACGGATGGTCATGGCTAAGACGGGGGAGACAATAGCTGTAGCTCTGATGGACATTCGATTCAGTTCACTTACCTTTTATGCTTCAGATATTCCTGGAGGATGAACTTTGGTTTACTCTTTCTTAGACTTGTTTAGGCCCTATGCCTCTTGGGCATATGTCCAAATTAATGGGATATGGTCTTTCCCCTTTCTGTCAAGGAGAGGCACAAGACAGGGCCATCCTCTTTACTTTTCGTGCTGATTTTTGAGCCACTATCAGCGTGGATCCAACAAGGTGCTCAGCTGTGGGGAATCAGGTGGAGCTAAGGCCATGAAGACCACTACCCCTACCATCCCCCTTCCTGAACGACTTCCTTCTTAACCAAAAGAGACCAGAGTGCGCTGTTGCTAGGCTCCTGGATCTATGAAGACGCCTACAGTTTAAAAGAAAATTTTCTAAAATCACAGCCGGTGTCGAACGGCCACTATAATGAGATCCAAACTCAGAAAACTCTAGTGTACTCCTATTGTTACTTCCAATATCTGGAAATCAATATCTCTAGTATCCAGACATAGCTGGAAGCTTATCATCGCGCTGCTGCTGGCACGGACGCAGGGGGAAATGTTAACCTGGGATAAGTTGCCCCTTTCCATCATAGGCAGTGGAGTTCCCCCCTCCCCCCCCCCCCCCAAATGACCGCTCTGTCTCCAGATAGTTATACACACTGCAGCAGTTCCTTTTCATGCTACCCACAACTCTTTTTTTGGATTTCAATGCCACACTGAGGACATTTTCTAGGAGGGGATGCACAACCTACAATCTACCTACATAAATGTATACAAGCTCAACACGATGGTGGGTTGAGCGTGCCTGACCTTCTTCTGTATTACTGTGCTTCGCAACTAGTGACCCTAATGGCTGGATGGCGGTTTAGATCCTGAAAAGTGACCTCTTCCAAACTTGGAATCTAGAGGCGATAATGTATGGGTCTTCAGTTCCCACAGGTATGTCTGAGCTTAGCTGACACAGCGCTCAAAAACACAAAGTACTTCAAAGCAATTACTGCACAGACTTTCTTCTTGCCTGGCTCTTGCATCCCACAGATATCTGGCCTTATGGGGTACAGACCCTGGGATATGAATGGTATCTTAAAGGTTAGAGACGTGTGAACATCCTAAATCGTTCGAACAGCTAACTAAAGAATACACCCAACATGCCTCTCAATTCCTCCACCATGCACTTGTTCAACATAAGCATTACTAGGAGATGTCCTAGAATACAATCCACTGGAGCCCAAGGTAGTGAATGAGCAGCTTGCAAGAAGGGAATTCGCCGCATTAACAGATCACTGGTAGTGAACTCCTTTTTATTACACTTGAAGACTAAATCGTAGATAGATGTGGGCCTGCTTGAAGACAAGGAATGGCAAGAAGCCAAGATGGTACCCAGATGCTTAGCTACTTCAGAGAAATTATGGTTGTCATAACTTACATTTTTCCACAGAGCAGATCTTGACCCAAACAGGCTTTGGTACATGAGGAGGAGGAAGACACACTTGTGCCCAAGATATGGAGTTGAACAGTCATAGTTCTTTTTTTTTTTTTTACGTGATATGGCTCTGTCGTGACATTGCTTACAGCTGGTCTCCGGTGTATAGAACACTGGGTGCTGTTGCATATACTACGACTCCGCCCCCGTCTAGCCATACAGCGGAAGACAAAAACTTAATGGGAACCTGTAAGTTAGTTGCAATTGACTTCTTAATGGCTAAGCGAGACAAAGCCAAACATTGAATAGCAGCAACCCCCTGGCTGAATGGACCTCTGTGCATCTGCCGAGAAAACTGGTCACAAGGCACAAGATTGCCCTTGTAAATATCATACAATATGGCCCCTTTGGTGGGGGGAATAAATTGTTGAACAAGATTAGTGTTGGGACAGGAGGGGTGGGTGGGATTTGCTGAGAATACTAAAAAATTGTCCCTTTAATTATTTTGCCAATGAAGAAAAGGTTTCTTGGTTTTGAACTTCAGTAAAAAGAATCATTAAAAATAAAAAAGGGGCTCAGTCCGTGATAGCCTTCATTGCTAACCCAAGTTAATAGCAGCCACCACTACAACCTCTTCTGGACCTCAGTCCTTGCTGATTTTATGATTATTTCGCTCTGCCCAGATATTTTAAAAAATAGGTCGAAAATAATCGAACAAATGACGGCTCTGTGGAACTTCTCAAAAGAAAATCTTCACCACAGATTCTGACTGTTAGTTATTATGTTTCTCTTGTTAAAGAGAGGCTTTGCCGACTTTCACAAAGAATATAGATTCTTTGCATGAGGCTACTGTAGCTAGAGTATAAGTACTGCACTTTTTTTGACATGCGCCATTCCCCATGTACTCCTCAAACTGAAGGAGTGAAGCCTTCTGATATCAATGACTTGATAGATTTTTTGATTTGACCAGTTTTACATTCATTCAAACTTACAGATAAACACATTGACAGTTTGCCAGTCTGAAGTCTTGTACATTTAACTAGATGTCAAATCAAAAAAGCTGTGACCAAAACATAGTGACAACAAGTAAAGATTATGCAAACAACGAACCATTAAACATAAACTAGCATTTTAAATGTGTTTATAAGAAACAATTTCAATTCTCTCCAAAAGGAAAAATTTGTGGCATAAACAATAAGCAAAATAAAATGCACAATTTAAGGGATGGCAGGCAAAATAGTGATAATTATTAAAAGTGAGTAGAGAGGCGCATTTAAAAAAAACTAGAGAAACTGTCACATTTTTACCTGTCAAGTGTGTAAATTAACACGTTATGCACACAATTCTTGAAAAGCATAAATCCATAATATGATATTCAATACAAACCAATGGGTGTACATATATCTCTAAATTATCAAAAGTAAGCAACACCACCATATCACTATGCAGACCTCAAAAATACGTTGTCAAACGTTACAACTTAAATTACCCATCCAACCAAATGTTATTTAATGACCCTAGAACACTAGTCATGTATGTAATGGCCTTCAAGCTTATCCTAGCCTCAACAGTAAAACGGTGCATAACCCAGAAAAAAAAAAAAACAGAAATGGGCATTCCAAAGCTGTGGCCACAAATTATTTCAAGCGACCGAACGTCATGGACCTCGGAACTACTGGGGGCAAGACACTGCGAAATATACCGCTATATATTTCTATGTAACTGCTGAATCGACGATTCAAGGACTAAACTGGAATGTGTAACCCAGGGGTCTCCAATCATTTCTGCAGTGAAAGCTACTTCTCAACAGTGAAAATCAATGTGCGAGACTGAAGGCCAAGCCACTCCCACATTGTTACCAGACACCTCACGCCCAGCTTCAGTGACTTTAAGCCTAATGTCCATAGAATCAGATACTATGGTTTGAAAAAAGTACTTTGAGAAGGGGCACCATGACAGGGCTGCTAGGTGTGTCCATGAGAGGATTGACTTTATGGATCTATAAACATATATCGTGTGTCATATGTATTTGTGGCACAAGTACATATATAAGACAAACATACAACCACTTTTGTAAATGGGAGAAATTTCAAGCGCAGAAAAAATATTCAAATTATGGAACATTTTTCTGCACTTTAAATTTCTCCAATTTAAAAAATGGCTGTATTTTTCAGTTATACATGACACTGTAACTACCAGCCAGTGGTTGCAAGATGCCTGCTGTGTGTAAAAGCGACACTTCGAAATTGGAGAAAACTAAACTGACGAGTTAACTTTATGTTTATATGTATTACATAAAACTCCTAATTTAAATTTGGTCCAATTTTAAAGTGGTGCATTTAGAAACAGCGGCACCTTGCTCCCCCCGCCCTCCCACCCCCCGTGGTGTAGACAAGATTTTTAACTATTTGTTTAAATGGGAGGAGTTTAGAGTGGAGAAACGTTCTTTATAAAGTAATAAGATGCAATTGGCTGAATTGAGAGTGGAAAAAAACATGGAGTTAATGATTTCGCGGCAGTGCGGCCGTTTTAAAAAACGGGCGAGGATGCGTCGGCCGTTGAACGTGCGCAGCACCAGCCAGGTAGTGCTCCGAACGTTCAACGGCCATCGGCAGCACTTAACGGGTTAAATTTCTCATATCTAAAAAACAATGACTGTATAAAAAATGCAAGAGATCAGCTGTTTGTAAATGCATTGAAAAGGGAGAAAACTAAAATGAAGAGTTAACTTAATCATTATGTTTTAATTTCTTCCATTTAAAAGCATTCAGAACCATCATTTTGTTCTCATGCTTTAATATTGAGCTGACAAGGACTTTTAGTCAAGATTTAACTTCCTCAGTGCTTCAGTTCTTGACCTCTGTGCCCTGGGTCATAAATCGGACTCCAGCACTGCTGGTTATCAGGCCCTGCAATTTACAGCCTGAAGATGATAATATTGTAAAATAAACGAAGCCTTTTCTTAATTTTAAAAGGAAAATGTGACTGTGCTTATTTCAAAATTAACTCAAGGCTGTGAGCTACTCTGAAGGTGCCTGTGAGCTAATGGTAGCTCCCGATCGACTGGTCGGAGACACCTGGTGTAATCAGAAGGAACAAGACTAAACAACTTGCAATGTTAGTTCTTAAGGAAGCAGCATGGCACCTTATTTGTTAGCTTGACGTACTTTGGGTGTTATATTCAAGCCTGCATGACACAAAATATTTTATTAAATAGAGCACATCCAATACCCTAAGCCCAGACGCACAAGTTACCTAGTCAGAACCAGGGGCCGTATTCTACAAAGGGCACGCTTTCTCCGATTGCACTACAGCCCACCTTTTAAAAGGAGCGCCGTGACGCAAACAGGGAAACTGCACCTTATTATGCAGAATATGCTGCCCTCGGGGCAGATGCAAACTCGCTCTGCCATGGTGGCAGGACATTGAGTGAAATACAGATCGGCTGCTTTAATCAGCCAGTCCTTGGTTCACTGTGCAGGCGGCATCTGCCTGCCGTTTCAAGACGGGAAAGAATACCCTGCAGGTGGGTGCAGTAAGTGACTACACCCACCTGCATGGGAATGTCTGGGGTCAGAGGGGGGGGGGGGGGGGGGGGGGGAGTCCTTCATGGGATTCCCCTTTCTCTCCTCCAGAGGGCTGAAAGTATGCCACCCTTTCCGTGCGCTCCTCCTAAGGGCATGTTTGCATCTCTGCTGCGTAACTAATACAGTGCAGGCGCAGAGGCAAAGTGGTTTCCTCATTTGTATTGGGCCTCGTCCCAATGCAAATGAGGTTATGCACTCATGAGAATGCTGGCTCCCACGCGATCAGTATTACAGAAGTGACGCACAAACATCTGCGTCCCCTCCTATAATAACATTATTCTCCCCTTGTGTTAAAAAAAAGTGTACACACTATACCATGGTGTAGGCTAGGTCTATAAATATATATGCAGACTTTGAAACCGATACAAAAATATCAAGTAGGGGTGCATTAAAACAGTGAACACTGACGTTATTGGATATTATGAAGAAGTAATTGATCTTCCACAATGTAAACTAGAAACTGTACCCGCTATGCTGCACTGGCTTAAATGCACAAATGACAACTTTTTCTTTATTGTTCACAGGCTTTACTTATTGTTACAAATTTAAGTAGAATGTGTTTGCCATGGTCATGTAACAAAGCAAGCATGCTACATTTCAAGACTGGGATCTGTGAGATCCACTGGCTATCCCAGACCATGCTTTGCTCTCAATTCCCATCATTCCAGTGCCTGCCTCAGACCTCTGGACCACAATTACAATGTCTTTTGCTCAGCTCAATCCTTGTTGGAGGGCATTAAATTCAGATGACGCATAACATTTGAAATTGATGCTTTGAGTGTAGAAGAAAGTATAATATTTACCAGCTGTCACAGGTGGAAATGTTCATTTCTTCCAGAAGCTCCGGACAGCAATATCAGCTTTTGGTGACAACTATTAAAAAAAATATATATACAAAAAAGCCTCAATACGAAAAATACCTCATTTTAAAACAACCATCAAAAGTTGCGTAACAGAAATTAAAGGTGTACAGTTCATTGTTGCAAAGAAATAAGGGATTTGCAGGAGGTCGAGGGTTAGTTCAGCAGTGAAAAGGTCTTCACTCACTTTTTCTTGAATACATGTTTGTGGATAGCAAGTATTTTTTTTTCTTCCCTTTGCGTTCAATCAACCACAACAGAAATAGTGACTAAATACTCCAAAGGCAATTCACTCAAAAACACAGGCATCAATAAGACCTTTTGTAATTTTCTAATAAAAAGCATTTACCTTTCAATAGGTGTAATAATACACTCTACGTATATTTCCCAATTTCACTGTGTTTTCAACAGCACTTGAATGTATTTTTGAGAACGTCATATCATGTAAACTAAAAATATCTGCTACTTGAATTCTAAGATGGTCAAGGAGAATGGCATCACTTTACTATGCATATAGATAGTCTTGTGTGTGCAAAGAACACAATAGCCTTTTAGGATTTAAACTACACCAGCAGTGGTAATAGAAACCTGGGTTAAAAAAATATATATTGAAAAGAAGACCAAACAATTGCTACATTTTTGACAACACTACATATGGACAACAGATAAACAACCAATGTATTAACTTGGGACTTTTGGAATCAACAAATTATCTGTGGTGGTGGGAGAGGTCAACCAACCGAAAACAGTCCTAAAACAATGTGCATTCTACATCAACAGAATCTAGAGCAAAACCAACTATGATTGGCAAATTATTGCTAACATTCCACCACAAAAATGTTAATTTACATATAAATTCTAAATAGAGAGACGAAAAAAAAACATTGAGTTGTTTTTAAGGAACCGCAATGTTTCTCCAGAACTCACTCTCAAACCAGGTTTAGGATTAAGTCACGATAAACAAAGTAATCACAGAACAATTACATTTCTTTTAACCCCTTAGCTGCTGAGGCATTGCCCGTTCCAGTGCAAAGTTCTTTTTTTATGCTTAGGGTACTTCGTGCTTAAATTTTTTGGGGGTATAAACGAAAAATACTACTACTACTACTACTACAAGAAGTAACCTGGCAAAATTTGCATCCGAATTTTCCCATGTCTTAGAGATTCTAAAAAAATACCCAGCACTCGTGGAGTCTCAAAAACTAGCTAAAATATAGCAAAATGTTAGGTTCTTGTGGAAAAATTAGAAAAAAAGTGCTATGCTACAAAGCATTTTTCTCTCTCTAAAAATAGCATCAGCGAAAGGTTTAATCAGCTAACATTGCTCTTACCAGCTTTCGGGAACAAGCAGGGGTGGAAAAAGAAGCCACTTTTTTTACTATGGTTTTTGCATTTTTCAAACTAGGTCAATTTTTTCTATTTTGTTGTGGTTTCAAACCTACTTGAATTTTGAGGTAGAAACAAATGTGAAACACATGGGTGAACCCAGAAAGGTATTCTTTTCTGAAAACTAGATTAAAATCCAAAATCAGTAAGGGGTCATCTGTGTAGATTGCTCATGGTTTTCCCAAAGAAACTAATGAATGAAATAACAAATAATTAAGCAAAAAGCAACTAGTGGCATTTTGAGCTGTAATTTTCTGCCCTAATGGACTATTCACAAAAGTCACAAGCTTTACGTTTGTCAGATGTTTCTGGTTGCAGGGATTTATAAACGATTCTTGGTATTTCAAAAAACACATGATGTTCAAAGTCAAATGGGCTGCAGTCTATAATTATTTTTTACAACGACCATGCAGCAATTCATATGGTAATGTTTAATAAATGAAAACTGAGTATGAAGGAAACCTATGTAATTTCGGAAAAACTGCTCTAGATATGGAGTTCATCAACAGTGGGTATTTGTGCACCTCTGAATTTTGGGTCACCCATATTATCATGTAATACAGAGGTAATTTTGCAGAATGTATTTTTTCTTGCAAACTGGTTTACAACTGGACACCACTAATAGAAATCCAATTGGTAATAAGTGTTAATTTTGTATTCCCACTCTTCTTCCGATAAAAACAGTACCCCACCTGTGTGGCTAGGCATAGCTCTAGCGAAGAAAAAGGTCCAAAAACTCGATGTAAAGGCATAACATTTGTGCCACGGAAAATAACCCTAATCGGCTACGTGGACAGCTGCAGAATTTAGGCCACCACCCAAAGAAACCTATTCAATTCAGACATTTCTGAAAAGGATACACCCAGAGAAGTCCAGGATTGCATAATCCCCTACCTTTTCTTACCCATGATCCTCACATTTCGGTGGAACATTTCTAGAATCTGCTGAGATCCGCAGAATTCCAACATTCTAGTATTCCAATACTACTAAAAAAAACAGCACCTGCCTGTATGGCTGAGTATTGCCAATTCAGGGCCCATGCAAAGACCATATTTACTTTATATGGTCACTGTGTTCATCCATTGCAGGAGCTCGGCACAACCACAAATATCATAGGAATTTTGTGGCTGCTCACACATTCTGAAACTTTGCATTAGGATCTAGCATGCAGTCGCCCAATAAAATGGCAACGCTCTTTTTCATCTAAAACTTTCTTCCTCAAATGCTATGTCCTAAGCAGAATGCAGAGGTAGTCATAGAAATTAGTGATTTGGGTTGGATATGAACTGAAAGAAAGGAATGCATGCTGTGGGAGAGGGAGTGTAGTATATAGTGTGCCAACAACAACAGTCTGAAAAAGATAAAGAGCACTTATCTGACTCCAGGATGTGGTTAACCTCTCCAAACCTAGAAGAGAAAATACAAATATTAAATATCACTACTACTTGCAACACACCGAATAAACCCAACAAATATATTGCACTAGGCCTTGTCCAATGAAAAACTTAAGAGACATGTTGGGGCAGGGTGGACAGTTTGCCCACACCTTGGGGACACGATCAGTCCACCAAGGATGGCAAAAAATAATCCACACCTCCCTTTATAAATCTTGTTGAGAGTGTGGGGCTAACTGTACTTCCCTAGAAGAGGTGGCTGAAGAAATTGGCTTTTCAGAAAGCCCCCGCGCAGCAACAGGAAAACAAAATTGACTGCCAAATGTTCCATTCTCTGCGGGAGCAGATCAGGTCGGCCCTCACAAATGGTCACATGTTGGGCAGAGAGGGTGCTCAGGGGCATGCACTGAAGGTTCCCATGCACTCCTTCCTCAAGACGGCCAGCTGACGTCCTCACACTGGGGAAGTAGAACGGAGTACGTCAACAGGTCCTTACCACCAGAAGTTAAACAATATTAAAAAGGTAACAATCTAAAATAAGATTTCATAAATATTTATTTATTCCGATCACATATAACACTTTTGTCGATATTTAAGTGAGTTTTTTTAATATGAAGAGATAATGCTGAGTGCCTCTACTCGTCATCTCCCTTCAAAAGAAATATATTTGATATCCACTGGATATTATCCAGGCCTTAAAATTGAAAGGAGTGAAACAATAAAAGGAATAACATAGTGACAAGCTTTCTAGTAAGGACAGTAACCCGCCATGACAATAAATAGATGTGTATTTCTACTGCTTGGCGAGTAGAAATAAAAGCGAACAGTGCAAGAATTATTTATAAAATGTGCCCAATGCTCAAAGGAAGTATGATGAAACATATCCTTTTTGGTCTCTGGATTTCAATGGAGGTTAAAAGTAAAGAAAAAGGCATACTGTTGTGTTTTACTGGTAGAATGTCATAAAAAGAGCAAATCTTGTTTTAATTAAGAAACTTATAATACAACACACTTTTTCCATCCATATAAACGTTAACATAAACCTATAAGGCTGCTTAGTAGCGAACATTTCATTTGAAATCGTAATATCTTTTTGAAGACCCTCGTAACGTGTTGAACTATTTAAAAAATGTCTATGTTTTAAGTTGTCTTCAAGTCGAAAGTTCAGCAAAGACTGTTACAGTAAGTAACAGGATTGAATATTATCCCATATGGTTTGTCCAAAGAGAACAATTTTTGTGTGCAGCAAAAGGATCCGATGGCACTTGTATTTATGCTAAAAGACAAAGGAGAACAATCACTCTTCAGGCAGTGTCATGCGTTAGTGCACTTAGGACAGGTGTATATGCATATAATCACCATGAAGCACAGAAAGAACCTTCTAACACCACTTGAGAGCCCGCCATTTTGTACATAGGAGGGTCAAAGAATTACACATTGAATCTGGATTTTGTGCCTAACAAAATGACAGGAAAACGCAGGCAGGAACACCCAGCACGTATGATCAATTCTCTGCCTTTTTCTGTGGGACCCGAGCAGACCGCTCTGCTACACTTACCAGAACGCTGCGGCACAATATAGTCTACCTTCAAATATCGCTCGAAGGATGTGGTTTACTTTTGTGAGTTCTGCTCCCTCAAAACCGTCTTAGACGATTAGCACAACAATAGGCTCACTCGTTTTTCAATGCACTACTACCAAGCTTGTCAAGACCTCCAGCCAACACAAGCTATGCATCAGGGTCATGAGACTGCACGTCTTCTCCCAACACGCTCCCTGGAGGCATTTTTATATCCCTTTGTCTCTTATTTCACAAGGTCTTTGTTGGCTGCCCGCGAGGCAGTGATGTCAGTGCAACCAAAAAGGCACGATTACGGCCCAATGGCTAAGCAGCCCTTATAAAATGAGGCCCAGAGTACTACTGAGGAAAAGCAACGTGAATTGGTAGGTGGGCAACTCTGTTCGCTGGTTCATGTTCAGAGCTCTTAAAAAGCTACACTGGTAGTTATGTTAGCCATTTTATAGAGCGTGTAGCTACCCAGAACGGTCTTCCCTGTGCTAACAAGATGAGAGTGTCTGGACAATGCACTGAATTATCTAGAAAGATGAGTTTTTAATTGCTTCCTGAATCGTAGCAAGTTGTTGCTTGATTCTGAGCGGGACAGGGAGAGAATTCCATATCTTGCCAGTCAGGTAAGCAAATGAGCGTCCCCCACTTCTTGCTCTCTTGATTTTAAGGACAGTGAGAAGAGAGCCTTGTACTATCTTATTGCTCTGGGGGCTGTATATGGGATGATAAGGTGCTGAAGGATATGCGGACCGGATGAGTATTTTATCTTATGGGCAATGCATAGGGTCTTAAATTCCATTCTCTAGTTAATGGTAAGCCAATGGAGTTGTGCGAGCGTCGGCCGTACCGAGTTCATTTTGGGAACGCCCAATAGAGCTCGCGCCACAGCATTTTGGGTGACCTGTAATTTCTTTTGTAGCGCAAGCTGGACTGCTCAGATAAAGAGAACTGCCATAATCCACACGAGAAAGTGTGAGGCCTTGGACAACTGTCCTCCGACATTCTAAGGGAAGCCATTTAAGCGTTTTCATAAGAGCTCTCAAAAGGCCAACGCATTAGCCTGCCACTTTCTTTGCCTGGGAGGCCAGTCAAATCTTTATCCAAGGCTCTCGACTTATGCCTTAGGAAGCGGGTTTTGTTGTGTTAACATCTTTTTTCCTTCACAGTACGCATTAATTACATTTTGTTATGTGTAGCAAAGTCACAATTATACCAGGCTTAATATTATGGTTGCTTAATTAAAATATAATTTTCCAATTCCCTTCCGCTAAAATACATCCTTTTCAATACTTAGCAACCCTCATAGATCTTCCAAATTTTCGCACAGTAGGAGCTGAGCTAGTAAAACGTATGCACTAAAAATGCATACAAGGCAAAATTTATCAACACCTAGAAAGGAAATTTGGAGGGAAGAAAAAGGGGAAATTAATTTCCCCATTTACAAAGTATCCTTGCTGCCAACTGATGATAATAAACATCTCGATGGCAATGAAAAGCACTGTGTACTATGTCTCATTCCTAGCCCCCAAAACGCAACTGGGAAGCCCGGGGAGTTGTATGAAAAGGATGTCCTGATGTTATCATGCCATTGTAATGTAAAGAAGACTTGCTCTGTTTTTTAAGAGAAAGCATGAGAGAACTGTCACATGCTGTCTTCCGACGTCATGATGGGATTGTTAATTTCTGTAGTCCTCTTGGCACTGAAAATGATAGGAAACTGTTCTTTCTGCTGAAGCACTGTTTTCTTCCTGATACCAGAGACGACATTTATTTATTTATTTATTTATTCAGAGTTTTATATAGCGCGAACAAGATCCTTACAGATATCAGAGCGCTTCACAAAGACAGGGTAGTGGCAGTAGGAGTGAACAGAGACAATGGGAGCAATATAGTAGTCACTAACATGGTGGGGTACTAGTAAACATACATGAAACATATCAAAATACAGTCAGGTAAACAAGTAATATCGGACGGCACAAGTCATTGAACCCACTACACGGGTGTTCATGTGTACCATGGGTGTGTGGATGGCTTATATCAAAGACTTAGTGTAGCGAGAACACTGAGAGGGAGCATCTGAAGAGTGAGTCAACGTGTAACATATATTGGTAGTGACAGCATCATGTTAGGAGCATAGTGCCAGAGGACAAGGAGAGCGGTGATACCAGCAATGCAGAGTCTCTGATCCAGCACCAATCATGTTCAGGATATCTTGGCCAGAAGGATGCTTTTCACCTCTTTCTTGAAGAGTGCAGTGGAGGAGATCAGCCTAGTTTCAGGCGGGAGCGCGTTCCAGATCCTGGGTGCCATTCCAGAGAAGGAGCGCTTGTATGTTTTCTCTTTCCGGAACCTACGAGGTTTCAGGAGTAGCTTTTTTGTGCTTCTATTGGACCTCGAACCTCCCGAGATAGACAACTTTTGAGCGAGGTAGTTGGGTGCATTGTGGTGCACTGCCGCGTGTGTCATAACTGCAATTTTTAGCTGTATTCTGGCTTCAAAAGGCAGCCATTTTAGAGACTTTAAGTCTGGGGAAATATGCGAATGTTTTCTTGAGCCGGTAATGAGTCTCGCAGCAGCGTTCAGGGAGGCTCTTAAGGGTGCTGTTGTGGATAGCGGGAGACCACTGAGGGCCACAATTCCGTAGTCTATTCGAGGGATGACTAGAGCTTGTACAGCAGTTTGGAAGTCTTCGGCCGGGAGGAAAGGTTTAATTTTCCTCAATGTGTTGATTTGGAAATTAGCTGCTTTTGTGGCTTTGCTAACGTGCTGCTGCATGTTGAGCTTGGCGTCGAGAGTGATGCCTAGGGATTTCGCCGAGTCCACGATGGTAGGTTGGACATTGAGTGCTGTTAGATTATTGAGCCATGTTTGGGTGGTGGAAGTTTTCGTCGGTGGTGAGATGAGTAGGAACTCTTTTTTGAGAGCATTTAGTTTGAGGTGATTATCTGCCAGCCACGATTGAGTGTTAATAAGCGTGGAGTTCAGATGTTTGATATCTTCAGGAGATTGTAGCTTTAGGTAGAGTTGTGTGTCGTCGGCGTACATATGGAATTGGACATTGGAAGCTTGGAGCAAGGTGGCGAGCGGTTCCATGACGAGGTTGAACAGTGTGGGGGAGAGGGAGGATCCTTGTGGGACACCTAGATCTGCAGGCACAGGAGTGGATAGCACATTGTCGATCTTGAACTTCTGTGACCGATTGTGAAGGAAGGACGAAAACCACTTGAGAACAGTTCCCGAAAGACCCATTCTAGTGCATAGCAGCTCCAGCAGGTTCTCATGTTTGACCGTGTCAAATGCAGACGAGAGGTCAAGAAGGATGAGGAGGCAGGACTCATTGCGATCAAGGATTTGGAGGGCGTCATCAATTATGTGTGTCATAGCTGTTTCCGTGCTATGTTTCGCTCGGAAGCCTGATTGATGAGGGTTGAGGAGGTCAAACTGGTCAATGTGTTTAGTTAGTTGTAGTTGGACACATTTTTCCAGCAGTTTGGCCAGGGTGGGGATATTGGTGATGGGCCAGTAGTTGTTTAGGTCAGACGGATCAGCTGTAGGTTTCTTGAGTATAGGCGTGACTTGCCCCACCTTGAGGGAGTCCGGAATGAGGCCTTGTTGCAGGGAGCTGTTGATGATTTTGGTCCAGAGAGGGAGGAGCAAGGGGATGAAGTCTTTTACCGCATTAGCAGGTAGAGGGTCTGTGAGGTGATTAGAGGGCTTCAAGGTGCAGAGCAGTTTGCGGATTGCTTCTTCCGAGTAGGTATCGAAGTACAGCCAAGATGCCTTGTTTTTAGGTTGAGTGTAAGACATTCTGGTGTTGTTGGGGAATCGACTTACATCCAAGATGAGGTCATTTCTTATGCTGTCAGTCTTTAGCTTAAAGAAAGCAGAGAAGGCTTCACAGTGTGGGGTGTCGCTTGTTGTGCTGTTTGATTGTAGGGGTTGAGTCTTTGTTTGGGTCTTGATTAGTTCGAACAGCTTTCTTGGCCTGTTTTTTGCTTGGTCCAACTGACGGCTAAAAAAGTCCGCCTTTGTGCGCTTTATTTTCCTGAAGTAGGCGTTTCTTTTGTTCTTAAGCCTTTTGAGGTGCAGTGCTGAAGGGTCCGATCTCCAGGTGCGCTCTGCCATTCGCATAGTACGCCTGTCGTCATTGAGTCTCTCGTCATACCAGGGGTTAGAAGTTTTGGAGGAGACTCTTCAGTTGAAGTGGGGCGACTTCATTGACTACTGTGTTCATAGAGTCAAGGTAGTGGTCCAACAGTGTTTGAACATCCGAGGCACCTGAAGGGGGAAGGAGGAGATTGCCGATGTGGGGAGGCAGGGTAGAGGCGTTAAGGTTCTTCATGTCCCTTTTCCATGTTTTGGATTTGATTGGTTGAGCTGGGATAGGCTTCACTTTTTCATTGATAAAGAAGGTGATAATGTGGTGGTCAGACCAGTCGCAGGGTTGAATCGCCTCCAGTTGTGTTGAGTTCTCTTTGGCAATGATGAGATCGAGTATCGCGCCTTTGTCATGTGTTGGTCTATCGCATATTTGGGTGAGGTCAAGCGCATTACGGAAAGTTTTGAGGCTATTCACCACTGTGTCTTTCTGATCGTTCCAGTGAAGATTGAAGTCACCCAGGTAGACTTGGGTTGTCTGCCGCCCGGCATTGGAGGTGATCATGTCCATGAGTTGTTGGGTGAATATGAGGTTGTCACCAGGCGGGTGATAGAAGAGATGTAAAGCACAAGCTTGTTTGCCCTCGCTGGTGATGTCGAGGCAGAGGAGTTCACTGGAGGGGAAGGCGGGAGGGGTGATTTTAGTAACGGAGAGGTTGCTCCTAAACATGCATGCAATTCCCCCGCCCGTCTTGCCCGGAGACCTGTCCAGCCTGATGATGTGATAATTGGGGGGGACTAGTATGTCCATAATCGGGGTAGAAGCTTCAGTAAGCCACGTTTCCGTTAGAACGGCTAGGTCCAGATCCCTAGCTAAGACGAGATCAGCGATGTCGGATGAGTGTCTCTGGGCCGATCTGCAATTGAGTAGGATGCATTTGAGTTTGGGAGAGAGAAGGGTGGTCGAGCTTTCTAGTGTGAGGGGGACTTTTCTGAGGTTGTTAGGGACGGAACCTCTATTATTGAGTGTTGGGAGCCTCAGAGGGTTTGTAAGAATTGTGGGTATGGGGATGTGTACGTTGGATATGTGTTTTTCCGGACCAGGGCCATAAGAGCGTAGTAGAGAGCATAATTCACGGTCCGACAATGGGTTGAGGACACGCCGAGGGCGGTGGGCGTTAGTGCGAACGGGGATAGTCGGCCAGCGCGGGTGTCGTTGGGGGCAAGGGTATGTAGGGAGGGTGCGTCGTTTGTAGGGTAGGGGGATGGTGGGAGGTAGACTGAGCTGTGAGGAGAGAAGCTCTTTGATTGCGTGGACATCTTTTTTGATTTGTAGAATATCCTCTTTGACTTGCTGGAGGGTGGATAAAGTCTGGTCAGGGGGTGGATTGGGGATGGGGTTAGTGATGAGAGCCATTGGAGAATCGTTGAGTAGTGAGTTGGAGAGCAGGCAGGGTTTCGAGGGGGTGGATATGCTAGCGTTGTTGGAGGGTTCTGCAGTGCTAAAGAGTGGGATGGCATTCAAAGTGGGGGCCTTTTTGTGGGCGAGGGGTGTGGGTGAAGTAGGAGAAATGGGCGGTAGGTGGGAGGCATAGATAGTGACGTCAGTGGGAGACGGTGTCGGTGGGTAAAAGAGTGAGTGAAGGCTGAAGACGGTGGGGGAGACAGGAGGGGGGAAGGGAGGAGGGGGTGGATAAGCCCCGGGCGTTGGTGTGTTCAACTGGTGGCGTGTTGAGAGTGGGAGTTGTTAAGTCAAGTGGGAGAGGTATGGAGGGGGTGTAAGAGGGGGTACGAGGGGTCCTGTTAGAGGGGCGGCTAGTATATGAGGTGGAGACGTTTGTGACTGTTCTTGGGGAGCGTGAGGCGTTAACCGCAGGTGGGTCGTTTACTGGGGTGCTAGGGGTATAGGTGTTGTAGGTGGGGGCTGCGACGTCAGGGGTGGTAGTGCTGGTGGAGTTCTGGGTGGGGGTCCGCAGCTTGGAGAGGTGTTCTTTGAACTTGGGGAACAGGTTGTCTAGCAGTTCCAGGTTCTTATCCGTGGATTGAATTAGGACAATCCCGTTATTGTAGATAGTAATGGTAGACCTGCCAGGGAAAAGGCGGGAAGGTGTGGTAGAGAGAGTTAGGCCATGACTTGTTTTCCTGGTGGTGGAGACGGCGAGTAGGGATAGGAACACTTTTCTCCATTGGGCTCTGCGTGAGGTGTGGAAGATGATATCAGTATTCAGGGCTCCACTGCCCGGCGAGAAGTAGGTGTCGGTAAAGGGTGTTTCAGGGTGCGATCTCAAGAAGTTATGTTTAAAACGTTTAGTGGCTTTTTTGGTGAGTGTGGGAGGGTAGATAATTCTAAAGGTGTGCGTGCCGTTGGGCTCCATTATAGAAAGGCTGTGATGTTGGGTATAGGAGAAAGGACGACAATAAAACTGTCAGCCGCTAGTTACAGTGCAAAGGAGAGACACTTGAGGGTGACCAATGTGTAGGAGGTAGAAGTCAGTGCAGTCCAAGAACAACAGTGCGTAGGTGCAGCTTACAAAATGTATCCTGTATATGAGGTAGCAGTCAGCTTACACCATGTACATAATATGAGAGGTAGAACCGGTTAGGTGGAATCAGATTTACACATCAGAATGTCCGAGGTAATAGTGGTGTAGTCGAGGTGTAGAAGGTGGCTGGGTGCAGCTTACATGACTAGACGAAGTGAATGAGGTAGTAATAATAATCAGTGCAACATCGTGAGGTATCTTACATCGAAGAACCAACACATAAATGAGGTAGCGAACAGTGAGTGATAGGGATAAGGGAGATATAGGTGCAGCTTATCGCATATACAGTATGAGAATAGCTAGATTATTAATGAGCTACTGAGTCCGATATATGTGCAAACAGTTTACAGCAATAGCAAATACGACAGTAGAATATGAGGTAGCAATCAGTGCACTGTCAGCGAGTAAAAGTGAAGATGGGTGTATGTTGCCCAAGATGTAGGGTACCAGTGGTAGTATAATACTGCACTAAAAGGCGGATCCTTAAGCACATCAGGAGCTCTAGGTTACATAAAATGTAAAATGCAATAGTAATAAATGCCGCAGTAAAAGACAGACACTTAAAACACAAAATAAAAGCCGCAGTAAAAGACAGATACTTAGGAACACATAGATTTAAATATAGGGCTAAGTGAGGACCTTGGTACCGATAGTGAATAATAGACGGTAGGACTAGTCCATGATGGCCGCCCAAGAGAGCAGGATAGTTTTAAAGATGGCCACCAAGTGGGGAGGATGTAGTCATTAGTCCTCTTTTAGTTGTTGCTGTTTAGGTAGCCGGGCAGAGCAGTTTCACATTCAATTCCGGCTGTCTCAGGGTCCTGCATACCAAGGGAGTCTTATCTCCGATTTGTTATCTGAAGAAGGGTTGCTGAGGGGCCTCGTGTGTTCAGGCGGGGGTAGAGTATTCAGTTCAGTTTATGGCCCCGGCCATTTTGAAGACAATAGGTTTTATTTTTTTTTACAAGATGAATCAATAAGTGGGGCGGAACACGTAACTTATCCAACAAAAGTATTGGGGCACAGTAAATACCTTAGTCAGCCTTCACTTAGGCGTGTTCTCTGCACGTCCAGCCGTCGGGGCAAATACGACCTTATTTGCCAGCGTTTGCATAACACCAGCAGTGGAGCCCAGATCGACAGGCTCACCGGCCGCCACTGCTCCAAAGTATTGCATCCACGCAGCCCGTCCCAAAGATAAGCGTGAGCGTGCATAGGGTCGGGCAGTTCAGGGCAGCCATTAGGGGCATATTCTTCCTACATGCCTGGCTCGCCCTTAGACGCTTGATGACCGGTGTGTTAGGGGTGTGTGAAGGAGAGACGTGTCAGATCCCTACGTTCTCTCCCCCACTCCTAGGACGATGACCGTTGCAGACGGAGGACACGCTCCCCTTCCCCTTGCCGGGACACGCCGCTCACAGCCCGCGAGGATCCGTCAGGCGGGGGAGCCCAGCCTCTCGCCCGCTCTCCGCCAGACCGCCCGACCTACAGCTCCCCGACCAGGTGTCGCCGCAAAGAGGCGCAGGAGGCAGACCAGCCGAGCTGGATTTTGGCAAGCTCCGGGCATGCCCCGCGAAGTCTAGCCCCTCAGTGCCTGCAGGGGTGGAGGCGTGGCGGAGACACTCTCCTCGGGTCTGCCAGATCCCCGGTGCGCCCTCGGGTCCGTTTCATAAATAAATAAATTAATTCCACCACTTACTTCCAACCTGAAGCATAGCTATCAACTAACTCCATTTCACGAGGGCCACCTTCAAGCAGTACTGGTGTTTTTGTCAACTTGCTTTTGGATTCTGGACCACGTAGTTTAGGTTTCCTCACTGCAATTGCCGATTATTCCTAGCATGAAGAGTGGCTAGCTGAAACCAACAGGAACCAGGTGACCTTAATTACAGTTGGCAGCAATGTTTTCACCATAAATTTAAGAAAGAGTGGTAATTTCTGTGCTTCATTCAATCGTTTTTTGTTTATGCCGAATAGTCCCCTCTCCTTTTTGCCTTGCTACTTTGTGTGCCCTACTTGCAAGGTCAGTTAAATACCTTATGTCACCAGTGCGAACTGGGAGTCAATTTCCTTCTCCTGGGCTATCTCCTAGCAACCTATTGCATTCTAGGAGTTTTACTCCTGGTTCACTGCATCTCGACCAATTGACTAAGCCACTTGAAAACAATTAGCTTAACAAAACCAAAAGGCAGGACTCTAACATGATGTTCCTGCTGACAAGGAGGTATCCGGAAACCTTAATTATTCACATTCCCAAATACTTTTAAAGGATAATCTCAATAAGCACTAGAGGGATTTCATTGGGGGTTTACAAAGCGTAGTATCCTACATTCTAACATCCAAAACACTGTTAATACAGATGTTTAAGAAGTGCATTTTGCATGACGAGAGGAGGCCCATTAGCAGAGATTTACTGTATCCCTGGGATCTTGGGCAATATACTATGCAACGAGTGGACTCAGGAAGTGGATATCTACTTTCGTTTGATATCTCCTTGATGTCGAAGATCACGAGACAACCTAACTCTAACCTGTGTATAGCTGGGACAATCAAAATAACCAAATAAGCCCAAATCCTCGTGACATTCACATTTCCTCCCCCTGATAGGCCAATCAAATGGAGCCCCATAAACATAAAAATCGTTCGAAACATTAAGTAGTTAAAAAGGAATCGAGTCAATGGGGATTACCTAAAGTGACCAGTGACTGACCAAGGAATTGCTTCTCTAATCTAATTTACCAAAAACACAAATGCTTACATACACATCCAGGACACAACAGTTTCTTCTTCCATTGATGTACTTGTTGTACATGTTAGTATGTTCTCTATGTTTATTGTGCAGCGTCACTCCTCATCACCATGGTTACACAATCTGTATATAGGTGACGTCACTGGTGCCCAGTGACAGATGACAGCTGTTCCTTGTTAATGCTGGTTGTTATCCCGCTACCGCGGGTCCTTGTTGATAATAAACATAATCTTAAACATACACCTTTCTCACTACTTTATTGGTGTATGCTACAATTGGCGACGAGGGTTCTTCCAACAAGGGCCAGCGGAAATACTGAGGTCGTCGATGATTGATGATCGTGACCACATTGATAAGGAAATGCGGGAGAGAAGTTAAGGAATAACGGAGTGAGTACGCTATGGATGCAAGCGCTACTGATTGAAATATACTGCCACAGAGCGATGCGTGACAATCGGAATTAATCTGCTTTTGCTCGGCACCGCGTGAATGAAACTGATTGGACTTCACAACTGAAGCGGTGTGAGACGTAAAGCAAGTGCGAGCATCTGAACTGTATTTGTCAGGCGGCTGCGTTGAAGATCAAGCGGATGGAAGCATTTTGAAACCGGCGCTTCGTGACATCCAGCTGAGGCGTTTGTCAATTACCTCAGCTGAGTCGCGTGAAGCATGCCGGTAGTGCCTTGTGATTGGCTGCACGTCATCAACGTAAACAACGTGCGGCCATCTTTGAAAATTTCCAGTCAGGGAAGCGTGTGAAGGAAAAACGGAGCGCACCCTGAGGGAATTATTGCGCTCAGGTGAAATTGATCGAAAGGAAATAAGCAGCTTTACAAGTAAGCTACAGAGTTATACCGGAGCTATTAATAAGCTATCTTCTGCCGGTGCATTGGAAATAAAATTACCAGAAAGGCAAAATAAAGTGAATAAATAAGCATGGCAGAGTGCAACAACATATGTGCTCCTCCTAGATTCCTGGATGAACCAGGGAAACCCACTATGAAGTGGAAAAAGTGGGTAAGGGCATTCGAAAATTACATCGTTTCTATTGATGGTAAATCTTTTGACGCCGAAAGAAAATGTTCTTTGTTGTTTGGACTATTAGGTAAAGCGGGGCAAGACATCTTTGACAGTTTACCTGAGTATGAGAGCCCAGCAGGATCATTCATACCACTGAATGAGTATCAGGAAGCGTTAAAAAGATTGGAAAAACAATTTGATGAAGAAAATAATATAATGGTTGCCAGACATAAGTTTGCCCAAAGGAAGCAACAGGAAGGGGAGTCTATTGAGGACTATGTTGCTTGCTTAAGAGTTTTAGCTGTAGAGTGCGAATATGAGGAAATGACTGACATATACATAAGGGATCAAATAGTGTTTTATTGCTACACGAGGAAGGTGCAGGAGAGATTATTGGCTTGCAAAAGACCGAGTTTGCAAGAGGTCATTGATATCGCTAGAGGTATCGAAAGGTCTTTAACATCTACGAAGGAATTGTCATCTACTGTGAATAATGCTAATGTTTTTTACTTGCAGGAGAAAAGAAAAGGGGATGGTAAGACTAACGAAAGGAATATGAGTGAAAGAAAGGTGGGAGGTAAGCAGTTATGCTGTTTTAGATGTGGTTCTAGTGAACACTTGGCTGACTTCAAAAACTGTCCTGCTGTAGGTAAAAAATGTATAAAGTGCAAGAGGTATGGGCATTATTCTACTCTATGTAAAACAAAAAGATTAAGCAATAGTACTAGTATAAACACAGTTGGAAATTTTGATGAAGAAATGTGCGCTAACATTATGTTGTACATAGAAATGGAGGATGGTAAAATAAAAGGGCCCATTAGTGATGTGAAGATTGGGGAGGTCGAGTTAAAGTTCACCGCCGATTCAGGTGCCCCAATAACTACAATTTCTGACACCCTTTTTGAAGAGAGATGGAAAGGTGTGCAGTTGACTGAATCTGATATGAATCCAAAAGCTTTTGGGGAGAAGGATATAAATATGTTGGGATATTTCATTGACACAGTAACATTTAAAGGGAGAGTGATTGAGACAAAGGTCTACGTAGCAGAGAAGGGGAGAATACTGGTAGGATGGAGAGATTTGGCCCAGCTGGGGGTGGTATTAGTTCCGGGAGCTAGAGACCCCGTGATTTTAAGAGAAGAATGGATGAACAGCATTTGTGTAGGGAGAGAAGAAAGTACATTGAGTGAAATTTTGGAAAAGCATAAAGATGTATTCAAAAATGTTATTGGATGTGTAAAAGGATTCTGTCATGACATCAAGCTCAAAGAAGGGGCTATTCCGTGTAAGCACAAGGTAAGATCTGTGCCTTTGTCAGTGAAAAACGAATTAAGAGAAGTGCTTGAGAAATTAAAGAGGGAAGGTGTGATTGAAGAGGCGGAAGAATCTGAGTGGATTTCTGCCATAGTTGTATCTAAGAAGAAGGTAACAGGGGAAATTAGGCTGTGTGTCGACCTGAGGTCGCTTAATAGAAATATTGTAATTAATTGTCATCCCTTGCCAAAAATTAAGGACATACTTCAGTCAACGTCGGGATCAAAGTATTTTTCTCTTATAGACTTAAGGTCAGCGTACCATCAGGTGTCCTTGTCTGAGGAGTCCAAAAAACTAACATCTTTCATTACTCCATTTGGAGCATTTAGGTATGTGAGACTTCCTTTTGGTCTAGCATCATCTTCAGGAGTTTTCCAGAAACTCATGGATATATTGTTTGGTAAAATGAAAGGGGTAGAAGCCTTTCAGGATGACATTTTGCTGCACTCCAACACTGAAAGCGAACACATACAGTTAATTGATACAGTTCTGAGCGTGTTGGAAAGTAGAGGCATGACAGTTGCTAAGGACAAATGCAAATTCATGGCAAAAGAAATTGAATATTTAGGACATGTCCTGTCTGCAGAGGGTATTTTACCAAAAGAAGATTTGGTCTTTGCAATAAGGGAGGCTCCTGAACCAAAAAATAAAGACACTCTTAAGTCATTCCTTGGCCTAAGTGAATATTACGCAAAATTTATCAGTAGATATGCAGAAAAAGTGGAACCACTTAGGAGACTGTTAAAGAAAAATGTGAAGTATGAATGGGGAATGGAACAAGGTGATGCTTTCAAAACTGTCAAAATGGAAATTGCTAAGGCGCCAGCTTTAAAGCCATATGATCCGCAGCTAGATAACATCGTGACTGTGGATGCTAGCAATGAGGGAATAGGTGCTGTGTTTTGCCAAAGGAATGGTAAGGAGGAAAACACAATCGCATTTATTTCTAGGAAATTAAATGACACGGAGGTTCATTACAGTACAATTGAACGTGAGACACTGGCCTGTGTGTGGGCTGTACACAAACTCAAAGATTATTTGTGGGGCAAGAGTTTCACGCTTGTAACAGACCACAAACCCCTTGTGTACATGATGGACAGCAAGGGGCGTGGGAATGGCAATGCCAGTTCAAGGCTGATCAGACTCTTGTCAAAGCTTCAGGAATATAACTTCAGAATAGAACACATAAAAGGAGGAAAGAACAGTAGGGCGGATTGTCTATCCCGGTTACCGGTAAAGGTAAACAATGATGAGGTACTGGAAGATAATGAATGTGTGGTGGCACACATTGATGCTACTGTGATGTGTGAAGGGTCAATAAAAGAGGAGGAATGGGAAGAGTGTACAATGAAAGACAGTGTCCTGGCCAAAGTAAGGGAATATGTACAATCCAAGTGGCCACATGTGAGGAATTTACCCAAGGAGCTAAAGAGTTATCAACAAGTAAGCGATGAATTGACTCTGGAAAATGGTTTTTTGAAAAGAGGTGAGGTGTTCGTGCCGCCACAAGGTCTCAGGCAAAAGATAATCCAGATGGCTCATATAGGGCATCCTGGCACCACTGCCACTAGAAATGTTCTGAGAATGTACTATTGGTGGCCAGGTGTGGACAGCGAAATTAGAAATACCATAGATAACTGTGAACAGTGTTTGAAGTCAGACAAACATTGGAGAGTGGAGAAAAATGATCTGCAAATTGTGCAAATCCCTGATGGACCTTGGGCCAAGGTTGCAATAGATTTTGCCGGACCTTTCAATTTGCTGCAAGAAGAATGTAAATACCTAATAGTTCTGACAGACTACTACACTAAGTGGGTGTGTTACAAGTTTGTGAGGATCATTACTACCGAAATAGTAATAAAATTCCTGGAGAAAATCTTTGAGAGAGAAGGGCAACCTAAAATCATAGTGTCTGATAATGGATCACAACTTGTATCGCGTTTGATGGTGGATTTCTTGGAAAAGCGTGGTATTGTGCAGGAGAAAACACCCCTGTACAGCCCTAAGAGCAATGGTCAAGTTGAGAGGATCAACAGATTTTTTAAAGAAGGAATCCAGATGGCTATTGCGAATGACATGGATGTGAAGGAGTTTGTCAAAGTAAAAATAAATGCATACAATAATACTCCTAAGGATGCAACTGGGTTTACACCTTTTTTCCTGATGAGAGGTAGAGTATATAATGGCGTCATGACGCCGAAAATAGGTGATTGGAAAGCAGCAGCGGTAGAGGCAAGACAAGTCTGTGAGAAAGATCTCAATGTGAGGGAGAGCATACTGAATAAACAATTGAAGAATAAGGCTTATTCTGACAAAATCAATCGTACTAAAGATAAAGTCATAGTACCTGGGGATTGGGTGCTAGTGAGGAAGCCTGGTTTGGTTGCTAAAGGTGAGTCTAAGCTTAGTAGGCCATTGAGAGTTGACAAAGCAACCGGAGGTGCTGTGTTAGTTGAAGGTGAAGGATGGCGCAGTAAAGATGATGTGGTAAAACTGAAGCGAGGTCAAGAAGAGATCATAATGAGTAAAGCAGGAATGGAGGAAGGAGGCCTAAATGACAGTGTCCTAGAATGGGATGACAGGTGCAGTAACCTAGATGGGTCACACACCAGAGTCAGTCAAGGAATGTCTGATGTTTCAGACGCAAGTTTTGGTGGTTTATCTTCCAGTCCTATGGATACTACTTCTGTGCGAAATGGAACTGGGGAAGACAAATGTGAGGAAAGTAATACATGTAATGCAACAAGCAGGAATGATATGGAGGGCAATGTAACTGGTAGACATCATTCTAGAACGGGCAGAGTGGTCAAATTGCCCGCCAAGTTTAAAGACTATATTATGGAATAGTTCTGTTTTGTTTGTGAAGGAAGGGAGATGTTGTACATGTTAGTATGTTCTCTATGTTTATTGTGCAGCGTCACTCCTCATCACCATGGTTACACAATCTGTATATAGGTGACGTCACTGGTGCCCAGTGACAGATGACAGCTGTTCCTTGTTAATGCTGGTTGTTATCCCGCTACCGCGGGTCCTTGTTGATAATAAACATAATCTTAAACATACACCTTTCTCACTACTTTATTGGTGTATGCTACAGTACTCAAAAATAAAAACTTCAAAAGCAGCATCTGTGCAACGGAAAATAATAATAATAGTCCAAGTGGCCCACATGCTTCGCTCGCAGGCCCAACGAAATCCAGTACGTATCCTAAACTATGTTTCTAAGTGCCACTTGAACTGACCTCAAATGTATTTTTCTCCGGCTAGCAGAGCAAACTTTAGGACCTGGGAGGAGAGGTGGGACGGGCTTCGACTAGCGCCTTTCTGTCCACGTTACCACGCCTGGGCTCTGCTTCCGATGACTCTTAGGGTGGAACCTATACTGTTGCCATGTAAGCGAGCAGCCAATCCGGTCTCCGTGAAACAGTAGATTGTCCTTTGAACTTCCCCAGAGCATTTCCTGATAATTTCTCGGTACACACTCTCGCTCGGAAGCAATTTGCCTGAATGATTGACAGAAAGCCATTTTGTGACATAAGGGGCTAATGTACTCTTACATTTTTTCCAGATCTGTAAACCTATTTCGTGTACAAGAAACAAGTAGAATCCGCAAGTTTTTCAACCAATCAAAAGAAAAAAGAAAACTAGCAGGCAAAATAAGAGTCTTTCTTTTTTACAAACGAGAGCCATTTGCTAGAGATCAATCCCACAAAATGGCTGCTTTATTAAAGGCAAACATTGTGTCTTTAGCAAATACTGTAGTAAAAGAGAAAAAAAATAGCATGGAGAATTGCAAAATAATCAATTGTTAAAGGTTGGGTTACTGATTTTTTCACATCAAATAATTCAGAAACCCACTACATATGGATTTATAAAGCCTGCAAGACATACAATGATCAGTTACCAGCTGCAGAACTTCCTTAAAATTCAAGGGCTGATATTTTAGAAACGTGATTTGAGCTTCTCATAGAGCTTTTATTTGGTCACTTGTATTCAAATTTCCCTGCACAAGGGTGGATTTTGAGCTGTTTAAGGAAGACAAGTAAATTAGGCATACAGTGTGCGGTTAAGGCTGTGGGTGGAAGTATTACATTTAATATTTTGAACCATTTACTTAAAATCTTTTTGAAAAGTTACAGTGCTTTGCAAGTTAATTGCACCTAGTCTTTTTTAGTGGTGAAGGGGGGGGGGGGGGACCATGAAATACACACACGTTGTACCAAAATAAGTTATCCACCCCATGTCAACACCAGTCACATTGCTCGTTTTGCATTACACATAAATCACAGAAATGGTAATTGTTCCAAATAAAGGTGTTATCACCCAGTTCAAGCAAAAACATTAACAGTCAATCTGAAAAATTACAGTTAGAAATGTAGATCTAGAACTGTAGCGAACAGCAGAGAACTGTATCCTACACCAAGCCTCATCTTGGTGAACTGAATACTTGTTAGCAAGTAAATTCAACTGCCATGCGTCTTCTAATTCTTCCACAGCAAAGGTACTGAGAATATTGTCATATAAAATGCAACAGAGGCTTTGCTTTGAGCACATTTGCTAACTGTCACAGAAACCCACAAGTTGGGAGTGTTTTGTGTAACCAGAAAACATAGCATAGTGGATAGGGCATGCAACAGTACCTAGCAAAAAGATTAGCAACGCCATGCCACTGTGCACTCAGATAAATTTGGTGCAAGGAGTTCAAATATTAAACAAAGGGTGTTACACAAAATAACCCTATAAGTGGATCAAAAGAAGAGTTAATACCTGAAGGTCATGCAAGTCAGGTTAACCTCCACACAGGTTCAATAGATAAGAGATTGGAATGGAGTTTAAAAACGAGTTGGAGGACCCATGAGAGTGCAAAAGGAAATATAACAGGTGTAATACGACCGAAGTCCTCCAATACACAGGCATCAAGCTTCACCCCCAGAAATGAAAATGAGGTAAGAAACGCATTTTGCGACGTGTCACTTGTTGTGCACTTACTTTGTTGGCCTCTACATAGCTATACATAACAGCAGCCCAACAACTGGATTCCAAAGGATGGAAAAGACTGGACCTGAATGTTAAGAGGTAAGACAACCGGAACGCGGAGAATCATTTATGCTATGCAGCTGTACACAGCCTGCACACAAAGAAACAAGTTATTACTTCAGATGCTCGTTGATTAACTTTCTACACAAATATGAAAACACATTAATTGATTCCAATAGACGCCCAAATGCAGACATCCCATTAGATAATATATAGTATGATCCTATATCATACTTAGGACTGTTAAAAGGTCATTTTAGTTTCTAGACCGTTTTACTTTCGCATTCTTTATTGATTAAACATGTAATGCCAACAAATCTAAAACATCATCCACAGCTAACGCAAACTTGCTTAGAACAAGGTAGCGTGAAATGCAACAGGATGCATGTTACCAGATCCGCAAAAATAAGTGTCACGCCAGAGAAAATAAAAGGGCAAAACTAGTCTGGACCATTGCAGAGGCATTCAAAGATGAACTCTGCGTTACTACAAATTGACAAAATGTTTTGCAAATAGTAACTTGTCCTCCGCGACTTCTTTTTAATTCATTGGGATAAAAAAAATAATCCCCTTGATAGCTTTACAATATTCAGTATTTACGTAGCCCACCGATTCCCTTGCCTGTGTGGGTGGAAAACTTCAAGCAATTAGCCAATATGAAATAAAAATCCACGGCACCAATGTACAACAAGCTCTGGCAAAAACAAAGCTCCACTGGGGAGAAGCAGATACTCTTTGTGCAAAACCACACTATCTAAAACAAATATGTCAGCTAGTTGTAAATGATGATATAAGCTCTGTGCAACCGGAGTGGCGTTTACAGATGAAACTGTGTGGATATCACTACCGCATTCTGGTTATAATACATGTGCCAGGTTTCATTATAATAAGTAAATGTAAAAGCTTAAAAACACAAATGGTGCAATGCAGTGGTGGCCGAAAGGAAAAGGTCATATCAGCCTAACACCCCCGGACTTTCCCCAGAAAGTCGGCAATTATTTATTTAAATTACCCAAGTGTTAAAGATTTTTTTATTTATTTGTAAAACACGCAAAAGGCCCGAAACCCACTGACTACTAAAGATATGGTAAAGGTCAAGACTGCTATCCCCGATCGCACTTCAGCCCAGCAGATACAGGTCAGGCGGCTGAGCCCAGAAAACATTAGTCCCAGCAAAAGATTGTGAGCCAAACCCGGTGCTTGTATTGAGAAAGAATACAAGGGGACAGCGGAAGTAAGGGGCACAGAAGCCAATCGAGACAGACACACAAGGAAGAGAAATACAGATGCAGTGACAGACGAAGCAACAGGCAAATAGATATAGTTGCAGAGATAGAGGCAGCGATACTGATTTTGTCTGTCTTTATCTCTTCCTAACTCCCTCCCAGCTGTCGCCTGTCTCCATCTTAACTTGCCTTTTTCTTGTTGTTTTTCCTCGACGTCTTTCTCCTTCGTCCCCCCCTCTTATTCTGCCTCTCTTCCTCCCTATTTTTCTCCGTTTCTCTGTTGTTCCGTGTCTTTTCTCTCCCTTTATATGCGTTTCTTTCTCCCAGTCTGTTTTCCGTCTTTTAAGCCGTCTTCCTTTTCTTTTTCTCTACCTACATTTCCGTGTCTCCAAATCTATATGGTTCTTTTGCTTGCCTTTTTCTGCCTCTCCCTCTTTTCCTGACTTTCCTTCTACTTCCAGGTCTGTCCCCGTCTTATTCCGCATGTCTTTCCCCATCACCATGGCTTTCCCTGACTTTGCATCTCCTACCTTTCTCTCGCTATGTCTCTCTCTTCCAGCTCCTGCATTCCCTGTACTGGGCATTCGACTTTCTTACAATCTTGGGCGAAGTGCAAATGTTGCTGTGCTCAGTTACATGCAGGCTAAAAAGCTTTACTGTCAAATGCCCTAGCCTTTCAAAGGTTCGTAGAAACAGATTGAATACATCTGGCTGTGAAATGCTGTTAATAGCCTGGGACATCTATACTAATGCCTGCTCTGTCAAGTGATCGGCTGCCTGTACGGGAACAAAAATTTATTTGGGAGCTTTCTTTCCCCAGCATGGGGAGTTAGACACTTCGTTTAGTAAAATAGGGAGTGGCATTGATCAAGGTCATCCACTGCAAAGGTCTGAAAAATGCAATATAAAGTGTTTTAACAATAACTGGAGTATGTGGTTACGAATGTAAACAACATGTTTAGATGCAAACACTCTTTTTAGAAGAATTTTAAAACAAACCTCCATACCTCGAAGAGTTCCCACAGACTGTGCCCTCTTCTTCCTCCGGTTTGTCATCGTCTCGCATCATCTTCGGATCCTTTTGACATTGGTGGGAAATTCCACTGCTACGAAAGGGGTGCTCGGGCATTTTACTGTCAAAAGTTGAAAGAAAGGTGAGGTGTCCCGACTACACTGTTAGCCGTCAATGCACATCCAAAGAAAGAAAAGAACTAGCACAGACGCTATGCCAGGTCTAGAACAAAGCAACGATGTTTTTCACGCGGAAAATAAGACATATTGTACTTTTAAGCAAAATACGAACATATTTAAGCTGTCAAAGCTAAGCAGGATACAAATTAAAAGTTTTCAAAACCGAAACAATGTAAATACAATTAAATGTAAAGATTGCGTCATTATGAACATAATCTAAAATATAAGGGGAAACGGGGAGGAAACGTTTATGGAAACAAATACAACTGTTACATACCAAATTAATGCGCGGCCGATGTTAATATGATCTTTTGTTGACAACGGAAGGGAAAACCTTAAAATCCACTAAAACGTTTAAATTCAAATGTTTTGGAGTATTTTTAGGATTGGAAAAATAAAACTGAGTAACATACTGAACAGAGGGCACAGGCGAGGAACAATGGACACAAAGGGTATTCCCGAGATGGAAAGGGCTCTTCATCGAAGAGCACAAAAATGGAGGTGCGCCATGGCTTCCGAGCTGGGAAAAACAACGAGCTCTCCCCTTCTCCGTCGTGTCTCCTCACAGAGCACGGAAACTAGCATCGAAAAAACGCGGTTTTGACATCAAATCCCACTGAAGGAGCACCCCAATAAGCTTATGTCAGTGTCCAGGGGAGATCGGACCCCCTTACGCCGCTCCAGAATAGGGTAACGTTGATCCAAGTGGGAGAATAAAAACACTGGAAACTGCTGCTCTGTCCAAAGCACAGCCGCCATGAACAGCTCCTTCCCAGCTCTGAGAGCCCTGCCTCTGATTGACACTCTCTCCATTTACCCCACAACTCAGGTGATGTGCCATAGACCCACCCCTTCCCTTCCCTTCCCTCTAAAACGGAGGCAGGAAAAGGACCCCCGCTCCCCCTCTACAATCCACGTGGTACATACACAAAGAACCCCAACAACTGAAAGGGAGACACCAAACTAAATATTTTGTATCGCACTTTTTAAGCTGGTGGGAGCGATGTGGCCTAACGGATAGAGCTGCCGTCTACGAAGCGGACAAACAAGGTTCGAATCCCAGCTTCTGCCCAACGTTCTGTGATTCTAGGCAAATTAAAAATGTCCAATGTTTGGCACTCGAGTGCGCTGTATACCCTTGAGATAAGTGCGCGCTGAAGTGAATTCCAAAACAGAATCCATATATACCGAGTTTGGCTTTCGATTGTTTAACAACATGACGTTAACAGTGGATAGGAAGTAATGCAATTGGAAAAAAAATGTTAGTTGGGCTTGCAGTAAAACCCGATAGAGAATAGGGGACAAGCTATAGGAATATATTTGTGGTGGTTTTATTTATGCTGCTACTGTAAGACTGAATGAAAAATAGAGGGCAAAAAGGAAATCGAAACACTACCCATAAGAACTAGGAAATTGATCTGATGCAACTCAACAGCGCCACCCTAGTGTTCAGAGACTTAGATATCGCTACAATTATTGTGAATAATTTTAACATGAAAGAAACAAACTCAATCTACTGATTTCGAACTAATTTTTTTTGTTTACTTCTAAACCTAAACTTGAGCATGGGTCTGTACCAGATGGTAGAAAGAAGAAATACGGAAATGGTAGTCATGTAGTGAGGCATTAGCTCATTAGATTGACAATCCTCAGAGGCATATAGACTTCACCCACAATCAATTCCAAACCAAATTTTATTACACAGTATTTCCAGATCCAAACTATATGGGGAAAAATAAATAGTATGTGGATCTGGACTAGATTTTCAAGGAGTTACCACCCCCAACGCCCAACAGAGATCAATACAAGAAAATATTACCATTCACATCAAACACTTGTGTGATCGTGGAAATTCAAGTAGCTTAAATTACAATGCGGCATATTCCCAAACAGGATTTTTAATACATCCAGTAGTACTATAATAGCACTACTCACATACTACAAAAGACTAGTAACTGTAATGTTGTAGGTTGTAAATAACTGGAGGACCACTGGTTATGTTCCAGTAAGTATATTTATTTATATTGTAAATTACGAGCTTAATAGAGGAGCGCCGGCCGGCGCTGCCGTTCTGTGTTCTCCCCGGCGCGCAATGAGGAATGCGCGCGCAGCGCGCCAACATGGCCGCCGCACGTCACGTCTGACGTGACGTGCATAAACTGGAATGCGCACTCTACATATCTCCCCTTTTTTTATCAAACTTTAACTGAGTCACTTACAGTCCAGTGTCCAACTCGAAATCTCGAAATCTGGAGGGCCTTACCACCGGCCTCCCACTTCTTGTAACCTTTACCGGGTTCTCCATAGTTTCTTGGCTCCCCTCCTCTTGGCTCTCTGCTCCTTCTCTCACAGCTCCCTCTTCATTCATGCTTCTCTCAAACCTGTCCATTTCCATACCTCTACTTCCGTTCTCTTCTTCCTCTTCTCTATCCATTTCTCCCCTTACTCTGTCTTGCTGCTCGCCGGCTTCTTGTCTCTTCTCCACGTTCGCACCTTCCATGTCTTCCCATTCAGTTCCATGTTGCTCCCAGCCCAAAACCTTATTGCACCTAGCCATCCGGTCCTGGGACCACACGTTTCCATCGCTCAGCAAAGCGGCTCGATCGTACACCTCCACAACTTGCATCGGCTTGCTGTACTTGCTGTCTCCCTTCTTCTGTAGAGTGGCCAACTTTACTTTCACCCACTCTCCTTTCTCCAATCCTGTACTTTTGACATTCCTCCGTTTATTGTAGTGGTCGCTGTAAATTGTCTGTGCTCTTTCCAGGTTGGCCCGCACCACTGCAGGGGACCATTCGCTGGTGACGACCTTTTCCTTCCAAATCCTGTTGTCATGGGTGAAGGGTTCACGTCCCCTCAATATTTGGAATGGGCTGTACCCCGTGCCAGTGGGGGTTATTCTGTACGCCCACACCATGTTCTCTAACGCCTTTTCCCAACTCTGTCCACTGGATATGGCGGCTTGGATGGCTCCCATCACTACCCGGTTAAATCTCTCCACTAGGCCGTTACCGGCCGGATGGTAGATCGCCGTGTGCTTGACAGTGATGCCATTCCTTTGCATGAACTTGTTCCACCTTTCCGACGTGAACTGGGGCCCATTGTCACTTAAGATCGATTTGGGTATTCCTTCCCAGGTGAAAGTCTCTGACAGGAACTTTATGATGTTTTCTGTGTCCATGGACTCATCTATTTTCACCTCCGGCCACTTTGAATATCGATCCATGAGTACGCACACGTATTTCTGCGTGCCTTGGTCATCTAGGACGGGTCCCAAAATGTCTATCGATAGTTCTTCCCATGGATTAGCGGGAGGGTCAAACTTCCCTATTGCTGGTCTCAAAGGTTTTAAGGTCTTATCTGCTCTTTGACATTGTGGACATTCCCTGACATGCCTCTCAGCCTTTATGTCCATGCCTGGCCACCAGTAGTTTTGCTTTGCCCTTGCTTTTAGTTTTCCTATGCCTAGGTGTCCTTCATGTAGCAGGTCCAACAGTTTCGAGGTGAGGTTCCTGGGGGGGATCACCTTGTCTCCTCTGTAGATGAATACCCCCTTGTCCCCTACTGACAGTTCCTCTCTGACTTCAAAGTACGGCTTGAGGCTCGCCCTCACGTTCCTTTTCTCAGGCCATCCTTGAACAATGTTCTCTTTTACTTCTTGCATGTCCGTGTCTTCCTCATAGGACTCTGACCATTCTTGTAAGCTTATCAACCTTTCTTGGTCCTCTATAAGGGCTACCAACTCTCCTTTGCTTGCAGGGTCTTCCTCTCCTGGTTCCATGGCGGCCGCCCTACTCAGGAAATCCGCCACTCGGTTCCGGTTCCCGGGAAGGTACTCCACGTCATACCTAAACTCAAGTAACTTTAGTGACATCTTGGATATTCGGGGAGTGGCACTGGCGTGTCCACTCGATGTCAGCACCTTCACCAATGGCTTGTGATCTGTTTTGAGTAAAAAATGTGTCCCCCACAGAAATTGCCTGAACCTCGCCATGGCCCACACAACCGCCAGCATCTCCTTCTCAATCACGCTGTATTTGCTCTCTGTATCCGTCAGTGCCCTGGACGCAAAACTGATTGTCTCCATTTCTCCTCTTCCTCTGTCTTGCATGAGCACAGCGCCCAGGCCCTTGTCGCTGGCATCCGTCGTCAGTACAGTGGCGCCTTGTGGATCGTAGCCCTGGAGGGGAACAGCTCCTATTACATCCCTTTTGATCGTTTCAAACTCAGCTTGTGCTTCCGGTGTCCATTGGAACACGGTGCTTTCCCTGGTCAGTAACCTCATGTTATGGGTCTTTGAGGCGAAGTGGACCACAAACTTGCTGTAATACTCCGCCATCCCCAGGAATGACCTGACCTCTTCCTTGCTTCTGGGTGGTGGAGCATCAGCGATGGCCTTTACATTTTCCAACTTGGGTGTAACGCCCTGTTGACCGATCTCGTGTCCTAGGTACGTTACCGACTGTAGTCCCAAACGACACTTCGCCCACTCCGCTGTAAGGCCTTTTGTTTCCAGCGTCTGTAGCACGTGTTCCAGCTTTCGGTCATGATCATGCTTGTCTCGGCCCATCACCAGGATGTCGTCCTGGAAATACTGGACGTCTTTGCAGTCTCTGAATAGTTGGTGCATCATCTTCTGGAAAACTGCAGCCGCCGAGGCCAGCCCGAACGGCATGCGACAAAACTGGTAACAACCAAACGGGGTGATGAAAGAGGTGAGACTTTTGCTGTCCGGGTGGAGTGCTATTTGGTGATAGGCTGATGTCAAGTCGATAGTGGAGTACCACCTCACTCCTCTGGTCTTAGCCAACATTTCTTCAATTCTGGGGAGAGGGAACTTCTCCACCACAATATTTTTATTCAGTTCTCTCAGGTCCACGCAGAGCCGGACCTTCCCATTGGGCTTCATCACGACCACCAGGGGCGCCAACCATTCCGCACATGTTATCGGTTCTATTATCCCCTTCTTTTCCAACTCCTGAAGTTCCTTCTGGACCGCCTCTCGTACCGCAATCGGCACGTTTCTCACCTTGTGAGCTACCGCTATGGCCCCTTCCTTGAGCACGATCTTGTGTTGGAACTTTTCCATCCGTCCCACCGTGCCTCCAAACACTTTTGGGTAGTTCTCCTTCCACTTATTCAAGTCCGGCCATTCCTCTTGTTCTGCGAGTAGTATTTGTTCCTTTCCACCTGGATCCAGCTTTATCCCCAAGTCACCCTGGTCCAGCCATCCAAGGACGGAGGGTCCTTTCTCCGCTATATATAGCTTGCACCACGCTGATCGGCCTCTAAATTCAAACAACAAGCGCCGGAACCCCATCATTGGAATGCGGTCGCCATTGTAAGTGACCGGCCGAATGTCTAGTTTCTCCAGCTCTGGGCCCAACTTGGGTCTGAACATTTCTTCCCACACTGCTCGCTGGATAATGGTGAAAGGGGATCCGGTGTCTGCCACTACCGTGATGGTGATTCCTCCCATAGACATGTCCAGAATGGGTTTCGTGGATTTCTTCCCTTCTACGCTTAGTACTTGGTCGTATATACATAAGACTGTGATCACCTCTTCCTCTGCGATCTCCTCTAGGTCTTCTTCGCCTTGGTCTATGCTTTTCACCATTCCCTTGGGATTTTTCTTCCTACACACCTTTTCGTAGTGACCCAAGATGCCGCAGTGTAGGCACTTAGCTCTGAACGCGGGACATCTTCGATCACGTGCGTCGTGGGACCAACTGCCGCACCTGTAGCACGATTTCTTGCCTTCATTGCCTGCTTGTTTCCCTTGCCATCTGTTGGTTCCTCTGGCCATCGGTTCTTTGCCTCTCTGGTCTTTCCGGTGGTCTCCCTCTTGAATCCTGTTCACCATCGTTGGGGGCGCTATGTCTTTCTTTGTCGCATCGGCACATCTCCGTGCGAGTTCCGCCCTTTTTACAATGACCATTACGTCTTTGAGTGTGGTGTCGCCGCTTGCCCATAGCTTATCCTGGACATTTGTGCTAGTGGTATGCATCACGATCTGGTCCTTTATGAATTCGTCTTCCCACAATGCGTATTTGCACGGGGCAGCTAGCTTCCTCAAGGCCGCTACATATTCCTCAATGTTCTCTCCCGGCCGTTGTTTTCTCTGCTGGAAGTTAAACCTGTCCACTGATACGCATATAGTGGGGCGATACCGTTCGTCCAGATCTTCCAATGCGTGTGCATATACATCCTTGTCTGCATCGTCCCTCTTTTTGGGCACCAGGCTCTTGTAAATCCTGAGGCCCTCCGGACCCAGGTTCAGTAATAGGATCCGTTTCTTCCTTTGGGGGGTGAACGACTCTTCATTTTCATCCTCCAAGACCCCTATGAAATTGTCGATATATTCTTTCCAGTCCTCCCACTTCATCAGGGGGTCCCCTGGTTTCGGTAGGAATTGCACCGGCGCAATCGCATAGCCTGCTGGCGTGCTCATCCTCACCTCCCTGATCGCTGTCGATTTGACGTCCTTGCTGGTGGGACTCCCTGGGGTGCTGTCCTTCACCTCTGTGGTGGTGTCTTCCAGGGGACTCTCAGTGCTAGTCCCCGCCTCCTCCTCTTTGGTAGCCAGCGCTGTACCTCCAGGGCCCGGCGTGGTGGTAAGGGTTGCACCGTGGGCTGTCTCCTGTGGGGCGTGCTGCAGCCTCTCCAGCCTCTTCGCCGCCTCTCGGTTGTCTGTGGCACTGCCACGCTCCTCTGCTCGTGTGGTGGCTCAGCTGTGCCTTCCCATGAACCCTCTGCAATGTGGGCTATGTGGGGCAGCTCTGCATCCTGCTGTAGTAGTGTGTGGGGTTGCCTACCCTGCTGCTGTCCACGTGGGGGTCCGTGTTTTTTTTTTTTCCTTCCACGTGGGTGGTCAGCTGGAGCCTCCCGACCTCGTCGCCACTGTAATGTTGTAGGTTGTAAATAACTGGAGGACCACTGGTTATGTTCCAGTAAGTATATTTATTTATATTGTAAATTACGAGCTTAATAGAGGAGCGCCGGCCGGCGCTGCCGTTCTGTGTTCTCCCCGGCGCGCAATGAGGAATGCGCGCGCAGCGCGCCAACATGGCCGCCGCACGTCACGTCTGACGTGACGTGCATAAACTGGAATGCACACTCTACAGTAACCAACCTTCTTGGGGAGGTCTCCACCTCTGCTATCTTTCATGTGTGGGGATGTCCACCCCAACTGCGGAGACCTCCACACAAGTGCATTTAGGATTATGTAGTAAATGTGGGAGGGACAGTTGAGAGTTACTGGAAAATGGGAAATACTTACCACAAAATTAGAGGGGTGTCGGAGCAGATTTCAGTTTGGGACACAACTGTTTTCTCTATTTTCATAATTTAATTTCTCTTAACACTTGATCCTCCGATGGATCTTTTATTGTGCCACTGAGGGGTTGAAAATGAGAGATTTAACATCGAGATATCCAATGAGGATCAGGCATTAGATAACCGACTCACAAATTAACAATTACATTCATGGATTCGTCCCAGTATCATATGCTGATGATACGCAGCTCCTCTACCCTTTCAAGACTCTCTCCGCTGATGTAAGGAGCTCTTTCTCATCAGGCATGAAGGCAGTGGCACACTGTATGTCTTCCAATTGCCTTCAGTGCAACGTCAGTAAAACTGAGGTAATGCTGTTTGGAGAAGCCAAAATACTATGGACCCCAGATTGGTGGCCGCACGACCTGGGAACAGCTCCCAATCCCAAACAGGTCGTGAAGAATTTAGGGATCCGACTGGATCAGGATCTGTCACTCAAACAGCATGTTAACCATATTTCAGGAATATGCTTCCATACCATTAGCCTGTTACGCAAAGTCTTCCCTCTACTACCTGATGCTTTTCGGAGAACTCTTGTTCAGGCATTGGTTTTAAATCGGATCGACTACTGTAATGGCCTGTTGCTTTCTGCCAACGAAGGCCTATTGGCCAAGCTTCAGGTCATTCAGAACACGGCTGTTCGCCTTGTCCTCAATGTCCCCCCGAGAACTGCATCTAAGCCCCTCCTTGAGCAACTGCACTGGCTCTCAATCCGGCAGAGAACTAAATTTAAAATATGTTGTCTGATCCATAAATGTCTAAATGGACATGGGCCTGTCTACCTTGAAAACAAATTTGTTCCCTATATCCCAACTCGATCGCTTAGGTCCAGCAACAATCTTCTTTTAGTGGTCCCCGTGCTAAAAAAGCCAGACATGGAAGCAAAGCACTATCAATCACAGGACCCACATTATGGAACAAACTCCCTCTGTCTCTGAGACGGTGTAAAGAACATCTCACATTCAGGAGACACCTAAAAACTGTACTGTTCAGAAATTAGATCTAGCCTCTATTCTTTCACATCTCTGTTTCAACCGGCTCCGAAAGCGCAGAGATACTCCACCTGGAATCGATTCCAGCGCTATACAAACCAGTAAATAAATAAATAAATGTATATATATGACTCAATACGAGGCTGTATAAATCAAGCATTATCACTGCTAGTCCGAATTTTCTAAATACATTTAGGCGAACTAAAATCATGCAAACTAATAGTTCGGTTAAGCAATACAAAACAATAACATTACTACCTGATGATTATAGATCTCCCAATGTTGACTTGTCCCTGTCATTAATCCCTAAATTGGAATGCACAATCAACTTCTAGGAGAGACGAGTCATGGCAAACCCAGAGTCTATGATTTAGATAAAAGTAAAAATTTATCAAAGATTTTAAAAGTAACATATCATTGTTTGACATTTAGAATCTAAAGAGTGGCAGTCAATGAAGTTGTTTAGGGTTGCCATCAGGTGACAAAAAGCTCTAGAACGTTCAGCCAGAATATGAGCTATAGAACTTCATAAGCAGTGTTCCATCGAGAAAGAGTCCACAAGTGGCGCACACAGAGTATGCATCAGACCGAACGGAAAGCATGTAGAGTCTGCAAAGTTCACAAATTCAGTGCAAAGTCTGCAAGTTCTGTAAAATCCGTAAGAATCATCTGCATTGTGTGCTCAAAGTAAAACAATTGTCCTCTCCCTTTCCTTCAGATTAAAGTATGTTATAATCCTCTAGTTTCGGTGATGACACCTCCTGGATCACCTCATCGTATCAGCCACTCAGTCCATTGGTCAGTTCATGTAAGATGATTGTTGTGAGACATAAAGAAGACACATATTATAGGAAAGGGGTGATGCAAAGCATATACTTTGTTAAGTCATCTGGTACAGGTGAACTTCCAAACAATGATCCATTAGCAGTAGGCAAATTAATTTGTTCAAGAGGACAGTTTCCCATAGCCAATATTCTCAGAGTATCGAAATTGTTACAGATAGTCCTTGTAAGCGAGTGGGAATTCGTATAATAAGACAAAATCTTGCCTCACATTTTAAGTTTATGAAACTTTCTCACGAGTGTAAGACAGCACAGAATAAGGAATACAAAAGGCCTACAAGAAAGTCAAATTAAATGTGTAGAATTATAAAACAATAGAAGTATACATTTCAGAAAGGAAAATAAATATTCTAAAATCCCTTCAGTTTATAAGCACTCAGATTATTGTTAATTGTTGGATCGCAGAGATCACGTAAGTATAGAACATTACTGCATTTTCAAAGTACTACCGTGTAAAATAATTTCAAATCTTAAATTATTAATATAGTTTTAAGTGATTTACTATGGTACATACATCAAGATCATAATCTGAAGGTTTCAAAACAATTGCACCAAATATGAGTATGCACATTTTTTGATGCATATTTTCAAAATGCAATGATGAAATTCAGAACCTTTCAATATCACACACAAATGTATCTAAATCATGTTAGATTTCATTATTTCTTCACACCCATCATTATTTCAATATGTATAATTGGCAGTTTCATAACACCTTAATACATCACATTAACCTTTTAATACACATTGAGTTGATTTGGTTTGATTTGGCAACTTATAAAGTGTGAACAAATGCCCGAAGTTTGAAACTGGTTAAAGCTATGAATTTATATTATTTAATGTATATGATTTCATCTATCCTACACTTTATCTGCATGCTTTTACGATGCAGTAACTAAGATCTCTCACATATCAATTTTCATGTCTTTTTACCGCTTTATTAGTACACGTTTATTCATGTGTTACTCAAAATGTCTCATAATCCGTTTAGATATGTATCAAATGATGTAGCTGCTTATCAGCTGCATTAGGGGTCTTGGGAGGGGTAAGGAGCAGTGGTTGCCCCTCTGCCAGCAGCTTCAAATGTTGAAAAAGAAAATTATAATAAAACAAGTTTATTATTGTTTTATTTTTCAACTTCTATGTGCTGCGTCCTGGGGGTGGGACCATCATGGGGGAAGTCAGGAGAGGGAGTGGTGGGCAGTCCTGATATCAGTGTGCATGTGGGTCAGGTCAGCCAAACCCACATGCGCACTGAGCTGTTTTCAACCCAGCTGTGTTGCCGGGTTCGAGACAGCAGGCATATGCTCCCAGTCTCCCTAGAAGTGCAAATCATCAGCGCTCAGGCCAATCCTGAAGCTGCTCTCATACATGAGAGCAGCTTCAAGATTGCCGCCGTGGAGGCTGGGAGCCTCAGCCTGCAGTGGAGCCACGTGAGGAGCAGAAGACTGGCGATGCGTCAGGCTACAGGCGGTAGGTAAGTTCTTTTTTTTCTTCTTTCTTTCTCACCCACCCCCTCAGCCCCCACCTCTGCCCCACCACTCTACCCTAGTACAGGATGCTACGAGTAAGGAGGGATCTAGGGCAGGGGGTGGATCCTCCATTTGAGCGGAGGAATGTCACCCCACAAGCCCCAGAGCTGAACAATAAAATGGTCATAGAGTTTATTTATTACCATTTTATTTTTCAACAACCGTCTCAAACAAAGTGTCAGGATAGGGTGGGGCCATTGCTGCTTAGTGGCAGCAGAGACCTATGCGCTATAGTTTGAAATGCGCATGTGTCTTTGGCCGGTCGTCTTGTGACAGCCAGCTAGACATGTGCATTTTAAACCTCTCTAACCACAGCCTTCCAGTACTCTTGAGAGCACTGAGTGAAGCTGCTCTCTCTAATCCTGGCTCTTCTGTCATGCTAGATAACGGCATGAGAGCAGCACCAGGATTGGTTAGGGGAGCTGGCTGGGTCCCTCGTTGGAGCCTGCCTTTAGGTGAGAAGACCCGAGCGAGGAGGACGTCGTGCAGCAAACCAAGAAAGTAAGTCTATTTTTTCTTTGTGCCTCACTACAGTCGGTACATGCCAGCCACCACTGGTTTAAGGCAGGAGACCGGCCCAGTCACAAAACAGTAAGAATATTGCTTTTCACAAACAGCACGTCCTAAGGTACTACAGTCAAAAAGTAACCCGGTTATTTTCTTATTAGTCCAAGAGTTTTTCATTAGAAGTGCTGTAGCGCATTTTCGCTTGTTTGGGAACTCCTCCTGACACGTCCCTTTCTACCAAGGCTAACTTAAGAGGCCGGAATGCACACCCAAAAGCAAGCACGTCTGCGCTCGTCTGCAGAGGACAGCACCAGAATCCCTAGCCTTTTTCCCTCCCTATCGTATACAAGAGATGCACTTATTGATATTGGCAGACAAAGTAAGCATACTTCATGCCTTCGGTTTTATTTTAATATGACTGCTTCTTGCTATACTTGTCATAACTGTTGGTTCTCTTTCCAAACATCCTATGTCTTCAACATAACAAAAAGATAGTACTTTTGACCATTCCAAGATGGCCGAACTACTTTTGCGGTTGTCTTCAAATTGGATATATTTTCTCCTTGGGGGTGTGGTCGAATTATTGGTTGGGCCGCCTCTTGACCTAGATTCAACAAAGTAGGCTGTATAAAAAGCCAGGTTACACACAGGCTCTGTGTTTATTGAGATACAACAGTGGACGGATGCGGAGTGGCGCCGCCATACTAAAGGATTTAAGGTATTTATTGAGGCACCTATAGACCAATAGATTATTGTTGCCCACAGTAGAGATGATACATGATCTAAAATAACTTTTACCTTAACAAAATGGTATACTGTTCTAATTGTGGTTAGAGTTCTGATAATATATCTCTGGATGTATGACGTTACAACGCATACTTTTATAACGCCTACCTTTACATCGCAAGTTTCACAACGCATACCATTACAATGCATAATGCTTTTGGGCGCTGGATAGTGAATAGTTTAATTTACTATTCCAACTCCAGTCCCCGTGGATAGTAGGGAAGGTGTTGGATAGTACATTAAACCTATTCCCTATCCTAGAGCGCCCCCCAGCGCTATGCGTTGTCATGGTTTGCGTTGTAAAAGTTGCGTCGTAATGGTAGTGCGTTGTAAGAGTTTCGTTGTAAAGGCTGTTCACCTATATCTCTGCTTAATATGTGGGTAGGGTGGCTCTAGTAAATCCTTCTTTGAGTAAAAAATGTATCTTATTACGCTATAGAGTGGCCATTTAAGAGTAACTGGAAGTTTATTTTGAGGGGGTGTATAAGAGGACGTCTAGATTAGTATGGCTAGATAGGACTATCCCCCCTAGGATTGGAATCCTGTCCTGACCATATGTAAGATATTCTTTGCTTAGGCTCTATCAAATGAAGGGCATATAGGAACCCAGTGATACATAATTCAGGCCTAAGTAGGCAGCATTATACCAACATTGGAGGTTATCCCCTAATGGTGCGGGATGTAGGTTGACATTTGTATAATTCTGGCAAGAATAGACATTTTGGGAGTTACTTTATAAACAGTCCAATATCCCCTTGTTTTAGATTCCACCACAAAAGAAGGACAGTGAGGCTAGCTGTTGTTCAAATCTACATTTCGTATTGATCCTTATGCAAGGTGAGACAGGAACTTATTTACAAGTGACTAGGGCCTCCAACACCAAATGAGGATATACGAGGCATAATAAGATGCAATATGAAGGTTCGGAGACACAATTTCTGGTCTTTATTTAGGTTTAAAAAAAAAATATTTTCTGGTGTTGGGAGAAGCATTTTATATTCCCCGACAGGGAGTTTCAGGTAGAAGTGACTTCTGCACTTTGTTCAAGTTAATTTTTAAGTTGAAAAAATGCCCACTCATTTATGGGTTCGTAGTGTTGTGCTAGTTGGGTGGAACCGAGTGTGAATTTATGAATGTGTTATGTGATACGTATGGAAGGAAGTGGAGGTAATTGTTAAAGGACTGAAGTAATGAAATTTGTGATCGACTTGTTGGAGTTTTAGATGTATATTTTAACAATTTAACAGATTAATCATGTGGTTGAAATGTTCTGTTTGTATTGCCCATTTTGGTTATTGTCTATGTGTAATATTTGTATGTTTTTAATTGTAAATATCATCAGAGAGTAATATCTTTATTCTTGATAAAGATGGTTTAAATCAAGATAATACCATCGAAACGTGTTGACGCAGAACCATAATCTGCACAGTGGGCTACCACACTAGATATTGATTGTCTTTTGTACATCAGGGTCCAGCCCCACCATGACCTCATGCGAATATGGTCCCTTTATGACAAAGTGTAGTGTCTTTTTATACTCTTTTCTGATTGTCTTTGTTACTGAGTCTGTGTGATTTGTTTGATTTTGAACATAAATATACTATGTATGATTAACTGTTTTTTAATTTGCTACAATTGTTTTATATGCTTTTAATAAATTGATGCATAACATTTCTAATAATTTTCTTGTGTACTGGCACACTGCTTTTTCAATTGGTACTGTATCCCCCATGATTGAATGTGTGTGTTTTATGTGAGTGAATGAGTAAGAGTTCTTTCAGCATTTGCCAACCAAAGGATATATTGTTATTTTTTAGGATGGGGCCATTGCTGCTAAGTGGCAGCAGGGAGCTGTGCGCAATAGTTTGAAATGCACATGTGTCTTTGACCATCGTCTTGCGACAGCCAGCTAGACATGTGCATTTTAAACCTCTTAAACCGCAGGTCTCCAGTTCTCTTGATAGCCCTGAGTGAGGCTGCTCTCTCCAATCCTGGCGCTTCTCTCATGCTGGATAACGGCATAAGCGGAGCACCAGGATTGGTTAGGGGGACTGGCTGGGTACCTCGTTGGAGCCTGCCTCTAGGAGACATGACCCGAGCGAGTAGGACGTCATGCAGCAAACAAAGAAAGTAAGTCTATTTTTTTTGTGCCTCACCACCCTCAGTACATGCCAGCCGCTACTGTTTTAGGGCAGGAGATCGGCCTAGTCACAAAACAGTAAGAAAATTGCTTTTCACAAACAGCACGTCTAAAGATACTACAGCCAAAAACTACCCCAGTTATTTTCTTATTAGTCCAATAGTATTTCATTAGAAGCGCTCTAGCGCATCATCGCTTGTTTGGGACCTTCTCCTGACACGCCCCTCTCTACCAAGGCTGACTTAAGAGGCCGGGATGCACATCCAAAAGTAAGCATGTCTGCGCTCGTCTGCAGAGGACAGTGCCAGAATCCCTAGCCTTTTTCCCTCCCTATCTTATACGAGAGATGCACTTATTGAAATTGGCAGAGAAAATAAGCATACTTCCTGCCTTCGGTTTGATTTTAGTATGACTGCTTCTTGCTATACTTGTCATAACTGTTGGTTCTCTTTCCAAACATCCTGTGTCTTCAACATAACAAAAAGATAGATGACAATGAGACGTGTGTAAGAACTTTAACCAATTTTGTGTGTCGCAGGGTTAATTGTTTACTCCTCAATCCACGCTCTCTTATAAAACACAAATTGAAGTTTGCTGATCCTATAGCTCAAGAGAACGCCAATATTGCTTTCCTGACTGAAACATGGGCAGATGAAGCATCTGACCCGGATTTTACAGCATACATACCAAAAGGCTATGATCTAATTAGACTAGATAAACCACACAGGAGAGGTGGCGGGTTAGCAATTATCCACCGTAATGAAAAATGTCCTTGCTAACGTAACAGAAAGTTTTAATTCTATTAAGGATTCGGAGGCGAGGATTATGTTTATCCTTTCTTCACTTTTATTCCAGCAGCCATTTAATAAACATCCACAAAAAAAACCATTTCCCAGAACACTAGGGAAATTGGAGAACCAAACAACAGACAGGCACAATACATGAAAGGGCACTGTCCAATCAGAGTCCAGGGGTCAGCATATAGCCTATCTTCAGTGTCCTGGTCACGCGAGCTACGCCATTCGTCTTGCTCTATGCGATCTTTTTCCCAGAATCTCCTCCTGGAACCAAAGAAGAGGGATCAGAACTAGAAGCAAATCAGCGTTGAATTAAATGCATTCCAACAATCTTTATTCACAGAAGGAAGACCCTGACCTCGAATCACCAGTACATAACTGTTGTTCTACTGAAAAAATATTTCCATGCCACACTGTTTCAACATCATGAAAAAAACATTTTAAGCGTGCCTAAATGAACACTTTACTCACTGCCTATGGGTGGCATTCCAGAACCTCTCCACGGGCGGGATAATCCTCACCTCCAAGTTCATAATAGAATTTAAACTTTCCATTACGTTAGCTAGGAAATTTTCATTCTATGTCAGGACCGGAGGCTTGAATTATCCTACTTCAAAACTTACTTATCACCAAACTCGCCACATCAATATTAGGTTTAAAGTAGAACCTCTTAAAGGTTTAAGGGCTTAAAGATTTAGTCCGAGGACCAATCTGCAGCGTTCATTATGTCCTCCAATCTCGCTCCTAGAGTGAAGGACTTGGATGTCATTGCTCCTCTAGCAGAATGGGCTCCAAAAAGTCAAAGGCTAATACCCGCTTCCTGCATCACCTACCACACCCAACGTGCAATTGTGGATTATGACACCACCTTATGCGGCTTCTGGAGGACGATCAAAAGTTGCCTCTCCCCAGGAGGTCTAAGTTCTAATGACAGCTCCTCATATGATTTCATGCAGCACATGACACATTGTTTGGGGGAGTCTATATGTAAATGATGGGTACTGTACAACTCTGGTGTGACATTTCGTCCTTTGACCAATCGTGAAAGAAACCCCGGTAGAGGGCAAAACCCTGATATCCAGGCCTCTAACATCTGAAACTTGTCTACATGAGATCAGGCAGAGGAACATTGCTTACTTAGACAAGAACTCATTTGATTGCCAGGACAAGAAGAGGTTGAGAACCTTGTTCACATGCCATAACTCTGAATAACGCTGCTCAGGGGATAGAGACAATCGTAGCCCCCTCAGAAGCCGACACACAAAGGGATGCTCTCCGACCGGTGCCCCTTGTACCGGAACATGACCAACCGAAATGGCGGATCAAAAAGTGTTGACCGACCAGTAGGCCAAACCTTGTTGGGCCAGGCTCACCAGAAAATTCAAGATCTGCACTATGTCTGCACCCACGGGATCACAACCCCGTTGCACACACCAAAGACACCATCCCCTCCAGGCTGACTGGTATCTCTTGATCGTGCTGTCGGACCAGGCCTTGGACTAGAGGTGCTCAGCATATTCCGAAAGGCCTTGGATTGACCATCTACTCCCGTAATCCTCCACGGCATTAGGTGTAGGGACCCGTCCAGAACAATCTGATGCGGAAACTTATTTGGATTGAGAAGAAGCACTGGAACCTGGGGCAGACGGATTGGAAAATCCCATGAAAGTTCCAGAAGAACCGGAAACCAAACTTGCGGCCTCCAAATCGGGGTAATTAGAACCACCTCCACCCACTGACGCCTGATCTGAGCAGACGCTCTTGTGATCATCGCAAATGGCGGGAACGAATAAGCCTGCTCCTGCGACTAATCCTGCAGGAAAGAGTCTGTGGCCGCCGCGAGAGGATCCGACCTCCAACTGAAGAACCGGGGGAACCTGATGATCCAGTCTGGAGGCAAAGAGATCTACAGAGAACGAGCCCCAAATGTTCTGCAACATGGCAAAGACCTCCGGGTGCAACTTCCAAATACTGGAGTCCTGAAAGTTGCGAGAGTGTCAATCTGTGAGCTGATTTTCCCATCCAGGAAGATACTCTTCTGTCACTGAAATCTGGTGGTCCAGGCAGAACTGCCAAGGTTTGTAACTAGATCCAAGAGTACATTTGAACGAGTGCCACTGAGGTGATTTATGTACCTGATCGCTGATGGAGCGAGATAGAAAACAGAATTTTGTTTAAACTCGCAAAGTCACATTTCCATAACATGAATAAAATTATTAATGATTTGTGATATGTCGTGCTAATACAACCTAGATTAATCTTTACACGTGGGGGGACTAACATGTGTGCTCATAAACGTGCATAAATGTTGCATCTTTTTGTTCGTGCAAAATAATAAAATAATTTATTGTTTTCGTTTTTGTCATTACTAACTGCTGCATATTTAAAATAAGCATGTGCTTGTTTTGCTTTTTCTTGTCTGTGTGATGTCATTTCTACTATTCTAGGTGCATATGGGTCTCATTGAAAAACGGAGACTGGTAAATATAAACGCTGCTTTATTTGTTTGCAATGGCTAGGTAACATTTTGATTAATCGGGTGGGTTAATTATTTAGTAAACCATGGGGTGGATACAGAATATACTTTATTTCTTACATTAATACTTTTCTTGTGTTTGTTTTATACTAGAAATCATAAGTTGCCTGCTTTTGAGGCCTAGCTATTTGAGCCGCAAAATAAAAGCTGAACTATAATTCTGCAGAAAGTCACGAGACGCCCATTCTGAATTAAAACGTTTATTGAAGCTGCATTCACAAAGCAAAAACTGATGAGCTGACATCATTCTGTCGGACATGGCCAAGGTCGAAAGTGAACTTTTTGTCAGTCCTTAACTTGGCATCCGCGGAAGTTGCACTGTAAGACTATGGAAGCTGCGAGGATGACTTAAAACAAAGTTGCAATCGCAGGAAGCCTCTGGCTTCACGTGGAAGAGACAATGGTCTTTGTAAGACATGATTTTGTGGAACTTTTTAAGAATCGGGTGACATGTCACTTGTCACTCTCAGCCAATGGGACGTCGAGTATTTCTGAAAATTTTCCTTCGCTAGTTTAGTTAGCGTAGAAAGGTATAAAAAGTCATGCCCTTAGGGTTGGGCTGGCTGCTGCTTTCTGACTTTCCGATGAGGGTGATGTGCTGCTGGACTTTGCGTGGAGCACGTAAGAATCCTCAAAGAACTTTACTTTAATTTCTGTCTATTTAGCTCAGTTAGGGAAATAGGTTTTAGAAATGCTAAACTTTATATAATTTCTTTAAATTGATTAAATTGCTTAAATTGTATTTTTCCATATTTCTTACTATCATGCTTGCTTTATTGCTAATAAATTTCATTTATAAAACTTACAACTTATATACCATAATTTAGAAAATAAAATCTTACTTTTGACAAACAAGCTGGTCTTGGTTATTTAGAAGTATAGGTTACCTTTAGCTAGATCACGTCGCCTATAGTGGTCATTTAAATGATTGGGTTTTATTCTAATGACTATATTCTTTCTGCAAATGTATAAAATGTTTATAGTTTGAAAATAATGTGTATATAGATTTATTTGACCACCTGATTCAGTAGGCCCAAAAATATATCAGGTTCATAAATGGGTCCATGTATAGTTTAGAATTTTGTTTATAGGTTATGAAATTGGGTAGCGTAGTTTATGATATATTTTCTATAGCCCGCTGGATCAATTATCTGGTAGCAGAAATTGATGGTTGCTAAGCGGTAACCAAGGTAACATGTTGGTTGCTAAGGATTGCGTCATGGTATGAAAATAGGATTAATGTTTTAACACTTGTTAAGTTCGTTTTTCGTGCCTATCTGTAAGCTATACCGGTATAGATTGTGTGGCGAGAAATTAGTCACGCAAGCCATCTGTTCGTTTGTAGTGATATCGCCGAGTATCACAAGAGGTATCGCCGTGTACCATAGTGTTGTCGCCGAGCAGCACAGTTTTAGGGCTAGGTCTGAATCTTGTATAGTGAGGAATTTCTAAGAAATCAAAGCAGCATGAGAATAGGGACAAAGCGCCTTCCATAAAACTCACTGTGATGAGAGTATTAGTTATATCCGAGCTTGAGTGAAGGGTAAAATTTAACGTCGGTGCATGATTATCTATAAACAGGTTAGAGTCCTGTACGGGTACATGTTTCATATCTATAAACAGGTGAGAGCCCTGTACGGATAACGTCGTTATTTTGCTAACGGTGCATGATTTCTATAAACAGGTGAGAGTCCTGTACGGATTTCGTGTGTGTTTGAATTTAGGGAATTTTCCGTGTAAAAGTGCGAGTTTGAATTGTATTTTATGTTCAAGTGGAACTCTTAGAACTTTCACTTCGCGGTGGGTTCAGAGCAAAGCGAGTTCATAATTATACTTGCTTGAAGGGTGGGGTAAGGTTACTCTACTGACAATTGAATATTATCCTTAGTGTGAATAGCGCCGTCTATTCCGAAGTGTGGATACTTGAATGTATGTAAACTATCCTAATTAGTGAAACGAACAGATGTTGTCTTTATAAGTCATTGTTAAGAATTAATTTACACTGAAAAGTGTTCTTAAAATGGCGCTGTGAAAAGATTTTGTGAAGGAGGGGTAAGCGCCAGGAGTGAGAAGCGAGAAACCGCAGCTGCTGTGTACGTCACAGAGCCGCGCTGGGATTGGGTGACCTACATCACAAGCTGTATTCTGATTGGCTCCTGAGTCTCTGACGGCCTGTGAGCTGATTGGTCCTTAGGAAAATCTCCAAAATTATTGGTTGAGCAGGAAACTGACGTAGCTCAACTGCCATTGGCTTGTTAGTGTGTTTCGCGCACGGATTGGTTGTTTTGCGGAACATCCCGGAAATATTTTACGAACGATTTTGTGAATTAAATTTAACTTTTAAAAATGAGTTATCATTTTAAACATGTTGAGAAAAAGACAACATTATTTCAGAAATTTAAGAATTTATTTTCACCTGACAAGAAAATCGAAACGCGAGGTGGTAAACTACTTCATAAGTATAAAACACCTGCAGCGTACATGGAAGGTGAATACGGATATCATACTGTCTTATGGTTCGACAGTTGGAAACGTTATACTAAAAACGATGGTGTTTTGGCTTGGCCTGATGATGGTTCATTTAATGTAAGAGTTTTAAGAAACTTACGAGAGAAAATGAATGCTCTTGTTCCAAAACCGAGACCAACTCAATTTGAAGCTTTAGTTGAGTGGGAAGATGAAATGTATCAGTTACAAAGAGAAGCTAGTGGAATTAAAAGACCTTCTAAAAATCCATCATGGAAAAGAGAAACTCATGAAGATAGATTACGAATGTGGAGACAGGGAAACATGAGTGAAGGATTGTATTTAATTCATGAAATGGTAATGGTTTCTCCTACAGGAAAATCTATGGAAAGTGAATCTGAGGATGCAGTTATGGAAGAAATATATACAACTGCTAGAAATAAACAGTCTAATCAGCCTTTGAGACCTCCTAGATCATGGTCTACTCCGGTGGTTTCTACTGAAACTTCACCGAGTGCACCTCCAATTAATGAAGCTCCTAAACTTTATCCAAATAATTGTGAAATCACTGAAACTCCTAGAAGACCAGAATTTGAGAATGCTCGAAATGAGGGTAGACATTTTTCAATGACTCCAAGAGCAAGGGAACCTCCAAAAGATTATACAAGAGAGACAAGAAATGTTGAGGATGATGATTATAATGAATACTTAAGGTCTAAAGAAGAATTAATTAAAAGAATGACAAAAGGCATGGAAGCTGTCACAGTTCCAGTAACAATAGGTCCTGTTCAACCTGTATTTGATCAAAGAAATACAAACAAAACTGGATTAACTATTCCTTTAAATACAGAAATTCAAAAGCCTGCTGAAAAATTTTATTCAGACTTGACTGAATTAAACACTTCTAGATCGAGAATGCCTGATTTAACCTTTAATGAGGATTTATCTCCAAAAACACCAATGGGTGCTATGTCAGATGTAGGAAGTCCTGAAGTTAGGGTAACCACACCAAAGCTTGATGTGGCCAAATTAAAAGCAAATATTGAAGAATTAATAATTGGAACAATTGGCCCAGATAGTTTAAATTACTATCGGGATGATGAACTACTATTCATTTGCAAAAGTATTCAATGGAAAACGAAAAATAAATATGATCAATTAGAGGATCTAGCTGCAGAACTTGAAATCGATGTGAGTAAACAAAAGAATTTTGCAAAACATTACAGATTAGATTTCTCAGAAAGCGACATTGAGAGTTTGAACTCAATGGGAAGAATAGTTCACATTAAAGATTTGATTGTCTATATCAAAAAGCTAGGAGAACTGAACAAATGGAGAGTGAAATGGACTAAAAGGAAGGAAGATGAAAGATTAGAAAGAATGTCAAAACAATTTCCAATGAGAGAAGTTGCAGGTGGAGGATATGTTCATGTCCCATGGTCGAGACAGGACATTCTGTTATTCACAAATGACTTTCCAAAATTAAGAGAGAAACCTGTTGAGTGGTACAGGCAAGTCGATAGATTTATCAAAGTGTCAAAAGTTCTGTGGATTGATTTGGATGGATTTTTTGACATTGTTGTTCCATCTGATCTTTGGACAGAATGTAAAATTTCTATTAGTTGGCCAAAAACAGAACCTGAGCGAATCAAAGAAACAGGTGCCCCAAATCCACTTGTAATGGATTTTTATGAGAAAGTAATTGTTTGGATGAAAAACAAAATTCCACCCAAAGAAGTTGATTGGGTTAAAATAGAGAGAACAGAGCAGGAAACAAAAGAATCAGTTCATTCTTTTTATGAAAGACTACTGTTAATCTTTAAACAATACAGTGGTTATGAAAAATTAGATGAGAAAGACATGAGTCATTTTATCTATAGATTTGTTTATGGACTAAAACCTGAAATTGGAGAAATGATCAGAACTAGTATTGTCGGATGGCAAGCACTATCTATTGATGATATTCTGAGAAAGGCAAAATATTGTAGCGATGAATTAGAAGTAAAACAGAAGAAGCTAAAAGAGAAAGCCATGTGGGCACAGGTAAAAGTGGCTGAGCAACAGATTGCCAGCATGGGAAATAAGAACACTAATTTTGTTCAAACTGGAAATACGAACCAGATACAAGGAAAGTTTAAAGGTAATAATTTCCAAAAGAAATTTAGCCCAAAAATAGAAGAGCTGAAACAAAGATTACCTTGTTTTAATTGTGGCGAAATTGGACATTGGAGGGACGAGTGTCCTCATCCTCCTAGAAATTTAAAGAATCCCTTATTGAATCCACAGATGCAGAATGGTGTTAACGTGCAGCAACAGCTACAGATGCAACAGGGGTTAAATGAATTTAATATTCAGCGACAATTACAACAACAGCAACAACAACAGGTGAATAATCGACAGGACCAGTTGCCACAACCACCTTTTCCGAATTGTGGGGGAGTTCAAAAATATAATCCAAACGTGGGATTTCAGGGATGTGAACAGGTAATAAAACCACAAAAACAGCAAAAGCAGCAAAGGGTTCAAATGCAAAATGCTTCACAACAATTTTTATTAACAGAAAGCCAAGACAGTGATTCTGATGATTATTGCTGACGGTGCCCGAGAGAGGAGGAAGAGTGTGTTGTTGGAGCCACTCTTGAGGTTGACCAGTCTGGTCCTTATGTAAACGGGAAAGTTAATGATGTAGACATCACTTTTCTAGTGGACACTGGTGCTACCCGTTCTACTGTTAGATCAGTGGAAATTGAAAACCTACCTCTCTCTGGGGATACCATCCAAGTTGTCGGAGTAAGTAATCAGCAAATTAAAACAGATTTAACTGATCCAGTACCAGTTGAAATTGGAAATTACAGAGACAAACACAGATTTGTGGTTTGTAATAATAGTCCAGTAAATCTATTAGGTAGAGACATACTATGTAAAATGAATTGCAGAATATATTGTTCTCCTGAAGGAGTTGAGTTACAAACAATGGAGGAAGATGGTTTGTACAGAATGACAATGATGATGATGGAAGCAGAAGAAACAAAATTGTTTCATGCATTTGAAGAAAAAGATTTACCTGAAGAGCTAAAAGAAACAGTGAAATCTGAAATATGGGATTTTACTGGGAATGAGATGGGTCTGATGAAAAACGTAGATCCTGTTAAAATTGCATTGAAGCAGGGAATAGAATTTCCAAACACTCCACAATATAAAATGAAAACTGAGACAATTGAAGGTATTACACCTGTAATTAAAAAATTAATCAAGCAAGGTGTATTGGAAGAAATGAAGAGTAGCTCTTGTAATTCACCAATTATGGGAGTTAAAAAGGCTAACGGAACATTTAGGATCGTACAAGATTTGAGAAAGGTTAATCAAATTGTTATTCCATGTTGTCCTGTGGTTCCAAATCCAGCAGTGATTCTATTTCAGATTCCATATGATGCTGAATGGTACACAGTCATTGACCTTTGCAATGCATTCTTTACTGTTCCTCTACACCCAGACAGTTATGAAATCTTTGCTTTCAGATTCCAAGGTAAGACCCTTGGATGGACAAGAATCCCTCAGGGCTATACAGAAAGTCCTTCAATCTTTAACGAACTGTTAAAAAGATCATTAGAAGATTTAGACTTACCAGGTAGGTCTACGCTGGTGCAGTATATTGATGATTTGTTAATAGCTGCTAAGACAAGAGAAAATTGTGTAACAGACACAATAATTCTGTTAAATCGCCTTGCAGAAGAAGGACACAAAGTGTCCCCAGCAAAATTACAGTTTTGCAAACAAGAAGTGAAATATCTTGGTCACAGAATTGCAAAAGGAAAAAGACAAGTAACAATAGAGAGAATAAAAATGATTCAAGCAATGTTACCGCCAAGAACACAAAGACAGGTCAGAATGTTCCTGGGAATGGTAGGTTACTGTCGACAATGGATAAGTGGATTTTCAGTAATTGCGAAACCACTACAAAGACTGACCAAATCAGATGTAAAAGATCCAATTATTCTCAATGATGTTGAGATGGAATCTTTTGAAAACCTGAAAAAGAGCTTATGCCAAGCTCCTGCTTTGGGTATGCCAAATTATGAGAAAGATTTTGAACTGTATTGCAGTGAGAGAGAAGGATGTGCATTATCTGTGTTAATTCAGAGACATGGAAACCTAAAGAAACCTATTGCATATTTCTCTGCAGTTCTTGATCCAATTGCAAAAGCATTACCAGGTTGTTTAAAAGCAGTTGCAGCTACAAGTATCAGTCTTGAACAAAGTGAAGGAATCATTATGGGATTTCCTGTCAAAGTTTTTGTGCCTCATTCAGTTGAAATATTACTGACAAGAGGTAAGACTCAACATTTAACAAGTAGCAGATTGACAAAGTATGAGAAAATCATACTGGGAGCAGATAATGTTTCGATTTCAAGATGTTTGAATCTAAATCCTTCTACATTACTGCCTGATTCAGAAATTGTTAATGACATTGAGACAGAACATGAATGTTTAGATGTCATGGAATTCTGCACAAAACCAAGAAAAGACATCAAAGACAGACCTTTGCCTGAATCGGATTTTGTCTACTTTGTAGATGGCTCATGCTTAAGATCCGAAGGTGGTGTCTTGAAAGCTTCATACTCAGTTTGTACAGTCGAAAACATTAAAGAAGCATCATGTCTTGAAGGAGTTCGTTCAGCTCAAGTAGCTGAATTGATTGCTTTAATTCGTGCATGTGAAGTATCAAAGGATATAAGAGTTACCATCATTACTGATAGTCAGTATGGGTACGGAGTTGTGCATGATTATGGACAACTCTGGTCACAGAGAGGATACATGACATCAACAGGGTCACCAATTAAAAATGCAGTTTTCATTAGAAGATTAATTGAAGCAATACAATTGCCAAAAGAAATTGCCATAGTCAAGTGTGCAGCGCACACTAGAGGAACTGATTATATTTCCAAAGGAAATGCCTTCGCAGATGAAACAGCAAAGTACTGCGCAAGGAAAAATTATTCTTACAATCGGAATAGAAGTACAGAAACTGATTCAAATTCATTAATGCTAACAACTATTGTAGAAACATGGAATGAGATTAGAGATTTACAAAACGAAGCAGATGATGAAGAAAAAGACCAGTGGTTAAGATCAGATTGTAGACAACGTGATGAAGATGGAGTGTGGGTTTACAAAGATGGGAGAGTAGTTTTACCAAATTGCATGATTTCTGACATGGCCAGATTATATCATGGTCCTGCACATTTAGGAAGAGATTCTATGGTCAGACTGTTTAAAGAAACATGGTTCAATACCAAATTTAGAACCATTGCAGAATCTTTTTGTCAAAGGTGTTTGTCATGCCAACAAATGAATCCAAACAGAAAATCAGTGGTGGGGACAGGAATAATTGGTCGAGAAGGTGGTCCCTTCACCAGGTTACAAATAGATTTCATTGAAATGCCATTACACAACTGTTTGAAATATGTACTTGTAATTGTATGCTTGTTCTCAAGGTGGGTAGAGGCTTTTCCTACAAGACATTGTGATTCAATTACAGTAGCAAAACTAATGCTCAGAGAAATCATCCCAAGGTACGGTTTTCCAGTCACTATTGAGAGTGATGGAGGAAGTCATTTTGATAACAAACTGTTGAAATTAATTTGCGAAGCTATGAGCATTGAGCAGAAAATACACTGTGCATACAGACCAGAGGCATCAGGTGTAGTTGAACAAATAAATGGAACTATCAAAAACAGAATTGGAAAAATGTGTCTAGAGACAGGAGTTAAGTGGACTGATGCTCTTCCACTTGTTTTGATGTCAATAAGAAGTACACCAGATAAAAAGACAGGTTTGAGTCCTCATGAAATTTTGATGGGAAGAGTTATGAGGCAAGCTTTTGTACCTGTAGGTAAACTGTTGAGCATAAATGACAGTGCAATTTTGGATTACTGTAAAAGGTTATCTGATATGGTAACTTCTGTGTCTAATCAGGTGGGAACTGAAGCACAATCAAATGACAAAGTTTTGACACATGATCTGAGACCTGGAGACTGGGTCAGAACGAAAGTACATCGGAGGAGGAATTGTCTATCTCCTAGATGGCAGAAACCTAGGCAGGTAATCTTGATCACTACTAATGCTGTAAAGTGCAGAGGATTGAAGCGCTGGATTCATCCAAGTCATACTATTCCAATACCAACTCCTGAGAGTTCTGATGTTGAAAGTGATACCACAGATGACTCTGATTCTGAAGCAGAAGACAGAACAGAAGGTGAAGTAATTCCAGATTCTGAAGATCGACAAGAAAGTCGACATCTGGAAACTGTGCCAGTGAATGGAAATCTGACAAGAAAAGACTTAGAAATAATTGAAATAGATTCTGAAGGTGAAGAGAATCTGTTAAAAGGAAAGATAACTGAGGATTCGGTTGTCTATGTTGAAGACAGAGAAGCTGAACCAAAAGAAGTTTCAGACCAGGAGAGTATCGAAAGGCAGAGAACAAGCTCTGAAGTAAGGAACAAAAATCCGAAATCTGGGAAGCTAGAGGTAATTGAGGAAGAGGAGGAGAACGAATTACCGAGTACCAGTGATGGAAGACAAAGCGAAGTTCCTGAAGGAGTGAAATTGCCGAATAGAGAAGTTCCTGAGTCAATTGAAATTTCAGACTACGAAACTGAGGAAAGTGACGTGGAAGGTGGAAGTGAAAGCAGAAAGAAAAGGACTTGGAAAACAGAATCGAATAATTCTGAACCAAAGAAAAAGTACGTGAGAAAAGCAGACTACTGGCCTGGTGGAAGATTGAGAGTCAGATTGATTAAAAAGCCAATAGAACAAGTTGAAGAAATCAGTAGTCAAAAGAGTCCTGGAAAAGAGGTTGGAGTTGGAAGGAAAATAGAAGTGATATCGAGAAAAGGGAAGAGAATAATTAGACCAAACCAGAAATACAAGTCTCCTGAGTGGACTTACTTAGTAATTCCACCTGTTATTGACATATATGATAGTAGTGAAGAAGAAAACGAAATCCAAGAAATTAGTGACAATGATTGAAGTACAAATTTATTAAATTGGCATAAGGCTGAAGAAATCCTGTTAGTTGACACAAGGTCGAAGAAAAACTGTCTAGTAAAAGAAAAACTTATGTATGACATAAGGTCGAAGAAATCTTGTTTAGGGTTATAAAAAGAAAAATATTTTAAAAGGGGGGTGTATATAAATTTTAAAATTTATTTTTATTTTTTTATTTTATTTTGAGGCTAAAACTAACCTAAAAATGCCTTACATTAAGGAGAGCACTTCAAAATGCTCTGTTTTTAAAAGATGCTGTAAGATGACTCTGGTGTGTCTGCTCATTTTAGTACTGCTCTGGTTGGTACTAGCTGTGATTATACCTTTAGAAATGAATAGAGAATTACACAAAGTTAACATAACAAGCAAAGCTCTGGTTAGCCAAACTAAACATAGTGCATCTGCAAAAGTAATTGATCATCAGCCTAACATTCATCAAGATAAATCAATAGGTGATTTTTCAAGCAATACTTTCACAAAGCTTTTGAGTGAATATGTAAAGGTAATGGATGCAAAGGATTGTTATGTATGCGTTAAGTTGCCCGCTTCTGTTTCTGAGGGAGTAACATATAATATGCTTCCTCTCACTTATGCTGTTACATGTAGTGTATTAACTAGTTTATTTTATCAAACTGGTCGTTTAGAATATTACTATTCAAATTATGATGAGATTTTTGCTAATGTCAAGATTGATAATGCTTTAAATAAGCATAAGAAAGCTAAACAATTGAGAGAATATTTCCTTGTTACTAACGAACTTACTTATGAGTATGCTTACAAGAATAATTTAACATGTAAATTAAGTGCTGAAGGGAAGAAATTTTTGAATATGGTTGAGGAGAGAAGAGCAATTTATAAGAGAAATGAATTAGTCAAGCAGACTAAGTCATCATTCTGGCAAAAAGAGGATGAGAAACTAAATGGCAAAATGCTTGAAAATATTGCAATTCACATAGACAAACCTGTTAGTGGAAAGCTTTGCATTAGAAGAGATAACACACTTTTTGATAATTATTTTGTAGGTGCAAGCAACTGTGAAGATACTTATCAGATTTTGGGAGGTTGGGGATTTAAAGGTGGAAAAGATCCTATCTTTCCTGGAATTTATTTTGTTTGTGGTGACAAAGCCTACTACAACCTTCCAGACCATTGGTATGGAACTTGTTATGTGGGAATTGTTTTTCCTAAAGTGTTTCATGTTGACAGAGATTCAGAAGGATTATTTAAAATCCATAATTATGTAAATAGAGCTAAAAGAGAAACTTTTACTGAAGTTCTGGGAGATATTTTTCAAGCTGTAATACCTTTTGTTGGTATAACCCTAAATGCAGGGAGAATCAGAAAATTGTCCACTATAGTTGATAGATTATCAACTGACACTGCTGATGGGTTTCAATTAGTGAATGTTGAAGTTATTGCAATTAGATCCATGGTAATTCAAGACCGTCTTGCTTTAGACATACTCTTAGCAAAAGAGGGAGGAGTCTGTGGCATTTTACATGTCCAACATTGCTGTACATATATACCGGATGAGAGTAAAAATATTGAAATGTATATTAAGAATATTACACAAATGCATTCTGAAATAATTCCTTTAGAAGAAGAAGATTTTACTGGGAAACTTTCAAATAGGTTTCAAGCAATTAAAAACTGGTTTCATAATATCGGAAGTTCAATTCTTGGCAAGATTCTGGCACCTTTGATAATAATTATATTCATTTTTATTTTGACTAAAGTAGGTTGTCTGTTGCATAAAAGAAAGAAGCATTTAAGAGAAAAGAAGAGAATTTATAAACTCAGAAAAGAAGAGGAAAGGGAGATTGAGTTGCAGGAGTTACATAGAGAGCGTCATGTTAATTGCAAGGATTATGCTGAAACAGACTTTTAGGTTTACTAATACAATGAATTTGAATCGATTTCTTATAAATTAAATTTACCAAAATTTTGAGTGCTGGTGTGGTGATTTGTTAATCACCAGATGAGGGAGTTGATGGAGCGAGATAGAAAACAGAATTTTGTTTAAACTCGCAAAGTCACATTTCCATAACATGAATAAAATTATTAATGATTTGTGATATGTCGTGCTAATACAACCTAGATTAATCTTTACACGTGGGGGGACTAACATGTGTGCTCATAAACGTGCATAAATGTTGCATCTTTTTGTTCGTGCAAAATAATAAAATAATTTATTGTTTTCGTTTTTGTCATTACTAACTGCTGCATATTTAAAATAAGCATGTGCTTGTTTTGCTTTTTCTTGTCTGTGTGATGTCATTTCTACTATTCTAGGTGCATATGGGTCTCATTGAAAAACGGAGACTGGTAAATATAAACGCTGCTTTATTTGTTTGCAATGGCTAGGTAACATTTTGATTAATCGGGTGGGTTAATTATTTAGTAAACCATGGGGTGGATACAGAATATACTTTATTTCTTACATTAATACTTTTCTTGTGTTTGTTTTATACTAGAAATCATAAGTTGCCTGCTTTTGAGGCCTAGCTATTTGAGCCGCAAAATAAAAGCTGAACTATAATTCTGCAGAAAGTCACGAGACGCCCATTCTGAATTAAAACGTTTATTGAAGCTGCATTCACAAAGCAAAAACTGATGAGCTGACATCATTCTGTCGGACATGGCCAAGGTCGAAAGTGAACTTTTTGTCAGTCCTTAACTTGGCATCCGCGGAAGTTGCACTGTAAGACTATGGAAGCTGCGAGGATGACTTAAAACAAAGTTGCAATCGCAGGAAGCCTCTGGCTTCACGTGGAAGAGACAATGGTCTTTGTAAGACATGATTTTGTGGAACTTTTTAAGAATCGGGTGACATGTCACTTGTCACTCTCAGCCAATGGGACGTCGAGTATTTCTGAAAATTTTCCTTCGCTAGTTTAGTTAGCGTAGAAAGGTATAAAAAGTCATGCCCTTAGGGTTGGGCTGGCTGCTGCTTTCTGACTTTCCGATGAGGGTGATGTGCTGCTGGACTTTGCGTGGAGCACGTAAGAATCCTCAAAGAACTTTACTTTAATTTCTGTCTATTTAGCTCAGTTAGGGAAATAGGTTTTAGAAATGCTAAACTTTATATAATTTCTTTAAATTGATTAAATTGCTTAAATTGTATTTTTCCATATTTCTTACTATCATGCTTGCTTTATTGCTAATAAATTTCATTTATAAAACTTACAACTTATATACCATAATTTAGAAAATAAAATCTTACTTTTGACAAACAAGCTGGTCTTGGTTATTTAGAAGTATAGGTTACCTTTAGCTAGATCACGTCGCCTATAGTGGTCATTTAAATGATTGGGTTTTATTCTAATGACTATATTCTTTCTGCAAATGTATAAAATGTTTATAGTTTGAAAATAATGTGTATATAGATTTATTTGACCACCTGATTCAGTAGGCCCAAAAATATATCAGGTTCATAAATGGGTCCATGTATAGTTTAGAATTTTGTTTATAGGTTATGAAATTGGGTAGCGTAGTTTATGATATATTTTCTATAGCCCGCTGGATCAGCCAAGATATTGTCCATCTTGAGTAGGACACACGATTGGACTCAGTCTCTGGTCCAACAATGAACAGTGAAAGACCCCACCAAAAGCTCCAAACAGTTGATGTGCAGAGTCTGCTCCTGCGGGGACCAAGACCCTACTGTGGAAAAATCCCCATACATGGCGCCCCAGCCTGATCTGCTGGCATCTGACTCGATAACCTAGGTCTGGGTTGGAACTGAATATTGCTCGGCCATTCCACGCCTCCATATGGGTGAGCCACCAGCAAATCTCCTCCTGTGCATGCATCGTCAGAATTGGACACTGGATGACAGTAAGGAAGCCCTCTCCTCAAGTGCCCCGCTCTCAGCCTCTGCAGGGCCTGATAATGCAAAGGGCCTAGGTAAAAGGCCTGAATGGAGGGCGACAGGAAACCCACCATGTGGGCAATTTGTCTGAGGGGCACTCTTTCCTTGACCAATGTCCATCGTAGCACATGTCTGATCTTGGTCATCTTTCATGAAGGAAGGCTGAGGGTTGCCTCAGAGTGGTCTATCACGAAACCTAAGGACGTGGCCTTCTGAGCCGGTACTAACTATGAATTTTTGGAATTGATGACAAACCCTAGGCCTTGTAACAGGTTGACTGCCTGTTGTAACTGCTCCCACAACTGTTGGGAATCCTGTGCCAAAAGAAACATGTCGTTGAGGTAAACAATGAGGCGAGTCCCCCTAGGCCCAAAGGTGTTCCACGTCTAGTCGGAGCACCTTTGTAAAACACCAAGGAGCAGAGGAAAGCCCAAAAGGTAGAGTGGTTAACTGACACGCCCGATGGCGCCAAAGGAACTGAAGGAATTTCCTGTGCAGTGGAAAAATCGGAATAGTCAGGAATGCATCTTTTAAGTCCAAGCGGACCATCCAGTCCACCGGGCATAAAACGTTCCTCAAGAGGTGGATTCACTCCATTTTGAAATGGCGGTACATCAACCACTCGTTGAACTTGTGCAGGTTCAGAATTGAACGCTGCCCCCCATCCGCTTTGTCTACCAAAAACATGTTGCTTATGAAGCCTTGTGAATGCGGTGATGTAGGGCAAATCGCCCCTTTTTCGAGGAGGGAAACGACCCGAATCGATCAGCTCTGCCTCTAGTTGAGAAAACTGGATAGGCCTAGGGTTGCTCTCCTGAACCAGAGTTCCACAGAACTGTACACAAAAACCTCAGACTGTTTGTAGCACCCAAGCATCGCTCGTTATCGTTTCCCAAACATGCACAAACTTGGCCAAACGGCCGCCCACTTGCAAAAGGGAAGAGGTGGAAACACTTATTGTCGTCCACGGCTGGATAGAAGTTGTGATAGCGGGCCTGATCCTGAAAATGCCCATGCCTGGAGCTTTGCCCCTGGAGTTTTGGGAGGCCTGTTCGGTCAATCGGCTCCTACCTCGACCGGCCCCACAGACAACCAAGAGGGGAAAACCTGCTTGATAGATGCCTGGGCCTTATCTAGAGACGTGAAAGTACTCACAAATTTTCGGAGCTCTTTGATAAAAGGCTCGCCAAACAAACACCCTGGGCCACTGCCGCAGCTTCGGAATTGGCCAGGTCCCCCAACTCAGGGTCCACCTTATTAAGGAAAGAGCGCCTCCACTCGGTGGAGAGCGCACAGTGGCGTTACCAAGAAACACCACTGCGCACTTTGCCCAACCAGAAAGGGCCTCTGGAGATATAAGGGCACAGGAGGCCTTGGCATCCTCGGCCATGTCCTCGGCCATGTCCAGAATCATAGTGATTGGCCCCAAGGCATCCAAGAGATTATCCTGGCACGCCCTCCACGATCTGTCTATCCCCTTTTTGGGGGTCCTTAGTGGACTTGGCCAAGAAGGTGGCCATTCTGGGGTCCAATTCAGACATCTGGGCAACTTTACCCTCTAAGGAGGGAGGTGGGCACTCCATCCGGAGGTGGCTACGAGCCTCCTTCCCAATGGGGGTTTGAATTCTACTGGCCACATAGCTCACCACCTTCGAGGAAGGTGACCACTTGGACGACCGAGGATGAACTATCAGCTCCGAATCCAACATATCCGAACTTTCACCCAACCCTTGAGGGTCACAAGGCAAACGGGTAGCTGCCGGGCGCCATGGCCTGGATGGTCCGGCCTCCTCATCGGTATCTCCTTGGGTATCCCCCCCTGCCCCTTCTGCCGGGATCATGGGTGTAGGCAAGATGGGCAGGGGAACGGGATCTATGGGCACTGAGAAGTACTGGTATTGGGCCAGAAATGCCTCCCGCAAACGCGCAAAGGCGTCCTTGTTCACTCCGTCCACCCTGGGGCGCTTCGCAGGAGCTAGCTCCTTTCCCTGCGCATTCTGCAGGTTATTATAGGCACTCACTAGAGACGGAGCCTATTTAGCACATTCGTGCGCAATCTGCTGCGCCAAGCGCTCCTCCATTGGGTCCATCGCTTCTTCCACAGCCCTATAGATTAACGCGTCTACAGCGTTGTAAAAATCATAATCCCATGGAATCTCGGCCAAAGGGTCTTCCTTCCACTGCATATCTGCGTGCTCAGCCATGCCTTGCAACCCCAACAACTAACTAGGGGCCCTTTTAACTGTTGCCTAACCCATAAACTGCCTCAGGTCAGTGGCGTAGCCCAATACCTTCCACAGTCCCAGGAGAAACTGCATTATAGCTGCTGGGGACCAGCTCTTTGTCAATATAGGGCACAGCCCCGATCTCTACAGTGGGTCTCTGCCCCAGGGACACTACCCTGCCGTCTATGCCAGTGAGGCCCATATATCCCCTGGGAGCGTGTCCCCTCCATGCCAGTCACAGAAACCAGTAAATTACACCCTTGACGGGCGTCAATACAATCACACACACCTACCCCAGTACAGAAACCAGGGCATCAGCGAAGCAGGCTTCACCCTGTACAGACCCTCAAACGAGGGCGTCTCTCTCCAGGGGGCTGGTGGAGGCTCCGGTAGGTTACGCGCAGACCTGGATCCTGACTGGGAATCCAAATTCCGCGCATCGCCAACCATAGCGGTTGGAGGTATAAACCGCACTGCGCTGCTCAGGGTAAAGTCATGGCAAACAAAGTCACATATGGCCAGCAAGCGGTCCCGCAACCACCGCAAACACACACAGCCTCACAGGAAAAAACACTGTTGAAGGAACAAGATAGACTGGAAATCATTAAAAAAGTCACGTAGGACCGGAAAATGGTCCTGCGACTGCCGCAGTAATCACTTATGACACTGACAATATGACCAACCTAATCACTGTAAAAATTTTAGCTTTACTAGTACCGCAGAGCACATCGCAACAAAAGGAAGGAATAAACACTCATCTGTGGCTGCAAGCAGCAAAGAAAGAGGAGGACCAGGACACTGAAGATGAGCGATTTGCTGGACCCTGGACTCTGATTGGACAATGACCTTTCATGGATTGTGCCTGTCTGTTGTTTGTTTCTCCAATTTCCCAAGTGTTCTAGGAAATATGTTTTTTTGTGGATGTTTATTAAATGGCTGCTGGAATAAAGGTGAAGAAAGGATAAGCATTATCTGAAGCCTCCGGTCCTGACATAGAATTGCATTAAAGCCAGATATAAACCCTGTAGAAAGCTGGCTCTGTATATACTATACCAAAGTAAGGTATAGTGTGCACAGAACCTAAGGGACCCCCAGAGGTATAACAGAGGCTAAATTAGACACAGACTAACCCCACTATTTGTGGTCGAGCAGTTAGGCTTATCAGGAGGGTGTGTTAAGCATTTATTGTATTCACTCAATCAAAGACTGATGGCACACACTCAGAGATAGAATCCAGACCAATTACATAAGTATAAAAAAGGTATACTTATGTTTGTTTTATTTCTTGAACCAAGCAAAACTTATCACAGGTAGATAAAATACACTTTCAAATGCAAGGTTGTACATAAAGATGCAAATGTGGTTGAAATTGGAATAGGTGCAGGTTTGTATTTGCTTTTAAAACAGTTAAAACACATAAAATTACTTTAGAGTACTTTTGGATGACTTTTTAGTTACTTTTACTACTAGGGTGATATGCCTAGATATCACACCGTGGGTCTTACAAAACACAGGTAAGCACAACTGATTTTGGTTCAAAGAAAATGACTTTGGTTTTTCATACAGTCAGTTCAACACTTAGACCATTATTAGACAAAAATTATAACATTGGTTCCTATGGAGGAAAAGAGTGTTAACAGTTTGCAGGTAAGTAAACAACCTACAGGGATAGCTTTTAGGGTTTAGAACACTTAGGCACTCGAATCACACGACCGGCGGTGATGGAGCAAGGATTCGGGGAAAAGAAACTTCCTCAAATCAACTCCTCGTTAATAAGTTCTAAAAACCAAATAATAGAAACTTGAAATAAAATGTAATATACACACGACATTCATACAGGGGGATAAGGCTTTCTGTTTGCTTAAATAACAAAGACTAATTTGCTACTTAACTAGAATCCTGCTTAAAACCAGAAATCGCTTTGCGCATGTGCAAACCCGTCCTGTGTAAGTAACCACATGATTAACCCATGTGAGCAGCAAACTCTCACACATCCGCAAAGAGTTGCTGACTGTAGGTCTCGAAGTACTGAATGCCTGCCATATACCTGCATGAATCTCAAAATAAGTTTCTCGCTGCTAACGCCTTACTTAACCAAGAAGAAAATAACATGGAATAGAGAAGAAGGGGAAGATAAACTGTGATAATAACATATTTGAGAAATTAACATCGGGTTATGATTCTTTCGTCAATAGTGAACGTTTTGGGCCTGATATGCTAAGCCGAAAGAAAAGATGGCGGGTGAAACGTAATGCAAGTTGAGTATGCGCCTTAGAGTCCTGGTACAACCTGCTGACAGGGACATTAATCGTCTCCCAAGACCCAAGGACGAGTGCTTTGGAAAAGATCCTCAACTGAAGAAATGATATAAAATTTTTATCTATCTATCTTGTGTGATGTATGTGAATAGGAAGTGTCATGCGAATTGAATAAATTAAGTTGGAAAGGTTTACTAAACAAAGAATTAGTTAAGAATTGTGGAATGGCCACATGAGGTGATGACAACTCCCCTGCCCCGGCCCAATCACAGTTCAGGATTCACAGACATTTGCAACCTTTAAGGGTGGGACATGCAAAATTAAAGGGTATATTTTGAGCACGTTAAGGTTAAGATAGAGAGCTGCTGCTGCTAAGAAGAGTCGTTGTTGCTGAGTGAGGAGTAGACGAGAACTGCTACTGAGAAGAACAGACTGGGAAGATTCAATGCTGAAAGACAGCCTGATTAGATTGAAGATTTGCGGAATAATATCGAGGGGTGGGGAGAGTATGAGAGGGATGTGCTCTGGTGTGTTGGGTTTTAGAGAAGTATAGTAAGTATAAACCTATCCTGCACCTACAGTCTTTGTCTCCTGACATTATCAGGTGACCTCCACTAACCCTTCTGGCCAGAGGCTGGGTTTCCCATTCCACTACTAGGTAAATAGAATTCTGTTGTGAATTTAAATTTTCATTGCAAAGTATAAGCTACTGTGTCCTTTTGTCTCTTCATCTATCACTCCTAATGCGTTGGAATTGTTGAATACATTTGTGTATGTTATTTGATAAATACATTTTTCTCTCCCATGAAAGTTGATGGAGTTTGCACTGTGAATCTGTACAAATAAGCGTTCATTTTGATTGAATTAGTAGATACAATCTATTGAATCTTACCTAGAGTCTGTGATTATTTTTTACTGTGGAGTTATAAGATACATTAGTGAATTTGTTCATATGATCATCAACTACTCGACTAATGGTCCATTGACCATAGCTAGAGTGTTCATCTGTGAAGATTAGTTAGGCATAGGCTAATTCAGATCAAAGAAAATAAAACTTGACCCCCAGCGAAACAGTCAGGAAATCTAAATGTGTATATGGGCCCATTTTAAATGATACGTTGATGTTTGAAAAGTTTATCCTGGCCTTTCACTGGATCAGCTGCATTAGGGCAGTTCGGTGTAGAGTGCAGGGTCCCAACCTTTTTTGTCTAGGAGAGTGAGTAATGTATTGTTAGAGGACACAGTTTGTAAGGCCGTTATCTGCAAAAGTCCAAAGTGTAGATTGAGCCTGTCTGTCTCCTAGGAGGTTCTGAATGGAGAAGCAGCTTCCTGGCCAGCAAACCTTGTCTGAGGTCTCTGGGACCTTACATAGTCGGCTATTGGATGGTACATGTTTGCACTTATTGGTGGTTCTATCTATTGTTTCTATTGGATTAGGGTTAGTGTTCTCCTTGTTTGGGTATTTGAGGGTTCTGATTGGTTCCTGGGTCAGTGATTCAATTAATGTAGGGTTGGGACTAGGGCTAGGGTTAGGCTTTCTATTAGAAGTAGGGATTAAGGTTTCCGGTGTGACTGGTTGCTGGGACTAGAGCTAGGATTAGACTTTCTATTGGAAGTAGCGATTAGGGCTACTTGTGTGATTGGTTGCTGGACTAGATGTGGGACTAGGACTAGGGTTAGGCTTTTTATTGGAAGTAGGTATTAGGGTTTCCTGTGTCATTGGTTGCTGGGACTAGGGTTGGGACTAGGGCTATGATAGGCTGTAAGGTCTTGGTCTCCTATTGGTTCTAGAGTTTAGGGCCAGTGTTGTGATTGGATAGGGTAGGGCTAGGGTTCTCATTGGCTGAAGGGGTCACCTGATTACTAGGGCTATAAAAGGCCAGAGAGTAGGGTGTCTCAGCCTTGGCATCAAGGTTAAGTGAGGAAAGGACAAAGGAAGTTGCCTGTTTGAGCCTGTTCGAGACAGGTCAGGACTAGGGCCAGAAATGCGGCCCCTTTTCTCATTCATCAATACCCACCCTACACCATCCACATCCATAGAGTAACACACACACACCAAATGTACACCACATATTTACTACAAACCAACCATATGCACAAATCAACGTACCAGCATACACTACAAAACCACATCTATATACCCTTTTATCCCAGCTACCACACATTTCCACCATTACCTACAAACAGTACACAACTCTGTCCTATACACCTAACTAATCACCACATCACTAAGACAACCAAAATCCATTCCATACTTAATTACAACCCATCCAGAGACACACTCACCACTCTCACTACTCCTAACAGACCCCTTTTATCATTAACAAACCCATACTCAGCCTTCTAATCATTTGTCCAACCTGCACCCTCCTCTTCTTTCTACCACAATAACACAACAACACAACACTTACATGCCACAGCAGCACACATTTTAACTCTTGCAGCAAACAGGTCTAAAACAAACAGTCTTAACTCTATTTCATCCTCTCCTACACACAACATACACTCTTCTCACAAACACATCACCACCCCCTTTACATTACAAGTTCCACTCACAAACAATACTATATAAACAAATCCATCTCATAAAATAAATGCATCAGCACCTCTTTTCACTACTCCTCAAAAACAAAACATATCACACACACCAGCACAACAAAATCTCTCAAACACAATACTTCATAATACTTACAGTCACAAAATACAATCATACCCCCACCTTTCAAACTACACAAATAAACAAACTACAATGAAAAGATTTCTCTCTTCCACCACACCTAACACACATACAGCAACACAGCAACTCTCTTCTAACCTCCTCTCATCCATTGGATATTGTAGACGCTTACTACATGACCCACATCCTGCACCATCACCCATGACTCATACACCTTCTGCCCTAAACTTATGCAAACAATATAAGCAACGTACCACACATCACAAGTTTGCTTCTCAATGTCTACTGCACAACAAGGTTACACCACAAAAACAACACAGCACACAAACTCACTCTCAAACACCATCTCCACCACCTACGCACACAGACTCAGCTATCCTAATACAGCTATTACCAGCACTAAAAACACATCTGCTACTAACCCACACAATACTGATCACTCTTCTACAAAACAAAGTCTCATAGTCACCAAAGCATTTTCTCAAACCCGTCTACTAATAAATGCTTGATCGCTCTCTAAAAACAAACATCACATCTATGATCTTCTCACTGATGCAAAGCCAGGCATCCTATTCATAACTGAATCATGGTTGGGAGATGATATGGCTCCAGTCTAGCATGAAGCAGTTCCTCTAGACTATCGAACGATCACCCAAAATCATATAGGCAAAAAAGGAGGTAGCCTAGCTGTTATGTTCGGGAAACATTACATATCACTAAAGTTGACGACATCTCCATAAAGAATTGTGAGGCTCTTCTCACCAGATGCAATCCTACACCGCCTTCCTCCTGTAAATTCCTGCTCTTTTCCAGACTTCTACCTAGCTAGGCGACATTCCCAGATGCTCTTCTAGACACAGTTTCAAACCTGATAACAAAACACTCCAATCTATGTGTTCTGGGTGACCTCAACATTTGGTTTGACAAACCCAATATGACCCTTCCAAAATAAATAATCACTGGCCTAGACGCACTGAACCTGCATCAGATCGTCCACAAACCCACACACATCGCTGTACGTATTCTAGATGTTATTTTTGCTAATACCGAACTAGTTACCTTTCACACTATAACTCCAGTCACATGGTCAGCCCACCATTTACTTACTTTCCAACATAAAATAACACTAAGCGACTCACCTAAAACCACCTTACATGCATCCACCTATCAACCGTGGAAGACACTCAATTTGGAACACTTAGAAACACAACTAACATCCAGTACAGATCTGGAAACAATACATTCTGTTCAAAAACTATATGAGTGGCTACAGGAAGCTTTTGATATCCTGATATCACTCAAAACCCCACACAACAGAACAAAAGAAAACAAACACCTTGGAGAAATACAGAGATAAAAGACATAAAACTATAAATTAGAAAGCTGCAACGTGCCTGGCTCAAAACAAAAAACAAACAAGACAAACGTCACCTACAGAAAAGTTACAGATTATACAAGTCAGCTATCAAAAAAGCAAAGAAAAGGTACTATTCAGACAGAATTCAAAATGCTAAATATGCAAATAAAGAATTCTATAAAATACTCCAAATTGCCTAGAAGAAACTCATCCTGTTACTCAAGATTTCACAGACAAACTGACAAATCATTACACGGACAAAGCAGACACGTTGGACTCATACTTAAAACAGAGACAAACCACCAGCACTTACCCTTTTACAAAACAACAATCCAAGAATACAATAACTCAGCCTCTCCGTTCCTTCCAACACATTTCACACGGTGAATTTATGGACCTGGTCAAAGCAAGCAGGCCTGCCAGCAGCCCTTCTGACCCATGACCACCGCAAAAGACACTTCTTCTAACAACCTCTGCTGCCACTCCAGTAAGAAGAATCATCAACAATTCCTTAACTACCAGAATATTTCCAGAAGAACTCAAAAAAGTCATACATATGCCCCTTTACTGAAGAAAACAAACTTGGACCCGCTGAACCCTGACAACTACAGACCCATTACAAATGTACCTTTCCTGGGCAAAGTGATAGAAAGAGGAGCGTTCAGCCAGATGTCACAATTCATTAAAGACAATGCCATACTTTCAGACTTACAAACAGGATTTTATCTGGGAAGAGGCACAGTATCTACTCTTATTGCCATCTGGGATGACCTGAAGAACACAGTTGACCGCAACAGGGTTGCTGTGCTCCTCCTCTTGGACCTCTTGGCTGCCTTTGACATGTTTGACCATGACACTCTGATACAAAGACTCTACGAAACTGGCATAGAGGGGACTGCTTTATTCTGGATCACGTCCTACCTTCGAAATAGAGCTAATGTCATCCATATCCCACCTTTTTCGTCCAAACCCTACTCCACAAAAGCTGGGGTCCCTCAAGGCTCTATAATCTCACCCATGCTTTTCAACATCTACATTACTGGTACTGATTAATCAATTTTACCTCACGTGCTATAACTATGCCATTGACACACAAATACTCCTTCAACTGGAATGCCCCAGAGACACTGGAAACTCGCCAATTTTCAGTTGACTCAGAGCAGTGGATCAATGGATGACTTGGAGCCATCTCAAATTGAATGCTTCCAAAACAGAAATACTTATGTGTGGCGATTGCAAACATTATTACCTGCTTGCCGTCTAGCCTGATGAACTGGGATCAACTCCTAAAGCATCGAAGGAAGTAAGAAACCTCAGAATGACCATGGACTCCAATCTAATGATGAATACCCGAGTAGACAAACTAGCAAGATCAAGCTGTATTACTATAAAAACTCTGTGACAAATCTTCCCCCATTTTGGATCTCCACACAAGGTCCAAGCTACCATCTCCTTTGTTCTGTGCAAACTCGATTATGCCAATAGTCTCTACCACAGATCACCTTTAATGACCATGAAAAGACCACAACAGATTCAGAACTCAGCTGCCAGACTACTCTTGCATATCAAACCGCAAGACAACATCTCCCCTGCCTTGAAAGCCCTGTATTGGTTACCGGTTACCAGAAGATCCACGTTCAAGCTGCTTTGTATCACCCACAAATCGATACATGGAATGGGACCACTCTTCATCAGGAATAAAATCACCATAACACATTCAACATAGGAATCTCCGCTCTAGAGTGGCACCTTACCTCAAAATCCCAAGATACAAGAAAAAAATGCATGGGTGGCACATCCTTCTCTGTTTAAGCAGCCAAACCATGGAACTCTTTACCCCCCCAAACATAAGATCCACAGACAAGCACCTTATCTTCAGAAAACTACTCAAGAATTGTCTCTTCCCCTCATAAGCACCATACGCAAACAGAAATATATAGCATATCCCTCTGTATATAAGAACGTATTTGTACTATAGATATGTACCTATTTTTTATTTTTTTGCAGAGTTTTATATAGCGCGAACTAGACCCGAAACGAATCAGGTATCAGAGCGTTTTACATAGCACCAGTTACGTTACATGAGGACGGACACACATTCATTTTAGGCACGGGGAGATTAAGTGATTTGCCCAGAATCACAGGAGGTTTTGGCGTAGTTACCGAGACTCGAACCCAGATCACCAGGTCCGAGGTCGAGCGCCCTAGCCGTTAGGCCAACTCCTCTATATATGTGTATTGCTTTGTATAAACATGTAGAATAATTGTTTAAAAAAAGTATTTTTAAGTACAACACTTGAAAAACAGAGTTTATCTAATGCATCTTTAATCTACATATACTTACTTCCTTTATGCATCTATATACCTTCATGCACTTAGATCTACATATTTATTACTTTTCTCAACAACAAAAAAGCATATTCAATGCACTACCCTATTTCTCACCCTATACCTCTATCAATATCTATAATCTACATATACTTACTTCCTTTATGCATCTATATACTTTCCATGTACTTATGGATATATATATATATATATATATATATATATATATATATATATATATATATATATATATATATATATATATATATTACTTTCTTCTAATTCAGCATATCCAATGCACCACCCAATTTCTCACCCGATGCCGCTCTCAATAAATCTTCTACCTCAACTCTCGGACTCATCTCAAATCCCTTTCTACTACTCTTTACAATGCACTATCCTATTTCTCATGATATATTGATATATCCTCTACATCCACTCTCTCATTCATTCCAAACCCCATACCTTTACTATGATCCCCAAAATAGCACTTTCTAGACTCTCCCCTACTCTACCCCTCCTTGCAGCATCTGACACCTCTTTTACTATACCGATCCCCCAAAACAAGCCATTATAAACTCTTCCCTCTGACTCTTCCCCTCCACATCCCTTTTTACTCATCCCAAGCCTCCTACTATTGCTATGACCTCCCCCCCAAAAAGTCTAAAGCCATCACTCTTCTATCCCCCACTATCCTTTTCAATCAAAATACCAGACTAACATGTCCATTTCTCAAATTTCATATTCCACAATACTAATTCACCACTAATCCTTTATGGGTTCCGGAGTAGCGTGTTACTCTCCAAAAAAAGTGCTTTGTTGGCTCATCAGGGGTAGTAAGCGCTATATAAATGCAATTACAATATAATACAATGTTAGCTAATGTGGCTGGGGGTCTGTTGGTTGGGAGCAGCTTACGCGCAGACCACCCGGATGTGGGAGCAAAGTTCCTGGGGTTAGGATCAGCACTGCAGGGGCCAACAATCAGCATAGAAGCTGCACCACCAGTGGTACAGAGGTGGGCAGATGTAACGTGCCAAGGAGGAGTCGTGAGCCCTGTGTTTGCAATGGAGAACTCTGGTTCGAAGAAAATGCAGCAGGCTCAGTCAACGAGGTTTTTCTTAAGGCGACCACCCACAGTAGAGGTAAGTTGGGTTCTTGGGTAATGCCTAGACGCTGTCGGCTGGGCCATCCTAGGCTTTGGGGCATTGGGTACAGGAGTGTCTTTAGGCATTGGATCTTCTTACCAGCTCAGGTCGCGGTCGGGGGGACCCTTCAGGTTGAGGCTGCAGGTGTCGGTCTGAAGCTTGAGGAAGGTCAGGGTCACCAGATCCCTGGTCAGATTCGCTGGGGAGACCTACTTGGGGTGTTGGGCCACATTTGAACATGGGCCGTGGGCATCAGGTGTAGAATGGTGCAGAACCGCAGAGCCTCCTGGACTCGCCTAGATTTGCATTCTATGTTGGAGTCTTTGGTTGAGCAAATCCATGCTCATGGGAGACAGAGTCCATTAGATGAAAGCTGGGCAGGTTCTCTGGGTTCTGGATGGCTTCTGGCTGCTGGACACACCAGGGTTTAGCTGTGAGCAGGTTGGAGTCAGGACAGGCTGGTAGGGCTGGGGCCAAAGCAGTTGGTGTCCTCTTTTTCCTTGGTCAGCACAGCTCTTCGGTCCTTCTTCTTTCTTCCTCAAATCTGAGGAGGTAAGGTTCAGGGTCGCCCCTACATACTAAATTTAGGGGCGTTTACAAGGGTGGTTCAGGTCTGCTAATAGGTCCCTTCCTTGGGAACAGTACACCCCCTATTATGCCACCCTCCAGTGGGAGGGGAGCATGAGCCTCGCTCTAATTGGCTGTGTCCCCTCATCTTTAAGATGGAGGGGATTGAGATGTGTGCTTCACCTCACATCCCGCATCTCTGGGGTGGGGTTGGAAAAGCTGGGCACACCTCTCTTCCTCACTTGGTTTCCCCGCTAATTCTCCCGCCCAAATTGGGAGGGTAGAACCGGTGAGAGCCAGTTGCTGGGAGCAGCAAAAGGCAGGGCCACCTCACAAAGGCGACCGGCCTTTCGAGCTTCCCCGTTTTAGACCCAGCCCATCCTGGGTGAGGAGGCATAACACCTCTGCCCAGGATGGGCTTTGGTCCTGGACCCAGAGCGGAGGCCCTCTAACCAGGGGTCCAGAAACCTGTCTGGTGGTGGCAAATGGCGGGTAGCCATTTAGGAACCACACCAGGGCTGTTAATTTTTCAGGGAGCCTCTCTAAGATGCTCCCTGAGTGCATTTTAAATTAAATCCCACACTGGCATCAGTGTGGGATTAATGTGCTAAGAAGTTTACTACCTAAATTCCCAGGTTTCAGAAAAGCGATTATGGAGCTGCGGAGCTTGTAATTACCAACTCCTACAGCATATACTCTTTATAGCTTTACTGCAATTATAAGACCTAAGAATGGACTTAGAGATTGTAGGGGTACAGTGCTCATGCAACTGTACCCTCACCTGTGGTCTAGTGCACTTTGCTAGAGGTGTGACTTACAGAGGCCACAGGCAGTGGGTTGCCGGCATGGCACACAGGGATGTGTGCTATGTCGACTCCTCACTTTTCTCTGCACCAAAACACTCAGATTGCAATGGCAGTGTGTGGGTGTTAAGGTGCTGGGGCTCGAAAGGTGGCACAATAGGTACTGTAGCCCTTAGAGGCCTTCCCTGGTTACAGTTCCTTCTGGTACCTTTTATAAGGGGCTACCTGTGGCTAGAGATGTGCCAATTGTGGGTACACTGGTATAGTTTTGGGAAAGAACACTTGCCCGGGGAACCTGATTGGCAGGGACCCAGGGCACATCAAGACAAAGTCCATCATAAATCTGGCAAAATGTGGGGAGGGGTTACTTCAACAGTAACCCACTTTCCTAGTCAAGCCCCCACCCCCAGGCCAAAAAGCCAGGAGACCCAGCCTAACCTGGGAGAGTCTTCCTAGTCTTTCTGGCGCGGAAGAATAAAGGAAGTGGTTTGAGAGTTGCAGGGCCTACTCTGCCTTACATCCTTCAATCCAGGTCAGTCCCTTTGGGGAGCTGGCCTACCTCAACAGTTTCAGGACCTAATTCCCAATGCTCCTTTCCTAGCTCTTTAGTGTCTTTAACCCATCTTTTTAGTTTGAGTTCAGAGTTGCCTACTTCTGCAAATTCTAACTTAGCTAGAACAAAACCCAGCTTACCCACAGAGGTTACCCACAGCTTCAGTAACCCAACAATGACCAATAGGGTCAAAGGGCCTAACATGCTATTTGGCATGAGGCTAGACCACCATGCCAAGGACAGTGCTGCCATGAAGCCTAACAACCAGCAGAGGCCTCTGACAGCATTTAGCTCTTTACTGTGAGGCTAATGGGCCAACTTACAGGCTTCCTAGGGTTCTGGTCCCCTGTCTACTGTTTTAGGGTGTGGGTACTACACTTTGTAGTGAACACCCTTCTCCCACCCTCTGTTCTGTTCTTTCAGCTGTGGAGCCAGCAAATCAGGCTCGACTGTTGCCTGACTAGTCATGCCTTTTTGTGGGCTAGGGAGGACTTTATCAGAGCCAACTTTGAAGTTCTCCCTTTTTGGGATATAATCTCCCTGGCCCACTGGAACTGTGGCTAACACTTATCCACCTTTCCTCTTTTTTGTATTTTGGGTTTTATCTGCTCTGACTGCTGGCTCAGCTCCCACAGATTCCTTGTGTGAGGACTGGCACTGGACCAGTACCTCACTTTGGCTCAGACCAACCTCTGAGTTTCATTACCAAGGCGACAATCAAGGGGTAGGTCTTTCTTGACTACCGCCTTTCTCCAACTAAGGGACCCAGGTATTTCTAGTGGCAGTACAACCACAAGCCTAAAAGTGGCCTCCCCTGGGATAGCCTTTACTCTTTGTGTCTCCTCTGGGACATACTGGTTATAGAGTACCAGACTGTCATGCACCACAGTGTCACTGGCACAGGTATCTTTCAGGGCAGTGGTTGGGATTCTATTCACCAGTAGGTGGTGCAAGGAGGGACTACTGCCCTCTGGAATTTCCATCTCACCATTTGGACCCCTTTACCACTTAATGGCTATGGGGACTTCCTCATATGAGGATCCACCCTCATAGGCTACACTGGCAACCCATGGAGCTACACTAGGGGCTTGGTTTTTAGGACAGCTAGTGTCCTTGGTGTGGTGCCCTGTCTCTTGACAGTTGTGACATCATATCATGTTGGGATCCCAATTCTTAGCTTGCCACCCAGTTTTAAATTGTGAGGTGTATTTGGGCCCATCCTCCTGCACAAGGTTTTGAGGGGTTACCTGGGACTCCTTACATTTGTCTTTAGGATGCTTACCCTCTTTCCCCTGGGGAGGTTTGGTAACCCTTTTCTTATGGTCACCCCCCAGTGGAGGTTCTGCTCACCCTAGTCCTGACCCAAAGGTCTGCCTTCTTTCCCAATTCTCAGGGAGAAAATGGATCTAGGTCTACCAGATACTGATGCACCTTTTTAGGTCTCGTGGCGTTAACCGCGCGAAAGCGCGGTCTCGCCAGAGACCTATTGTCACTGACTCAGCTTTCCAGGAGACAGGACCTGGCCACGCGCATCTCCCAAAAGGCGATCGGAGCGGGCCGCGCGTGCGAGAACGCGCACGCTGTGGCCATCTCCTGTCTCCTGGAAAGCTCCAACGCACACACAGCCACACCTCCCCCTGCACGCATGCGCACACACAGAGACACACACACACACACGCACGCACACATACAGACACCCCCCCCGCACACATACACACACGCGCGCACACACACACGAGCGCACCGAGCCCCCCTGCCGTCGCACACATACACACACTCGCACACACACAAGCGCACCGAGACCCACCCCCCCTACAAGTAAGGCCCACTTACCGCCACTCCGGACTTCTTCAGCCTCCGCGGGCCTCTCCCTCGGGCATGGGAGCCCCGCGTCACCACCGCTCCTCTGGCCAGGCACTCCGTGAGCGCGGGCTTCAAAAGACGGAAGTCTCGCCCCACGATAGGTTTCGTTTTCTCTGATGTTGAAGTTCCGCCCCACAATAGGTTTCGTTTTCTCAGCCTGCTTTCTCTGAATCTTTGTTTTTCACTCGACCTCTGCTGATTTAGATTTGTTAATTTAAGGATCATAGTGACTGAAACAGTTTTTTGTTTATATAGCGCAAGTATTGGACCACTTTGCATGAGAGCCACCAGTTTATATTGACCACCAGTTACATTACAGAAAGCAACATTTGTGTGTTTAGACCCAGCGAGATTAAGTGATTTGTCCAGAATAAGGAGAGGGAGAGAGCCAATTGCAGGGAGCTGCTGAAGACTGTGTAATGGACAAAGAGAAACCCAGCGAAAGACTGTCTCATTTCTTTACTTTGCAGTAGGTAGTGTGCAGAGTCTCCGCACCACGCACTGTTTAGCGGCATGATCTTCGTTCTAAGTGCAGCTGCAAATGGGCAGGTCGGGGTACAGTGTGCGACACTTCGATCTTTTCCCAGCACCATCCGGTGGTCCGGGCAGCGCCGCGGTCCAGGACACTCTGGCGACTCTCACAGCATTGATTCATGGGAGCAGTGCAGCCAGGCTGATTGCTGAGGCACGCACCACCACTCTCTGCATCATCAGACCTGTGTGAATAATAACAGCTTTGAGCCCGTGCCTGAGGTGCATCATCAGAGCTGTGTGAATAATAACAGCTGTGAGCCCCCTGCAGAGGAGCATCATCAGAGCTGTGTGAATAATAACAGCTGTGAGCCCGTGCGTGAGGTGCATCATCAGAGCTGTGTGAATAATAACAGCTGTGAACCCGTGCCGGAGGTGCATCATCAGAGCTGTGTGAATAATAACTGCGTCAGCCCCGTGAGTGAGGTGCATCATCAGAGCTGTGTGAATAATAACAGCTGTGAACCCGTGCCTGAGGTGCATCATCAGAGCTGTGTGAATAATAACTGCGTCAGCCCCGTGCCTGAGGTGCATCATCAGAGCTGTGTGAATAATAACAGCTGTGAGCCCGTGCGTGAGGTGCATCATCAGAGCTGTGTGAATAATAACAGCTGTGAGCCCCGTGCATGAGGTGCATCATCAGAGCTGTGTGAATAATAACTGTGTCAGCCCTGTGCCTGAGGTGCATCATCAGAGCTGTGTGAATAATAACAGCTGTGAGCCCGTGCCTGAGGTGCATAATCAGAGCTGGGTGAATAATAACTGCGTCAGCCCCGTGCGTGAGGTGCATCATCAGAGCTGAGTGAATAATAACAGCTGTGAGCCCGTGCCTGAGGTGCATCATCAGAGCTGTGTAAATAAAAACTGCCTCAGCCCCGTGCGTGAGGTGCATCATCAGAGCTGTGTGAATAATAACAGCTGTGAACCTGTGCCGGAGGTGCATCATCAGAGATGTGTGAATAATAAGAGCTGTGAACCCGTGCCTGAGGTGCATAATCAGAGCTGTGTAAATAAAAACTGCGTCAGCCCCTTGCGTAGGTGCATCATCAGAGCTGTGTGAATAACAACTGTGAGCCCGTGCCTGAGGCGCATCATCAGAGCTGAGTGAATAATAACAGCTGTGAGCCCGTGCCTGAGGTGCATCATCAGAGCTGTGTAAATAAAAACTGCCTCAGCCCCGTGCGTGAGGTGCATCATCAGAGCTGTGTGAATAATAACAGCTGTGAACCTGTGCCGGACGTGCATCATCAGAGATGTGTGAATAATAAGAGCTGTGAACCCGTGCCTGAGGTGCATAATCAGAGCTGTGTAAATAAAAACTGTGTCAGCCCCGTGTGTGAGGTGCATCATCAGAGCTGTGTGAATAACAACTGTGAGCCCGTGCGTGAGGCGCATCATCAGAGCTGTGTGAATAATAACTGCGTCAGCCCCGTGCGTGAGGTGCATCATCCTCATTGCTCAGGTCATCCAAATTCCTGCACTCTCTACCACACTGCTTTCAAGAACAGCATACTCTTGCACACACTCTCACTGCTCACCAATTCAAAGTTTGCTAAAAATTGTATGCAATGCATTGTCATACACAATACCAATAACTCAAACTTTAATGCTGCGAGACCTATTGCATTGTAAATGCTTGTTATTAATGCAGTTACTTAATATGTGTTTCTTCATAAACAAATTATAAAGTCCATCATGATTATGTACTTTACTTCCAGTTAACCAGCCACCTAGTGTTTTTATTGAGTAGTCTACAAACTCCACCCAGGACTGACTCTGGGATTTCAGACCACCCCTGAATTTAATTCTGTATTCCTCAGTTGTGGCTCCAAATCAGGGTACCCTTCATGAGTTCATAAGACTCAGCTTCTGCCCCGGTAAGGGTCAGGAGTCTGTCCCTGCACTTACCAGTGAAGAATTCCTAAAGGAGTGCCCACTCCCCCCCCCTCACCCTCCCACCCCCAGTGAGTCTTTATCACTTGCCTGGCTACACAAGCCCTCTCAAAAGCTGTGGACCACTTGGTGATATCATCACCATCCTAAAATTTAGGGACAATGCCTTTGGGGAATTTAGGATCCAAACACCCTTCCTTCTATTTGTTGTTTAATTTGCTGCCACCATTAATGGGTCCTAGGCTCTTCTCGGCTCTTTCTTTCTCTAGAGCTAGGAGCCTAGTCTCTAGCTGTAGTCTTTTAGACAACCTTGCTAAAAGTTTGTCCTCTTTAGTAAAATTGTCTGCACTGTTGTTTATAGAGTCTGCCCTGCCTCTGTAGGCTCTAGGCCCTCCACTCCCTGTCCTGGAGGGGTGAGGCACAAAGTCCCCATCCGCCCTAAGTAGTTGAGGTGGTAGGTTTAGGACCTCATCATTCTCACTACTTTCCCCATCTACCAGGAAATCTTCTCCTTCAGTAGTGAGGTGGTCCCTTGCATGCCCTGCCAGAAACTCCATGAGTTATACTTGTAAGAAAGTGCCCTCTTTTTACATGGTTGCACCCACTTTTTGCTATACTGCTGATGTACTTTGAAAGAGTGTGCCCTGGGCTCCTGCCAAACAGTTATGTTCTTTCCCTAAACTGCAATGAAGACAAAGCCCAATTGGCACTCTTTGGCCACAGGGCAGTCCCTTGTAAATTGTACCACGTGTACCAAGGTCACTGTGGCCAGGGAAGGCCCCTTAGGCCCGCAGTACTTATTGTGCCACGCTTAGAGGCCCTGTACCTTTACACACAAACCAAACCTTGCCTCCTCAGACAAGAAACGATCAAGAAGAAAAGAAGAAGAAGGACCGAACAGCCGTGCTGAAGCTAAGAAGAGAGGGACGCCCACTGACTTGGCACCAGCCCTACCAGTTTGTCCCCACCTCGAACCTGCAGAAGCAAAGCTCCGGTGTGTCCTGCAGCCAGCAACCTCAAGAACCCGAGGAAATGCCTTGCCTTCCACAGAAAAGACTTTGTCACCCGTGACCACCGAATTTGTTCACCCACAGATTCTGGCTCTGGCCAAATCCACGAGTCTGCACTACTCTGCACCCATCGCCCACGGCCTGAGGTCGAGTGGCCCAACACCACAAGGAGGTCTCCTCGATCCTTCTGACCCGAGATCTGGTGATCTCTGACCTGCCTCGAATCTCCCAGCGAAGCCTGCAGCCTCTTCCTGGAGGAACCCCCCCAACTGCGACAGGAGCTGGTAAGAGAAACCCGATGCCTAAAGACACCCCTGCACCCCAAGTCCCACTGCCTTGGGTGGCTGAATTGATGGTGGTACAGCATCCCAAGGCCGCCCAACTTACCTCTCCAACTGATGGTCACCTCCAGAAGATCTTTGTCCCTGAGCCTGCAGTCTTTGTTGAAACCGGAGAATCCCCATTGAAATCAACAGGTCACCCAATGCCAAATGAGCACCTTGCACCCAGCTGCCCCTGCCCCACTGCAGGTGTATTTTGGGTGCTGACCTGGATCTCCCTTTGCCCTGAGCCTAACACCAGGAGCCTTGCTCCCACAACCCAGTGGCCTGCTCGTAAGCAGGCACCAACCGGAGGCCCCATGCCCCCCATTGGATAACATTGGGCCTCTGCACTCTGCACCCGGCTGCCCTAGTGCAGCTGAGGGTGTTTTGAGAGTGCATCTTCGACCCCGGGGGAACCCTTGTTTAACCCCAGAAACTCAAAACCAAAGACCAAGTACTTACCTGGTAAACGATAACTTCATTTCTCTCCATAGGAATACATTGACTGTTTTTCTCTAAAAAATGTTCTAAGTGTGGAGTTTATTTGTACGGAAACCTGAAAAATAACAACTGTGCAAAACTGAGTTTACTTACCTTTTCTCTAGGAAATGTCCCAGTGTGATATCTAGGCATGCTATCTTTTGACAAATTGCTGTAAAGCCTCCTAACCATTAAACTCTGTATGCGCAGTGCCTTTCATTTTTCTGCACTTGGAGAGACTGAGCCCAATCTACTACCTTTCCACTGTCGACCTGGCAGTGTTATGCTGAGGTTGCTCCTTCAATTGACCTGAGGAAGACCCCGCTGTAATGAATGAATTGCCTTCCTCTAATCTCTGGGGTCGAAACGTCAACTTTAATTGTACTCTGACCTGTACTTATCCATTCAGCCCAGAAGGGGAGAATTGAATATTCATTCATTGCATCTCATTACTTGGGTTGTTTAGTCAGTCCTTTTATACATTGTTAGACAGCGCATTCTCATCTTTGTAAATATTGTAATTATTTTTATGTTCACTGTCACATCCTCATCCCTTCACAAGCGCTAACTGGAGCATTTTATTCACCTTTTTCACTTTGGAGCAACCGCTGATATTGTAAATACTTGATTAATTCATCATATAAACCTTTTGCATAACCAATATATCCTTGCCATTGTTCAATTGAATATTTGTTGAGTGTTTCACCAGTTTTTGTTTTTCCTTGAGAAGCTTATCGGTCAGTTGGACCACTTTGTTGGGTCCATAAGGGACTACATCAGGACGGTCCATCTTTTTTGCTGGACATCTTTTAAATAGTACTCTCCCTCTCATACCTTACGGTCTAACACCACTAAAGAAGTACTTGTCCCCAGAATAAAAAACTCTAATTTGGAGGAAGACGATTTTGCTATTCCACCTCTAAACAATAAAATTCCATACCAAATCATCTATGTTTTTAACTCAATCTCCTGAAATTGAGGAAGGATTTAAAAACTTGGATTTTTAACTCTGTAGCTTAATCTCATTTCTGCTTTTTATTGTTCTTCTTGGTTGGTTTTATACTCCAGGTCCAGTTTCATCTTTCACTGTGTTTCATTTTCTGGTTCTAATGACACTGGCGCCAAGATGCTAAATGGCATTAGCGAACTTTACAACCCCATTCACATTAACATAATAGTGATGAGCAGTAGTACTGATCTTCAATTTTCCCTCAAATGTTTTCCTCTTTGTGCAGCAGTTCGAGATCTCTCTGTGCTGCAACCAAGGCTATGCGCACCAAACAACTGATCATGCATTTGAGTGCTTCACTCAGCAATATAAATATGCGGCAATCAGCACTCCAAACCTTATTTGCAATGAGTGTATTACACACACATATAGCTCTATTTAATAAGGTCTTGAGACAGTTTTGCAATGTTGATACACACCCTTGTGACATGAAATGTTTACTCATTTAGAACCTACACCTCAGATTTAGAAAAGGACAGGACACAGAAGGTGCTACCATTATAAGTTTTGACTGAACAGCAGGGCAGTCAGAAGAATGAAGCAGATATTATTGAACTCAAACCGGGATCCGGGCTGGAGCAAGTGAAATATGCTAAAACATTTTCCAAGTGTAATTCACCAACTCTGGAAGACACTGAGCAGGGCCTACAGGTTGTCTGCATTCCATTTTGAGCAGGAATCTGCGGGCAGTGAAGGAGCTTTCGTATTTACAATGTAAGTTGACCCAAAGCAAAGGCCTAATTTAAAGGGCCAGCAGCCCTACTTTAGTTCAAGAATGATTCTGGCTGGGAGCCACATGGAGCTTAATACCTATATTCCAAAACAATGGAGAGTAAACAGAGGCACACAAGTATCAATTTACAAGTCAAGTACTTAAAAGAAACATTTGATGCAGGGTTTTGACTTTGTTTAAGCTATATGCATGTACTCTAAGAAGGTAGGCATATGTCAAGACTGGGATAAACTAAAAGTATGGATTTAAAATGTAACAATGCTGGGGTTGTCTGTATTCATATTAAGCAAGGAATCCTTTTTAGTAGCACTATACGACAAATTGAGACAGAAAACAATAAGGTTCTAAACCCATGTCTTGCAGTTTGCAAGAGGCTCGTTGATGCTGGTTCATAGCTCACTGTGCTAGATTAGGATTGTAATTTATGTACTGCAAGTAATAACGGATATGTGTCAAAAGTAGTAACCCACTTACCTATCTACAAAAAAAGTGTGATTTGCCTGTTACATGATGTGCTGTACAGGAGATGCATTAACCCTCTCTGCATCATTATAAATCAAAACTGGAACTAGACAAAACACATATCTCTCCAGCAACTACATTAACCACCAGAGTTATGTGACCATCACTATTATCCCCTAAAATTTCCTGGGCACACAAAGATCCCTGCAGAGGGTGTCTTAACCCCATCAGATATTTTAAAATGCAGCCTTTGCTGCGTGGGGGAAAACATGGCGGCAGCCGGCTGAGCTGCCGCGGCACTCCTCGCACTAAGTCCCCGCCTGAGACACCCCGCCTGTTATTTTTCGTGCGGTTCGTGAGTTTTGCAAACCGGATGTTGCAGGGGGCTCAATGGAAGGATAATCCAGTATTTTTATCGTGACTTGGGTGGTAAATTTGCCTTTTTTGTGAGGATCGTGGATCGCCGTTTTTTTTCTTTTTACCTGCTATCTGCGGAGTCTGTCTTCAATGCTCATGGTCGAGAGCTGCCGTTGTGCTCGTGTGGGAGCGCCCTCCCTGTGTTTCCCTCATGTTGCTGGTTTAGTGGCTTCTACTCGGCGAACTTTGCCGCTGGAGGTGCGGTTGTGGCTGTGGTCTGCAGCCGCGCTGGAGCTTAGAAGGAGCAGGAAGGCACGAAGCCTCGTGCATGCCTCCTGTTGCTCCACTGTAGCTGACGCAATCACTGTATCTCCTGTGACCGGGAGCAACGTGGCCAGCCGGAGAAACGCTCGAACAATCACGGCTGCGACGGTGGAGGGGCCAGAGGTAACCAGCGTATTCAGTGTAACAAGTGAAGCCAGGGCATCTGAGAGCGGTAAGGAGGTTGACTCTGACTCTGCATGTCTCTCTGCAGCAGTTGTTTCAGTTCATCCAGTAGCGGCAGCTTCTGGGTCCCCGCCCTTTTCTCTTCACCAAAATAAGTCTAAAGGCAAACGGGGGTGCAAAAAGAAAGAGGCGCTTGTCAAAATCGTCACTTCAGTGGCGAGCCCTGTGGCGACCTCGATAAATAAGAAACCCTCTTCATTTTTATCCACCAAGGTAAAATCAAAACGTACAAGGTCCTCTAAAGCCACAAATAACCTGAAAACTGTACTAGGTTTAGGGTCTAAAATCACTCCCTCGTTACGCTCTTACTTTAAAGCAGTTCCACAGGTGCTTGATCTATCAGAAGAGCGTGCTATGTCTATCACTGAGGGTGCTGAGGGTGCTGCTATTGTTTTTTCTGCTGCATTGCCGGCCTCTCCTTCACCCGCACCCGCACCTGATGGTGATGGCGATGTAGTGCCAGCATTGCTACTACCAGCTAGCACCCCTTCGGCGAGCGCACCGGTGCCCCCCATCGGTGGTGAAATGGTTTCCTATGCTATGGGTGTTGTACCTGTTGTACCTGTGGAATCTGTTGCTCCTACTGGCTCTTCTGGGGACATAGCTCAACCATTCCTAGACCCAACACCTGGGAGGGGTAAACCCTTGGGGGATGAAGAATCTTCTACTCGGTCTTCTAGAGATTCTATAATTATTGAAGAAGAGCTCATGGTGGATGCAGGCGGTTTCAGTAATGTTCCTGTAGACGCAGACGTAGGGGCTGTGGCAGGGGTTGTTGCAGTTGTAGACACACAGGTATCGCTTGCCCTTGGGGGATCTCAACATGATCGTCTCAACATCCCTCTTACGGCTGTTTTAGAGGTTACAGATCTCGGCATGGACTCTGGTATGGACTCTGGCATTACTGCCGCCTCCCTTCTCACCATGTTTTCCTCTCTGTCTCTGGACATAAGGAAAGGGTTTAATGAGTCATCTGCGAATCAGGCTGAGATTAGGAATTATTGTGAATCCTTGGACAATAAGATCGATGGCCTTACGTCAAGGACAGGGATACTGGAGGAGACAGTAACTAAACTATCGACCCATTTGGATCAGGCTAGAGAAGATATTGTTAAACTCAGGAAAGAGGACTTGGTCCTGAGTGAAAGGATGGAAACTTTGGAAAACAACGGTCGACGCAGTAATATACGCATCCTTAATGTCCCTGAAGGTTCAGAGGGGTCAGACATTAAACAGTTCATCTCTGCCCTTTTGAAGGAATCTCTATGCTTAGATCACTCAATTGAGGAATTGTCAATTGATATTCAGTGGATTCACAGGGATCCCTTTAGACGAAACCCTCAAAGGTCTAAATCCCGTAAGATCCTCATAAACTTCCACACGTATGTACTCAAGGAACAGATTCTTAACTTGGCCTTGAAACAAAAGTCCTTATTAGATCTGACCTCTCCAGGGTCAATTTAGAGAATCAGTGGGAGTTTGGGAGGAGGTTGGATGCTTTCAGGAAACTGTGTGCAACTGCCCAACTTATGTTTCCTGCTGCTTTAAAAATCATGCACAACAATAAGATGTTCAACATTAGATCTGTGCAAGCAGCAGACGAGCTATTATTAGATCTTGGCAATAAGGGCTTCTCTGACGAAGACCTATTTATTGTTCCGTTTCTTTTTGTTGTTTTTTTTTCTCTCTCAGGCTTATTTTACTCTTACAGGTCCTATATCTTTACTTAACTTGTGTTGGAAAGATTGTTCTAAATTAGGGGGTAAAGGAGAAAAAAAAAGAAGAAAAGAAAAGAAAAAGGAGAGAAGGAAGAGAGAGGGAAAGGGGGGGAAAATCAAGGGGAAAAAAAGAATGGAAAAGAAAGGGAGAATGAAAGAAAGCCGAAAAGAAAAAAAGAAGGAAAAAAAAGGGGATGGAAAAAAAATAAAGAAAGAAAGAAATGTTTGAGATGAGAAAAAAAATAAAGTATATATATTCCCTCTAACTATGTTTTTGGGAGATTTCGCTCTACCCCACATTATTTTGCCTGGTGGCTCTTGATTTGACCTTTTCCCCTGCAATTATGCTATTAAATCACAGCAAATTGGGTTATAGTCGTAATCGACTCGGTGGGGGCTTGGGGAGGGGTGCTATCTACTGGACTTGATCCGGTTAGATATAGCAAGGGTTTTCCAAGGGGAGGAGGGGGGGAATGGGATGGGATGTTTTGGATAAATCTCCTAATAGTCGTACCCTAGTCCTATCTAAATCTAGGACTTTTTTGCTTAGTTCAATGAAACAATATGGATATATAGACATCTGGAGACTAAGGTCAGGACAGCAACAGGGTATCTCCTTCCGGAATTACAAGTACCATCATCAGTCTAGAATAGACTATATTTTAATTAGTCAGAGATTGGTAGTTTACGTTAAGAGTGTTGTTTATCTCCCTTTACATCTGTCCGACCATTCAGCGGTTTTCATGGAACTTGTGGGGATCCATCAAGATCTCGCCCAGGAGTTGGTCATTTGACCGCTCTTTACTTTCACACCCAGATGATATCCAGTTTCTTAAAGCTGAGGTCCACAACTTTATGAGTGTTAACATTGGGTCTGCGGCCAATGGAGTAGTGTGGGACTCCTTTAAGGCTTTTTTGAGGGGTCTTATAACTAGCAAAGTGTCATACCATAGGAAACAATATAAGAACGAAGTTGCTTCCATTGAAGCAGAGATAGTAAAAGTACAACTTGACATAGATACCATTCTCTCCTCTCTCGACCTTGTGCCAATTTCGCTTCATAACCAACTACTAGTCTTGAAAGGTCAATTGGGCTCGGTTTTGAACCAAAGAATCCAGCGGAAATGGGAGGCTAGTAAGATAGCCCATTTCCAGTATGACGAGGGGGCAGGGAAGCTATTGGCTTGGAAGACCAAAACCGATTTGGCTCGTAATAACATAGGGTCAATTACCGTGAACAACACTACATTTTCCTCAGATGATGACATCAGACGGGCCTTTAGAGCGTTCTTCCAAACAATTTACCATGAGGACAAAAAAATAGATCCAGAATTGATTAACGGCTGGTTGAGTGGAGTCACACTCCCGGCACTCTCTGAGGAACAGCGATCGTTTTTGGATAGTGATATCTCTGAGCAAGAGGTCAGGTTAGCCATTCAAAATGGTAAGAAGGGGAAGGCTGCAGGACCCGATGGGCTACCAGCCGAAATCTATAGGGTTTTAGAACAAGAAACGGTGTCCTTTCTTACCATTTTGTTCAATCAAATTCTATTGGATGGTCAGCCCCCCCCTGCACCTTGGGATAGTGCCTCAATTATCCTGATCTTGAAACTGGGGAAACCAGCCGCGGCCTGTGGGTCTTATAGGTCAATTTCAATCCTAAATGTAGACTATAAAATCTTCGCTACAGCTCTAGCAAAGCGCCTGGCCTCGGTGGCTCCTAACATCCTCCATAACGATCAGAAGGGGTTCGTGAAGGGGCGTCAACTATATGAGCTGACTTATGACCTGATAGGGGCCATCGACATGGCATCGGTCGAGGCTCTCCTTTTTGCCGCTCTGACGTTGGATGCGACCAAGGCCTTCGACAGGGTAAATTGGTTATACCTGTCGGGGCCATGACCAAGTTCAACGTTGGTGAGGGATTCCGTTGGGCCGTCAGCCTTTTATATCAGAGCCCCACTGCCCGTGTTCTGGTCAATGGGGAACTATCGGACCCCTTCAACATCTCAAGGGGGACGCGGCAGGGCTGCCCACTCTCCCCTCTCCTATTCGATTTATATGTCGAACCCTTTGCCCAACGGTTGAGAGCGGATACCAACATCAAATCCTTTATTTTTAGGGGATGGGAGAGGAAAGTGGCCCTGTATGCGGACGATGTCCTCATCTTCACATCCGAGGTTCATACTGCACTTCCTGCAGTCTTAAAGGTGGCTTTGGAATTTGGGGGGGTCTCCGGGTACGAGATCAATGCCGCAAAAACCAAGATGATTGTCTGGAACGATGACGAGAGATATATTAGTATACAGCCCAGTTCTAACATGCGGTATTTGGGTCTTAACATTGTGAAAGACATCAAGCAAATTACCGCAGTAAATGTTTCCGCTGTTGCAAAAGATTGTCGCAAACTCATGCAAGCATGGGCTCATCTTCCTCTATCTCTAATAGGGAGAGTTAATTTGATTAAAATGTCGATTTTGCCCAAAATCTCTTTTTTATTTAATACCATCCCGTTACATTTTGATTCTTCTTTGATAGTCAAATTACAGGCCGAAATTACTTCCTTTATCTGGGACAAGCATCTTCCAAGGATTGCTTGCAAGAAATTAAGACGACGTAGGGAGAAGGGTGGGCTTGCAGCTCCAGATTAGCAAATGTATGCATGGGCGTTTCAGTTGTCTCATGCGCGCATGCTTTTAAAGATGCCCTCTGACTTTGGGATTGGGACCTTATATTCGGCTCTGCTTAAAGGGGAAGGAATCAGCCAATCAGACTTCTTGTTTAAATTTGGAAACACCAAGTTTTTTAAAAAGATTAAATTGAAGATCTTGCAGGGGATGGCCAAAACCTGGTCGGAACTGACGAAAGCCATAAAGTTGGGGTACTTTGGCAGTAGGACACCTCTTTGGGGTCTTCCTGATAGCCCCGAATGGTTGAGGGATTGTCTGGCTATTCCATTAAAAGAAGCAGGACTAGAAGTTTGGGGTGATCTCTTTTTGGAAGGTGACTTGCTCCCTTGGGATTATCTTAAAAATAAATTGGCCCGAATTTAGCCAGATTCAAATACATGCAAATTGCTAGCTGGACCCATTTATTTATTTCGTCATCTTCTCGTGGGAACAAATATACACTTGGTGGCCATAGTCAACTAATATCCCGCCTAGTAGATAATCCACCCGCCAGGAAGGAGATCTCTTTGTGGTATAACCTCATCCTGGATGAAGCGGATGGCAGTTTTTGCAGGGGCGTAACACAGGCCCCTGCAGCCCCCGCGGTGCGGGGGGCCCTCACCCTTCAGAGGGCCCCATCAGCACGCACCTCTACTGGGGAGCTCTAGTTTGAGTCTGGAGGGGGCCCCTTTAGGTACCCTGCAGGGGGGCCCCCTCAAGGTTCGTTACGCCACTGAGTTTTTGTTACCAGACTTGCTGTGGGGTTCCCTCTTGGTCAATCATAATGTGCAAGATCTTTGGTCTTCTTCGTGTAAGCTCTTATGGGATATCGTTAAGCCTGCATGGCTGCATAGGAATCACCTTTATACCTTGCATAGAGCGTACTATTCCCCTCTCAGGCTTTTCAACATTGAGGGGAGCTTAGTAGCTTGTCCTAAGTGTGGTCTGATAGCTGCTTCAGATGCCCATATGTTCTTTGAATGTCCCCGCCTTATTCCATTTTGGGAAGCAATAAGTAACACCCTTTCTGCATCATTGAGCTTTCAGCTAGTTCTCAAGCTTCCTCTAGTGATTTTCGGGATCCTGGATGGGGTCCAGAGCCTGGCAAAAAGTCTGTTGTTTTATTCCATCTTGTTGGCCAGAAGAGAGATCTGCAAAAAATGGAAAGAGCCTTCACCTCCCTCAGTTAATGAATGGTATGCTTCAGTTTTGCAGGTCTCCAAACTAGACCTGGCTAGGTCTGGCAGTCAAAGTAGAAGGGCATTCTGGCATCTGCTGATCTGGGAGCACTGAGATATCCGTTTTTTTTTTTCCGGGTCCGATGATTATGCTACTGTGGCGGAGGCCATCTGTAGAGCCTTTCTCCGGTTGTAAGCCCGGTCCCGTTTGGCTGCAAACTCCACCTAATCTTTATCTTTTAGTGGTTTCTTGGTGTTTGTCTCTGCTCAGGGATCCGGTTGACCTTCTTGATCAATCCCTGCCAGTTATATAAAACTGTGACAGCATGCTGCAACCCCACCAGTAGCCTCACCTGTAACTACGGTGGTAAATGAGGAAAAAAAAAATGCAGCCTTTGCAATCATTTAAACCAGAACAGATTACTGTCACATTTGTCCTCATTTCCATTTCTTTGCTGCAGAGTTTTAAAAAATGTAAATGTATAAATTGATAGCCAAGCTCCGGTTTGCATGACTCCGTTCCTCGTGACTGTAACCCCTTTCTGTTGTCATGCCTTGACCACCAATGTATGAATTTACATGTCACTGAGGTCTCTGTAATTGGTTCATGGTGAATTGGCAAAAAAGTGCATGTGATTCTAAGATCGGCTCCTACTGGAAAAAAGAGCAAGAGAGGCATTAATTCACCTAACAGTCCAAATTCTACCAGCACCATATGCAAAGAGCTGCACTCTAATTTAGATGAGTTGACCCTTAAAAATATTTGAAATGTAAAATATTAAAAAAACATCATTTTAGAATATGATAAGGTTGCATTAAATATTCAAGAAAGTGTTTTTCTTTAATATGTGGAGTGTTTCCCTTTAATACGTCCAAATGTGTGGAAAGAATTTATTAAAAGTGAGTAGTTTTAAACATGAACTGAGAAACAGTCTTTCACATAGCAGGAGCAGCTACACTTCTGTGGATGAAATGCAAACCACTACAATAAATAAATATATGCGGTCTGTAATATTGTCATTCCTGCGTTGTTCTCCCAAATGTTGCTTGTTTTTTCCAAGTGCGAACTTGGCTCAAGGGCACTAGTGCACTTTGCATGAGCACCAGTTGCATTACACAAAGACTCATTAAGATTTATTTTTATGATATGGGGAGGTTAAGTGATTTGCCCGGAGTCACAGTATGTTGCAAATGCACAGCTTTGAAATATTTTTCCTTGGGGTAAACACTACCTCTCTTCCCCCTCAGTCTCAATGAGAGAGCAGGGAAAGTTGTAAGTGCAGAGCGCGGTTTTTGGGTTAGCTATATTATAATACACGCCTTTTAATAGAACCAGTAGTCCCTGGGTTTACTCTTCTGGATGCCCTCAAATTAGAGCGTGATCGAAGCCTCTCACCCAGAGCCATTAAGTTAAATTCAGAATCGCTAGATGCAAATCACCATTTTTATAATGGATAGCGCTCCCAGTTTTCCGTTTTTTCTGATTTTTACAGATCAATGCAGCCAGAAAACTAATTAAGTGCAGATTTACAGCTATTTATGCTATTTTATAATGTAAGTGTTTTCAGATAATGCTATTGCACTGTATATTGCTGAAACCTTTTGGCCATTCAAATGCGAACATACATTTATCAGTGAAATAAATGTGGGAAAATACCCATTGCAGCCTCATTTATACAGAAAACACAAAATAAAAATGTATAAATACAGGAAAAATGAGTGGAAAATAAATATAGATAAATACAGACGGAAATGTCAAAAAAATAAATACCATAAAACCGGGAGCCCCAATTATGATGCCATTTCAGAAGCTTTTCTCGGGCCGCACATAAAAATAATATTTTTCCTTGCTTGGATTCAAACCCTGCTCCAGCATCCCAAAGTTGGAAGAGCTGCTATTACACTACGCCCCCTCTCACATCTTTACAAGCTCCTGATGTTAACAGAGCAAGTAGCAAGTGTAGAAACTGTGAGCCTTCTAATCTGCAGCATACTCAGTGTGCCCGTGGCAGAATAGCTGCTCTTCCATCTGGCCTTGCAAAAGTGCTGCCACTGCTCCTGGCACTTTGCCTATCCATATTTATGTATATGTTTGAGGAACAGACTCTTGGTGCTCTCCGTGCATGGCAAGTGCGTGTGCGCGCTGGAGGAAGGCTTTTTTCGCGAGTGCGCACATGTTAGAGGGAACTATGCCCCCTAATGTATTTCCCAAAAGGTGACCTAAGGTGTCGAGCTCTATACCTTACATACCCTTAAAATCCAAGACCATGGTGAACTGAAAGTGGGCGCAGAAGGCCACGTGGGTGCAATCGCTTAGAGTGTGGATGAGAGCATGGAATGCCAAAGAAGGCGCCTTTGCAGGTTTGTAGGCAAAGTCCTTCAACCCAAGGATGGTGGCTACCCGTGAACCCCTGACAGTACCCCCTCCCCTGGTGCCCTCCCCAAGTTCAGGGTGTGGTTTCCTGGAATGTTGGGACAAAATTATAGTCATCAAAATAGAGCGACCACCACAATTGTTTAGGCCTTTACTGATTTTAAGAATTGGAGATTGTGATGGTCGGTATAAACCGTGTTAGGGTGTTGCGCCCCCATAAGGTAATGCCTCCACTCCTGGAATGCGGCCTTAATGGCTAGCAGCTCTCCATCAAAAAATGTATAATTCCTTTCCGCATTTGTTTAATTTGCGGGATAAGAATGCATCGGGGGGTGCAGCTGACCAGAACCCTGTTTACTTTGAGATAGCAACTGCCCTATGGGCAACATGGGAAGCACTGGTCTCTACCTAGAATGGTAGTGAGGATGAAGGAGTATGGGCGCAGAGGTGACTGCTTGCTCTAATCTGGTAAAGGCCTTCTCAGCTTCTGGTGACCAACAAAAAAGTGTTTCCTTCATGGAGAAGCGCCGTTATGGGCGTCACAAGGGCGGAAAAATTCAAAATGAACTGATGATAAAAGTTTGCAAAGCCTTTAAAACTTAACACCTGTTTTTTGCTGATGGGGTTCTGCCATTGTAGCATCGACTGTATCTTGGACTCGTCGATAGTGAGTTCCTCATCGGAACTGATGTATTCCAAGATATTCGAAAAACAGGTGAGAGACTTCATTCGGAACAAATTGAGACGTAGAGTTGTCTTGGCAAAGCTTTGTGCCCCTACCAGTACTGATGGTCTAGAAGCCCCTCACTTTTAACATTATTATCTAGCTGCCTAAATCCAATGGATTGCGCATAGGTAAACCGGGTGACACCTATCAGACACTGCTACAACCATGCCGGAATGGTCATTATTAGCCACTGCACATCTATTTCAACCCTGCAATAAGTTAAGCCAACCAGACTCACTCCTCCTGGGAGTGGCGCCCAGATGATACCGTAGATGCCTACAGATTATCAAACAGACTCTCCCATACGCCCCAGGGCTGGCACTGTTGGGCACTCCTAGGACAGCAGGTTTGACCACGACAGTGGAACTAGAGGCATGGCACCCCCCGTGGAGAAGTGTGGCTCAATGGTTAGAGCGGCAGACCCTGATGCAGAGGTCTGGCCCGGGACCAGGGTTCGATTCCCGCCTCGGCGGGTCTTGGGCTCAATTTCCCCGGACTTGATATTTCTTGCCTCGGTGCCTAGTCTAATCATGGGTCCCACTCTGTGACTCTGGGCAATAGCTTGCTTAATCTCCACAACGGCCCCAGCAGCGCTGTGGATGCCTGGCTTCACTTTGGGGGTGCCCAGGAGTGGACATTTCACAGGAAAGCCAGGATGGGTTCCGCAGCGGTATGAATACAGCGCTACGAGGCCTCCGGGTAGAAGTGCGCTATATAAAATACAAACATTTACATTTACATTTACATTTAGGAATAAGTACCTTAGGGCTTAGGCGACTTATACAGACAGGGCGTTGTCGTGCCTGATGTTGCACGTGTGCAGGGCCGATAGCGCTGCGCATAACATACGGACCCGGGACACCAGTATGCTAGCCCGCGTGGTCCGAACTAACTCCGGTCCACGCCTCCTTTATTTTTATAGGGTACGGGGTGTGACGTATCACACCCGCGTATGCACACGTCTGCGTGCGCGATCAACTGGACTGCTAACCTGCAGCCCACGGACATTACATTCCTTTTAACCTTTATTTGAACAAAATACAAATATCACATGAGATTCATTATGCAGAGTTATATTGATAATATAAACAATGGCCGTCCGGCCTGTTACCAGTCCGGTGGCTGGTCATCTTGGTCTCAGTCCACAGCAAAGTCCGCCAGCTGTGAAGATGGGGCAGGGTTCCTTCTCAGTCCATAGCCCGCTGCTTCTCCGCGGAATAGTTCTCTCCGTGGGGCCTCTTGCTGTGGTGTTCCAACAGGCCGGGGTCCCGTGGGAAAGAGGGGGCTGGTGGTTGTTGGCGTCCCGCGACCAGGGAGCCCGCTGGCGGGCTGTTCGCTTGGTTTCCGTGCTCGCTTCCTGGCAGACTGTTACCTCCTTCCGGTGAGTTAGGTGGCTTTTGGTCTGGCTCTTGGTATGGGTGATCTCCTGGTTGAGGGGCGGCTTTCTTGAAAAACAAGACGTTTCGCGTGACGGTCTCTCCACTCCTTTGAGCTGTCACCATGGTGCCGGTCCGGCGTGTGACTGTCCAGGGTCTCGGTTCGAATGGAGCCTGAACTTGCTCCCGGGGTATCTGTCTTTCACATAGACTTGATCTCTCTCCCGAATGGAGGGTTCTTTGGCTCTGCGTCTGAAGCTGGCGTAGTCATTTGATCGTCTCCTATTGATCAGAGTCTGTCGGGGGCTTACTTTGTTCGGAGTCCAGGTATGATGGTTGGGGAGTGTGTCTCGGACTATCCTTCCCATTGCTGACGGGCCTGGGGCGGCTTCAGTAGTGCGATGGGGTGTGAGCCGGTATTCTCTCAGGAACGTGTAGATAGCCCTCTCCAACGGGGCTTCTTCCGCGTGGGCGATCCGGAGGACTTTGTTGAGAGTGCGCATAAACCTCTCGACTTCCCCATTGGCTTGAGGCCACCGAGGGGTCACTTTCCGGTGTTGAATTCCCCACTCCTTGAGGTAGTCTGCAAACTCTTGTCCCTGGAATGGCGGTCCATTGTCGGTCTTGACTCGCTCAAAGATGCCGTGGGTGGCGATGATCTTCTCAAATTTTGCTACGACTTATTTGGCGGTGAGTGTTGTTACGATTTCTACTTCCGGGTACTTGGTGAAGTCGTCAATCACAACGAGCATATATCTACCATCTGGAAGGTGCCCAAAGTCTGCGCTGACTTGTTCCCATGGCCTCCGCGGGTTGTCCTCGGTGATCACTGGGGGCGGGCATTCGGGTTGCCCGGCCGCATGGCACCATTGGCATTCTTGGACAGTTAGTTCTACTCGGGTGTCCATGTCCGGAAACCACACTTTTACCTGGAGTCTGCTCTTGGTTTTCACCATTCCTTGGTGTCCGCGGTGAGCCAGCTCAATTGCTTGCCGGGTCAGGCTCGTTGGCATCACGATCCGTGGTCCCCTCAGTAGGCACCCTTGGCTGTCCACGGACAGTTCCTCCCGTACCCTTAGAAGGGTCTCTAGGGCACTCTTCGCCTGGGGTGTTCTCTTACTTAGCGATGCTTGGAGAGCTTTCCACTCGTTGGCCTGCACCGCGTGTATCACTAGTTGGAGGCCCTCATCGCTGCGGGTTGCTTCGATAATCATGTCTATGCTCATGGGTAGGGGCCTTGACCTTTCCAGTACCACCTGTACGTATTCCTCCGTCTCATCAGCGTTTTCCTTTTCCTTGCCAGTTGCTGCTCTGGGATGCCTTGAGAGATAGTCTGCCGGGTTGGTCGCTCCCGGTTTGAACTCCAGCTGGTAGTCGTACTCCTGGAGTTGCAGGATCCATTTCTCTATTCTGGGTGGAGGTTTGGAGACAGACCCTCGGAATAGAGGGATTAGAGGCTTGTGATCTGTGGAGACGGTGAATGGATGTCCATACACGTACAAATGAAAGTGCCTGCAGGCCCAATGTATTGCAATCGCCTGTCTCTCGATCTGGGAGTACCTTTGTTCAGTCTCTGTCAGTGACCGGCTGGCATAGGCGATGGGTGCCCAGTCTTCATCTCCTTGGCGCTGTGTCAGTACCGCTCCCAGGCCGTACGGGCTGGCATCCACGGCTATGTTGGTCGGTTTAGCCGGGTCGAAATATGACAATGTCTTATCCGCCGACAGTGCTGTCTTGGTGTCTTGGAATGCCCTGTTTTGTTCTTCTCCCCATTGCCAGGGGGTGGTGGACTTGGTGAGTTCCCGGAGGGGCCTGGTGAGGTTGGACAAATCCGGGATGAATCTCCCGCAGAAATTTACCATGCCGAGGAAGCTTCGTACCTCCGATATGTTTGTCGGCGCTGGGGTCTCTGGGTCTGGGTCCGGAGCGATCCCTTGGTCTGAGAAGGTGTATCCAAAGAAACTGATTTTACTTTGGAGGAATTGGCACTTCTCGCGGTGTAACGTTAGGCCCGACTCCTTGATTCTCTGCAGCACGCCCCTCAGTCTTTGGTGATGTTCCTCGACTGTGTTCGCGTAGATGAGCAGGTCATCGCTGACGTTTAGGACTCCGGGGAGCCCGCTCAGGACTTCTCTGATAGTGTTTTGGAAGACTTCAGCGGCGCTCGAGATCCCGAAATTAAGTCATCGGTATCGGGTAGAGAAAGTGGTGATGTATCGGGAGTCCGGGTGCAGGGACAGCTGATGATAGCCTGACCGGAGGTCCATTTTGGAGAACCACTTCGCTCCGTTCAACTCTCCCAGGATGTCGTCGATGGAGGGCGTCAAATGTCGTTCCCTCTTTACTGCTGCGTTGGGCAGGCGCATATCGACACAGATGCGGACCTGTCCCGGCTGCTTGGGTTTTCGCGCCACCACTATTGGCGATACCCACGGACCTTCTCGATGATGCCCTGTCGCTCGAGAGCTTCGAGTTCTTGTTCCACTTTCATCCTCAGGTGGAATGCTATTCTCCGGTGCCTGAGGGCTACCGGTTGGATGGAGGGGTCAATGTGGAGAGCTACCTCTTTGCCTTTTAGACACCCAATACCTTGGAATGTGTCTTCGAACTCTTCAAGAATTGTGTCCAATTCCTCTTCCAGCACAGCCATCGCGAATGATATCAGTTGTAGATCTTCAGCCGCCTGTCCACTGAGGAGCATGCCGCTGCCCTCTTTGGTTACGTAGACGGTTGTGGGGAGCTTCCGGTCCTGGTGCTGTAGTTCAGTTTGGAAGCATCCGATTAGAGGAATTGGGGTCTTTTGTCCGTATGCGAAGACTCGGATCTTGGCAGTCTTCAGAGCCGGCTTTTCTCGCAATTGGTTTTAGACATTTGCTGCCATGAGCTCAATCGAGGCTCCTGTGTCGATCGTGGCCCTCACCTCTTGGTTGTGTATTCTTATGCGGCACTTTGGGAGACGCCTCTTTTTCCTCAATGGCTGGTCGATGGCGAATACGCAGTGAACTGGGTAGTCATTGGAGTCATCGTCCATGTCTTCACTGTCTGGGCTTTCTCTGATGGCATGGGCTGCTACGGGTTTCTGCTTGGATGATCTGCAGACTGATGCAAAATGGTTCATTCGCCCACACGAGCCGCATTTCTTCCCCCGTGCTGGACAGTCCTGAGCACGATGAGGCGTGCCTCCGCAGTATCCGCATTCTTTTCGGCGCTCTTGTGGTTTTCTTCCCCCAAACTGGCGTTGTTTCGGATGGACAACGTTGATCTGTTCGGCCGTGTTTACTTGCTCCGCTTTGATTGGTCTATGGAGTGCCGCTTCCATGTGTGACGCTCTCGCTTGTGACAGTTCTTTGGATCGCCCTAGTTTCAAAATGTCCGCTAGCGCTTTTCCGTCTTCTTGGTGGATCTTTACCCTCAGGTTGGAGGAGTAGCATCCCTGTATTATCTGGCCACATATTTCCTCTTGCTCGTCGCGGAAACCACAGATGCTGGCGAGTTCCTTGAGCCTGCCGTGGAATGCGTCAAGTGATTCTTCAGCTTCTTGTCGCGCCTGCCTGAAAATGAAGCGCTCATAATCTTTACTGCCATTGGTTCGAAATGCGCGTTGAGCGCGTTGAGGAGCGTGACGTAGGTGTGTGGAGTGGCCTCCACCAGGGTCTTATAAATTCTGTGTATGTCCTTCCCACCAAGATGAAGGAGAAGCGCCCTGCGCCTTTCTCTCGCCGTTCCAGCACCCTCGAAATAGAATTGCAACCGCTCCGTCCAGTCCTTCCATCGTGGCGCCAGGGACGCCGGTGCGCCGTCAACCAGATACGGCTCAATGGGGGGAATTGCCGCCGTGGGGTCCTCCTGCACCTCGAAGGGGCGTTGGAGCAGTGGCACAGGTGATGGAGACTTTTCTGATTCCCCCCCCGCCGATGGGTTGCTTAAACGCCCTGGAGCTGGATCAGGCCGGCGATGACTGGGCCACAGATGGGGTGATGCGCTCTCTGAAGCGTGCGGACGGGGAGCTGGGGTTTCTAAGGCCCTCGTTAGGCCGCGCTTGCCCTTACCCTGTTTAGCGTCATGAGGGCATAGTCACTGTGCTCCCCGCCTTCTGAGGGCTCCACTCGCCGCCACTCACACGTGACCGGGCACTGCTGTGGGGACCGCCGGTAAGATGCGCCGTCATACGCTGACTTCTGCGAGAAGGGGCGTGGCTTGGCCGCTGAGAGGAATGGACGCGTGAGCACCGCGCTCCTCACTGGCCTTCCTGATTATCCTGCAATAAATCCCCTCCGCGGAACCCGCTGACGGGGGCTTGACCGCATCCCCACCCACGCACCATCGGACCCTCGTGGATATCGAGGAGCGGTCCCGGTGACAGCAGAGGGGCGTGCTAGCCTCGGGATCCCCGACGCGGCGCCGGCCATTTTGAGCGGCCTGGGCGCGCGGCTGGATCCCCGTCCTTGCGTGGGCGGGTGGCCGACCCGCGGTGAGAGCTGCCCGGCCGCCGCCCATCACACGAGCCGGCTAGACGGGGGTGCAGCCGGAGCCTCGGCGGAGAGACACGGACCATTCCCTCGAGGCACAGGGGCAGCGACAACTAGCGGAGCCCATCGGAGGGAAGACCGGACCGGCGCAGGTGGCGGCGAGAACTTTTGGAGCCCGGACCCGGGGAGGCACGGCACACCTCCGGGAGCGGACATCTGACGGTAGGTGGCCCCCCCCCTCTCCTCACTGCATTACTCCAACCCCTGGCAGTGGGAGCCTCGGGGGAACAGCGCTGGGGGGACCACCGAGGTGTCTGAGGCCTGGACCGTGCTGTTAAGCGCTGCTGGCCTGGGCGCTGCTACGTCAGGGAGGCCTCTGAACTCTGGGCTCCTGCCCCCGGGACTGGTACTGGCAAGACGCGAACTGGGGCTGGCCCCCCCCACCCTGGGTCAGGATCCCTCCACATGGGAGGTGTACACACGCTGCCGACAGCCGGACTCCCGGACGTGGGGTGTTGGACCTGGCGCCCCCCCTGTGCTACAGTGAGAAGCGGGTAGTGGCCCTGGGACTGGGGGCCCTTCTGCACGCCTTGCGCCCTCTAGGGAGCGGAGATTGAGGTGACGCCTTGCGCCGGAGACCGGCTGCCACCATGGGGCGCCGCCTAAAGCCCCCAACAGATGTGGAGGAGGGAGCAGCGAGCAGCCAGAGCTCCCTAGGTAGACGAGGGCCCGAAATCGGGCCTCCCGCAGGGCCAACTGGACCAGATTTTACAGGCCATTGCAGACACCAGGGAGGCACTCCGTCTGGATATCAGCCAGGTGTCCACGAGCCTGGGGCTCCTGCGAGCGGACCACGGCAAGTTGGCAGACCGGGTCAAGCAGATGGAATGTCGAATGGACGCGCTGGAACCAACGGCCAAGACGACTGAGGTTGCACTGGGGGAGCTGCAGCACAGGGTGCACCTACTGGAGCAGAGAGCGGAAGACGCGGAAGGGCAAAATCGCCGCAACAACATCCGAGTGGTGGGCCTGCCGGAGAAAATTGAAGGGGCGGACATGCTGGGCTACCTGGAGCCTTGGCTGCGCGACGTGGTGGCGCCGGAGGGTCTGACCCCGTTCTACACACTGGAGCGCGCTCACCGGGTTCCGGCTCGGCCCCCAGCTGAAGGCAGACCCCCTCGTCCAGTGGTGGCGCGCTTGCTGCACTACAAAGACCGTGACTTTATCCTACAGAGGGCGAGGGCGCTGGGGCCATACCGAGTGGACAATGCTCAGGTCTCCATATACCCGGATTACTCTCTCGAGGTGCAGAGACAGCGTTCCACCTTTCTAGCAGTCAAGAGAGCACTACGGGAGGAGGGTATCCGCTATTCACTTCTATTTCCTGCACGCCTGCGGATCATGTTAGATGGTAAATCTTCCTTCCATAATTCTCCAGACGAAGTGTGGGATTGGCTGGAGCGCTACAAGGCTGGGACGGATGCTCACCCTGCACTTGAAGACCAGCGAAGGAAGACACAGAAATCCAAGCGCCCCAGGAGACCCAGGAAACGACCGCCAAAGGCTGGGACACCTTCTGTCTCGCAGACCGAGCTGGAACGCAAGGAGGCCCTTCGGGCGGTCTCTACTATTTTCAGAGCGGTCACGGCGGTGTCCGCGGCGGAGACGGGGTCACGGGAGGGCTCAGAGGACGCAGTGTCGGAGGAGTCGGGCGCTGGTGGTCCGGGGCCACCTCATGTCACGCCTGGGACAGCTGATGGCTTATTGGGTGAGTGACCCTCAGGACCTGTTCTACTGGTATCGTATTTGCAGCTGGACCCCTGTTTGGGACTAGGGCAGAGGCATATGTCTGGGCTGTGTGGAGTGTAGCGGGGTGGTGCAGGGATTCCCTCCCGCTGCTGATGGTTTATGCCTTTGCGGGGGTGGGGATGTGGGGCAACTGGGGTGCACTGAGGAGGGCTGGCCTGGTGGCATGGTTAGCTCAGGGCCTGTTGGGCGTAGCGACAGGCCGCCCCCCCCTTTCTCACACCTATTGTGGGACTCTGGTAGTTACCGGAGATTGTTGTACTCAGTTTATTGACATTTGGATGGGACTCTGCTGTTTGGGGCCTATTCTGGGGGTGGGTGGGACATGGGGTTACTGGGAGGTGTTCAGGGGTTGGTTCTGGGGAGTTGTCAGTGTGTCTAGACCCTTATCTATCGACAGGACTGCCATTATTTCTGTGAATGGGGATCATACCTGACCTAAAGTGTGTAACCTGGAATGTGAGGGGACTGAACTCTATGCTGAAGCGCCATAAGGTACATGCCTATCTTGTTCGTAGGGGGGTACAAATAGCCTTTCTGCAGGAGACGCATATTGACCAACGTGAAGGGCGGGCTTTACAGCGCAGATGGCGGGGTCAACTATTCCACACGAGCTACTCGGCCTTTGCGCGGGGGGTTTTGATCTGGGTGCGGGCGGGAGTCCCCTTTCAGCCAGTGCAGACGGTGCTCGACCCTGAAGGGAGGTTCGTAGCTGTGCAGGGCCGCCTGGATGGGAGGGTTGTGACACTTTGCAGCATCTACGCCCCCAATGTAGACCAAACTGCCTTCTTTGCATGCCTATCAGGGAAACTAGCGTCAGTGCTAGCCAACGCGGTCTTACTGGGGGGGGACTTTAATTCAGTGCTTGATGTGGGGTTGGATAGGTCTCACCCTCCGCTGGCGCAGGCAGCAGCGCACAGGCTAGCGCAGAGCAGGCGAGCGTGGCAGAGTAGCTGGGGCCTGGTTGATGCATGGCGGACCCAACACCCGACGGAGAAAGATTTTTCGTTCTATTCCCCCCCGCACGAGCTTCATGTTCGCCTTGACAGCATTCTATGCACGCCGGATGTTCAATGCTTGGTCCGCCACAGCGAATACCTGGCTAAGACAATTTCTGACCATAATCCTTGCCTGGTGGCGGTCCACTGGACGCGCCAACGCCAAGCTATACCGACGTGGCGATTGAATCCGTTGGCGCTGGAGGACACTGTGTTTAGGGCCGAGGTAGGTAATGGGGTGGAGGGCTATTTTGGCGCTAACGCGGGCACTGCTTCCAGTAGGGCGCTGGAGTGGGACGCCTTTAAGGCAGTGATTCGGGGAGTCTGCATTTCAGCCACAGCGGGGGTCCGCAAGACTCTCCTACAGGACCTTACACGTACCGAGGATCGCTTGCGCGAGGAGGAGAGGCGTTCCCACACGACCCCGGAAGCTCGCGAGGCGGTTTCGGTGGCACGGGAGGAAGTGGCGGCGGCGACTGAGACGGTGCGCTGCTTTGATTACAAAGAGTTCCTTGTTCGGGCTCATGCTGAGCGCGACAAGGTGGGCTCACTCTTAGCCTGGCTGGCCGCTCCAGGAGCCCGCGGCACCCCGAATGTGGCTCTGACTACGCCGGAAGGGACTGAGGTTTACACTCAGTCGGAGATTAATGGCCAATTTTTCAAGTACTACGCGCACCTTTATAGGAGTGCGATGCCGGGTGTGCCAGAGGGATTGGATGAGTTTCTCCAGGTGGCGCAGCTCCCTCGGCTTGACCCTGAGCACGGGGCCCGATTGGGTGGGGACATCTCTGAGGGAGAAATCCGGGTGGCCATTAAACAGATGGCTCGCCGCAAGACTCCTGGTATAGATGGGCTACCAATCGAATTTTATGCTGCTTATGCAGACGTGTTGGTACCGCGATTGCTTGTGGTATACCAGGATGCCTGGGAAACTGGAAACCTCCCTGCAACCGCCCGAGAAGCCTTGGTGATCCCCTTACTGAAGCGGGATGGCGACGCTACCTCACGCTCGGCCTACCGCCCACTGTCCATGCTCACGACGGACTATAAGATCTTGAGCAGGATTCTTGGGACGCGACTGCTGGCCCATATGCGCGCTTTAGTGCATCCGGACCAGGCGGGGTTTATCCCCCAGCGCACTACTGCCACCTGTGTGCGTCGACTGCTTCGGGTCATGGGGGGCTATGTTGATGGCCCACCGGTAGCCGCTGTTCTGTCGACCGATATTGAAAAAGTGTTTGACAGCGTCGAGTGGCCCTACCTGCTTCGTGTGCTGGAGGCCTTTGGCCTGGGCGAGCGATTTGTGAAGTGGACCGCCTTACTCTATGCTGCGGCCACGGCCCGAGTCAAGACCGGGGCTACTATTTCGGCCCCATACAGGGTGGGGCGAGGGACCAGACAGGGGTGCTCCTTGTCCCCCCTCCTATTTGCTTTAGCTATAGAGCCCCTGGCAGCTCACGCCCGCCTGGGCCAAGCATATGAGGGCCTTCAACTGAGAGGCGATACCCACTTCATATCCCTTTATGCCGACGATTGCCTGCTGTTTTTGGCTGACGCGGACGCTGCCCTGCGCGGGGCTAGACACCTGCTGTTCGATTTCGGCCGACTCTCGGGACTGAGGGTCAACTGGGGGAAGTCCTGCATCTTCCCGCTGATGCCGGGAACGGACGACTCCCAGCCGGAGGAGGAGCTGCGATGGGAATATCATTGCCTACTTTATCTAGGCACACGCATATATCGGTCACAAGTGGACCTCCTGGAGGGTAATATTGAGAGAGCGATTCGGAGCCTACGTGGCTGCATGAGGTTCTGGCGGACCCTGCCGTTGTCGGTCGCAGGGCGAGTGGCGTTACTAAAAATGGTGGCGCTGCCCGACTATTGTACTTGTTTCGCGCACTACCGGTCTGGATCCCGGCATCTGTGTTCACCAGGTTGCGCTTGCTCACCGAGTTCATTTGGGGAACGGGCAGGAGGCGAGTGGCGCTGGCCACATTGATGCGCCCTAGATCGGACGGGGAACTAGCTGCCCCTGATTTCGAATGGTATTATTTAGCGGCCCAGTTGCAGTGGCTTACCCAGGCGGTGGCTCTTGAATTTAGAGGCCCGGAGGGGACTGCAGGCGGGTTCCTGCAGAGACATATCATGTCCTTCGTTATTTTGGGCCAGAAACTGGACCTTTCCCTACTCTCAAGCGAGGAGCGGACGATCCGCAACTGCTGGCTGCGCTGTCATAGGCGAGCTGGCGTCGCTCGCCCGTATGCCCCTGAGATCCCACTAGGGATGTGCACTGCCTTCCCGCATGGTGGGGATTGGTCAGCACTGGCGACTTGGGAAGAACTAGGCCTGCAAATGATCGGTGATCTGTATAAGGAGGGATCATTGCTTTCGTTTCAGGAGCTGCGCGATGATTACGACCTCCCGAGGGGGGATTACCTGTTACACGCCTCGCTGGTGGATAGTATCCAGCGCCATTGGAGGAGGGGTCTCTCTGAACCACCGACATCTGAGAGCTGTCAATATGTGGTTATGGCGGCTGGCACTTACAAGGCCGTCACCTGTCTCTATCGGAGACTATCAACGGAAACGCTGCAGCCCTTGGACGGATTAAAAACCAAATGGGAAGAGGATATTGGGCGACCGATTCCCGAATCGACTTGGCCGCAGCTTTTGCGGCGAGCATGGAAAGGCACTAGGAATGCCAGGTTTCAGATGGTCCAATTTTTCTCTCTCCACCGAGCTTATCTGACGCCGGTTAAGATCTCACAGTATTTTGAGGGCGCGGCTTCACTCTGCCCTAGATGTGGATTGGAAGGTGCGGATTTTGCCCATATGTTCTGGGCATGTACGAAGCTAACTGATTACTGGGAGGCGGTGGTGGCCTGCCTGAATGCTGTCACGGATCGGCACATTGAAGCGGATATGGGCGTTTGTTTATTATTATGGTTCCCTCACACCCCCCGTACTCGCATCACTAATAAATTCTATGACTTGGGCCTGATACTGGCCAAACGGGAAATCACCATGCATTGGAAATCCAGCCGGGGCCCCAGCTACTCGCGCTGGAGATCTACCCTGGAGCGATGGGCGAAGGCAGAGAGTGCGTTGCGGCTGCAACAGGCCAGGCGACTAGATAATGATAGGGCCCTAGAATCGGCCAGGGCGTGGGAGGCCCTAGTGACCGAGCTGCAAATACCTGAGGGAGACCAGAGCGGAGATAGTGAGGCACAGACGCCATAGGATGTTTCGGAGGTGAGGTTCCCCGTTCCTGGTACGGTACACAACTGACATAAGTAACGACAAGGGTTATGGGAGTTCAGGTTCCCTAGTGGAAGGCATCGCCTACCTCCTCCTTTCAATTGCTTCCGGGAAAGAACGGCTTGTTGATTGTTGGCTGTTGAGAAAGAGGACTCTGACGCACTGACAAGGGGGGTGGGCCACAGGGAGGGATTGGTTGCGGGATTGTTATCATAAAAGGCATGTACTCAGAAAAGAAATGTCATCCCATCCTCTTGGATGTGCATTTAAGTACTGATTGCACTCATGTATAGCTGTATTCTGAAATGCCAATAAAAATTGTTTTTACAAAAAAAAATACGCTGACTTCTGCGATCGGGGCAGACGGGCCTAATCAGGCCTGCAGCACGCGGGGCCTCCAACGTGGTTCGCGCATCAGCGCGCCGCCGTAGGGCAGCTTGGAGCGGCAGGCGGGGTCGAGCATGAGTCTTTTCAGACCCTCGTCGCCATTGTCGTGCCTGATGTTGCACGTGTGCAGGGCCGATAGCGCTGCGCATAACATACGGACCCAGGACACCAGTATGCTAGTCCGCGTGGTCCGAACTAACTCCGGGCCACGCCTCCTTTATTTTGATAGGGTACGGGGTGTGACGTATCACACCCGCGTATGCGCACGTCTGCGTGCGCGATCAACTGGACTGCTAACCCGCAGCCCACGGACATTACAGGCGTGTTAGCATCATTTGACATCCTAAAAGAAGAGGGCGGAATACTTTCTGGTCATTTTTTATTCGACCAGTCACTACTGGGCACATTACGACAGCACTGGGGGGACATGACATCCGAACCTCAGAAGCACCTCGCGGTCCAGTACTTGCAGGTGATGGGAGGGGCACCTCACACGCCGGTATGCTGACTCCATACGCCATCACACTACCCCACGACTTCTCAACCTGAGTCGTCAATGGGAGACTGACTTCACTTGCCCCTGTACTCATCGAGAATGGAGCGCGATATTGGAGGGACCCTGTCATGTTCCATGTAACACTCGCTTTAAACTTATTTTTAAATACTATACAGGGCCTACCTTACCCCTGCCAATATCAACAGATATTATCACACAACAAATGCTGTATGCCCCAGATGCTCATGTATAGACGCAGACCTCTTACATATATTGTGAACCTGCCCATTACCACGCACCTTTTGGAATGCCATCACAAGGGCATTAACTAGTTGCACTGAGTACCCCGATCATTAGGAGGTATGCTTGCTGGGACTTTATCACAGGCCCATAAGACACAAGGCGACTTCTTGTTTCCTGGCCCTGGGATTTATAGTTGCCAAACACCTCATCACAAAGAGATGGAAATCTCCTACACCCCCAACATTTGCTGTGGGCCGGCGCTCTATAGACAACTGGGCGCAAGCTGGAAGTGTAGCCATGCACAGAGAAGTTACATTAGGGCTGCGGAAATACCCATCTCCAATTCTTGGGACTCCATTCTCCTATTTTATTTTTATTTATTTTTTTATTTTTATTTAATGCAATTTTATATAGCGCAAACTTTACCCGAAGGTGTCAGAGCGCTTTACATAAGAACCAGTTGCGAAACATAAGGACTTAGGATTACACGCGTTACATAAAAGATACAAGCAGAAAAAATTGCAAATGTACAAGATGTAAAGTCACACAAGGAAGAGATACAAACAGAAAGCAAAATTGCAAATGTACAAGTAGTAAAGTCACTCAAGGAAGAGAAACAAATGGATATACTCTAAGAGTCACATAGGAATGGTAGAGAGTAAATAGGTCTACTGCATATACTAGTGATTAGAGTTATCTCTATATACATAAGGAAGGGACACATATGGATATACTCTAAGAGTCACATAGGAATGTTAGAGAGTACAAAGGTCTACTGCATATACTAGTGATAAGAGTTATCTCTATATGCATATATATACACACATAGTAGATTTTCTAAGGCAGCGTTCCATTAAGTGGGGTCAGAGGGGGGACGCAGTCACAGCACCAAGGGAGGGTGGGAGGGATACAAGGGTATAGAGAAAAGGCAAAACAGAAAGGGGAAGAAACATTTGAGGATCGTCAAGGGGGAAACGAGGGAGAAGGGTACAAGACGAGGGAAGGGACAAGATGGCGGGTCGGGGTCCAGAGAAAAACGGCCGAGAACAGCAGCAAAATGGCGGCCAGGACAAAAGAAAAAGTAAAGAAGTCCATGAGAGTCTGTGGTCCATGATTGCAGATGTGAGCCAGGGAACCAAACTTAGACAGAAACAAGTTCCAGTAAAAACCAAAACAATCCAGTGGCAAAAGGATTCTCAGGTCTTCGCAGTGTATCGGTGACGGACTCAACCACGGGCCGCAGCCGCCCGACAGGGGTAGTGGATCAGGAGTCCTGTGCCATACAATAGCAATCACTGGCATTGCGGGCGCGAGGGCCAGGGTCCCCCAAAGCACGGCCCACCCCTCGGAAGTTGCTCTACCGAAGGCTGTTCAGGGCTGAAGGCAGGTCAGGCAGGTATTGCTGGGCCTTATCAGCAATGTTGACAGAACACAGTCCCAACCTGGGGGACAACCTGGAATCAGGTGAGGAAATCAAAGGGGGAGACCGCAGGAGGCCGAGGCAGGTTAAGAGCAGGCGATTAAATCAAAGGGGGAGACCACAGGAGGCCCAGGCAGGTTAAGAGCGGCCCCGCGTGGCGCCAAACTTCACTCCGCGGTCACTGGCGGCCGCCATCTTACATGCACACAAACGAGGCGGACAATGTATTGTAGCCCACTGACATGGTTGGTAACCGGTCCCATTGAGTAATGGAGCAATTAGAACGTTCCATTCCTCTCACCTCACTTTTCATTTCCACGCTGACGGAGCGATCCCGACGTTTGCTGGCATTCTATTGGATTTTCTCCTTCCCTTCCTCCCCTCAAGACCCCCTTCTGATTGCATGTCGCTCACAAGTATAACACATACTTTGAGTATGGCACTTGCCTTGATGCATAGATGTCTGTAGCCCCTGGAAGCTGAGATGCACTAAGTTATTGTTTGTTTTCTTTCCTTTAGTCACATCTTTATTTTGTATGGTTATTGTTGACAGAAAATAATAAACTGTATTGTAATTCCTATCTCTTGTTTTTTTTCTCCTGTCATTGTCTGCACAGGGAATTCTCTAGTAGGCCACATTTTATGGAAAAGTGCTTGCTACCCAACATTTAGGTGTACACCCACTACACTTTGCATATGCTATGTTCCACCTCAGAATCCAATCCATATATAACTTACTTGAACTAGACTTGTATATGCTAACAGAAACTCACATGATGCAATAATATTTGAGTTCCTCATGGTATGTCTCTCAAACAGGCACATATGTGAAATGTCATCTGTGCGCATGGACACAGCAATGACGCCAGGTCGAGATGCGGCGAGTGCTCTTTCACCTGAACGGACATAAATGTGCAAGAAGCAAAAAAACAAAGAGGGGAGTGAAAAGGGGTGAGAGTAGATTCGTCCTCCTTTAGAAACCTTAGTTCAGGAAGAAGATTCTACCACTTTACAATATATCCTTCCTTGTTTGGAGAGTTAAAATGATGGTGGGAAATTGTGTTAAACCCAAGAATTAGTTATGGGAAACACTTTGTGTTTTTAAAATACCCCTCACACACTAAAAATCCCTCAGTATCATGCTTCATCATGGGGGTCTTCCCGTCCTCTACGGCAGAGGTCTTCAAACTGGGACGCGCCCCCCTGGGGCACATGGATGTGCTACCAGGGGGGCGCAAATAGGTCTGCAATTACATGTAAATGAAGACAGCCTGGAAGCGTGAAAGATGCTGTTCTAAGCTGTCTTCATTTACATGCAGCAGTTCCATGTCACAAAAAGAGTGAAAGGACGTGTTAGTAAGTGGCACTGGGGAGGCAAGCAAGTGTGAAGTTAGGGTCAAAGACCAGGCTAACAAGACGGAAAAAAATACATTCCATTGTTTTCTGTTCATCTTGGAATAACTACATATAGAAACACGTATACAACTCGAGGACAAATAATCAATTACATCAATTAGGCCTATAGGCTGTGCTGTAGTGCCGGGTCATCAGGCAACAGCGTAAATCTGTGGGGGAATGGAATGGAATGTCTGCAGAGAAACTAAACCCCAATCCTGTTCAACTGTAAAAGTGTTTAGCAACTCGAAAGGTGCGGTGGGTGATATAAACAGAGTTTCCATCCATTGAAAGGTATAAAAGAAAAAAATACTTAGAAACTACTTGTTGGGAGGCACAACAAACAACAGATTTTTCTTTTTTGTTAAAAATAAACTTTGCACAAGTACAACCTCACAGGACATACTGCTGCATTTTTGTATTTTGGAGCTAGTGAGAATAAAGTGCTCACAATGGTTCCGATTTTGTTTTCAAGTGTGGAGATTGCAGGCAGGATAGCAATAAATGGATGGCATTTATCACGTAACATTCTCGTTGGGGCATTGACAGGCATGATGGTGACTTTTCCTGCACTCAATTACTGCACCACAGTGGCGATTGTAAAAGGACTTTGTGGTTTTGCAGTTAGACATCTGGTTTTGTCATAGAAGTTACATCTTAGTATCTGCGAGACTACATTATATTTTGTAAAATGCAATACCTAATTTATGTTCTATTTTTGAAGATGTCATTATATTTGTAATAAAGACGCACACACCTTAGTTGAAAAATAAATGCAAGTTAAATTAACCAAAAGGAAATATACTCTTTTACCTTAAGGAACCTCAGTTAGCTAATGTGATCACAGCAGATGTCTTCGTGTGTGATGACTGAGTCACAGAATTAAATCCTGCTTGGTGTAGTGAGCAATAGTGCTAAATGTCCCAGTCTGTGACAGAAAACACTGTGAATGTCATTGTTTTAAAATTGTATTACAATGTATAAAACAGACTGCAGCAAAAAACGGTTTGAGATAAAAACAAGTGCTTTAAAAATATACATTTTAGTGATAAGAATCCAGACTATACCTAACGTAAATATTTGTATGTATGCCCATTAAAAGGGTGCACTCCTTTTAATGCACACATACATTTACCTCTCAGAAAGAATAAATATTTGTCACCATGAAACTGAGTAACTCTATTAATTAAAGCCTACACTGGCTCCAACCATTGCATTCATTTGCATTTCTTTCAGGTAGCGGGCACCTTGGTGAGAAGGCATGTGACACTTTTGCCAAGGGGCCCACTGCATCACACTTCTGAATGTTTTACAATAGAATTTGGGCATGGGGGCTCATTTTCCTTGCTAGAATTAGGACAGATGATGCCATTGGCACCAAACAATGGGGGAAGCATGCAGTAGCTAATTCTCTTTCTGACAGAGCCTGGACTTGTTTTGAGATTGAAGTGATGGTCAGACATGGTGGAGTAGGAATGAAAGAAGAGGAAATAGCTTGTTTATCAGGGCTACAGCCATCATTAGTGCAGCAGGTGGAGTTCATTGGGGCCCACGGCATCCCAATTATGGGCAGTAGTGTTTGTGGTCAATTCTGTTCTTGCTTGGTGCTGCACATTTAGGGGGTCATTATGATTGCGGAATTCCCGCATCCTCCGGGCCGTCGGAAGCCACCGCCGGCCCGGAGGATGCGGGAAAACCGCAGCGGAGCCTCCACAGACCCACCACCAAATTAGGATGGCTGGTGGGTCTGATAATCTGTCCGCAGCTTTTCCGCCGCGGTCGGAAGGCGACCGCGGCGGAAAAGCACTAACATGTCTGGTGGTGTCTATCAGACACCGCCAGGCATATTAGGATGTCTGCAATTCTATGCTTTTCCACGGCGGCTTTTCCGCCGTGAAAAAGCATACGGACCTTCACTTCGGGGGCCTGTTGCGGGCCCCCTGGGTGAAGGGGTGGTGGGGGGTGCACATGGGGGGTACCTATGGTACCCCCCTGCATTTGCGTGCACAATGCAGCAGGCACCGCGCGGTGCCTGCCGCTTTGTGCACGCAAATGCTGTGCATGCATTTTTTACATTGGGGCGGGTGCAGCTTGAAGCTGCACCCGCCGCAATGTTAGAGATAGAGGATGTGACCGCCACCCTGGTGGTCACATCCTAATCAGATCGGAGGGAACGCCGCAGCCCATGCGGACGTTCCCTCCTCCTCAGGGGTCGCGGACGGACTCAAGTCCGTCCGCGATCCTAATCGACCCCTTAGTGTGGATTACAAGCTACAGAAAAGCACACCTGAAATGGTCTCATGATCCCTGCCCCCTGTGATCATCCCTCCCACTCCCCAAATCCTTGCCATATTGTTTTGGAGGGGGGCTCAACTTCAAAACATTTTGCTTAAGGGGGGCTTAGACTGAAATAGTTTGAAGACCTCTGCTCTAAGGGGCAGGGCGTGCTGCAACCTACGAAGACGCGGGATCACTTAGTTCAATGAAACAAATGTATGTGTAGTGCAGAGATAGGAGTGGTAGGGTCAGGGAAGATAGTAGTGCAAATTGAAAGTTGTTAGAAAAAATAAACTTTTTTCTCTACCCTAGCTGGAAACATTAAAAAATGGGGAGACGTAGGGGTATACTATAATGAATTGCCTCTTACTTGGTCAACATGTTTCAAAAGCCATCCCCTTGGCTTTCTTCTTCAGGACCGTGCGTGATCCCTACTTCACTCACACATTTAATATGTGTAATTAGTGTGCCTAAATGATATTCAGCCACAGTTCATGCTCAAATTAAGCATGAAAAAAACATACCCATTTGGTATCTTTTATACCCTGTAAATGAACAAAAAATGACACTGTATGTAACATGTCACCATCATGTGGAACAGGAAAGTCGGCAGTAAATACCACAGTGATATATTTTCTCTCAAAATAATCGAGGTGCACCATACTCATTCTCTAGAGTGGGTGCTGTGTTGCCCTATGATAATTTGTAGTCATGTGTCACACAGTTAACAACACTTAAAAATACACACATATATACATGGCACACATCCAATGGCCAGCGTTTTAAAAGGCATTTATCAGTTGTTTTTATATAAGTATTTCACTTCACTCTTACGCTATTGTAATTGTGATCATACGTTTATACATACACTATTTATAGGAACTTATGACCTCATGAGCTGTCACGGAAGGGGAGGACGCCTGTATTCGAACACTGCAGAAGGGGGCGTGGCCAACTGCTGACGGGACTGTCCGCACGATAGCCGAGGTCTGTTGCGCCACTTCCGAAATATCCGTTTTACTCCATCCGCCCCAGCCGAGTTTTCTCTTCGAGGGGACAACTGAGGCTGGCTGTTGCACTGCGAGCAGTGGACGAAGTTTGAGAGAGGTCCGCGGAGACCGGTTGAGGCAACGGGCGTCAAGCAACCAGCCTGCTTTGATCACGCCGAGGGAGAGTGTCACTCCTCGGCGGGTGGACTTCATGCAACGCCGCGGCTGCGACCTGGGTCCCTGTAGGAGCTGAATTTGATGAACAAGCGTCGCATGACACCAGTGTGACGATACAGTCTACATATATCTAGGGATCTGGCTCAGCAGGTTGGTGGACAAAGGGCAGACGGCGTGGGTTTGGCGTCCGTTGAGACCAACCCCCCGATTCACCATTTTGGCGTCTTGAGACGGGGGCCCCAGCAACGCGGCAATCTAATCTGTAGCCCTTGACCCTGGGGTGATCTATTCCTCGCTTGCCCCACCCCGATTTTGTGTGCGGTCCCGCAGACCGGCGGTGCGGCTATTGCTCAACTAGCATGAGTACCCCAGAGGAGTGAGTTGCGTGGACACTGGAGGGGCCGCGAGGTCCACGCTGCACCGCTGGCCGCTGTGTGAATAACCGGTGGAGCCCAGAGGTACTTTGGGCCCACCCACTGCAATTGGTGGGCGAATATTGCTGCCCCCCCTCGTGTGGGGCCCACAAAGTGCGCTAGATTATGATCGGCAGGAGTGGCCTGAACAAAGGAAAACCAAGCCTTCCAGAAGGGGCCACTCCACACTGTGCCCTGCGGAATATTAGAACACCTGGCCCTCCCGCTACTACGCCATTTAGTGAGGCCCGGTCCTGGGAACAGATAATGGGGGAACTCTGGCTGACCTGCCAGTTGGTGGTATTATCCGGCCCAATTCACACTGTTATTGATTAAGTTGTTTAAACATTGTGCAGTGGTGGACATCGTGGGGCCCTCTGCACCACTGTGGGCAGCTTACAGTGGTGATATTGACTTGTGGACTGGGGTGCCACTCGCCAAAGCCGACAGGCAGAGTGGAAGGTTACACTGCAGGCGGTAGTGAGTAACGGTTGCATCCTTACTCTGCATTACGGCCCCTGGGACGGAGAGAGCATGGCAACAGGACACAGCAGATGAACCGCAACGCAGGCCAAATTAGAAAAATGTGCATTGCAAAAGGACCAGGGAGAATACCTGGGAGAGGCCGCAGCCCAGGGTGTGACCTCTGAGCCCACAAACAAAGACATCCTTGAGGCTATCACTGCAATACGAACCTCTCTCGAAACCCGGATTGACACATTCGCAGCGAAGGTGGCCCTGATTCCGGAGGATATGAGGAAAATGGCAGAGCGGGTGTGCACAGTGGAGAACACCACCATAGAACTTGTCACTGATACCACCCTCCTTAAAAGACAGGTGAACAAACTGCGCACCTCTCTATTTGCGGAAGAACTAATCCTCAAGCACCTTCAGCCACAGGACCTGTCTAAATGTTTTTACATTAAAAGAGCTCATCATGTACCTGGGGTAGGCCGAAACCAGGTGCACCCCCCCCCCCCGACCGCTCCCGGCCCGAGTGTTCAATTTTCGTGACCGTGATGTGATCCTGCAGACCGCGCGAGCGGCCCTCCTGCTGACATATGAAAATAGCAAGTTCACGCTCTTCCCAGATTTTACTCTGAGGTTCCAGAAACAGCGCCACAGTTTCCTGGAAGTAAAACAGGCCCTCAGAGACCAGGAGAATACGCCATGTTGTTTCCTGCAAAACTTCGAGCAGACTCGAACGGCAAACTGTGGTTCTTCACTAGGCCGGAGGATGTGGGACTGGCTCGATGGCTGGTGCACAGTTGGCAAGAAATCAAATCGTTTAAGGCCACATCCGCTACTGATGGAACTGGCGACTGGCACCAGAAAAGACACTCCCTCCCACACTCTGACTCAGGCTCTCAAGGTCCCACAGGGTGACTATGAACACTGCTCTACGGAAGGGGACGGTTGGGTAATCCTCTGGCCTTAAACACTCAACCGGGTAACTTTGTGCCACGTCAACTGTATTGCTCCTCAATTGAACTTCCTTAATGACTCAGATGTCCTCACAGTTTAGTTAGCTGTTTTGGGCAATTGATTAAGGATATTGCTCTATAGTTGATATGTATGCCCTGTATATTCAACAACTTATGTTTCGCCTTGGGGGCGCTTTGGCTGGGGTGCTTGGCTGGGGCGGACTATGAGCATTTTATAAGGTTGTCTTAGGGAGTGGGGTTGCTCACGTTCCCGAAGTTACTTAAGGGTGGAAGAAAGGCACTCATCATGTTTCTGGGTGGCGGGCGGTTTTAGTCCCGTTGTGCAGGGAGGCAGGGTGGGGGTGGGGAATGCAGTTTGGGCATGGGGGTAGGATCTGTTGTTTTTTTTTTTGCATCGGTGCGTTGCAGCACTTGGAATACGGGTAACATGTTTGGTCCCAATGTCTTTCTTACTTGTGAAGTCTCTCAAATCGGTCTTTGGGAATTTAGTGATTTATGTTTTACTGTGAGGGGGGACTCTGGAGAAACCCCAAGGGAAGGCCCATCTGGCAATGTTTTTTTCCTGTTGAAAGGCTCTAATGGCGCCTGGTCAGGGACTTAGAGTGTCCAGTTGGAACGTGAATGGCCTGGGGGACAAAATCAAAAGGGGTATTGTCTTACAATATGTCAAACGACAATCAATTTGACATTGTAATGCTTCAAGAGACACATTTAATAGGAAACCCATGCGTGGCCCTAAACAGAAAGGGATACCGAATGGTAGTACATTCTGGATTTACCACGGGTTCTAGGGGGGTTGGGCTTCTCCTTCGCAAAGGCTGCCTTATATGGTTCACGACACCTGGACTGACGCTCAGGGCAGATACTCAGCAGTCACAGGCACATGGGCAAGACTGGACATTAACGTAGTCTCCGTGTATGCCCCACCCGGGTTATAACGAATGACACTACACAACATGGGGGCGTTGTTATTAGACCTGTCCATGGGAGTACTAATAGTGGGGGGGCGACTTTAACTTAACTATGGATGGCTCACGTGACCGACTTCCACCCCAAGCAGACTCGACACAAGGCTCGCAACTCCAAGAATTCGCCAATGCCCTGGGGGTGGTTGATATATGGAGGTGGTTGAACTCTTACCGCACTCATTACACGTTTCAGTTGGGGGCACATGGTAGCCAGTCTCAAATTGATTACCTGTTCACTCAAGCTCAAGATATACACGCTTTCACTGACTCCCAATGTCTGGCACCAGGGATATCCGATCATTCCCCTATTTTGACGATCTTTGGCGTACAACGCACCAGAGGCCCCAGCCCAATCATGATTAAGGCTCCCGGTTTTCCGTTTAAATGGATTTTTACTTATAAATGCAGACAAAGAACTTTTTGTCCTTCGTCTGTATTCATAAATATAAACGGAAAAATACCGACAAAGTGCTTTAGCTTAGGGTTGCCTGATCTGATGCATAGAATGCAGGCTGCTTTCTGCATATGAAAGGCGCGCCCAACTAAGAGGGCGGACTCTGCGCAGCATTTGGCACTCTCCCTTCACAGGTCATTCCTCAGGAACCCTGGGGGGAGCCTGGGGTAGTCATCCCCATCCAGCATGCTCTCACTTCTGGGTAGAGGTGTAAAATAAAATAAAAATCCGGGGGGTGGGTGCGGCTAATTCTTCCGGCCGAAGTGGTGAAAAAAACAACAAAGCCTCGCTAACAAGAGAAGTGATGGTCTTTTAAAGACCTGTGAAGTACCCGGGTGCGGCTGTGTGTGTGCCCGGGAATCGTCTCAGCCCAGGCAGACAAACACGACAGGGGGGGAGGGCTATGCGCACCTGCATAGGACAGATAAGATCTGAGAGTAAAGAAAGATGATAAGGACAAGAGACCTGGTGACTGCAGTGAAAGAGACCAAGGTTAAAGGGTACGGAAATAGAAGTGAGGGCGGGTAAAGGCCGAGGGTAAAGACACAGGGTGAGAGTACTGGGAAGAGATGAGAGACGGTGTAATGGGAAGGGTAGAGAGTACATGGGAGGCGCTGGTTCCAGCAGAGGCAGTGAAGAGGGTACAGCCAGCAGAATCCAGAGCCCGCTTGCTCGCTACAGTGCCTCACCTATACCCCGCTCAATACTGTATGTTACCTTTGCTAGGCCAGTACATGCTGTGGACTCTGAGCCACGGGGAGGGGTGAGGAGCCGAGAACTTGTGTCAATGGCACATTAGGTACTCGGTGATGTGGTGCCCCCTTGGCTCCTATCTGGCTGCTTTAGGGGTCGAAGAGCCTCTCTGGAGAGGGGCCTATTTGACATCCTGGCGCACAGATGGGGGGATGCTTGTCTCTTGGCCATTTGGAGTATCTTTGGGCCCCTGGAGGCCCCCCGACTTCCAGAGGCTTTCATCTTGTCGGCAAGCCGGGTGGAGCCGCCTTGTCCCTGATGTTGCAGGGTTTGGAGAGAGGCTTAGCCTGGAAGGCCTGTCAGGGCAAGCCGGAGAAGGCTGGGGCAATGAGGTCCCTGTCTCCCGCCGCGTACTCTCCACTGTTTACTCTCCACTCGCCTACATGCTCCACTCTCCCATTTACTCCAATCTGCACCCCCACACACTCTCACCTTTTCACACAATCTCTTTTCTCAACTTTACAATTCAACCTCACGTGTACTCCCTCCCTCCACCCTTGCGCATAATCTACACTCACCCACCGAATCCACTCTCAGCCTTACACCCCACGTCTCCTTGCGTTCCCTCACTTCACTCATGCACAGCAGGCACAAACATGGTCTTACAGCTTCTAGTCACAGCAAAGAGTCCTAGGGCTAAATGGGCATTGAGTTTGATGGGCAGTGTCAGCTACTGGCATACGTAAACAATGTGACAAACCGACTCTGTCGAGCAGTGTGAGATACTGCCACTGATAGACATACAAAAGGGGATGATGGACGGAGCGTTTGAGCAAATCAATCACTCACCCCCAGTCAACTGATCTGGGTTTAATCCATCACCATTCTTTAGCCCACTCAGCCACCCCAGTTCAGACATGGCCATATGCAAATCAGTCTGACCCTGTGCCTCATGGGAACAGTCCAGCCCGAACTGCCAAGCTATGCCTTCCCTGGCCCGGAAACAAGCTTCCGAGGACCGGTTTCTGGCATTACAGCCGTCTTCAGCCTGGCTTGCTTAAATCCAGTGGCAAAGTGAGCAAGGGACTCACGTCTCAGCATACCCTGCCACACTTATGGCGGCCAAAAGTGGTACAAAAGGGGGTGGTAATGGACGGAGCATCCATTATACTTTGTGTTGGCTCCAGGGAAAGACTGTTTCGATGCTGATACAAAGCATTTAGCACCCTCCTCCCATCAAAAATATGAACAGTCACCTTGCGTTTTAGCAAGTTAGAAATAGATATTTATCATAGTGTACGCTGGAAAATTATCTCCTCGGTTTAAAAAAGATGGAAGAAAAATCTGTCAAAATAATTCCTATGTAGGCCTAAATAATCCCAGGGAAATTGTTCTGCAATGAGAAAAAAGAATGGGTTACTCCCTCAAAGACACAGCTTGACATTTGACTTCTGTCTTTGAAGGCACATCAAACGTGACAAGAGAAGAACAGGATTTAAAGGTCCCTAGGTTGTACAGCCCAGCAGTAAAGGTTTCCTCATGCAAGTTACACAAGGTCTGTTTAGGCCTATGTTCTCTTTAAATTATTTTGGCAAAGTTTTCAGATGAATATATTGTGTTTACTTAATTTGACGCATATATACATATATCTAAACCTATTACAACTGAGTGCAAGTGTGCACTGCCTATTTAATAAATGTGGAAAAATACCGGCTGCAGCGTCTTCTTTTGCTTGCGACAAAACTAAATGTGGGTAAATACCGATAAAATGACCCAAAAATAAATCTGGATAAATACAGACGGAAATTTCAAATAAATAAATACCATAAAACCGGGAGCCCTAATCATAATACAACCTTGGACGCTAAAAATACCCCACGTTAAGGAAAATCTTCTGCAGGATACTGAATATTATTTTGCTGAAAATGTGGGGTTGGTCGCTTCGGCTGTGACACTCAGGGGAGCATTCAGCATGGGCATTAAGGGCAGGGTGCTGTCAGTAATGGTGAGACATAGGACTGAGCGATCCAGGAGGGTGGCCGAACTGGAGATTGACATATTGAACATGGAGGAGGCCATTTCCCAGGCCCCCGACCCCGACATCCAACACAGTCTTAAAATTAAAAGACAGGACTACAGACAACCCCTTTTGGAGGAGGCCACGATGCGCTCCCTATCTACCCGTCATCGGATTTATGAACAAAGTGAACGCACTGGCAAACTTCTGGCATGACTGGAACGTAAGGAGCAGGCAGTGCAGTGGGTACATGAAATAGCTGGCCCTCACGGCGCACTTTTAACTGACCCCAAGAAGATTGCGGATGCCTTTGCATCTCATTTTGAGTAGGTTTATAGGGTCCCAAAGACCTCTCAAGCCTCAATGTCTGCAGATCTCCTTGCTACCATAAACGTGGTGTGCATTTCCCCACATGATCGGGATGCCCTGGAAGAGGACATCTCTGAGGCAGAGATTCAAAAAGCCATACAAGATGTTCGCTCAGGCAAAGTGATGGGTCCCAACAGACTGGCCATTGAGCTTTTCAAACCATTGGCAACTAAACTAGCGCCCCATCTGTTGAGCCTGTATGTGGCCCCAACCCGCAGGCTCCTCCGCCATTGCATTTATCACCACTTGTCATGACGGGGAGATCCTCCCCGGCCCCCCCTATTCTTTTTCCTTCTCGGTCCTGCTCCCCCCCTGCCTGGTTCGCCCCCTCGCGGCACGCGGCGTCGGCTCCTGCTAGCTGTTGTCTAACTTATGCGCCATTTGTGCACGCCCCTAGCGCCCCTTACCCCTACGCTTGCACCACTAAAAGCATGCCTCAATGCAGCAGCAAGGCTCATTACCGGATCGAGGAAATTCAACCATATATCGCCACACCTAAAAGCGTTAAACTGGCTACCATAGTTACAAAGTAATTCGGCCGTTATAGTTAGTAGAGCTAACTATAACGCGCGCCCCCGTAATGCACTGCTGATGCACTTGCAGTTTTCGCCCCCTCCCCTCTTTTCCTTTTTACCCCTGGAGGTATCCCCTCCTGTGATTCCCAGTTCAGTTTTATTCGGTAGGTTGAAGTCCGACATCTCTACAAACATGTTGATGCTTGCACTCATCAAATAGGGTTGTACGCCAACGGAAGGGGAAACGTTTCACACGACCCCACCAACACATCACCCCAGGGATCAGATACACTCGCTCATGGCACCCTGCGACGAGACAACCCATTAACAAACTCAGGGGACATGCTATGCAATTGAAGCGCTCATGGGACTGGAATTGATTCGTTGTCATTGAACCATGTTTGTAATTGCTATGTACTGCTAGCACATATGCGGTTTGCACTGTGACCTGTTTTATGAATGCAAAACCCATATAAAAAGATTTAAACAAATCTGTGAGGCTGTATAAGGAATGCTACGAGTCGGGATTCCTCCCGGCTGATATCCGCACGGCTGCTATTGTTGTCCTCCACAAACTTGACAAGCAGGCGGAAGACTGTAAATCGTATCACCCTATTTCCCTACTTACAGTGGAAGCTAAAATTCTCGCCAAGCTTCTGGCCAATCAACTCCTTCCCTAGATCACCGACTTGATTCATCCAGACCAGTCTGGCTCTATGCCGGGCAGAAATACGGGCAGGAATCTGCAACAGGTACATGGAGCACTGGGTAGACTTAGTAGCATTGAGAAGGAAGCAATCTTACTGTCACAGGATGCCACCATGGCATTTGACACCATCAAATGGGATTATCTCTTCGTCATATTGGCCGCATGGGGTTCAGACCCAAGCTAATTAGATGGATCAGACTACTGTACGTGCAACCCACTGCACACGTCATCGTTAACAACCATCGTTCCGCCTCTTTCCCCCTTCAACGAGGCACGAGACAGGGTTGCCCATTGTCTTCGCTCCTTTTCGCCCTGGTTTTGGAGCCACTCGCCATTTGGATCAGGGGAGATCCGGGTATGCGGGGAATTAAATGGACAAATGATCATGAGGACCGACTATCGCTATACGCGGATGATATATTGCTTTATCTGGCCTCTCCGGCACGTTTGCTGCGAAGGGTATTACAAATCTTTCACATATTTGGTGCACATTCGGGGTATCGGATAAACTGGTCCAAGTCCCAGATGTATGTACTTTGGGGAGAGCCCCATTCCAGTCCCCGGGGCTATGAAATTCCGGTTCCAATCCAAGGTTTTCGATACCTGGGAGTTTTTGTTACCTCCAACGCTAATCTTTTCTTCGAGCGGAATTTGCTTGTGCCCCTCCAACGCTTAAAGTCATACCTTAGACACTGGCGATCGCTGCCCCTCCCACTCCTGGGACACGCGTCCCTGTTTCAGATGCTAGCCCTGCCGCGCTTCCTCTACGTACTGCAAAATGCTCCCAACCCTGTCCCAGACTTATATTTTTCCCAATTGACGATGTGGTGCGGGGATTGCTGTGGGAGGACCGCTCACCACGAATTCCTATAAACAAACTTACCATGGGATTGTATGACAGGGGCATAGGACTGCCAGACATACAACTCTATTATCAGGCTTCACAACTGACGGCTATCAACAGATGGATATTTGGTCCACATGACGATCCCAATTTCCGCACCGAACATTGGCTCATGGGGCAGGGTGGTTATAATAGGGCGCTGTATACTAATCATTGCAAACTTCACTTGACTGCCCCCACGGCTCGTACGATTGAGGTGTGGCATGGAGTCACGAGAAAGCTGGGGTGGCACAACCGTCTCACTAAAGCAACTCCGCTTTGGGATTCTGACATACTGGGTCGACTCAGCACCTACCCGGCCTTTGACAAATGGGACACAATAGGGATCTCCATAGTGGGAGACATGTGGGTGAAGGGGAAATTGGCCACATTTGTTGACCTCCAGGTTAAGTACCTGCTTACACCTTCGGAGACCTTTCAGCATCTCCAAATTAGCCACGTCATTTTCACTCCCTACCAAAGGGAACCCCCCTCCCTGACTCCTCCCCTCTAGAGGATCGACTGCTATTAGATCCAATGGACCGCAAAGCCATCTCCCTCACCTATAAGAAACTGGTGAATAATCGGGCTGATCCGATGCAGAAACTACGGTTGCGATGGGAGACTGACCTGGGAGATATATACGACTAGGACTGGAGAGACGAACTGGCCTCTCCCAGAGAGGTAGCAATCCGTATGTGACTCCGACTTGTTCAACTCAAAATCCTTCATCAGGTCTATTTTGATGCCAAACTACTGTTTAGGTTGGGTAGGAGACCTGATCCACTCTGCCTCCAACATTGTAACCAAATCAGCACCTTTACACATATACTCTGGGACTGCCCACACATACAACATTATTGGTAGAAAGTAACCCACCAACTTGCAAGGAGATGTGGCAAACCCCTGAAACCTTCTCCCAAACTATGCATCCTCAATATATGGGAGGCCACTGACCTCTCACAGGCGAAGCAGGCGTGGGCCTCGATGGGTTGGACTATCGCAAAGCGCAGCATCACACGGAAATGGGGGCGGCCAAGACCCCACGGTTAAGTGACTGCGACGAAAGACATGGATAGCCCAATGATCGCAGAAAAAACAGTATTCAAGGGACGGAGATGCCTCAAAAAATGGGACCATAAATGGGGAAAGTGAAACAAATACAGGGGAGATATCTGCATTTCCCCTACAGGGGAATTGCGGAGAGAGAGACAAACACTGATGGCCCAGTTAGCAGATACTACTGGTGCCTCCCCTCTGGCAAGCTAGAACAATTGTGTTCATCTGACTATGTCAGTTGATCATATTACTGTATTTCTGTTTTTGTTTTAGTGATGTATTACATAGAGGGGGGGCGTCTCCCAGGGACAGCTAGACGGTGTACTCCCTGTTCAATATGTGGAGTGGGACAATGTCAATATTTTGTTTTTGATATGCCAATACGACCGTACAATGCTATGCACGATGCATTTATGTTACTAATAAAAACAGTAAAAAAATAAAAAACACTGCAGTAAAAGACAGTAGCGAATATAATGTTAAGTTAGTTAGTTCAAGTGGTCACTAATGTTTGCCAACCAGAGGGGGGCTATATTTAAAGGCCCACCCGGGTCTTACTCACATCGTCAAGGCTGCACAGTCTCTGGTAAACACCTTCTCGTGGCTCCGTGCAACGTCCTCTGAACATAGGGAGCTCCTATTTGTATACCCAGCATCTTAGAAGCCTGCTAAAAGAGGATTGAAACAATATAGTGTTACATCCCAAAGATGGCCACCGATATTGGGCTGTTCGTATTACGAGAAATTTCACACTTCCTGTTTGATTGTTGGGTCTCTGTTACTTTCGGTACGTGTCGAGGATACGATATTGTCAGTGATATTTTGTTAAAAAGAGGAAAGGAAAAAAGGAAAACCTCTTGCCAAACAGGGTAATGCACATTGTACAATTCTATGGCAGGACGGAGGCTCCGATTATGCTTTCTCAATTCCTTTACTGTTACGTGTATAATCCTAGGCATTCAATAATAACATAAAGGAAAACTGAGATCACACTTGAGGGAGAACAAACAAGGCACAAAATTCATTACAAATTCACTTATTTTTAATTTATACAAGCATGTAAGAAAACAGTTTATATTATACAAATGTAAACAAACTCAATAATACATAATTGGTCATATAAAAATTGAAACATAAATTGAAAACAGCAAATATAAAATCAATAGGTGGCATTAATAGGACTCTACGCGCGTTTCGGCGTCAACAAAACTCCTTCTTCAGGAGCCACGAATAATTCTGTAAAAAAACATATAAAATTCCAACTGTTAATTTTACCATTCGTACAACATTATACATAATTAATTATGAAGTTGTACATCTGCCTTATTATTTAAATACTTGTTCTCCTCTTATGACAAAATTTGACTTTCTTTTATTGATCTCACAATTATCCTCTTTAATAAACACAATATATACTTCGAACAAATTCATAGTCGATTTAATGAGCATTTGCATTTGTAACTTTTTCCCTTAATACTATACTTTTGGTGATAGTTTATAAGCCAAATAAAATGGTACGGCCCTTGTTCCTAAGGAGTACTTACTTAAGCTAACTAATAGCTGTTGTTTTTCCTGACCAAACAAAGATATGTTGACAGGTAGACTCTATACGATGTAAATGCGTTGTCTTAATACAAGCATCACAACCCGGACCGATTAAAAGCTCTGACACCTGTTTGCATATAGGTTGATGTTCGTAAAAACAGGAACTTCTTTATATCGATGTCTCCACTTTATTTTTTATTTTTTATATTAGTGAAGGGATAGTCCTATGTTTACATAAAAGGTATCCGGATAAAGCTCTTGGTCTCTAAGGTATCGATGTTCATCAGATCGGGCATCGCGAGTGTAGGTTTCCCCGTTTAGACTTGCGATAGATTCAAACGTTCCATCTATGAAAATACAGGATTAGACTCCGACGTTTCTCATTATGGGCTGGATGTTACCCGATGGGTTCTGGTCACTTGAGTCAAGATAGGACTTCGTGCAAGCTGCCACGGCGGATATCCAGCAACGTCTCCTCGGCGGTTGAAAAGAAACAGGGGGTCCTTGTTATTTCCACATCAATTCCTTTACTGAACAGCAGCCAATCAGCACAGTAAAGCAAAAACTCAGACTACATTACCCATAAACCCTGGGCAACCATAGAGTCCACGTAAGTATAAATAAGGTGATAGAGGTTACAACGTCCTCTTTCTTTGCTGCTTCGCAGCCAGTTAAGTGCTTTTTGCATTGTTATTACGTTTGGCTTACCGCTTTAATTGCTTGAATAATTGCTTCTTGCTGGTATTATTGTTGCGCTGTGTGCGTATTTTCACGCTTGGCTTGCCGCTTTGTTTGCTTCAATTATTGCCTCTTGCTGGTATTATTGTTGCGCTGTGTGCATTTTTCAGCCTGTTTTATGCGCTGTGCGGCGCGTCTTCATTACTAAACCGGCTCCTGTGCCGGTGCTTGGGGAGCGTGTGCGGCACCTCCCGACAGGGTTATTTACTTAACCCGGTCTTCTTGTGGAGCGGGAGCGGAGCTGGAGGACGCGTGTGTCTCGCGCACCCTTCCTATGCGGCAGCGGCTGTTCGCGCATGCGCGACGGTTTGTTTACACGTCTCTTCGAGCGTGTACTTCACAGACACCGCCTGTGCCTCAGCCTGACTGAAAGTGAATGCTATATTCAGCGCGCCCTACTTGCTGCCGTTTGAGCTCCCTGACGCCCTCTGGCGAGTTAAGAGTTAGAGGGTTGTACAATATTGAATAGGCTTTGCCTAGAGTGGAGAAAATTAATTATTTTTCTTTTATTGTTCGTGCAAGTCTGCTCCCTCCACATTCAATTTATTACTTTTCACAGGGTCTCCCTGTATTCTTCAGACGTGCGCTAGGGGTACCACTCCCCCAATTACTTGGCTTTGCCTCATTAATTGTTTAACCTTCACTGGGCATTTCTTGGCTGACATTGTCGCCATGGCAGACTACTGCGAAGACGAAGGTTATGATTATTATGAGGAGGAGGAATCCTCTACTTCATTTGATGACTTTATGGGCCAAGCGCTTTGTCAGGCAATTGCGCCTCTGAAGAAACATCTGGCAGATTATGCTGCGCAGCACGGCTGGGTGCCTCCTTCCTCTGGGTGTTCCAAAAAGTCGCCAAAAAATCCACATTCCAGCCATTTTGCGAAACTTGCTAAAACCCTTTCTGCTCCTTCTGCAAAGAAGCGCAAGGTGTCCTCTCGTTCAGATCCTCCTTCTGATACGGATGACGGTACGTCCTCGTCTTCTTCCTCCGAGCCTTCTAAGCCTCCTCCCTCCAAAAAGTCTTCTTTCTACCCCTCTAAGAGAAGTAGAGGGCAACCAGGCAAAGGTGGATACTCCGGAGGTCATGGAGGACGTCAAGACTCTTCCCCATCAGGTGAGCTTGAATTCAGCTTCAACTGTAATTTTGGGGGGCATGATTCAATTTTTTCTAGACAATTGGCGTTTGATCTCAAACGATGCCTGGATACTGGAGACGGTGCAAGGGTACAAAATAGAATTTTACTCTCACCCTCACCAAGATCTTCGGCCTCGCCCCCTTGTTTTTTCCCGACAAGATCAGGAGATCATCTCCGCGGAAGTCTCCTCTCTTTTGACAAAGGGAGCCATCGTTCTCACTTCTCCTCATCCCCAGGGTTTCGTCAGCAATGTTTTTCTCGTGGAGAAAAAAGGGGGAGGATCTCGTTTAGTCCTCAATTTGAAGGACTTCAACGGCGGAGTAGTTTATCGCCACTTCAAGATGGAGGGCATTCATCTTCTGCGAGACCTTCTTCAAGAAGGAGATTGGATGGTTCGTCTAGACCTAAAAGATGCTTATCTGTCAATCCCGATTTATGCTCCTCATCACAGATACCTTCAGTTCCAATGGTTGGGCAGGTGGTACGAGTACAAGGTTCTTCCTTTCGGCCTGTCCTCCGCTCCGTGGTGCTTCACGAAGCTCCTTCGTCCTGTGATGGAGTCTTTGAGGTCACGCGGAGTGCGTCTTATAGTCTATCTAGACGACATTCTCCTTTTGGCTCAATGCCCTGTTCTTCTTCAATCTCACTTGCACTGGTCCATAGACCTTTTGCAATCCTTGGGTTTTCTTATCAATCCCCTGAAGTCCGACTTTTCTCCATCCCGGTCGATGTCTTTCCTGGGTTTTCAAATAGACTCTGTCTCTTGTCAACTCCTTCTTCCAGGTCAGAAGATAAGGTCCATCAAGAGGGACTTGAGATCGTTACTTGCTCAACAGACTGTCTCGCTAAGGTCAGTAGCCAGGATTGTGGGTCTCTTATCGTCTTCCATCCAGGCGATCTTTCCGGGCCCTCTGCATTATCGGGCTCTTCAGCGCCTCAAAATACGTCATTTGCAGAAGGGTCTTCGGTATTCCGATCACATCCTCCTCTCGGAGGATGCCAGGACGGAAATGATGTGGTGGTTGGACCACATGGAATCCTGGAACGGCCGGGCTCTGTTTGGGAGGACTCCCGATGTTGTGATAGAGTCCGATGCCAGCCTTTGGGGCTGGGGAGCCCGTTGCGGCTCGGTGTCGACTGGGGGTCGTTGGTCCCCAGAGGAATTGACCCTGCACATCAATTGCCTGGAGCTGCTGGCGGGCTCCTTCGCGATTCGGTGTCTCACCCCTCAGAAAACAAATTGTTGCATTCTTCTCCGAATGGACAATGTTTCGGCGGTTCGTTATGTGAACAAACTGGGGGGTACCAGGTCCAAGCTTCTCTCGAAGATTGCGAAGGACTTCTGGCACCTTTGTCTGGAGCGCAAGATCACGATTATTGCGGAATACCTGCCGGATTCTCGCAATCTGATCGCGGACTGGAACTCTCGTCACCTGAGAGACTTCAGCGATTGGAGGCTCCATCCTCGTGTGTTTCGCAAGCTGTCCCGCTTTTGGGGGACTTGTCATCTGGATCTCTTTGCCTCCCGGCTCAACACCCAGCTTCCCTGATTCTACAGCTGGCGTCCGGATCCGGAGGCTCTGGCCACGGACGCATTTCTCCAGACCTGGCCTCGCCATCTGTGCTATGCCTTCCCGCCGTTCCTCATGATTCCCCGGGTTCTGGCCCGAGCACGTCTATTCTTGTCGGAACTGGTTCTAATCTCCCCTCTTTGGAGGGCTCAAGCGTGGTTTCCAGTTCTTCTGGAGATGAGCTGCTCAACGCCGCTTCTACTTCCTCACTTGTGGAACCTGTTGTTGGATCCGCTTTGCGAGCCTCACCCACTGGTGCTGTCTGGTCAACTCCTTCTAGTAGCATGGAGAATTTCGGGGGACGCTGCCAAATCCAGGGCTTATCGGGAGACGCTACCAGATATATCAATGAGGCTTGGGCACCCAACACACACAAGCGTTATGCATCAAGTTGGAAGCGCTGGTGTGATTGGTGCTCACAGCGGTCGGTGGATCCCGTTTCAGCGGATCTTTCTTTAATCCTTAATTTTCTGGCGTCCCTAGCATCCACTGGGCTAGCTTACAGAACAGTTAATAACTTTCGTTCTGCAATTTCTGCAGGCCATGTGCCTCTTGATGGTAAACCAGCGGGAGAACATCCCTTGATATCTAAATTGTTGAGGGGCATCCGGATGGTAAAACCTCTTTTGCGTTTCCTGTCAGCCTGGCCTTCTAACTCTCTTTTGACACACAAACAACTTTCAGCCAAGCTCACTATGCTTTTGTGCTTGGTCTCTTGCAAAAGGGTTTCTGATGTGCAGGCCTTGGATCTCGCTGGTCGGTCTTTCTCTCCTGAAGGTGTTACCTTTATTATCTCAAGGAGGACTAAGTGTAATACGCCCTCAGTCTCTTGCCCTTCTTTCCCCCACAATCCTCAATTGTGTGTAGTTCAATGTATTAAAGATTATGAGGTAAGCACTGCACCTTTTCGGCATGATTTACAGGGACAATTACTTATTGCATTGCAGAAACCTTTCAAGCCGGTAACTCCGGCCACTTTGGCACGTTGGTTACGTTGGCTCATGCATGAAGCGGGCATTGACACTTCTTTGTTTGGTGCTCATTCTGCTAGAGGAGCCATGGCTTCCAAAGCTTTTTCCATGGGTGCCAGCCTTCAGGACATCATGAAGGCTGCGGATTGGTCATCTGAAACTGTGTTTAAGACTTTTTACTTTAAGCCTATTATTGATGTTGCATCTGTTGTGGTGGCGAAGCTTTAAACAAGCATAATCGGAGCCTCCGTCCTGCCATAGAATGGAAAATTTGCTAACATTCGTGCCAAGAATTTTCAATTCTATTAAGGACAGGAGGCGAGGATTATCCCACCCTTGTATTTTTTCATGTTAATGAATTATTTTTTATATTCTCCTGCATCATGATACTGTTTATGCATGTACTCTTTCCCGCCCTGGTGTGGTTTCTAATGATCCGTTGGGGATGGTCTTTACAGCTTTGTTTTTACTCCTTTCAGGCTCCGACCTTAAGTGAGTTGTGTTCTGAGTTTATCCTGTTGGTTGGACTTTTGCTGTTCCTTTGGCTCTGGGAGGTTCCAGTTTCTTCTGCCTGATGATGACCTCTCCGTGGGACGTCTTGGCCTCTGGCTCTTACTGTTGAACTTTTTACTTACTGTTATTGCAAAGAAAGAGGACGTTGTAACCTCTATCACCTTATTTATACTTACGTGGACTCTATGGTTGCCCAGGGTTTATGGGTAATGTAGTCTGAGTTTTTGCTTTACTGTGCTGATTGGCTGCTGTTCAGTAAAGGAATTGAGAAAGCATAATCCTCGCCTCCTGTCCTTAATAGAATTGAAAATTCTTGGCACGAATGTTAGCAAATTTTCCATTCTAAGTCTACCTCGATATGCATGCTGTTATATCGTGAGACAACTACAATGCTACCATTCACAAAGATGGCCTCCGGTAATGTGCTATATTTGTTACAAGAAATGCCACACTTCCTTTTTGATTGTGATTAGGTGTTGGCTCATCGTTCGTTCCGGAAAGTGTCCTAGGTATGAAAAAATGCTCTTTTAAAAGAATTTTTTACATGTTTTGTTTAATACTTAGTCCAGCCTAACATGCATGCTGTTATGTCGGCAAAAACTAGAGTGCTGCCCTTCACAAAATGGCCAACTTAGTTGTGCCATTCTGATCGGTTTGAATAGTCCACTTCCTTTATCAGTAGACAAGTGCTATGTTCTTACTTGTTGGTATATACATTGATGAGAAGTGGGGAATAGAGGCATTTACATTTGGCAGGGTATTACCATACATATTATTTGTCTTTCTGATCTTGGTGATATGGTCAGATTGCGCTTGGATATTTCTCAGTCCATACAGTCCTGAGGGGAATCACAGATGTTTAGTCCTGTGTCATAAGTTTTTAAGCGGAACACCAACCGCTGTTCTTTCTCAAAACGATATCTTTTGTTCATGACTTGTTCTATCACGGTCCGTGCGATCTCTTCATGTGTGTGTCCCATTTCTAAAAAATGTAAGTCCATTTTCGTAGTGTTCTTTTTGTACTTAATATGAATGAATGAATGAATGAAAGTGGATTTATAACAGCGCAATTGCTGCCCTGAGGCGTCCAAGCGCTAAAAAAGGAAACCAAGTGGAGGGTAAAAGAGGATGCTCTTGTGCTCCCCTATTCTGGTCTTTACTGGGCGAGTGGTCATGCCTACATACTCCATCATACAAGGACAGGTGATCAGGTACAAAACATTCTTGCTGTTACACGTAGTGAATTTTCTCTATTCTCACCAAGTGCCATTCCCAAAAGTGATTTTCCTGCTCTTTTTTGTTAATCTGCATGCTTGGCACATGCCGAAGGGGTGCTGTCCTGTGATTTGTGGGTGTAAAGTTGTTTGTCTTGTGTGTTCACTTTCACATGGTCTGGTGTGCACTACCATATCTCTGATGCTTTTTCCTTTCCTATGGGAGAAGATTGGTTTTGGGAGGTTCATTCCTCCACAGTTTAAGATACACTAGTGTTTGTTGACATTCTTGGTAATCTGGTTGGAATTCTTGTTGAACGTGGTTATGCAAATGCGACGTTTGTCATCTTGTTTTGGGAATGAAGGTTCCAACAGACTGTCCCTGCAATTGTTCCGTGCTCTCTTATAGGCCTGGTCTATCACCTTTCTTGGGTATAGCATTTTTCCAGTTTCTTTTTCAAATTATCTGATTGTTGTTTAAAGTCAGTGATTTCTGTACAATTCCTCCTAAGGCGTCAAAATTGGCCATAATGGAGATTGTCACGGAGGTGTCTTGAATGGAAACTTTAATACAGCAGCAAGCAGTTTTTAGAAGTAGATTTAAATTGTGTCGTAGTCACCAGTTTTCCTTCTTTTGGGTATATATTCAAGTCAAGGAAAACAAATTCCTTATTTGAAATGGTGCTGGTAAATGTAAAAAATTCATCTTGGTAGTTTAGCCAAGTGGTGAATCTTTTGGCTGTAATTTCATCCCCATCCCAGATGATTAGTATATCATCAATATACCATTTCCATATATTTATACGGTTATTGAAGGGGTTGTTAATATGTAATATTTTGTGTTTCTCCAGATGGTGGATATAGAGACCAGCTATGCTGGGAGAAAATGTGCTCCCCATGCTGGGCCGATGTTTTTGGAGGGACAAGGTCTTATTGTACTCAAAAAAGTTTTCCTTCAGTGCCAGGCTACAGCACTCCATGATGACATTTCGAGGCGTTTGATAATCCTAGTCTGTATCAAAAAGCACTTCTTCAATGATGGTTAAGGTCTCGTTGTGAGGAAGGCTCTCCACATCACAACTAATCATTAGTTGGTGCTGGGGGTCAAAAGGCATGTCTTCAAGAAGTATCAGGACATCTTTAGTGTCTTTCAAATATGTGGAGGTCTTTTGTATGAGAGGTCGCAGGCAGGCGTCTGCAAATTTTGAGATGGGTTCTAAAATGGATTCTATTCCTGACACTATCGGGCAACCTGGTGGAGTCTCCAGATCCTGCTCACCACACCGCCTTTCCTCGCTCTTCACCCGTGGCTCTCAGCAGCTCAAGGGAGCCCGCTGCTGCCTGAGGTGACTTCCTGTCTTCACGGAAGGACCCACCCATGTCCAGGCAAGGTTGCCTGACTTCCTCCTTCGCTCTCCTCTTCCCCGGGCCGCAGCGGTGATTTCCTCCGTGAATTCTACTGTGTGTTGGCATGTTGCTCCTTTGCCTTATCACACGCCAAGTGATTGTACTCTTCTTTAAGGAGACCAAGGCGGTGGACCGCCCCCAAATCTCTGTTAGCGGCGACCTTCCGCTCCAAGACCGCAAGCTTCGCCTCAATCCTATCAATTTCGGCCCTACTCTTCTTCTTCTGCCCAGAGATAAGAGAGAGCGCCTCCCCCCTGACAACAGTTTTGTAGGCCTCCCAGAGGGACCAGCTAAAATCGACTGTCCCCGAGTTCTCTCGGAAGTACCTATCCGTTACACGTACTAACTCCTTTTTAGTAGCAGGGTCTCTCAATCTCCAGGCGCTAATTGGAGCTATCCTAGCCACATTGCCCTGTCCGAGTGTTAGTCGAAGCCAAATTGGTGAATGATCAGACACTCCTCTAGCCAGATGCCCCAATGTGACGCAGGCACCAAAACGTAGTCAATCCTAGAGAAAGAGTGATGTGCCGCAGATACGTGTGTATACTCCGAAGCACCGGGGTGTCGAAGTCTCCACCCATCAACCATGCCAGTCGTAGAGAAAAAGTCGGACAGCCATCTACGAGAGGGCAACAGCACTCGAGAGGGGTACCTATCTAGCTCACCATCCATCACCGCATTGAAATCTCCCCCGAGCACAATAATACCAGTGGACAACGACAAAAATACCCTGCTCAGGTCACGAAAGGTGTCTGACTGCAACGCGGGGGGAACATATATGGAAAGGAACGTAACCAGCCAACCCTCCCAGAGCCCCGAGATACCAACATATCTGCCTCGATTATCAGACCAAGTCGCTTGTATAGTGAGCGGAAAGGAGTTTTTAACTAAAATTCCAACCCCTCTAGAGCCTGAGGTGAAACCGGCATGAGCCACTAGTTTGTATCCTCCCCGATACAGAGCCATACATCGCTTACCCAGAAGGTGGGTCTCTTGTAGCAGAACAACATCTGGTGACTGACGTCTGATTAGTTGCCCCACCATAGCACGCTTGATCTTATCTCCCAAACCATTCACATTCCAACTGAGGATGGATATACCCAAACCCAGCCTAGTGGAAGCCATACTCATCCCCCGAAGATTCTGATGCATTTCGTGACACCCATAGCAAACGCAGGTCATAAACAAAATACAAACAAACAATCAAACAACTTATACTAACATGCCAACCCCCACCCTGCACCCCTGCATGCAACGTATGCACATCCCCAACCAGCAGTGTGCCTGTCTCCCCAAAACTAACTAGGTAATCTAAAAGTAGAAAACGGAGGAGGACCTTACAACAGCCTCCACAATCCCAACCCGCAAACAATCTCATCGATAATGTTCAAGGGAAAAAGGATAGCCCCAAAAATATTTAGTGTATCGATGGGTAAAAAACGCCCCTATCATACCAGCACCTCCACCACCACAGTTCGAATTAACACCAGCAGAGGAAATGTCACTGTTACTCATTGTCTGTCCTGGTGTCTCCCTCTGTATCAGGTCCCTGTACACGATCCAGCCAGTCCGCCGCAGCCTCAGGGTGGTCAAAAAACCAAGCTTTACCATCACGCTCGACCCGAAGGCGGGCCGGGAACAGCATAGAGTACTTGATTTCCGAGGCTCGCAGCCTTCTTTAAATTGCAATAAAGCCTTGTCTTTGTTTCTGGACTGCCTGGGTAAAGTCAGGGAAAAAGAGCAAAGTAGCGTTCTTAAAGGCCAGAGGACCGGAGGATCTTGCCGTCTGCAGGATGGCATCTCGATCCCGAAAGTTCAATATTCGTGCAATCAGAGGACGAGGGAGTGCCCCGGTCTTTGGGCGTCCACCAGGAACTCTATGGGCCCTCTCCACAGTGAAAAAGTTACTGAGGCCCTTGGGTTTCAGGTGTTTCAGGATAAGCTCCTCCACAAAAAGGTCCGGGGCCTGTCCCTCCGATCTCTCCGGTACTCCAAGGATGCGGACGTTGTTGCGCCTCGCACGCCCTTCATATTCCTCCAGCTTTCTATCGAACTGAATCCGAGATGCCGTCAGGGCTCTCACCTCCCGCTGAAGTTCCGACACATCATCTGTGAGGCTTGTTGTTTTAATTTCAAGTGACTTGACCTTCTTGGTTGTTTTGGTCAGGTCAGCACGGATGAGGCCCACCTCGATGGTCACCGTGTCCAATTTGGAGTTCATCTTGCCAAGGGAGGACTGAATCCCGGTGATCGCCACCATAAGATCCTTCATCGTCGGGTCCTCACCAGAGGGCACACCCTCCTGGCCACCCGTTTGAATACGCCTCTCCTCCACCAGGGATCCCTTGGAGAAACTATATTTTTCCACTCTATTAGAGTGGACCACTCTGGAGGTCCTCGATGTTTTCGACGGTAGCTTTTCAGTGTCGCCTTTCGCCACCATTGTCGCCCCTAGTTGGGTAACACCTCCGCCGATCGAGCAAGGCCGAACAGATGCGTCACAAAAGCAATCTGATCCTCTCAACACAGACAGCACCGTCCCAGCCAGAGAGCACAGTACGAACAGGTCTGGGAACGGGACCCAGAGGCCCCGCTGGTGCAACTCGACTTCCGTGAATTCAGTGCCACCGAGCACTTCCGGTCTCACTCGCCGTTGTTATTGAACTCCACAGCGGGCAGTGCCACACGCTGGGTCCCGGCGACATTCCCAGGAGGCCCAAAAAGTTCAGACGACAGTATTAGAGCACCGGAGCTCCTAAATCGTTCGAAATTTCACCTGGTGGCTCCGGCACTGGTCCCCCACCCAGTGGTGTGGACAGGGCTCAGGATAATGTGCCGGATGGCAAGTCAGGATGTGACGGCCAGCGGAGCCGATGCTCGAGCAGCCATCTTGGTCGCTGGCATGGCTCCTCCTCCCGCACTTGTGATTTTCAACATCACGGGGAAATCCCTGCGATGGGGATTCCCTCTCAAAGGGCTGCAGCTCAGCGCTGCGCAGCCCACGCTCTTCCTCCTTCTTGGCAGAATTTGAATATAGCACTCACAGGGCGCAAAGGCAACCAAAATTCCTTAGATTACGGTCCAAGGGCATAGCTGGGCCCAGGGAGGCCAGCACACAGGGCCCTCCAGAAGGGAGGCAAGCCCCCATGGTGGTTCCTCCTGGTCCCCAGCAGCAGCAAGCCCTCAAAGGTCCAGGAACAGCATACTACATGGGGTCACAGCCCCTACATTTATACACATATTCCTTTGTCTGCGCTGGCACTGGGGCTTGGGGGGACCAGATACACCTGGTTCTGGAGCATTCTGTTTACAGTGCTCACACCCTTCTTTGGGAGATGGGGGCTCGGCCATCAGACACACCACCGTGGGGCAGAGCCAGCATTCACTAGGGCAGGTACAATCCTATTCAGGGACCAGGGACTTCTCCTCCCACCACTCCAAGTACCAATGTCCCATTCAGCCTAGCGCTGACTCACCATGCCCCTCCTGGAGCCATACACACCTTACCAGCCCCTGTCACTCAAAAGCCAGACATGCAATTCACATCACATAGCACACAGAAATATCAACTTCTAAAAGTGGCATTTCTAAAATAAATCCGTGCACACCATTGCATAGCATTTATTATCGCCATTCCAAACATACCAAACTTGACCACGCGGGGCATCTCATATCAGGAATTGCCACTGAAACACTTATCAGGGATTCCCCAATGCAATCCTATGGGAGGGCAGCCCCACAGTAGTGAGGAACCAAAATGGCTGTGTGTCACTTCCAGGACATATCACACACTTAAGGTACATGTCCTATCTTTTACCTACAAGGCACCTTGTCCATAGGGTTAGCTAGGGCCTACCTTATGGGTGACTGACAGGTAGTAAAGGGGGGGTCACAGACATGGCAGACACTTTAGGTGCCACGTCATAGCAGCAGTAACACTGCGCGCACAGGCCCTGCAATGGCAGATGCCTGAGATAGGCTTGCAAGGCTACTTTGGTGGGTGACACAATCAGAGCTGCAAGTCCACCAGTAGCATTTAATTTACCAGCTCTGGGTATATGTGATACCACTTTACAAGGGACTGACAGGTAAATTAAATAGGCCAAACAGGTGTAGACCAATCTTACCATATTTCACACAGAGAGTACACACACTTTACACTGGACAGCAGTGCTAAAGTATCCAGCGGCCTAAAACCACCAACACCATGTCAGAAAAAAAGGCTAGGAGAAAGGCAAAAAGTTTAGGGGTGACCCTGCAAAAAGGGTCAAGTCCAACACTGGGTATACAAATAGGAGCCCTGAACGTTCAGAGGACGTTCCACGGAGCCACGAGAAGGTATTTACCAGAGAGTGTGCAGCCTTGATGATGTAAGTAAGACCCGAGCGGGTCTTTAAATATAGGCCCCCTCTGGTTGGCAAACATTAATGACCACTTGAACTAACTAACTTAACATTATATTTTCTACCGTCTTTTGCTGCAGTGTTCGACTACAGGTGCCCTCCCCTTCTGTGACAGCTCATGAGGCCATAAGTTCCTATAAATAGTGTATGTATAAACGTATGATCGCAATTACAATAGCGTAAGAGTGAAGTGAAATACTTAAATAAAAACATCTGATAAATGCCTTTTAAAACGCTGGGCATTGGATGCTTGCCATGTATATATGTGTGTGTTTTTAAGTGTTTTTAACTGTGTGACGAGTGACTACAAATCATCATTGGACAACACATCACCCACTCTGGAGAATGGTGCACCTAGATTATTTTGAGAGAAAAATACATCACGGTGGTATAAACTGCAAACTTTCCTGTTCCACATGATGGTGATATGATGATGATATGCTACATACAGTGTCATTTTTTGTTCTTTTACAGGTTATAAAAGATACCAAATGGGTATGTTTTTTGCATGCTTAATTTGAGCATGAACTGTGTCTAAATATCATTTAGGCACACTAATTACATATATTAAATGTGTGAGTAAAGTAGGGATCACGCAGGGTCTTGAAGAAGAAAGCCAACTCATTAAAGTATACCCCCTACGTCTCCCCATTTTATGTTTCCAGGAAGGGAAGCAAATAAAGTTTAATTTTTCTACTAGCAAGGCAATTTTTAATTCGCACCACTATCTTCCCTGACCCTACCACTCCTATCTCCGCACTACACATATATTTTTTTCACTGAACTAAGTGCTCCCGTGTCTTTGTAGGTTACAGCACACCCCGCCCCGTAGAGGGACGGGAAGACCCCCATGATGAAGCATGACACTGAGGGATTCTTAGTGTGTGAGGGATATTTTAAAAGCACATAGTGTTTCCCATAACAAAGTCTTGGTTTTAACACAATTTCCCATCACCAGCATTATAACTCTCCAAACAAGGAAGGATATATTGTAAAGTAGTGGAACCTTCTTGTTGAATTATAAATGTGCAATACTCTGGTAGATTACCCTTGATGCACTGTCTGACACTAATGCTCCACTATTCTTTACCTGTTGCACGGGCCTACTATTAGTCATTGTTGGCCACTGTTCCAACAAAGTGCAATGCAACCCTTGTATCATAGTACACAGGTATATGGGACCTTTCTTGGAGAGGATTCTATGGCAGAAGCACATGGCTTTAAAGCTAATTATTTTCTCCAGTGAGAGCTAGAGGAGGGTAGCGAATACCACTGATGCCCCTCTGGGGAGATTGAGAACCAGACGAACTGCTGCATTTTGGATTCTTTGAAGTTTTTTTTAGACTCCCTTATGTTTCTCCTAGGTGAAAGATGTTACAGTAATCTGACTGTGATGTTACAAGAGTGTGTAAAATGATTTTATGTGACTCGATCGAGAGCAGGTCAAGGGTCTTTCTTTAAGTTTTATGGGTTTCGAAGCATTTCCCTGCTACGCTGCTAATCTAGTTCTTAAAGGTCTTCTATGCCGACGACACCCAGCTGATCATATCCCTCACCGAAGACCCCCACACCGCCAAAGCCGACCTCCACAGAGGAATGAAGGCCGTAGCCGACTGGATGAAGGACAGCAGACTGAAGCTGAACTCAGACAAGACGGAGGTCCTCATTCTCGGACCCACCCCATCAGCCTGGGACGACTCTTGGTGGCCCACATCGCTAGGCACAGCCCCGGATCCCACAGACCACGCACGCAACCTGGGGGTCACCCTTGACTCCACCCTCTCCATGACCAGGCAAGTCAACGCCGTCTCCACGTCCTGCTTCAACTCCCTCTGCATGCTCCGTAGGATCTTCAAATGGATCCCTCCCGACACGAGAAAAACCGTCACCCAGGCACTCATCACCAGCAGACTCGACTACGGGAACGCCCTCTACTCAGGAACAACAACCAAGCTCCTGAGACGACTTCAACGAATCCAGAACGCCTCGGCATGACTGATCCTTAACGTCCCCCGAGGCAGCCACATCACACCCCACCTGAGAGGCCTGCACTGGCTCCCTGTCAACAAGAGGATCACCTTCAAACTCCTCATCCACGCACACAAAGCCCTACACAACACCGGACCCACATACCTCAACAACCGTCTCAGCTTCCACACCCCCACCCGAAACCTCCGCTCAGCCAACCTCGCCCTCGCCACAATTCCTCGTATCTGGAAAACCACCGCCGGCGGCAGATCCTTCTCCTACCTTGCCGCCAAGACCTGGAACTCTCTCCCCACCAGCCTACGACAGACTCAGGACCTGCTGGCCTTCAGGAGACTCCTCAAGACCTGGCTCTTCGACCATTAGCGGCACCCCCTCCCCCCCAGCGCCTTGATAAATGTTGTGATTGATTGATTGCAAGGTTAGTTTGGAATCGAACTACACCCCGAAGTTTTTGACTTTAAACATGGGTTCGCAAATCTGGCCTAGAGCATCAGTCCACCCGCTGATGACCAGATGGATGGGGCCATACCCACAATTAGGATCTCGGTTTTATTGTTTAAACAGCTGTTAGCATCCACGAGGCCAACTCCGCCAAACTGTTTCGCTTGCTCACCCCCTGCCTGGGAGAGAGTCACAATTAGTTGAGTGTCATCAGCATATGACACTAATTTAATCTTGTGTCTCTCATTAATCTCTGCTAGGGGCAGATGTAAATGTTAGGCTCAAAATAGAGCCCTGTGGTAGGGTTAGAGTCTCTGACACAAGAGGCCTCTAGGCAACTTGGAAATTGCGATCAAGCAAGAAAGAGGCACGCCTCCACCTTCATTCAACCGTGATATGGCAGAAGTCTAAACATACAAAGAAGGACTGACCATTTAAGCTGCGTCTGTCATGAGGACAGGCCTTCTCAAAGATAGTTTGTGTGAGAGCGCATTGCAGTTTTAAGTCATAATCCATGATGTCTAAGACCTATTGTTGCGGGAGGAGCATGCACCCTTTCTCTCCTGCATCCACCACACCACCACTGGTAGAAGAAGAATGGAAGGGTGTAGGGATGAACACAAGGGAAAGAGGTGTGGCAACAAACAACAAACTAAAAAACCAAGCTAAAATCAAAGGCTACATTTTTTTTACCAAAATAGCAAATGTGGTAATCCACTAACCTCCAGAGGTCCCACTTGGACCTACAGAATGGGTAATCCTAAGGAAAATGTTAGTGCAGATTGCAGGACAGATATATCACCCAAACGGAAACTGATAGATGCTCCCTAAATGGTACTTAGCATTTGCTAAAGGGGGAAACAAGATACTGCGCCTACTAATCAAGCACACTGGAGGTGGGGCAACACACTATGATCTCAAAATGATGTACATAAACAAGAATATCACAAGTGTACATACATCACTAGTCACAACACAGAACTCTTGTAGAGGATCAACCTTTGCATCTAGTAGATGCATGATCTTCATTAGTACGCTGACAAAGTGCACACCAATGTTTAGTGTTTCTCCTCACATGATAGCACACTAGATTGCGCAAAAATAAAGAGTTTCTAGGGTGGTTAAAAGAGAATACAATATACACCAAACTTAGCTGCACACCTAAATTAACCTTAGTGTAGCTGGTTTTAGAATGTTCAGCAGTTTGAATGCGCAGAGTGAAAGGTGCCAAGCTCTCCTTTATCCAGGTCCATGGCCAGAGGCCACAAGTAAGGCCACAAAGCCACTACCAATGAGCTTGGGGGTCGCGGTACTAATGGCAAAGTGGGATAGCCCTAAATAGAGTATGTATCAAATCCAGATGGTGACGTTTGATCTTTTATTTTATTTATTTATTTTATGCATTTTTATATAGCGCGGACTTTACCCGAAGGTGTCAGAGCGCTTCACAGTAGGAACAGAACTGATACATTAGGAGAAACATTACAAATGAACAAATTACAAAAGCAAACGTTAAGTTCCATGAGACAAAAATGACAATTGTGAGCAAACAAAATATAAGAGGTAGAAAACGGTGCATTACAGGAGGAAAAAGTGACATGTGTGCAGGTTACAAAAGCGTACAAAGTACAAATAGATCTATAATACTGCAAAACATGGCTGACACTCAAGCACAAGCACATACGTTACGTAAGCAATGGTGGCACTTGTGCAAGTATCTAAAGCAAACAAAATGTAAGAGGTAGCAAACAGTGTGTTACAAGAGAAAAGTGACGTGTGCATGTTACAAACGAGTACCAAACACAGGTAGAAGGATAATGCTGCAATAACTGGTAGAACACACTGGGAAGGCACTTTCAAAGTCATAGAGAAAAGGATTCTATATAATGGAGGGTCTTCCTTCAGATAATAGAGAGGGTGTGAATTACATTTGGAAGTGTCTTTGAAGGAGGAGAACTTTGAGGTCAGTTTTGAAGGCCTGGGGGGAGGTGGTGGTCCGGAGCTGAGGCGGAAGTGAGCTCCCGATTCTCACCGCGTTGCCTGAAAAGTATTGGGCCATCGATCTTTCCTTCTTAAAAGTGGGAGGTTCAAGCAGTAAATTTTCCGCATTACATGATGGTCTAGAGCCTCCAGAGAGTTTCAGTTTGTTCACCAGGTATCAAGGAGAGCAGGAGTGGAAGGCTTTGTGGGTGATACAGGCAGTCTTGTAGATAGATCTTGCCTCGATGGGAAGCCAGCGGAGGGTGGATAGCATGGGTGTGATATAGTCACTTCTTTTGGCCTCATAAATGAAGCGAGTGCTGAATGGAGAATAGATTTAAGGGGGGACAGGTGGGATTTGGGCAGGCCAGTGAGAAGAGAATTGCAGTAGTCCAGTCTGGAGAGGACCAGCGATTGGACCAAGGTATTAAGGTCTTGCTCCGGGAAGAAGCGACGAATTCCCCAAAGAAGACGCAGTTGGTATCGAGCAGACTTTGCAATGGAGGTGATGTGGGAGATTAGATTAAGTTTTTTGTCGAGTATGACACCCAGGGATTTTGCGCTGTCAACAATGATGGGTTTATTGTTAAGTAGATTCAACTGATCCATCCATGATTGAACCGGGGGAGGAGAGAGTGAGGAGGAGAGGAGCAGGAATTCAGGTTTGAAGGGATTCAGAATCAGTTGATGTGTTGACATCCAGTTTTGAATGGAGTCAGGAGTAGAGCTTAGGACGGAGATATCGTGAGTGAAGACAACCTTGAGGTAGATTTGAGTGTCGTCTGCGTAGAGATGATAGTGGACCCGGATTTACTTAGGAGATCTCCCAGTGGTTTTAAATAGAGATTGAACAGTGTGGGTTCAAGTATAGAGCCTTGAGGAACACCTTGACCTACCAAAGATGGAGGTGAAAGACTGTTTGCTATTTTGATCATTTGGGATCTATCAGACAGGAAGGAAGCAAACCATTTAAGCACAGTGCCCTCCATGCCCATTCTCTGTTGAAGAGTGTTGAGGAGAGTGTTGTGATTGACAGTGTCAAAGGCTGCAGAAAGGTCAAGGAGAATTAGAAGACAAGACCCTCCCGAATCGAGTATCCGCAGCGCGTCATCAATCACTTGCAGCAGGGCTGTTTCAGTGCTGCAGTTTTGGATGAAGCCGGACTGAAAATTGTCAAGAAGATCATTGTCCTTGATATGACGAGCGAGTTGTTTCGCTATACATCTTTCTGTGATCTTCGCAAGAAAGGGTAGGATACTGATGGGGCAGAAGTTGTTGAGGTCATTCGCATCAGCAGTGGGTTTTTTAAGCAGAGGGGTGACCTGCCCAGTTATGAAGGGGACAGGAAGGGAGCCTTGACAGAGGGAGAGGTTGACTAGAGTGGTACAATAGGGAAGCGAATGGGTATAGAAGTCAATGGCAATAGCACTAGGGATGGGGTCAAGAGAATGGCTGTAGGGCTTTGTTTCGCGGAAGCAATTGAGGAGGGCATCTTCAGAGATGGGGGTCAAAGTTCTGCCAAATGACTAGTGATTTGCGCTCCTCATGAGGGATAGGATGAGCGACCTGATCCACCAGTGATTTCACTTTTTCGTCAAAGAATACAGCGAAATCCGCTGCTTTCTTTGTAGAATCCTCCAGCTTGGAGGTTGGGGGAGAGCAGTTAGTATTCTTGATGAGATCAAATAGTTTTTTGGGTCTATTTTTGGCTGAATCGAGGAGGGTTCTGAAGTGCGACACTTTCCCAAGGAAGATGTGCTTGTGGTACTTGGATCTTGCTGAACGAAGCATGGTCAAATTATCGGTGGAGGGCGCTTGCCTCCATTGTTTCTCCAGGAGTCTTAGGTGCTTCCTTTCTTCATAGAGGGATTTGTTGAACCAGGGTGCTGAGGGAATGGGCCTTTTCTTTTTGCTTTGGAGAGGAGCGACGTTATTGATTTCCACTGCAAGGACTGTGAGGCATTGGGAGGTGAGATCGCCAACATCTAGGTTCGGGTCTAGTCTTGGAAGTGACAGCAAAGCTGAGTCACAGAGAGAAACGGTGTCAATATTTTTAGTGTCACGAAACCAGGAGGTAGCCCTCTTAGGTTGACCAAGAGTTATATAGTGTGCAAGGTGAGGAGAGAATGGGATGAGGAGGTGGTCAGACCAGTCTACATGAATAGGGGTAGCGATAGAAAGCATGCCTGCTTTAGAGATAACAAGGCCCAGGATTGAGCCCTTGGAGTGTGTTGATTATGTGCAGTGTTGCATAAGATCATTTGCAGAGAGGAAGGTGGCCATCGAATTCACGGAAGAGTCTTGTGGTACGCCCCAGTGGATATTGAAGTCACCCACGGAGGTCTGACTGTCACTTTGCGAGTATTGGTCGCTGATGAAGTCAGTGAGCTCCTCCATAAACGCAGGGCCGCTGCCAGGCAGGCGTTAAACGGCATGGAATCTGAGGGGTGAGCGGTGGTGTAGTTGAAGCTCAAGAGATAGGCATTTAAAAGTGCGGAAGGAGCTGATACGAAAAGCCTTAAGTTGAAGGGAGTTTCTAAAGATGACTGCAACACCTCCCCCAATTTTTTTTTTCTGTCATTTCTAAAAATCAAATAGCCTGTGGGTAATAGGAGATCAAACATAGAGTGAGAGGTATCGTTGAACCAGGTCTCTGTGAGGAAGAGCATGTCAATATTGTGAAAGGTGATGGTATCGGAGATTTCAAGTTTGTGTTTTCTTGCAGATCTGCAGTTGTGGAGCAGACAGCGCAGCTCTGTCAAGACTGTTTTGGTGACGGGGGCACTTGGACTATGAAGAGTGATAGGGATATTGTACTTAGAAGGGGGTGCACGGGCGCGTTTTGGTGGATGCTTGGCTCTGACAGAGGAGATGGTCAGAATAGTGTAGATAGTTGGGTTACTCGGAGATGCAAGTTGAGGAAGGGTAGCGTTCAAGGGTTTGTGTGGATTAACGATGGTTGCAGACGACTGGTTATGCTTGGCTATATTGGGATGGGGGGCGAGGTGCATCTTGAGGGAAGGTGAGAGTTTTCCAAAGGAGTAGAGGTGTAAGGAAAAGTGGAGATCTTGGAGCTTAAAAATGAAATGGTTGCTACAAGCTGGGAGATGGAGGTGACAAGAGAGCCTAGCTTAATTTCCAGAGAGAGTAGGGCAGAGCAAGGAAGGTTGTGTGGCTCGATGGAAAACGGAGGGGGTGGAATTGGTGGTAAAGGCAGGACAGGAGGAGGACAGGAGGAGAGTTGGGGTCTAAGGTTCATAGGAGGGGAAAAGTGGAGATTGAGAGCGGGAGTTGGTGTATCAGAGGTGGAGGGTGGGTTGTCTTAGTTGGCGCTGCAAGAAAGAAAGGAATTAAGGACAAATTAAGGGGGAGATGGGTGAGGCTCAAGGAGGTGGGGTAGAAGGAGAGGGGAGGGCTGTGTGGAATCATAGGAAAGCAGGAGGTTAGGGCGGAAAGGAGGGGAGGTGGTTGGAGAGGTCCTGTCAGCTCGGAGAGGTGGCTGGGAGGGACCGGGCATCTGGCAGAGTGAGGGGGTTTGGGAGAAAGGGAAGTTGAATAAAGGAAATGGTTCTGCTGGGCCGAGGGAGGGAAATGGAAAGGGTTCCCAAAGGGGGAGAAGGGGTAGCATAGCAATGCTGGAGGAGTGGGGGGAAGGAGCGTGATGCAATGGGTTTGTGGAGAAATCGGGGTAAATAGCGAGGGGAGGAGGGGGTAGAGAATAGGGAGAGAGGGAGGAATAAGGGGAGCATAAGGAAAGTTAACTGGGGGAAGGTTGGAGGAGCGGTGGACTAAGAAGGGGGGTGGCAGGTAGGAATAGGTGGGAGGAGATGCGATTGGAGGACTGGGACGGTGCAGATTGGACGAGGAGCGAATTAGCTAGAGGTAAGGCTGAAGGGATAAAGGGGGGTTGTCCTGTGGGGGGGATGTGAGAGGGGGGCACAGGAGAGGGGGAGGGTTGATGGCCAACCTGTGCTTCTTGGGGGTGCAGCCTATTAGAGTGTGGGGGGTAAAGGGAGAAGAAAGGGAGAAATGGGTCGAGCTAGATGAGTCATGGGATGACCCAGTCGCAGAAGAGGGGAGTAGGGAAGGGAAGAGGTGGTCAAAGAGAGAGAGACAGGTGTCTTTCTTTGCCTTGGATCATGACAGTACCGTTGTTATAGAGCGAGATAGTAAGGGAGCCGTTGACACACGCAGATGGGAAAAGTTTTAGTTGATAGAGGAGGAGGAGGTGACGTTAATGGAATTATATAAGCTGGTGGACCAAGAGGGGGTGTTGTGAGTGAAGAAAATTAGATCGTTTTTGAGCCTCCCAAACCAACCATTGTAAAATTGATCAACAAAAAGGGAATCAGGGAAATGTTCAATAGTGTTATGCTTCAATCGTTTTACTGAAGCTTTCGTCTGGTTGGGAGGATAAATGATTTTGTAGCAGTTCCTTCCAGGTTTAACTTGAGTGGTGGCCATATTGGGACAATGAGGAGGAGGAGGGCGGGGGGATAAGAAAAGGGTGCTACTAGTAGAGCCGTGGTGAGGAGAAATAAACGGACGTAGAGGGGGCACATATTCCAGACGTCAGGTGAAGATAGTTGCACTTATGTGCCATCCGGGAGATGAGGTGAGTAGGCACAGATCGCTAGCAGAAGAAGATGGGGGGCTTCGAAGTCTCTGCGGTACCGCTGGTGTTTGTTGGGCCCTTCATCTAGGTATACAGGATGCCACTTGGCACTAGATGATATTTACAAAGGGAATTGTTTACATATGACAGGGCCAACTGGACCACTGTCAGAACCATCACAAAGCAAATTTAGTAAAAATAAAACAGATCATAGACGAACACCCAGTATCCACTGGTGATCCCTGTACTTAGCATCAGCCTGTAGCCAAACTCACATTCGGCACCAACCGCATCGTACGCCCATAATTTCAACAGACTAATATTGGACCCTAATCTCCTGAGAATCACTAACATTAGGGGCATAAAGCACGGGGTGGAACAAAATCTCACTAGCATAACCAAAATATGCACGAGAAACTCATCATCATGAAACCACCTTTAGAGGTACTCAGAACAGGGTGCGTAAATCATACTACTTGAAAAAACATTTTATACTACATAAAAAACATTTCCTAGCACCACAAAATCGTAATAGGGCCTGAAGCCTTGTATCCAGAATGGCACTAAGTGCTGCTGGCACTAACTGGCACTAAGTGCTGCGCAGCTGACTGGCACTAAGTGCTGCGCAGCTGTAAAGAGGCCTAAACGGTGCAGCTGGCACTACTTGCTGCGCAGATGTAAAGAGGCCTAAACGGTGCAGCTGGCACTACTTGCTGCGCAGCTGTAAATGAGGGAGAGGCAGCCAGGGCACTAAAAGTGTCCTTTACGTAGATAGGAAGAAGCGTTGCAGCTGCCCGCGCTGTTGCTGCACTTGAACTATTGTCTAATGGTAATGGTTTATCAGTAGCACAAGGGCGATGTTAACCCCTTCGACGCTCATGACGAGCTGGGCTCGTCATGAGGTAGCCTCCTCGCACGCTCATGACGAGCCCAGCTCGTCATGTAAAGTGCACTTTACAGATTCCCAGCGTACGGGCGGAATTCCGCCCGCACGCATGCGGTTAAGAGGAGAGTTCCTGAACCAGATCTGTAGTGCTTGTGTGCTACGTATTTAAAGTGGGGCAATTACATCCGTTACACAACCGTTACGAACCTGCATGCGTTAGCTTTGCAAAGATCTGAAGATACTCTGCCACTCTGTGGCCTACTGTTAAAACCTCTCCGATCCCTTAATTCGGTCGGTATTCCAAATAGAAATATCTGACAGAAGCCGCTCCGGGACAAAGGAAAAGACAGCCGGGAGATTATGCCGCCATTTTGACATCATAATATGAAAGTGGCCTAGCCCCAATCTGGCTGCTAGGACTCCAACATGCAACAACAAAACAATGAAGTTTTCATCTTTAGTAATTTAATACTTCTTAATTCAGATGGATAAACACAATCATCATATTAATGCATAGTTAAACAAAGCCCTAAACATGTAGACACAATCTAAGTACATGAATAGACAAAATCGTTTCTATTTGATGTAAACTCAATGCATTTCGGGACTTGGAGTTTCTTCGTCAGGGGTATTCTGTGAAAAGAAAAAAGGAAGCATTTCAAATGATGCACATGTCAACTGAAGTACATGAGTTCAAAATCAATATGTAAACATTTCTCATTGATACACATGCTAAAAATGAATCTATCGATCACTGACACATAAGATCTTAATACGTAGTGGCATCAATCATATCCTGCCTGCAGGTTACACCTGCTATAAAAACACTAAACTTGACTGCCCTCCGTGTTCTAATGCGAATCTATGAGTTTCAAAAGCATAACACATACCACAACCGCGTTTCAACTAACCTCGTGAAACTGACAGTCACCTTACAAAAAACTGTGGAAAGTTCTGAATCTTCGGATTGTGTCGAAATCTGCAAGAACTGCAAAAATACTGCTAATGAAGTTCGAGTTTGAATACAAACTTATTTTACACCAAGACCAAGTTTTTAGCTGACTCTTCAATATGCTCACCTGTAATAAAGGTGATCAACCACCTCGACGGTTTCTCCCGGGCGTATAGTCTCAAAGAGCAAGAATATTTCAACAAGCCACCTAAAATGATGATTAAGAGTGCGTATAGGTTATACTGTTCTGGCTTTAAAGTTGAGACTAATAACATATGCGACCGTAGCTCACCTCGAGTAAATTTCGAAAGTAGAGACCTACCCACGAAACAGTTCTGGACGTACATAGAGCTGCAAAATAATAAATACAGCTTTTTTTTTAAAAAACATTATCCCGTCAAAAAAGACTCTGCTAAATGCATGCTACCGCCTCTATGATCAGCTCACCTCCGAAACTCCTTCCGTGTCGAAACGTTATTTCCCAAAAAGTTCAGGTGTCACTGACTATCTACTAATACACAAAGGGGGCCCCCTGTAGGAGATACGGGCAGACGTCAGGGGAAAAGTACACTACTAAGGGGAAAATGTCTACCCTAATAAATCTAAAGGTGGCCCATGAAGAGTCCAACATTAATTAACAAACAACAAGGAACTCACCGAGGGGTCACAGGGAGGTCACACGGTACACCACAGGTTATATAAGAAAGTATAAAATCTTTATTTTCTTTTTTTCATATTTAGTCAGTGCAAACGTAATCCATAATGTGTCATATCCTAATACACCGATTGATTTATTCATAAAACATGTTCCAATAAATATTAAACACTATCACCCCACAACGCCTCTCAACAGCCACCTCCTTTCAAATCATTCAGTCACACTCAGACATTCACCAATCTATTAAACAGAAGTAACACATTCCTCAACGAAATCCCCAGAGTGACACAAATAATAATGGGATCCTGCAAGATCTTCGTAGCAAATTGCCAAGTTGTTGGGCACAGGATCCAGAACACACGTAAAGCCAACGCGCGTTTCGGTGCTCAGCCTAGGTGAACAGGTGCACCTTCATCAGGGCTCTCACGCCGAGGTAGTGGGGGACACAACACATAAGAAAATAGTCCGTGGTCAACCTGTTGTTAATAGAAAAAATTACATTTTTAGAATATACACCTTTATGCACCGTGCCACCATTTTTACATTTATTCTTCCACATGGAGTCAATACAGGGTAACATTTAATTAGATGTGCAATAGTTATTCCTCATGTATTAATCATAGAATATACTAAATTTAGAAACAGACCCCTATTTCGGTGAGCTCCAATGCTGTAGAGATAAATATTTCCATAGTACTTATATAAACCTTGTATTTAATATCTGAAAGGAATTCCTGGAACCCACAACATCTCATACACCACTTATATCAAACAGTCATTCTAGTATTTCGTCACTCGGAATTATCTGGATACCCCAGAAGGCACAATTCAGAAAAAGTGGCAGAGAAAACGGAGAAGGAGAGAGAGATGTAAAGCTCATTACTCTGGCGAAGTACATTTACCTCTCATCCTAGTTCTCCAAATCTGTAAATTTCAACAGTCTATGTTAATAAGACGAAGACACGCTCGATGTCGATAGCAAGTTTAAACGACTGGTCAGATGGCACCTGGTTGAAATAAGGCAAGAAAACCCCCCCAATGGGAAGTTTCAAAACCGGTTTAGGACAAGCGAACATATTTATGCCTCTCTCTCCTGGGCCACCGTAGAGCCCTCTCTTTTTAATATACAACTTACCCGCTGTGAGTAAATCTATAGGGACGCGTGTTTCAAATTTCACGTCTATGCTTCGGATTCAGCAGACCGACCCGTTCCCGATTTCACCTAAAACATTATATGTATACATACATCAGTGTAGTCCCTGCCGCTCTTATAGGAGAAAGTACAAAGTTTCTAAGGGCCAGATGTAGGTAATTCATATTTACCGACTCTTAAATACCGAATTTTACCGATTCGGTATTTAAGAGTCGGTAAATATGAAGGGGGGAGATGTAGGTATTTCAGATTCTGTAAATACCGAATCGTTAAGATTCGGTATTTACCGAATCTGTAAATACCGAATCGGTATTGACCATTAATTCCTATGGGCCTTGAAGCCCATAGGAATCAATGGGCAATACCGATTCTGTAATTACAGAATCGGTAAATACCGAATTTTGCAAGGGTGCAGGGGGTGTCACTTTGACACCCTCTGGCACCCCAAAAATAGGCATGTGCGCCATGTGGCACACAGACATGCCCTAAGGGCATGTCTGTCTGTCACATGGCTAGGTGTGCATGCACACATGTGCATGCACACCTGAATTCGGTATTTTAACACCCAATTGGATTGGGTGTTAAAATACCGTATCTGAAAGGCCTGCGGCACTCAAAGATGTGCTACCTACATGTGCTTTTACAGACTCGGTATTTTTACCGAGTCTGTATTTACCGATTCGGTAATTTTACCGAATCTGTAAATACAGATTCGGTAAAATACCGATTCTGTAAAGCATGCTCCTACATCTCAAAATCCAATTACCGGTCGGTAACGGCCGAATTCGGACGTTACCGACCGGTAATTGGCCACCTACATCTGGCCCTAAATGTCTAAAAAGGGGCTACATTCAAACACCTAAGAAATTCCCTCGTTTCTTTTCTCAGTTCGAAAATAGGTTAAAAAAGGTTAACTATCCACGCATTCTCGTCCGAATGAGAGAACCTGCGGTTGTAAGAGGCGGTCCTTTAAAACAATTCCAAACGTACCAACGAATTGCCGGCACAGCATGTTTCACTCCTTTTGCGACCGTCCAAATCAGCGGCTCAGCAGAAATTCCATACGTGCTCTATGAGGTAATCAAAAAAAAGCACGAAAGGTTACATGTAGGACCTGAACGGTAAGATTTCCGCTTAGACCTATATAATATACAGCGTCATTGCTAACATGGACGGATACGCACAGGGTCCGAGCGAAATTAACAACAAGGGGTTTCCTCGAGAGGAGAATAACCTCCCAATAGTAGAGCCCCTCTTACCTCGTGCCGCAGGATGGATCAGAGCATACGGGGCTCTTCTTGGCGGTTACAGTGCTAGCAGCTATCAAGCAACCGAAAACCGTGGGTTTCCGCTGTTAAAGAAGGGTGTTACAACCACGCCCCCTTCCTTTCTAACCTCCAACACCTGCCCGCCTCACTCACGTGGCTGGATATCGTAAATAAGACCTGGCACGGGTTGGGGAAAGAAACCCATTCCGTTTCAGCGCAAAAACATGGGACCGTTTAAAATCAAAGTTCGGTCCTTACAATAAGCAGGAAGAATCCTTCGCGTGGCTTCGATATCCATGAATCCGACACTAGATGCTAATGCATGTGATATACACGGGCAGATAACATTGCATTGCAAAACAAGGAAATGTTTATATGTAACCACGTCGTCACTTTCAAATTACAGGAGAGTCATAGGGGGAAAAAAGGAAAGGAGACAAAAAATCTCATAATAAAGCATTCTCCCAAGGGCAGCAATCGTTCAAGCCAGTTTTTGCCGAATCCAAAAGAAAAATCCAAAAAACTTCCCTTTTCTTCCTGATTAGAGTCAGGTCCTTTCCTGGAACAGCGCGAATTTTCTCGAGTATCGACCATCTGAGATCATCATCACTGTGATTAGCAGTACCCCAATGAGATACAAGTGGGGCCCCACTTTTGCAGTTCCGAATACAGGATTTGTGCTCACAATCCTGGTTCTGCACTCACGTCCCGTCTCACCCATATAGAGGAGTCCACACGGACAAATGACAATTGCTCATGCCATTGAGTTGAATGGTCTGATTGCCTATCAGTAATGTGCTGCCAGTTAGAGCTTGCGGACATGCATGGCAATTTCCGCAGCGGTGATTCCCCGTCACCAGGGGGAGACCCATCACTCCAACTTGTTTTAGCTCCTTGGTGTTCCTTGTAGTCCCTTTTACTAAGTAGTTACGCAGATTCTTGTTGCGTCGAAACGCAAAAATGGGTCTGGGGATCTGTTCTTCTGAATCATTAGCATTAAGGATATGCCACTGCGAGTTAATAACTTGTCTGATCTTATTGTTCATTCCAGAATATTTCATGATACACACCATACAGTCCTTCTCATTGCGATCACGTTCCGTGAACATGCTTTCCCTGTTGAAATATCTCGCTCTTTTAAAAGAGTCTCTAATCAGACGGCGAGGATACCCTCTCTGTAACAATTTTTCCTTTAAGATGTCTGACTGGGTCAGAAAGTCATTCAAAAGAGAACAATTTCTTCTCAGTCTAAGAAATTGACTAACGGGTATGGAGTCGCGTTGGCTGCGCGGGTGGAAACTGCCATACTCCAACAGTGTGTTTTTAGCTGTGGGTTTAGTGTAAAGGGAGACATAAAGAGATCCCTCCTTATGCCTCACCCAAAACATCAAGGAACTCGATTTGAGCACAGCTGACATTGGCTGTAAAAAGAAGATTCGGGTCTGCCGCATTGATCCATCTCACAAATTCATCCAACAGAGCCTGGTCGCCACTCCAGATGAAAAAAATATCATCAATGAAGCGCGACCAGGCTCGGATGTTCTCAAAAAATGGAGCCACCTCATTATAGATGTGGATGGCTTCGAAATGGCCCATATATAAGCATGCCACACTCGGGGCACACGAGGCCCCCATGCTTACTCCCTTTACTTGATGGAAAAATTGTCCATTAAATTCAAAATAATTTTCAGTGAGAACAATTCTGAGAAAACTCATAATGGTGGATGCGTTCGCAACGTTGGCCTCCCCCATGATAGTCTCTTTCACAACGGCCAAGGCTCCCTCCTGTGGTATGTTTGAGTATAAGGACTCAAGGTCCATAGTTACCAATAAATCTGTAGAAGGATTGAAGGAAAGACCGTGTGACCTCCCTGTGACCCCTCGGTGAGTTCCTTGTTGTTTGTTAATTGATGTTGGACTCTTCATGGGCCACCTTTAGATTTATTAGGGTAGACATTTTCCCCTTAGTAGTGTCACTGACTATCTACTGACTATCTACCATGGGTATTTCAATCCCGCAAGCCGACGTAGCGTAATGACGTCGGGAATAATGAACATCGATGAAAGACTCTCGTACACACGAAACTGGCCCGCGAAGCGGCACTAAATCACAACTTACATCATAACCATCGACAACATTGAAGGATACATGGTCCTGCCGTCATTCAGTAATCATTATAAAAAGCGGACGAAACAATCCACTATCTGATGAATCTTTGTGAAAAAAGTGAATTGACACACTGTTTAAATTACACGGTGTTTGCCAATTAACACGATATACAGATGTGATGATACACCCATAGAATACAAACATATGATAATTCAACAGCATTATGAAAACAAAACATAAAATTTTAACATGAATCTAAGAACACGTGTACAGAACATTGAGATTATTTTAACAGTGCATGTCTTTGGTAAATTGATACCTATGTGTTTGCCTGTTCTTAGCCCTTGATGTGACATGTGACGGACCCTATTATGGGGTTATGACTTGCTCAGTAATTTGTTATAAGAAGCAGGACATTTCCAGCTTATCATTGAGCCCATGGGACATCATGGTCTGCAATTTCTTAATCCAAAAGACTTCCCTCTGAAGGAGGGCTCGAGAGTTATTGAATCCTGGCAATCGTGGTACCAGTTCAATGATTTGAAATTTAATTTGGGTGATTGAATGGCGTGCCTCTGCCCAATGAACTGCCAGACTTGTGGTACTACTTTTGTTACGTATTAGACTTTTGTGTTCTGATGACCTGATCTTTAACTTTCTCTCAGTCTTTCCAACATATAGAAGGCCGCACGGGCATTTGATCATATAAACAACGTGCTCTGAATTGCAGTTGGTACTGTGTCTTAATTGAATACTGGCTACTGTTCTGGGATGCAACAAAACATTTCCAGGGATCACATTGTTGCAGTTTTTGCAGTTCCAGCATTTCATGGTACCACTTGGTGTTTCAACAGGCGTTGCCTTGGTCAATCTTGTATTTGCGGTCAGTAGTTCTTTCAGGTTCTGTGCTCGAGTGAAAGCGAAGAGAGGTTTTTCTTGAAATAAAGATCCGACGTCAGCTTCAGATTCTAATATCTCCCATCTTTTGGAAATGATTCATTTGATATCTCTCGATGAAGTTGAGTATTTCGAAACAAATACCATCCTCTTGGTGTTTTTTTTGGGACATTTAGCCAATAACTGGTCTCTTGTTGTTTTCCGAACTTTATCAAGGTGCATATCCAAAAGTGGTTCTGGATATCCTCTGTTGATATAATTGTATTTTTGTTGTTCAAATGTTTCTTCACACACGAAGTCATCTGACGAGATCCGTCTCGTTCTCAAGAACTGGGAAACTGGTAAATTTCTAATCAGAGAAGGAGGATGACAACTTTGGAACAATAAAGCATTGTTTTTGTCAGTTGGTTTTTTGAATACTCTTGTCGACAGTTTTCTGGGTTTCAATTCAATCCAAACATCTAAAAAAGACAATGCTTCCTTGCTGATAGTGTGTGTAAACTGGATTCGAGGATCTGCTAGATTCAAAGTTCGAATGTTGGCCAGTAGCGAAGCTTCTGATTTTTTCCAGATCAGGAAGATGTCGTCAATATATCTCCATTTTGACATCAGGCAAATAGACGCTTAGAGTGTTTAACGAGTCTCTGGGCCAAATTAGCAAATAAACACCACACCGGAGCTCAGATGATGATCCCAGGATGAAACGCCACCCTTCAGCAAGGCACAGCGAGTCCTTGTAGCACCTCCGCCGTTCGCATCGCACCGTTGGCTTCATCCGCCATTTATAGCCACCATGCGCTCTCGGGACAGAACCTCGCCCATACGTCAGGGAAATGCCAATTTTGACCTCAAGTACATATATCCATCGGCTCCGCAGGAGTTCCGATCTTGAATTTCATGCTCCACAGTCACCCAGAGTGACAGCAGGGGAAGCTGTGCGGGCTCTGCATTAACCTCAGCCGCCTGCTTCCAGACAAATCAGCGTTTATCCAGCATCCTCGGTTCCACTGTGGCACCTCCAACTACCTGAGAAGCGGCTCTGCCGTGCAGCATGCCACGTCTGCCCTGGTGCCGTCTCTTCCGGACTTCTCATCCGCGCTTTCCTGGTGCTATAAAGTGGCGGCAGTGGCAGCAGCTCGTCCCGTGTCTAACTAACCGTGTTGCCCATGGCTTGGGTCCATGAGCCATGGCTGCATTGTGCCTTCTTCTTGCTAGGTCCACCGGTGCACACACACATGCGCCTCACCTCTCCGCACCTTTCTCGCTCCTTTCCCGCACACCGATCCTCCACACCCCGCTACTCGCTCTTGCTTACCGGTGCTGGCTGGGGGGTGGTGGATGTTGGGAGCACGATTATCCTCTGTTGAGGTTCTTCTGGGGCACAGATATCACCTCCTCACACTAGGTTCACCTGGGCGCATACCGGTCTCTTCTCCCACTCATCGCTACCCGTCCTTGACTCACTGATGCTGGCTGGGGATGGCAGAGGTCCACCGTTCAGCAGGCTGGGCAGGAGATGCATCAAGTCTGGATTCCTTGATGTAAAGCATCGAATGTTCATGATCAAGGCAACTTATATTTCAGAGCTTTAAAAATGGCTGCCGAGAGTTTGAGTTCTCTTGAGATCTTGGCCGACCGTCTCATGTTGTTGTTGAGGATGACTCGTCTGCTGAGGATGACTTACTGCTCTTGTGGTTGACTTTTCAGCTGAGGATTGCTCACTATTGTTGTGGATGACTTGACAGCTGAGTATGACTTACCAGTATTCATCACCATGTCTCATGTTGTTGTGACTGACTTGCCAACTGAGGATTATTTACTAATATTGTGACCCTTTTCAAAGGCGGGGGCAACATCTGTGATAGAGGTCAATTAAAGCAGAAACCAGCATGTGTATAGGTAGAGAGATCCCCTAATGCTCTGCCCAAAAGGTGACCTAAGGTGTTGAGCTCTATACCCTACATACCCTTCATACCCAAGACCATGATGAACTGAAAGTGTGAGCGAAAGTGCACATGGGTTCTATATCCTCAGTGGGAGTCGGAAGCTTCTTTTCAGCGGCACGTAGAGCGATCTCTGGTCCAGAATGTTCCGGATATACTTGCTGCGTGGCTGAATAGTCCTAATTCATGGCTGTTGCTGTTTGAAACAAATTTCCTGAAACAGTTAGAGAGGTGCGAACCCTTTCCTTTGATTTCCTTTGCCATTTTAATCTCTTGACTGTAGAGATTGGTACAACTTAGAGATTGCAATTGCAAGCCCGAGAGGCTGATAAACTGAGATCAGTATCAAAATTGTAAGAGCTAGGATTGTGGAATCTGTACTGTCAGTAAGGGAGAAAAATGTATCCCCCCATCACAGGAGTTGTCCAGACTTTTACCCAGACCTGCACTGTCGACCATGTGCTTGTTTTAACCCGTGTCCTTGTACTTGTTACTAGAACCAGCTAAGTTATCTTCTCAGATGTTGCCCTAGATCTCCTCAGCAATATATATTTTTTAATTATTTTTTTATTAAGCAACTAGATGTTCAGCATGACATTACAAACATACATAATTCATGTATCTTGTGCAAAATCTGAATAACGACAGCTTGTCATGTCAAAACATCAACAACCTCTGTTAGCATTGGTCTTTTACACCTCTAATTTCTAATTACAATATTTTACATCTATAGCATCACTGTATCCTTTCAAATTCCTCTGTGATCTACCTATCTACTCCATATTTTACGCCATTTACCAGGGCATCCTCAGCTTTGATATACCACCTTCTCGGCTGCGCAGCACCAGTCGAGGTCCTCTTCCTAATCTTTGACCCTGGGAGGTTGCATCTCCTGGCTATAATCCTTTTGACTATTTTAGCTGCTATCATAATCAATAATTTGGTATATTTTGGCCATGTGGTTTCTCCTGTAATGCATAATATATGCCATCTGGCATCTAGTGGGACCGTCTGACCTGACACCGTGGACATCACATACGTGGTCGTGCTCTAGTATCACTGCACCAGTGGACAGTCCCATAATGGCAGAAGGTGCCTACTCCGTCACAGCCCTTCAGGCATTTGTTCGAGTCACTCCTACCCATAGCGTAAGGTCTCCTCCTGGTTGTGTAGGATCTGTGTAGGATTCGTAGTTTTATGAGGCAGAACCGTGCGCTCAGGGCCACTTTTTTGGGGCTCTGTAGAGCCTCCGCCCAGTCGGCATCCTCTAGGATACCAATTTCTCAGAAATTTTAAGCTCAGAACAAGCCCTGCCAGCCATCACTGGCTCCTGTGATTGAGCCCAGCTGGGCCTATCAGCCTGGGGCCTCTGGCAAATAGAGGCCCAGCAAGACCCAATTCACTTGTGGTCTTTTGAGGACCCCATACGGCCAAAGTGCACCTTCTTTGCCATTGTTCTACAGCAATATTTCTACTTCTGAGCTGCTGTTCCTGCCAACCAAAGATTCTGTGGGACGGTTGTCAACTAATAGGCTGGGTCTCCAACAATACCGTCAACGGGGGCAAACAATACCTATCAGCTTGTGAGACTGACGGCGTCCCGAGCCAGAACAACGACCGGAAGTGGGGCATTCCGAGGAGTGACATCAACTCCAAACAGGAAGCGTTCGACGGACTAGTTGTCAGCCAGGAAGGGCGGACCCAAACAGGGAGGAGCGACCATAAAAACTGTACCCTATTGGAGGACGGGCGGCTTAAGCAGGAAGCGGTTTCCTGGAGCCCGGAGGAGGACGGAGAGTGTGAAGAAGCAGAGCCCAGCGGATCGGGAGAGGAGCCCATCAGATCGGGAGAAGAGCCCAGCGGTATCAACGCGGGAGAGGAGCCCAGCGGATCGGGAGGAGGAGCGGAGAGAGCAGGAGTGGCGGAGTCCAGTATCCAGGCGAGGACCCAACATCTACAGAGAAGGCGCATACACCCGGTGGCCCTAGGAAGGGAACAACCGCCCCGGGTCCGGACGGCACGGCCCTGTGGACGGGCCGTGGCCCAAGGCAAGTACAGTTAAGAGGTGCTTTCTGGTGGTGGCGGTGGGGTGGCGAGGGGTAGAGTAAAACACAGGCACATCGACCCTTTCCCTCACGGACCCTTTTTCCCCTCTCCCTGACTACGCAAGGTGGTGGTTGCACTAGAGTGATAAAGAAAACATCGGATGTGACTAATCCCGGCCTTATCTTTCTTTATATCCCTTCTGAGGAGCCCCGGGTAATCCACACCAGAGAAGACCAAACCAAGGGCGGCCCCGAAGACGGTCCGAAAGAACATCCGTTTCTGTTTCCTATGTTTAATCCTTATGTTTGTTAAAAACACTGTGAACTTAACCCTCAACAGTCATCTTCATTCTGGTAGACTAAAATAAAGCAATAAAGAGACTTGCAAGCAAAAGAACCCCAGACATCCTCTCCTCATTGTCAACCACCCTGTCCATCCTTACACAGCTCCAGCGTTATCCGTCAGAGTAACCTCAAGTTCCCCCTCCGTCCCCCTTGAATCACCACCTGCTATCTTGAGGGCAGCCAGGAGATCTGGCTTGAATGATATGGAGCTCATGGAAAAGAACTCAGTAATTGTAGTTTGTGGCTGTGCCTTGCTCCTCATGGCCCACATGATTGAGTGTCCAGGATGGTAAGTTTCTACACCACTTTGCCAAACAAATCCTCTGTTCTTTTGTTAGGGTTAGGCTCGACTTTCTTGTCTAAAGCTCCACTGCTGGTGCGATCCTGTCTTAATGGGCTGCATGACACAGCGGGGTCCAGGAGAAGCTGATTCCACTCGATCACAGGCCGTTCTACTGTTTTTTGGTGCCATTACCAGGGCTGCAGTACGCCCAACACAAAGCCTGGCTCCGAAAAGGCCTCCTCCAGCAAACCCCTTGTCAGACTGCTACGACCATCACAAACAGGGCAGCTCTAACCTCAAACAGCAAGTAAGTTGGGTAATTCAACCTGGAACCAAAACCAGAGATGTCCTGCATGTCCCTCCTCCACAATTGCCCCTTCTTTCCTCCTTAGTTTACAGCAAGTGCGGGAGCAGAGAAAGAGCATGCCTGCCGCAGTGCTACGCGGTCGCCATCTTCCTTGCTGTTGATCTGTCAGTTAGAATGTTTTTAAGTTTCAATTCTAGTAGATATTATGTTTATATATTTGCTGATCCGGGCTAGCTCTGTTAGGCTATTAGTGTTAAGGCAAAATTTCAAGGCTTCCCTATAAGTTACAATCCCATTAAAAAAAAAAACATTGGTTTGGGTAAATTGCGACAGGTAAATAAAAATTCAGGGGAGCAGCAAAGTAGGTGCCATATTTATAGATTTATAGGATTTACCATATGTGATATGCTAGATTGGTGATTGCAAGTACAGGGTTGAATCACAACGGAAGGAACTTTCCCTGAATACAGTTAAGAACCAAGAATAAGATTCATTCCATCACAGATGTGAAGACCAACAAATCTAATAAGGACAGGGCTGGAAATGAAAATGAACTACAATACTGTATCGCATCATGTAATGGTGCATGTGTCACTTCATTTGTGATATGTAATATGATGACATGAAATGAAGTGATTTACATATGCTTCACAATGAGTATGACTAAACTGTACATATTTTTTTTGGTTCGAAAATAAAGTATGGCTGAATAGAATTATGCGAGAAGATCTCTAGACAGGTTAATAAAATGCTATAAAAGGCTTAACTTCAAAGGAGTTCATGTTCCATATGATTTTAGAGCGAACAGGCTTGGTATTCAGCAATCAATACGATGCCAAAACTGTTTGCTCAAATTTAGTTAGACAACAGTTTGTTAATATTGAGTTTGTGTACAAGTCAATTAAATCTCTACTGCATGATGAACTAACACAATAAGTGTTTAACCCATCACATCCCTAGACTTTGATGAATTGTAAGACAAACTACTGCTACCCATTTTAGACATCTAGGAAGTATATCAGCAATTGGATCTAATGTAGCAGAAAGGTAAGCCATGGAACGTTTGATTTCAGCATGTGTTTGTTTTAGAGCTGACACTGCACACCCTTCTCTGTCATGACAGAATAGGTCAAAACCTGTTTCATAATTTTTTTTGGGATAATCAAATTTTATTAAAGTTTTAGGTACATAGAAAATCATTGGCATTAAATCACACATTGTATAAAAACACCCCATTCCCTCCAGCAATATCACAGCACGTAATAGACATTTCTGAATAAAAAACAGCTCTCCTACAACCGAGCAACATGGCGGACTTGGGCCCATCACGACGGAAGCAGGCCAAACCAATTGCCCCACACTTTGTTGAACATTTCTGGGCATCCCCGAGCCTCAAAGAGGGACTGCTCCTGTATCCCACACCAGTCCACCCCCTCCGCCATTTCTGCAGTGTTGGAGCCTCGGCCTGGGCCCATCTAGCCGCTATATCTCATTTTGCCACTGCTAGTGCCGTACCTAGGAAGCGTTTATCGGCCCGGGAGCCACCAGGCCGTCGAACACACCCAACAGCAAATGTCTTCGATCATGGGGAACCACCCATCCCAAAGCCTGCGTGAGTTCCTGCTCCACCCCTCCCCAAAAGCGGTCCTGTGCCGGGAAGAGCCAAACCATATGGTAGAAGTTGGCAGGGGCACCAGAGCAGCGTGCACAGTCCGGGGAGGCTTGTATGCCGCCCGAAAAAGGCACGCCTGGGTGAGGTAGGCAGCATGAAAGTAATATAGCTGGACCAGGCATAGCTTGAAAGATGTGGTTAGGGTTTTGGGTGCCATAAGGGCATCCCGCCAGTCGGCCTCGTCTAAAGGGCCCACCCACTCCTCCCACCTCTCCCTAAGCCGGTCCAGGGATGCGGGACAGTTGTTCACCAGGGCCCAGTAAATACGGGACACCCCCCCCTCTCCCCAGGTTACCCATCATTACTTGAGCTTCAAGGGGGCTGAATTCCGGGAGGGAGGTGGGTGCAGGGAGGTGTATGTGTAGGGCGTGCCGGAGTTGTATTTATAGAACTGGGAGTGTAGGAGAGTATGCCTGTGTTGTAGGTCAGAAAAGGAGCGCATGTGGTCCCCCACCCATACATCACCGAGTTGTGTTATCCCCACCAAGTCCCAGCGACGGAATCCCTCTAGGGAGGAGACCTCATTCAGCCAGGTGCCATGCCAAAGGGGTGTCTGTCTAGTCAGCTTCCAGTCCCAGGACACCAACCGGAGGGCAGCGCGCCAGGCTGTAAAAACCATTCTGGTGATAGGAGGCAGGGTTTGTGGTACAGGGGAGCCGTAAAGTAGGCTTTGAATCTGTGGGAAATCCAGGGCGGCGAGCTCCTCCCGGTAGGCTGGGTCCGACCAACCGCCCGCAAACCAGTCATGGATCACTATGAGTTTGGTGGCTAAATAGTAGAAATGGAGATTGGTGGCTCCCATACCCCCGTCGAAGGGGGGGATTCGGCAATGGGACAGGGACAAACGTGAGGTTCCTCCACCCCATAAGAACCGGATGAGTGCGCCAATTCCTAAGGTCTCGTTTCATCTGGGCGGCCAGGGGAGTAATGTTAAGGGCCCATTCCAATTCTGGCAGGAGGGTCACCCACACTCCCAGGTACTTAAATGATTGCCTCCGGAGGGGAATCATCTCTTGCCAATCGAAGCAATTCCGGGAGGGATGAAGGGGAATTAGGGTGGACTTCGCTGGGTTGAGACGAAGGCCAGAGACCTGTTCAAACTCAAGGAGAGCAGCTAGAGTCCTTGGGCCAGAGTGTTCCGGGTCGGCCAGGTAGAGCAGAACATCATCCGCATATAGGGCGATTTTATCCACCTGGTACTGGTCCCACGCCCATCCCCGTATAAGGGAGTCCTGCCGGACAAGCGCCGCCAGAGGCTCCATCGCCAGGGCGAATAGGAGTGGTGAGAGGGGGAAGCCCTGCCTTATGCCTTGCCAAATCGGGAATGGATCGGAGAGAGCACCATTAACAAGGACAAGGGCTCTAGGACGGTTGTAAAGGACCCGGATCAGGTGGCGGAAGGGGAGGCAGAAACCCATAAGCTCCAATACATCTCCTAAGTATCCCCAGTCCACCGTGTCGAAGGCCTTTTCAAAGTCTACGAGGAGGAGGGCCAGGTACGGGGAAAACCAGTGCCGATGGGCGAGCGCCAGTTGGAGGCGGCGGATGCAGTGACGGGTGCCTCTGGCCGGCATGAACCCACACTGGTCAGGGTGGACCAGGTCGGGCAGATGGGGCCGAAGTCGCTGAGCTATAGCTGTAGCGAAGATCTTAATTTTGGTGTTCAGCAGTGAGACCGGGCGGTATTCAGAGCAGTCTAGGGAAGGCGGTCGCGTCTTGGGGATGACCACGATGGTCACCACATTAGATTCGGTGGGGAAGGACCCATCCTCCACCACCTGGTGGAAGAGCTCCGTGAAGTGGGGGACGAGATCGTCGCGGAACGAAATAGTATTCTTGGGGGAAACCATCAGGTCCGGGCGTCTTTCCGGAGTGCAGTAGGGTGATAGCGCCATGGATTTCCTCCGCGGTGAGGGGGCCGTCCAGGGAATCCGCGACTCCACGGGGAAGGCACGGGAGACAAGTCCCAGACCTCTCCAGCAAGTCAACAAGGTAGGCTCCGGGGGGGGCGCAACACGTACAGGGCCGCATAGTAGTGAGCGAAGGTCTGCGCGATAGCCGCTGAAGTCATCTGGCGGGTCCCGTCGTCCGTTCGAATCTCTGGAATAATGCGGTGGGCCCTAGGGTAGGATATCAGATTGTGAAGTAGTTTGCCATTTTTGTCACCCCAGCCATAAATGCGGGCAACAGAGGAGCGCCACAACATTTTGGCTGACCCCAGGGAGTGCCGCCTGATCTCATCCCGGACCAGCGCCAATTGCCTGGAGGAGTCAGAGCCGTTCCCGGTGAGTTGAGCCTGCTCCAAAAGAATAGCCCGGGACTCCAGCTGTACCAGTTGGGCAGCCTGAGCTGCACGCCGGACATGACTAGCCCCCTAGCCACCCCACGTACCACCGCCTTACCCGCCTCCCAGAGCGTACCCTGCGAGGGGACCGAACCCGCGTTGGCGGAAAAGTAGTGGCGGAACTCCTGGCCGAGGGACTCCACCAGTGCCGGATCTTGTAGGAACCAGGCGTTCAAGCGCCAGGTAGATCTAGGGCCAGCAGGGGAGACCCGAGATGGAGTGAAAGGGGGGAGTGGTCGGAGATCCCCCGAGGGAGCATCTCGGCCCCAGACACCAACTGGCAGTCTGTGACAGGCATCAGAATGAGGTCTACGCGGCAGTGAGTATGGTGGGAGGCCGATGTGTGTGTGTGTATTGGTCTTTTCAGGGGTTCCCCACCCTCCACACATCGCAGAACCCCATAGCCGAGGTCCGGCCCGTAAGGCTCCTTGCAGAGGTCAACCGGTGTGTCGAGCGAGGGCCCGTCACATCCCGAGAGGGTTGCAAGACGGCATTGAAATCACCTCCAATGATAGTGATGCCTGGTGGCTGGGAGGAGAGCACCTGTGTAATTCGCCGAAGGGTGGAGGAAAGGAGGGTGGGGGGAACATAAGTGCAGAGGAGATTAAGAGGATTGCCTTCCACCAAGGCCACAAATGTCCCCTGCGGATCAGTGACAACGTCAACTACAGTGAATGGGAAACCCCGCCTCAGAAGAATGGCTACCCCCCTGGAGCCTCTAGGAAAACCAGAGTTCCAAACTCGGTCAAACCCATAACGGGCCAGGAAGTGGCACTGGGAGCCCAGAAGGTGTGTCTCCTGTAGAAACAGGGCATCAGCGTGTGTCAGCAGGCTGCACGGAGCACCGCAGTGTGTTTAATGCGGTCTAGGAGGCCATTCACGTTCCAGGAGAGGATGGGAAGGGGTGTATTAAATATGTGGGTCATTCGTGAAGGGGAGGAATGGTGTGAGGCAAGCGGGGAAGAAGAACCCCCCCGCGGTCAGGAGGAGGGCCCGAATCAAGTCCGGTGCCCCAGGGCAACCTGTTTCATAATTTAGTATCCCTAGAGCATACATGCCAACCCTCCTGATTCAGGCGCAAGTCTACCAAATTCAAGGATAGTCTCCCACCTCTCGATTCCTGACTGCAGAAACCTGATTCGAAGTTTTGAAAAATTGCCAAAAATAAACATGTGTATTGTTAGTGTATGCCATATTTCATTTTGTGGTTGTGTATAAATACAACTTTGGTAATAAAATAGAGTACTTGACAAAGTTTTACTGCTATTAAACATATTTTGAGTTATTAGCCTGTTATCACCTCCTGTATCTACTTCCCCCAGGGAAGCCTTGGAGTGTAGACTCACACTATCACTGAGAGTTAAGTGCTGAAGGGGTACTTGGCCCAGTTGCTTATGATCCATAGTAGGTCAGGCCCCTAGGCATCAGGAGTAAAAGAACGCAAACCCCACAGTGGGGCCCAGTAGCTCCTACTTGCCCCGGGCCCTCAGAACCCCCGTTACAGGAGCCATTCACCTAACATCTAAATATGGCCACTCTGGTCTATCCTTAGGACTGCACCACACATGCATTCCTCAATTGCTGTAAGTTGGAAATTCATTATTAATAATTAAAGGCCTTTGCTGGAAGACAGACACTTTGTTTTTCATGTGTTGCTGCTTTAGTGCAGAACCTGTCTTTGATTTAGCATGGTCTGCACATAAGTCAGTTGGGCTACGTCAACTATCCTAGCTGGCTGCCACTCATTTTAATTCTACTGAATCTGAGGAACAGAATAATACTGAATTCCATCTGGATTCTGTCTACATTCTCAATTCCAGAGTTCAAGGCACCTGCAATAATCGCAAGGTGTACAGTTTTTCAACATTTTAATGTTAGGATTCACTCACTTGAAGGTATTCACAAAACCTCTACCTCTACCCTGAGAATCAACATTCAACACACTATTTACCTGCACATGTACATGCACCATCAATGGAACCAGAAACAAAACCCAAATCCACTACCTGAATCTCAGCACCTTTCTGGAAATGTTTAGTCTCTATGATCGCTAGTTTCTTCTTCAACTATCCCTTCTTCGGACCAAAGCAATCACTGCAATTCTTCAAATATTTAAGTATTTCATCAATACTCTTAGTCTGCCAACAGGCAGTACACACTGCCCTATATGAGAACTAAGCTCAGTACGCAAACTCTTCATGAACATTGACATGAAACCCCTAATACCTTCTTTTGTCGGGTCTTTGACTACCCTGTATTTTCTAGAGATTTGCATATGCCTCTCATAATAAGCATGCACTGACTATGTTGCTTCCCGAGTAGCCCTCATGAATTACGATCAATTGGTCTCTTTCTCTGAAACGTTCTAGTTCAAATGCACAGTCACTTCCTTGTACTTTTCCATAACAACACAGCGGGACCATTATGAGGTAGCACTCTTTGAGGCTCTTCTGTTGGCTATGTTACAGGCACTTTGCACACAGCCCACAAACCTTATGGAACAGTAATTTCAAACAATGTATTTAAATGTACCCAAAACGCCTTTTCTCTAATCGCTCTCCCACCATAAATAATGTTTCCAGATCTCCCCAAGCTCTGGCACGTTTCTTGTAAATGCAAAGAAGTCACATCTCTGCCAAGGAGCAAGCACATAATCCCCTCCATGCACTTCTTGCAAAGGAAATCCAGACGCAATTAATTCAGGCTCATCTGCACACGCTTTTGCTTCTTATTCTGCTTAATTTTTGCTTATTTGCTTTGCTACCTCGTTTCTTACTCCATTTATCTCTATAACCTTTCAGATATGACCAAATTTTAATGCTGTTTATTAATTCTCTAATATGCGCATTGATATTTGTCCTGCCTATGTTATTCACTTCTCCAGCATCCAGATTCAGTCTATAATTGTACACCATTCTTTTCTATTATATACATTAGATGCCATATTCTTTCACCAATTACTCAAACCTAACAAATGCATCACACACACCTAGCTGCTTTCCTAAGCAAAAATCGCAACTTATCTATATTATACATAGTCATTTCTCGATGCCAATTGTATCCTGCAACATTTCTGCACATTTAATCTTTAATTGAAGAACATTCATTTCTCTCCATGACGGTTCACTTAATTGTACCACAGTCACAGTCACGGTAGTGACTGCACCAATAGTAGGAGCAGCATGTCATGTGAATTAGCATAAGCAGTAATAATTCTACTAGAATCTGCCTCAAATTTAGGTGGTGCAGTAGGCATTGAGAGTGTAAGTTCACTAGTACTTGATCCTCCTGCTTCCATATAGTAAGGTGTTTATAGAACATATCGATGAGGTCTTAAGTCTAGTAAATCATCTAAAAAATGATACTTTTTATCTTTCATTGACAATGGTTGTATGAAGTTAGCACGTGTTCCGTTTCAATGCACGCCTTTACAACGCATGTGTTATAACGCAAATCACATTACTATGTATAACGTTTACCACAAATATGCCTTTACCACGCATACCTTTGCAATGGACTTCTTTGTAAAATCATGCATATTAAGAGCATTTTCGTGATAAGGTTGTTCCTGACCCCTTGCTCTAAATCCAGTCCCTTGCGCCGCTAGCATTTTCAAAATAAAATACCCCTGCCCTGTACCTGTGCGCGACCCCCTGCACCCATTCCTTCTAATATATACCCCTCCCCTCCCCTGAACCCTAAAAACTGACCCCTGCGCAAATCCCTTCCCCCCTAGAAGCAGACCCATAACCCCAGCCCTTCTAAAAACTACCATTCCCCTGAGCCTTAAAAGGGAGCCTTCTAACAAATACCCCTCCCTTGCCCTGAACCCTAAAAATGAAACTCTGCGTTACTCCCTTACCCCCCACCCCCGGCCCTTCTTCAAACGACCCCGGCCCTGAGCCCTAGAAGCGGACCCATACTCCCACCCCCAAGCCTGTCTAAAAGCTACCCCTCCCATGCCCTGAAAATCATTCAAATCATTTAACATTATTTATATTTTTAATAACATAAATACATTTAAACATATTAATTTTAAAGCTTCCTTACCTTTCCACAACATCACCTCTCCAGTTCTTCTGGGACACAACACTCTTCGTGCAGAGGATGTGAAAGGGTCCATTTCCTCTAACGACACATAGATTTACAACGTAATTCGTTGTAAAGGCATGCGTGGCAATGGCTGTGCATGGTAACCACGCATGCGTTTTAACGCATGCGTGGTTAAGTATATGCGGGGAAACAGCCACATGGAAATGGTTGATTTCCATTGACACTTGCAAGAAACGCATCCACTCCTAGCATCTCCACATTTATTTCTGAGCTCCCCATTTTGAGCCTAGCCAATGGCTCACAGCACTTCTTTTTTTTTTTTTTATTTCAAATCATTTTTATTAAAGTTCAAAAACATAAGATTACACAGAAAAGAAGGCAATCATACAAAAATTAGCTCGCATGAGATATACGATGAATAATGCATGGACAAATACAGTTAATGCATTCAACAGTAAATAATAAGATGCTTATGACATAATACACTCGTGGGAAATACACAATCGGTCCATATAGCTGTAAAGCATGGAGAGCAGTGTATCAGATATCCATGCATACAATCTCTGTATCATGGAGCGAAAATAACTAAGAAGACAAAGAAGACAAGAGGAGAGAAGAGGGGAGGAGGTTAGACGGAGAGAGGGGGAGAGATCGAGTAGCAGCAACAAGGTTTGAAGAAACTGCCTGAGTCCAGACATACGTCATACGTCATACATGTCGGAAGTAATGCCCGATGTATCAACAGCGACCCAGCAGGGGCACAGTGAATCCTTGGCAGTGCACCTAACGTGGGTCATAACAGATGAGAGAGCGCAAACTGACCTAAATGTATGAGTACATCACACTTACCTGTAGTAAGCACAAATCATGAGGAGAAATGCCATGAGTGCTAATAGTATCTGTAATTATATTCTGAATGTATAGCTAATGTAGAGATTTAAGTAGAAGTGGAACTAATACAGAAATGTGTGACTATATGATTTTAGTAGATGTGATTATTTCTGAATTCATGTCGTGTAGCTGTTAAAATGTAAGATGGTATGTGGTTAAACGCAGAATGTGGTAGGCCTCAGGGCCAGAGCTAAAAGGGAAGGTGTTTCTTTTCACGACATAGATTGTATTAATGTTTGGTCATTGCATTAAATGGGCCATGATTTTTAGAGATGTTTACTGAATAATAGAATAAGAGTATTAACATGCTTTAATTAATGAAGAAGTTGAATGCTATAATCATGATGAGAAATATTGTAGGCCTGAAATGTTTTAACATTGATTTACACGTACATGTCTGGGCCAAGAAATGTTGCAAGCCTTTTTGGAAGTCTATGAGAGTTGGGTTCTTGGCTGCAGATATCTGTCTGCAAGGAAAGGGGGGATCCAATTATAAATGAATGAATAGAGGTCTGTTCAGTAGACGGCCCAGACATGGAGGAGGGTTCCGGAATGTTTAAGGGGTATCAGCGGGCCGGAGAAGAGTCTGAGAAGCAAGGTCAACTCTAACGTATGAGGCCCAATACAAAGCATCATGGAAAAAGCCAGAAGCTACACCACGTGAGGGGCGTCTCGCAAGGGGCGTCTCAAATGTTGTTGACTGTTTTGTATTAGGGACAGCACCCCTGGGTGGGGTTAGAGCAGAGACCTGAGGACCCTTTAGAGAGCGGATGGGTAGGCAGAGAGGGGTCATGACTGGAGAACTATAGGTTTTCACTAAGAGACTTAGAGTGAGTGACTTCCCTTGGGGGTTATTCACTGCTGACACCTTTGTTAGGTTGGGACTTGGTTAAGTAGGGATACCATCTAGAGCAGGGTAGGGACAGCCTAACCTGTGCGTTTTCCTCCAACTTAAATGAAGGAGAGATATGCGTCAATGCTGATAGCTTTATTATTCTTAGAACTTGTGTTAGTGATTTCCGTTGCTCGTCTGAGGGCTTTCCGAGAGCACATGTATGTAATTGGACCTGTGTATCTCGTGAATCTCATTCTGAGATGCCTGTATTTACAGCTTATCATATCTTTACAATAAACTTTTGAAAGCTAGAAGTTGTTTGTGATCTTTGGGAGCAGAGTCCTTTATTGGGTGAACTGGTTTGGTAACAGGGGCACTTTCTTCCTCTAAGACAGGCAACAAAGGTTCAGTCGACCAGATCGAGGTTTGGATCAATAGTGATGAGGTATCGATCAAAATCTCGCCCTTCCAGTTGGTAGCTATAGAGGATGGTTGCCTTCTTGAGGACGGTGACCTAGGCCAGGTTAGCTTACCCCAAGGCCCCTAGAGATCGATGATCGGAAGAACAGCCCGCTGAAGAAGATCCGGATGACGTGAGACAGAAAAGGCAGCAGTATCGGTCGAGAGTGAGTATAAAGGGTTATGCGTGTTAGATTGCGGTGTTTTGTATTGTATCTATGTTGTAATGTCTGGCGGAGTTGAATGTCTGTAGAGTGACTGTGGAACAGGTTGTGAGCGCGCGCAACCGGTGGAAATCTTAAGTTCAAGGAGAGCTTAAGTGGTTCGGGTGTATCGGACACCCAGAGTAATTGTTAACTAGTGTGAAGGGGGTCATGAGGTACCATTGATCACCCGAAAGACCGAGATAGGGGGACCGTAAGAGTGAGTGCGTGAGTAACGGACGCTGGTCGGAAGTTACTGTGTGTGTAAGCAACCTATCAGAGAGACGATAGACATTTCGTCAGTTGTGTTGACAATTACATATAGACTGTGGACGTACAGTCGAGAGAAGTGACCGCTTGGTCGGAAGTAGTCATTTTTCGGTGTATGAATGGGACACATGCATAACCGGGAGACGAGTTGAGAAAGGAGGGGTGCTGCTGCGAAGCGGAGAAAAGTGACGTCAGAAAGTGTCGCGACGTGATTGGCCGACCGGAGAAAGACCGCGCTGTGATAGGCCAGCTAGCAAAGACGTCAGACAGGGTCGCGACGTGATTGGCCGACCGGAGAAAGACCGCGCTGCGATAGGCCAAGCTAGCAAAGCCGCGACAGGATTGGAGGATTGTCATCAGGAAGTAAACAGAGTAGCGAGGCTGGATATTGTGCGTATAATTATGAAGTGTTTTAAATGGCTGAGAGCGGTGTTTAAAAAAGAGAAGCGGGGATCGTATGAAGGGGAAGAAGCCCCGCCGGAGGGTACGCCAGCTCGTTACATGGCAGTGAATGTAGGGCTGCATACGATCCTTTGGATATCAGAGTGGAGTAAGATTACTGAAGGAAATGAGGAACTGACGTTCCCGAAGTACGGGACGTTCAGATTAGAGGTGTTACATCGATTAAAATCAGTCATGACCTCAATAAGACCCTTGCCTAGACCGACCCAGTTTGAAGCTCTTGATGCATGGATTAGGGCAGCGCATGAAAAGAATATGAACAGACGACAAGAAAGGGTGAAACGATCGGTAAGGGCAGTACAGGATGCCAGGTGGGATGCGGATGCTAAAAGATGGAGAGTGCATAACATGGAAGTAAATAAACTGTATCCAGTGTTAGAGGTGCCCGTAAATAAAAGCCCCCTAGAAGAAGATGATGAGAGCGAAACAGAGGACAGCCTGATAAACAGATTATTGACAGACAGGCCACCCCCGTATAATAGAGCAGGGGGAGAGGTCGAGCATACAGAAGGAGAAAAGGGGGGCAATGCAGGAGAGCATAGACCGCTTCCCAGTTCAGAGTGGGATCCTGAGGCAAAGAAAGAGCTGTCCCAGCCTAGTCAGGTGCAACAGGTAGTCGGGAGGTTTGTGGTACAAAGAGCGCCGGAAACGGAAAGCGCCACATCCTACGCATTACCAGATGCACTACAGGTACCTGTTACCATAGGTCCTATAATATCGATATATGACCAAGAGAGAGCAAGAGGGGAAGAACGGGTACGGAAGGACAGAGAAAGAGCAGAGAAGGCAAGAAGGAACGATACGATCAATTCCCCAAGTCAGATGCCGATACCGAGAGAGTGGAGCACCCCGATGCACACAGCAGGGGACCCAGGAGGAGATCCTGGGGGCCCTAGATGGCCAGTGGATCTGAGGGGATCTGGACGAAAATCCTTTCAAGAGCTAAATGAGTACATGAAGCAGTGGGATGAGGCAGTGAAGGCTCAAAAGAGCATCATAGCTGCGGAAGCTGAAAGGGAAAGTCAGGACAGCCGAGCTCGGACTCACTGCGGGGCTGGGGAGAGCAGCCCGGAGTGGGACTGTAGAGAGAGAGATAGTAGGGGAGTCACCCATTGGGCCCGGAGTGGGAATAGAATAGATTTGGAAAACGGGGGCCCCGGGAGTGGAGGGGTGGCGTGCCCAATACTCAGTGAAGGGGAGAGGAGAGCGCAAGAGTACAGAAACAGCTTTAAGTGTCCACACTGTGTGCCCGGCACCAGAGAACTGAATGGGAGTTGTGAGAGGTCGCACCATAGTCCCTGTGATGACGGAAATGAGCGCAGCCCAGGGAATATGGGGAACCAGGAAGGATCGTATCAGATACTGAGCGATACTAGGCAAAGAGAGAGTAGAGACCAGAGGGAAAATAACAAAGAGGTGTGCGGTGAGAGGAGAGAAGAAGAAGAGAGTGGGCAGAGCAAGAGTAGGGGTAACAGGCCCGTGTTCCACCACCTTCCAAGATCGGATGGCCGAGCATGGGACCTGGAGAGATGGGAGCAAGGGAGGGCACCCATTAACTCTCCCGAGCCCAAACGTAGAGCTCGAAGTTGGGATGGTAGGGAGACCAGTGAGCCCCCTTCGAAAGACATATTGCGAGCTGAGATAAAAGCCAAGAGACTCGATGTCGCCAGTTTAAGGTCAGACCTGGATGACATGGTAGATGGTACCCTGCCTTTAGAAAGAATGGAAATGTATGAACAGGATGAAATACTGTATATGGCAAAGGACATTACTCGAAAAGCGAGAGCAGTCCATGAGAAGTTAGTCGAACTAGCAGGCAAATATATGGTGGACTTGTCAAAAACCAAAGCATTACAGGGTAACCACAGGCTACATTATACAGATCGAGACCTAGATGAGAGGAGAACGATTGGGCTGAAAACGCACATAAGGGAACTGATCGCTGGAATACGGACATGGAGGGCACTAGATAAGTGGGAAGAGAGGTGGTCCAAGAAAGGGACCGGCAGGAGAAGCACGCTTGGTATGACACCAGGAGGACAGCAGGGAATAGAAGCTTACCCTTTGCGTGAAGTCGCAAATGGGAACTATGTACATGTCCCTTGGAGTAGGGGAGATTTAGCTGCTTTTACCACCTCCTTCCCCAAATTACGGGAAAACCCAGTGGAGTGGTACAAGCAAGTGGAGAGATTTGTAAAAATCTCAAAGGTCCTATGGATAGATCTGAACACGCTGTTTGACATTGTAGTACCAGGAGATCTGTGGACAGCATGCAAGGTTAGCGCTGAGTGGCCCACAACGGAGCCAGAGAGAGATGCTAAGACTAATGGGCCGTCCGAGATTGTGATGGCAAAATTCGAGAGAGTGATGACTTGGCTGAAAGAGAAAGTGCCAATGCAAGACATAGATTGGGTCAGAATAGACCGAACAAGACAGGAACCCAAAGAGACAGTCCACGAATATTACGAGAGATTGCTGAAGGCGTTTAAACAGTATAGCGGCTTGGATGTAATGGATCCAAAAGACATAGGGCAATTTGTGTCCAAGTTCGTCCTGGGACTGAGGCCGGATATTAGTTTAATGATTCAGCAACACTCGATTTGTTGGCAAAGTAAACCCCTAGACGAAATACTGAGATATGCCAGGTACTGCTGTGATGAGATAGACTCCAAGGCTAAGAAACTAAAAGAAAAGTTGATGGTGGTACAGATGCAGGCAGCAGGAAAGGGGGGACAGCAGCAACAGCAGCAAGGGACAGGTACAGGAGGAAAGAAGCAGTACAGTCAGAACAAGGGTAATGAGGAGAGTTCCACCTTTAGACCCAGAACAGACATAGCTGCCTTGAAGAAAACGACTAGGTGCCACCAGTGTAACGAGGTGGGGCATTGGAAACGCGAGTGCCCCTACAATGTAGAGATAGGAGAGCAAGAGATAGAGGAGGAAGAGGTCCAGAGCGCGCCTACAAGAGGGGTGACGCCATACCAAGGAAAGGTGCTCAAAGGGGGGGGGGCTCCTCCCCGAGCCCAGTTCCCGCAACCTCCTCGAGTAGGGACTATGGGTAAGACCTATAGACAAATGCCCCTGTTTGTAGAAGGGGAAGAGTGCTATTATGTGGACCCATTAACCGGACAGAGAGTGGAAAGAGAAGACTGCACCCTCGGGGCAGCCTTGGAGGTGGACCAGAGGGGACCCTATGTGGAAGCAGAAGTAGCAGGGTGCCCTACGACATTTCTGGTGGACACAGGAGCCACTAGATCCACGATCAGATCAGCTGCAGTTCCAGACCTGCCCATGTCTGGAGAGACCATACAGGTGGTGGGGGTCGCAAACAGGAGAATAACCAGCCAATTGACAGAACCGGTACAGGTGAAAATAGGGAAGTACAGCGATGAGCACCAGTTTGTGGTTTGCGATTCAAGTCCTGTGTGTCTGCTAGGAAGAGACCTGTTGTGTAAATTGAATTGTACTATATATTGTACACCTCAGGGAGTGGAGGTATTGACCAATGATGATGATGCAGACTTCAAAGTTGCAAACTCAAGAATATGCGTGGAGCTGTATCCTACTTTAACAGTAGATGAGCTCCCCTGGGACTTGAGAGAGACAGTGGCACCAGAAGTATGGGATTTCACTGGGGAAGAGATAGGATTGGTCAAAGGGGTGGACCCAGTGAAAATTGTAGTGAAACCGCATGCTGAGTTCCCAAGAACACCCCAATATAAATTGACTCCAGAAACGATTGCAGGCATAAAACCCGTGATCGAGTCCATGATTAAACAGGGAATACTGAAAGAAATCGTGGGTAGTCCATGCAACTCCCCGATTATGGGTCTGCAGAAACCAAATGGGAAATTTCGGATAGTACAGGACCTTCGAAAGATTAATAACATAGTCGTTTCGTGTTGTCCAGTGGTACCGAATCCATCAGTGATACTGTTTCAGATTCCATTCCAAGCTGAGTGGTTCACTGTGATCGATCTTTGTCAGGCTTTCTTTTCGATCCCTCTGGACGAAGAAAGCCATTTTCTTTTCGCATTTAAGCTGGAAAATCGCGTCCTAACATGGTGTCGTATCCCTCAGGGGTATACAGAGAGCCCATCGATCTTTAACCAGCTTTTGAAGAAAAATCTTGAAAGTCTAGTGCTGCCCCAGAAGTCAGTTCTGGTCCAATACATAGACGACCTCCTCGTGGCGTCAGAAACAGAAGAAGCTTGCAGGGAGGACTCCATTGCTTTGTTAAATCACCTAGCTGCCAATGGGCACAAGGTGTCCCCGGGAAAATTGCAGTACTGCCTGACAGAGGTGCAGTACTTGGGACACAGAATAGAGAAAGGCAAACGAAAGGTGTCACCAGACAGGATAGAGGCGATCATGAAAATGAATGCGCCTAAGACACAGAGAGAGGTCAGGATGTTCCTAGGGATGGTGGGTTATTGCCGACAGTGGATCGTGAACTTTTCACTGAAAGCAAAGCCCTTGCAAAAACTGACGCACAAGGAGGTGAGCGATCCGGTACCATGGGACAAAGACTGTTTGATGGCATTCCTACAGCTGCGAGAGGACCTGTGTCGTGCTCCGGCATTGGGAATGCCTGATTACAATAAACCATTTTTTCTTTACTGTTGTGAGAGAGAAGGTTGCGCGTTGTCTGTGTTAGTCCAAATCCATGGGAATGCCCGTAGACCAGTTGCTTATTTCTCGGCTACTTTAGACCCAGTAGCCGCAGCGTTGCCCGGATGTCTCAAATCCGTTGCTGCAACGGGTGTCAGCATTGAGAGATGTGAAAATATCGTCATGGGGCACCCGTTAGAGGTGTGCGTGCCCCATTCTGTTGAACTGTTGATGACCAGGACCAAAACACAGCATCTGACCAACAGCAGGCTCACGCGATATGAGCAAGTTATTCTTGCTGCAGAGAATGTGACCCTCAAGAGATGCTCTGTTTTGAACCCTGCTACCTTGATGCCACTCCCAAATGATATCGAGGATGATGATGAATGTACAGACCATGACTGCCTCGATGTGACTGAACTATGCACCAAACCCAGACCCGACATCGTAGATGAGCCACTGACCGACCCAGACGAAATTTTCTTTGTCGATGGCTCATGTGTAAGAGACGAAGTTGGGCAGTTGAGAGCAGCTTATGCTGTTTGTACAATTACTGGAGTTGTAGAAGCTGGGTGCCTGGAAGGAGTACACTCCGCTCAGGTAGCCGAGATTGTTGCCTTGACACGTGCTTGCTTGGCAAGCAATCAAATTCGAGTCACCATATACACCGACAGCCAATATGGTTATGGGGTAGTTCATGATTATGGGCAGTTATGGTCTCAAAGAGGCTTCATGACCTCTTCAGGCTCTCCCATTCGCAATGGAGAGTTTGTGCGCCTGTTGTTAGAGGCGTTGCAATGCCCAGCAGGTATCGCAGTTGTAAAGTGCACCGCACATACCAGAAATGAGGACTTCGTTTCGAAAGGCAATAGATATGCTGATGAAGTTGCGCGGTATTGCGCGGAACAAGGGTACTCTTTCACAGAGGTGGAAGTGGGTGGAATAAATGTAAGGACTGAATTAGCCATGATACTGGAAACTGTTGATACTTGGGATGAACTGTCAAACATGCAAGAAAATGCTCCTGATATTGAAAAAGAAACATGGAAAAAGGCAGGATGTGTAATGGGTGAGTCCCATTTTTGGGTCTCAGCAGACGGCAGAGCAGTGTTGCCCAATGAGATGGTGAGTCCAATGGCTAGACTCATACATGGTCCCGTACACTTAGGGAGAGATGCTATGCTGAGAGTGTTTAGACAGACTTGGTACAATCCTAAGTTTAGAATAGCAGCAGAAGCAGTGTGCCAGCGTTGTGTGACCTGCCAGCAGCTGAACGTAGGAAAAAGAACACCAGTTGCACTGAGCCACATAGGAAGGTCTGGAGGTCCATTCAATAGAATGCAGATAGATTTCATTGAAATGCCAAGGTGCAACCGCCTCCGCTATGTCCTGGTGGTTGTTTGTGTGTTCTCCAGATGGGTTGAGGCATACCCTACACGTAGGTGCGACACCCTCACAGTGGCCAAGTTACTGCTTAGGGAACTCATTCCGCGCTTCGGGGTGCCGGCCTTTTTGGAATCAGATAGGGGAACACATTTTAACAGCGAGCTTGTGAAAATGATTTGTGCAGCTCTGAATATCGATCAGAAGTTGCATTGCAGTTACCGACCAGAAGCCTCAGGAATTGTGGAGCAGATCAATGGCACGATCAAGGCCAGAATAGCCAAAGTTTGTTCCTCAACGACCCTGAGTTGGCCTGACGCCCTGCCATTGGTTCTCATGAGCCTTCGTAGTACCCCAGACAGAAGAACGGGGTTATCACCACATGAGGTGTTAATGGGGAGAGCAATGAGGCTGCCATCTGTCCCAACTACTGCACTGTTAAATATCACAGATGATATGATCCTGGACTATTGTAAGGGGCTGTCTGACGCCATTCGTTCTGTGTCCCTTCAGGTGCAGGCTGCCGAGGTTCCATCGTGCCAGGGCCCGTGCCATGACCTGTACCCTGGGGACTGGGTCCTGGTGAAAAAACATGTGAGAAGAAGCTGCTTGGATATTCGTTGGCGTGGGCCCTTCCAGATCATCCTGATCACGAACACAGCTGTGAAGGTGGGAGGCCTGCCCAATTGGATCCACGCGTCACATACGCGAAGGGTTCCAGCACCTCGGGAAGAAACAGCTCCTCTCTCGGATAGACGTCCAGAAGAGGACCGAGGAGCCATAGAGGGGGCTAGCCAAGCTGTAGAGGTGCCAGCGGAAGCAGGGAACGAGTCTGACCAAGCTGAGGACGGTCAGTACAACAGCGAAACGGAAGACGCTACAGAAGGAGAAAGTAGCTGGGAGTACGAGTCAGACACTGACAGGTCTGACAGAGAGCGAGAACAGACAAGAAGGAGAAGGAGTAGAAGGGCACGTGGAGAAGCTAATTGGCCGCAAAGAAGGAGCTCTAGCCTGAGGTCAACTCCAGAGGTAACCCTTCCTCCGATATCAGAAGACTCAGACCCGGAAGAAGGTGCTTAGGGCGCTGAAGCACCCGACCGAAGAAGGTCAAGAAGAGTGCGTGTGCCTAACAAAAGATACTCCACACCTGAGTGGACATATCTGGCGACAAATGTCTGTGAAACCGGAGACAGGGAGGATCCGAGCGGTGGTGGTGTCCAGTTCTGAGCCCATTGTCACCGTGGAAATACGACTGTTGGTACCCGGAGTCGAACAAGAAGGGTCACTAACATTCATGCTCCCCAGACCTCCCCGCCTCAGCAAGTTAAAACACATGTTTCTTTCAGAATTGCAATTCCCCGACTTTGGTACAACGATAACAGCACATGAAGAGCACAATCTTCGTTTGGAAATACTGAACTTTGCTATCGAAGCTGCAGGAACAGGCTTGATAGTAGACTGTTAAAGGACTTTGTAAATAAAGTGAACAGAAAAAGAAGATTACCTAGCGCCCAGGAAGCAGAGAATTTTAGGGAACGTCCCTTGAGTTGATGGAGAAGGGCTAGGGTTGTCTTTATTGAACTGTTAAAGGACTTTTGCGAAGAAGGTTGTCAGCTTCCAGTTGTGTGGATTCTAAAGACAAAAGGATTAAAAGGAGACTGTAAAGGAACGAGAGGAAAAGAACTTTTTGCTAAGATAAGAGAGAGCCATATTGTCTGACGAAATGGAGGCCGGCACCCAGAACCGCAGAGCTAAATGTATAATAGGTACACTAATAGTAGGAGTGATAATATTAATAGCTTTAGTGGTAACAATTTCTTATGTAAAGGGACATGAGGAAGAGGCAAAGGTAACTGATGTGAATTCTGTAGAAACACTTACACCTACTGTTGCTGGTGAGAAAAGGGAAAACACTCAAGAGAAAGCGTTATTAGCTGCAGAAGCCCGCAGGTTACACGTAGATGAGTCCCAAGGAGACTTTAGGTCAAATGCTTATGCTAAACTTTTATATGAATACGTGGATGCCATGGAGGTTAAGGATTGTTACGTCTGCATGCAGTTGCCGGCGTCTGTAGATGAAGGCATTAGATACCATCACCTCCCGCTGACATATGGCATTACATGTAGCTTATTGCTTAGTATATTTTATGAGAGAGATAGTTTCGAATACTATTTCTCCAATTATGATTCAGTGTTGCCAGAAGTCCCAAATTATAAGCAGATGAACAAATGGGACTACTGGAAGAGTGAAGACAGATTGGCCAAGTTCTTCATTCCTTGGATTACCTTAGATACTTCACATGCCCGTAGAAATAACCTGACATGCAAGGTGTCAGAAGTCGAGAAGAAGTTCATAGGGCAGGTGGATGATCGTTACAGGAGACAAAAGATTTTGAAAAAATCAGGACAATGGAAAACAGATTGGACCGAGGAAGAGAAGGCACACAAGAGAAAGGGTAGTAGTGGTCCAATAGCTTTAGATAAAACGCAGAGAGGAAAGCTATGTCTTCACCGAGCCAAAACGTATTATGAAAATGTATACGTGGGAGAAGTCGACTGTGAACATGCTTTCAATATAGAGTACTATACTAAAGATTTCCTGAAGGGAATGCAAGTGATTCCAAATGTGTATTTTGTATGTGGAAGAAATGCCTACGTGAGACTACCTGACAACTGGTATGGATCATGTTACTTAGCAATTGTCTTCCCCAAAATATATCATGCACAAGACTTAGTGATCATTGAGGGCAAGACATCTTCGAGGGGAAGGAGAGATGTAGGAGATGCAGAAATGGTTGGAGATGTCTTTGGAGCTATGTTCCCTCTTTTGGGAGTAATCCTTAATGATGTTAAAATTAGACGACTGGCAACAGTTGTCGACAGGTTGTCTGCCAGCACTGCTCAGTCCTTAATGCTGGTAGAAGGAGAGATGCAATCGATAAGGGCTATGGTTCTTCAGAACCGTCTTGCATTAGATGTCCTACTAGCAAAAGAGGGCGGAGTCTGTAAGGCTTTGAAGGTCCAGGAATGTTGTACTTACATTCCAGACAATTCGAAGCCCCTTGAGAAAGTTATTAGGAACATAACTAATATTCACAAGGAGATCGAAGACTTGAGTAGAGAAAATGTCTGGGAAAAGGTGGGCCACGGAATGAGTGCAGTTGGAGGGTGGATTTCCACCTTAGGCAAAAGCTTTGTGTGGTATATACTAAAACCTATCATCATAATATTGATCTGTGGGATTATATTGTGGGGATTGGTGAGGGTATTCAAATGGTACAGAGCAAGAAGGTCAGAAAGGGCCCAAAGAGAACAGCTGCAGAGATTGGCTGCCATACAAGATAATCAGTACAGGAGCCTGAGGGCTCTGGAAGCGCAGAGACAAATCATGCCAGCAATAACTGCAGTTTAAATGTTAGTGATGACCCCGAGAGGTCATCAAAGGGGGGAACTGAGAGAGCGCAAACTGACCTAAATGTATGAGTACATCACACTTACCTGTAGTAAGCACAAATCATGAGGAGAAATGCCATGAGTGCTAATAGTATCTGTAATTATATTCTGAATGTATAGCTAATGTAGAGATTTAAGTAGAAGTGGAACTAATACAGAAATGTGTGACTATATGATTTTAGTAGATGTGATTATTTCTGAATTCATGTCGTGTAGCTGTTAAAATGTAAGATGGTATGTGGTTAAACGCAGAATGTGGTAGGCCTCAGGGCCAGAGCTAAAAGGGAAGGTGTTTCTTTTCACGACATAGATTGTATTAATGTTTGGTCATTGCATTAAATGGGCCATGATTTTTAGAGATGTTTACTGAATAATAGAATAAGAGTATTAACATGCTTTAATTAATGAAGAAGTTGAATGCTATAATCATGATGAGAAATATTGTAGGCCTGAAATGTTTTAACATTGATTTACACGTACATGTCTGGGCCAAGAAATGTTGCAAGCCTTTTTGGAAGTCTATGAGAGTTGGGTTCTTGGCTGCAGATATCTGTCTGCAAGGAAAGGGGGGATCCAATTATAAATGAATGAATAGAGGTCTGTTCAGTAGACGGCCCAGACATGGAGGAGGGTTCCGGAATGTTTAAGGGGTATCAGCGGGCCGGAGAAGAGTCTGAGAAGCAAGGTCAACTCTAACGTATGAGGCCCAATACAAAGCATCATGGAAAAAGCCAGAAGCTACACCACGTGAGGGGCGTCTCGCAAGGGGCGTCTCAAATGTTGTTGACTGTTTTGTATTAGGGACAGCACCCCTGGGTGGGGTTAGAGCAGAGACCTGAGGACCCTTTAGAGAGCGGATGGGTAGGCAGAGAGGGGTCATGACTGGAGAACTATAGGTTTTCACTAAGAGACTTAGAGTGAGTGACTTCCCTTGGGGGTTATTCACTGCTGACACCTTTGTTAGGTTGGGACTTGGTTAAGTAGGGATACCATCTAGAGCAGGGTAGGGACAGCCTAACCTGTGCGTTTTCCTCCAACTTAAATGAAGGAGAGATATGCGTCAATGCTGATAGCTTTATTATTCTTAGAACTTGTGTTAGTGATTTCCGTTGCTCGTCTGAGGGCTTTCCGAGAGCACATGTATGTAATTGGACCTGTGTATCTCGTGAATCTCATTCTGAGATGCCTGTATTTACAGCTTATCATATCTTTACAATAAACTTTTGAAAGCTAGAAGTTGTTTGTGATCTTTGGGAGCAGAGTCCTTTATTGGGTGAACTGGTTTGGTAACAGGGGCACTTTCTTCCTCTAAGACAGGCAACAAAGGTTCAGTCGACCAGATCGAGGTTTGGATCAATAGTGATGAGGTATCGATCAAAATCTCGCCCTTCCACAGAGTTCCAATGAGTCAAGCAGACTCCAGAGTTTGGAATGAGGCTTTTGCCAGGGGGATGAGCGTAATACGTCATTGTCCGCACCCCTCAGGGAAGACAGCCATTCCTGCCAGTGCGCGAAAGAGACGTCAGAAGCGCTCTTCCACTTGCTCAGGATAATTTTGCAAGCCAGTGTGAGCATAAGGTCCAGGAGGTGTCTGTCATGTTCCCTAGGGATATTCGGGTCAATCGCACCTAGCAGAATATATATGAAGTCCCTGGGTGGTTGGTATCGGAAGGTGTGATGGATATAGTCAAAGATCTTGTCCCAGAATGTTTGGATCAGCGGACAGTGATAAAACATATGTGCCATGTTACCCACATGTGCTTTGCAGTTCCAGCAAAGGGGGCTGTCCAGGAGTTTGAGCTTAAAAAGTTTCTCAGGTGTCCAGTAGGATCTGTTTATCAGCATAAGTTTGGTCTGCGATAGTATCGGAGATATTTTATTGTAGAAAGGAGTGAGATAAATCTTTTCCCAATCAAAAGTCAGGTCAGAGGAGCTTGTCTCGTTTTCCCAGTCCCTCTCACACTTTCTATGTGTTTTCTGTGGTAACGGTGATATGACGCCTTAAGGCACTTGTCTCTGCCAGAGCCATTGTCCCACAGCAACCCACTCTATGCACCAGGCTAGCTCACATTATGTCACAAGGCCACACGGTATCAAAAATCTATAAACTCACAGCACTTCTAACTTTGCTCTTCATTATTTCGTTCTTTCTCAATTGCAGCATGATCCCATTCAATCAGTACTTCACATTGTACTGGTCTAGGTTGTGGTTTACTCTCATACATCATACGCCTCAAATAATCAAGTTTTCTCACATTGAAAGTACCTTTTAAAGGAAATTGCATGTTCTTGTCATCTGATATGATCTCGGTCCATTCTTTTAACCACAAATTTGACACCATTTCCTATACTAGTAAGTTCTATGGAGGAATTATTTCTCCTACCATGACAGAAACCACAATATCTTGCAATAAATGCATCTCATTAATATTCACTTCCCTTAGCTCAGGAACAGTTCAAGAACACTAGAACATTGCAAATAATCCCATTAGTGAAGACCATAGAAACCAAAAGTGTGGACAGAATACAAGGAAGGGGAAATTTGATCTCTATATCTTATCTAATCTCTTATCTGATACACCTACATTCTCCACCAAACCTGTTGATGCTATCTTATCAGAAAATCTATAATAAAGCACCTACTCAGGATCGTGGGGATTGTGTAAACCTCGAGAATACATGAGGCAATGCTTGCCTACAGTTTGATAGCAAGTGTCTGAAATTACCCTTTCTGCAGGGTCACTCCCACATTTTTTGTCGTCCTCCTCTGCTTTTGTGCTGAATTCATTTTTGTTGGGTTAGGACTCAGGGCCCTTTACCATTGCTAACCAGTGCTAAAGTGGATGTGCTCACTCCCTAAACATGGTAACATTGCTGTATCCCCAAATGGCATATTTACTTTAATTAGAAGTCCCTAGTAAAGTGTAATATATGTGCCAAGGGCCGGTAAATTAAATTCTACTAGTGGGCCTGCAGCACTGATTGTGCCACTCACGTAAGTAGGCCTCTAAACCTGTCTCAGACCTGCCACTGCAGTCTGTATGTACAGTTTCACTGCCATGTCAACTAGGAATTTTAAAGCCTCTTCCCAAGCCTTAAACTCCCTTTTATTCAATATAAATCACTCCAAAGGAAGGGCCTAAGTAGCCCATAGGACAGGATGTTCTGTAAGAAAAAGGTTGGATATATACCTTTTTAGTTTCACATGTCCTGGTAGTGAGAAGCTCCCAAATTCATTTTTTATTACTGTGAGGCCTTACTCTCTCATAGGATAACTTTGGGGATTCTTTAATACATTGAGATGCAGTAAAACAGTCATGTTTGGTACCTAGGGACTTGTAATGATAAATCCACTTTAATGTTAAAGTTGAATTTATGATTGCAACTTTAAAAATTCAATTTTCAGAAAGTGGGCATTTTTCTGCTCTTAAGCCTTGTGTGTCTTTACCTGTCTCCAATATGCGTCTGGGTTGGGTGACAGCCGGCCTTGTGCATTCCCTCTAGACAGTCACACACAAAGGGAACTTAGGTTTGCCTGATGGGGCCATTCACATCCTGGTGGGCCATTAACAACTTGATGGGTCATCCTGGGCAGGATTGAAAGGAGGAGCTAACACTTACACCGGAAGAGGGTTGCGCTTGATCTCCCCACACAAAGAGCTGCATACCCCCTGTAGTGTGTTTAGAGCCAGAGCAGGGAAGGGAGGACCTTTGTGCATTTCAAAACCACTCTTTGAAGACTACCCCACTTCAAAGGCACTACTGGATATAAGAACTGGCCTACTGATCCCATCATATCAGTAAACTTCTTGACCTGTTGATACCTTGCCAGGAAGAACTGCTGTGCTGTGAAGGACTGCCACACTGCTGGACTGCTGCTGTGGAAGAACTGCTTATTTGCTGTGCTGACCTGCCTGCTGCCCCTCTGAGTGAGAAGGACGGGACCTACACCACTTGAACCCAGAGTGACTCCAAGGGCTTGGCTTCTCGACTCCTGTTCTGCAGTCTCAGGGATATCAAAGACTGGCTGCAATTCTACAACCAGCAGCGGGTTTGTAGCATCTGTGAGGCCTACCCTGTTGAGTGGTGCCAATCCAGTCCCAGGCCCTTCAAAGTGGGATTTTCTGTGCTGCAGCATCAAAATCCAAGCCGTCTCGACTTTGCTCTGGTTGGAACTGACACATTCTCATTGAAGTCAATGCAGTGCCGCTCCAAGGATAGCCCATCTCTGGAAGTGCGGCTCGACAATGACGCATTGCCTTCATCGTCCGTAGTTTGACGCATACCACAACTTCATGACCTGGAACCGACACATCAGCTAGAATCCTCCTGTTCTACACCAATGCACCGCCTCCGACTGCTCCTCAAATCCTCCTCCTCAAAGTCGACGCTTCCTCTGTGAAGGTGCTGTTTCATCAGGACCTGTGTGGCTCCTGTATCCGACCCGCACTCCATCTCGGTCGGCCTCACTTTTCAGATTTGACCTGGTCCACTGCGACCAGATAGCCCCGGTTGGCACTTTATGACTCCAAGCACCATACTTCAAGGTATTCTTTAAAACATCATAACTCCGGTTCTACTTGTTGAATTTTTGTCATTTTGGTCCTATTGTATTCATTAGATTAAGCTCTATTTTGCTACCCTGGTGTGGATTATTTTTGTGTATTATTGTCACTGTTTTACTGTATTAAGTGTTGCATAAATACTTTACACATTGCCAGTTAAGCCTGACTTCTCTGTGACAAGCTACTAGAGGGTGAGGTTAGTTTAGGGTGTCTATCCGACTTACCTTGACTTGGACAGTGTGTATACCACTGCCAACTAGAGATCCCCTTTCTAACAGCAAGTAAATCATCATAGCCAATTAATAAGCCTTAAGTGCAAAGGCTCAGGTCCAGTAACGTTTAGAAACCATAAAGGTTTATTAAATAATGAAAGTGAAATGCAGAAGACAAAACCATAAAAGTTATTTAAAATGCATGGCAAATCAATATAGGGAATTGACGTAAGATTCAATCAAATGAAGCTAAGAGAATGACAAGAAGTCAAATCTCAGTGTAAAAATATTCTGAGTTCTAAGCATGAGACAGATTTACAAGGGTCTGCTCTCTAAAGTCGAGTCAAACCAGACTTTGCTCACCTCACAAATGGAGCCCTTCATAACAAAATACACAGTGGAAAATGGCATTGTCAGCATAAGGTGATCGAGTTGTTGCACAGAGTGTCGAATCAGAATACAAAATGTAACACAGCATCCTGTAACATAATCCAAAAACCATCCCCTAAATGAATATTAATATAACCCCATTTGACCTAATGTCAACGGATATGTTAGTACAAATCTAGCTACACTCAAAACAATGACAGTCTCATATTGTGAATTCGCCTATAGTAGCACAGGAAGGAAGAGTCTTGAATTGTTGCACAGTTTGCCTCCAGAGTTCTTTGAGAACAGCATGTCAATACAGAGCATTTTATAAGTGCACATTTTGCAAAGTCCAATAAGAGGAGAAATGTTAAAGGCAAATCATAGCTGTGTTAGAATTCAAGATGGAGTTTGAGCCTTGTTCAGGCCTAATTTTGTCAAGTACAGGAAATTACATTTTTGAAAAGTGGTGTTTTCGTCGGGTGGGATCATGTTTCCAAGAACGACTGACTCCGTAGTACTGTAAAAAAGGCTGCTTTAATGAAACAGGTGCCCAACTTTAATAACAAACCTTGGCTAGAGGCCTAACATACTAAAATCAATGTGGCCTAACTATACATCTTCATAACTATCCAAAACCCCTCTCACCTCCCCTAAGCAACCCTTCCCCACGAAATGTACCAAAATCCAATCATAACTCTCCTCTCTCAAACTCGCCGCATCTAAATCTCATGCATACTGCACTGTTGCCATCTCATTCAATTCATAAACTCACTCCCCCAAAATTTCAACTGGGTCTGAACATGACCAACATTTCTTGAAATAACTTTTAAAGTTGTGTACCAAACCACCAGCACCTGCTCATACAGTGACATACCCACGGAAAACAACCACCAAAAAATAAAAACACACCTGCCTCATTAAACTGATATTAGTCAATGTGAGTAGGAGGTCATAAATTCTGAGGACGGTCCCTACGAGCCGGGGTGTACCCAATTCTAAAATGGCACCCTAACATAATTGATCTACCACTAAAATGTCAAGAAAACACCGTCCGAGCCCCAAAGTCAATCCTGGAGCCCCTCGTCCCTTGACCCTACCACCCACCCGAAAATTCCAGGAGGGAATGGGCATTCTGCCCACCCACCCAAAACCACATCAGGTGGGATGGTGTTTGCAAGAACGACTACATAGCAGTGTGAGAAAAGCTGCTTTAATGAAACAGGTGCTAAACTTTAATACCAGGCCTACTTACCTCTTTTCCGACCCCTCCTGTATCCCCGCAACCTGGGCGCTGTGAGCACCTTTCACCCCGTCACGGTTAACTGCCCTCTCCTGCCCTTGTTGCCTGCGGGGCAACGCAGGTCTAGACAGCCATGCTGCAGCATTGCCCTGGACCCGACCAGTACCAACAGCGCTCCTAGTTAACTTGCGCAATGTAGGTAAGCAGGCCACACCACTGCTCCTCCAGCACATCCCCTCTTCGGGCACTCCATGGGAGGGCCGCCTTACTCATGCAGGGCCCACTGCACCAACAAGTTGGCCCTGCTGGCCTCCCGCAACACCTGCAATGCTTGTTTTACACTCTCAGATAAAGCCATGATAACGATTTTAAACAGCTCGCTAAAAATTCTAAGGACGGTCCTACCAGCCGGAGTGTACCCAATTATAAAATGGCACCCTACCCTAATTGACCTACCACTAAATTGTTGAGAAAACCCCACCCGAACCCCAAAGCCAATCCTGAAGCCCCTCGTCCCTGGGCCCTACCACCTGCCTAAAAATTCCAGGAGGGTAGGGCATTCTGCCCACGCCCCCAAAACCACATTAAAAAAAAAATCTTTTTTATTTAAATAAAAAACAAATACATACTTAAACAATGACCGGAGTGCATATGGTTACCACAGTTGCAATATATCGACACAGACTTCTATACATTACAGTATGGATTAACGAGAATGAAACAGGCCTAAGAGTCCTCCGAGTCCACACTGACTGGGTCTAATTCCGGAGGTTCACAAATGTTGCCTCCGTAAGCATTCTAAGCTCCCCATATCTTGACCCATTTGCGGGGCCGCCCCCTGGAGACATACACAGACTTCTCACGAAACATACACCAGTCAAGATCTTCCATCCATTTTCCAACCCTGGGCGCCCGTGTTGCGCCCCAGAGCTGTGCGATGTTACGTTTGGCGACTGCACAAGCAAGAGCCACCCAAACCTTACCAGGACTCGGCAGGTCCGTGGGCTCCCACACATTCAACAGACATCTCCTTGCCTCTGGGTCGACCCTCAGCCCCCACACTTCACTCATTTTGGAATGTATCCGCGTCCAGAAAGCACGGACCCTCTCGCACTCCCACAAAATATGCATGAACGGCCCCGGCAACCCACACCCCCGCCGGCAATCAGCTGACCCAGCCAATCCCATCCTCTGCAGTCCCAGGCCCGTGATGTAAGAGCGATGCAAAATTCTATGTTGAACCAAACGGAACCTCATGGGGACTGCCACTTCCTTGGGGGATGCCACCGCCTCCCTCCAGTCCTCATCGTCCAAAACAAGGCCGTCAGCGACCCATTGGTCGCGTAAGCGCACCAAGGGGTCCTCGGAGTGATTGATCAATTTGTGATAAGTAAGAGAGATCGCCCTGGTGGGCAGAAGGCGATCCTCCAGTGGGGCGGCCACCGGTAACACCTCTTTGCCAGAAATAGCTGCATTCAAGGCGTGGCGGATCTGGAGGTAACGGAACAGCTGGGCATCATTCAGTCGGTACTTGGCCTGCAACTCCTCGAACGTCAGAACCCTATCTTTACCCCACATATCACGACTCTGCGATATTCCGATCAAGTCCCAGCGATCAAAGCCTTTCGATTTCCAAAGCATCCCTAACCTCTCAGAACTCCACAATGGCGTAGACAATGTCAAACGCCCAGCCCATCTAAGAGCACTATTGGCCTCATGCCACACTCTCGTGGAGCACAAAGTGGGCCCCTTCAATGAAAAACGGCCACGCTTCACGTACAAGACACGGGTGTACTCTCCCCCCGGCACCTGACCACGGTCCATCGCATAGCCCGGGTCAGCCGGGTAGCCATAAATTGCGTGGTTGATGGGAGCCAACTGAGAGGCCCAGTAATACCTCCGGATGTTTGGCAAATTGATCCCACCATCATACCAGGGCAGCATCAATTTGGAGAGCGCGATACACGGCCTCCCCTCCCACAGAAGGCCGCGTTGCAGAGACTCGATCTCACGGAAGTACGACGGGGGCACAGGGTCAAAGGAGTTCTGTAAAGCGTACAGGAATCGCGGGAGGGCCATCATTTTAAAGAGAACTGCGCGGCCCAGCATGGAAAGCGGTAACGTTTTCCACCTTGCAACATCTGCACGGAGCCTGGCCAGAGGAGGCAATAAATTCAAACGGAAGCGCACTCTGGGGTCCTTTGAAATGTGGATCCCAAGGTAGTGGAAACTAATCGGCTTCAATTTCACGGGGCAGTTCACGGGCACCCTGGGTGGATCTCCACTCAGCACATACAGGACCGACTTTGCCCAGTTGATCAAAAAACCCGAGTACCGTCCAAAGATGGCGAGGACATCGATAAAGACAATCAATGAGGCCCGGGGGGAAGTCAGATACAACAGGATATCATCAGCGTAAAGCGAAATCTTGTCTTCCCACTCCTGGGTCCAACGCAACCCCTTAATCAAGCGATCCCAACGCACCCAGGCCGCCAACGGTTCCTGGGCTAGGGCAAACAAAAGAGGCAAAAGGGGGCCACCCTGACGAGTGCCACGCCCGAGAGAAAAGTCACGAGATCTGTGGTTATTCACAACCACTCGGGACAAGGGGGCCGAATAAAGAAGGCGAAACCAACCAATAAAGACAGGACCGAATCCCAGCTTCGCCAAGACCGCAAACAGATAGGGCAATTCCACACGGTCGAAAGCCATAGTGGCATCCAGGGACAACAAAACAGTAGGTTCATGAATGTGAGGCGCACTCGCCAACACACCGTGGAGCCGTCGAAGATTAAGTGCAGTATTGTGTCTAGGCATGAAGCTGGATTGGTCAGGATGAATCAAGGTGGAGAAAACCTTCACCAGACGTGTGGCAAGCAACTTTGCCAGTACCTTGGGCTCCACATTCAACAAAGAGATTGGGCGGTACGAAGAGCAATCCAGCCGAGGCTTACCCTCCTTATGAATGACGACAATGTTGGCAATCCGTTGATCATAAGGCAACATACCACGCTCCAAACTTTCAATGAACATATCTTTCAAGTATGAAACCAGTCTATTAGCGTGAGGTTTAAACAATTCGATAGGGAGACCGTTAGGGCCAGAGGCCCTGCCAGAATGTACCCCCCTGATGGCCATTGCCACCTCGTCATTCGTGAGGGCGGAATCCAAAAATGTCCTGTCATCATCCGACAAAGCCGGCATCGGTATGTCATGTATCATATCGGAATTTTCGGTTTCAGTATAAGCACCCGTCGAGGTATAAACCTCCTCGTAGTACCGAGAGAACTCATCAACAATCAACTGGGGGTCCGACGTCGCCGCGGAGCCCGCAATATGCAGCTCCGGAACCAGCCGAGACCCCCAGTCGCCCTTCTCCAACCAGGCGATCAACTTCCCTGCCTTGTCACCATGTTCATAAATCCTATCCTGAGTGGTATCGTGTTCCGCCCTGGCGACGTCGCGAGTTAAAGTTTTGTATTCGTGCCGAAGCAGCCCGAGGCGGTGATCCGCCCACGGGATGCCCCCGGAGGAAACTGCAGTTTCTAAGACCAAAAGCTCCGCCTCCACTTTGTCTAGGTCTGCCCTTCTCCTCTTCTTCTGCCCAGCGACAAGGGAGAGAACCTCCCCCCTCGCGACAGTCTTATACGCCTCCCAGAGGGAGCACTTTGAAGTAACCGAACCCTCGTTTTCACGAAAGTAGCTGTCCATGACTCGCACCAGTTCCCTCTGTACCATGGGGTCTCTCAAGCGCCAAGCATTAATGGGGGCAACCCTACCAGCATCTCCCTCTCCCACACACAATCAAAGCCAAATTGGCTAGTGGTCTGAGACCCCCCGTGCCAAGTGAGTCACCTCACGGACCGCGGCCGCCTGGGCCACCGGCAACAAAACGTAGTCAATCCTGGAAAGGGAATGATGCGCCGCCGATGCATGCGTGTATTCGATGGCACACGGATGGCGAAGTTGCCAACCGTCTACCAACCCCGAGGTAGAGAGGAAGTCAGGCAGCCATCTGCAGGAGGGCAACAACACACGGGAGGGGCGCCAATCTAGTTCACCGTCCATGACGGCATTACAATCGCCACCAAGCACCATAAGACCCATGGGTAGGGTGAGAAACATCCGACCCAAATCACGAAACGTGTTGACCTGCAGCGCTGGGGGGACATATATAGATATAATTGAAACAGTTTTGCCCTCCCAAAGACCCGAAACCCCGACATATCGACCGCGGTTATCAGACCAAGTGGACTGGATCGTGAAGGGAAAGGAGCTTTTCACGAGGATGCCCACCCCCTGGAGCCAGAGGTGAAACCAGCGTGTGCATTGAACTTGTACCCACCCCTGTGTAGTGCCAGACAGCGTTTCCCCTTTAAATGAGTTTCTTGTAACAGAACAACATCTGGCGATCGTCGTCTAATAAACTGATTCACGGTAGTGCGCTTTATCTTATCACCCAGACCGTTCACATTCCCGCTAAGGATGGAGAACCCCAGGCCCTGTCTAACGGAAGCCATGTTTCACATCAGAGAACAGGAGATTCGAAGGTTCCCACAGCAGACCCCGGTCACAAACCACAAAAAAACCAACACACAAACCCCCCCAACCCCCAGTTGTAACACCCCCCACCCTGCACCCCTGCATGTAACGAATACACATCCCCAACTCGCAGTGTGCCTGTCACCCCCACTAACTACAGGTATCTAAACGTAGAAAAACGGAGGAGGACCTTACAACAGGCCGCCCGCTCCCACCACCCCCAACCGACCAGATATCCCCCTTTGCAAGAACAGAAATTGAAGCCAATAAACGAAACAGTACAGAGGGGGTGGAAAAAGAGAACAAATAACCCCCACCGATTCCTCAGTGCCTGTGGCAGTGTTCGTATGGCACAAAGTTCAAACCGATCATTGTTCCTCGTCGTCGGTACGGGCCTGCGTCCCAGGGTCGGCACCTTTGATTCGGTCCAGCCAGTCCGCGGCTATCTCCGGAGAGTCGAAGAACCAAGTCTTTCCACTATGTTCAATCCGTAGACGGGCCGGATACATCATAGAGTACTTTATGTCCCGGTCTTGTAGTCGTCGCTTCACGGACGTGAATCCTTGCTGCTGTCTCTGTACCATCTGGGTGAAGTCTGGGAAAAATAACAGTGAAGCGTTTTCGTAGGCCAACGGGCCCGTGGATCTCGCCGTTTGCAGAATAGCGTCTCTGTCCCGAAAGTTCAGGACTCGGGCGATGATGGGACGCGGAGGCGCCCCAACCTTTGGGCAGCCAGCGGGGATGCTATGTGCCCTCTCCACAGTAAAGAACTTGCTGAGGCCCTTAGGCTTGAGGTGTTGCAGGATGAGTTCCTCAACAAAAAGGTCCGGGGCAGCCCCCTCAGATCGCTCCGGAGCCCCCAGGATACGGACGTTGTTGCGGCGCGCCCGACCTTCATATTCATCAAGTTTCCGATCAAATTGATGTTGGGCCACCTTGAGGTCGCACACCACCTTCTGAAGTTCCGAAACATCCTCGAGGACGCTCCCAGTCTTGATCTCTAGGTCTTTAACCTTCTCAGACGTTTTGGTGAGGTCAGCCCGGATGAGACCCACCTCAATAGTACCTGTGTCCAGTTTCGTGTCGATCTTCTCCAGGGAGGATTGAACCCCTTTGATGGCGGCCATTAGTTCCTTCATGGTTGGATCTTCGCCAACCGGGTCTCCGTCCGGACACCCGGTCGGGGTCCGCTTCGCATCAGTCGGGGACCCCCTAGAGACAGCATACTTTTATTTATTTTTTTTTACTTTTTATTAAAGAATAAAATGACAAAATACAGAAAAAATAACAAAAACACAAACAAGGCATTACTTTACAATACAGTGTCGCATCGTGCGGGGGGGCGGGAGGTGCACTACAAAGCAAGTTTAGGAACACATCATATGAGTGGGGGGGGCAGAGGGACAGAAAGCAATCAAGATGTCTAAATCGTCGTAGGGGAAACGTTGGGCCGGGGAGATACCGGTTCCGTATCCAAATCCAGGAGGGGAGGAGCACATATATCACCACGATAGACATTCCATTGAGACCATATCTTCCCCCATTTGCGAGGCGTACCTCGAGAAACATATACTGTTTTTTCTCTGAACATGCACCAATCCAAATTCTGTTTCCATAGCAGAACTGTCGGCGGTCCCTGGGCACCCCATAGTTGTGCGATGTCTCGTTTGGCAATCATATTACCTAAGGTCACCCATCTAAGCTGCGCCACACTATAATCATTCGGCTCCCAAACGTTCAGCAAACATCTCCTCGCCTCGGTCATCGACCGCACACTCGTGACCTCGTTCATAACTTCATGCACACGCGACCAATATCGCATCACAACAGGACACTCCCAAATGATGTGGAGAAACGTTCCCACGGAACCACAGCCACGCCTGCACAGTCCATCCTCAGAAAATCCCATGCGTACAAGACGGGGGCCGATCACATATATCCTATGGAGAACCTTAAGCTGGACAAACCGGAGGCGCGCCGGGATCGCCACTTCCCGAGGGGAGGAGATCGCAGCCTGCCAATCTTCGTCATCAAGTTCCAGCCCGTCACTAGTCCACGCCTCACAAAGGCGACACAATAGGTCAGTTCTAGAGTTGATCAACTTTTTATAAATAAGCGAGATCGTACTGTCAGGGACGTACCCATCTAATATCCTATCCTCAAGCGGGGATGCCTCCGGTATATCCGTGCCCAAGGGAAAGACAGACAGGACCGCGTGTTGAATTTGCGCATACCGGAAGAACTCTCTATCATTCAACTCATATTCAGTTTTCAGCTCATCAAACGTCTTGACCCTGCCCTTAATCCAAACGTCATTCACCTTGCTGATACCGATGACGTCCCACTTGTCAAACCCCTTCGACCGCCAAAGGGAACCAAGTTTGTCCGATGCGTAAAACGGGGTCGCACAAGTCAACCGGTCCGCCCAGCCCAATGCCACCGTAGCACGATGCCAAACCTGGACTGCCGTCCTGGTAGGGCCTGTGAGAGTCCCACCAGGCGATTTTGCATAAAGAGCTCTATCGTAGTTCCCACCGGGCAGCAGCCACTTATCCATCTCAAAGGCCGGATTCGGCGAGGGCCCGTAGGTACAATGATTAATAGCCCCTAACTGCGAGCCCCAGTAATAGCGGCGGATATCAGGGAGCGCGATGCCACCGTCGTACCACGGGAGTGTCATCTTAGCGATAGCAATACGAGAGCGGCCTCCCCACAACAGTTGTCTCTGCAAACTTTCAATCTCTCGGAAATAACTAGCAGGTACAGCGTCGAGTGTGTTGTACAGCGCATAAAGGAACCGGGGTAGCGACATCATTTTAAACAGTGCCGCCCTTCCCAGGGGAGAGAGAGGGAGCCTACCCCAAGCAAGGACATCAGCGCGGAGGCGCCGGAGGGGGGGCAACAAATTACGTTCATAACGAAGCCCCGGGTCCAGGGTAACAAAGATTCCCAGGTATTTAAATCCCTCCAGCACTACCGCAATAGGACAGCCACGAGGCAAAAGAGGAGCGTCTCCCGAAAGAACATAAACACAAGACTTCGACCAGTTAATGACAAGGCCAGAATTCTTACGGAAGGAGGTCAATACGTCAAAAAGGACAATTAGCGATTTCCGCGGCGACGTGAGGTATAACAGGATATCGTCCGCATATAAAGATACGTGGTCCTCAAACTCCGGAGTCCATCTAATGCCCTTCAATGACGGCTCCCACCTCAGCCAAGCCGCAAGCGGCTCCAAGGCGAGGGCAAACAGAAGAAGAGATAAAGGACAGCCCTGGCGCGTACCTCTCCCCAGCGCAAAGGAAGCAGAGACTCGACCATTCACGACCACTTGGGCCAAGGGGTCAGTGTAAAGCAGCTTCACCCAGTGAATGAAAACCGGACCAAAACCAAATTTAGCAAGGACTGCCCATAAGTATGGCCACTCTATCGTATCAAACGCCATAGTGGTGTCCAGGGACGCCAAGATGGCCGGTTCCCGCAACGTTCCCGCCCGCGCAAGGACGCCATGCAGTCGCCGGAGGTTAAGCGCGGTATTGCGGTGCGGTATAAAGCCGGATTGGTCCGGAAGAACCAGGTCGCCTATAACAGTAACCAAGCGGTTGGCAATCAATTTGGCCAGGATCTTCGGTTCAGCGTTAATCAGCGATATCGGCCTATAGGAGGCGCAGCGGTCGCGGGGCTTGCCTTCCTTAGGAATCACCACGATAGAGGCTAGTCTCTGATCAGGAGGGAGGGTACCCATCTCTAGCGATTCCAGGAACATCGATCGTAAATACGGGGCTATCGTGTCCGGACGGAGTTTGTAGAGCTCAATAGGAAGCCCATTAGGACCCGCGGTCTTCCGGAGCGAACCGAACGAATGGCGGCTGAAACCTCCTCCACCGTGGGCAGCGCGTCGAGGAGTTCCCTCTCAGGAGCAGACAAACAGGGCAGCGCGATGTCACGCAAAAGCAAGTGGGAGTCGTGCTCAGATCTATCAGACACAGGGGAGTATACTCCCCGGAAATAATCAGCAAAACATTCAACTATTTCAACAGGATCAGTAAGATGCACTTCATTCACATCCACAAGCACAGGGACCACCCGACTCGCACTCTCCCTCCTATCCAGCCAGGCAAGCAACTTCCCAGCTTTATCACCAACATCGTACAGGCGTCCCTGCTGTTCCCTGCCCATGACCTTCGCAGCATCTGTGACCAAGGCTCTATATTCAAATTGCTTGAGACCCAACAGATGTAGTCCGTCCGGGGTGACCCCGGACTCCAGTTCCCCCTCCAGGGCAGTAATTTCCCCCTCGATACGGACAACGTCAGCTCAGTTACTCCTCTTAATGTTACAAATCAGAGAGAGGGCCTGGCCTCGAATAACAGTTTTATATGCTTCCCACAACGAAACCGAGGAGGAGACGGAGCCAACGTTGTCAGCAAAGTAGTGGTCAAGTGTCTTAATCAGTTCAATTCTAACCTTGGGATCACGGAGGTACCAGGAGTTAATCGGGGCCACGCGACCTTCCGTCCCCAGCTACGCATTCACAACCAACCACACCGTGGAGTGATCCGATATATCTCTAGCAAGATGTCGTACCTCCCGTATAGCGGAGGTCTGGGAGGAGGGCATCAGCACGTAATCCAGTCTCGAGAGACTGCCGTGCGCCCCAGAGTGAAAGGTATACTGTGATGTCCCCGGGTGAAGCAAGCGCCAACAATCGGTGAGCCCCAGAGTATCAAGGAAGTCCCCCAATCAGATCTGAGCTTTGGAAAGTTCCCGGGGAGGATAACGATCACACATCCCCGAAACTACGGAATTAAAGTCCCCGCCCACCACAAGCAGACCATCCGGGACTCCCAGGAGCACCCCTCCTAGATCAGCATAAGTAGTAGCCTGGAGGCCGGGCGGTATGTAGACAGAGACCATAGTTATGACCTTCCCCTCCCAGCGCCCAACAATGACGGCGTACCGTCCCCTATCATCAAGATTGATCTCGTCGACAGCAAGGGGGAGGGAGTTACGGACCAATATGCCCACCCCCCTGGATCCAGAAGTGAAACCCGAGTGCGCCAGGAGACGATAACCACGCCTATTCAACGCGTGGCACGTATTGCCAAGCAAGTGCGTCTCCTGGAGCAGGGCAACATCAGGGGATAGACGTCGCAGCAACTGCAACACCACACCCCGTTTAATCCTATCCCCCAACCCGTTAACGTTCCAACACAACAATCGAAGTCCCCTACCGCCATCCCAATAGTGAATCCCGCCCCCACTCCACACCCAGTGCAACAAAGTACAACAGAAGCTCGTCATCACTGCGCCTTGTAAAGAACTAAGAAACATGAACACCAACCCCCCAACCCACCAAAAACCCCCGTACAACACACCCCCCTCCCCGCACCCCTGCGTGAGACTAAATAGCCACCCCAACTTGCAGTGTGCCTGTCGCCCCAGTTCCCAACTAATCTACGAAAAGAACCCCGAAGGAGGAAAGGGTACCCACCCCCCACCCACCCCCAAAAGCGACCAGGTGTCAGCAGCAACAATCCTAGCATCAAACCAAAGAGAAAAGTCAATTCGACGGACAAGGGGCCGGCCACGATCTCTATTCCTGTTCCGCCGGGCCGCCCTCCGCATCTCCGGAGGATCCAAAGTTCTCTGAGTGATCCCGCCCCATAGGCAGCGAGTCCAGCCAGTCACTCACGGCCCCAGGATGGTCGAAGAAAAATGTCAGTTCGTTGTAGACCACACGCAGTCTGGCCGGAAAGAGCATAGCATACTTCATTTCTCTGTCTCTCAGCCTCTTTTTCACCCCTTGGAAACCAAGTCTCTGCTTCTGGAACTGCTGGGTAAAGTCCGGGTAAAAACTGACCGTAGTATTCTCAAAAGCAGTCGGGCCAGACTGGCGTGACGCCTGTAGAATCGCATCCCTGTCCCGAAAATTGAAAATCCTAGCGATGATAGGACGCGGAGTGGCACCCGATTTCGGCGCGCCTCCAGGGATCCTGTGCGCACGTTCCACAGCAAAGAACTTGCTAAGGCCCTTAGGTGTGAGATGATTCAATACAAGGTCCTCCACCAGTAGGTCCACCGAAGAGGGCCCGGATGTTTCCGGGACACCGATCAGGCGGATGTTATTCCGCCGGGCACGGCTCTCGAAATCCTCCAGGCGTCTCGAGAAATAATCCTGGGCGGATCGTAGGTTACCGACCTCGGCTTGCAAATCAGAGACATCGGTCGTGAGACTAGGTGTCTTAAGATCAAGGGACTTAACCCTCTCGTTGGTCTTCACAAGGTCTGCCCTGATCAGATTAACATCTATAGCGACCGTGTCTAACTTAAGGGACAGGGCCTCATATTGCTGCCCCAACGTCGTCTTCATTGCAGAAATGGCGCCCATAACGTCCCGCAGTGACAGGTCCTCACCAGTCGAGGAGTCATCTGTAGCAGTAGTTGGAGATTTAGTCGGTCCTCCCGGCGAGCCCCTGGCGAGGGTATATCTATCCATGACGTTCGTCTGCACGGAACTCCCTCGGACACCCGGCTTGGTCTTGCGCTTCTCACCCTCAGGCTTGGTGGCCATTTTGGATCTGGAGCCCCGTAGGGAATCCTGGTACCGGGTGAAAATGGCTACAACCAAATCTCCAGCGTCAATGAGAAGGGTGAGAATAGCACCTCTCGCCAGGCAGAGAACCAGAGTAGGCCAAAGTCACACTTCCTAGAAGTAGTAGAGTGGAAGACGATCGGGACAGGCCACGCAGGCTGAATCAAGGAGGTTCCCGGACAAGAAACGAAACCGAAAGTAGACAACCGGGCCGACAGGACTCGGGGGGTCCGTTGTTGTTCAATTACTGTCCGGCTGGCAAAGAAACAGAGCCCGGGGCAATCCCATGGAGCAGGCCTGAAAAAGTCAGAGAGCTATATCGCCGGCTCCCAAAGTCCGAATCAAATTCTGGAAACGGATAAGTGATCAGCAGGGCTGTGCCAGTAACAACCCGTCGTCCAAATCAGGATAGAAGTCAGGATAGACGGTGGAGGTGGCGAGGGTCCGGGGAGCCCTGTACTCACGCGACCATCTTGGTTACGCGCGAAGCTCCTCCCAGAGACAGCATACTTGTTGATACGATTTGACTGGACCTGCCGAGTCGATTTCTGGATTTTCGGCTGGTTCTTGTCAGGGTCTCGTGACGCCATCTCAACCGCAAAAGCAGGAGAAACCCACCACTCCTCAGTCGAGCGGAGAAGGGTCTTGGGACGAATGACCTCAGAATAGGACACTCCAGTCGCCACCCTGGTACAGCAAAGTGAGATCCGACCGGCCACTTCCGGTCTCGGAGGCCGATGTTGTCGCACTTCACCCCGGACGGCGTCACACCCGGGGTCCCGGTCCCCGAGATCACAGACCCCAATTTTTCCGGCGACGATATTCAAGTGCCAAAGCAGTCAATCGAGCCCAAATTTCACCTATCGACTCAGGTGATGGTCCCCTCACACGACGGGGTTCAGGATAATGTGCCGGATAGTCGCTCAGGATGTGGCGGCTGGCGGAGCCGATGCTAAGGCGGCCATCTTGGTCGCCGGCGCGGCTCCTCCCCCCAAAAACACATTTTTGTGGAAAAATGTTCATGATAGCACAAATTATTTACAAATGTTATGTTGTTATGTTATGCGAATTTATTAAGCGCACAGATGCTCCAGCGAAGGAGCGTCCTGGCGCCCGACAAGGTAGCAGCATAACACAACTAAGCAGCAGAGGATAAAAAGAGGGCACTAAGGGAACAGAAAAGTTTTAACCGCACGGCGGAAGGAGAACAAGTCCCCAAGGGCATGAATCGCCGGGGGAAGGGTATTCCAGAGCAGTGCAGCGCGGACTTGAAAAGAGCGTCCACCAGCCCTGCAAAGCTTAAAATGAGGAACGACCGCCAGTTCAAGGTCGGAGGATCTTAAAGACCGAACGGGAACATAGCGAGACATAAGTTTAGACAAGATCGCGGCAGGGGATCCCTTAAGGATTTTATAGGCAACACAGAGGACTTTAAACTGAATCCTCTGTGCCATCGGGAGCCAATGCAGCGCACGCAGGGTGTTAGTGGTGGAACAGAATCTAGGCAATCCCACCACCGCTCTCGCTGCCGCATTCTGAATACGCTGGAGGCGTCTAATTTCCGCTTGATTCAGACCCACTAAGAGGGAGCTGGCGTAATCCAGCCTAGAGATCACTGTAGCTTGGATCACGAGTTGCCTAGTAGTGGCATCAAAAAACTTGAGCACGGGACGAAGTCCACGCAAGATGCCAAAACAACAGGCCGCCGTGCGTTTGGTATGGCAGACGAAGGTAAGGGTAGGATCCAGCCAGACCCCAAGGTTTTTAAGCTCAAAGACCGGGGTTGGTGTAAGGCCTAGATCCGTTGGCCACCACCTGTCTCCCCAGAGTTCCGTTTGTTTGCCAAAAATCATCACCTCGGTCTTACTAGCGTTCAGCTGGAGACAGTTGGACGTCATCCAGCAGGCCACGGCCCGAAGTCCTTGTTGGAATCTGGGGGCATCCACGTCCGCATCCCCGCTGATCGTGACCGCTAGCTGGGTGTCATCAGCGTAAGACACCATGGTCATACCCCCCTGCCTGACTACCTCAGCCAGCGGTCTCACGTATAGATTGAATAACGTGGGACTCAGCGAGGAGCCTTGTGGAACCCCCAGATCCAAAGGATGGAGTTTGGACTGGTAAGGCGGGACGGCCACACTAAAGGAACGATTGGCAAGAAAGGACCGGAACCACTGGAGAGCAAGGCCAGCAACACCAACTTCCTCTAGACGACGCAGAAGGATGGGGTGGGACACGGTGTCAAAGGCGGCGCTCAGATCTAATAGCACCAGCGCCGCCGTTTGACCCGCGTCTAGCACGGAGCGTAGGTGCTCCACCATATACAGTAGAGCCGTCTCCGTGCTATGCCCGGCATCAGAAAACCCTAACAGTATTTAAACACCAAGCAAGCTTTGTCAATGTTTTCAGTCAAAGCGTTTCTACGTAGCTTACTACTCCCCCATACAGCTACATAAATTTGGGTTGCACACTGAGGCCACATTCGTGAGGTGTGGGGCAGTTGAGGCGGACTTTCTGCATCTGGCATGGGAGTGTGGACCGGTGTTTCGATACTGGGGTAGGGTAATAAGGACCGTATCTGAAAAGGTAGAGCTGCACATAGAGCATACACCCTCAATTTGACTCCTAGCATTGCTAATGGCAAAACGCAGAGTGTCAATATGTTGGTGAAGGAGGAAGGCACCACGACACTCGGATTTGAATGCCGGATCTAGCCTATTGCAAAGCTCAATTGGAAACGTATGCTGAAGAGCTGCTCAGGCATCCAGGGCTAGAGACTTTTGGGCCTTGTACCTAGCCTACATGTTGTCCAAGGGCACAGACTAAGTCATTGTGATAAAAAAGAGAATTAAGATGCGCAGTAGGGGTGGAACCTGGTGGCCAGGAGAATCACAATATTGTGCACAATCTATTCATGTGGCTGGACTGGGGCGCTGTGCCGGAGTTTCTATTCTGTGTTATCTTTTACTTTGGTTTGTTTATCTGTGCAAACTGTGAATGTCTTCTGCACTGAAGCATAATAAAAGCTCCACAAAAAATAGTGTTACTAAGTGGTGCTCTCAGTTCTATTTCAAGAATTCCAACTTACCAGTGACTTCAGCAGACTGCAGGAATCTTCAGTTTTTACTGTCAAGATCCTGACCATTTTTAGGTCTCGCCTGAGCCAGCGCGCATGCGCTGTAAGGCTTTTAGTAAGGGCACTGCCACACTAAACACATGCTCGTGCATGTGCTTTTTTTTTTTTAGCCCCCGCAATTGGCCTTTGCATGCGTCTTTCTAAGAACGACAGCATGCAATTGGTACAAGGCGGATGCATACCCCGCCTTCACTGTGCCCTGGCCAATCCTTCTCAGGAGCGAGCAGCATCCCGCTGCATTTCTTAAATTGTTTGCAGTGCGCATCTGTTACCAATTAGCGTGTTCGCGTTCGCGGTCACCGCGCTGCCCTGCTTGTTAATCCATCTTGCCGGCTGTCCAGTGTGTTCCACGTTGTAACTTAATTTACGGATAAACAAGAAGGTGGTGATAACGTCTACCCTCAAATACATGGGCAAAGAAGGCTGAATAAGAGCTGAGACCATCGGCACTAATGGAGAAGTATAAGCAGGTTTGGGTTTTATTTGGAGAAGCAACCATTGACACAGGGTTATGTGAACAGCCACGGCAGGCTCGCTCTCCTTACATATCTTCAGAAATAGCAACCGCATCAATCACATGCGTGACAGTAAGTGAGCGAGCAGACAGTCCTCTCGTTGTGCAGGCATGGGAAATTAAAGAGCCTCTCATGCTTTGCTCCTCGATGGCTTTGGCTCTTTGAGGGCACAAGCGCCTTTTAATCCAGACCCTTAGACGAGATGCATTACACGCGATCCCCCGGGAAATGACAGTGGTGGCCAAGGATGCGCGGCCAAGAATGTGCAGCTACGGGACGGAAGTGCATAATCCAAACTGAAAGTAGCAAATGGCTGGCAAAAGTGTAAAGCTTGGCAAGGCAGTGTCAGGGTGGTTCTGTAGGGCACCGACACAGAGACAATACAGACACACAGCAAAACAGCAATTATATCCATGGGGCACCTTTTGGTCTAAATAAAAATAAAACCAAAGGCAGCACCTGGAAATAGAAAAAAAGATATCATTTGATTTTGACTGGGCCACTCTTTCTGGGAGAGAGAGGTGATTTGCTTTAGAACTCCACTGACAGCGGATTCTAATGCTTATCAGGCGGTTCAATTTCAAGCAGACAACAAAACACTTTTGGGCTTGGAATTATTTAGTTAAAATTATCAAAATTGCCGATGTTCAAAAAGGCCTTCAACGTTTCCTAAACACAGCTAAAATGCACACAACTAACTGTGCATGTATGCTTGTGTTTTCATTTGCTCTGAAGGACAAAGAAGAGTGTCTGACAAGCCCATATGACATTGTCTTATAAATCTATATTTAGGTGACGCAACATTCAATTTAATTTGAAAAGGATTAACAGAACAACCCACTGAAAACAAATATTTGCAAATTCACAAGACTTCATTAACACCTTGCGTGCTGGTGACGGTACCACTCCGTCACCAGCCACGGACGCGCTGTGCTGGTGACGGAGTGGTTCCGTCATGGCCCGGCCACCGCGCCTGAGCGGCATCAATTTCGCGACTGCGCGGAGCGTTCTATTGAGCGGGCGGGGCCATGACGGAACCACTTCGTCACAAGCACAGCGCGGCCGTGGCTCATGACAGAGTGGTCCCGTCACGAGCATGGCGGCGCCGCGCGTCCCCCCCCGCCCAGCGCTGCGGCGGAATTACCTCCGCGGCCAAGGGGTTAAACGGAAGGGCTGCAAAGAACCGCAGTCCTGTGTTTTTAAACTTTCCAATGCATGCCACAAATTGTATAATCCATTGAGACTATAAATCCTCAGGGTGGAGTAACTCAATTGAGATACCAGTCAAAAACCACAAATCTTTAATCAACAGGAAAACATTAGGATGTAGAAAAAATAAGTTAAGCCCATCGTAAACACCACTAACAGATATTATTTGAAAAGTTTCAATCTAAGTTGACTATACAGTATTTGTATCATTTTCCTCTTTAATTTTTTTAGAGATATGCAAAATACCCCTGATAATACATTCAAGAAGTTACGCACAATTACGCAAAACGTGAATCCGACATTTAACACTTCCTGGTATCTATTTTGGAAGAGTGAATGATTTAGTGATAAAAAAAATCGTTAAAAAAACCTCAAAAGTGCCGGTAAAAATGTCAGTTCGTGTTCTGGTCATACCCATGACATTATTTTGCCGCAAGCGAAGAGTAATTTTGCATTGTGACTTAATAGAATCATTTTTGGAATGTCGCACAACAAGCGTAATGTGTACCCAGGATGCTAAAGTCTTAATTCTTCATGCAAGGTATCCAGTGCCATCTATCTAGTTCGACTAACTCAAGTGGGTAGAAAGTCTGATGCCTAAATTGGAATAGAAAAGTAAAACAGAACAATGAAATAGTTTTTTTGTATTCCTAAAACTAAAAAAGTCAAGGCAAAGCATCATTCCCAAAAATAGCGTACGAGAGCTATGTTTCTCTCCCAAGAAGAAAGCAATGGAAGAAATGCTTCATTTCTAAATGGAAAGTACAATCTTGGTCTCTTTCCCAATACAAGAGTGAAGGATGCAAAGCTTCATTCCCAAATGGACAGTATAGGATGCAATTCTTCTTTTCCAATAGGAAAAATATGGAACCAAAGCTTAGTTTCAAGAAAAAAGCAATTGGAGCAATGTTTCACTTCCAAGGGGAGAGCAACCGGACAATGCTTAATTTCCTAGCAGAAAGCTATACATTATTTCCTGTAGGAGAGTACAGAACCGATAAACGCATCATCCCAGGAACAGTATGTGGAATCAACACTTCCTTCCTAAAGGCAAGGGGAGCAATCCTTCATGATCACAGGGGTATGCAGTTCCTAGTAAGTATATATTTGTCTGTTTAGGTCAGCTAAGTTCCACAGAGCCTTCAGGGAGCATTTGTAATGTAATATTGCTCCCTGCAGACTCTGTAGAACTTAACTGACCTAAGCAGACAAATCCGTACTTACTAGGAATTGCATACCCCGGTGATCATGATTAGCTAATTGGAGCATGTATGCTGGAACTTTATATGCTCCGAGTCCCTCCCTCTTGATACATATATATATATACATATATATGCAAATCCTCACCCTTTCAGAGTAGGCGAAAAGATAAACAGACACCTTGGAGTGTTGCAGAGAAATAAGATTTATTGCTGCAGAAAAAACAACTCGTTTCAGCTTTCGCCTTGGTCATGCTGGAAACGCTCAGTGCCATAGCAACATATATACTGAATAACCATTCACATAATAGAACAAGCATTTACAATGCAACGGTCTCGGCTTTGCAAAAGTTAGAGCTATTGGCATTGTAAATGACAATTTTTTTATGTATGTGTTTGTTTTGAAAACAGATAAATAAATGGCATTGTCATTTATAATGCCAATAGCTTAATCTCTCGCAAATGTGAGACCTATTGCATTTGCAACCACACACACACACACGGAGCCACACACACACACAGAGCCACACATACACACACATAGATGTGGTGGATGTGGATCTGGTGGATGTGGGGGTGTTGGATGTGGTGGTGGTGGATGATGTGGTGGTGGTGGATGTGGATGTGGTGGATGTGGTGGGTGTGGTGGTGGTGGATGCGGTGGTGGTGGATGTGGTGGTGGTGGATGTGGCGGTGGATGTGGCGGTGGATGTGGAGGTGGTGGATGTGGTGGTGGATGTGGTTGTGGTGGATGTGGTGGACGTGGTGGATGTGGTGGATGTAGTGGTGGTGGATGTGGTGGTGGTGGATGTGGTGGTGGTGGATGTGGTGGTGGTGGATGTGGTAATGGTGGATGTGGTGGATGTGGTGGTGGATGTGGTGGTGGATGTGGTGGATGTGGTGGTGGTGGATGTGGTGGTGGTGGATGTGGTGGTGGATGTGGTGGTGGCTGTGGTGGATGTGGTGGACGTGGTGGTGGTGGTGGACGTGGTGGTGGGGATGTGGTGGTGGTGGATGTGGTGGTGGTGGATGTGGTGATTGTGGATGTGGTGGATGTGGTGGATGTGATGGTGGTGGATGTGGTGGTGGTGGGGGATTTGGTGGTGGGGGATGTGGTGGTGGATGTGGTGATGGTGTTGGATGTGGTGGTGGGTCCGTACCCTCCTCTTCCTGTCTCTCTCCTTTGTAGTTACAGATATGTATAAACAGTGTTATATTCATCTGTATCTGGACCTATATAGACCCGTTCGTGTGTGGAGCGGATGTATCCGGTACATATGCTTTCACACGAATTGAAACGCATGGATACAGACACAAAGATGAACGCGCCGGTGAGAGTGTACATCTATCTGGCTTAGACGTTGGAATCTGAAAGTACTCATGTGGCTGTAAGTGTGTGATGTGTGTGGAGATCGACTGGATGTGTGCGGCAGAGAGGGAGTGTGTGTAATAGACTAGGCCTGTTTGTGTTTGCGACCCACCTTGTGTTTATGCACGTGTGTGGGCGCACAGGCATGCGTGTGTGCATCTGAACGCGTGAGTATGCCTGTCTGCCTCTTGTATAAACTCGCGCGCACACCCACCCCCAGAGGGTTTTGCTATCTCCAAAGACGCACGGGCACATGTGTTCTGTATTTTAGACACCTGAGAAATAGCTGCAGACACCCCGGGTATTCATTCACAGATTTAAAAAAAATTGAAATAGAGCAATGGCACATAGCAAATGACCTTTTAATGATGGATCGCGGGGGCGTGGTGGGTGGGGAGGGGGCCCTATGATCATTTGATGGATTCCACAGCCGTCCCTGCTAGATAAGCCCCATCTCCAGGTCATCTTTCCAGGAACGGACCTCGGGGAGCGGCCCGGATTCTCGCGCGCAGCACGGAGCCGCTCAGCATTTTGTCTCCGACTTTTGGTGAAATGTAGGAGCTTGTGAGGGTTTCATTGTGAAGATGGGTTGACATGCAAAGAGATTAAGTGTCTGGGATTGGACTCCGAGCACGTTTGTGCGGCGTGAGCAGAGTACGTAAACATTTTTTTTAATGTAGGAGCTACATCTTGAAAGTATTGGTGGGTGACACACTAAGGGTCCGCTGACTTTTCTTTGAGAGATGCCACCCATTAGCCACTCGCGGGAGGTGCACACGATTGTGCACGAGGGGCAGGCTCCATCTGGTGTGTCGGAGGAGTTGCATTTATCCTGTGTATTCCCTCTTACGCACACAATGGGGCTGACACTTGTGCTCGGTGAGCCTGACATCTGCCCGCTGTGACGGCCAGCTGTGTTAGGAAATATGCGATAACGGGATTTGAATAAAACCAAGGAATCCGGAAAGTGAGCGCCGCGCACCTCGTGAACAGCGCCGCGCGCCCCTCTGCAGACTCCCCCTGCATTCCAGAGAGGCGCGCGACGCGATCCGGTCTGCCCTGCAATGCTGTGGAGACAAGACCTGGCCGCACGCACAACGTTATCCTATGGGGAAACGCTGCGCGCGGCCAGGTCTTGTCTCACTTTGGCGTTCTCAGACTGCTGAGACGCCGACTACAGTTCTCTGGCGAGAACGCGCTTTCAGCGCGTTACTAGCCGAGACCTAAAAAGGACTAATACTCCACCCTAGTGCACAAATGGGCGCCATCTTAGCACGGTGTTTTGATGTGTTTTCAATAAAGTTTCCAAAACAATACAGTAGTTCTTGGTATTTACAGTCACATCATCAGATTGTAGCTTTGAAAATACAATGCTCCTGAAAGTGCAAGTTAATAAATGTGTGTAGTTCATCCACGTAATCAACAGCGCATTGCAGTGCATCAAATAGCTGAGAAGTACTTACAAACAATATTCAGGCGACATTACATAAATATGCAATGTCTTCCATTTAAATATAAGGGCACACACGCATAATCAATGCTATGCAGTTGTGCCTGGTGTCTCAATAATGACATTCTTGCTCCCCGCACATGCGCAGTAGAGTGATTCTTTCAGGATTGAGCAGTCTAGCCCAAGTGGGCATATACATTTATATAGATAAAAAATAACCAAGTCCACCAAAATCACGCCAGAGTAGGCAACTGTAATGTACTAAATCTGTAACCATCAGTTCAATGAGCAGCCCGATTAAGTGATAGACATATACCTATAAAAGATACAAATATAGAACTGATTAAAATCAAACGGGAAAACGTTACAGCCAAACAATTTATCAATAGCACTCAAATTCCAGTATTTAATTTACTCATGCAAGTGGACTGGTAGTTCTTCACTCAAATTCAGACCCAGTGGAACCATGGTCTCCAATTCAATAATATACCTCGACTCCAATTGTCTGAGGTTCAGTATTCTATTGCCACCTCGTACATTCTCAGGTACTGTATAGATTACCACCATCCTCAAAAGTTTCTCATTCTGAAGGTGATTGTCAAAGAAATGTCTGGCCACCGGGTATTGCCTCTTATTGTGCCTGATTGCCATTAAATGCTCCAACACACACTTCTTAGCGCAATATATATATATACATAAGTAATCCTTCATCCCAATAACAGAGTCAGTGAAGCAATATAGTGTTTCAAGAAGAGACAAAAAACAGTGCTTGGGGCGTGGCCGAGATGGCGTCGGAGTGAGACGCTTCTCCGTGCCTCTCCGGCGCCGATCCGACATAGCTGCTGATAGCTTGCTGCCACTGGCGCAGATTGGCCCCGGATCGTTGGCAGAGGTCGGTGCAGCGGCGCGGAGAGGTCCGGTGCGGTCAGCAGAGCGCTGAGCCGCTGGTAGCGGCTGCCGGAGCAAGGAGGTAGTGCGGCCTTGGAATCCCCGGGCTCGCGTGCTCAGAGGGCCGACCGGAAGTTCGGTGTCACCGCGACGGCGGAGGAGGGATCGCCCGTCACCCACCCGAGATCCACACCAAAAAAACCCAAAAAAAAACGCCAGCTGCTTGGAGCGGGCCGCGCGAGCGGCGGAGGTCTGCGCGGCCTCACTGAGGACATCGGTGGTGTTTGGGTCCTCGGGCTGGGGGTGAGGAGAGGGCCTGGAATCGGAGGCCCAGCAGTGCCGGCCCGGAGGGGTGGTGGAGGCTCCGGGTGCATTCCGGAATCTAAGTGCCTCTGAGACGCGCTGTGGAGCTCGGCCGCAGTAAGTGGAGCTACGCACTGGCCTAGAGGGGGAAAGTAGGAGGCGACCTGCGACCCGAGTCGGGTGAGTGCCCCTGAAGCGGGCTCGGCATATTACGGAGCGGTGGAGCCCTGGGAGTTGCGGCCAGCACGGACCTAGGTGGTGTGTGGGCCCGGGGTGATTGGACTTCGGCTTGCTGTGAATGATGACCATCTGGGGGGCCTGAGGGGGCCTCACGCCTCTCCCTGAGGCTTCGACTGTGCAAGCCTCGCCCAGGAGCTGTGACTGGTGATGGACTAGAGAAGGTGCTGGGGGTGTACAGCTAGCGGTCTGGAAGCGGTCTGGACGGGGAGCGTGACGGCGCCATTTTGTCTGGATCCCCTGGTCGATTTGAGTGCTTTCTCCAACGCCTGGATAACTGGCATTTGTGTTGCCCCGCTGCACCGTCTTCACAGGGACTTGGCATCAGTGGCTGGGGGCTCCCTCTTCCTTAGCCGCGTGCGCTCCTGGTGGTTGCGGTCTCGGCGCTCGAGGGCTCTCTGGGGGCCTCCAGTCTGGTGCAGGGAGGTGGGCACCGAGGTGGACTGCCCTGCGGGGCTGATTACTACGTCTGCGAGCTAGGGCCCCAGTGTCGATTGGCTTTACGAGTGGCTGGTGGGAAGTTCACCCTGATAGGGTTGCCCGGCGTCATGTCTAACCAGGCCCGCAAGGGGCGTGTAGTGAAAGATGGAGCGTCTAAATCCTCACAGCAGCCGGCTTCCCCCGGTCCCAGTGGGTCGCCGAGAATGTCAGATGAGGAGGACCCAGCTACCAAGGCCTTTATGTCCGAACTTTTTGCTTCCATTAAGGAGGATATCTCCGAGCTGCGGGCGCAGCTGGCGTCCGACCTTCGGGAGGTCAGAAGAGATGTCGATGGAATTGGCGAGAGAGTGGCGACTCTGGAGGACCATGATTTGAACACGGCCAACGACATGCACTTACTCCAGCAGGAAGTCCTCCGCCTCACGGAACAAAATTTGGACTTGCAGGCACACACGGAAGACCTTGAAAACCGATCCCGTCGGAATAACATCCGCATTAGGGCGGTGCCTTGGGATGGCGAGGCGGGTGACCTGCGAGGCTATGTACAGGAACTGTTTTTGCAAATCCTGGACGAGGAGGAGGTGAAGGACATCCAAATGGATAGAGTCCATCGAGTAGGTTTGCCCAGGAGAGGGGGGGGCCGCCCCCGGACGTCCTTGTCTGTGTCCATGATTTTCAGGTGAAGGAGCGCATTCTTCGTAAAGCCAGGGCCATCACATCGCTGCAATTTAGGGGCCATCATCCACAGCTATTTCAGGACTTGGCTGCCTCTACGCTCCAGAAGAGGAGGGCTTTTCGCCCGGTGACTTCCTTTCTGCGGGATCGCAACATCGCATATTCCTGGGGCCACCCCTTCAGGATCATCTTTAGGTGGCAGAACCGGTTGGTGCAGATACGCTCCCTCCAGGAGGTGAAGGATCTCTTGGGTTTGGATGATGTTGCTCCGTCCCAGGGGTCGACTGCTTCACCATCTCGGCGGCGTCATAGATCCTCTTCTTGGCACAGAGTGGGGTCCACCTCAGCAGGGGGGCGCCCGGACCGCAATTCTAGCCTGCAGGAGAGGGGGAACGCAGTAGCTTCAGTTGCTTCAGCGACACTGCCGGTGTCGCAGGCCAGTTCAGGAGCGGCATGACAGAGAATGGCATGATGGCGGATCGGCGCCGGAGGGGGCATCGGCCTCCCTGATCTGGGAGAATGGATGTACTTTTGGTGAAGACTCCCCGGATCGTGACCTTGGGAGGTACCGAGTTGGTCTCCCTATTCTGTCCTAGGAGTGGACGGATCTTCCCGAATTTTGGACTACTGGGACTGATGAGTATTACCATCTGTTTTGATTCATTCTTTTTGTTAATGTTTTTGGCATCGTTTCTCACTGTTATCCCTTTATGTCGGATGGGGAAGGGGTGGGGTGGGATGGTGGTGGAGTATGTCTGCTGGGTGTGTGAAGAGTTGTTTCCTCTTGAGGCGTTTCTCCTTGGCTGCTGTTGCGGGTGCCTCCTTTTGGGCTCGGTAGCTGGTTTTGTTCTGGGCATGGATTCTGTGAGTGCTATGGGCCATCTTGGCGTGGACCCATTGGAGTTGGAGGGGGGGTTGAGTGCTGGGTGGCGGGGGGGATGTCGAATTTGTCGATTTGGTCATTGAGGTTGCCGCTCCTGCTCCGTTGCCATCAATGTGCAATGTTTAGTCTCCAGATACGGGTTGGCTCAGGTTTGTCAGTTACCTTCCAGTGGATCCTCCGGGACGGGACCTCGGCTGGGCCTCTCACTTGGGGGGGTCTGAGTGCGGGTGGGGGTCCAGGCACGTTGGCTGCAGAGGGCTTGGGGGGTTTTGGTTCAGTATGCCTGTTAGTGTAGGGACTTGGAACGTTAAGGGTCTCAACTCGCCTCAGAAGCGACAGAAAGTGTGGAAGTATGTGATGGATCACCAGCTGGATGTTGTGGGGCTTCAGGAGACGCATTTGGCGCGTAGGGACGAGCTAAGGCTCAAGCATAAGGCGTATCCCCTTATATATAGGTCTTCTGCCTCAACGAAACATAGAGGGGTGGCCCTCCTTTTTCGCGCTGCGTTGCACTTTCAGCCCATAGAGGTGTGCACTGATAGGGATGGCCGATGGTTGATGGTGAAAGGGCTTGTTCAAGGGCAGCTCTGTTCCTTTGTAGTGGTATACCTCCCTAATGCAGGTCAGAATACATTTTTCCAAGATTTATTGCAGAAGGTGGGAGACTTTGCGGAAGGTCACTTGTTCGTCATGGGGGACTTCAACTTGGTGTGGGACAAGGCAGTGGATAGCTCGGGGCTTCACAGGGCTGGGGCGGGAGTTTTTTCGGTGACTACACAGCAGAAGGTGGGGGAGTTGGGACTGGTTGATGGCTGGCGCTTTTATCATCCCACTGCCAGGGATTACACTTATTTCTCTCACGTACATCACTCCTACTCCCGCTTGGATCACATTTTTGTTAGTCAGGCCCTTAGGGGAGATGTCCTGGACTCCACCATTCTTCCGCTTTCGGTGTCGGACCACAGTTTGCTGGTGCTTACCCTCCGTTGGTCGTCGACTGGCGGGGGGCAGAGGAAGTGGTATTTTCCGGCTTCGGTGATCCGGGATGATGCCTCCAATAAAGCTCTGAGGGCGGCCATTAGGGAGTTTTTTTAGCTTAACCCCGCCTCTGATACATCGGTCAATAACACTTGGGATACCTTTAAGGCTTCCATTAGGGGCACATGCTTGGGCCTCAATGCGCGGCGTAAAGATCGGGAGGCTCTGGAAGCGGAGGTGTCCCGCCTCGAACAGGCTCATAAGCTCAATCCCTCGAGAATAACCCTCCGACCCTTAACTGCGGTGCGGGGGAAGCTGCGGGCACATTACAATAACAGGGCTGAACTTACGATGCTGAGGCTGGGGCGACACTCTTATTCCGGTGGGAATAAGGTGGGACGGCACCTGGCGAGTCAACTCCGTGATAAGAGGGAACGCGAATATATTGGAGGGATACGTGATGAGGCCGGTGTGTTGCAACACGAGGATGGGGTAAAGGCGGCTATCTTTGGACGCTTCTATGCGGACTTATATACGGGAGATAGGCTCGCCGAGGAGGCTCAGAAGGAGTATCTGGGGCGATTGCCCCTCCCGCGGATCTCCGCCGAGTGGAATGGCCTGCTGGATGCACCAATTACCAGGGAGGAAGTGCTCGAGGCCATTAAGGGCTTGAAGTTACACAAAGCGCCTGGGCCGGATGGCTATACGGCGGTATTTTATAAATCTTACGCCACTGAATTGTGTGACTTCCTGACCTCTCTTTTTAACGACATGGCCCTGTCCGGCTCCTCGGCGGGCTCCCTGGCGGAGGCGGTGATTACGGTCCTGCCGAAACCCGGGAAGGATCTCGCCCAATGTGCGTCATTCCGCCCCATAGCGCTACTTAATATTGACGCTAAATTATACTCCGCGATCCTGGCGCATAGATTGCAGGATCTGCTACCAGCGATCATACACCCGGACCAATCAGGTTTCATCAAGGGGCGCCAGACCCACGATAATACTCGCAGGGTGGTTCATTTACTGGAAAAGGCCGACAGGTTCCGCATTCCAGCGGTGCTGGTGGGATTGGACGCCGAAAAGGCCTTTGACAGAGTGGATTGGGGCTTCCTCTTTAACACACTGACCGCCTTCGGGTTTTCCGAAAAATTCATCACTATGGTGAGGGCCAATTTTAGCTGCCCGAGGTCTAGGGTAACAGTGAACGGGCATGTGTCGGAGTTTTTTCCGCACTCCAGGGGCACCAGGCAAGGGTGCCCCCTTTCCCCGCTACTGTTCGCATTAAGTATTGAACCATTAGCGATGGCGGTGCGAAAGCACGAGGGGATTCGGGGTATTCCGTTCACAGGAGAGCAACACAAAATCACGCTATTCGCGGATGATATTTTGTTGTCGGTGACGGAGCCGGAACGTTCGCTGCCATGCCTTCGGGAAGCCCTGCTGGCCTATGAGACGGTGGCGGGCTTCAAAGTAAATTATGGCAAATCCCATATCTTGAATCTTACTCTCTCTCCGGAAGAGGTGGAACGTGTGAGGCCCTTGACTCCTCTGTCTTGGGCGGTTGGATCATTGGTCTACCTGGGGGTTCACCTGACCCCGACGGTTGGCGGGCTCTTTTCGGCCAATTTCCCGCCCCTGTTAGTGAAGACCCGGGTGGAGTTGGAGAAGTGGAAAACAAAATTCATATCTTGGCTGGGCAGAATACATGCTGTTAAGATGGTTCTCCTCCCCAAATATTTATATTTATTCCAAGCCTTACCCATCCCTCTCCATACCGAATTTTTTCGGCATCTCAGGACTCAGATACTGAGATTTGTGTGGCAAGGTGGCCGGGCACGTCTCTCGTTTACGGTGTTACGACAGCCGAGATCCGAGGGCGGAATGGGACTTCCTGATCTGCAGCTTTACTATAAAGCGGCACAATTGAGAGTGCTGGTGGAGTGGTCGCAGCAAACGTCAGAGAAACATTGGCTGCATATGGACCGGAGTGTAGCTGGCAGGTCGGTCTGGGACTTAGCGTGGAAACCCAGGAAGGACCGCCCGGTGAATGCTTATATCAGTACGCCTACGGGTACTACATTGAAGGTCTGGGACTCCCTGGCTGCGGATGAGAGATGGACTACCTTCCCATCGCCATTTACGCCTATACACTTCAACCCAGCTTTCCCTCCGGCGCTCCGGGAAGGGGTCTTTGATACATGGAGGGAGGGAGGCTGCCGGGCGTTGACTCATCTGTTTCATGGGCGGGTACCCCTTACCTTTGCTAACTGCATGAGGGATTACGGGATCTCCGAGGCTGAACGATTTCGTCACTTCCAACTGCATCACTTCGCCTGGGATACTGGAGGTCGGCGACGAGGCCTCCGTCACCGTTCGAGGCATTCATATTGCGGACGACTGTCCTGAAGGGAGCCATCTCCTTTTTATACCAGCTTCTGCTTAAATCGGCGGTGATGCCTAGGCACCGATACATGGGCCAATGGGAGACCATGTTGGGGAGAGACATCTCAGATGCGGAATGGTCAGCCTTGTGGCGGGACATGACGGCGTTTAATCATTCGCTCCACCTGCGGGAGGCTCACTTCAAGACGCTTACGCAATGGTATATGTGCCCTACTCGGCTTCACCGCATCTATCCGGCCACGTCTGATCTCTGCTGGAGGGGATGTGGGCTCCTCGGGGACTTCCGCCACATCTGGTGGGACTGCCCAGTGATTAGGCCGTTCTGGGAGGAGATCCTCTCGCATATCAGGGACATCCTTCACTATCCCGTAGAGGATAATATTGCCTTTGTTCTGTTGGGATTGCGTGAACCCGGTCTTGAACACCAGACTCGGGCCGACAAAAAAATGTTATGGCTTTGTCTGGGCGCCGCCAAGCTTACGTTGGCTGCAGCCTGGAAAAAGAAGGAGGCACCGGCAATCTCTCTGTGGCACGCACGACTCTGGAAGCTTCTAAGTATGGAGAGAATGGCGGATATCTTCCTGGGTAACTTCAAGAATTTTCAGTTCCAATGGGGTCCATTAGTTGATTTTCTATCCAAAGGTCTGCCCTCCGCTGTATGTCCGGCATCCTTGAGGTCATTGCATCTTTTTCAGGTCTAGTTTGGAGAAGAATGAATGTGTCTGTGTGAGGGGGTCACCACCATGGGGGGGTGGGGGGGGGGTTTGTTAATTCTCGGTTCTGGTTATTCTGGGTGTCTACTGCTCATTGCAGGTTCCGCAGCTGTTTGGCTGTATTGTACAGAGCGTAGGATTGGGGAACCTTCCCCTTGGCGCCCGCCTCGACCGATGTGGATGCTGGCCTCACCGATCTGCTGATGCTATGGCTATCATCACGTGGCGCGGACTTTCTGTGCCATACGTGGGGACAATGTTCTTGATTCGGTGTCATTGCGAGGCTGACTGTGTATCACCTGGATGACCCTTTCTGTGTTACTGTTTGTACTTAAAACTGCAAAATAAAAATTTTATAAAAAAAACAGTGCTTGATACCCAATAGAAAGGTAAGGGGAGCAGAGCTTAATTCTCATGAAGAGCATAACAGCAGTAATGTTTTATACAGCAACAGAAGCACTGATTCATTCCCAGCTCTCCCACTGATTCCCGAATGGAGATGTGCAGGTTCAGCGAAAGATACAATGTCAACGTGTGAAGCATGAAAAGGGTTACTTTAGGGATACTTTAGGGTAATGTTCGCACTTTATAAAACTCTTTAAATAAAAAATAGAAAAGGGAAAAGTAATATGACTATTTGAATCTACATAGATTTTGGTTTTTTTAACTGACCAACAAGCATCAAAGTACCTTAAAAATAAAAAGTGGGAAAACCTACTAGATTGTTAGCATGCTTGTGTACAAAAAGGAGTTGTATCTGGAACTATGCCAGGAAAAGAGTTACTAGAAGCCACATCTTGTCCTTTCCGACCCAACCTAAGGCTCAGACACCCCATTCTTTTCAGCTCCAAAAAGCATGAGGCGGAAAGGTGATGTATGTGAGTAGGATGAGGGCACAGCTAAGAAGCATGGCGTTTTGCTTAAGAAGCATGGCGTTTTGCTTCCACCCCATTCTCTGTAGTACACTGTATTGTACAGTTGGAAATAAGACTCTCAGCCGGGTTTACTGAGAAAACACTTGATGCTTTAATGTTATTGCATATGAATTATTCACAACTAACTATGTCAGTTTGACTACCAGAGCACTGCTCGGCATTATGCAATAGAACACAACATATAAAAAATGTAAAATAAACACTTTAAAACAATAAATCAATAAATCATTAAATCTGAAAATGTATGATAACCTGTGGGGCGAACAGTACACAATTACCACGGTCCAAATCCCAAATTCTATAATTAGATAAATCAAAATTTAAAGTTTATGTAAATCTATGACCTTGAACTTTAAATTGGTACTTGGTTCCTATCAGATGAAAACATGAAAACTACTTAAAGTGGACTGCCGACTTGGTAGCCACCCACAGAAACATTTACAGCTACCTGACAGAAGTACAATACGTTGGAACGTGTCTATCAGAGCTGTATCTTTGGACAGGAAAATACCACCGATAAACTGCAAAGTTCTAATCCACAAGCATCCTGTTACCCTCTTCCCCCAAATCACTCACGCAGCCCAAACAATCGCATCTCTTCGCGCTGCTGGCCACGGGGCCCTCCTCTCCAGCAGGGACAGATCACAATCACGGGGAGCTCTGGGAAATACCAGAGGACAGGTCACTTCCAGCAGAAGCCGTTGTCCCGCTTCCCCGAAGAAAGAAGTAAACAGTCCGCATGTCCCAGCAACCAAAATATAATTGTTTGCACTGGAACAAACCAAATGCTGTGGTCTATTAATCCAGGACATAAACTATTTTTAGGGGTGACACCTTGCATCAAAGTCTGGTAACAGTATCCCTGCCTGTACCTGGTCAGTTTTCATCAATATTTTGCCCCATCCCCTTATAGGATAACTACAACAAATGGAACTCCTAGTGCAAGGGACTATAAAGACATTTAGGTTCGTAACTTGGGCTTTTATTCGCATGGCATGGCATATCTTCTATGTACGTGGTTGGAAAAAAGATTTTTTTAGAAATTCAAGCACAGAATAGACAGTGAAGCCATTAACTGCTATATGACTCCTTTCCTGTAATGGCCTATTTCTAAGACTCTCTGAACCGAATATGCAAATTGTTAAAGTGCTGCACTGAATCTAAATCTCAGGCCTCTATACCTCTAAAGTTAGCCTTAACTGCTCACCCTCACTACCCTGTGTCTACGCAGAATTTGAGCGTTTGCGATCGCAATCTAGCTTTGTGCTATGTAGGTAAGTTTAAACCTACCCGCAAAATAAGGAATGGCAAAATTGTGATTCCTTATTTTGCGCAAGCATTTAGAGAACTTGTGATTCTTTAAATGCTATGCAAGAAGACATCACAAATTGCGATATTGCCTTAAGGAATCACAAATTACCATCAACTTCAAGTTGGTAGTAATTTGCGATTTCCTTTAAAAAAGCACTTTTTTGCTTTTTTTAAAGTGCCATGTGGCATGTATGTGTGCCACATGTGCACACGTGCACCATTCATTCCTAAGGGCCTTTTGGCCCATAGGAATGAATGGGAAGCCATTCCTTATTTGCGACTCGCAATTTGCAAGTCGCAAATAAGGAATGTGTAGGAATAGCAAAAATTATTGCGTTTCCTACCTACATAGCATTTTAACAGTCCTTAACAGCGATTCCCTAAAAATTGCTATTAAGGACTCGCTAAATTGTTTTTACCTACATCTGGCCCATGATCTCCAAGCATTGATCCAGATATGACTGTAAATGGCAGCCTGAAACCCTCTTTTTTAAACATACCGTCATCTGCATTTATTCATTCCTGCATCTCTCATAAGTTTCTCTTATTCTCTCATCTTCAGTTGCCTCAAATTTATGGGGCGCTTCCAGACTGTTTAAAACAGTTATATTCTTCTTCTGCAGACTACTCTTCTCACTACTCCCTTGAGCTGGAATGGTCAGGCTCTGAAATGCTTTTTAGTTTTGGCAAATGATGTCTCTAAAACTTCTGTAGGTAGACCCTGTTTTCATGCAGATCGCCCCCTACATATGGAGACCTTCCTGTCCTCCATCAAGGGGAGGCTAGTGCAGGTTCTCATGGATAACACTATTGCCATGTGGTATTGGTACAATCTGGGTGGTGTGGGGTCCTGGGTCATGTGCCAGGATGCTTTGCTTCTCTGGAGATGGCTAGGGTGCCAAGATATCTTCCTGGTCGGCAGCCTCCTGGGGGAGTTTCTGAATGCCAGAGAGGACAAACTGAGCAGATATGGTCTGGCAGACCATGAGGGGTTCATACATTGCTAGGTGGCGTATGACAACCTTCACCCAGTGGGTTTTCACCACTGTTGAGATCCAAAAGTGTCAACAACTTTGCCTATTGGGGTTTTTGCAAGAACACTTGCTTCGAGACCTATAATGACTAGAATGGGACAAGGGACTCCTTTAACCCTTCCCAGCTCTACCTCTCCTTCCGCGAGTTATGAAGAAGATCAAGAATGTCTGGACCTAGTCATCCTAGTATTCACGTAGTGATCCAGGAGAGTGTGGTCCATCACATTTGAAGTCCTTCCCTGAAGAATACTTTTTCAAGAAATGTCAGCACTGTGCGCATCACGTTTTTAGAGATCTTTATCTCAGATAACCTGGAGAACATGTCAAGGGGCACCATTATGTTTTGCTGACTACCTCTTTTGTTCAAAGAGCCTGTTATGTTTGAAGTGACTCCCTCCCATGGTTTAATGGGTAACCTTCTAAAAACCATGCGTTATATTCTGGGTTTGCATTCTTTATCGCTATTACAGCACTTAATACAGTCTCATACAACCTGTTCAGTTTGTCCATCTTAGCCTAGCCTTCAGAAGGAAATTCTCAGAATCTTTAGTTTTAAAATTCTAAATTGTCCTTCATGAGCATAATCAGTTACAGTAGGTCTTACACAAAAAGGAGGCATCATCTTGGACCCTCGGAATATCAAACGCCCTTTTTCATGCAACTCATGTTTAACATTCCATACTTTCCTACACTCAATACTACTCACGTTTACACTTCCATCCCGACGTAATGTTAGTTCCCTCATTGCTCCAACTTTCTCTCCATTCCTCTTCACAGACGACTGCATGTCACTCTTCACAAACGTGAATAATATGCAAATTCTCCGTATGCCTTTCTTTTAAATCCTCATCTCCACTATGTACCAATCTAGACAGACAATCAGCAACAGAATTGCTATATACACTGCCTCAAAAATAAATTCCTGCTGCGCAGTGACCCATTTGCTAATTCTTTTTTTTCGAAACATACTATTATTGTTGACATCCAATATAATACAAGTGTCCCATAGGGTACCCAACGCAAATATACATGGGAACAAATATATGAATCAACATTTCCAATAATATTAAAGGATGGATTGCACTGGTGATACATTGCAAGAAAACGTGAAAATAAAAGAGAAAATAAAGAAGAAAAAACAAACTGTGCCACCTTGCTTCCCCTCAACAAATATATTGATTCTAAGTGGGGAGAAAGATTCTGCCATCCATAATCAAAGCGATTACAAAATTCGACAAGCATGCCAACTAACCAATATAATGTTATAGGCTCACCAACATTAGGTAGGGGGGGAGGAGGCTCCACATATAATCCCCTGTAATCACCCCACCTCTTCCAAACTTTGTAATGTTTATGGGGGCATCCCCTGGCCTCGAAAAGCAGGCGTTCTAGGTCCATACAAAAATCTAGGCCCTTCTTCTACGCCCCAAGCGACGGCGAAGATTCATCCTTCCAGGACGGGGCGATATCCCTCTTGGCCAGTGTTAGGCCCAGAAAGAGGAGGTGGCGTTTATATCTATTCCCACCTATGTCCTCTGTAATGTATAGAATAGCCAGTCTCGATGAAGCAAGAACCCATCCAAAAACTTCAGATAGACATGTGAAATTCCCAGTACAGAATTTTGACAGTGCTAGGCATGCCAACACGGTATTTAAGAATTTGCCCTCCATAGATTTGCAGTGCAAACAGTGTGGGGATGCGATGAGTCCGGCGCACCATACCCTGTGTCTGGTGTCATTTGCTAATTCTTCATTGAAATTGAGTCTGTATCCTTGTTGTTAATACTTCCTGGAATGGTTTGTGATCAGTGTTAAATTCAATCACATTTCCCAGCAGAAATGTTTCAGTTTTTTCATTGCCCAATATATTGCCAAGGCATTCACTTTCTATGACAGAGTATTTAAACTATGATCCTATGAAGCTGCTTGAAATGAATAATATAGTTCTCTCTGCATCTCCTACGCCTCGGTTATATACTGCTCCTGAACCCTTTACTACAACGTCAGTGACGACGGTCGCCTTAAGCTTATGATTAAAGATCTGAAGACAGTGTGCTTCAAACAAACCCCATTTAATGCCTGTAAACTCCTCATTAGAGTTGGTTGACCACCTGTGTACTGTCCCCTTCCCGCACAATATTCTCAAGCTTATTGTTCTATCTAAAATGTTGCAAATAAACTTGTTGCAATATTCTGCCATTCCTGGAAATTTCATTAGCTCCTCATTATTATGAGTCATCTTACAGTTTGATTCCATCAAATAATTTTTGGGTTTCACCCCTTCACCACCAATGGTGTGACACAAATACATGATTTCATTCACACCACATTTGCGCTTCTCCACTTTAAAAGTGAATACAGATTCTCTTCACCTATTCAGAACATGTAGTACCCATTATTTATATTTTCTTGCATCCTTGCCAAATATTAAGATGTCATCCTGATACATTTTGACACCTGCTATTCCTTTCAAAATATATTCAATTTCCCTTTGCGAAACAGACGCTGCTGTTATAGCCCAAATAGTATGCGTAAAAACCGAAAAATGTTGATGAACACTGTTAAATTCCTAGAATCTTTTTATAATTTTACCTGATATCAGTGCGAACATAAATGAAGGGTGGTAAACACCATGGCATCCTTGAGAGACACTAATAAAACTGAAATTTTAGGTAATAGATATCTAACAACAACAACAATTTTGTTGACAGCGCTCAGATCCATGCAATACCCTATATAACTACTGGAAATTAAAGCTATCACTATGGGCCTAACCACTCAATGGAGCTGATCTCAGTTTGCTTACCATTGCTACAGGGCCTCCTTTCAGAAAAAACTTTGTGCACGTATCCTCTAAGGTACCCTAACTCCTTGAGGAAAATCTCTGTGAATTAATGTATTATTTTCTCGGATAGACTAACTCCAGGTACACATGTTGTATCATCTGTCCTTTCTTTGATCAGTATGGGAGGAATGTTGTTGAGATCCAATATGAGGCCCAAAATCTCTTTAATGAAACCAGCTCAGAATGCTGTCACCCTTCAACGATACATTTATTTTCCCTGAAATGTACAGTTCTCTGTTTTCAATCACACCTATGAAGTATGCTTCTAACGTGAGTAACTCCCCCATACACAATTGGCCTTTTGTTGTTTTATCAAAGTTGTTTTCCCCATTTCTTTATTCGTTTTTTAACATAGAACTCAAGAACACTCGCATTAGAGATCCAGCAACACCCCATCCTGTGTCCATAATCACAATACAGTATTGACACTAAACACTACCACAAACCCTCCCAGGTATTACCCCCGCAAAGTCAGCACTGCTTCATATAGGGGGTAGGATCTTATTGCAGATACAAAAGCCGCCCAGGCAACGACCAACGCCCTTCACAACTCCTCCACAACAGTGCATCACACCATAACCCGCTTTTCGTTTAGTCAAAGTTGTTAAATCAAAAACTTCGTGAGCAAGAGAAATCTTTATGCCTAAATCAAACAGCATATGCACACTCTTTCCTTCTACGATCACTTTATCAACTAGACCTTCTCTGCTTGCACCATTTGCTTGTAACATATTCTTACTGGTTCTCTTTACTTTGCTCTTTGCTTTGGTTCTGCAGTGTTTTGCCTAGTGTCTTCGTCTACTACATCATTTGCACTCTTCCTTCCATGCAGGACAATCTTTATTGTTAGCTTAATGACTTGGCCTACCTGACCTGAAGCAGTGCCCTTTGAATTCAAATCTGTAAGTATTTGTATCTATTGACTTCACATCTGTTACTATTATACAAACTGTCACAACCTTTTGAACGCTCTCTATTCGACCATTGATTTTCTTAATAAATTACATGCAGGCCAGAGTGTGTTCATTCTTTTTGGGAACAATCAAAACATTAACTAAAATAGGATCATCCTTCTGCCACAATTCCTCCTTAATTTGGTCAATGTTGCAACCCAGCATGAATTGGTCTCGTAGACTAGTGCCCCAAATTTACGCATTGATGCAAGCTTGCACAAATCATTTGTCTAACTCTCGATGGTCTCTCCGTCCTCTTGTATCCTTTTCCAAAATTATACCTTTTTAGAATGGTACTAATTTTGGGTAGTGCAGGTCTAGTTTCTTCAAATATTCATTCAGACTCTCATCGTTCCTAAATTCAGGTGCATTCTCAGAAACGTCTTGATCTTCGGGTTCAAGACAGTACATCAGAAAAGACATTTTTCTCTCAGTACTGAGGGAAGTCAATAGCTTTCAAGAGGACAATGAAATACAATATAAGTACAGTGGCATTCGGCATATTTTCATTACACGTTGTGCTCACCAGGGAAAATGCTGTTAAACACTGATTAATAATGGCTTCTAACAACATGTATCAAATTAGTCTCAAAGTAACAAACTATTCAATGTCTCCACATTATAGCAAAAAGTTTATCCCTGTGACATCCTACAACCGTAATAGACACTGGTGCCCGAATAGGCATCAGAGTTCGTAAAATAAAATAGAACTTGAAGGAAATCTAAAATAACTTCAGGTAAAAAGCTTGACTTAATACTTTGATGAGAGCCATAGGAGACAACTTTAATGTTAGGCAACTGCAAAACAAGTCCAATGAAAGATGAAATGACACTCAACAGGTGTCTCGACCTTTGATCAGATGAATTGCCAGCCCATTATTGCAGTTGTCTAAATATACCTACTGGCATTGATGTAACATTGAGGAGGAGAAAACAGTCTGCTCACAATATGAAGGGCTTCCTAGTGAGACTGACCTTTGACCAATTTGCAAACTACGGACTTCAATGTTGTGTATTTGCCGCATACTAAAGATAACACAGTATATTTGTTAGGGAAATACTTTGAAGTGTCCCAGGAGCAAATGAATGAAACTCACCAGACACAGCAGTTTGCTCAGATCTGTACTAAACATAATAGATATTAAACGATTTGAGCACATCACGCCTGCACTCAAGACCCTTAAATGGCTTCTTATAGAAGGAAGATGCAATTTCATGACCACCTGTATCACCCACAAAGCCATTCACTCACACATCCCTGAATACTTAGACAACAAGCTCATTAAATCAGGAAGGACTAGAGCATTGAGAAGCTCCAACATACTTCTTCTTGTTCCTCCCAAACTAAAAAAGAAATCTACCCAGGCTCGCTGGTTCTCAAGTAACGCTACCAGCATATGGAACTCTCTACCGAAGGATTTACGATGCAACACTTCCTTCTCTGGCTTCAAAAGAGACATTAAACGCCTGCTCCTCAAAAAATACTGGAACACTTGAACAATTCTCAACCTTGGTCCTATCAGTTTCTCTAACTGACACGGTAAACAGATGACCGTTTACTTCTGTTTTGCCCCGTTTTAACTTGAATGTTCGTTCTTTTACTGGACTCTTATTTTATTTATTTATTTATTCAGAGTTTTATATAGCGCGAACAAGATCCTTACGGGTATCAGAGCGCTTCACAAACACAGGGCAGGGTAGGGGCAGAAGGAGTGAACAGGGACAATGGGAGCAATATAATAGTCACTAACATGGTGGGGTAATAGTACCATACATGACACATATCACAATACAATCAAGTCAGCAAGTAATATAAGACGGCACAAGTCAAGTGGGTGTGTGGATGGCTTATACCAAAGTCTTAGTGTAGCGAGGACACTGAGTGGGGGCATCTGGAGAGTGAATCAACGTGTAACATATATTGGTAGTGACAACATCAGGTTAGAAGTATAGTGCCAGAGGACAAGGTGATACAAAGCAATGCAGAGTCTCTGATCCAGCAACAATCATGTTCAGGAGATCTTGGCCAGAAGGATGTTTTTCACCTCTTTATTGAAGAGTGCAGTGGAGGAGATCAGCCTAGTTTCAGGCGGGAGCGCGTTCCAAATCCTGGGTGCCATTCCAGAGAAGGAGCGCTTGTATGTTTTCTCTTTCCGGAATCTACGGGGTTTCAGGAGTAGGTTTTTTGTGCTTCTATTGGACCTCGACCCTCCTGAGATAGACAACTTTTGAGCGAGGTAGTTGGGTGCATTGTGGTGCACGGCCGCGTGTGTCATAACTGCAATTTTTAGCTGTATTCTGGCTTCAAAAGGCAGTCATTTTAGAGACTTTAAGTCTGGGGATATATGCGAATGTTTTCTTGAGCCAGTAATGAGTCTCGCGGCAGCGTTCAGGGAGGCTCTTAAGGGTGCTGTTGTGGATAGCGGGAGTCCGCTGAGGGCCACAATTCCGTAGTCTATTCGAGGGATGACTAAAGCTTGTACAGCAGTTTGGAAGTCTTCGGCAGGGAGGAAAGGTTTAATTTTCCTCAGTGTGTTGATTTGGAAATTAGCTGCTTTTGTGGCTTTGCTAACGTGCTGCTGCATGTTGAGCTTGGCGTCGAGTGTGATGCCTAGGGATTTCGCCGAGTCCACGATGGTAGGTTGGACATTGAGTGCTGTTAGATTATTGAGCCATGTTTGGGTGGTGGGAGTTTTCGTCGGGGGTGAGATGAGTAGGAACTCGGTTTTCAGAGCATTTAGTTTGAGGTGATTATCTGCCAGCCAAGATTGAGTGTTAATAAGCGTGTAGTTCAGATGTTTGATATCTTCCGGAGATTGTAGCTTTAGGTAGAGTTGTGTGTCGTCGGCGTACATGTGGAATTGGACATTGGAAGCTTGGAGCAAGGTGGCGAGCGGTTCCATGACGAGGTTGAACAGTGTGGGGGAGAGGGAGGATCCTTGTGGGACGCCTAGATCTGCAGGCACAGGTGTGGATAGCACATTGTCGATCTTGAACTTCTGTGATCGATTGTGAAGGAAGGACGAAAACCATTTGAGAACAGTTCCCGATAGACCCATTCTAGTGCTTAGCAGCTCCAGCAAGTTCTCATGTTTGACCGTGTCAAATGCTGACAGAGGTCAAGAAGGATGAGGAGGCAGGACTCATTGCGATCAAGAATTAGGAGGGCGTCATCAATTATGTGTGTCATAGCTGTTTCCGTGCTATGTTTCGCTCGGAAGCCTGATTGATGAGGGTTGAGGAGGTCAAATTGGTCAATGTGTTTAGTTAGTTGTAGTTGGACACATTTTTCCAGCAGTTTGGCCAGGGTGGGGATATTGGTGATGGGCCGGTAATTGTTTAGGTCAGACGGATCAGCTGTAGGTTTCTTGAGTATAGGCGTGACTTGCCCCACCTTGAGGGAGTCCGGAATGAGGCCTTGTTGCAGGGAGCTGTTGATGATTTTGGTCCAGAGAGGGAGGAGCAAGGGGATGAAGTCTTTTACAGCATTAGCAGGTAGAGGGTCTGTGAGGTGATTAGAGGGCTTCAAGGTGCAGAGCAGTTTGCGTATTGCTTCTTCCGAGTAGGTATCGAAGTACAGCCAAGATGCCTTGTTTTTAGGTTGAGTGTAAGACATTCTGGTGTTGTTGGGGAATCGGCTTACATCCAAGATGAGGTCATTTCTTATGTTGTCAGTCTTTAGCTTAAAGAAAGCAGAGAAGGCTTCACAGTGTGGGGTGTCGCCTGTTGTGCTGTTTGATTGTAGGGGTTGAGTCTTTGTTTGGGTCTTGATTAGATCGAACAGCTTTCTTGGCCTGTTTTTTGCTTGGTCCAACTGACGGCTAAAGAAGTCCGCCTTTGTGCGCTTTATTTTCCTGAAGTAGGCGTTTCTTTTGTTCTTAAGCTTTTGGAGGTGTAGTGCTGAAGGGTCCGATCTCCAGGTGCGCTCTGCCATTCGCATAGTACGCCGGTCGTCATTGAGTCTATCATCATACCAGGGGTTAGAAGTTTTGGTGGAGACTCTCTTTAGTTGAAGTGGGGCGACTTCATTGACTACTGTGTTCATAGAGTCAAGGTAGTGGTCCATCAGTGTTTGAACATCCGAGGCACCTGAAGGGGGAAGGAGGAGATTGCCGATGTGGGGAGGCAGGGTAGAGGGGTTAAGGTTCTTCATGTCCCTTTTCCATGTTTTTGATTTGATTGGTTGAGCTGGGATAGGTTTCACTTTTTCATTGATAAAAAAGGTGATAATGTGGTGATCAGACCAGTCGCAGGGTTGAATCGCCTCCAGTTGTGTTGAGTTCTCTTTGGCAATGATGAGATCGAGTATCGAGCCTTTGTCATGAGTTGGTCTATCGCATATTTGGGTGAGGTCAAGCGCATTAAGGAAAGTTTTGAGACTATTCACCACTGTGTCTTTCTGATCGTTCCAGTGAAGATTGAAGTCACCCAGGAAAACTTGGGTTGTCTGCCGACCGGCATTGGAGGTGATCAAGTCCATAAGTTGTTGGGTGAATATGAGGTTGTCACCAGGCGGGTGATAGATGAGATGTAAAGCACAAGCTTGTTTGCCCTCGCTGGTGATGTCGAGGCAGAGGAGTTCACTGGAGGGGAAGGAGGGGGGGTGATTTTAGTAACGGAGAGGTTGCTCCTAAAAATGCATGCAATTCCCCCGCCCGTCTTGCCAGGAGACCTGTCCAGCCTAATGATGTGATAATTGGGGGGGGACTAGTATGTCCATAATCGGGGTAGAGGCTTCAGTAAGCCACGTTTCCGTTAGAATGGCTAGGTCCAGATCCCTAGCTGAGACGAGATCAGCGATGTCGGAGGAGTGTCTCTGGGCCGATCTGCAATTGAGTAGGATGCATTTGAGTTTGGGAGAGAGAAGGGTGGTCGAGCTTTCTAGTGTGAGGGGGACTTTTCTGAGGTTGTTAGGGAAGGAACCTCTATTGTTGAGTGTTGGGAGCCTCAGAGGGTTTGTAAGAATTGTGGGTATGGGGATGTGTGTGTTGGATATGTGTTTTACCGGACCTGAGCCATAAGAGTGTAGTAGAGAGCATAATTCACGGTCCGACAATGGGTTGAGGACACGCCGGGGGCGGTGGGCGTTAGTGCGAACTTGCCATTAAGCAGTAACGGCCTTCAGTGCCTGGCAGCTGTCTGTGTGCATAGTATATTCCACCCGCATTGCCTAATTTTTCCAAATGTATTTATTGTTGTTTGTACAGTAGCTTAATATTGTTTGTACGTCAGTTATTAAGTGTCCTGATTATTACCTGGCTCCTGATTATGTACAGCGCTCTGATACCCCTGCGTCTAGATAGCGCTATATAAAGATTTTGTTAAAAAATCTAATAAAAAAATAATGACTCATCAAATCTTTCAGCTAAATTAGCAATGACGAGCCCCATAAGCACCTGGAAACGCCCTGGGACCCTGGAACGGGCAATGAAGACGCTGACAGTCCAGTGGCTGCGATGTTGATGAGCTGTCTGGTAGTGCTGATGTCAGCTGGAAAAGGTACAAAAGCATAAGTACAAAAGGTAACAAAGGGAACAGAAACTGGTATAAGAATCAAAACAACAAAGAGTAGGGAAACAAGCCAGTGACAAACTTAGCAAGAGTAGGAGCTATAAAACGTACAAAAGTTGCCAGACACCCAATTGTGCTGGTTCTGACTTCTTTTATGGCAACCTGTGTTAGAAGTTGTGTCTCCAGTTGGCAGAGGTATGCACTCTGTCCAAGAAGGGACCACAATCCTAGTCAGGGTAAGTCAGATACACACCCTAAATTAACCTGTGCTCACCCTCTGGTAGATTGGCACAGAGCAGGCAGGCTTAACGTAAGAGGCAAGTGTGAGAAAATAGGTCTTTTTGCAGGTGTCCCCCCACTTTTTGCCCTCATTTCCGACTGATACTGGTGTTTTCTGACTCTGATTGTGCCCTGGACTCTGCTAACCAGGCCCAAGGCCAGTGCTCTGTGTAAAAGGTATATGGTGATTAGGTGTAATTACAATTGTTATGACAACCTACCTGTAAGCCCCTAGTATATGGTAGTGTGCACTTCTGTGGTACCTGCTATCATTTTAAAGGCAGTCTTGCTTTGCAGACTGCTTTTATAATAAAACTATGTCCATTTTAAAGTAAAAGTACTTTAAAAGTCTTAAACTACCTTTTGTTTACATATACGTCACTACTAGGGTTTACTCTAAGTGCCCCAGGGGCAGGGTGCACTGTAGTAATAAGCATAGACATGGTATTGTTTACATTTCTTTATTATTATTATAAACCTGATACAGAAAGCATCAGCATTTCAAGGCTTGTCTCCATCAGGCCACAAAACCGTAGAATGCGTATCAACCCCAGAACTCCCTCATCCTCCCCCCAAAATACCGGACGGATCCAGTGGCACATAAAACAAAATCAGCACTGCCATAAAGATGACCTATCTATAGGTGGGTCTTACTCCGTTGGCGGTGGGGAGGGCCTCTGAAAGACGAAGACGTTTTAAATAATTTGGACAGGTAAGCTTTTAGAATTCTGAAGTCAACAACTTCAAAATTTAACCCCACAGCTTGGGAAATGACATACTGTGTTTGGACAAGGTAAGGGTTATGCCTTTTGTTCCTAATATGTACCACATTCAATGCAACCATCCCATCCCAAGTAAGTGGGAATGCGCCCTGTACCCAAACGTGTCAAAATGTTCTGTAAGGCTGGCCCCAGGGCTAGACCAATCTGTCTACCCCGGCAGGATTTAAGTGGGAAGGCGAGCTCGTTGGGGAGACCCAAGATAATGTAGGTGGGGAATCTGGGAAGTTCTGTATCAAAATGGGCATCAGTGTCATTAGGTACATGCGACCAGTCAGCCACAAGTTTTGGGCGTTCCATAGGATATGTAGTAGGGTGCCCGGGGACCCCCATTGGTGCCAGCATTCAGATGATCTTCATGGGTTACATTTATGAAGTCGGTGGGGTGTGTAATACCAATAGGTGATGACTTTAGTAGCCGTTTGTATGCTATCCATGTTGTAGGCAGTGTGTTGTGCACGGTAGTAAATATATCCCCACTCTTCCAACGTCAGCTCTCTACCAATTTTCAACTCTCAGCGTTTCTGGCTGGAGGACTTGGAAGTCTCCTCAGTAGGGCTTGTCATGCAATATAACTTTGAAATGAGACGCTTGTTGGAGGTCTTAGAGAACAGCTAGCAATGGAGGTAAGCTGTCGCTCTACTGAGAACAGAGTCCGGTGAAACCACCTTCAATAAAAGTCTAAAGACATGGCTCTTTCCCACCATCAAACCAGAATAGACCCTCAAGATCTCCTGTCATCTGCCCAAGGGCTGAGTGGATAATGCTATACTTTCAATTTCTGTCATCTGAAAATCTGCTACTAGTGCGGGGACAGACCGTAGGTGTAATCATGCGCTCTATAAATTTGATGAATAAATAAATAAATAAATCTACTCCAGTACGAACAGATGGTTGCAGTACCCAATGGTGGATATGGGTATAATGCCAACGCTCCGACTCTGGGAGCGCATCGGTTGTGCTCAATGATTCGAAGGAGACCAGACCTTCAAGTTGAAAAGGTGGCCAATAGATACAGTCAGTCCATCCCAAGCAGCCAGCAAAGACTTGGTGATGGGAGAACGATAAAGGGTTTTAGGTCAGGAGTGACTGGGGAGAAAGGGAATCCTCTACAACAATGCCCCACCAGAGCCCGGCCCATAAATAGCCAGCGCTTCTCTGACTGTTCATGCGACCCCTAATTTGGTGTGGCCTGTTAGTAGCGATAGAGATTTGTGAGCCCTAGACCTCCTTCAACAGGGGGTTGTAGCTGAGTTCTCTGCAAAGACGAGGCCATTTGTCGGCCCACACAAATCAATTAAGCTCCTGTTTTGGGGAGCGCAAGGTCCCAGGGGGTGACTCGGCAGGGAAAACCTGAAACAGGATTAGGACCCTAGGGTGGATCGTCATTTTAATCGCTGTGACTCGCCCGAACCAAGATAATGAGTAAGAAAGCCACGGCGCAGTGGGACTTAATCTGGTGGATCAGGTGCTGATCATTAACGGCCACAGTGCCTGAGATTGTGGGGGTGAGATGGAGGCCCAGGTTAGGAATAGAGGTTGGTGTCCACTGAAGGGGGAGGGCCTGCTGTAAGGCATCTAATGTGTGTGGCGGAAAGTCAAATTGAGAGCCTGTGATTTGTGGATATTTGACTTGAAATCTGCTGCCCGGCCAAAAACATCCAACGCATCTAGAAAAATGGATAGGGAGGTAAAGGGCTCCTCCAGGGTTGCTAGGACATCACCTGCATATTAGCTTATTTTGTGTTGTTCACCCCCAAAGAGTATCCCTTGTATCTTAGGGTTAGGGCGTAATCTGCCTCATGGGTTCCATATAAAGGACAAACACTAAAGGTGATAGAGGGCACCACTGCCGGATACCCCTGCCAATGGGAAATGGGGTGGAGGAATATCCGTTCACCTGGACCACTGCCGCGCATTCAGTATGATTGCTAAGGATCCATCCAGTGAACTGATAACCAAGACCAAAATGCGCTAAGGTGGCTGCTAAGTATGGCCAATGGACCCGGGGGGGCGTGGCTTGGCCGGCTGCAAGATGGGGGCACTATGAGTGGGCTCTGCCGGCCAAGCTCCTTAATCCGCCATTATCCTGCTGTCATCCGTACTCCTCCTACACCAAAAAGGGAATTTCGGACTTCTTGGGGCACAGTGAACCACTTGCCCTAACTCCCGCTCTCCTACCTGCTTTTGTTGCAGATCTGTGGATCTCGTGGCCGGCGCAGTGCACATGCTTTGGCCTCCGGAGGGACGTTCCTGCTGGCTTCTGTGCTGCCTGGACTCAGGACGCCTCGTTGGGACTGCTGTTTTGCCTGTGTCCGGTGCTGCTGGAATGTGGTGAGTGGCACTCCCTCTGGGGGGTCGCTGGCGGGGTTGGGGGCCGTCTGCTGTGCGGCCAGGTCCAGGGACGCCGTGACCTAGCTCCTGTCTCACGCCTCGTCCCCACCTCACGCAAGGTCTGCGGCGCCTGGGTCTGGTTGAGGGAACGGTGGACCCCCGCGTTCCCCCGTCGGCGTTCCCCCCATTGGCAGCACCCTCTCCGCTTGACCTGCTCCGCTCCTGCTTTGAGGCGCCTCGCTGAGCACTCGCCTCCGCGGCCTTGTTGATCTGCGGCCTGCCGCGCTTGCCCTGCACTGAGGCTGGCCTGGGCGCCTCTGTCACCGGCTCTGCAGCCTGCTCCTGGGGGCGCAGCGGGGGAGGACTCCCTCGGATCTTCGGCCTTTGGACTGCCACTGCCGCCCCGGATGCACCTGGCATGTTTTACTAGGCCCTGGTGCATAGTCCTAAACTCACAGTGGCCCCTTCCCTGAGCCTGCTGCTCCCGCTATGCCATCCTGCCCTTGCACACATCGGGGGCTCCTGGGCCCGGTGCGCGGATGCCTGATCTCCTTGCTTTCATCCGCACCACTTCTAAGGTTTTGTTTGTGGGTGCATTGATTCGCTGACTCTCCCCAGGCTTCCTGCTGTTGCTTTTCACTTCCAGCCTGGTGCTCCACGCCTGATTCACTTTTCTGCATCCTTGCCACTGGAGTGGGCCCCTCCCTTCTCCCCTGCTCCCCGGACTGTTGCGCCACTCGCCCATGCACCATGCAGCCCTCTGGGATTGACCTCTGCTGCAGCCCTGTCGCCATTTTCACGCTGGCTGTGCCTGGAGCTCTGCACACGGTTTCTTTCCACCACCTGCTGGAGACGGCTGGGCTAAAGACTCTGTACCAGCTCCCATTCTCCATCACTGGCCGTTATCTGCCCCCTGCGCAGCTCAAATAGTTCTTTGATTACTCTGCTGTGTGTACTGGATGCCGTCTGCCAACCCAAGCTTGGCCACCCTGCTTTTTTGCCAGGGTGTTCGCCGAGTCCCTCCATGCCCCCGCTGGTATGATTCCCACTGTTCTTGCTGTGTTATCCCTTCCCAGTTGTGGGTTCCTGGGGTGGGGTGGGTGGTCCTCTCAGCCTAATTGGGGGGTGCGGGTTGGTGGGGTTTCTTCTCTTTGGGTCAGTGGGTCTGTTTTGGGTTTGTGGGTGGTCTGGGCTGGGGGTTCCCTCTTTGCTAGTGGGGTTGTTTTTGTTGTCTTTTGCTGTTTTTTTGTTTGGTGTTGCTCCTTCATGTCATGCTCACGACACTGCATTGTGCTTGGCCTTTTATGTTGACTTTAGCCTACAGGTGACATTGCTTTCTGTTAGCGCTGGTCCCCTAGCCTTACAGCTGGAACACTCGCTGCCCTTGCGGGATGTAGCTGCGTGGGGCACCTGGTCTACCCTTCAACGGGCCTTGTCTTTAAGCCCTCACTCCACCGCCATGGGGGTTACACAATCCTCTTCAGGGGTCTTCCTGGTTGCCTTCTTATCCGTGCAGATATCTCCAACTTTCGGTGCTCCTCTCCTGCGCTGCGCCTTGCCACACATACCCCCTCTCCCTCATGTCTGACACAATCTGCTGGACCTGGAATGTCCGTGGCCTAAACGACCATCGTAAGGCACGGCTGATACACTCACATCTGCAGCGGCATCAAGTTGACATTTGTATGCTGCAGGAGACACACCAACTACCTTCCTCCCTTTATCGTCTTCAGGCGCGCTATTGGGGCGAAACTCAATCTTCCATTTATTCCTCCTATGCTACGGGTGTCTCCATTTTAATACGACGGGGTCTTCCCTGGCACACCGTTCTCACACTCACTGACCCCGAGGGCATGTATGTAATAATGCACGGCTCACTGCTGGCCCAACCTATTACACTCGCTGCGGTCTATGGTCCCAACACTGAAGACCTGGCCTTTTTCAATCATGTCTGGCACCTCATCTCCTCCTGTGGTCCTGCGGCGGTCATCTAGGTGGGGATTTCAATGTTGCTTTATCTGCGGCGCTCAATAGGTCTGGTCTCCAGGCTTTCCACCCACGTGCCACCACGGCCCTCTCCTCTATTATACTCGAGAACTCCCTCTATGACGCATGGCGCCACCTCTGGCCCGATGGCCGGGAGGGCACCTGTGTGCCCGGCGTGAGGGGGTGCTGGTCACGCATCGAATTCTGGCTTACCTCTCCGGACGTCCTGCTCTGGCTCACTGATACAACACATATGGCGCGCACCTTTTCAGACCGGTCCAAATCCCCTCCGCCTTCCCCAATCTCCAAAGCGTGCCTTCTCCTGGTGTCTTCCACCGAACGTCTTGCGGGTCTCGGTTTGCTGCGCCGACATCCAAACTGCTATAGTTAACTATTTCGAAATTAATAAGGGCTCCGTAGATTCGCGTCCGTCCTTTGGGAGGGTTTTAAGGCGGTGATTCGGGGGGAGTGTATATCCAAGCAATCTGGTGTGCTCCGTTCTCTTCGTTCCACTCTGGCTGGGCTTGAGCGGGAGATCCGGGAGTTGGATGCCACCCAGGCTGCTTCCCCAGCCCTGAAAACTAAGCTTGCACATGCCAAAAACATACCGAGTTCAATGAAGCAGCAGATCATGAACTCTCCTTTTTAGGACGCGAGAGCCGGGCGGGTCGTTTCGGTGAGGGCGATCGCCCGGGTCGTACTCTGGCTAGTCTCCTCCACCCACCGCATGCGGCAGCCTTCGTAATGGCCCTGGAGGATGGGGGCCCTTCTAGAATTACCACCCCGGAGGAGATCAGTTCCCGTTTTTTGGACTTCTACTCGCAGCTATATTCGGCAGGTGCTCCCCGTCACGCGAGGCCTTCGATCAATACTTTGACTCCATTGGGCTGGTCTGGCTGGAGGACTACCACCGGGAATTCTTGGACACACCCTTTACTAGGGAAGAAATACTCGCGGCCATTAGCAGTTTACCCGGGGAAAAAGCTCCAGGTCTTGATGGTCTCCCGGCCTCCTTTTATAAAATGTATGCTGACCTCTTAGAGCCCCATCTAGCGGCCATGTACAATGAGTCTTTTGACAATGGTCTTTTTCCGCAGTCTCTCCGGGAAGCCTTGATCACCTTGCTCCTTAAACCTGACAAACCCGCCAACCGTCATGATTCCTATCGTCCCCTTTCCCTTATAAATACTGATAATAACATCTTTGCCAAACTTATCCCTTCTCGTCTTCTGCTCCTTATGCCAGTCATCGCTCTCCCGGATCAATCCGGCTTCATTCCCGGGAGGGCAACTTCACATAACCTTCGCACAATTTTTTCTGTCCTTCACCAAATTAATCCTAATCTTCCCGCCGTGGCTGCCCTGCTGGATGCAACGAAAGCGTTTGATACTCACAAGTGGCCTTTTCTGTTTTACCTTTTACCCCGTATTGGCTTCAGTGAAATTTTCTTGCGTAAAATCAGGCTCCTCTATGCTGCCCCCTTCGGCCCGTTTACGTGTTAGCGGTCAGGTAACCGACCCCATTAGTATCAGCCGAGGCACCCGGCAGGGGTGTCCTTTATCACCTATGCTATTTGCCATCTCAATGGAGCCGCTTGCTGCAAGACTCAGGCAGCATCATACGCACAGGGCAATAGGTTTTTCTTCTTGCTCCCTTCTTGTATCCATGTACGCAGATGATGTGACTCTGTATGTCCTCCACCCCCAGGACAACCTCAGCCCCTTGGTCAGGGAAATCATACAATTTGGCGGTCTTTCTGGCGTACAAATAAATTAGAGTAAGTCGGTCTTGTTTCCTCTGACTGATGCCACTGTCTCGTTCACTCCCGATTTCCCATTAGTGTGGGTGGCTGGCCCAACGCGATATTTGGGTATCTGGTTGAGGACAGACCTAGACGAATTGTGGAGGTCGAACTTTGGCTGTGCTGTAGATTGGCTGGAATCTAAGATTTCCGTTTTGGACAGGCATCCACTGTATTTGGCTGGCCGGATCGCCATCGCCAAGATGGTGGGGCTGCCGAAATTCCTCTACTTGTTCCTGAATGTCCCAATCCTCCTCACTGCCCATTTCTTTCGTAAGTTATGCTCTTTGATCATTTCACTCCTTTGGGCAGGTCGACAACCAAGGATGGCGTACAATATTCTCACTCTCCCCATGTCGGCTGTTGGTCTGGGTGCTCTGGGCGTCAAGATTTATGCTCTCTGTGCACAGGCCAGTTTCTTGCATTTCTGGGTTCATCTCACTCCTTACCAGCCCCATGTGGCTGTCAAGGCGGAAATAGCCTCTCCTTGGTCGTTGACCACTGCGCTTTTTGTGACTGCTGTCCACCCCCGAGTGGAGGTGGATACTGTTGAGACTTGGTCTAAATGCACTATACAGTCCATTGGGTGCCATGGTGGCTTTTACATCACACCACCCATCATCATCATATGTGCTTGGTCTGGTCTGGTGTTTGCCGGCTTTCAAATCTTCCCTTACTCTCCGCAAACGCTGTGCCAATAGTGAATCACCCTGCTTTCCCTCCGCTTCAGCCCTCTGGTATGTCTCAACATGCGACGCGTCTGGGACGGCAGATGACTGCTGACCTTTATCCCGGCGACACTTTCTATTCTCTCCCGAAGTCATCCGGTCCGCTGGACACGCAATTATTCTACCAGCTGACCTCCATTTCCCGGGCTTTGCACCCCACATTCCCCCAGCCCCCTCCCACCATGCTGGCCCTCGACCTAGTGTACACATCCCCGTCCCCGTACAAATTGGTCACCAAATTATACGCTCTTACACTGATGGCAACCTCTATCTCCACTGACCGTACGCGCTTGGCGAGGGGTGCTGACCTCAGCATCGACATAGCGCAGGCAGATTGGCTCTACTGTTGTAACCAGACGAAGAAGTTGTCACCTAACTACCGGCTTCGTCTGATACATTTCAAATTCCTGCACAGGATATACTGCACCCCTACCCAGCTCCACAAGCTGGGACTCATACCTGCATGCGTTGCGGCGCCCCTGCTGCTGACTTTGCGCACCTGGCATGGTTGTGCCCAAGGGTCTCCAAGTTTTGGCAGAGAGCGTGTTCCACAATCACGCCAATTACCGGTACCCTGGTTTCCCCTGACCCCACCTTGTGCCTACTGGGGTTTGTAAAATTCTGCCTGGATGCTTCCCGCCTCCTTATCGGTATGCTACTTGTTCTTGCCCATCGCAGGGTGGCCACGTGCTGGGGTCGTAGGCCTGCTCCCAAGGTTGAAAGTTGGCTGGAGGACGCTACGCAGTGCCAGACTCTGCTATCGGAGTTTTGGGATCTTATGCCCTCCAACTCCCGGCCAGTTGATATTTGGGGTCTCTTGGTGTCCTACCTTCATTCCCGCTCGCCCCCTAGCGGTGCCGCCTCTCCCGTGCTCCCTGCGGTCGGCAGTGCTGGTCGGTCCCCGCCCTCCTCTCCTCCTCATTAGGCCCCCGAAATATCCTTCTCAACTTCATTTGAGCGGCGGTAAAGGAGTCCCCCGTGAGTTGGGCTCCTCTTGCACTCTATGATGTACTTGAAACATATATTTGTGCCTTAGACTCCTGTTAGTGGGATTGCTGTTTTCTTTCATACACTCTGTTTGTAATGGCTGCAATGTGTCGATTTACTTTTAATTGATGCATAGTGTACTGTACCTGACTTGAAGAGCTTAATAAAGGTTTTTTTGAAAGAAAAGAAAAGTATGGCCAATGGACCCTGTCAAATGCTCATTAAGCACCTATGACCCGGAGTATCATCTCCTAGTCATATCTCTGGGCTTTAACTATAAAGTGGAGGATCTACCATGTATTATTGCTACATTGATGTTGTGGTACAAATCCGGCTTGGTCCAGGTCTACATGGCACAGAAGTAAGAGGTTAAGGTGGACATCTAAAATGCCCGTGAAAAGTTTAAAGTACGCATTCAAAAGGGAAATTGGCCTATATGAGGAGCAGTGGGACTTGCCCTTCCCTGGTTTGGTGATAGACACCATGAGCATGGAGGGGGGGAGTGAGGAAGACTCCTCAATCTTATTAAATAACCTAGTAAGGAGGGGTGCCAACATTTGGCAGAAGGGCTTTTAAAAGGAGGCAGGGAAGCCATCCGGGCCAAGAGATTTGTTGGCTTTTGTCAGGTTATGCTAGAAATAACCTTCTCGATCTAGACGGGGAAGTCTAAATTAGCTGTCTGTTCCGGTGGCAGGGCAGAGGTACATTTCTCTTAGAGGTATGGAGTGGCTGCATCAGGTGGAAGCTACTGTGCCGCATAGAGATTCCGATAAAAATCACGGAAAGTCTCCACTATGTGTGGGTTGTCTCTCCACTCACGTCCTTCGGTATCTACCACTTTTTGGACTCCTGACGTTGAATACGCAACTGGTTAGCTAGGAGATGCCCACATCTATCGCCGCCGATGTAATATCATGACGAAGTGCCTCGTTTTCCGCCCTGTCATCATCAATGCCAGCTAACTGGGCACGGGCTGCTTCAAACTGCCTCCAAACCCTGGGAGGGCATGTCCGCTTATGGATATGCTCCAATACTAAGACTTGACTCTTCTCGCAACTGAGCTTAATGTCAGCACCAGCTATAACAATGAATTACCACCTGACAACTGCTTTCATGGTGTCCCAAAGAGTAGAGATTGCAATGTCCTGGTTAATATTAATAGCCAAATAATCAGTGATCGTCTTTAGATCTGAGCAAGAACCTCCGGGCGCTGTAGTAAGGTTTTGAGAAAGCGCTAGGTTCTAGACGATGGGCCAGAGAGCGGAACTCTAAGGGTAACAGTCACAGTGGAATGATCGGATAAAGAGCGGGGTTCAATCCCCACCATCTGAACTATGGAAGCAATGACCGGTGAGCCAAGAAAATAGTCCAGTCTAGCATTGGTCTTGTGTGCATGGGACAGTGGGTGTTCGGACCTCCAAATGTCAGCTAGGCCCACGTCTGCCTGCCATTTCACTCCTTCTAGGTAAGGAGCCCCTGATTGGCCATGTTACTGTGCGGATCTGTCCATCTCATTATCAAGTACGAGGTTCAGGTCCCCTCCCCACAGCACCAACCTATCCTGAGAGCCCAACACCTCTGTCACTGCCCTGCAGAGAAAGGGTTCCTGCCCCTCATTGGGAGAGTAAATAGTACCCACTGTAATAGCACAGAACCCCACTGTTGGCGAATACGCTAGCGATCTACCTTTTATCTGGACCTGCTTAGGTCCTTTCCCCAGAAGGAATTAGAGACTATAATTGCACCCCTGCCGCTTTTGAAGGGAACGATGAGAATTACTGATAAGGAAAGGCTTTAGTGCGCAGCCTGTGTTCATCCTTGGGAGGGAGATGCATCTCCTGCAATCAGCAGATGTGGGCACCAGAGTGCTCTGAATAAGAAAGAATAGAGCTTCTCTTCAATGAGTGATTGAGGCCCTTAACATGAAGAATGAGAGCCCCCAATTGGTTAGTAATTGGAGCTTCCGATAGTAATCTGCTATAAGTGGTCCCCTAAGTTGTGCCGCCCCCGTGTCGTGAGCCAAGCAGTTGGGTGTCAGTGAGTCCTGAGCCTAAGTGACAGTAGTGGATACTTACAGGATCGGCCACCATGTCCAACAAGAAAAAACAATTAATCGCCCCGTGAGCCAGAACAACAACATTAATAAAACATCATGAACTGTATCAATGTCCAAAGTGTACAGTCCCATGGTTTACTTGTCAAGAAAAGGGGTATCAGTGACTGTAATCCCCGCTGGGACCCCTTGAGAAGAGAAAGGAGAGAAAGATAAAGGGGATCAGCAAAAAAGAAATAAGCCACACTCTTAATATCGCTGCGGGCCCACCGGGTCTCCCACTAGTGAAACCAGGACTGCTTGTCTCTCTTTGACAACTGTCTCTGGACATAATTCAGCAGGGGAAGCTCTTGTGCTCCTCCAGGACCGTCCCCTTTGGTTATCTCGGCTGCAAAGCTCTTCCTGGGAACGCTCCGGTGAAAAGCCCTTCAGATTGAGAAGTCGGCACGCCTCTTCCAGTGACCGAATTTGGTGCAATTTCCCCTCCAAGCCGAAAACCAAACGAACAGGATGCACCCAGGAGTACGGCATCCCGGCTGCTCTAACATGAGAGGTGACAGGGCAGAATGCTTTGTGTTTCTGGAGGGTTGACGCTGTCAGATCCTGATAGAGAACTGGGCTGTGACCTTGAAATTGAATAGGATGCCCATCTCTAGCCTTCTGGAGGATGCACTCTTTCAAAGGAAAATCGTGAACACAGGTCAGTACATCAGGGGGAAAATCTGCTGATGATCTCCTGGGACCAACTCTGTGAGTGCAATCGAGCTTAATCTCCATGCCCAGAAGTGGTTCCAAATTTGACTGCAAGGGGTCCGTCATGTAGGAAGTGATATCCGATCCCTCTGCCCTGGAGGAAATGCCTCGAATGCAAATTTTATTGTGTCGGGATCTGTTCTTTGGGTCTTTAGCATAGGCCTATAGATCCAAGTGTTGGTCCCTGAGGTGTGAGATTTCTTATTGAAGCTGCTCAATTTCTTCGTCCCGCCACGATTTGTGATCCTCCACTGTCAAGACCCTGTTCCCCAGACCTTCTATGTCGCATCGGACCTCCTTAAGTTTACTAACAAGTTCCTTCTTGAAGGTCCTCAGACAGAGAAGCAAACATCGCCTCGGGCGGGTAACCAGCGCATTTGAACCCCAGGAGTCAGATGCCTCATCTGCATTCAAAGTCATAGTGAAGTCTGCAGGCTGAGCACCAGGTGTTCTGAGGAGCATATCATTGAGGGTCCGATCCCTCTTGCCCCTTCTGGTGGCCATGGCAAGAGACAAAGTTCTGCACCAACTCTCCATAGTTACAGGCCCAGGCCACCAAAGGAAGTTGTGTTGTGTGAAAGCGGAGTTTCAAAGCACTCAAAACTGCGCGCCCTGGGAAAGCTAGGTGTCCCCGCCTGGTACCAGTGAGTTCACCCGTGGAGGAGCCTTGCGGATCTGAGGCAAGGGAGGGCCAAGCCACCCAATGAGCCCCCCAGCTAGCTCCAGCGCCTCAGCCTCAGCGCAAGGCCCAGGTGTGCAGACCAAGCTGACCAGGGGCGCGCAGATGCAGGCGGCCCGCAGGATGAGGCCGGCCCGTGAGCCCTTCGTTCCAAAGATGTCCCAATTATCCAGAGGGGGCCAGTCCAGAGGGCCAAAAAGGCTCCCTCATGATCAAGTCCAGCTATATTGTCCCCTTGGGCACCCGGTATCCGTGTGATAGCACTGCTTTATGATGTGCAGGAGGCCAGCTATGTCATGTTAATCCAGGGAGGGTCCGCACCGCTAATAACTGCCCTTTGGTTAGCTAATGATGGGCAGGAAACCAAGGGTCTATGACAGCCCCCCCGAGCACTCCTCACCTTGTTCCATCTCACACTGCAATGTCCCATGGGGGGGTGTTGCCTCAATGCTCATAATGCTCTAAGACTGCTGGGCCCCCTCCAGGCTTGTCCAGAGGCAGTGACCGGGCTGGCCACCGCACCGCAGCAAAGCCCGCCTCTACTGCAATGCCGCACACCATCTCCTCAGTTTAGAACTGACAATTCTCTCAAGGAGGGCTAGGCCCGGGCCACCATCCCTCAGCAGTCAGGCCCTTCCTGGAGTCCTACCCTCCTCACTGCCGCAGCTCCACACCCACTGTTGCCCCTATCTACCCGGCATGAGCCTCGGGCAATGGTGAGCGCTCTCCTCAAATGCATCCAAGGTAGACAACAGAAGGTACCTCGGCTGTGGCAGGCCCTAGATTCCAGGTCACAGCCCGCCCACGCTCCACTTAGCTTCTGGGGTCCAGCAGGAGAGGGCGAACGGGGCCGAGACCACACTGCAGCTCACCTCCCCTCCTTAGCCGTGCACAACTCCTCAACTGGGGACGACCTTCTCTCTGGGGGGAGGGCGGGGCCTAAAACAATCAGAACGCAACAGGCAGGCTCCACCCTGGTACCGACCCCCACCAGGAGCCTGGCCCTCCTCAACACCACGCCACCTCCGATTGTTGCATCCACTGAGCACCAGCCGGTAGCGGTGATCACCCCCCTCCAGGTACAGTCAGCATGTCTAAGGCAAGCAAAGTTGAGTCAGTCGGGGACCTCGCAGCGACGACAGGTCCAACAGGTGTGGGCCGCAGCACGCCCAAGATGTCGTCTGGCCTCCGGGAACCGGCAGATAAAGCTCTCCTGGTGTACGGAGCAGCAGTGCTCTGATTGGGGGCTCAACCCCGTGCTACATAGTTCCAGGCCGCCAGGTCCAACAGCGGGGAGCGCAGAGAGTAAAAAGCCTGTCTCACCTGTCTGCCGTCTTGGCCTCGACCCCAGCAGAGACATTTTAAAATGTATTTTATATGCCCTGGTGAGGGAAAGACTGCCAAATTAGTTTTTCAGTGAAAAAGAAGGGATCCCTTGGTGACATAAACTAACACAACAATTGGTATATAATTTACACCAATGTAGCCCATATATTAGAAGTGAATGCTACAAAACCAATCAGTAAATTCTATGATTCTTCTTTATTTTTTGTTTAAAAATTGAATATTTGCAAAAATTAAAAACAGTAAATTACAAATGCATTCAAATACATGTACATTAACACATGGTGTTAATGTAATTACATTACAAATGCATTCAAATACATGTACATTAACACATGGTGTTAATGTACATGTATTTGAATGCATTTGTAATGTACTGTTTTTAATTTTTGCAAATATTCAATTTTTAAACAAAAAATAAAGAAGAATCATAGAATTTACTGATTGGTGTTGTAGCATTCACTTCTAATATATGGGTAAATTGGTGTAAATTGTATACCAATTTGTTGTGTTAGTTTATGTCACCAAGGGATCCCTTCTTTTTCACTATCTACTAGTACTCTAATCCCCTGGTTTGTACGGGGTCTCTCTCTAGTTATTACCCACAAATTCGTTTTTTGCCATTGTTGTACATTAGCTCAATAGGCTAACGTGGGAAGGCTTTATTTAATATTAATACAGTCTACCTTTTGACATGCATGAGCTAAAATAATACTTCAAACTATGAAAATAATGGTTGCAATAAATCCAGCAACTTGCCAAGGTTGGATTTATTATAACTATTGCAGGAAAGTAGTTTTAGAACTGCTTTTCTAAAGTTAACTACAATCAGCCCTGTAGCAGCCTCAACTGATCGGTCAGTCTTTGAAAGGCTGACCTATGCTGCTCTGATGAGGTGTGGAGTGACCTGTGCTAAGACAAAGGAGACAACTGTTGGGAGGAGATGTGCTGCCTGCAGAGGTCAGGACAGGAAGGGGGCTGGGTAGACACACTGGTCTTTAAAGAGAGAAAGACCGTTGAGACAGGAACCAGGTCCACCCTTCCTTCCTACAACCCAGCCACATGGGAGCCCCTGTAATTGAATTAAGAAAAGGGCTCAACGGGGAGTGTTAGGGAAAGTTAGTCACACTCTGCGTTGGTTTACCAGGCCTGAAGCTACAGGAGAGATTTTTGATTTTTGTGAACAGTGCTTTCTGGGACATAAAATATGCCACATTTCCGGGTAAGTGGTCACCACAGAAGGTGGCACCCTGTACCCCATTGGTCAGGGGTGCCCCCGTCTTACCAGCCAAGAAACCTGGATTAGGAAAGACTGTTCTCCTGAAACCCTGGCCTGCACCGAGAAGGACTGCACTCCTTATGTCTGTTGCACACTTTGGGCTGCACGACAAAAGGACTTTGCCTTGCTTTAAAAGTTTGAGAAGTGGACTCCCTGAAAGCAATGGGTACAAGAGCGTCAAGTCACCTGCATCAACTCTACCAAGAAAAGCTCAGCTGGCCATCGTCCAGTAGGCTTTTAAGGATATGTTCAAGTGCATTGTGGGAATTATAGTCCCAACTCTCTAAGACTTAGACCTTCTGGAACATTGGCTGGTGTTGTGGACACTTCATGACCCCAAATAAACCTTCTGAAAGAAGATCCAGAAGTTTTGAATCATTTGGAGTTTTTTTCAGTAAAAAGCTACATAACTTGACGGACCATCGTCAAGAGTCAAGCTGCCGTTGTCGAACCGCGACTCGGCCTGAACTTCAGGTTTTCCCTGCTGAAAGCTCCAGACCTCTTAGTCGTCAACAAGGAGAACCAAAACCTCCATGAATCACTGAGGTCTCTTGCTGAAGCAAGTCGCCATTGTCGAACTGCATCCCAGCCTGCAGAGGAGATTCGCTCGCCGTTGAGAGATAAATAACCAAAAAAAGTGACCAAGTGCGAAGGTAAAATTTTGACCAGCCCCAACCACCCCATCGTATCTGACCCTGCACTCCATCGCGCTCGGCCTTGAGGTAACGGGTTTTTACGAACCCGTTGGTGCCAGGGGATAACACCCGAAGACCTCTGAGTTCTCCCTTGTTCCGGACCACAGAAACACTGAGTCTTCTAGTCGCAGTCAGAGATCAAATTTTATTGGCAGCTACCAAGTAACAGGTGTCCTAGAAGCACGACAAACACGGGTCATGTGTTCTCAGGAGACTGTTCGTTTTTACAGAACCAGCCGTCTCCTTATATACAAAAATATTAGCTGCAAGCAAGAATTCTTGAGTTTATGATATGGCTATACATATATTTCTACAATAATACAAAAGAGCGAAGTCATGTAGGCAAGCCCGTATTTTAGACGTCCAATTCGTGATGGATTACCCAGCCAGGCCCGGAACTCCCATCAGATATCGATGAAACCCCAATAAAGGAAGGCACCTCCTAGTCATAAAACTGGCCATAAACAGGGAGCGTAGAGAGGTGTGTATGTGTGTAGAAAACATGATCTGGATGTAGTGAATGGTTTGTGGCATGTTATGCATTGATGCTATCGTATTAGGCCACTGGGCGAGGAGCTGCCCAAACAGGTTCGGCTGGAGGCAATGGAGTCAGTTGGGACAGGTCAGGGGGAAGTCAGGGAAGGTGGACGTGTCCTTTTAGATCAAGCTCGACCTTTAATTGACTTATCATGAGGGCAAGACACAAGATGGATACCGTTTACAAAATGGAGTCTGAGGGGTCGGGACGGAAACTACGATTCAGGGGTGTTAGCATACCTCGATCATGACGCAAATGCATAGGAATGATGTCCTAATCATTATCGGTTCGTCGACACCAAATTCGTCATGGTACGTTGATGTTTCGGGACACGGGTATTGGACCTCGATACCGGGACAACAGTAGGGTCCAGAATTTCAGAACCACAGACCCTCCTTTTGCCCTCATATAAGGCAATAATTCATGTTAATCCGAGTCTAAATCTGTATGAAGGAATTCGTGGAGATGCTGCTGTAGCATCATTCTGTTGCTCAGTTCGTCCCTTGACACAGGCTTCCGTACACATGAGGTAGCACAGAGGCCACATAGTGCAGGAGCGCACTGTACACACAGGCAGAACATAAACAGAAGTGCTAAGATCATCCCAATGAAGATCAGTGTTTTCCATCCCCAGGTAGCGATCAGTTCCCAGAACCACCCTAGTAAGGACCAGTCCCCTTTTTCTACGTGAAGGGAACCAGATATCTCGTGTAGCTTAGAGATGGCCTGGTACACTGTCGGTGCGTTATCAGGGATGAAAATGCAACAACTGGATTGGATCACTCTACACACACCACCACGATCGGCGAGTATGATATCTAGGGCAACTCGGTTCTGAAGGGTCATAAGTCGATCCGACTGAAGTTCGGTCGTCAAATTGCCAAGGGCTCCGGCCGTTGTAATCACGGCCGATTCAACTATCCTCGATAACTGGCGAATATTCCTGCTGTTCACCATAGGCCCCCAAAATGGCAGAAAACCCTTTGCGAAGTCAGCGAATTCCTGACCCGCGGTGTCGTCGTTACTCACGACACCCCTAGCTGTCCTTGTCCGATGGTAATCTGCTCTGGCCGTGTAGGTGGGAGGCAGCAGAAATGAGATAAAACATGTACCTGAGAAGTCAGGGGGCAACCAGGTGTAGGCTTGGTCATGGCAGACGAAATACGTGCCTTTGGCTGCTAATAGTATAGGGGAAGTTCGGGAAGCGAACACATATGTTTCCGTGCATATACTCTTTCCTAATTGTGCTTTGGGATCCCTGCCGATACCTTGTAAACATAAGTGACCTCGGTTGGGTACTATCCAAACTGGGCGGGATATCTTTGCTGTCTGGCTCTTACCCAGGTAAACCCCATATTTAGTTACGTTCCAACGAGTGTACGGAGTGAGTTCATCTTTGGGAATCGTTAGATATGTGTCGAACTCTCTACTCATATTTCTTATTCCTGCTACTAGTGCCTTGTTACTGGAATCACTCTCAGTAGAACGGGTCGGGTATGGTTCTAGGGCGAATAGGAACATGGTCTGGAAAGCCCACAGAGAACCATAATAACTGAAAGGCAGGATGAAGTATGGGATACCCTTATCAGTCGTGTGCGGCATGAGTCCGCATACCCAACAGTTCGATGTGTTCATTATGGACTGGTGTTGGTGTAGAAGTTGAATGAATGAGTTATTTACAAATTCGAGTCTTCTTGCAGACTCGTGTTCAGGTAGAGGGTGAAAGGAGTGTGTGGAGAGAGTGAGAGGAGGAGTTGGCCGAGTGTCATTTGAGAACAAGGAAACTTGAAAGACGAATAGAGTATAACCAGTCAAGAACATTGCTATGCTACACAACATAAAAATACATATTATCAAAAACCTTCTTTTGGCCAGTATCGTGCATAATTGTCTTTCAAAGTCCGTGAGTCTGGCAGGTCTCTTTACCCTAGGAAACTCCATCCTCTACTTGCTGCCCGCGGTGGTAGGTTGATTCTGCCAGGGAGTGCGCTCTGTTCAGCCCGGGGTAACTCCCTTGGACCAACCAGAACCGTTGACCTAAACGTCCCCAGTTGCACTCCCCAGACTTCAACCGCGACCCTAGCAGCAGAACCGGATGGCGGTTCGAAAATCAAAAACGAGCAAGTTCCCTGGGCGAGAGAGCTGAAAAATCAAAAATAGTTCTTAGGGGAAAAGAGAATCACATTAGTTTGCTTTTATTAGTCTCTTTGTTTAGACCTTAACTTGTACTGTCGTTTTCCTGGTACGGTGTGGTCTTCAAACAATGTCTCAGGTTCGGTAGTGTCCAACTGCATAGACGGTGGCACAAGTCCTTGTAAAATATGATCACTCTCCTTTTCGGTACCAGTTTCTTTCAAACGTTCATTGCTGAAAGGGAGGAAGCGAGGTATGGATTCTGTCTCACAGTCGGCAAGTCCTTCCTTGACCCACCGGTCGTATGGGAGGGGTAGAGGGACCCATTTACAATGGGTCCCGTGCACCCAGTTCTTTTTGCCTTCCACCCGAACAGCTGATCTCGTGGAAAGAAGTACCAGGTACGGTCCGGTCCACCTCGGCTGTCCGTTGTTTGTGCGCTGGAAATTCCGCACCAAGACCCACGTGCCGGGTTCGATGGAGTGACCTGGATCGTCAGAGGCTGGCGGAGAGGAACTGTGTACCTGTTGGTGTAAAACACGCAATTTAGTTGTTAATTCGCACAAATAGTCAAGCAGTATGGGGTGCTCTATTTCGCTGAGTTTCTTTGGCCTTGGCACGCCCCAGACGTTGGCTGGGCGGCCAAACACTATCTCATGAGGACTAAGTCCTAACCTGGAATGGACGGTCATTCTGGTTGACAAGAGTGCTAGGGGCAAGGCGTCAGGCCATTTAAGACCTGTACAGGCTTGGATCTTGGCTAATTTGAGCTTTAAAGTGCCATTGTAGCACTCTACTAATCCAGCTGATTGGGGGTGATTCGCAGAGTGAAACTTTTGTTGTATGCCTAAACACTCACACACTCTCTTCATCACGCGTCCTACGAATTCACTTCCATTATCACTCCAGACGATTCTAGGCATACCGAATCTAGGGAAGAACTCTTTGACAAGGGCTTTGGCAGTTGACAAGGCAGTATTGTCCTTAAGGGGGTACGCTTCCACCCACCTGGAGAAAGCGCAAACAACAACGAGCACATACTTCAGATTGTTGCACCTCTCCATGTGAATGAAATCGAGCTGCAAAACCTCGAACGGATACGTTGGAGGCGCAAAATGACCAGCTGGAGTTGGGGTTCCCCTACCCGGATTGTACTTCAAACACACCATACAGTTTCTGACCACATTCTCTGCATATTTCAGGATATTACCATTTTGCCATACTGGGGCCAATAGTTTACAGATTCCTCTCGAACTGATGTGTGCAACTCCATGAGCCATTGTTACTACTGCAAGTACATATGCGTTAGGTAATAGCCATCGCTGGTGTTCTGACAGTTCGACCCAACAACCATTCGCGTCTAATCTACCTTTACTTTCTCTCCATTCATTCACCTCTTTCTCAGTTGCCTCGGCTTGTATAGATTTCACGCTTTCAATGGTGTCCTCACACATTCCCACATCCGTAATCCATCTAGCGGGACCTACAACATACATCCGACTCATTGTGTTCCTTGCAGTCTCTTTCGCAACCTCGTCTGCAAATGCATTCCCGCGGCCAACATCATCCTGAATCTTTTTGTGGGCACTGCATTTCACAATTGCGACTTGTAGTGGCAGGGTCAATGACTCGAGGAGTTCATTAACTAACTGACCATGTTGTATCTTTGCACCATGTGACGTAAGAAACCCACGTTCAGGCCACAATCTCCCAAAACTGTGAGCCACGCCAAAGGCGTATTGGCTGTCAGTGTACACATTCACTCGCTTTCCTTTCGCTAACACACATGCTCTGGTAAGTGCAATCAGTTCTGCGGCTTGTGCAGAATTGTGGGAAATACGCGCGGTCTCTATAATGGTGTGTAATGTCGTTACGGCATATGCTGCAGTCGCATCACCATTCGGCAGCTTGAAACATGAACCATCAACCCATAAAGTATCGTTGCATTCAGGAAGGGGAGTGTCCTGTAAGTCTACTCTCCCTTTTGTCTCTTCTTCTGTCCTAAAACAGCAGTCATGGTTATCAATCTTGTCTGTTTCTGTCGGAATGGGTAATAACGTTGCGGGGTTCAGTGTATCACACCTCTTTATGTGGATGTGACTTGCTAGCAGTGTAAGTTCGTAACTGGATAGTTGATCGCTAGTAAGATGTTGTGTCTTCGTCCTGTTTAGTAAAATGTCTACTGCATGCGGGACCATACCGATCAGAGTATTATTCATGACTAATCCAGCGGATTGTCGAATGCAGACAGCTGCTGCGGCGGTGGCTCTCAGACAACTTGGTAGTGCCTTAGCCACAGGGTCTAGAGTTGCCGAAAAATAAGCGCATGGGCGCTGTCTGTCCCCAAAATGTTGTGTTAAAACTGATAATGCACAACCTTCCTTCTCATGGACATATAATGTAAAAGGCTACTGTAGTTGGGGTTTCCCAACACAGGAGCCGAACATAATGCATCACGCAACTTGTGGAAACTCGTTTGGCAATCTTCAGACCAGGGCATAGGATTTGGCGTGTCTTTGCAGAGTAGTGCCAGCAAGGGTTTAGCTAGTAGTGAGAAATTCGGTATCCATTGTCTACAGTACGATGTAATGCCCAAGAAGGCCCGAACATCTCTCTGTGTCCTTGGGGCACTCAGTTCTGCAATTGCCTGTATTCTTTCTGGTGTCAGTCTCCTTCCCTCCTTCGACAAGATGTGACCTAGGTAGGTTACTTCTTGTCGGCAAAATTGGAGTTTGGAAAGAGAGACTTTGTGCTTCATGTCACATAAGTCACGTAATAATGATAACGTAGCTTTCTTGCAAATCTCTTCAGTGTCTGCAGCGATCAGCAGATCGTCTACGTACTAAATCAGAGTTGAGCCATTCGGTAGAATAATCGTGTCTAGTTGTGTTTTCAGGGCCTGACTGAATATTGATGGGCTTTCGCAGTAGCCTTGAGGAGCACACTTGAAGCGGAAGCTTCGTCCTCCTAAATTGAAGCCAAAAATGTCTCTACTTTCCTCGGCAATCGGGATGCTGAAGAAAGCGTTCTTCAGGTCAATCACCGAGAACCAAGCTGCTGAAGCTGGAACCATTGTCAATAAAGCAGTAATGTCGGGGACAACTGGAAACTGTGGGATAACTATCTTATTTACTTCTCTGAGGTCAATCACGAACCTGTACACAGGCGGTTGTAAAGGATCAGTACGCTTTAAGACGGGCAGAACTGGACTGTTGCAAACATTACCTGTTGTTTCTTCGATGACATTTTTATCGATCAGATCATAAACGATCGTCAACAATGCATTTTCGCATTCGCTAGATATTTTGTATTGGGGAATACGTGGCAACCTAACGTTGGCTTTCAAAGTTATGACATACGGTGCTATCTCCAAACGACCTACATCATTAGAGCCATTAGCCCAAAGTATATCAGGAAGTGATGACAATTCAGTTGGAATATTGTCCTTTGACAAATACATTGGAGAAATGACTTTCTTACCTAAAGTAAGTTGTACTCCCAAGGGGGAACAGTACAAAGTCGCATATAACCTTTTTAGCAAATCCAAACGTAACAAATTGTTACCGCAACCTGTTGTAAGAATGAGGGGCGCTTCTAATTCGCACGGGCCAATAGAAAGCGATATAGGACTAAAGATCGGGTTTCTAACAGGGGCGCCAGAGAAACCTACTGAAACATTCATTTCGCCAGACAAAGGTGCGCCAGGAAGTTTCGAGTGCATGTAAGAACTTTTTGTAGCACCAGTATCCAGCAGAAATGGCTCTGACACTTCTGAGGTAATTACCTCGACATAAGGTCCATTCTGATCTACTGGCACTGAAACAACTCCCTCTCTTTGTCCATGGCTGTCCTAGCAATCGTTACCCTCATTTTCGTGTTCGGTGTAATAGTCGTCAGCATAGTACTGAGCTGACCTAGACGATGCATTATTCTGTTGGTCAAAGCTGTTCATCGAATTCTGAGGCGGAAAAGAAGTTGCATTCTGGGTGAAATTTCCACGGCCCCTACCTCTAGGGGCATGTTGAACACCTCTTCCCCTTACACCTGAAGCACCGCTCAAACGTCGCGCAAGAGCCGGACAATTACCTTTAAAGTGACCCTCTTCCTTGCAATACGCACATTGATTCGGGCCATAAGCAATACGCTGATGGGGAAACTCGTTTCCTTGCGCGTTTCTCGAATACTGCTGTTGTTGTTGATAATTGGGCTGACTAGCCGTACGAGGCGGATAGGCTTGCTGGAGAAGAACTTTAGTTTTTAAATCTTTTGTCTTTTTGTCTACTTTATCTAGCTCGTCTTTGCGCCTATTTTCATAGTACTGGGCTGTAGCTAAAATTTGCGCTGATGTACAGACAGCCCAAGCACTCTCTGAATCTTTCAGTTTATTACACAGTTCAGGGATTAAATTATGTACGAATTTGTCTACGAACAATCTTTGACCACCCTCGGTAGCCATATTCTGACCACTATGATCGGTGAAAGTCTCCTCAAATCTTGTGAAAAAGTCAGACACATTCTCATCTTTCTTCTGCTTGCACGCAGATAGCTTGTCCCAGTTTACGCGTACTTCAGGCATTATTGTTTTCATGTACGCGATAATCCTACCGGGAAGTTCAGCTATTAACGGCTCAGGTTTAAAACCACCTATTTGTCTAGCATCCATAGCGGTAATGTTCGCCCATGAGTCACCTAGTTCTTGGTCATGGTTCGTATGACGGATTTTGCTCCATAAAGGATGTGGAACAACGTTCCCAAACAACATGTCTACATCCGCTAAATTCATTATACATGAGCTTGCAGTTTGCGATAACTCCTTATAATACCCAGTCGGGTTTTTATGAGGATCAGGCAGTGTCTGCTTGAGTGCTAAGACTTCGGATCGTTTCCAGGGGACATGTACCCATACACCCTGGAAATGAGGCAGAATTGGTGGATTCGCATTCGCATCACCTTCACTCCAAACCGGAGGAACCTCTCTCATGGGGTACTGTCTCGCTCTTTTCCCACCTGGTGCATCGTCTTCGTGCCATGATCTAGAGACGTTTCCCTTACTCCTATAAGAGAGCAATAACTCTATCGCTTTCTCAACATCTGCACCTATAATCATACCTTCATAGAACTTAAAGCGTGTACGCCATAGTTCGTTCATTGTGCATTTGGAATCATTTGTCTTCACATCTTCGCACAGATATACACACATTTCTTCGAATACGTATCTCTGGGTGGGTGCATTCCATTGACGGAAAACGTCCATAACAGACTGAACATCATATCTAACAGTATCCGTAATCCATTTACGGGCTAGTTCATTTAGCACTCTTCTTTCCTCGTAATCAGGCAGTTGACTACGGGACTGTCTATGTTCTGTTTTAGGCGTTGTTTTAGGCGACCCAAAGAAAGGTGAAAACAGACTAGTGACCGTACCTGTCACTCTTTGTCTAATAGAAGGAGAACCTTGCGGAGGGGTAAGTGCATCGGAAAAAACAGGCTGAGGCAAAGAAGAAGTAGAGGCAATAGCAGAGGAAGTTGAAGTAGTAGCAGACTGTGAGAAGTTGGCCTGATGTGCAGTGCTCACTATTCTAGTGATCACTATATATCAGTCCAAACAACCCTTATTGATGATTGGTTGTAAGTCAACCTTATAGACCAGCTATCCTAGTAGCATGGATACGAGCAGTCTAAGGCTAAGACTCTAGAGGGCGTGTTAAGCCAGCTGTTTTACCATCACATTACCCCTTGAACACCCAGTGAAAGGACACCACACAAGTGTTATGAAAATAAACAATGTATTTATTAGAATCACAACAACCCTGTACTCTTTATGAGGACAGGGTGCTAAGCACACAACAAAACTCTTACGAAAATACTTTTAAGTTAGCACGTTACACAAATGCCCGAGGGGCACGAAAAACCATATACACTAAAAGTGGAATGCGAATTACTAGCAGGTAAGTAACAGTTCTAATAGGCTTTGGAATCGCTAGGACTGGACTAGGGAATCGTTAGATTACTTCTAGGAGACCTAGGGGACTCGGGTGCAGAGTGTGCACTCTCACGCGGGATGCGGGACAAAGTCTATGGAGGCTAGTAAAGGCAAAGTTAGTGTTCACGGGCGAACCCGACCTGGTGGGAAGAAAACGACAGTGGATCCTGACCCTAGGATAGTGAGGCTATGCTGGGACACCGAAGTGCCGAAGTTACCTAGCCCAGGGGCTGCAGCTGCATAGGTCTGAAAAGACGTCGGGGATCTCGTTGCCGGACCAGGAGCCTGGAAGGAAGAAGTTGCTGGCAGGCGACCAGTGAAGAAAAGTTCGATGGATCCAAGCCTGGATCAAGGAAGAAGAAAACCTGAAAGCAGAGGGGACCAAGTTCTTGAATCACTAGCCAGTGATTAAGTGGGCACCAGGATGGCACCGGGCGAAGTCACCGCAGTCAGGTGAGTGGGCGCTGCTGGGCTCTGCAGTCTCTCGGACCAGGAGGCGTTGTCGGCGACCAGGATGGAGGTGCGAGCTGTCCCACGACGGATGAAGTTGTCGGCGTCGAAGTTACCCAGGATTGGGCAACAAGCCTTGGCTAATTCAAGCCCACGCGGTGGACTCAAAATGGCGTCTTGAGTGGACCGGGAGGGTCCTGGGTGCTCCTCTTCTGGAAGGGAGCAAGGGCCAGTCTGGAGCAACCAGACCAGCAGCAGAAATGTCGTCGGGCGTCGTCAGGAAGGCCACAAGCCAGCGGGCTAGTAGCCAAACAACGCGGTGAGCAGCAAAAAGCAGAAGGGCCCCACGCAGATCGTGGAGATGCTGGGGGGCTGCTCTTCGGTGCTGGAGCTGCTCAGGGTGGGGGCTTCTCGGACCCCAAAGCACTCACCAGTAGATTACTCGGCGGGCTTGCTGAAAAGAAGTCGTGCAGTCTTGAAGATGGCCGGTCCCTCGAGGTCTCGTCACACCCACGAATCTCAGCGTGACTGATGATGCAGGTAGAGGTCAGAGGTGCCAGGGAAGCCGGTTCTCGTCGAGCTGGGCAGTCTTGATCCGGAGGAGAGACTTGCAGCAGACCGCAGTGTCCTTAGATGGTGCCTGCGGATGCAGGGTGACTACTCCTTAGTCACAAGGGAGAAATCTTAGGAAGAAGTCTTGAGTTCCTTTCGTGGAAAGTAGTTTCAGGATTCAAAGATGATCTCATTTGGAAGGGGGCCAGTCTCTACCTTTATCCTGTAAAAAGGGGCTGGCACGTGACTAAGTCCTGCCCTATGGGTGGGACTGGGAGGGGGGTGGTTACACCCACTTCCTTGGCGGCTTTTCCCCAGCACAGGGTCTGGAGTGACCCTGGAACTGGTTCCAGCCAGCCTATGCACAGTGAGCACCGGGGTGCCACGTGCAGTCACCTTCCTCTAAAGCCCTGCCTACCTACAATACACAAAACCCTGTCTGGGACGGTGCTGGCACCGCCCCTGGCAGGAAACCCTTTGTCCTTATCTCCTGCTCTGGGAGGACTCCCAGCAGCAGGAGGGCAGACTTGTGTCTCGGTGGCAGCATCCATTTTGTGGATGCTACGGCTCTGTCTGACTTTAACCGGGGTTAGGGGTTACATACATGTCGTGTCCCTCTAGAAGGGTGGAATGCTAACCCCGTCGCCAGAATTGGCGAGGGGTTAGTATTCCAATTCGTATGACACCTTACTCGACATGTTTTGATAAAGCGATACCAGAGTTGGCATATAACCGCGAGGATTATAATGCACTTAAGAGTATATGGTATGCGATATCATGGAAACGGCTAAGGGATGGGTCCCGAAAGCCGCAGACAGGCTCAGCTCATGCCAGAGCACCATCTCACACGATTCCAAGCACTCTGCCTTCAGGATTGTTAAGGCCTGCCATAGGAGTGACTGATAGGAGATCTGTGTGTCCATTTTTAGGGTTAGATATAGGTATACTATATCTAAAGCAAAGGGTGATTACACCACCTTGCCCCAGCTGTCAAGCAGCCAGTTGTGTCAGATTTGGATGGCCAGCCAGGGGTGGCATAATACATGCTGCAGCCCCTGATAGGCCCTGGGTACACCTATGCCCTGGGTACCTAAGGTACACTGTACAGGGACTGATAAGGTGACTCAGTATCCAATTTAGATATGTACCTAAGGTACATGGAATCCATTTTACAGAGAGAGCAGTAGGCCTGGGGCCCTGAATAGCAGGGTCCCAGGTCAACTAAGTGAGAAAACCAGCAAAACACCAGGCAAAAAGTTGGGGGCAACCATAGTCAGGGATCAACCTTCCTACATAACCCCCCCCCAAACGAAAGGAGATAAGGCTATCCTTGTCCAGGTAAGCCTATATTGCCTAAGTGGCCATTTAAGGAAGTACCAGCACTGGCATGGTTACCCCCTATGTCATGGTCCACTAAGCAATCCCTCACCCTAAGGGTGTCTGAGGGTCTCCACCATAGGGAATCTCTACCTGTGGTGTGTTTTGTCAAAGAAAAAGGCTGGTGCTGAAATGGAGTACTGGAGTGAGGCTCCACTAACTTTGGGCTCAGCTTCCTCCAATCATTATCCACCATAGAGGCCTTTCTTTCCAAGACTGAGTTGTTTTGGGCTCTCAGGGTCAACCTCTGGCTACCTACAGCTGGAGGTTGGGTCCCTCTGTTTGGCTTACTGGAGGGACAGTTCAGGTCTGGGGCCCTCAGGTCCCAAGTTTGGCTGTGCCCAACAGTGTCCATCTGTGGGAGGTCCCTAACTAATTTTAAGGGGGCTCCCTCAGGAGTGTGTCTTATTTTCACTTGGCTAGGTCTACTAGCTTCAGTGCCCTTAATCTGCTGATTGGGAAATTCTTTTGGACAGGGGGCCCCTTGGGGTCCAACACTGGCCTCCCTGACCTCTCCAGCCCTGGGCTGACTGAGGCAGGGTAGAGAGGGGCAGGTTACCTGCTCCAGACTGGGTCCCACCTTGGAAGGGTCCACTGACATCAGGGGTTCTGCCAGACTAGGCCTGACTACCTCTGTGGCAGTTTCTTCACAAGGGGTCAGATCAGTTCCCTGAGGAGGCTGATCCTTTCCTAAAGTCTGGTGGGAGGGAGATTTCTCTTCCTCCTCAATACTCTCTGTCTGAGTGGAGTGATCCATAGTTTCAGGCTTCACAACACTGTCATCTGTCTGAGTTTGAGCTGTGGCCATCACAACTCTCCCAACCTTTTCAGGAGGGGGCTCAGTTTGGGTGTGGGCTGTTACCATTACAGCCTTGACAACCTGTTCTGGGAAGGAAGTTGTCTGAGATTGGGTTGTGACTGGCACAACCCTCCTGGCCTGTTCAGGGAGGATATCTTGGACTGGGGCTGTGGCTACCACTGCCCCACTAACCTTACCATGGATGTTTACCATTCTAGAATGGGTTTCTTGCTCTACTTCAGCCCAGGCTGAAAGCTCTAAATCATTCCCCAGTAGGCAATCTACAGGCAAGTTTGGTGACACTGCCACTCTCTTGTGGCCAGTGACACCTCCCCAGCTGAGATTGACCACTGCCATGGGATGATCTCTCTGTACTCCATCAATATTGGTCACCTGGTATGTGGCACCAGGTAAAAGTTGCCTTGAGGGGACTAGACTCTCAGTCACCATAGTGATGCTAGCCCCTGTATCTCTATAGGCCTCAACTTTTATACCATTGATGAGGGGCTCCTGTCTGTACTTACCCAAAGTGTTGGGACAAGTGGTGAAGTTGGCAAACCCCATGCCAGTCTCACAGACAAGAGTATCTAAGTTTGGGGACCTGGTTAGGCCAGAGTCCCCAGGAACTCCCAAAGTAAATGCACCCAAATTCTTGGGGGCACTCCCACCACCTGGGGGATTACTACTAGTAGTAACAGGAGGTTTGGGAATGTTACTTGGGGGTATGTTTTCCTTATTGTTATTCTTTGGGCAACTGCTGTCCGTTTTTAAATGACCCACCTGTTTACAGGGATAACAATAAGGTTTCTTTTGGTTATTGGAAGGATTCTGGGACCCACCCCCCTCAGAGGATTTTTGGGGCCCTGATGTGGTTTGATCTGTAGATTTATTCCCACCCTTCTCTTGAGGCTTGGTTGATTCCTTCTTCTGGTCACCACCTTGGTTCTTGGGCCTAATCCTGGTTCTGACCCATTTGTCTGCCCTCTTACCCAATTCTTGTGGAGAGGTCAGATCAGAGTCTACCAGGTGCTGGTGTAATAACTGGTTCTGACAATTATTTAAGACTTGCTCTCTCATAATTAGATTATACAATCCCTTGAAATCAGTAACCTTACTACCCAGTAGCCAGCCTTCCAAAGCCTTAGTGGCACAATCAACAAAGTCTGACCAGTCCTGAGACTGAGTTTTCTGGGTGTCTCTGAACAGCAACCTGTACTGCTCAGTGGTTAAGCCAAACCCATCAACCAGTGCATTTTTCAGGACCTGGTAATTGTTAGCATCCTCCACTCTTGTAGTGAGGAGCTTATCTCTACCTTTACCATCAAAGGAGAGCCACAGTATAGCTGCCCACTGACTCTGGGGAATGCACTGCACAGTGCAGGCCCTCTCCAGAGCAGCCATCCATTTCTGGATGTCATCCCCTTGCTTAAAGGGGGGCACTATTTTAGTCAGGTGTTTAGTATCTAAACCCTTCTCTCTATCTCTTGGGAGATTGCTGCCACCAGTGGGAGCTAGCCCACTCATCTGCTGCTCTCTTGCCAGGGCAAGCTTCTCTTTGGCCAGGGCAATTTCTTCCCTTTCAATCCTCAGTTCAGCTTGTCTCATCCTAGCCTCATGCTCCTTTCTCTGAGGGGAAGTAAATCTCCTCTGTGGAGGATTCCTTCTCCCCTGAGAAGAGGCATTAGAGTGCAGAGATCTATTGGAGTCCCTAGAAAGAGATCTATCTCTCCTAACTCCAAGGTTAGGCCCACTTCGGGTTAGTACTGGGGGGCCCCCAGATCCTAGCCCAAGTAAGTCTAAGTTGGTCCTAGTTAGCCTTCTGACTACCTCAAGACCCTTGTCTACCTCATCCCCAGAGAGTACCTCCTGATCCTCCTCCTCAACTGCTGAATCAGTGTTGTGGAGATCTGGATCCCCAGAGGTTCCCTCTAAGGCTGGCATGTTCTCATGTAACTGAGAAAGCTTTCTGGCATCATATGTCTCTAAGAGACCTATCAGAAAGGAAGTGGTGGGGTTAGACCCCTGCTTCAGTTTTCTGGAGACACAGATCTGTCTCATCTCATGAAAGCTGAGAGCTGCATATCTTGAAGTGACCTGTGGAGGGTCAACACTGACCAGGGGAGTCTCAGTAGAGTCCTCCTGAGTCGACATGCTTTTCTAGTGAGGTGTAAGTGGTGCACTTACCTACACTATATGTTTGCCTACTGATCCCTTGCTAGAGTTGTAGCTTAGGGTGTGCTAGGCCCTAGGAGCTACAACAGCTGGTTCAGTAGAACTCAGAGTATTCTAAGCTAAGTTATATGTACCTTTAGTACTTATGTGATCTTTCACAAGATATTCTTAGGGCATGTGTGGTAAAACAACAGCAAGCTCAAATCCCAACCGCTGCTCACCAATGTGAGAAGTTGGCCTGATGTGCAGTGCTCACTATTCTAGTGATCACTATATATCAGTCCAAACAACCCTTATTGATGATTGGTTGTAAGTCAACCTTATAGACCAGCTATCCTAGTAGCATGGATACGAGCAGTCTAAGGCTAAGACTCTAGAGGGCGTGTTAAGCCAGCTGTTTTACCATCACATTACCCCTTGAACACCCAGTGAAAGGACACCACACAAGTGTTATGAAAATAAACAATGTATTTATTAGAATCACAACAACCCTGTACTCTTTATGAGGACAGGGTGCTAAGCACACAACAAAACTCTTACGAAAATACTTTTAAGTTAGCACGTTACACAAATGCCCGAGGGGCACGAAAAACCATATACACTAAAAGTGGAATGCGAATTACTAGCAGGTAAGTAACAGTTCTAATAGGCTTTGGAATCGCTAGGACTGGACTAGGGAATCGTTAGATTACTTCTAGGAGACCTAGGGGACTCGGGTGCAGAGTGTGCACTCTCACGCGGGATGCGGGACAAAGTCTATGGAGGCTAGTAAAGGCAAAGTTAGTGTTCACGGGCGAACCCGACCTGGTGGGAAGAAAACGACAGTGGATCCTGACCCTAGGATAGTGAGGCTATGCTGGGACACCGAAGTGCCGAAGTTACCTAGCCCAGGGGCTGCAGCTGCATAGGTCTGAAAAGACGTCGGGGATCTCGTTGCCGGACCAGGAGCCTGGAAGGAAGAAGTTGCTGGCAGGCGACCAGTGAAGAAAAGTTCGATGGATCCAAGCCTGGATCAAGGAAGAAGAAAACCTGAAAGCAGAGGGGACCAAGTTCTTGAATCACTAGCCAGTGATTAAGTGGGCACCAGGATGGCACCGGGCGAAGTCACCGCAGTCAGGTGAGTGGGCGCTGCTGGGCTCTGCAGTCTCTCGGACCAGGAGGCGTTGTCGGCGACCAGGATGGAGGTGCGAGCTGTCCCACGACGGATGAAGTTGTCGGCGTCGAAGTTACCCAGGATTGGGCAACAAGCCTTGGCTAATTCAAGCCCACGCGGTGGACTCAAAATGGCGTCTTGAGTGGACCGGGAGGGTCCTGGGTGCTCCTCTTCTGGAAGGGAGCAAGGGCCAGTCTGGAGCAACCAGACCAGCAGCAGAAATGTCGTCGGGCGTCGTCAGGAAGGCCACAAGCCAGCGGGCTAGTAGCCAAACAACGCGGTGAGCAGCAAAAAGCAGAAGGGCCCCACGCAGATCGTGGAGATGCTGGGGGGCTGCTCTTCGGTGCTGGAGCTGCTCAGGGTGGGGGCTTCTCGGACCCCAAAGCACTCACCAGTAGATTACTCGGCGGGCTTGCTGAAAAGAAGTCGTGCAGTCTTGAAGATGGCCGGTCCCTCGAGGTCTCGTCACACCCACGAATCTCAGCATGACTGATGATGCAGGTAGAGGTCAGAGGTGCCAGGGAAGCCGGTTCTCGTCGAGCTGGGCAGTCTTGATCCGGAGGAGAGACTTGCAGCAGACCGCAGTGTCCTTAGATGGTGCCTGCGGATGCAGGGTGACTACTCCTTAGTCACAAGGGAGAAATCTTAGGAAGAAGTCTTGAGTTCCTTTCGTGGAAAGTAGTTTCAGGATTCAAAGATGATCTCATTTGGAAGGGGGCCAGTCTCTACCTTTATCCTGTAAAAAGGGGCTGGCACGCGACTAAGTCCTGCCCTATGGGTGGGACTGGGAGGGGGGTGGTTACACCCACTTCCTTGGCGGCTTTTCCCCAGCACAGGGTCTGGAGTGACCCTGGAACTGGTTCCAGCCAGCCTATGCACAGTGAGCACCGGGGTGCCACGTGCAGTCACCTTCCTCTAAAGCCCTGCCTACCTACAATACACAAAACCCTGTCTGGGACGGTGCTGGCACCGCCCCTGGCAGGAAACCCTTTGTCCTTATCTCCTGCTCTGGGAGGACTCCCAGCAGCAGGAGGGCAGACTTGTGTCTCGGTGGCAGCATCCATTTTGTGGATGCTAAGGCTCTGTCTGACTTTAACCGGGGTTAGGGGTTACATACATGTCGTGTCCCTCTAGAAGGGTGGAATGCTAACCCCGTCGCCAGAATTGGCGAGGGGTTAGTATTCCAATTCGTATGACACCTTACTCGACATGTTTTGATAAAGCGATACCAGAGTTGGCATATAACCGCGAGGATTATAATGCACTTAAGAGTATATGGTATGCGATATCATGGAAACGGCTACGGGATGGGTCCCGAAAGCCGCAGACAGGCTCAGCTCATGCCAGAGCACCATCTCACACGATTCCAAGCACTCTGCCTTCAGGATTGTTAAGGCCTGCCATAGGAGTGACTGATAGGAGATCTCTGTGTCCATTTTTAGGGTTAGATATAGGTATACTATATCTAAAGCAAAGGGTGATTACACCACCTTGCCCCAGCTGTCAAGCAGCCAGTTGTGTCAGATTTGGATGGCCAGCCAGGGGTGGCATAATACATGCTGCAGCCCCTGGTAGGCCCTGGGTACACCTATGCCCTGGGTACCTAAGGTACACTGTACAGGGACTGATAAGGTGACTCAGTATCCAATTTAGATATGTACCTAAGGTACATGGAATCCATTTTACAGAGAGAGCAGTAGGCCTGGGGCCCTGAATAGCAGGGTCCCAGGTCAACTAAGTCAGAAAACCAGCAAAACACCAGGCAAAAAGTTGGGGGCAACCATAGTCAGGGATCAACCTTCCTACACAGACGTAGTATCATAGACAATAGCTGGAGCTGTAGGCAAAGTCGTAGAAGTAGATGGAGTAGGTAACAGAGACGGCGGCCTTTGAGAAGGCTGCGCCGGAGAAGTAGGAACCAGCTGAACAGTAGCTGGAGTTTGTGCAATAGCTGTGTTCCGTGCGCCGGGGCGCGGTATAGTAAAATGCTTTGGCGGTGTAGTAGCGTCTAACGCATACGGTGGAGGTGAGCTTAATAAGTGGGACATTAATGGATCTTTCTCGGATCTCTCCTCTTGACCTTGTCCCTTATTTGGTAACATCGGGTAGCATTTATCTACTGCTAGTTTCTTGCTCCTAAGCATTTGTTCTTTTTCCTGCTCTTCTTCGTTATCCCTGAATGTTATGGCAGCTTGTACCATCGACATTCCTCTTTTATTCTTTTTTGTTAATTTAATTTCTTTCTGTTTGGCTTCTTTGCGCCATAAGCGGAAAGAGTCAAACATCGCCGGCCGGGCTTTTCTCTTGAATAATTTGACCTCTAGGTTATCTAATATTTCTGAGTCGAAACTACCATATTGGGGCCATTTTAAAACACCATCCTTGCGGGTGTATTTTATCCACACTTCATTATATGTGATGGGACTTACGCCGTGCTTCACATAGAGCTCATATGTTGGAGTTCCAATCGGAGGAACCGGACAGGAATCCTCTAATCGGGAGTCCTTACTATAACCAAGACAAAACAAGTTTCCAAGTCTGCTAAAACCAGGCATCTTTGCTCACTAGTCTAGCTTCAAACTTCAAAGGATTATCTGTTACGATATTTCTCGTGAATACACAAGTCCTTCGGCTTTGGGGCTTGCAAGTACCAAATCAAAGCGTATCTCAAGGATACCAAAAACTAAGGACAAACTAAGGACTGGGAGACGCTCCACTTATACTTAACTGAAGTATTTGAAGATCGGTGACGTCGCTAGAAGACTCGTCTATCGTTTCGCTCCACCAAAGATCACTGGGTCCAAAACAAGGCGATAGTCAGGGCAGCAGTCCTTCGTAGCCGTCGGGACGCGGGGAACCTCGCAGCAAAGACCTTCGGAACCACGTCGACATACAGGGGTCGCTGAAGTGGCTGGCCGTCCTCTGGAATTTTCACACGAAGCTCCTCACGAACATCTGGCTTGGACCGTTGCCGCTTGATACCGCCCCGAGTTGGGCGCCAACTGAGGTAACGGGTTTTTACGAACCCGTTGGTGCCAGGGAATAACACCCGAAGACCTCTGAGTTCTCCCTTGTTCCGGACCACAGAAACACTGAGTCTTCTAGTCGCAGTCAGAGATCGAATTTTATTGGCAGCTACCAAGTAACAGGTGTCCTAGAAGCACGACAAACACGGGTCATGTGTTCTCAGGAGACTGTTCGTTTTTACAGAACCAGCCGTCTCCTTATATACAAAAATAATAGCTGCAAGCAAGAATTCTTGAGTTTATGATATGGCTATACACATATTTCTACAATAATACAAAAGAGCGAAGTCATGTAGGCAAGCCCGTATTTTAGACGTCCAATTCGTGATGGATTACCCAGACAGGCCCGGAACTCCCATCAGATATCGATGAAACCCCAATAAAGGAAGGCCCCTCCTAGTCATAAAACTGGCCATAAACAGGGAGCGTAGAGAGGTGTGTATGTGTGTAGAAAACATGATCTGGATGTAGTGAATGGTTTGTGGCATGTTATGCATTGATGCTATCGTATTAGGCCACTGGGCGAGGAGCTGCCCAAACAGGTTCGGCTGGAGGCAATGGAGTCAGTTGGGACAGGTCAGGGGGAAGTCAGGGAAGGTGGACGTGTCCTTTTAGATCAAGCTCGACCTTTAATTGACTTATCATGAGGGCAAGACACAAGATGGATACCGTTTACAAAATGGAGTCTGAGGGGTCGGGACGGAAACTACGATTCAGGGGTGTTAGCATACCTCGATCATGACGCAAATGCATAGGAATGATGTCCTAATCATTATCGGTTCGTCGACACCAAATTCGTCATGGTACGTTGATGTTTCGGGACACGGGTATTGGACCTCGATACCGGGACAACAGTAGGGTCCAGAATTTCAGAACCACAGCCTGAAACTTTGACTTGGTCCTGCTCAAGCCTGACCAGATTTCTCCAGTTGGCACTAGAAAGCACTTTTTTACATATAATCTTTAAAAATTCATATATCTGGTTCCCTACATTGGATTTTTGTCAGTTTGGTGTCATTTTAATCATAAAAATATTTCTTATTTTTATAAAGTGGTGTTGGATTTTTATTGTGTGTTGTGTCTTACTTATTCTGTGTTATTGGTATTTTCTTTTCACAACAAACTTTATTAAGTTTTTCTGTAATATCCTGGCCAACTGGCCTACAGATGAAGAAAAGACATCATAAATCAAATGTCTATACTCAATCAAAGTATTACGATATGCGCAGATCAAACCCCCTCCCCCACGCCACACAATTCGACAATGACATTATCATGCGGTACAGTCCAGAAGCACCCCAAGGAAATCTCAAGACCAGACACCATATTGTCGTACTTCCGCATCAAGTAGTGGCTTGATAGTGGAGACCAGGGCCAGGACAAACCTCCTATAATCCGCTCACCACTGCCAAATCTTTGTGTATTTTTGTGGGCACCCTCGTGCCTGATGCCCTGCCACTTCCAGCCCCATGAGGGATCCGTTCCGCTGTTCCAGGGCCCCACTCTGGGTGATGCCATGTCTTTCCATAGTCTACCATAATCCATCTTTGCCAATGTGAGGGCCAGGAATAGTAAATGGCGTTTGTACCAATTACTTCCTATCCCCTGTGCTGTGGAGCAAGAGTAGCCTCGGATCTAGTGGGACAACACAAGAAAGAACCTCCTCGAGGCAAGATACCCTCAGAAGACCGCTATGGCCACACAGTCGCAAACTGTGTGGAGGAAGGTGCCCTCACCCCCACCACAGTGAAGGCATAAGGGTGAGTCAATGGCTCCCATGCGCCACTGGCAATATCTACTAAAATATACTCTGTGGAGATATTTTAGTTTAATTAGACGGAGTCAGGATGAGATTGCCACCTCACCCGGGGCCGCCAGGGCCTCCATCCAATTGTGCTCATCCAGCGTGGGCAAATTACTCTGCCCTTGCGCCTGAAGAGTGGGCATTATAGTGGCACTAAGTATTATCAGAGAGTGGTAGAACTGCTTTATCTTATGTGTGCCTAAATATCTCATCAATAATTTGACCTCTAAAGGATTGACCTCTGGTAGATCTTGAAAATCTTGAATGTCTAGAGAAAAAAGCGTAGCGTACCTGTAAGTATTTATAAAACTGATTACGATGCAAATGAAAATCAGTCTGTAGCTTTTGAAATAATTTCAGGACTGTGTCTGGGATAACGTCTCTCAGAGTAGAAATCCCTATGGCATCCCGCTGCAGGAATCTTGGTAATGAGGCTACCTGGTGAAGAGAGTCCCCCTGCCACAAAGGTGTTGTTTGAGTTAGCCTCTTCTACCAACCCATCTGCCGGATAGAACGCTTCCATATAAGGATCACTACTTGGGTCGCCGGGGGGAGGGGATTTCTCATCCATCCTCCCTCCATAAAGAAGGAGTAGTACTGGAGTGTCACCCATTGCCCTGCGTTTTGTAGCATATGCCGGGTCATCCTGTGTGGCATACCACCAATCGTTGTGTTATTGGTATTTTTAAATGCTTTACACATCTTTCTCCTAACTAAGTAAAGCCTGACTGCTCATTAGCCAAGCTACCAAGGGCTGAGCAAGGATTCATTTATTGAGACTTGACTGGACGTTATTTGTGATTGTGAAGTATTACTATGTGCAGGTACCTACCACCCCGTACTAATAAACCCCCTTCCAACAGCAATGTGTAAACTATTTGTGGAACACTTAAAACAGTAAAACAGTGAAAACACCACACAAAAATATACCACATAGAAAAATACAGCTCAATTTATCGAACAAAACAAGATCAAAATTACAAATATCCAATAAGTAATACCGGAGTTATTAATTTTTTAAAGAATATCTTGAAATATAGTGCTTAAAAGCATAAAGTGCTAACTGGGGACATCTGGTTGATCTTCACTGGGGTAAATCTAAAAGTTCAGGCCGCACATGATGGAGCGCGGATCGGGTGCAGGGACCAGCATTGGCTCGCTGCAAATAGTACCTTGCGAGGAGGATGCGTCATCGTTGATCCGGCTGGATGTAGGAGATGCTTCAGTTCAGAGCAGTGAAATCCGAGATGCGTTGGTGGCGGCTTCTTTGTGAGGTAGGCGACCCATCATTGTTGCAACGTATTAGGCAGGCGATGTGCTGGTGCTGGAGGCGATGCCTCGGTCCTGACCTGCGTAACAATGGCGATGCATGGATTGTGCTACCAAATTTCAGAAACCCCACTTTCAGGAGCCAAAGACTGGATTTGCACCACTGGCAGGGTAAACTCACAGTAAGCAGCGTCTCAAAAGTTGCTGGAGAGTTGAGGGAAGTCTTTGATATCCCTGAGACTTCTAAACAGGAGGCAAGCCCTTGGAGTCACTTAAGAACTTAAGGATGTAGAGCTGCAGGTCCAGTCCTTTTTACCACCAGGCAAGGAGGGCAGCAGGCAGCAGAGCAGGCACATCAGAGCAGGAGCCCAGCAGAGTCTGACAGTGACAGTCCTTTCAACAGCACAGTTGTCCTTCTTCTTGGCAGAGCATCCTCAGGTTCAGAAGTGCACTGAAGTGGTGGTGCCTGAGGTCAGTACTTGTACCCAATTGTACCTTTCAAGTGCACAGAGCCCCTGCCCTTACTGCCCTGGCTCCAGACTTACTACATGGGGGGTATGACGCTTCTTGTGGGTGGACAGGCACAGCCCATTTAGGTGTAAGTGTCAGCTTCTCCCTCCCATCCAGGGTGACCAATTAGAATGTTGATGGTCTCTCAGTCACACCTACACTCCCTTTGTGTATGGCTGTCTGGAGGTAATGCACAAAGCCCAGCTGTCACCCACACCAAGCGTGCATTCAGAGACAGGCAGAAGGTGCAGAAGGGTTAAAGCAAGAAAATGCAAAATTTCTTATGTTGCTACGTTCACCCTAAGTTGCCAAGGGTATGCCCAGACGTGGGTCCCTTATTCACTGTGCCACTGGATTCAAGTTAGCCTGGTTGGTGAGGGGTTATACCCTGAAACCGGTCCCAGTATGCTTGTTTTCGGTCCATGGAGGACCTATCCTGATAGTTCATGCTGGACTGGTCACGTAGGGAGCACAGTCAAGACTGATTTGCATTTGGCTGGGTCCAAACTAGGGTGGCATGCAAGGAAAGGAACAATGGATTCAACCCAGATCGCCTGACTGAGGGTGAGTGTTTGAAAAGATTCAGCACTCCATTCATCATCTTGTGTTGTCTATGTTCCCCCTAAGTGGCCAAGAATATGCCCAGACGTGGGTTCCTTACTCGCTGTGCCACTGGATTCAAGCAAGCCTGGCTGATGAGGGGTGATACCATGAAATTGGTCCTAGGATGCTTGTTCCTAGTCCAGGGAGGACCTGGCCTGGCAGTTCAGACTGGCCATTCCCATGGGGAGCAGGGTCAAAACAGATTTTCATATGGCTAGGTCCAAACTGGGGTGGCATGACAAGCAAAAGAACTATGGATTTAACCCAGATCTCTTGACTGGGGCTGAGTGTTTGAAAAGGTTCAGCACTCCGTTCATGATCTTGTTTGTAACTTTCTAAAAGTGCCATTTTCAGACTTGCAACTTAAAATCCAACTTACCATAAGTTGTGGTTTTAAATTGTGTGTCCAGAGACACCAAACTTGAAATGTTAATCTTTTCCCAATTGGAATTTACACTTATAAAGTGTCATAAGGTAATACCAATGTTAACCTATGGGAGAAATAGGCCTTAAGTAGGGAAAACAAATTTAAGAGTTTTTCACTACCAGGACATGTAAAACCTAATAGTGCATGTCCTGCCTTTTTTTTTGTAATTCTTTTTATTAACAAACGACAAAGAAAAGCATCAGGTGACATTAGCATTCTGTACAGTTCCATAAGTACATCTCCATGCATTCAAATAATAAATTCAAAATATGGGTAATGGATCAAGGGGATACATGCACCTTCACCTCTCTGGACATGCTCGGGGTACACATACATCTCCACGGTAATGATTCCAAGCCTCCCAGACCTTCCCCCATTTCCTGGGGCACCCCCTATCCATGTATACTGACTTCTCCCTGAACATGCACCAATCCAAATCCTCCACCCACTTCTGTGCGATATTACACTTGGCAACCATACACGCCAGCATGACCCATTGCTTCCTATAGGCATTCAGGTTTGTGGGTTCCTAAATGTTCAGTATGCACCTGCGTGCCTCTGGCTGCATCACCACCCCCAAGACATCTCCTAGCGTGTCATGGATCTTCCGCCAATACTCCTGCACCCAGGTACAATGCCACAATATATGCATGAACGTTCCGAGCTCCCCACATCCCCTCCTACATTCCCCACCCTCCGAGCGACCCATGTCGACCAGACGGGGCCCCGTAATGTATGACCTATGGAGAATCTTCAGTTGTACCAGCCTAAGTCTCACCTGTATCGCAACAACCCTTGGAAAGGAGACCGCCTCCTGCCAGTCCTCATCGTCCAACTCTATCCCATCCTTGACCCATTCCGTTCTTAGAGGTATCAGTGGGTCCGCTGTATGGTTAATAAGCTTCTTGTATATTAATGAAATGGTCTTCTCAGGGAGGTGGCCATCTAATACCCAATCTTCAAGGGGGGTGGCATCAGAAAGTGTCGTGTCCTTGGGGATGTTTGCAAGCAGGGCATGCCTGATCTGGAGGTCCCACTTATCAAACCACTTAGACTTCCATAGACTCCCCAGTTTCTCTGTACTCCATAACGGGGTCGCAAGCATGAGCCTTCCTTCCCACTTGAGGTGTCCATGAGCTGCATGCCACACCTGAAAGACATGCGCCGTTGGCCCCACAAGGGGAAACCAGCAAGGTCTAGCGTAGGACGCCCTAATGAAATCTCCGCCCGGTACTTGCCAACGGTCTATAGCATACCCCGAGTCTCCGGGGGGCCCGTATATAGCGTGATTCACCCCTGCCAGTTGGGAGGCCCAGTAGTATTTCTTTAAGTCTGGCAGTCCTATCCCCCATCATACCAGGGGAGGGTGAGTTTAGTGAATGCTATGCGAGGTTTACTGTCCCAGAGGAGCTGCCTCTGGAGAGCCTCCACTTCCCTAGAGTAGGATGTGGGCACAGAGTCCATTGTGTTCTGGAGTGCGTACAAAAAACGGGGAAGGGCCATCATCTTAAATAGTACAGCCCTGCCCAACAGGGAGAGCGGAAGTGCCCTCCAGCGTGCCACGTCCCCTTTAAAGCGAGTCAGGGGGGGCCGCGGTTATTAGCAAATTTGAAGTTTCGGGTCGAGCGTGACATAGATGCCAAGGTACCTAAACCCTGTTGGCTCAATATGTATCGGACTGTTCCCCGGGACTACCGGCGGGTCGCACGTAAGGATGAAAAGCACTGACTTCGACCAGTTTCTTGTGAAACCAGAATATCTACCAAAGATAGCAAGCACGTCAAGAAAACAGATGAGGGATCCCCTCGGGTTGGTGAGGTAGAGCAAAATATCGTAAGCGTATAAGGAGATTTTGTCTTCCATTCCAACGTCCATCGTAGTCCACGGATCCCGCGATCCCACCAGACCCACACCGCCAAGGGCTCCAAGACCAAAGCAAACAGGAGCGGGGACAAGGAGCATCCCTGTCTTGTGCCCCTACCAAGGAGGAAGTCGGTAGACTTTTGATTATTCACCACTACTATAGGGGCTCCGCATACAGGAGGCACACCCAGTTCACAACTGGACCGAAACCCAACTTCCCCAGCACTGCGAATAAGTAATGCCACTCAACCCTATCAAGAGCCATAGTGGCATCCAAAGATACCAGTACCGCTGGCTCCTGAATCGTTGGGGTCCTGCCCAGCACCCCAGGCAACCGACGAAGATTAAGAGCCGTATTTCGACGCGGCATGAAGCTGGACTGATCCGGATGTATCAAGGTGGTAATGACCTTAGCCAATCTCGTCACCAGCAACTTCGCCAAAACTTTAGGCTCTGCGTTCAACAACGAGATGGGTCTTGGGCTTACCCGCCTTATGGATAACCACTATATTTCCCACCCGCTGGTCGTATGGAAGCTGTCCCTCTGCTCTGCATTCCACCAACATGGAACAAAGCAATGGGGCAAACCTGTTGGCGCTCAGTTTATATAGTTCTATAGGAATCCCTTTCGGGCCGTGGCCTTCCCAGAGTGCACTCCTCTGATGGCCTGCGCCACCTCGTCATCCGTAAGGGGGGACTCCAAATACGCCTGGTTTTCATCTGACAACGTGGGCATTTGAATGTCTTTTATCATTGCACTGTTGTCAGCCTCCGTATACACCCCAGCCGAGGTATATATCGCATTATAGTACTCCGCAAACCTATCCGCTACGGCCTGGGGTTCTGTGAGTGTACTGGATTCCTCTCCCTGTATTTCTGGTACGAGCCGCAATGCCCACTCACCCTTTTCAAGCCATGCTATCAGTTTCCCGGCTTTATCACTGTGTTCGTACACCCGACTCTGTATCTCCTCATTTTGCACCCTAGCCTTATATCTAGTGAGGCCCTTACACTCGTCCTGCTGCAATTTAAGCTGGTGTAGTCCCTCCAGGTTTGCCGCCCTAGACACCTCCACCTCCAGCCTCGTCACCTCCGCCTCCACCCTCTCCATTTCCGCCTGTCGTTCCTTTTTTTTCCCCGCGATCAGGGATAAAGCCTCACCTCGAACAACGGTCTTGTATGCCTCCCACAAAGTCTGTGCCAATTCCACCGTACCCGCATTCTCCTGAAAATATCTATCAGAAATCTTAACGATTTCCTTCTTAATAGTGAGGTCTCGAAAAGCGCCATGCACCGATAGGGGCAATCCTTCCTACATCGAACTGGTCAAACTCCAACCAGAGCCAGACTGGAGAGTGGTCTGAGATGCCCCTCCCCAAGTGTCGAGCATCCCGAACCGCGTTCGCCTGCGCTGATGGCACCAGCATGTAGTCTATCCTAGACAGACTGTGGTGTGCGGCGAACATGTGTGTAATGTATCTTCCTCGGATTCCGCACCGTCCACAAGCCCCATCGTTTCTAATAAATTGGGAGGCCACCTCAGCACTGGTCTCAGGGCCCGGGCCGGGTGTCGATCCACCACCTCATTGAAGTCCCCTTCCATCACGAGGAGGCCCAACGGCAAAGTCAGGAAAATAGAACCCAGGTCGTGGAAGGTATCAGATTGGAGGCTGGGCGGAACATAGACGGAAACAAAGGTGACCGTCCTCCCCTCCCACTGCCCCAATATGCCCAGATACCGACCTCGCTGATCGGACCAAGTGGCCTGAACCGTTAAGGGAAAAGATTTTTTCACCAAGACCCCAACCCCTCTGGACCCCGTGGTAAATCTTGCGTGTGCTGCCAGTGTGTAACCCCCTCTATGTAGGGCCATGTGACGATTCCCAATGAGATGCGTCTCCTGCAGCAACACCACGTCCGGGGCCTGCCTCCTGAACAACTTTCTGACCATTTCCCTCTTATTTTTGTCCCCAAGGCCGTTCACATTCCAAATAAGCACACTAATCCCCAGTCCCCGTTTAACGTTCGACATTGAACTGGTATGAAAATAATACAGTTGCAGCATTTGCCCCTGATGTCAAAAAAGAAAAAAAGAGAAAAACACATTGCAAACAATCCTTCAAACAAGAAAATCTCAAAACCAAAAAACCCCATTGATCCCAAACCCACCCCCCTCCCTGCACCCCTGCACATGGCCGACGCCCATCTCCAACTAGTAGTGTGCCTGTCGCCCAACATCTCAGCTATGAACTAACTAAAGGTAGTAATAAGGAGGAAGCCAGTACCCTGCCCCCAAGCCCTAAAAAACATATCCTCGAGGTCACCCACAGCTGTTTTATAGTCAAGGATTCTGACATGAATCTAGCTGCGGGTCTGCCCCGCTACCTGACGTATCAAACCAATGTGAAAGTTCTGATGGCTTCTCTTATTCCTGCTCCTGCCGTCGGCCACTTCCTCCACCATCTCTCCTTTCCGGACCATCCGCATGTCTGCTGTCCTACCACTCCGAAGCAACCTCCGGGTTGTCAAAAAACCAGGCCCTCCCCTCGACCTCCACATGCAGGCGAGCCAGGAACATCATGGCATACTTTAGTCCCTTGTCCCTGAGTTTCTTTTTCACCGGGGAGAACTCTGCCGTTGTTTCTGCACCATCCAGGTGAAGTCGGGGAAAAAGGAGAGCGTGACATTCTCATACCGCAAGGGGGCCCCTGTGCGGGCTGCCTGCAGGATCCCATCTCTTTCTCGGAAATTCAGCACCCTCGCGATCATCGGGTGGGGGAACCCTAGCACCCTGGGGGCTCCACAACAGTCACACGAACGCCAAAAGGCTCTCACAGCTCCTCACCAGCGATCTACGAAGTGCAAAATTGGGGGTCATGCGCACAGTAGCTACGGGTCCGGTAGCAAACGCCCGCTGTTTCACAATCACCACCACCAAGGGATACCGCCGTGCCATGGTAAGGGTGCCAGAGTCCCACCGTCCCTCCAGGGACTGGCCCCACCAGAAAGCCCTGCCACCAGGTCCCGCCATGCAGACTCAATAGCTGCTGTCCCCCGATGTCCTGGGGTAGCGGTTGCCACTAGCCGCTCCTCAAGTCAGCCTTATTGCGCTCTGGACCCCGCTCTCCACACTAGCATGGTCCGGTTCATTTACGATATGGGCTCCCCCCAAGGCGAAACATCACAGTCCATTCCCCACAATTCCAGGGGGTCGCCAGCAGGCTCGCAGCGCACCGAGGCCGCAGTGGGAATTTCTCCTCACCGCTCCGCGGGTGCGCACTCCTCCTCCAGCACCCGGTCAAGATCTCTCTGTTGCAGCTCTCCCGCTGCGGTGACAGCCGAAGCGCACTTCTTGTATCGGCCTTCCGCCGGACCCAGGCGAGCCAGGCCACCAGTTCCATGCAGGGGGGGTCCCGCAGGAGAATCTCGGACCCCCGCTAGTTGTCAGTGTGTATTTTCGCGGCCACCGGCCGCCCGCCAACCAGTTCTGGGGCCGGACCGGCAACTCCCTATTTTATCGATTACACAGCGGGTCCCGCAGACACTCTAGCCCCCGGCACGGGCGAGCTGAAGTCCGCAGCTCTACAGACGGCGTAACTCGGGCCCCGGATGCCGCAGAGGATCCGGGAGCACCGCAACGTGCGTCGCTTTCCAGCCGATGCCAGGCTGTGGAGCTAAAGATCAGAATTTAGGCCAGGATATTAGAGCTGGAGGAAGGGGTTGACGGAACTAAGCACTCACATGGCCATCTTGGACCAGCGTGTGGCTCATCCCTGCATGTCCTGCCTTTTAAACACACTGCACCCTGCCCTTAGGACTGGATAGGGCCTACCTTAGGGTTGACATATAAAAAAAATGTTTTTATCAAACTTTGTTAGTTGCAACCTACAGTGTTTCAGTCACAGAGCATTGATATCATATAGAACAACATTACATTTCAAATCTACTTTTAAATGTTTCTGCGTTTATTACAGATCTTACCCTGGTTAGGCGCTTGAAATTGGTATTCATCTCACTTCATCTGTTACCCTTGGTCCCCTTCCCCCCATGTTCCTGAGGCCCCTGTAATCCACCCAGCAGTCCCTTCTTTTTCCCCATTTCCGCAGGCAGCCTCTACTCTCATAGGCAATCTTTTCAGCTGCACTACACCAATCCAGATCGGACTTCCATTGCCTTACCCTCGGGGGAGGATTGCCCCCCACGCTCTGGCAATATTTCTTTTAGCTACCATTGCTGCCACGTTAACCAATTTTAAAAATATTTTTGCCAGGCCTGGTTGCCCACCACACACAGGATATGCCATCTGGCCTCCGTGGTAATTTTTTGCCCCAGGATATCTGACATGACCGTGTCACCTTTAACCAGTATTGCTGTATGACCGGGCATCCCCAAATAATATGAAAAAATGTGCTTCTTTGGTTGCAGCCTCTTGCACACAGGTCTGTGAGGGTAGACCCTAACTTATACATCAGCCCTCCTGTAGAGTACGATCTGTGCAGGATCCGTAATTGGACCATCTGAAATCTCACTCTGATCGCTACCTCATTTGGGCTTTGTATTGCTTCTGTCCAGTCCTCATCTTCCAACAATCCGATATCTGTTTACCACGCTTGTCTCAAAGCCCTCAGTGGATCAGGTTCGTTGTTGATTATCTTTCTATATATTGAGGATGTAGCCTTTTCCAGGATCGGGTCCAGTAAAAGCCGATCCTCCAGGGGGCTAGACTCTGGGAGCTGTGCCCCTTCTCTGATGTGTCGTCAGAGTGCATGCCCCAACATCATGTACCTATGTCTTTTGGAGTCTGCTAACTGGTATTCCTTCTGTAGGTCTTCGAATGGGATTATTGCCGAGCCTCTCCATACATCTCCCAGAGGAGCTATATCAATCGGCTTCCCTTTAATGAATCCCGGTAGATTACCTACTTCTTACAGCATGTCACTATCCAACAGTGGGGTTCTTTGTGTTAATCTGTTTTCCCACCTAAGGAAGTTAGTGGCCCCCTGCCAAGAGTTCAGCACTGCTTGTAAATGTAGGGCCATTTGTTTGTTTGCAGCTATACGGTAGAGTGCACCTGGGTAACCCCTCTGCCCCATCCCTAAATGGTCCAACCTGTACGCTGGTTCATCCCTGTACGCATAGATCCACTCATTAATTGTTACCAACTGTGACGTGCAATAGTATTTTTTAATATCTGGAATGGTGAGGCCTCCCTTGTAGACACCTCTCTGGAGTTTGGATAGTGCTATCCTAGCACCACCCCGTCCCATAAGAGCTTCCTCAGTTCACTATAGACATCTCTGAAGAACTTGTCTGATATTTTGTATGAGGTATTTTGTAGGACATACAGCATGTGCGGCAGTGTAATCATTTTGAATACCAGCGCTCTCCCCATGAGCAAGAATGCAGGATCCTTCAGTGCACCACGTCTCTTTTCTGACTTTCCGATTGGGGCTTTAGGTTCTTCCAGGAACTCCGACTCTGTTTTCACGATTGTAATGCCTAAATACTTGAATTTGTCTTTCATTTGGAGTTTGACATCCCCAGTCAGTGAGGGCATTGGCCCTCCCACAAGCATGAAAAGGAGAGACTTGTCCCAATTAATTTGGCACCTTGAGTAGCCACCGAATAGTTGGAATATTTGCAGCAGTCTGTTTACTGTGAAATGGGGCCTAGTGGCGTACAGCTGAATATCATCAGCGTATAATGATATATGTTCCTCCCAATTCCCATCTCCCTTTATCCCCATTATCAATGGGTCTCCTCTTACCCAAGCCGCGAGTGGCTCCAGTGCCAAAGCAAATAGGATGGGGATAGTGGGCACCCGTTCCTTGTCCCTCTGTGCAGGACATAAGTGCGGCAACCCAAGTCATTTCCCCATACCCTGGCCGTTTCGTATAGAGTAATTTGATCCATGATCGTATTCGGGGTCAAAATCCAAATCCTCTCCAAGTCAGCAAACAAATAGTGCCATTCAATGCAGTCAAACGCCATACATGCATCTAGTGAAAGCAGCACCCTCTTCCGGGTGGGACTTAGTCAAGTGCATTACCCTGTACAGACGCCTAAGGTTTAGTCTAGTACTCATATGCGGCATAAAGATAGACTGATCTGGATGTACCAGAGTCGGGACAACTCCCCTGATGCGATTCACCAAGACCTTGGCCAGGATTCTAACCCCCAGAGTTGTCAAGGATATAGATCTGTATGAGCTGCATTCTTCCAGGGGTTTGCCCGTCTTGGGGATCACCACTATCGTGGCTGTTCGCTGGTCTGCTGGTAGGTATCCCATTTCCCTGGCATCTTCAGAGGGAAACATCATTAACAACGAAGGCAGTACTACGCGTAACGTTTACAACGAGGCACTTACCACGTAAACGTCTTTCCAACGCGTATGCCTTCAACGATCGTATTTACCACGAAAAAAGAAAACGAAGGATTAAATAGGGGGGTTGGGGGGGTCTCCCCCCCCATAAAAAAACGATCCCGCCGTGCCGAAAAAAACAGTGTCATAAGAGAGGAAGCGGAATAAACTTCCGCTTCCTCTTTATGACGTAAGAACGACGTGGCAAAGAAGATGAGGGGAAAACGAATTCCGTGGTAACGCATGCGTGGAAAAGGCATGCGTTGCAACGGAATTCGTGGTAACGACATATAACCATCTTCAGACATCTTCAGCAAGTGTGGAGCCACCACCCCCGCTGTGCTCTTATACAATTCGGCCGGTAGGCGGTTAGTTCCCGATGCCTTCCCGGCCTGTGAATCTCATATGGCCCCTTCAATTTCCTCAACTGTGGTGTCTTTTTCCATGTCCTCTCTGTCCCCATCTGACACTGTAGGGTGCTGGACGTCCACTAGTAACTCTCAACAGTCTTCTTCTGTCCTAAAGGGTGTGGAGGTATATATTCCCTCATACTAATCAGCAAAGGCCTTCGCTATTCTGTCCTTGGTCATTTGTGTTACCCCCTGGAGTCTTCTATTTCCACCACACAGTTCCTTTCTCTATCCCTCTTTTCCAGCCATGCATTCATATCATTTTGTTGGCTTTATCTCTTAGGTCATATAACCTCCTTTATGTTGCTAATGCTTGGGATCTAGCCGCATCAACCGCTGGGTCTCTCATATCCTGCCGCTTGAGCCTAATTTAATGTAGGAGTGGCGGGTCGGATTCTTACCCTGCTAATACTTTTGTTTCCAGCTTAACTATTTCTCTCTCCAAGGTGTCCCACTGGATCTTTTTTTCCTATTTGCGCCCCCAAGCAGTGCTTCTACGTACCCACGTATCACTGATTTGAATGCTTCCCATAAGGTGCATGCTGAGTCCACTGACCCTACGTTTTCCAGGAAATAGAGTTGTGCCCTCATTCCTATTTGGTCTACCAGGTCTTTATTATTAAAAACCCAGGGATCTATTATGGGTGGTAATACAATCTTTCTTGGTGGACCCTGGAGAACCACCTCCACCAGAGAATGGTATGAAATACCACATGCTTTGATGTTTGCATTCCAAAACACCCCAACACTCTCTGTTTGTGTCAGGATATAGTCTAGGCGGGAGTAGCTGCCATGCACCGCTGAATAATAAGTATATTGCCTTTCCCGGTGGTTGTGTAGATGCCATAGGTCTGCCAGCCCATGGCCTCCGCAAACACCTGCAGCAGTTCCATCCACCCCCCCTTAGTTAGTTTTGATTCCCCGTCTCTCTCTGCTTCCATTGTCTCATTCATGTCCCCCCCTAATATTAAGATCCCTGCGGGAGGTTAACACACAGGGCACCCAATACTGACAGTGCGACTGTATGCATGGCTGGCGGTACATTGATCGAGAAAATGTTCAGGACCCTTCCCTCCCATGTCCTGGTGAGCGCCACGTATCGCCCAAGTGGGTCATGCCAAATTTTCTTTATTGCCAAAGGAAGGGAGGTCTTCATCAATATTCCCACCCCTCATGAATCCATTGTGTATCCTACATGTGCTACCAGTTTGTATCCATACCTATCCAGTGCTTTATATTGGTTGCCCTTCAGATGCGTTTCTTGCAGAACCACTAGGTCAGGGAAGTGTCTATGTAAGTATTATAGGACAATTGTGCGCTTAATTCAGTTACCCAACCCGTTGACATTCCAAGTCTGGATTTTCAACTTAATCCTCCACTTGCGCCCCTCTTGACCATGTGTCCATAGGGTGGTAACTTCCTTTTGGGAGTCGATAATTTCTTTGTTAGCCAGTTAGCTGCCACAAACAACACCTCATGCTCTGGACGCTGTAATTGCCTTGCAACCTGACATTTTTGTAACAAACAATAAACAGTCTCATATTGACTGAGACAATGCCACATTCCCCAACTTTTTAACTCCCCCCTCCCTGCTATCCTGCTAAGCGGGCTTAATTAACCACCCACCTCCCAAACTTGCATAGCGCCTGTCGCCTCTTTAACTTTGTTAACTAAAACGGGGTAGGCCGGTGCCTGATAGTGTAGGGTAGCATCCTCATTCACCCCTACACTCTCTAACTTGTGATCTCATTTCTGATCCTGCTGATAACAGTTTTGTCTGTTTATTATTTACCCTCCCCATAGATACTGTTCACCCCTCAGTTGTTTGACCTTTCCCCTTGTTCATAAAGGATACGACTGGCAGTAGTGTTTAAGCACATCAACTGTCTCTTGTCCACAGGTGTTAGTTTCATCCATGTGCAGTTTTTTATGCTCCAGTCTTTCTTGCAATAGCTATCTCAGTCATCTTTGTGCATTCTTTCTTCCGCTGGGCCGACTGGCTGATCTTTCTGCCTTCCTCGTCTTATGTCTTGCTGGGAGTTATGTCCCACCGTACCCCAGCCCTCTAGACACCCCCAGGCCTCTTCTGCCATATTGAATTGCCAGGTCTTCCCCTCCGCAATGACCTTAAGCTTTGCTAGGAACAACATCATGTACATGTTCTCATTACAACGTAGTTCCTGCTTTACTGCCTTGAAAATCTGTTTCTGCCTTTGGACCTGTAACGTAAAGTCTGGAAAGAACCAACTGATTGCATTGTCATAGTGGAGGTCGCCGTGTGCAGGTGCTGCTTGAAGTACAGTGTCCCTGTCTCGAAATGTAAGGATCCGTGCTATGATTGTTCTGGGTGTTGCACCTGGTTTTGGCTTACGGAGCGGAGCTCTGTGCGCACGTTCTATAGTAAAATAGTTGAAGAGTCTTTTTGGCTTTAGATGGTTGCGTATTAAGTCTTCCAGAAATAAATCAACACTCTGCCTTTCTGCACCTTCTGGGACTACTCTAATATTATTTCTCCGCACCCTCCCTTCTTTGTCCTCCAGCCTTGCTGCCATAACCTCTTGTTGTTTCGTGAGGTGCAATACTTGTTCCTCGAGGCGCTTCGTGCTGGTCTATAGATGCGATACCTCTGTCTCTGCTGAAGCGCGTTTATCAGAGAGTTTATGGAGATCCACCTGCAGAAGATTAACATCCAAGGTCACTGCATAAAGCTTGGGTTTGATCGATCCTTTCAGGTCCCCAATCACTGCCATTATTGCACTTAGGGAAGGTTCTGTGGGTTCTTATGTCCGTTGTTCCTGGGTACCCATTACTTATTTCGGGACTGCATATTTGTCCATTTTGTTAGTTTGGGTCTCTGTCTGCCCTTTGGGCCTCATTAGGGAGTACTGCGCTGCAGTAGCCGTTTGTGTTCTTCTGCCTTGGTGCCCTAGGGTCCAGGAGTGCACCGACTGATTAGGTGGGTCTCTCTATAACTATTGCTTCATTGTCTCTTCGTGGGTCAGCTCCACCACATGATCACCGTGGCATGACCTTGGTATGACTTTGGTTTGCTAGAGCCAAGACAAATCAGACCCGAACCTGTGCAGTTTACCAGGCAGTGGGTATCAGGGAGTGCCGTTCTTGGCCTGTGTGAGCCTCTTTGTATGTGCTGTGTATCAGGTCCCTCTATTAGTGGTTCCCGATAGGAGTTATGATTCAGTCTTCTGCTCTTTGGGGAGGGGATTTTACTGTCTCTGGGCCGTATGGTCCTGGTTACATTCACCGATGTCGCCAAGGCTCATCTTCAATTCAGCCCCATCGGTGAAGCAGCCAGAGATGCACTAGAGTTCTCCTTTCAGTATGTATAGTGCTACCTGCCTCTGTTTCTGCCTATTACAGTCTCAACGCACCGATCTTGTTGCTTGTTGGCAGGTGTGGCCGTCTTTTCCCGGCGCTGGCCAACGATCTGCGCCTTCTTCGTCTGCCTCTGTGTGTGGACCTTTTCGAGGTGCAGTATTCCCCTCCCTCTTCTACTGCCGTGCCCCACGGATGCTGGTGTGGTCCCTCTCGCTCTTTAAGCCTCTATCGCCCATGGAGGCCCAACACCAGGTCCTGCGCACTCCTCTGTTGCTGCCGATTCCTAGCACCACCCCCGGGTCCCACCGCAGTAGGTCTCGCCGAGAGCCTCACTCCCTCTGGTCTCGCCGATGGGGGTCGATGCGAGGGAGGTGTTTGCAGCCAGTGGACTACTACCCACTCGCTGACTACCCTCTGGGATGGGGGGGTCGGTGGCTGCCGGTGGACTACTACCCGCTCGCTGCCTCCCCTTGGGGATGGAGGGGGTCGGTCATTACCATCCTGGATGGCTGGGTAATCCTCAGTGGCCGGTGTTGCGCAGGCCTTCCTCCATCGGTTCTTCTATCTGGCGTCTTGTCAGTTTTCCGCAATCAGGTCTCACTGTTGTCCCCAAACTTTCCTCTATGTTTCACCGCTGTTTAGGCATATACAGAAACGTACATTAGGACAGATAGTGGGATGTCCGGACAAGGGAGGGCAGGAGCTCCTCTAGCAAGCTGCCATCTTGGTGTGCTCCGAAGCCGCGCCCCCAGGGGTGACATATTTTTAAAAAGGGAGGTTTGGGGCTGGCAAGAGGGTTAACTTGCCAAGTCGACATGGCAGCTTAAAACTGCACATCGCAGGCCTGGGACATGTTTCAAGGGCTACTGAAGAGGGTGGCACAATCAGTGCTGCAGGTAGCATTTAGTAGCATTTAATTTACATGCCCTGGGCACAGATAGTTCACTTTACTAGGGACTTATAAGTAAATTAAAGATGTCAATTGTGGATAAAAAATAATACCATGTTTTAAGAACAGAGCACATGCACGTTAGCACTGGTTTGCAGCGGAAAAGTGACTAGAGACCTAAATCAAAAAAAACAAATTCAGCAAAAAGGGGAGGAGGAAGACAAAGGTTTAGGGGTGACCATGCAGAAAGGGCCATTTTCCAACAACATGGAACCAATGTGCTTGGTGCACTGGTCCTAATCCAGAAAATATTATTTCTGACCTCATGGGTGTTTGTGTGAACCACCCGCCATTAGCTGTCTCCACTTTCTCTTGTTAAAGTGAGAATGTCTGTAACTATTTCAGATGTTCTTGTAGAACTGTATATTACCTTGTGTTCTTCTCGATGAAATCCTGACACTAAAGCTGATAATTCAGATCAAAGTAGTATTATAAACCAAGCCTGGTAATTAACTGCATCTCCTTCCTCCAATAGTTTTTGCCTTATATAATCTGCACTAATAACAGAAAAAGTACTTTGGAATTTCCAACTCCATAGTGACACACCTCATGCAGACAAACTTGCCTCACCAATTATGAGAGAATAACAAAATCATCTAATTTGTAATTCCGGTGATGCCAACACTTTTCCCGGTGATAGGTTGGGACAAAGGCTCTCTTAGAACATTAAACATGTGGCTTTCACCCGCTCAAACACCATCCTATTCAAAAATATTTCTCTCTTACAAGCTTAAAACCACCAAATCCTCCTTGAAGAACTTCAACTCCTATTCTCCCACACAGTCTTCTCATCTGCAGCAAATGAAAGGTCAATTCCACCAAAGCTTACAGAACTGTGTGAAGGCAGAATCAGTGCCCCATTAGCAGAAATGACATTGAGGATCTGCGGCATAATTATGATGAGAAGTCAATCTAAAGAAAATCACTGGAGAAGGCGTTATCATTTACATTGTTCATAGCACAAGAAAAAAATCCCTTACCTTAATGAAGGTGCCCACCTAAATAAACTGATAAAAATTAAGACAACAATGCCCGCAAGAAGCAGCACTATGGAGTCATCCCTCAAATGCCTCCTGCATTATTGCAGGTCAGTCATGAAACAACCGGAGTCTGCAGATTTGATAACATTGACATATTATTCTTTACCAAAACATTGCTGACTGATTCCTCTAAGTCAATGATAGACTTCTTTATACCACAACAGTATTCAAACATCCATATTGATCAGCTTGAGAAACTGGAGAGGGGGTAGCTGTTATCCATAAAGACACTACAAAATGCAAGAGTGCATAAAAGGTCCAATTGCTGGTGTTACCCGGTCCGTCAATGGTAATAAATTCCATAAACCTGCCTTCGACCAAACTACATGTTAGCTATCATTCCCCTGGTGACAACATTACTTTGGTGGAACATTTTGTTACATGTGCAGATCAACTTTTCCATCAATTACTCATCAATAGTCTCATTGGTATGTTCATTTTTTGTACATCAGTTTATATTGGGGAGAGATAAAGATGTCAGCTGTGTCGATTGCCCCTGTCTTTTACACAATATTAATTTCACTCAGTCATCTCAGCCCCCTCCCATTCAAAAGTCTTCATTAAAGACCTCATCATTGCAACAGAGAGAAAACTGATGGCTGAGACTGTGATTTCCCTAAACAGGTCAGACTCTTTCCTCTTCTTTCTTCTTTGCTCCAAAGTACTGATCATAGGTCAAATCAAAAGACCAAAACAGAAGGTCAAGTGTAGAAACATTAACACTGCTGACCCAGCACGGAAAGAAGTTTATCCATACCGTCCAATTTATCCAAAAAGTCGGTGAGCTTGCCACTCAATGCTCTAAGACCATGACGGAAACCGTGGACACAGTTGCCCAAAAAACCCTGAGAGGAAGCAAATCTAAAAATGTAATAGTATTCAAAAGATCTTTATGCGGGAAAAAGAGGGCCCGATTCAAAAAAGTAATCTTTACGACTTTTGGTATTCACCAAAGTCATTCACGAGTAGTAAAGTTGGGATTTTGTCTCAGATTACTTTTGTGAATCGGGCCCATAGTGTTTAGGGTGACCGAAGGCTTATGTGATGAAATTACTGTATAGCGTTCCTTTCAAAATTGAGGATTAGGAGAAGGCAGTGTAAACATAATATTTTCTGAGTGAAAGCTACTTTTATCAGAAGAGAGATAACCTTGGAAAAAGCCCTAACATTTTTTGAAACTGTACGAAAATCTACCCTAATTCCTCCAGAGTAGAACACAAACGTTTCCAAAAGTGAAAAAGATTGTATTCTCCTTTAAACACCTCTAGTGGTCGATGAGTTCTGTGACTCCATCCAGAAATCTAGGGGCTCTGGGTAATCCTACAGGAACACACGGAAATGCTTGGCACAATAGCCAAGACTAGGACATGCTCACATTTTCTAAAACTCTTATAATCAACACTTCTCAGAGATTTCTAAAATATTTACTATTTTGTTACTAACTGCTTGTTGAACATGATCAACACTTTCCTATCCTAATCTTCAGTTCCAGACTGTCTAAAAATAGGTCATGTCTCACCTCTTTTTAAACAATTTAGGAGCGAACCCAGATAATATGAATAATTTTCACCCAGACAGTAACCTACACTTTTTTGGCAAACATACTACCAAACTGTAGGGAAGCCCTGCTTGGACTTTTCATACCAAAAATTCTTTTTTAAAGAAAATACAGCTTCAGGTGGAGAATCGTCACAGAAATTGCAATTCTTAGGATAAATGAGGATGCTCCACACATTCTAGATGAAGGAGACTCTTGCCTCCTCATTCTACTAGACCTGCAACATTTGACTTGGAAAATCACTTCAATCTACTGAGAATCCTTAAGGATAAAGTGGAGCTGAGAGGCACAGTTCTCAGTTACTTGATGTCCTACTTGGAAAACTGATGTCCATACATTAATTAAATGCTCTCTCAAATATCTTATTTGACTTGTACACTGATGATACTCAGCTATTTCTGAAAATGTCCTCAACCTAATGAAACTGAACCTGTTGGCCAGGTCCTGTCTGATATCACATCTTGGATGATAATAATATATATTTGTTAAGTTTATTTATTGATTTCAAGGATATAAAAACAGTCAATCATACAAAATGGTATAGAGTGGTATGACCATACAAACGCTCAAACCTCCCCAGGCAGAGCTAGATCATAATTTTAGTACATTCGGGAAAAACCTGCACAGCAATAGATCATCATATACAAGGCAATATCAGTGACGACAATGAAAAGACTCTTACACGCAGTCCACTACTATAGACCAGGAAAAACAAAGACAGCAGATCCAAGGTATCGCATAGGGAGTAGGACGATAATTCTTTGTTTCAAATTTAAACTGCTTTAATTAGATTTAATTTTGATCTCCCACTTCAAACTGCTCATTTACCCTTCAAGACTGACTCAACACATTGGCATTCAAGCAATTGTGGAATGTGCCAAATGATATACATGCATCTTAACTTGGGACCTGATTTAGAGTTTTGCGGAGTAGGTACCCCACTGCAAAGGCGATGGAGCCCCATCAACGCCAAACTGAAAGTCTGCCCACCTCATTTAGAGTTGGCCGGACCTTCTGTATAACGCCATTGGAAATTATTGTGTCTCCATCGCTGACATACAGCTCTGATGGCCTGACAGAGTAAGGGCCATCAGAGAGGCTTTGCCATTTGTCCACCTGCCCCATTTGGAATGGGCGAATAAATGACAGGTTTTCACTGTACGTCAATGCCAGGTAACAACACCTGGTGGTAACGGGAAGTGCAAGCTACAACACCACCCCAAACTCTTGAGAGAAAACTTCCATGGTGAGGGAGACATTGCTTTTTTTATTTTCAAACACAAAATCCCACTTTGGGATTTTGTTTTTGGGGTTAAAAAAGAACTTTGAAAGTTTGTTGTAAGGCTCCGTCATTTTGATGGAGCCATCTGTCAACCTCAATGCATTGACAGGAACTGTTGTGATGGCAGTTCCTCTCAATGAAAGAGATGTTCGCTAGGCACACAGACATCTCTACATTTGGAGGGTGGGTACTCCCTCAAGGAGAGAAAGTACTTTACTCTGTCACCTTTACGGGGTAAATCCCATCTGCCAACCTCTAAATTGGGCCATTTGAAGTGCATGTCAATTGTTTGGTTAAGGCTTAGTCTCCCTACTCTTAGGAATTCCCAAAATACACCGAGCTCCCCTGAAGGTGTCTGTACACTCAGAGGCTAGCCTGCCAGAGGGCTAGAGAAAATTTTATACTATCCACTCAGTCTTAATCACTTTGAAATGGCTTACCATCAAGGTAGGTAGTGTATATACATTAGCCTACAAGCAAGATACTCCAGCTGTTCAAAACAATCTGGGACACAAAATAGCTATCGTAGGGAGCCTCGCCAACTTCAGGGAGAAGATAAGCTACTTCTCAAAATCATATCTTTCACGAAGACAATCCTCTTGGAATATAACCAGAATGTAAATACCATCCCACCAAATATCAAGGTCAACCTCTTCCTATTACAGTTTTTAGGTCGAGCTGACGTTAGCATTCATGCGAAGCATGAATGCTGTCAGCTCGACAACTAATGTGATCCGTTTTTAGGAGAGTGGACACCAAAGTGTTACGAGCGTTTTCAGTGCCGGATTTCACCTCGGGAGCGCGCAGCATTGTCTGCAGTGGCAGTGTCAGTTTCGCTTTTTTATTACTTTCGTTTTTCCCGAGGCTGGCTGAGGCTGGCTTGGAATGAACAGGCTTGCCCCCGCGCATGCGCAGAGTAACTCACAGCCCTTGCTTTTACAGACGCAGGCAGCCCCCACCCCTCTGCATGCACGCACACACAGGCGAGCGCATGCACACGCAGGCACACACATACAGGCACACAGACACTCGCTCACACACACACACCCCCCTCCCCCACAGTCACACGCACGCACGCACACATACATACAAAGCCCGCCCGCCCGCACATGCTTTCCCCGCGGCCCCCGCCTCCCCCTTCCCCGCTCCCCCCGCCTCCCCCTTCCCCGCTCCCCCCGCCTCCCCCCGCCTCCCCCTTCCCCGCTCAGCAACGCACTCACCGGCTTCTTTCGTGCGGCGGCTCTCCTCAGCTGCAGGGCCCGGCAGCAGGACTCTTCTTACCTCCTTCTGCACCGGGGCGCAGGGTAGGCTCCTGCCTGCTCCGGTGCTCCAAACACGGCGGCTCCGTCCAATCGCGGCTCTTCCGTGGGAGGCGGGGTAGGCTCCCGCCCTCCTACTTCCTGTTTCCTGTTGTCGCGCCGGCCTGCCTGACTTCCTGGTCGCAGGCCGGCAGAGTGACGGCAGTGATTTGCGGTATGTATTTAGTTAGTTATTTATGCATTTTTATACTTATCCTGGCATGCTGTGCCTTACACCCCTGGTAGTACTTCAGCACCTATATATGTTGTTGTTTGGTATGCTTTACTTTTGGTTTGGGCTAAGATATCGAGGTTTTTATTGTACTTGCATGTTCTACAATGCTAACATGGCAGTATGCCAGGATTTCTACATAACGTTTTATACCATGACCGTATATTTGTGGAAATGTCCTTGTATGTTCTGCCTTACGTGCATGGTACACACATCTTGTACGGCATACTTAACTTCTGTGACAGTATGTCAATGTTTATACATGTCTTTTTCACGTAGTGGCTTACATTTCTGGCATAATCTCAGTTTATGTATGTATTTTCATGTTCTGTCTCACATACGTGTCAGTATCTCAGCGTTTACCCATATTTTTGCATGTTGTGCCTCACGGTATTAGTTGTGTCTGAATTTTAGACATGTACTTTCATTTTGTGGTTTATATTTTTGACCATTTTCAGTGTTTGTGCAAGTCTTTGTATGTTTTGCTACACATGCGTGGTGTAGCCGTATCTCAGTGCGCACATGTCCTTGCTTGTTAGGCCCTACATTCTTAGCAATAACTCAGTGTTTATACATGTCCTTGCTTTTTGCGACTTACATTTGTGGTACTCTTTCAGTATCTCTGTGCCATACGTGCTCGACAGAATCCCAATCTTCATACATGTCATTTCATGAGGTGCCTTACAGGTGTGATCCTGGGAAACCACTGTATAAACCCCACCCCCCCGCCTCCGTTTCTCCTATATGCCAACATTTCGGTGTTGTGGAGGGAATTATCATAATGTAAACACGTTCTTGAACTTGTCCCTTTTAGGTTTCCCTGGCAGCGCCTTGGGGTATAAAATAACCCTCTTCCTGAGCTCCATATGCACGTCTGTGTTGTGGCTATTCATACTTTTTCAGAGAGATGCAAGAGAAGCGTTTCCAGGCGGAAGTGCCCCCTGTGACCTTGAATTTGTAAAGTGTGGGGGCGGGGTGCTCTGTCTAAGGATACTTTAGAATGTGCACGTCCTGCCTCTCCCCATGGGTGCGGTGGGATTGTTGACACAGGTGGGACCTGTAAATGTGTGGCCTGGAGCGCTATACGTGGGCGTTTCTCAACACTGAGCCAGCGCTTCGAGGGGCCTACTCAGCACGCTGCTTCTTTTCTATAATTTATTGAAGGCGGCCAGATGCGTCAGTGGGATATATATACCTGTTGAAAGAATCTATAGGTTAATGGTTTAACTTCTGGGATCGCCAACGCAAATTTCTATACTTTCATGATAAATAAAACATAACTCTTTTAGGTTGGGTAATAGGACCATTTCAAGTACTATGCGGGCCGTGAGAGCACGTGGTATATAATGCAATTCACATGTAAAAAATAAACAAATAACAAACCCTACTTGCAAATGAAACACGATTTTCAGTAAAGTGCAGGCGGTGGCAAAAAGTGGTGAATGTACGTGCAGTCTGTGTGCAAAAACATCCAGGGCCAAATGTGTGTGCACTGCTTGCGAAATACTGGCAGTAATTTGTGACCAGTAAATATTTTTATGAACCGATCTATGTACCATTAGGTCGGATTGTAAAAAGAAAAAATTGGATTGCCTCCTAATTTGACCTACTTAATATTCATTAATTATAATTAAGTAATATTCAAATTGCAGCTCAGTTCAATTGACCACAAGCACACGGATAGTGGCCTCCAAGAATCAGCATGCCACCATGTCTGTCATTTATTTTCAATAAACTTATTTTTTTTAATGCAGCTCTTTTGTTTTAGAGGAAACTGGCATGCATTTAAATAAAAAGTTTGTTCAAGAGGTGGGTGTGGTCCCCTGGACCACTACCTACTCGCTAACAAACTTAATTTTTTACATTCACAAAGTAGGTGTCCCTGCGGAATCCTTGCCCTTTGTGAATCAGTTACCACCTCCTTTCAGGAGTCTTTAGCCTAGCAAGGTTTTGCGACTGAATTTGTGGTCGCAAACCATTGCAGTTTGGAAGGGATGTTCTAATCTAAACACACCCCTTCCGAATTATTTGGTACTTCTAAAACCTTTTTTGCGATTCGCTGTGCACATATTTACTTAGTTATTTGCAGTTTTATATAGCCCAAACTGGACTTAAATGTATTGTAGTACTTTTCATGAGCACCAGTTACATTACAGAAAGGCACATTCATTTTTTGTTTTGTTTTTTGGCACGGGGTGATTAAGTGACTTGCCCAGAATAACAGGAAGTTGAGCTGATGCCAAGACTCAAACCTGGTTCCCCAGTTCAACAGTCGAGAGCTCTGTAATAGCAGAATGGAGTTAATATATACTAAAAAGGCATTTAATGGTTGATAATCCGGTGATTAAAGAATCGCAGCATTGCGGCCATTATAAATGTATTTGTAGATCTGGCCCCTGGATTCCTCACCCCTACTACAGTTAAGGTGTGTTTTGATACACACTGTGCCTCCAGTCAGGATTCATTGCAACAACAACAACCAGGTGAAGGGTGGAATGCTTGAATTAATCTCAGCACACTGGCACAGGGCCTCGACCACAGTCAATTATTTTTCTCCACTATGCCACCTCAGTTTGGACCCAGCAAATCAGTCTTGAGCCTGCTCTAATGAAAACAGTCCAACCCAAACTGCCAGGCAAGGTCCTCACTGAACAAGAAAGCAAGCAACCTAGGACCAGTTTTTCCCTGATCAGGGTTTATCAACCAGGTATAGCTTGATTCCAGGTGCACAGTGAGCACAGGACCCATGTCTAAGCATACCCGACACACACAGGTTGTCACCTACAAAAACAACAAGATAATGGGTGGAATGCATGAATTAATCCAGGTCACTGTCAATCATTCGGGCCGCATCCCAGTCAATCATTTTTCGGCCACTGTGCCACCTCGGTTTGGACCCAGCCATATGCAAATCTGTCTTGAACCTGCTCCAATGGGAACAGTCCAGCCCGACTGCCAGGCCAGGACCTCCATGAAACAGAACACAAGGAACCTAGAACCTGTTTTGTCCTTTTTAGGTCGAGCGACCTATCAGCGGGAGCGAGATATATATAGGGGCTTATCGAGAGTTTACCTAACTGGCGATTTGATACTGTGCCCGTGCGCTTTTAGGTCAATGCGCAAGCGCATTGACCTAAAATGCGCGTGCACAGCATCAAATCGTCAGCCATCTGTTGCCCAGCTTGGTGTCGCTCCACCCCCTGCGGCATCAAAGGCTTTCACGGCCGGCCGGCCGTGCTTTCAGTTTGCCGCTCCACCCCCTGCGGCATCAAAGGCTTTCACGGCCGGCCTCTGGCCGTGACTCGCATTTCTCCTTCCTTCGTGCCCAGCCCCCTCACCCACTTCTATTTTCATCATTTCATAGTTGGCATTCAAAACAAATAAACATTGACCGAATTATCTATATAGCTTACAGTATGTGCAGCTGGAAAATGTGTGTGATCTTGACAATGAACAGTTTATCCCATAATATTTAGAGCCAGTAACTTGCTGCCCAGTTACCTTGCAGCCTCTGTACTTCCAGGGCCGGGGGACTTAAAGCATCGCCACCAACTGACAGGGCATCAGACTTCTATACCTTCAACAACTTTCAGAAACACACCCCCGTCTCATACTTTCTGGATTCCAGGCGCTGCATCTTGTTTTGTGTGTGCAATGTTTACAATTTTTGCATCCTTGCTTAAAAATGCGAGTATTTCAATGTTTTAGTTATGCGAAGTCTCTTCTTTCTCCGTGATTTAAAAGGAATAAAAACATTCTTAACACACGTTAACGTCCGGCGCCACTTCAGTCGCAACTAACTGGATTTTATTAAATGTTGACTATTGTTGTGCTCTCTTAACTTGCGCAGCCAGGTATTGAAAGGTTGGTATGTGGTTGCTGCTGCCCCACCACATCCACCACATGCACCACCACTACATCCACCACCCCATCCACCACGACATCCACAACCACCACCGCATCCACAACCACCACCGCATCCACCATCCCCCACATCCACCACCACCACATCCACCACATCCACCACCACATCCAACACATCCACCACCACTTCCACCACCACCGCATCCACATCCACCACCACATCCACCTTCACCTCCACATCCACCATGACATCCACCGCCACATCCACCACCACCACATCCACCACATGCACCACCACCGCATCCACCACCACATCCACCACACCCACCACCACACCCACCACCACCACATCCACCACATCCACCACATCCACCACCACATCCACCACCACATCCACATCAACCACCACTTCCACCACCACTTCCACCACATCCACCGCATCCACCACCACCACATCCACCATCACATCCACCATCACCTCCACATCCACCTCCACATCCACCTCCACATCCACCTCCACATCCACCTCCACATCCACCTCCACATCCACCGCCACATCCACCGCCACATCCACCACCACCACCACATGCACCACCACCGCATCCACCACCACATCCACCACCACCACATCCACCACCACCACATCCACCGCCACATCCACCACCACCACATCCACCGCATCCACCACCACCACATCCACCGCATCCACCACCACCACATCCACCACATCCACCACCACATTCACCACATCCACCACCACATTCACCACATCCACCACCGCATCCACCACCACCACATCCACCACCACATCCACCGCCACATCCACCATCACATCCACCGCCACATCCACCGCCACATCCACCACACCCACCACCACCACATCCACCACCCCCACCACCACTACATCCACCACCCCATCCACCACCACCGCATCCACCACCACCGCATCCACCACCACCACCGCATCCACCGCATCCACCACATCCACCACATCCACCACCACATCCAACACATCCACCACCGCGTCCACCACCACCACATCCCCCGCATCCACCACCACCACATGCACCACCACCACATGCACCACCATCACATGCACCACCACCACATGCACCATCACCACATGCACCACCACCACATGCACCACCACCACATGCACCACCACCACATCCACCACATGCACCACCACCGCATCCACCACACCCACCACCACCACATCCACCACCACATCCAACACATCCACCACCACTTCCACCACCACCGCATGCACCACCACCACCGCATCCACCACCACCACATCCACCACCACCACCGCATCCACCACCACCATATCCACCACCTCATCCACCACCACATCCACCACATCCACCACACCCACCACCACCACATCCACCACCTCCACCACATCCACCACCACCTCCACCACATCCACCACCACCTCCACCACCACCACATCCACCACCACCACCACATCCACCACCACATCCACCACCATCACCACCACATCCACCATCACCACCATCACCACCACCACCACATCCACCACCACCATATCCCCCAGATCCACCACCACATCTATATGTGTGTGTGTGTGTGTGTGTGTGTGTGTGTGTGTGTGTGTGTGGCTCTGTGTGTGTGTAGGTGCAAATGCAATGTTCTTGGATTTTCGTCACAATAAAATACACTGAACATAATCTTCACAAAATGTATTTACAAACGTTTAAGCTATTGCCATAATAAATTACAATACATTTTATTTAAGTATTAATTATTTACAAAATTAAAAGCCATTGTTATTTGTAATGTCAATACATGTAAGTCACGTAAATACAACACACATTACATTACAAATGCTATAGGTGTCACATTTGCGAAAGTTAAAACTATTGACATTGTAACTGACAAAGCTATTAATTTTGCTATTTTCAAAACCAACACATAAATAAAAAAAGTGTCATTTACAATACCAATCGCTCAAACTTTCCTAATGCGAGACCTATTGCATTTCCAATGCTTGTTTAGGTCGAGCAGACTACTCTCGGTGCGTGAGCATTGAGAGTCTGCTACAGACCTAATGTGGCCCGTATTCAGGAGAGTGGACACGACTCAGACGCGCGCTTTTGCAGTCTCAGTTTTGACCGCGGGAGCGCGCGTCTGAGCCGCGCCTGCGCAGATGAACTCCCAGCCCCTACTTTCGCGTCGCTCTGCTCTCATGCATTAATGGCACAGACACAGCCAGCCCCCACCCCTCTGCATGCACACACATACAGGGGCGCGCGCACATAGACAGACAGACACACGCAGACAGACACACACACGCACACACACATACGCGCGCGCACCCCCTCCCCCCACACTTACCGGGGTCTTTTCGTGTGTCCCTGTCTCCCTCGGCAGCCTGCGGGTCAGTCTTGACAACAGGCGGGGCTCTCCACGACCACGGGAGCTCCGCTAGTTCACAGGCAAATCTTCCGGCTGACTACAGAAGCGCGGGGCTCCCGTCCGCTTCCTGTTTGCGGCCCCGCCCCCGTCCCAAAACAAGTTGCCTGGCTTCCGTTCTAATCCGGACTGCAGACATAAAGCCCACAGGTAGGTCCCCGGGTTTCCTTTCACGGGTAATACCTTGTTAACATTTGCCAATGTGTGTTCCTTCTATAAAGTGCAACATGAAATAATACAACTTACATTTGTGCATAGCTTGTTTAATAGTAGTACTGTAAAAACTCTACTGTAGTGCGCCTTTAAGAATCCTCTGCGAGGCCCGAGCACTTCGCACGGCACCCCAGCTCTCCTCCGCTCGCCCTTCGTCAACTGGTGAGTGAAATGATATCAATAGCGGATTTGTGTGATGTCCTTTATTTTTTAATAAATGCACCTCTTACTAGCTATTGAAGCCTGCTAAAAGCTTGGACTTCTCTTTACCATGCTAGTTTCTGAAGGCTGCACAGGACGGATGTCTGATCCCACAACTGCTCCCCTCCACCCTGTTCCGCCACAATCTTGTTTTTCGTTGCAGCACGCTTTCACTTTGAACAATAGCGGGCTTCTCCATACCACCCGGTCGCGCCCTCCAAACCTTCCATGTTCTTGCTGGAGTTTAGCATTAAACAAACAGTGCCTGTTTGTTTTTACAGTGCTTGTTTTTATTTGCAGTGCGCATTCACTTTTAACAAGAGCGGCCTTCCCCATACTCATGCATAATTGATATCCTCAATGTGTGCCTCAGCCCTTATTGAAAATACATTAACCAGGCCGTGACATTTGTAAATAAGGGAATAACCCTCGGCAGGTCAGCAGAGATAAACAAGCATTTGCAATTCAATAAGTGTCGCATTACTAAAACTTTGAGCTATTGGCGTTCTAATTAATGCAACGTAATTAGCTCAAACTTTAAGTAATGCGAGACCTATTGCATTGCAAATGCTTGTTTTTTAAAGTTAAAGGGGGCATGGACGGATGAGCCATCATGGCGGATGCATTCTAGTGCACTCCATCAGCATCCTTGGTTAAGCCCGGTATTAGGGGACTAGGCGATTCCAGCCTTAACAGGGATAGTCCCGGAGTGAATTCTGCCATTGGCGAGGTTGAGGCATGAGCTGGGGGCGTGCCTGTTGGCTCTGTGGGTGCCCTGATGGGCACCCGTTTGGCCGTCGGGGCTTTTGGGACGTGACTCACATGAGTCCGGGGGGCATGGAGGCCGTGGCCCAGTGGCATGCCCATTTCTGCAGAGTCCTGGTGAAGGTGGACCGGGGGCGCTGGGGAAGCATGCTGTGGCTGAGATGGTGGGCGGGCGGCCCAGAGCTGCCGGATCATTACCTGTCAGCCTGGCCGAGTCTGCAGAGAGGCAGACAGAGCAGGGCCCTGGGTGAGCAGATGCACTTAGCTGATGGCGCCGCCCACGGAGCGGGGGTGCCTCCTGATAGACTCTCACGACTGGCCAGACTGAGACCGCCTCTTTTCTGCAGCTGTCAACAATCATCCAGTGGGTATTAAGGCAGGTCCGCTGAGGGGGATGATGACACACGGGCCCTAGATCTTGGGGGGGGGGGCCTGGTTGGTCCCAGTGCAGCCGGACCACTGATCACGAGCCGGAGACTCTGGTGGAGCCTGTGACCTGGGAGGGGCCTGTGCAGCCTAAGAAACTTGGGACTAGTGACACCACCCACGGCGCGGTGGAGCTCCCGGCTGGGCCCACACTGTAATGTCAGTCTGAGGGGGCCCGAGTGAGTAGGGGCTGCCTCCCTTCTATTGACTTAGGTGCCAAGGCACCCCAACGAAAACTCTACCCAAGGGACACTGGGGGTGTGCCCAGGGCTTGCGGCGGCCTGCTGAGGGGTTTGAACCCTTGAAGTTCTTCCCTGCTGGGCCACCGGGAGACCTCTCATCCATTTGCGCAGCCAGTTGGGACAGGGTCTGCGCTGTGAGGAACTAGGCACAGGACCCGTACTGAGAGGCAGCAGTCCGACAATACCCAGGAAAAGAGTCATCGTATGCGGTCGGTGAATTAGAGGGGTTTTGGGGGCATTCTGGGCGTTGGTGGTCCAGCTGGCTGGATCCTCTTATAGGGTCTGCCTGCAGTCAGCCCTTGGGTGGCAGGAGCGGCCATGGTAGCTCCGGTGCAGCTTGCTGCCCAGGGCGGGCTGATTCCATGAGGACCGGCACTCGGTGCCCAGCCCGCATCAAGGAGACCCCACCCGAGAGGTACTACAGGGTGGGGGCAGACCCTCGGCCACAGTAGTTCTCTCACTGATAACATGATGAAAGACAAGACGTTGGTATCGTCCACGAAACAGAGTACCCTCGACTGATATGCCACTGTCACCACAGGAGTGCCCGGGGGGATGGATGGCGAGAACCCTGTCCCGTACAATGCTGCCTTACTGGCAGCTATAACGCAGTCACGTGACATGCTAGATGCCAAAAGTGGCATGCTGGGCACAAAGGTTTCATTTCTTTGACAGGACCTCCGGAAGGAGGTAGATCGCATAATAGAGGCAGAGACCAGAGTGTCAGCCGTGGAGGACACTGTAACATGACTCCAACAAAAGGTCCATTGTCTCACCGTGATAACCCAAGAACTCGCCACACGGGTGGAAGATGCAGAAGGTGGCGCTAGGCAAAATAATTTGCGCTTTGTGGGATTCCCAGAAGGCTGTGAGGGAACATCAAAGGGGGAAATCCTGGCGCAGTGGCTGCGCTCATTCATGCTGTAGGGTTCACTTTCCCATGTTTTGTCATGGAACGAGCCCACAGGGCCCTCATGAAGAAGCCTCCTCCTGGGGCATAAACTCATTCTGTCATTGCTAGGCTGCTGAATTACATGGACAGAGATGCTGTACTCCAATTTGCCCGTGGCCACAGAGCTAAACTTGTCCATGAATCACAGCCTGTCATGATCTTCCCTGACTACACAAGACTTGTCCAACAACAACGCCCCTCCTATGTGGATGCCAAGCGCAGGCTCAGGGAACTCAAAATTCAGTACATGTTGCTTTATCTTGCCTGGATGAAGGTGATCCACAAATACAACACCCTATTTTTGACACTCCTGAAGAGATTTTTAAGTGGACCGATGAACTGCTCAAGTCCTATACACCGCCACCACCAGAATGTGAGCTGCATGATGCTGATGATTTTCACATGTTCGTGACCTGTACTAGTATTCGGCAATTTTGGTAAGAAGTTGGTAAGGTCCTGAACGGCATATTCCAATGTGGCTGTCAGGCAAATCCTGAGATGATTGTTTTTGGATGCTTGCTAGGGCCGGGATTACTCCAGGGAAACAAACGCAAGTTGTTGTTCTAACCAATCTTACTGGGGGCAAGAGAAATTTGTAAGCAGTGGCTAAGTACGTCTTGCCCTTATAAGGTTGAATGGCGGCGCTTGGTTGCATATATATGCAAGATGGACATGAGCCATGCTCATAAAAAAAGATCTAGAATGTGTGCCCCTTGACTAGGAGGAGAAAGTCGGGAGAGCAGGCCAATGGCAAGCTAGACGGGCACGTATGACACCCGGCTACCCCCTTGGTTTGAAGATTAGGTTGAAAATGGCTTTCAGATACGGTGTTGGGCAAAGCCTAGCCAACAAAAGTCAGAACCCTCTTCCTTAACTAAGAAACACAGCTCTTTCCGGTGGCAGGACAGGTGGGTAAATGGAGAGCTGTCGGAAGTGAGTGTGGTAAATGAGGACAAAAAAAAAAGAAAACTTTACACATTGCCTCTAAGTTAAGCCTGACTGCTCTGTGCCAAGCTACCAGACGGGGAGCATAGGTTAATATAGGGTTTGCCTGCCCCCTACCCTGACAAGGATTGTGGTTGCTGCTTGACGAGGGTTCATACCCCGGGCAACCAGTAACCCAATTTTTAAACAGTTATAATTTACATGAAATTTCCATCAGTTTCGGGCCATCAGCTTCAGGCCTTGCATTCTGGTTTAGGGTCACGATTGATTGTCGTATCAGGACATTTACGGTTGAGGTGGAAATTTTCAGTCTTCGACATGGGGAAATAAGTTCAATCTGGTAGATGTATATTTTTACAATGATTAATTTTCTAGCTAGTACAATCACAACTTTTGCAATCTTTTCGATTTTGTGGATATATTGTTCGTTGGAAGACCAAGTTGTTCACTAAGTTCAATATTTTGTTTTTTAGCAGGGGATTTTAATGCTAAGTTGGGGACTATTTTGCTGCCTTCACATTCAATTTTTAACTTTGGAAACCAGGATCAAGACTCACAGCACAGATGCTAGGGGTACCCTTCCACACTCATGGTGGCCAAAATAATTTCAAAAAGGGGGTGGTGATAGACAGAGTATCTGAGTTAATCAGAACACTCCTACCCAGTCAACAGATCAGGGCTTGATCCATCACCGTTTTTTAGCTCACTGCACCATCCCAGTTCAGAACCTGGCTATATGCAAATTAGTTTGTCCCTGGCCCAGTGCATCATGGGAACAGGGCAGACCAAACTACCAAGCCAATTCTTCACTAGAAAGGAAACAAGCTTCCGGGGACCGGTTTCTGGCATTACAGCCGTCTTCGGCCCGGCTTGCTTGAATCCTGATGGTGCAGTGAGCAAGGGACTCATGTCTGAGCATACCCTTCCACACTCATGGTGGCCAAAATAATTTCAAAAAGGGGGTGGTGATAGACAGAGTATCTGAGTTAATCAGAACACTCCTACCCAGTCAACAGATCAGGGCTTGATCCATCACCGTTTTTTAGCTCACTGCACCATCCCAGTTCAGAACCTGGCTATATGCAAATTAGTCTGTCCCTGGCCCAGTGCATCATGGGAACAGGGCAGACCAAACTACCAAGCCAATTCTTCACTGGAAAGGAAACAAGCTTCCGGGGACCGGTTTCTGGCATTACAGCCGTCTTCGGCCCGGCTTGCTTGAATCCTGATGGTGCAGTGAGCAAGGGACTCATGTCTGAGCATACCCTTCCACACTCATGGTGGCCAAAATAATTTCAAAAAGGGGGTGGTGATAGACAGAGTATCTGAGTTAATCAGAACACTCCTACCCAGTCAACAGATCAGGGCTTGATCCATCACCGTTTTTTAGCTCACTGCACCATCCCAGTTCAGAACCTGGCTATATGCAAATTAGTCTGTCCCTGGCCCAGTGCATCATGGGAACAGGGCAGACCAAACTACCAAGCCAATTCTTCACTGGAAAGGAAACAAGCTTCTGGGGACCGGTTTCTGGCATTACAGCCGTCTTCGGCCCGGCTTGCTTGAATCCTGATGGTGCAGTGAGCAAGGGACTCATGTCTGAGCATACCCTTCCACACTCATGGTGGCCAAAATAATTTCAAAAAGGGGGTGGTGATAGACAGAGTATCTGAGTTAATCAGAACACTCCTACCCAGTCAACAGATCAGGGCTTGATCCATCACCGTTTTTTAGCTCACTGCACCATCCCAGTTCAGAACCTGGCTATATGCAAATTAGTCTGTCCCTGGCCCAGTGCATCATGGGAACAGGGCAGACCAAACTACCAAGCCAATTCTTCACTGGAAAGGAAACAAGCTTCCGGGGACCGGTTTCTGGCATTACAGCCGTCTTCGGCCCGGCTTGCTTGAATCCTGATGGTGCAGTGAGCAAGGGACTCATGTCTGAGCATACCCTTCCACACTCATGGTGGCCAAAATAATTTCAAAAAGGGGGTGGTGATAGACAGAGTATCTGAGTTAATCAGAACACTCCTACCCAGTCAACAGATCAGGGCTTGATCCATCACCGTTTTTTAGCTCACTGCACCATCCCAGTTCAGAACCTGGCTATATGCAAATTAGTCTGTCCCTGGCCCAGTGCATCATGGGAACAGGGCAGACCAAACTACCAAGCCAATTCTTCACTGGAAAGGAAACAAGCTTCCGGGGACCGGTTTCTGGCATTACAGCCGTCTTCGGCCCGGCTTGCTTGAATCCTGATGGTGCAGTGAGCAAGGGACTCATGTCTGAGCATACCCTTCCACACTCATGGTGGCCAAAATAATTTCAAAAAGGGGGTGGTGATAGACAGAGTATCTGAGTTAATCAGAACACTCCTACCCAGTCAACAGATCAGGGCTTGATCCATCACCGTTTTTTAGCTCACTGCACCATCCCAGTTCAGAACCTGGCTATATGCAAATTAGTCTGTCCCTGGCCCAGTGCATCATGGGAACAGGGCAGACCAAACTACCAAGCCAATTCTTCACTGGAAAGGAAACAAGCTTCTGGGGACCGGTTTCTGGCATTACAGCCGTCTTCGGCCCGGCTTGCTTGAATCCTGATGGTGCAGTGAGCAAGGGACTCATGTCTGAGCATACCCTTCCACACTCATGGTGGCCAAAATAATTTCAAAAAGGGGGTGGTGATAGACAGAGTATCTGAGTTAATCAGAACACTCCTACCCAGTCAACAGATCAGGGCTTGATCCATCACCGTTTTTTAGCTCACTGCACCATCCCAGTTCAGAACCTGGCTATATGCAAATTAGTCTGTCCCTGGCCCAGTGCATCATGGGAACAGGGCAGACCAAACTACCAAGCCAATTCTTCACTGGAAAGGAAACAAGCTTCCGGGGACCGGTTTCTGGCATTACAGCCGTCTTCGGCCCGGCTTGCTTGAATCCTGATGGTGCAGTGAGCAAGGGACTCATGTCTGAGCATACCCTTCCACACTCATGGTGGCCAAAATAATTTCAAAAAGGGGGTGGTGATAGACAGAGTATCTGAGTTAATCAGAACACTCCTACCCAGTCAACAGATCAGGGCTTGATCCATCACCGTTTTTTAGCTCACTGCACCATCCCAGTTCAGAACCTGGCTATATGCAAATTAGTCTGTCCCTGGCCCAGTGCATCATGGGAACAGGGCAGACCAAACTACCAAGCCAATTCTTCACTGGAAAGGAAACAAGCTTCCGGGGACCGGTTTCTGGCATTACAGCCGTCTTCGGCCCGGCTTGCTTGAATCCTGATGGTGCAGTGAGCAAGGGACTCATGTCTGAGCATACCCTTCCACACTCATGGTGGCCAAAATAATTTCAAAAAGGGGGTGGTGATAGACAGAGTATCTGAGTTAATCAGAACACTCCTACCCAGTCAACAGATCAGGGCTTGATCCATCACCGTTTTTTAGCTCACTGCACCATCCCAGTTCAGAACCTGGCTATATGCAAATTAGTCTGTCCCTGGCGCTCTAGGACAGACTGGGAGTCTGTGCCTGCTCTCTCACCTGGGTTGAAGAGAGCTTTCACTGCGCATGGCGGTTTGGTCGGCCTGAGAAGGCCGGCCAAACTATCATGCGCGGTGAAGGGACTGCACCTACCACTCCTCTCACTGACTGTCATCCCCCAGGCCCTGCCACCAAGACTCAGCAGAAAAGGAAAAATAAAACAAGTGTTTATTATCGTTTTATTTTTCCTTTCCTGACGTTTTTGTGGGGTCGACGCTGCTCTGCCATAGAAGAGAAGCCGCCGCTGAATGCCATAGTGCTACACAGAGTGCAAGCATGCACTTAAAAATAATGTTATGGATCTGCAGAATAAGACCATGGAAAAACTGTTATATTCATCTTATCCAAAGGATGCCCAGGTGTTTTGGAAGCTAGTTAACTCAAACATTTCCCCTAGGGCCACAAGTAATAACTTGAAATTGAATATTGGTTCAATTTCATCAACGAGTTGGTTCATCATTTTCCCACCATGTATTGCCCCCTGATTGTGCTTGAGATTCTGTTGGTGGGAATCTTTCTTTTTTCCCCATTAGATATCACATTTTCCTTATATGAGGTACCGGATGCATTAAATGATAGGGTCCAATGGAACTCTACAAAGGTAATCTGGAGTTTTGAGAGCCTCTCCTCACCAATATCAATTATGCCACGTTTAAAGTTAGCATCCAGTGTTTCAGCCGATCGGCAATAATTGTTCCAGTTTTTAATAAAAAGGGAAACATTCAGAAACCAAAATGTATTGTTGATCTTCGAGAACAATATCTTGTCCGAGGTCCAGTACGATTTCAGGAGAGGTTTAGGAACACTTGAGCAATGCCTTAACCTGCATTTGATGGTTAGCACATATAAAGTTGCTAAACGTAGTTCATTCATCTTCATTATTGTCATTACTATTAATTATATTTCAAAAAGTGCACTATTGCCTAAAAGGCACCTTGGCGCTAGATATCTTTACACAGCCAGTCAAGCTCTACCCTAACATTATACAGTAAAAAGTCAAGCCCTAAAAGAATTTCTGAACTGACCAAGATATAGCTTTTATGCATCTTTTCTAGGCATGGGTGTCACCCATAATCAAAAAACCCACCCTGGATCCATCTAAGCCGGAAAACTTCCGACCCATATCCCTGCTCCCTTGGATGTCTAAAATTGCAGAGGCCCACGTTAACGGCGTCCTCTCCAAACATGTAGACCGGAATGGCATCCTGGACCCATCCCAAAATGGGTTCAGACCAGGCCACAGTACGGAGTCTGCTCTACTGGCCACCTCCGAATATCTCCGGACGATCTTAGATTCCGGTCAGAGTGCTGCGCTGATTCTTCTTGACCTCAGCGCAGCCTTTGACACGGTATCCCACGACATCCTTCTTAAACGTCTGGAGATGACCGGAGTTTCTGGCCTAGCTCTGTCCTGGTTCCGCTCCTTCCTTGAAGACAGATCCTTCCGGGTGTCAGCCCCCCCATTTCTTTCTAGACCCCGCCCCATCGCACAGGGAGTCCCTCAGGGCTCAGCGTTGAGCCCTTCCCTCTTCAACCTTTATGTACAGCCTCTTGCTGCGGTGGCCAAAGAATGGGGGCTGACGCTAGTGTCGTATGCCGACGACACCCAGTTGGTCATCACCCTCACGGAAAGCCCCTCCATCGCGGCCTCCAGGTTTAGAAATGGCCTGGCAGCAGTGGCGCAATGGATGACAGATAACTATCTGCAATTGAATGCGGGAAAAACAGAGGTGCTGCTCCTTGGCAAAAACACCAGCCTTTGGAATGAGCACTGGTGGCCGTCTTCCCTCGGCTCCATTCCCCCCCCTAAGTCCCTTGTAAAAAATCTAGGAGTCTGGATGGACGCCTCACTCAGCTACCAAACTCACACCAAGAAGGTGGCTGCCACTTGTATAGGCCTATTAAGAAGTCTCAGCTCTATACTTGGCTTTTTTTACCCGAAGGTCCGCCAGCTGATCGTCCAGGCGACTATCCTTTCTCGCTTGGACTACGCGAATGTCCTCCTCCTAGGCGCAAACAAAGGAGAAATTGCTAGACTCCAGCGCGTGCAAAATGCGGCGGCTAGAGCTTTGGTCGGCCTTCCCCGCAGATGCTCAGCCAGAGCCACCATCCGCAAGCTTCACTGGCTGCCCGTTGATTCCAGAATTCAATTCAAAGCCCTCATCATGATCTTCAAAATTTTCAAACTGGGAAGTCCCACTCTCCTTCAAAATCTCCTCATTCCCTACGTCCCTGGTCGTGACCTGCGCTCCTCTAACCAATATCTCTTGAGCGTTCCCCGCATAAAGCTTTGCCGCATCGGAGGTCGCTCCTTTAGGGTCTTAGGACCTAAGCTTTGGAATGCTCTGCCCCCCAACATCCGTTCCCTAGAAAGCCTTGCTACCTTCCGGAAAGCTATCAAAACCCTCTTGTTCCCCTCTGGTTAGTTCTTCTCTCCCCCTTCCCCCCTCTTGGTAGGTTTCTGTGACTCTTCTCAGCGCCGGGACACCTCTTTGCCGGGGCAGCTGTTGCGCTTTACCAAACCTTAGTATAGTATAGTATAGTGTGACAGTGTCAGTAGGTCCAAGCTATAGAAAATCCTAACTGTGATGGGGCTTGAGGTACAGCTGCTAAATGTTTTGTGCTCCCGGCATACCAATCTTACTGCCTCTGTAGATTCCGGGGGGGGGGGGGGGCGAATGCACTGACCCGCTCCCTTTCTTGTGGGGTGTCTGCCAGGGCTGTGTTTTTACCAATTTTGTTTTTGCTTTATGTTAATCATATGGAATTTTCTTTGGTTAGGAAGGGATGGGGTGTTCCAGTTGTGAACAATAAACACATTCTGCTGCTCTTGTATGCTGATGATGCAGTCTTACTTGCAAGAACTCCGATGGGCATAAAATACTGATTGGGTAGGGTTTATGGAGAGTTTGGATCTGGAAACTAACTATGTCAAAATGTGTATTATGACATCTGACCCTAAAATCATGAATACTCTTTGCTTGAAAATTACAAGTAGGCCTATAGCTAAAATGAATCATTTTCTATATCTGAGGATGTTTGATAACAATTGTTTGTGGGACCCTGCATATAAAATAGGAAGACTCATTTTCGGCAAGCAGTCAAACTATTTTCACCCAGTCAAACTATTTTCACCCTAATTTCTAATATAGGGAAAAAGCCCATTAGTCCTTTCTTGGAAATATACAAGAGAAACATGCATTCCCATTTTGACATATGGAGCAGGTATCTGGGGCTATAAGGATGTTGGCTGTAGAAGAAAATAGGGTTTGTAAATGCCTATTTGGAGCCCCATTGATCTGTCCGCACTTCATGATACTTGAAGAATTGGGGCTGGATTATGTTGAGGATCACATAAAACTACCTCCTTTACAAGTGTTGTGCCCGATTTGCAGTAATGACCAAGCCTCTTTAAATAAAGTAATAATAAAAGAGCATGGCCCACATGCATCATTGTAGGAATTTGCGATTCCTAAATTGCGAAAATGAAGGAATCGCAATTTAGGAATTGCAAATTCCTATGCATCAAGAAATTGCAAAAGTGTTTGCGATTTCTTAATTTTCTGTATTTGCAATTCCTTAATTGCGAATCGCAATTAAGGAATCGCATTACAATGATTCCTATGGGCCTAGAGGCCCATAGGAATCAATGGGAAGGCATTCTCATTTTGCGAATTCGCAAATAAGGAATCGCAAAATGAGAATGCAATTTCAAGGGTGCAGGGGGGTCCAAAGTGCCCCCCCTGCACCCCTGAAATGTAACGTAAGTACATTTTACTCACACACATGTCCCAAGGGCATGTGTGTGTGTAAAATATAAGTTTCAAAAATGCACTTTTGTGCATTTTTGAAACTTTTCGCAAATTACCACAAAGGTTTACTAAATAGTAATTTTCCCCTTTCAAATTGCGAATTCGCAAATTAAAAATAATCATGCATAGCATTTAAGAAATTTTTTTGATATTTCTTAAATTGCAATAGCATTTAAGAAATCGCAAATTTTGCGATTTCTTAAATTGCGAAAAAATAAAAAAAAATGATGCATCCCAAAAATGTTTTTTGCATTCGCAAACGGTCGAATTTTGCGATTCGCACCGTTTGCGAATGCAAAAAGGCTTGATGCATTTGGCCCTATCTCTTTTGTGATTTAGGAGCCACAATTCCCTGCCTTCAGTACATTAGGGAAACCACCCTTGCACTTAGCTTTTTTTTTTTTTTACCACAACCTCCCTGTATTAAACAAGAATGATAAAGGGAGGATTAGGGAGTGTTTCTTGACTCACAGAAGGAATCAAAGAGAAAAAGTAGAACCATCTTTACGTGAATACTGTCTAATTCAAACCTCTTTAGTGGCAGAGCCCTTTCCAGAACTGGTTTCCAGCTTTTGGGAATGGGCGCTTGTAGCCAGGTTCATACTGGGTTCAATTAGTTGGTTACCTGACTTTCCTTTGGGACAATACTTGTCATCTAGCATTTGTAACTGCCCCTTTTATGAAGTGTTCTCCCGGACTTTATGAGAAAAAAAATTGGGATAAATATTATCAGCCTATTGCAGAAACATTTTGAGTGCCAATTTTTAGACTGCGTTCATTTGCCAAGTGCTGGCTGGCTCTAATTTATCTGCAAAAATTGGACTATCCTGAGTTATGTTGAAGTGTAGATTTCTTTTCAAATCTGTTGTTCATTTCCATAACTCGTTAATTTTCTGATCAGTCCTTTGATACTGGGCTGCGGATGTACAGTGCATATTATTATGTATTGTTTAAGAAAATATTTTATCTCCAGGTTTTATTGCTTTGAATATTGTTATATTGTATTTTTTGTGTATCAGGTTTTTAATGCTTTTAACAAGATGATTTAGAACAAAAACAATTTTTATTGTTACTTAAATGTTTTTGTAAACCTTTGATTATCAGTTTTTAAGTGATTGATTCATTAACAATGGCATAAAGCAATGCTTCAGATGATTTCTTATTTCCAAGGACATTTGTTTTGTTAGGTTATTTACTGGCTCGGAAGCAATTAAGTGCATTACTTCTCCATACACAGTATTTCAAACTGATGTAATTTCTACGTGAACGCCAAGACTATAACATCTGGAAGGAACATCTAAAGTTACTTCTGAGTCTTTCTTAACCCCTTATATCAGAAGTACATATAAAGGATTTCCAAAGCAAATGATCTGTTATTCCAATGTGAATAAATTAGGTACTTTAAAACATATCATATTTGATGGCCGTATCTAAATTCCTTCTTGACTGGTTTCTCATTTTACATGTGTAATGAGGAGCAAACCTGCCTCCTGTTATCTGTACTACAACAAATATTAGATGGTTATCCTATCTTCTATAAACCCGGAATCCTAAAGGTGGTAGATATTGAGACCTAGAAATCTCTTTGATTTTTTATTAGGCTCTTCACCTACAGGTACCGTCTGTGGCATGCTTCATCATTGGATCCTCACTTACTACAGCTAACACATAATGAGATAGACTTTGATCTCCAGTATGTTCTCTTGATAAGTCTAGATGTCGAAAGCTTGAACACCAGTCTTCCATAGGAGGACACTCTGGATGTTATCCGCGAAACCCTGGAAACCCCAGAGTGGACATACTCCACCCCACGAGAGTTTATTGTTGAGCGTGCTAGAATAACTTTAACGAAGAACGTCTTTGAATTCGAACTAATCCGGTTTCAACAAGTGCACATTACTTCCACGGGGAGTATATTTACCCCGAGTGTAGCAGGACTGTATGTCTATAACCTGGAGAGGAAACATCTTCTGCACCACAGAAATCCATGTAGACAGCATATTAAAACATGGAATAGCTATATCGATGACATCCTTCTGGTGCGGAAGGGAGATATATCAACCTCCATTGAGTACATAAAATGGTTGAATAGACAGGACAACAACCTTAGGCTTACACACACTATCAGCAATGAGTCCTTGACATTTCTAGACATTGGGGGTACACGACAAACTGATACCTTTCACAAGCATACAGACAAGAATAGCCTGCTGAAATTGAACAACTTTCACCCAAATCCATTGAGAGAAGCTCTCCCTTATGGGCAGTTTCTCTGGCTGCAACATTCGGGTCTCTGACTTTAAGAAACAGGTAGAGTTCCTGGTAGAAAAATGGGGAGACCTGGATTATCTGGAACGGATTATCCAGAGAACAAAGAAAATGGCTAGAAACCAAAATAGAGTGACCCAACATGAGACCCCTTTAAAAGACTACCAAGAACCTACCCTGGCATTTGTAACAACTTAAAATATCAGTTCAGATTATGTAAAAAAAATCATAAAGAAGAACTAGCTCCTCCTAAAAGGGCAAGAAACCTGAGAGATACCTTAGTACACACAAGACCCAGACAGACGAGGAAAATTAGAAATACTATACACCGTTTTCTGGGTCTTTCAAAGTAGTGGGGCTTTCCCCCTGTGGACAGTGCAGTAGCTCTAATTTAACGTTGCCCACTAATTACCAATCTCTTGGTAGCTAAGAAGACACATCATCTGTAACATGAAGCAGGTTCTATATATGATAACCTGCTTATGTGGCCATGGGTATATAGGGATGACAACCTGCAAGGTCAGGATCAGGATATGCAAGCACAGGAGTAATATTCACTGCAAGCGAAGAACTACAAAAATGGCTGAACACTTCATTACCAGGGCCCACAATGCACAGGTTCTCAGATGAGTTGTAATGGAACAAGTAGATGGGGATAATGGATGCATTGAGAAGATTCCCTACAAAAAGAGCAGTGCTGGATATATAGATTATCCACTCATAAACAAGGTCTAAACTACGACATTCCTTGGTGGAATATACTGTAGGATATGTGACCATCTCGAGAGGTCCTGTGTAGGGTGACGAGTTAGCACATAAAGAGGCATTACATGCAATGATTATGTGTTGGACTTGGCCCTTTTTGCAGGGTCATCCCTGAACTTTTTGCCTTCCTCCTGTATTTTGTCTGACCTGTTTTTGTTGGTTTTATGACTCTAGGCACTTTACAACTGCTGATCAGTGCTAACGCGCATATGCTCTCCCTATTGTAAATTGATGTATGGATTAGTGATTCCATGATTGGCTGATTTTGTTTACCTGTCAGACCCTAGTACAGTGCACTGAGTGTGCCCAGGGCTTGTAACCCAAATACTGCTAGTGGGCTTGCAGCACTGGTTGTGCCACCCACAGAAGTAGCCAGTAAAAGTATGTCTTAGGCCTGCCATTGCAGAGCCCGTGTGCAGTCTGGTACTGCCATGTTGACTGGGCAAGTGCACACACTTGCCAGTCCCTAAACCTTCCCTTTTCTTCATATCAGACACCCCTATGGTAGACCCATGGGCAGGGTGCATTGTAAATTTAAGGTAGGATATGCCCTAGTGCATGTGACATGTCATAATAGTGAATTACAGCCATTTTCGTTTTTCACTATTGCAAGGCTACTGTCGCAGGGTTTCCGTTCTCCCACAGAACTGTGCATAGAGATTTGGAACCTCGGTGAATTAGGGTGACCCAAAACTCACCTCAGTACCCAAAACCCCTTACCAGGCTAGCTACAGTGTCTCATTGGTCATTACAAACTCCCAAAGTTTAGACAAACCAGAACATGAACTTACAATACCTCAGGTTACGTGGAACACATGAGCACTCTTTCGTTATACAATCATTTCAAACCAGAACGTGGAGTAAATGAGGACACGTGCACATTTGAAATATTTATTTACTAATGCCGTTTTCTCAAACGCAGTATCTTAGATAATACAAGGAAACATATTATCAGAAGCAAAGTTATCAGCATAGTTACTAGTCCATAGAAAGCAAAAGGTGACAGCATGCTAACATGCTGTAATGAATAAGGGTTAACAACACCTATTTCTCACCCTCCCTAACTAGCATATTATATTAATATCTAAGAAGGTCTCTTTGGGTTTTAGCAGGGCGGGCCCATACCTCAAGATCCTAGTATGAAGAGAGCACATCTGCTACCACCAGCTCTCTCTGCATGCGAACCGCATCAAGTGTGTTTGTGTGCTCTAAGCAAAGCAATATAAAACCCGCCTAAAGCCAGAATTTGGCAGGAGCTGCACTTATGTTATGTCTATGAAGGTGCGGAGATTAGACTTCACAACAATTGTGTCGAGTTATCTTTGAGGCTTCAGCACTCACTGTACAGACATAGTTTACTAAGCAAAGCTGATATCAGAGCAATAACATATTATTCTCATGTAAATCACAACGCTCTTGTAGGTTGAAAGCTAAATCAACAAGTAAGTGTCGTGTGCAGAAGCAGCAAAAGGAAAAATGGCGTTTAAACATTTAATAAGCCCACGCTAACTTAACACGATATATAGATAAGCAGTAACTATATGACACCCCCCCATGATCCGAGCACGGATAAGATAAGATAAGATAAGGGCCTCTTCATGAAAACAGAGTTCAAGAACGATGAGCAATGTTATAATTTAAAAAGTGATGGAAAAAAATTCCATTAACCAAATCAAAATGTCAATACTGTGTTCATCAACACTCAAGTCAATAGGTCTGGGAGGTGAAAAAATGCAAAGAAAAAGGTGTCATGATCAGAAACCAAGAAAGTATTTATGGTAAGACCGAATATGCAAAATATGCAGCAACAGCCTCCAACATGAAATCACCGTCTTCATCCGAAAACAGTTCAGCCATCCAATTCAAAAGTGGGAAAGAACATACGTGCTCTTCCAGTACCGGAGCCTCTATCACCATCAGAGGACAACTCGGTGGGTTTTCAAGAAAGCTCTGTGCCAAGAAATCTTGCGCTGCTGCGAGAATGTTCCAAGGACCCATTAGTCCATGCATCAATGCCAAGGCCATAATCCTATCGCCAGAACAAACCAACTTGTGAGCCACGACGGGACACATCAGCTGATTAAAATCGACGTCAGGAGAAACCGTCTTGCAGAGACACAAATCAATGGCCCAGTCAAAATCACAGCTCAGGCAATGAAACACAGGCTGGACACAGGTGAAATAGGAAAATCGAAACGATAATCCAAACGCCGTGCTTAAAGTCGCAAGCGGCAGTGTGCCATAATATTCAAGCATCCTGTTGCGAAACAGTGCCAGGAGGGGTTGCGCGGCTTCTTGCACATGAAGGGCATCCATATTTAAAGAAGCAAAAAATCACCAAAACACCTGCCGCTAGTGCCAGTAAAACCGGGAATCCACCAAACAAACTTGAAAAAATTGAATGAAAGAAAGCAGGAATGACTCCAAATATTTTCTCAAATGAAGTCATGAGACCACTGCTAACTATTTTAAAAAAGTGCGCCAGCCCTGTCGTCGAGGAAGCGTTAAAGATAGAATGAACCAGTTCGCTGAAATGCAACGGTAAATCAGTATTTAAAAGGGCTTGAACCTCTGTACGGGTGTTAGCTATGTGAAGCACGAATGTTTCTCGAGCCGAACTCAAGGCCACTTCTTTTTGGGACAATAGAGCTCTTATTCTGCTCATGCCATTGAACTCCGCTTACAAGGTTGGGATGCGCGGCCAGATGGAAACATCCCCGTTCCCATGCGTGGGTGGGTATAGCACATTTTTGCAGCAAACAACACGTTCAGTTACCGTTACCACATAAGCAACACCTTTAATTAACCCGCAACAATCTTCATTATTTAAAAGTAAATAACTTCCGTTTCCCAGCAAGGTAAAAGTCGGGGTGATTGCAGGAACTGGAGTCCCTTTTAAAACACAGGCTAAGTTTGGTCGGTCCTGTTTACAAGAACCGTGCAATTGTATGTGCCTACACATTAATGAGTGATCTGGTGTTTCTGTACACTCCTCCCCATTCAGATAAACTTCCTGTCCGTCTTTCAAACATCTATAAGTGAAAGGAAGGGACCAGACTTCATGGAGAAACGCACTACCTAATGGCTCATAGCGACCTATGGCAACATATCGCATACAATTTGTAAATTTATACAAAGCAAAAGGTAAGGTTATCAAACCATGGATAAGCCTCGTTGCAGCGGTGGCCTCTGCCAAAGAAAAAGGCAAGGACTCTAATCTCTCAATACGTAACATAGAAAAGGAAGCATCTCGCATGGAAAGCAAGCGCTGCTTGTCAGTCAAATTAAAGGGGGCAAAGAGAGAGGAGACATTCATGTAGGTCCATGGCACCTTGCCAGATTTAAGTGTTTGAAGGGTCCATGCAAATTGCATGATAGAACGCAATTGATTTTGACCATGGTACAATACAGACACTTCATCCTGCACAATATCCACTACAGTAGACACAATATTATCTAACGTGTAAAGACGGGAAGAAAGCATGTTAATACTATTGTCTACTACCGCAAGCACCTTTTCCAGATTAGCCTGATCTATAGCTCTAAGGCGCGTCGCCGCCTCAATCTGTGATGTTTTCCAGATTTCATTGTAAACAGCATATATCCACCTTTTTGATCTACCACTAGCCGGGCTTTTTATGAAATCATTTAAATCAACATCATCATTTAGCTTCGCAAGATGTAATTTTACTGCAGACAATTTAGAATGTTTCAGCCAATTTTGACATAATTTGCCCACTGAGTAAGTCGTGACAGAATGTTCAGATTCAAAACGTGGATCAGGTCTGACCTGTGTAAAGCCACCAGACAAACCCAGAAAACGGTGCTGGCAAGAATCAGCACTTCTGTGCCACATAAGCCAACCTTTTGGATCCATACTGGATATGTTAAAGGATGAATTCAGCAATAGGGTCTGTAAGTCCCTAATCGAAAACTGAGTATAATTACTCCAGCCAGAATATTCTTCTAACTCTGGGATGGTTGGAGAATTTAATTTTTTAGAAGTAGCCAATCCAAAGCATGTTGTCTGTGAAATAGAGGAATTCAAAAACAACATTTGATTCGGGATGAGACAAGCACGGTGCAAAGCCTCAGTACCTTGTACCTGCCAGCTTTTAGAACCCCAAACTGATTTCAGGTCAATAGTTTCCTTCCACAATTCATAGCCGCCAACAGCCAGCTGATCAAGAAAGGACTTCGAGTACAATAATTTGGTATCGGTAAGTCTAACCTTGGACATAGGCTTCTGTGTCATTTTGAAATAAAAGGACTCGGGATTAGACTGATTGAAGTCAGTAAAATAAGTGTACTTTTTCAAAAAAGTACTTGAACTGCCTTGTTTAGGAGCGGGGCAATGCTCCCATTGTGTATAATTCACAGTGTTTCTTCTGGTAGCCGTTTTATGTAAGAAGTGATTGCCAAAATGTTGAAAACAAAACAAATCACCATAGTTAGCAGATTCTAAGTACAAATCTTCCGCATCAAAGGCAACATAGTATTTCAAATCAGAAAACAAAGACTCTACGGCCTGAACATCCCAATCATCAGAACGTATGTTTTGTTTCACTACATCCCCCATGTTTACTCTAAGCACATTAGGGACATTAAGAACCTCAGTTGGGCCATGAATTTGAAATCTAACGGCATCCCACACTATCCCATCAAGGACAGGCCAAGCAGTGATATTAACAAATGTCAAGTCTCTTTTCAGCCTGTGTGCAGAATGAGACGAGGAAAGGGGGGCCAAAGTTCCATTGAGATGGCAAATGCATGTTATTTCCTCGACATAGTGTCCATTTATAATCCGGAAAAAATAAAACACAAACCCAATTGACATAAAAAGGTAAATTGAAAAGAGCACCAGCCAAATATATGTCCAAGGGGGAATCAAAAAATGTTTTTTAAATAAGCTGGCATAAACTGCAAAACGTGAGGGTTTCTTCGAGGCATCGGAAACAGTGTCAAATGAAAATCTGGATTCTGTGGCCAAACGTGCTTGCAGGTCAGGCATTGATAAGTCAGTGGGGTAAGTGTAGTCTATTTCATCATGGTCAGTACCAGGCAAAGTACTTAAAAAAGGACTGGAAATTGCAGGCAATTCGATGGCCACTTCAGTTTCAAGATTAGAAGCAGTGGCCAAAACTGAATTTCTCACAATGGAAGGACAGGAGACTGCCGGTGTCATGCTAAGAAGAATCGGCCACTCTGTGTATCTTGACATTGTCAATTGAGATAAACCTTTTTTCCTTACGACCAGGAAGTGGTGATAAAATGACTGTTCTTGTGCCCTTCACTCCAAGGACTGGAACCGGAGCTCGATAGGAAGGACCAAATTCTTTTTTGTTATCGATCTTCTCTCGAACCAGTTCTCCAACTTGTGGTAGCCAGCCGACTACCGGGATCTGCAACGCAACATCCGATGTGGAGGGCAAATGTTCCTTTGCAAGACTGTCTCTGGTCTTTTGTAGATCCTGTAAAACATTGCAATGTTCATCTACGTCAAAGGGTGTGGCGCGAGCCATGCAGTCTAGACCGTCAAGGTCAGGGACGTACATCTTGATGCCAAAGATCATTTCGTATGGAGTCCGCCCACCCAGAGACCTTCGAGGGAGATTATTAAGTGCACGCTGTACGCCATTGAGGTGGGCCAGCCAGTTTCTGCCAGTACCTATAACTCGAGCTGTCAAAGATTGCTTTAAATCACGGTTCATTCGCTCCACTACACTATTACCCTCAGGTCTGTAGGGAGACGAAAACTTGACTTGGACCCCCATCGAACTCATGGCATCCTTATACGCCTTGGAGGCGAAAGCCGGACCCTGATCCGAATGGAAGGTACCACAGGCAAAAATCCCTACAAAGACACGCAAATCTCTAATGACAGTCCGTGAATCAGCGCTGCGATGGGGCCAGACCCATACAAAGCGTGTGCATGAATCCACTGCTACTAAGATGTACTTATACGCAGTATCAGAGGAAAAAGGACCGCAGTGATCTAAATAAACACAACCTAGTGGTTGATTAGAAATGTACAACTTTGTCTGTGGCGGACGCGCAGTAGTCGAAGGTTTAATCTGCTGGAAAATGTCACATTGAAGGACATAATCTCGCGTCTGTTTGTACAGCCCCCGCCACCAGAAGCGTTGTTGTAATTGAGTTACAGTGGCCGAGACGCCCGCATGCGCAGACGCCACACCTTCATGTGCCGCTGTAATCAAGTTAGCCCTGCGATCCGAGTTGGGAATCAAACGTTCTCCAACATCAGGAATTTTCATAAAAGGAACCTTTTCGGGACTTAAGTGGTATGTGTACTTCGAAGGGAACCCCCGTAGGATGTTTACCTCCCTTCTCGGTGGCAGCAACAGCCGCCAAGATGTCATCATCAATCTTACTTTTGGACCGAGTAATTGCTGCAACCAAGTATGTAGACACCGCTGATTTCGCCGCTTCATCAGCAAGCGAGTTACCGACAGCGTGGACTCCTACACGCTGATGGCCGAGAGTATGAATTACAAAATCGAGTGGCAATGTAGCTTTAAGCTCTGCCACTCCTACCCAGATCATCTTGTGTTTTATCGTGCTACCTTTGGAATCACGAAAATCATTCAGAATCCAAAAGAACAAGTTTTCATTGTAAGACTGTACACAGTAGTAAGAATCACTCACAATAAGAGTAGTCACACTAGGATCAGCGTACTCCAACGCTAGTAAGAGAGCACGAAGCTCAGCCAATTGTGCGGTGCAGTCCCCTAGAGGCTGCGTGTGTACTGCCTTGGACTGGAACTCATTGTTCACCATGGCACCGACCACAATGGCGCATGCGGAAACGTAGGTGTGTTTAGAGCCATGCGCAACCTGCGCCGAACCATCAGTGTAAATGATGCAATGGAAGTCCTCCAAAGGTCGCACAGCTAGAGGAGCAGGATGAACCAAATCATACTGCAAGTACTCTTGCGACCGTAACGAGGCGTCAAAAATAAACGTGACATCCGTGGACGTCAAGGACGCAGCCAATTGAATCCACCGAGGGTGCAAAGCTTTTGAATTTGGTACACTGGCTTTCGTGACTGCCTCCAAATGAGGACAGGGTGTAACAACCAACATGCGCTTCCCCTGTGACAGAGCGCGTTCCTTAAGAATCGCCATCTGCACAGCTGTTAAAACCTTTTCCACAGTGGGAAACCGCATCTCAGCCGAAGTGTACAAGTGTGACTTATAAGCAATAGGTACTGTGTCTCCTTCATTAAAAGTGAGGTACGTGAAACCCACTGTCCCTGGAGAAGAGATTACTGTCTATCAAGCAGAGATACTTATGTGGCAGTCCGCAATAAGTACAAATCTGCCATCTCTGCAGCAAAAAAAGCCTATGCCTCAGAGAGAATCTTATTAGCCCCCTGCAAGTCGAAGGAGATCTTTAGAGTCTTGGATGAATTCACTTCCGATCCCAGAACGCTCCCGACCCAGACCCCTACACAGGAATCCTGCAATGCACTCAGCACTTTTTTTATACAGAAGATTGTTTTGATTAAGGACACTATTCCGGTCACCTCATCGGGCGCTGATCCTGTTACCCCCCCCCATAATGCTCTTTCCATCACTCAGCTTCCCCCCTTAGATCCTACATCTCTAGCCACTCTGGCCGCTCGCATTAAGTCTGGTTCTCCTGACGACCGCTGTCCGCCCTTGATACTACGGGACATCTGCCACTCTTTACCTGACTGTATCCTCCCCTTGCTTAACTCTTCTCTTCTTTCCGGGACGGTACCCAGCTCCTTCAAGGAGGCCGTTCTGGTGCCTCTGTTGAAGAAGCCTGGAGCCGATCCCGCCGTCCCGGCGAACTATCGTCCTATCTCTCTTCTACCTTTCTTTTCTAAAATCTTGGAAGCCCATGTCACCGCCTGTCTCTCTAGGTTTATCGAGAGTTCTAACTTTCTCGAAGTTAACCAGGCCGGTTTTCGACCTGGTCACTCTACGGAGACTGTGATCCTGGCCGTCCTGGACACCTTGAGAGACGGAGCTGACAAGGGTACCCCCCAGGCCTTGGTATTACTAGATCTGTCGGCCGCCTTCGACACGGTGGACCATAACATCCTTCTCCACCGTGTCGAACAGGCCGGCATCCAGGGCCTGGCGTTGGCATGGGTCAAATCCTTCCTCACTGGGAGATCTCAGACCCTCAGCCTTGGTACATTCAGGGCTCCCAGGGAGCATCTGCCCTGTGGGGTCCCCCAGGGCTCTTCTCTATCCCCTCTTCTCTTTAATCTCTATCTTCGCCCCCTTCTTTTTTCTCTGAGGCAGTGGGACGTCACCGTCTTTAATTACGCGGACGACCTGCAACTCATCTTTTCTTTAAACTCCCCCTCTGCTATTCCCAATTTCCAGGCAGTTATGTCCCATATCTTTCAGTGGATGTGCCAGAACCAGCTTAAATTGAACCCAGGAAAGACGGAGCTCCTCCTGCCTGGTAAGAGCGCCATCCATTGGGGTCCACATTTCTGGCCGGCAGAGCTTGGCTCCCCTCCTATCCCGGTGGCCTCGGTGAAAAGCCTCGGGGTCACCATTGACGCTGGGCTTTCTCTCGGGCCGCAGGTGGGGACGGTGGTCTCCTCCTGCATGTTCCAACTGCGCAGGATTAGGAAGGTGGCTTACCTCCTCACCCCCGATGCTCTGCTGCAAGTTATCATGGCCCTCGTTCTCTCCCGCCTGGATTTTTCGAATTCCATCTATTATGGTTTACCTAAATGTTCCATCTATAGGCTGCAAATCATTCAAAACCAGGCGGCGAGACTGGCCCTCGGGATACCGAAATGGCAGTCTGCCAAACCCCTCCTTATCAAATTGCACTGGCTCCCTGTCAGCCTAAGGGCCGCCTTCAAGCTTGGCTGCCTTATTTTTAAGTCTCTCTCTGGCTCCTGCCCTGCTTTTTTGAAATCCCTCATTCGGTCCTATTGTCCTTCACGTAACCTCAGATCATCTCACTTACACCTCCTGGTTGTCCCCCCCATTAAACTCTGTAGATCCGGTGGTCGGAGATTCGCCTACCTTGGCCCCAAACTTTGGAACTCCCTTCCTCCCCCAGTTAGGCTCTCTAACACTCTCATCCAATTCCGTAAATCACTAAAAACCTGGCTCTTCCCACAATCTAGCTAATAGTCTCTCTATTCTCTTCAGCACCCAATCAGCGCCATGAAACTCACGGTGACAGTGCACTTTATAAGCACCCCCTTAACATAACATAACATTCTTATCACCAGGTTGGTGTGGTTATCACGAGTCAGTAAGAATTTAGAAGCGAGCAGATCAGCCTGCAAGGATTGCAAGATGGCTGAGTGCTCAGGCAGCCAGCATGATTTGGAAAAAGTTGGTTGTATCAAAGCATACAAAGGCTTGATACGCTGGGCGTATTCAGGAATGTATGTCCTCCCGAAATTTAAAAAGCCCAGTAAAGACTGTAATTTTTTCAGGGTTGTAGGAGCGCACAACTGAGCGCATTTCTCCAAGAAGTGAGGAGCCAAACCTCTACCTTCATTGTTGAGCTCATAGCCCAGGAACAACACTGTGTACTCAGCAATGTGCGATTTTGCAAAGTTAAATTTGTAACCCATGTCTGCAAAGTTACAAATAATCGAATTTACACGACACAGATGCTCCCAAATTTCGTCGTTTGTGAGATATATGTCATCCACATACGAACAAGCATCTGGGTCGATCCTCTCCAAAAGGGAGATTATGCGGGCGGTAAAAATACCAGGACTATTCTTATAGCCCATTGGGAGACGCCGGAATTGTTTTTGGACCCCAGCGCATGTAAAACTGGTCCATTGGGAGCTAAAGCTATCCAATCTGTGGGCATAGAAACCGTTGGAGATGTCAAGCGTCGTTTTAAAATGCTTACGCACTAGACTATCCACTAGGGCAGAGCCGTGAGTATTCTGTACTGCACAGTTACGGCAATGCGAGTTCAAATGCCGGTAATCCAATACCAAACGATACGATCGTCAGGCTTGGTCACAGTAAAAAGAGGATTATTCATCGGTGACACACATATTTCAATAACTCCCTGATATTCCAATTGTTCAAGGATTTCCGCGACGGAAGCCTTGGCTTCACGTCGAATGGAATATTGAGGTTGAGGCTGCGGCTGAGACCGCAATGGAATCTCGTGGCATGGGGACAATTTATCCCAACCACATTGGTTGCGGTACAGAGCCGGCGCTAGAGCCCTAGCCCACTCTTCTGCAAAATGCTGCGCATGCTCTTTCGAGACAGTGTTCACGAAACTCGGGAGGATTACCTCCTCCCCTCGCGGCGCCGCGAGCACAAAAGGTGGGGGCCAGTCAGCCTCCGAAAGCAAAATGTCATACGTAGACGAAAGATTTTCCCAAAATACCCCTTTGATGGTACGTTGTATGTCACCTTCTATTAACAGGACAATTTCATAAAGTCTATCAGGGGGAGCAAGTCGTGTATCGGCTGTTTCTACCACAACGTAAACATCAGTCGCTGTCACCCTCAGTAGTGGACTCAGGGCCTCTCTCACTATGGTAATCTCCGCCACGCTGTCCAGCAAGGTCAGAGCCCATGTCAGATTCCGAAGCCCTGTTCTCACTATCTGTGGCATATCGATGCGCTGTTAATGCTGCGACTTTCTTTTTCACAAACTGCGGTCTCTTCGGCGTAGAGTCCTCCTGCTTCCCTGTGCCGTCTGTCTGGCGGGGTTGGCCGAGTCCTTGCTGACCACCCCTTCCTCTTCCGCCTCCTCCACCACCGGTCTTCGGAGCCGATGAGTCCTGAAAGGAACGAGGAGAACGTTGATCAGAAACCTGAAATCGATCAGGTGATTTAATCATCGCGCGATCGCGCAAGTCATAAACTCTCTCAGTCGGCGCAGGCACTTGAGCCGCAGGATAAGATTCTTGAGTCTGCTGTTTCTGCTTCCCCTGATTCTGTTTCTTTGGCCAATTTTGTTTTTTGGACTTGGGCTGGACATCTGCCTGAGCAGACTGCCCTTGTGGTTGTTTCTTCTCTTACTTGTGCGACCCACTGTTTTATAAGCAGCCACTACAATTCTCGCTAACTGGCGGGGCTTTTCGGCATCGGGAAGAGCTGCCAACGCGTTAAACACCTGAAAGTTCACAGCTTCCCCCTTGACATTAGCAAGTACGAGATCGCAAACTATTTCAAAGGAGCCACACAGGCGCATACCCAATTCAACCGCTGCTTCCGGTCCGTGATCGTCCTGAACACGTTTAATGATCGTAGGCAGTACAGCCATAGACGGGGTGCCGAAACACCTCGTATAAACAGCCGCAAAAGTCCTCCCCCAGTTCTCACAGTCAACGAGTTCGGGTGCTAAATCTTTAGGTAAACTAATCGTCAAGATTCTATGTTTTTCACCAGGAGTCGTGTTAGGAAATACTGCTTCCAGTTGGTCAAATTTCTCGGCAAGCCAAAAAGGAAAGTCATCCTTATCATCTGGTCGCTTACCAAACACTGCATTGACCATAACCGGATTGAGCTTCAATCCGCCATGTTCAGCTGGAAGAGCCGGACCCCCCGGGGGTCCACCCGGGAGATGACGACCTATGTATTGCACTAATGCACGAATCACGGCAACGGAAACTTCATGTAGCCGACGTACCTCCGCTAGGGTACAATTGCCGCGTTGTGGATGAGGAGTAAATCCAGCAAAAACAGGCCAATTTGCGCCTGGAATGGACAAAGGACCTAACCTCAGAGCGGTTAACGAATGGGGTAGGGCGCCACCAAACCAAACGCGATGCTGCCAATGATCAATAGGTATTTCCAGTGCCCTGTACGGAGTATATTCATTCGGTACAGGTGAGGCAGTGTAGTTGTGGAACACACCAGAATTAGCGTCCACAGCCGGAAACGTCACCCACGAATAAAACAGTTCGTAAGGGTAAGCTGCATCCGCACTCACTACCAAAATCACAGCCAAGCCTTCCAATGGGACTTGGAAAGTCTGTAAATGGTTGCGCACCGCAATGCGACTATGCTGCGGGATGTCCACAGGCTGGGCCATGATAACACAGGAACTTAGAAGAATAAAGCAAACTTTGTAGTACAACTGGGTAGTAATTCAAGGAAACCGTTTTAGAAAGATTCAAGCTTGAAAAGACCTATTTCAAAAAATAGGTATGTTTCTCCGACACCACAGTTTCCGGAAACGAAAGTGAAGGGGTTAAGGTTTGAATGATATACTACTCGAGTGTCATGATATAAGTCCACCAAACGTTGGCCGCCATGTCGCAGGGTTTCCGTTCTCCCACAGAACTGTGCATAGAGATTTGGAACCTCGGTGAATTAGGGTGACCCAAAACTCACCTCAGTACCCAAAACCCCTTACCAGGCTAGCTACAGTGTCTCATTGGTCATAACAAACTCCCAATGTTTAGACAAACCAGAACATGAACTTACAATACCTCAGGTTACGTGGAACACATGAGCACTCTTTCGTTATACAATCATTTCAAACCAGAACGTGGAGTAAATGAGGACACGTGCACATTTGAAAATATTTATTTACTAATGCCGTTTTCTCAAACGCAGTATCTTAGATAATACAAGGAAACATATTATCAGAAGCAAAGTTATCAGCATAGTTACTAGTCCATAGAAGGCAAAAGGTGACAGCATGCTAACATGCTGTAATGAATAAGGGTTAACAACACCTATTTCTCACCCTCCCTAACTAGCATATTATATTAATATCTAAGAAGGTCTCTTTGGGTTTTAGCAGGGCGGGCCCATACCTCAAGATCCTAGTATGAAGAGATCACATCTGCTTTCACCAGCTCTCTCTGCATGCGAACCGCATCAAGTGTGTTTGTGTGCTCTAAGCAAAGCAATATAAAACCCGCCTAAAGCCAGAATTTGGCAGGAGCTGCAGTTATGTTATGTCTATGAAGGTGCGGAGATCAGACTTCCCAACAATTGTGTCGAGTTATCTTTGAGGCTTCAGCACTCACTGTACAGACATAGTTTACTAAGCAAAGCTGATATCAGAGCAATAACATATTATTCTCATGTAAATCACAACGCTCTTGTAGGTTGAAAGCTAAATCAACAAGTAAGTGTCGTGTGCAGAAGCAGCAAAAGTAAAAATGGCGTTTAAACATTTAATAAGCCCACGCTAACTTAACATAATATATAGATAAGCAGTAACTATATGACACTACCTGTTCTCCATAGGCCAGAATGGGCAGTTAGATTACTACATTTTATAATGCTAACTGACTCAGGCAACATGGTAGAAATTCGAGTTTAGTATGCCTGAACTCAGAATGATAAAATACATCTTTTAGTGATATTGGTTTTAACATTCTGTGTTTGAAAATACCACTTTTGGAAAGTAGGTATCCAAACCTGCCTCTGCTAGGTTGTGTATTCCTTGTCTGGAGTTTGAGTGACAGGGCTGGGGGATTCCAGGAGACAGGGTGAGTCCACCCATTGGTGAATAGAGAGATCTGCATCTAGATGGGAGGGAGGAGTTGCACCTGGGAACTGAATAGGACAGTGCTTGCCCCCCACAGTTCTGGCTCCACCCCCTGTGGTGTGTCTGATGTCTCTTCCCCGCACTGTGAAAGGAGAGACGGAATCATGTCAACAAAGTGCTCCAGGGTTGTGCTTTCCCTCCACAATGCTGGCTCCACCTCCTGTGGGGCATCTGATGTTTCTGCTCTACACTGTGAAAGGAAAGAAGGAGTCATGTCAACAGAGTGCTCCAGAACTGGTTTGGACTGGGTAAATGCCTCTCTGCCCTCAGAGGACAAAGGATTTTGGGGTATAAATATTGGGACCCTGATCCCAAGAAATTAGATCACTTTTGGACTACAAGAAGAAACCTTTGCTGAGGAGAGGAACCTGAAGAAACTGAGGAGAGACTATCCCTAAGATGAAGTGCTGCTTGGGGGACTGGCCTGCAGTGGTTGCCTGACTGCCAAATGAAGGAGAAAGGAACTTTGTGTACTTTATTTTCAACTTGTGAAGGATCTCCAAGGGCTTGGAACAGAGCTTGCCTCCTGCTGAAGTCTCAGGGACAACTGACTTCAAACCCCGGCTTCCCAGAGTTCTTTGGAAGTGCCTGCTGCTGTTTTTGGGGCTTCTGAGGGACGGGGTGTCGCAAGGAGCTGAAAGCGCAACTCAAGAGGAAGAAGCGTGTCGCTGTCGCAGCCGCTGCCGTTGCAACTTAAAAGGAGGGTGTCGCCGCTGTAGCTGACGCATTGCACTGCATCGAGAGAAGCGTCTCGCAACGAAGAGGAAGCGTGTCACCGTCGCTGCTGCTACCGTCGCATTGTGAATGTCGCCGCTATAGCTGTTGTATTGCACCGCATCAGGAGAAGTGTCTCGCAACGAGGGAGAAGCGTGTCGCCGTCAATGCTGCTGCCGTCGCATCTTGGATGTCACCGCTGTAGCTGTCGTATTGCACTGCATCAAGAAAAGCGCCTTGTATCCACGGAGAAGCGCGCCACCATCAGAGCTGCTGCTGTCGCATCTTGGATGTCGCCGCTGTAGTTGTCGCATTGTGCGGAAGCCTCTCGCAACGTCGGAGAACAGTGTTGTGTAGGAATCTAGGACCCTAGTGTAATTTTGCCGATTCATGCCCATATATAGGTATAAATTACGCGATCCTTATATAGGCATAGAAATCATTACCATATTTAGACTGAGCCTATGCAGCCCAAATACGGCATGGCTACTTCCACTAAGTTCCGAGAATCAACAACAATTTCTTAGAAAAACCCGCCTGCAGCAGCTAGGGACTTCCCCTCACCTGAATACTAATTTATCTAGGAAATCATTAGAGTGATGTTATTATGTCCAATCATACGTCAAACTCTGCACCTTCAAGGTATAAATATGCCTACATTTGCCCAGACAAACACACGGTGGTTTGGAGCAGATTGACTAAATACTTGCCCGACGCCCTGCAGCAGCAAGTGCCGAAGAAAGCCGACCCTCCAGCTGACGCCTAAGCTACACCTCACTTACTTCTTCCCTTCTACTAGAGTTAGGTTAGGTACACCGGGATAGGCGTATTTTAGAAGCACCAATTGAGTACTTTTAGTCATTTTATCACTGTATGGATTTTAACATTCACATGGATATAAGGAACGATGCTGACACCATTAAGATCTGTGACACTACCTCCCCTCTGGGTCTCTCCCCCTATCTTTCTGTCCCCACGCATAATAAAGGACATTCGTTAGATCAAGTTTTCTCAACTATTCCTATCGATATCTCCTCACCTGCACCGGTCTTATAGTCGGACCATTTTTTAGTTAATTTCCAAATTATTCATATTGATAAATCGTCGCGTAACATGTTTAGTCGCCCTCTCCAGGCCTCTCGTTCCTATCATCATGTCACCCCTGAGATGTTAGCACAGGCTCATCTTTCCCACCCCGGCCCGCTGTCTGGCACTTTGGAGAAGGACCTGGATTTCCTGCAGACGTGGTTTGTGGAAAGGTTAGATGAACTAGCCCCGGTAACAACTTCCCGCAAGCCCACCTGCCGGGTTTCTGCTCCTTGGTTCACTGCAGCTCTGTCAGTGAAGCGACAGCAATGTAAGACAGCTGAAAGGGTGTGGCGGCGCCATTATGACACCACGGCTAACATGGCATAAAGGGTATCCATTAAGTCATATCACAGCGACATTATGTTAGAGAAGAAAGCTTATTTTTCAGGAAGAATCGAGGCGGCCACAAACACCAGTAAAGAATTTTTTTCAATTGTGAAGGAATTCACTTCTCCTAAGATGAGCACGGCTCCATGCTTTTGCTCTGAAGCGTGGGTCATCTTGTTGGCTGATTTTTTCACCAATAAAATTAAGTCCATCCAGGACTCCTTTTTGCTGTCCGGGGTAGTGGCAGACTCTGGTGCTAGCATCCTTCCCTCTTATCCTCTGATGGGTGGGGACCCCACTCTTTCGGAATTTCCTCGATTATGCTGGCCAACATCATTGGATCTTCTTACCAAATTAAAATCTGGCTCCCCCCTGGATCCTTGTCCGGCCAAGTTTCTTGCTAGAATGGCTGAAGTGATTAATCCTTTATTCAATCCCGTGCTTAATCTTTCTCTGAGCACGGGAGTGGTTCCTTCACCCTGGAACAAGCCCTCATTATACCGCTTCTGAAAAAGCCTACTTTGGATCCGGTGGTCCATGCCAATTATAGACCTATTTCCCTCCTGCCAGCCTTTGCCAAGGTTGTTGAGAAACATGTTCACTCCTCCCTCTCCAACTTCCTTGAGGTGAATAACATTCTGCACTGCACTCAGTCGGGTTTCCGTGCTAATATGAGCACGGAGACAGCGTTGCTGGAAGTAACAGAGGCAATCAAGGAGGTGTTGGATGCAGGGGGTAAGGCGATGTTGGTGATGCTTGACCTGTCGGCGGCCTTCGACACCGTCCCCCACGATGGTCTCCTCACAAGACTCAGTGAGATCGGCCTGAGGGGGACGTTGTTCAGCTGGTTTAAGTCCTCTCTAGCGGGCCGGCGTCAAACGATCTGGGCCCCTCCGTTCTCTGCCGTGGTGCCGCCATTAGAGGTGGGAGTCCCTCAGGGCTCAATTCTGAGCCCGACTCTTTTTAACATCTTTATGGACACACCCTGGCGGCATTGGCGGAGTCGTTTGGCGCCCAGATCGTGTCATACGCCGATGAAACCCAGCTCCTGTTCACTTGTGATAAGGGGTCTGACTTCGATGGGGGAGAGCATCAGAGGCTGCGTGGGGGCGGTGTTTAAATGGTTCCAGCAAAACAGCCTGAAGTGCAACTCGGATAAATCAGAGGTGCTATTTTTCGGCTGCCTGCCAGATCCTAGGTGGCAGTATTGGTGGCCTGTGGACATGTTCCCTCCGTTGGCTGTTTCTTCCATGGCCAAGAACCTTGAAATAAAGATTGATAATGGTTTGTCGTTGTAGCCCCAGATTCTTGGCCTAATAGGGAAATGTTTTGGCCTCCTTAAGATGCTCTGAAAATTCCTTCCTCTGCTTTCGCAGGTACATAGGAAAGTCATGGTGCAGGCATTAATTGGGTCTCGCCTTGACTATGCCAACGTCCTGTACCTTGGATTGCCAGAGTATTTTCTCCAACGCATGCAAGTAGTCCAAAACTCGGCTGCGCGAGCCGTCTTTGGCCTCCAGCGGAGAGCCTGAGCTTCTGATCTCTTGAAGACACTTCACTGGCTTCCTATCTGGAAACGAATTGTTTTTAAGGCGCTTACTCTTGCCTTTAAGGCTCTCCATGATATCGGTGCTAAATATATCTGAAGACGGTTGGCTTTTTACCACCCATCTAGATCTCTGAGGTCAGCGCCTCTGGCCTTGGTCTCGGTCCCCGTTATCAGGAGAGCGCGGATAGGTGGCCGGTCTTTTAGACGCCTGGCGCCCCTACTATGGAACCCCTTGTCGGTGTCTCTGAGAAAGAATGTCAATCTGTTGGCTTTCAGGAAGGATTTAAAATCATGGCTGTTTGTCCAGTAGTGCTCATCTCCCATTTGCCTGTTTTCTTGTCCGTGTTAGGTCTGAAGCGCCGGGACACTCCTCGGAATAGCTGAGCGCTATACAAAACCCCCCCTAACATAACATAACATAACGTATGTATTATATGTTATTTTATATGGCTTAGAAACCATACCATGCTTTTACAGTACTACTTTATAATACTTTATGTATTATATGCCTTGTACTTTATAACCAGTATTACGATTGTAGCAGTACATTTCTTATGCTTGAGAAAGAAGACTGTTCAATAAATACTTTTTATTGAAAACGCCCGTCTCTCTATTTTCTCAGCACCTCTGGTGAAACGAAGCATGCACAATTGACTGAGTAAAATAGTTATCTATTGTTTCCGCGACTCTAGAGATACGTTTCATATCCTGGGGCAACAAAGTTGTCATGTTTATGCAGTTGTCAGAAACGAATCCCTTCTTGTGAATTCGAGAAAGTTTCTAGTGACCTCTGAGCTAGCTGGCACTCACAATTAAGTTTAATATATTCGGTAGAGACCTAGTCGACCTCAGTCCTATGTCTAAACTACAGGATATATTATTCCAATGCGCAGAGCCTTTTGGGAAAATAGGAACTACACTACAAGAGTGCCGTAGCTGAGGCTGTTGCGGTCGCATTGCTGAACAAGGGTGCCGCCGCTGCAGCTGACGCATCAAACCGAGACTTCTCTCATCATCGGAGAAGCGTACCGCATCTGGAAGATCTTCATGTCTTTATTTCTTTGGAACCGTAACTTTGCTGCATTTCCATCGCTGCAACACTTTTGTTGTGGAAGCGCAACGCATCGTAAGGTACATTGACGCAAAGTGTCGCATCTTAAGAACTGAACAGGACTAAGCTAGAACTTCCATTTTTAAGTATAGTATTGTAGATTTTTTGTCGTTTGTGGTCTTGTGTTAATTCTCTATAAAGAATACTTATTTTTTATATAAAACTTGTGTGGTGTTCATTTGTAGTGTTGTCACTGGATTACTGTATGTGGTCATAAATGCTTTACACACTGCCTCTGAGATAAGCCTGTCTGCTTGTGCCAAGCTACCAAGGGGGTGAGCAGGAGTTATTTTAGGACTGTACTCCCTCACCCTGACTAGAGGCAAGGGTCCCTATTTGTCACAAGTACCTACCTGTGCCAACTAGAGACCCTCAAATCTAACACTATGTATCACCAGTATATTGACCATTATGTCCTGAAGAGGTTTTCATAACAGGAATGGTGGTTTACAGTGACAAATATGGTAAGCCCTCTTCTTCCTCCTTGTCCATAACGTATACCTTGACTCTCTTAACAAGTGTGCCATGCAAGATAGTCTGGTATTAGACAAGAGATTTTCAGACCTGGAAATGAGTCTCTCTAAAATTGACTCTCCTACATTGTTAATCATACCCTCAACTCTTTTAACAATCATGCTAGTAGAATTAGTCTGCTGTTAGACAAAAAAAATTGCAGGCTTGGGGTAAGGTTCCTCTACGGTTGCCACTTTTTTCTGAAGCAACTGTGTTGAGCCTGCGCAGGACCTGGTTAGGACTTGCCTTCCCACCAGGCTCTGCATCGTGATGCTCATCCGTGCATGCACTGTAGTGCAGGACCACGCCCCACAATGCGAGTTACATTATAAGAATGCACCGGGTAACGCGTGGAACACGTTCCATTTGGGCATACAGGGACGTTGCAGGACTGTTTTTGAAACGGATGTGTGCTTGAGTACATATAGAAGCTCTTGACAGGAGCTATTCAAATTCGGAGCTCGGAGGACCTCAACTAGGTATAAGGCAGAGCGAGTACCCTTGATGAAGTAAATCTTGAGGGCATATTTGTAAGGGGGATTGCCATGGACTCTTAAAACTACAACACACTATAGTGGTTGTCTTTTCAATTCCCAGTGCGTGTGACTACAGGGACCATCCTCCCCCAAGGCCTTATGGAGACAAAAGCTACAGATTAACAGTGTTAGTCACTGTATCTTGAGAGTTTGTTTCATGAACTCACCTTTATACTTGAAGTGTGCCTTATTATAAGTGTTATAGTGTGGAGAGTTCATGTTTGTGCATGCCTTGACGCACACATTTAGCATGTTGTTGAACTTTGAATTTGATTCATGGAGCTGCAATTCTGTGCCAGTTATGAAACATTATGAATGATCTGTTCTTTTCTCTCGTTCTAGATAAATAGAGTAACATTTCCTGAAGTCTGGTCTGTACAAGTGTGTATGCTTTTTGTGTGTGATAGTGTTGTGCCATTAGAGTTGTTAAGTGGGAAAACATACCACAGTAGAGTAGGGATTGGTCCTGAAGAAAGCCTGTTGACCCTTAAGGGCGATTAGTGGGTGTGAAACATGCCGACCCAATATGTCCAGCGACTTCATTTTTATTTCTGTTATTAACCTCGTCAAAGGTACTCAGATAAAAGGCACAAACAGAGGAACCTACAGGCAATTTAAATAGCATAATCCCTGTTTAGAACGTGCTCCACTTACAAAGTGTGTAGAGCCAATCCACTCACATTAGGTATAGTGGGTGAGGATCCAATGATGAAGCATGCCATGGGTGTTGCCTGTGGGCCCGGATCCTAATAAAACACCCATGAGATATCTGGGTCTCACGATCTACCACCTTTAAGATTCAGGGTTTAACGAAGATAGGATCACCCTCTAATATTTGTTGTAGTTCCTACCACTTGGAATGCTGAGGGCATCCTTGTGTCATAGCTTTTCTTTCCTTACTATTGTGAGATCCTGTTATCTGTAGCCTTCCTTTCGAATATATGTATTTTATAAAAATTCACATGAATGGGAATAGGGTATTTAGTTTATATTATTTATATTTTATTTGCCATGTTGTGGCTGACTGCAACAGCTGAAAAACTATTACAATAAAGATTTACAAAACTGTAAACGTTTATTGGCAATTAGAAATGGAATGTGTTTCTGGCTATGCTCATGATATTAACAGCAGACACATTATTGCGCAGCATCCCTCAAACATTGCCTATTGTGTACAAATCCATTTTTTCTGGATGTTAATAAATGACTTTCTGCTACAGATACATAATGTTGCCACTGCTTCATTTAAGTCAGTTAGCGCAAGCGGAGCCCACTAGCACTCTTTCTGGGGGGGAGTAGTGGGGGGCGGGGGGGGACAGGCACTTATTTTGCTCATCAGACTTTTGCTCAGAGCAAAACAGTGAAAAAGACGAGGGGGAGGGGAGAAGGATGAACAGAAGGACAAAAAAACAGGCAATGGAGTAAGCAGGAACCTGCAAGAGTGAAATAAGGAGACAGAGAGCATCTGGTGGTGAATCAAAGACTAAAGGTTCCGTGTGCTGTGGCTGGCTGTGAATTCACCTCTTGTCCAGAACTGCATGTAATGAATGGCAAATGCAAAAATGTTCACAAATCAATTTGTGCTAGCTGTTCATTTTTATGCAATTTGTTGGTGAATTCTTGTTTCATGTCTCTATAATGTTCTATCAACAATTGCGTGCTTCAATAACGGACTGGCCAACCCACGAAACAAACATGTTCATATTCTGAGTTCATCCAGTGCTCAGAAGAGTTTGTTTCCTTGTTAGGGACACAAGATACATTCTATTTTGGTTACAAAAAGAATGTCTCTGGAGCTTGGCGCATTGCCTGCTTTAAGCCTCGTCGCTTAGCAACAGCAAGATCATTGCCTCTCCCTCACTGCGTCGGCATAGAATAACACATTCCTGCCACGTAGGCAGCTCAGCAAGGTCGTGGAAAAGTACTGCTGTTTGCAGCATGTTTCTTAAAGAGACAGCGCTTAAAAAGGAGGAATTTGGGAAAGGGTCGTGTTAAATGTTCCTAGTCAACTGTTACAGTCCTTTTATATATGGTCACGATACTTAAATACATACACATTTTGAAGAGCGTAAAGAAAAAAAAAAGAGACACGAATGAGATTTTTCTTGCATGTGCTTAGTTAGCACATAAATTATTACAAGCTAGCAAAGCTCAGCCCTGCTGTAGACGCCTCTTGTTATTAAAGAGGTATTCCCTTTGGACTTTAAGGTGCGGCACATTTCATTTTGGCCTAGCATTTAGTTAAACATCTACAAATGCGTGCTTGACCGTTCACTCCAATTTAAGCTGTCATGTCTTCATGGATTCTATTGTTTATTTGGCGTATTGTTTTTGCAAAGCTTTTAAGCGACAGTACTGGTGTTTCTTTGCACTCATGCATGCTTTATGTAACTCGTGGTGAGAGAAAGCTGAGGTATCTGAACTTTGCGGGTTGCTTTACCTCTTCGCACTAGAAGACATTTAAGCGCTTCGAAATTAGATGAATCTAACATCAGGTGCCATATGATAAAGAGATACTTATGTTAACCGTCCTATAACATCGGATTCTGCAATCCCTGTGTAAAAACCTGTCTCTAATTTCTTTAAAATAGGGGACGTGTGTATGGTGAAAAGCAGAAACGTAGGGCATTTATGAAGTGGTTTGTGGGAAAGGTAATGATGTGACCATGCATTATAAGGAATAAGGTACCACATGCCGTGCATGGTAAGGATATTGCAAGTCACCTCGGAGTTACATAATCTTCTGAAGGAACTCCGCCTTCGTCCTCGTTCCTCGATATGGTCCTGAAACTCCTTGGGGGCTTACAATATCCTTTTAATGGAAGGCATCGGGTACCTTATCCCTCATATATAGCTCCCTGAGCCTAAATTCCAGGCCTTCAAGTGTGTTATGTGTTGAAGTCTGTTATTGCACATACTGCTTGGCAGGGAACTGTGTATTACTTTCTGTACTCCATTCTCCAGTTCACTGTTGTAGTTTAATCTGTCTTTACAATGCTGACAAGCAAGAAGATTCCAGTGTCAAGACCTATAAGAAAAAAATATATGTTCTTATAAAAGTAGTGTCAGCACCAGGACAGCCTTTGGGGGGAGCTGAGCTAAGGGTCTAGTTTGGCTCTAAAAGCCAAAGCATGAGTAAACCCATCACAAGATGTAAATCAGGCAACAAATTCAGTGAAAATTTTGCTAAGGTTACAAAATGTAACCTTCAACATTTCTCAGTGTTTCAATTACATATATAATATTATATACCTGATCGGATATTTATTGAAAATATATTTTTAAACATTAAATATTCAAAATTACCCCATGCTATGATAAATTTGCCACTAGTCAACAAGTATGTTTATCACACACACACATATTCACGCATGCATAGTCATTTAATTGTGAGCTTTTCTGTTGCAAATGTTTCCACAGAAATTGAAGATCAAGCTCAGTGACATAACATGACTGTCTGAAATTATGCTGTACCTCGAATGTGTCTCCTTGAACAGCTGTGGGGACTCGAGAACTCTCAGTTTTTGCTAAGGAGTTGAGCCTAGGCGAAAATTGTTCTTTTTCTCAAAGAAAAGGAAAATACATTAGCCAGCAGTAACATTAACATAAACTCCCATATTGTGCTTTCCCTTACTCTACTGGCTTACCTACCTTGGCAAACAGAACGATTTTAGGACAAACTCAGTACTTCAATGACTGCCATTAAATAATCAGCAAAACAAAGAGGTCATAGAGCCCCGATAGAGCTTGCTTCGCAGGTTACAGTGCTTCAGGGAGACTTAGGCAATGTGCAGCATCACTTCAGAAAGACATGTTCTCCATGGAACTGTTTAATCTTTAGTTTCCTGTTCAAAATCTGGGGGGTGTAGGAGTGTAGATTTTGGAACACTCACCAGACTTTCAGAGCAGTGACGTAGCAAAGGGGGCGTGAGCCTACGGCAAGCACGGAAAGTAGATCACTTCCGCTCGTTTGTAGTAATACACAGCTATAAATGGCCCCTCTGACCCTTGGGTCCCGATGCCACTGCACCTGTGCATGATTGATAGCTATGCCTCTGCTTCAGAAAGGTGCATGAGGGAGGAGCAGCAATCAGTATAGGGCTCTGTGAAGGGGGGTAAATACTTCCCAGCAGGCGATCTGGAGGAGGCATACAGAGTAAAAATTAAGGATTTGTGGAAGAGGTTCTGGGTGGGGCATGCAGACTAGGGAGGAGGGCAGTGTGGATGAGTTGGGTTGGGCTGCGTTGATTAGGGCTGAAGACTATATTGATGCTGTCTCGCTAGGGCTGTTCAGCGTTGGCGTGAGGACTATGTGCTTGAGGATCTGTATGGGATCGCACAGAGGAATCAGTACAAGATGTGTGCAAAGGAATTTCAATGAGGACCTCCTGATGAAGTGGATGATTTACACCAAAGGGCCCGCAGTCAATATCAACAGTGGACTCTGTATGTGGACAAGGGGTGGTCAGTTTTTGAAATGATTTATGAGGACCATTGGCACATTGAAGAAGTTAAGGTTTTGTTTATGTTTTAAATTTCTTCTGTTTAAGACTAGAACTTTGCTGGTCAGAGCTCACTTTGTCAAGTGCACTGCTGGGAGGGGCTATCTCACTAAAAGGTCCAGTGCTAGATTAAGGTCACGATAGAAAGCTGCCTTGCGGAGCCAACGGAAATGACCACAAACTGAAGCATATTGCAACGAATGGACTAAAATATGTTTTTTAAATTTTTTTTAAAGGAAAATGGTTTCAGTAATCATTCCACAACAGCTGCTTAGCAGAATTGAAACTGATGGCATACAGAATACACAGAGTTCTCTGCCGTCGGTATACCAACCCACTTATATGTTTCTATGTGGTTGAAAAATGCGGCCAAAACGTTACACATCTCGGGATGGCCCATTTACTAACAGTTTTCTGACTGGGGTTAAAATCTGTTTTGGGCATGTTACATATCCATCTGCTAGGTCGGTTTCTGAATACACTGAACTATCACACAGAACTGTGAAGTAGTTAAATTAATTTAATCTAAGGTCTCACTCACATTTTACTTGCAACAATTTTAATTCTCTTCTAGCTTTTCTTTACATTATTCATCTTTTCGCTGTTTGCTCTTTCTCTGCCTCCTTTTCCAATTTATGTTGAGTGAAGCTGGTCTTCCTATTTGAACCATATGTCTAGCCCTTTTACTTCCAGAAATATTGCGGTTAGAAGTTGTAGTTGGTCCTTAACCTTTATTTCCAGTTGGGGACGTTTTCACACCCTGCATCCATGATTGTAATCTGTGTATTGGGTCCTCCCTGCTGACCCACTTGCATACTACTGGATTGTTGGTCACTATGTCGCTAGTCGCTCCTATACAATGTGAGGTGTGATTGCCTTTTCCTTTGTCACCTACAGTACCCCACTGTGTTATATTTTGTGTGATTACATGCAAATAAAACATTTTAAAAAAATCAAAACGTAATTTCCAGTTCCCAGTTATAACAAGTGAAGGCTTGCAGTACAGTGGGTGCCCCCACTCCCACTCCCACTCCCATTCATTTTCAAGATTTGCATCCCTTATGTTTGTGACCCTGGGGATGCCGTAATGAGGATGGGTGTTGGCCCATTGTTAGAACCGGGGTCTCTAGTTGGCAGGGGTATGCACCCTAGTCCAAGTAGGGACCACCGCTTCCGACCTGGTAGCTTGGCGCAGAGCAGCAAAGGCGTAACTTCAGAGGCAATGTGTAAAGTATTTGTGCAACACACAACGGCGATGACACAGTAAAAGCACTCACAAGAGGAACACCACACCAGTTTGGTATAAGAATAAGAATTTCTTTATCTAAAAACTATGCGAGAACCAAAAGCAGGTAAATCCAGCTCCAGGCAAGATCAATAATAAAAAGGATTCCAGTTTCCAAGCAAGATCAATAATCAATAAGAATGAATCCAGTTCCCAGGCCTGATCAATAATAAAAAGGATTCCAGTTTCCAAGCAAGATCAATAACCAATAAGAATGAATCCAGTTCCCAGGCCTGATCAAATCACCAAAAGCTCAGATGTGCCAAGGGCTCCTGCTGGTAATGTCTTTCTTACAGTGTCCTTGGATGGTAAAAGTTCACTTGAGGTAGGTTCTTATGGTCAAAATTCTCTGTGGGAAGGTTCTTAGGCCAAAGTTCCCTTGTAGCGTAATAAGTGTGCCTCTCATAGAAATTATGCTCCCAGCGTAGGAAGTGCGGCTGCCCAGGCACTGCTGGTAATGCTAAAAAACTGCCCCAGTGTCAATTACCAAGTAATTATGCCCCCGTAGGACGGTCAGTGAAGGACGGTTTCCAGCCAAGCACAAAGCTCACGCTCCAGGTACCCGGCCAACCCGCACCCCACCCCCTCGCAGCAGCCTGGTTGCACTGTGGCGTTACCTGGGGTGGTGGTTGCGGGCGCGGGTGCGAGGCTCCTCTCCCCCTGGGGCCTTGGGCTCAGCAGGCGCTGCACGGGTGGGGGTCACAGCCACACAGCGCTCCTTTAGCACAGCGCTTAACAGTGCCTCCAAGTCCTGGGCAACGACGGAGCCTCCTGCCACACAGCGCTTTGCTTCTCAGCGCTACACAGCGCGCTCCGGTCCCAGTGGCGGTGACCTCAGGGCCAGTTTCAGTGGGCTTGCGCCAGAAGCAGAGGCAATCACAGAGCCCTGGGAGGATCACGGGGCAAGCAGTTCTGAGGGCAGGCACAGCGTTGCAGGGCAAATCTTGAGAGTGTTGTTGCTGTTCCAAAGGGCAGTCTTTAAAACGCTGTGGTCCAAGGACAGGTAGTATCCTTCAGCTTAAAAAGGGTGCAGTCCCAAAAAGGCAATCTTTAAAAGGTTGAAGACTCTTTAAAATGCTATTCAAAGAAAAGTAGTTCCTTTGGGATGTTGTGGAGACACTCTGGTGGTGATGTTGCAGTCTCCCATGCAGGGCAGGATCAGCAGACAGTAGGGCAGCTCAGCAGGTTGTGGGGCAGCAGTTCCTTGGAGCAGTCAGCCTCCTTCCCAGTGGCAATCCTCTTGCGCAGCAGTCCTCACTCCAGCAGGGATTCTTCCAGGTCCAGCAGTGTAACAAGAATGTGAGGCCAGGACCCTCCCTTATATATCTTTTTAGTCTAGGGGCTAGAAAGTGGTGGAAGTCTCTGGAAGGGTCTGGGGACAGGGTCTTCTGGAAGAGTCCAGGGAGTTCTGGTATGTTCCCTGCCTTCCCTGACCTAGCTGTCACAGTGACGAGAGACAGGCCGTTAAGGCTACAGTGGGCAGCCCATCACAGCTCATCCCAGGGAAGAAGGTGTGAATCACCACTCCCACTTCCCAACCCAGGCAGGCTATCAGTACGCAGAGGGGAGGGGGGAGTCTGCAGCCTAATCTAAGTGTAGGCAGGAAAAGGTCCCCTTTATATAAGTGGGATCCCTAGCGTAGTAATGCCCAAACCCTATATATCATTGGAAAGGGTTCCCCGCCCCGAGTCCAACAAGACCAAACATGATAGACTTATTAGGTCCCTGTCAGAAGTTATTCCATAAGGGGAGGTTCCCAATGTTAGCCTATTGGAGGATTAAACCTTACTGCGGTAGCAGTGGCTTGTGGCAGATATGCCAGCCTCACAAGGTTTTAGGGAAGAGCACCTGCACCTCAGCACTGTTTAGCAGTGGTGAGGCGCCCAGAGTCCTAAGTCCAACAAAATATAGGATAAAAATGGGAGGCAAAAAGGGCAAAAATGTAGGGGAGACCACCCTAAGGCTGACAGGTCTAACACATGTCCCCCCCAGCTGAAAGTGGGGAGAACTACCCAACCTCCAGGGAGTTCTCATCACTAAGGCGGAAAAACCGAGAGAGACCGTCAGCATTGGCGTGGTCTACTCCGGGTCTGTGTTCCACCCTGAAGTCCATCCCCTGTAGGGAAATGGACCACCTCAGCAATTTGGGATTCTCGCCCCTCATTTGCATGAGCCATCTGAGGGGCCGGTGGTCAGTCTGGATCAGGAACTGGGAGCCAAACAAATATGGCCTCAGCTTCTTCACAGCCCAGACCACCGCGAAGGCTTCTCTCTCTATCGCACTCCACCGCTGTTCTCGGGGGAGCAGCCTCCTGGAGATGAAGGCTACTGGTTGGTCCCTTCCCTCCTCATTGAGTTGCGAAAGTACTGCCCCTATGCCATGCTCTGAGGCGTCCGTTTGGACAATGAACTCTTTGGAGAAGTCAGGGGCCCTGAGCACAGGAGCGGTGCACATGGCCTGCTTTAGAGAGTCAAAGGCTTTTTGGCAAGCCTCTGTCCACATCACTTTTCTAGGTTGTTTCTTAGAGGTTAGCTCAGTCAAGGGGGCCACAATAGTGCCATAACCCTTGACAAATCTGCGGTAGTATCCTGTGAGGCCCAGGAACGCCCTGACCTCAGTCTGTGTTTTGGGAGGCTCCCAAGCCAGGATGGTTTCTATCTTGGCCTGTAGGGGCTGCACCTTGCCCCCTCCTACCAAGTGTCCTAGGTAGACTACCGACCCCTGCCCTATCTGGCATTTGCTAGCTTTGATAGTCAGGCCTGCCTGCTGCAGAGCCTGAAGCACTTCCTGGAGGTGACCCAAATGGTCCTCCCAGCTGCTACTGAAGACAGCTATGTCGTCCAGGTAGGCAGCAGAGAAGGCCTCTAAACCGGAGAGGACCCTGTTCACCAGCCGCTGGAAGGTGTCAGGAGCATTTTTCAGTCCAAAGGGAATCACCCTAAACTGGTAGTGGCCCTCTGGGGTGGAAAAGGCGGACCTCTCTTTAGCTCCATCTGTTAGGGCGATCTGCCAGTACCCTGACGTGAGGTCAAAGGTACTCAGGTATCGGGCAGCCCCCAGCCTGTCAATGAGCTCATCGGGATAGGATGAGCGTCAGTCTTGGTCACAGAGTTCAGTCCCCTGTAATCCACACAGGACCTAAGTTCTGGTGTGGTGCCCGGTGGGGCAGCTTTTGGTACCAGAACCACCGGACTGGACCGAGGGCTGTTGGAGGGCTCTATCACCCCCAACTCCAGCATCTTAGTGACCTCACTTTGGATGCTGGCCTTCACCTTATCTGACAACCTGTAAGACTTGGACTTGACAGGGGGGCTGTCTCCTGTGTCCACATCATGGGTACACAGGTGGGTAATCCCAGGTGTGAGAAGTTGGCCTGATATGCAGTGCTCACTATTCTAGTGATCACTATGTATCAGTCCAAACAACCCTTATTGATGATTGGTTGTAAGTCAACCTTATAGACCAGCTATCCTAGTAGCATGGATACGAGCAGTCTAAGGCTAAGACTCTAGAGGGCGTGTTAAGCCAGCTGTTTTACCATCACATTACCCCTTGAACACCAAGTGAAAGGACACCACACAAGTTGTTATGAAAATAAACAGATATTTATTTATAACAAGACTACCCTGAACTCTTTATGAGTCAGGGAGCTAAGCAGACAACAAAACTCTTACGAAAATACTTTAAGTCGCACAATTTACACAAATGCCCTAGGGGCACGAAAAACCATATACTCAGTAAGTGGAATGCGAACTTGCTAGCAGGTAAGTAATACTTTTCTAGACTCAGGAATCGCTAGGCCTACAATTCTAAACACTGGGATTAGATGCAGGAGGCCTGTGGACGTCGTGTGCAGAGTGGGAACTCTCACGCGTAAGGCGGGAAAAAGTCTATGGAGGCTAGCAGTTGCAAAGTTACTGTTCTCGGGCGAACCCGACTAGGTGGGTCGAAAACAAGAGTGGATCCGAACACTTAGGGTGTTGGACTATGCTGGAGCACCGGAGTACTCAGGTTACCTAGCCCAGGGGCTGCGGCTGCATAGGGTTGAAGTTGCGTCGGAAACCCTCGTTGAAGATCCAGGAGCCTGAAGAAAGAAGTTGCTGGCAGGCGACCAGTGAAGAAGTTCGTGGTGATCCAAACCTGGATCAGGGAAGAAGAAACCTGTAAGCAGAGGGGACCAAGTTCTGAATCACTAGCCAGTGATTTGAGTGGGCACCAGGATGGCACCGGACGAAGTCACCTCAGCCAGGTGAGTGGGCGCTGCTGGGCTCTGCAGTCTCTCGGACCAGGAGGCGTTGTCGGCGACCAGGATGGAGGTGCGAGCTGTCCCACGAAGGTTCTTGCTGTCGACGTCGCTGGACCCAGGATTGGGCAACAAATCTTGGCAAATGCAAGGCCCACGCGGTGGACCTAAAATGGCGTCTTGAGTGGACCAGGAGGGTCCAGGGTGCTCCTCTTTTGGAGGGGAGCAAGGGCTAGTCTGGAGCAACCAGACCAGCAGTGGTTGTCGTCGTGGAGCGTCGTGAGGGGGCCACTAGCCAACGGGCAAGCGACCTGGACAACGCGGTTGGCAGCAAAGAGCAGAAGGGCCCCACGCAGATCTCGTGGATGCAGGGGGGCTGAACTTCGGTGCTGGAGCTGCTCAGGGTCGGGGCTTCTCTTACCCCAAAGCACTCGGTCGAGGGTCACTCGGTGGTCGTGCTGGACAAGCGTCGTGCAGTTCTGAAGATGGCCGGTCCCTCGAGGTCTCGTCGCACCCACGGATCACAGCTGGGCTGATGATGTAGGTTGAGGTCAGAGGTGCCAGGGAAGCCGGTTCTCGTCGTGCTGGAGCAGTCTTGATCCGAAGGAGAGACTGGCAACAAACCGCGATGCTTGGTTGGTGCCTGCTGCTGCAGGGTGACTACTCCTTAGTCACAAGGGAGAATCTTGGGAAGAAGTCTTGAGTTCCTTTCGTGGAAAGTAGTTTCAGGATTCAAAGATGATCTGATTTGGAAGGGGGCCAGTTCCTACCTTTATCCTGCAAAAAGGGGCTGGCACGCGACTAAGTCCTCCCCTATGGGTGGGACTAGGAGGGGGGTGGTTACACCCCTCTCCTTTGGCGGGCTTTCCCCAGATCAGGGGCTGGAGTGCCCCTGGGACTGGTTCCAGCCGGCCTATGCACAGTGAGCACCGGGGTGCCACTTGCAGTCACCTTCCTCTAAAGCCCTGCCTACCTAGAATACACAAAATCCTGTCTGGGACGGTGCTGGCACCGCCCCTGGCAGGAAACCCTTTGTCCTTGCCTCCTGGGCTGGGAGGACTCCCAGCAGCAGGAGGGCAGACTTGTGTCTCGGTGGCAGCATCCATTTTGTGGAGCTAAGGCTCTGTCTAACTTTAACCGGGGTTACAGGTCACATACATGTCGTGTCCCTCTAGAAGGGTGGAATGCTAACCCCGTCGCCAGAATTGGCGAGGGGTTAGTATTCCAATTCGTATGACACCTTACTCGACATGTTTTGATAAAGCGATACCAGAGTTGGCATATAACCGCGAGGATTATAATGCACTTAAGAGTATATGGTATGCGATATCATGGAAACGGCTAAGGGATGGATCCCGAAAGCCGCAGACAGGCTCAGCTCATGCCAGAGCACTATCTCACACGATTCCAAGCACTCTGCCTTCAGGATTGTCAAGGCCTGCCATAGGAGTGACTGATAGGAGATCTGTGTGTCCATTTTAGGGTTAGATATAGGTATACTATATCTAAAGCAAGGGGTGATTACACCACCTTGCCCCAGCTGTCAAGCAGCCAGTTGTGTCAGTTTTGGATGGCCAGCCAGGGGTGGCATAATACATGCTTCAGCCCCTGGTAGGCCCTGGGTACACCTATGCCCTGGATACCTAAGGTATACTGTACAGGGTCTGATAAGGTGACTCAGTATCCAATTGGATATGTACCTAGGGTACATGGAATCCATTTTAACAGAGAGAGCAGTGGGCCTGGGGTCCTGAATAGCAGGGCCCCAGGTCAACTAAGTCAGAAAACCAGCAAAACACCAGGCAAAAAGTTGGGGGCAACCATAGTCAGGGATCTACCTTCCTACATAACCCCCCCCCCCCAAACGAAAGGAGATAAGGCTATCCTTGACAGGTAAGCCTATATTGCCTAAGTGGCCATATAAGGAAGTACCAGCACTGGCATGGTTACCCCCTATCTCATGGTCCACTAAGCAATCCCTCACCCTAAGGGTGTCTGAGGGTCTCCACCATAGGGAATCTCTACCTGTGGTGTGTTTTGGCAAAGTAAAAGGCTGGTGCTGAGATGGAGTACTGAAGTGAGGCTCCACTAATTTTGGGCTCCGCTTCCTCCAATCATTATCCACCATAGAGGCCTTTCTTTCCAAGACTGAGTTGTGTTGAGCTCTCAGGGTCAACCTCTGGCTACCTAAAGCTGGAGGCTGAGTCCCTCTGTTTGGCTTACTGGGGGACAGGTCAGGTTTGGGGCCCTCAGGTCCCAGGTTTGGCTGTGCCCAACAGTGTCCATCTGTGGGAGTTCCCTAACTAGGTTTAAGGGGGATCCCTCAGGAGTTTGTTTTATTTTCACCTGGCTAGGATTACTAGCTTCAGTGCCCTTAATCTGCTGATTGGGAAGTTCTTTTGGACAGGGGGCCCTTTGGGGTCCACCACTGGCCTCCCTGACCTCTACAGCCCTGGGCTGACTGAGGCAGGGTAGAGAGGGGCAGGTTACCTGCTCCAGACTGGGTCCCACCTTGGAAGGGTCCACTGACATCAGGGGTTCTGCCAGGCTAGGCCTGACTACCTCTGTGGCAGTTTCTTCACAAGGGGTCAGATCAGTTCCCTGAGGAGGCTGACCCTTTCCTAAAGTCTGGTGGGAGGGAGATTTCTCTTCCTCCTCAATGCCTTCTCTCTGAGTGGAGTGATCCATAGTTTCAGGCTTCACAACACTATCATCTGTCTGAGTTTGAGCTGTGGCCATCACAACTCTCCCAACCTTTTCAGGAGGGGGCTCAGTTTGGGTGTGGGCTGTGACCATCACAGCCTTGACAACCTGTTCTGGGAAGGAAGTTGTCTGAGATTGGGCTGTGACTGGCACAGCCCTCCTGACCTGTTCAGGGAGGACATCTTGGACTGGGGCTGTGGCTATCACTGCCCCACTAACCTTACCATGGAAGTTTACCATTTTAGAATGGGTTTCTTGCTCTACTTCAGCCCAGGCTGAGAGCTCTAAATCATTCCCCAGTGGGCAATCTACAGGCAAGTTTGGTGACACTGCCACTCTCTTGTGGCCAGTGACACCTCCCCAGGTGAGATTGACCACTGCCATGGGATGATCTCTCTGTACTCCATCAATATTGGTCACCTGGTATGTGGCACCAGGTAAAAGTTGCCTTGAGGGGACTAGACTCTCAGTCACCATAGTGATGCTAGCCCCTGTATCTCTATCGGCCTCAACTTTTATACCATTGATGAGGGGCTCCTGTCTGTACTTGCCCAAAGTGTTGGGACAAGTTGTGAAGTTGGCAAACCCCATGCCAGTCTCACAGACAAGAGTATCTAAGTTTGGGGACCTGGTTAGGCCAGAGTCCCCAGGAACTCCCAAAGTAAATGCACCCAAATTCTTGGGGGCACTCCCACCACCTGGGGGATTACTACTAGTAGTAACAGGAGGTTTGGGAATGTTACTTGGGGGTATGTTCTCTTTATTGTTATTCTTTGGGCAACTGCTGTCAGTTTTCAAATGACCCACCTGTTTACAGGGATAACAATAAGGTTTCTTCTGGGCATTGGAAGGATTCTGGGACCCACCCCCTTCAGAGGATTTTTGGGGCCCTGATGTGGTTTGATCTGAAAATTTATTCCCACCCTTCTCTTGAGGCTTGGTTGATTCCTTTTTCTGGTCACCACCTTGGTTCTTAGGCCTAATCCTGGTTCTGACCCATTTGTCTGCCCTCTTACCCAGATCAGATCAGAGTCTACCAGGTGCTGGTGTAATATCAGAGTCTACCAGGTGCTGGTGTAATAACTGGTTCTGACAATTATTTAAGACTTGCTCTCTCATAATAAGATTATACAATCCTGTGAAGTCAGTAACCTTGCTACCCAGTAGCCAGCCTTCCAAAGCCTTAGTGGCACAATCAACAAAGTCAGACCAGTCCTGAGACTGAGTTTTCTGGGTGTCTCTGAACAGCAACCTGTACTGCTCAGTGGTTAAGCCAAACCCATCAACCAGTGCATTTTTCAGGACCTGGTAATTGTTAGCATCCTCAACTCTAGTAGTGAGGAGCTTATCTCTACCTTTGCCATCAAAGGAGAGCCACAGTATAGCTGCCCACTGACTCTGGGGAATGCACTGCACAGTGCAGGCCCTCTCCAAAGCAGCCATCCATTTCTGGATGTCATCCCCTTGCTTAAAGGGGGGCACTATCTTGGTCAGGTGTTTAGTATCTAAACCCTTCTCTTTTTCTCTTGGGAGATTGCTGCCACCAGTGGGAACTGTCCCACTCATCTGCTGCTCTCTAGCAAAGGCAAGCTTCTCTTTGGCCAGGGCAAGTTCTTCCCTTTCAATCCTCAGTTTAGCTTGTCTCATCCTTGCTTCATGCTCTCTTCTCTGAGGGGAAGTCAATCTCCTCTGTGGAGAGTTCCTTCTCCTCTGAGAAGAGGCATTAGAGTGCAGAGAACTAATGGAGTCCCTAGAAAGAGATCTATCTCTCCTAACTCCAAGGTTAGGCCTCATCAGGGTCAGTACTGGGGGTCCCCCAGATCCTTGCCCAAGTAGGTCTAAGTTGGCCCTAGTGAGTCTGCTGACTAACTCAGGACCCTTGTTTGCCTCACCCTCAGAGAGTTCCTCAAGATCCTCCTCCTCAACTGCATTTACAGTGTTGTGGAGGTCTGGATCCCCAGTGGTACCCTCTAAGGCTGGCATATTCCCATCTAGCTGAGAAATCTTTCTCGCATCATATGTCTCTAAGAGACCTATCAGAAAGGGAATGGTGGGGTTAGACCCCTGTTTCAGTTTCCTGGAGGTACACACTTGTCTCATCTCCTGGAAACTGAGAGCTGCATATCTTGATGTGACCTGTGGAGGGTCAACTGCCACAAGGGGAGTCTCAGTAGACTCTCCATGGGTAGACATGCTTTTCTAGTGAGGTGTAAGTGGTGCACTTACCTACACTATATGTTTACCTACTGATCCCTTGCTAGAGTTGTAGTTTAGGGTGTGCTAGGCCCTAGGAGCTACAACAGCTGGTTCAGTAGAACTCAGAGTATTCTAAGCTTAGTTATATGTACCTTAGTACTTATGTGATCTTTCAAATGATATCCTTAGGATATGTGTGGTAAAACAACAGCAAGCTCAAATCCCAACTGCTGCTCACCAATGTGAGAAGTTGGCCTGATATGCAGTGCTCACTATTCTAGTGATCACTATGTATCAGTCCAAACAACCCTTATTTATGATTGGTTGTAAGTCAACCTTATAGACCAGCTATCCTAGTAGCATGGATACGAGCAGTCTAAGGCTAAGACTCTAGAGGGCGTGTTAAGCCAGCTGTTTTACCATCACATTACCCCTTGAACACCAAGTGAAAGGACACCACACAAGTTGTTATGAAAATAAACAGATATTTATTTATAACAAGACTACCCTGAACTTTTTATGAGTCAGGGAGCTAAGCACACAACAAAACTCTTACGAAAATACTTTAAGTCGCACAATTTACACAAATGCCCTAGGGGCACGAAAAACCATATACTCAGTAAGTGGAATGCGAACTTGCTAGCAGGTAAGTAATACTTTTCTAGACTCAGGAATCGCTAGGCCTACAATTCTAAACACTGGGATTAGATGCAGGAGGCCTGTGGACGTCGTGTGCAGAGTGGGAACTCTCACGCGTAAGGCGGGAAAAAGTCTATGGAGGCTAGCAGTTGCAAAGTTACTGTTCTCGGGCGAACCCGACTAGGTGGGTCGAAAACAAGAGTGGATCCGAACACTTAGGGTGTTGGACTATGCTGGAGCACCGGAGTACTCAGGTTACCTAGCCCAGGGGCTGCGGCTGCATAGGGTTGAAGTTGCGTCGGAAACCCTCGTTGAAGATCCAGGAGCCTGAAGAAAGAAGTTGCTGGCAGGCGACCAGTGAAGAAGTTCGTGGTGATCCAAGCCTGGATCAGGGAAGAAGAAACCTGTAAGCAGAGGGGACCAAGTTCTGAATCACTAGCCAGTGATTTGAGTGGGCACCAGGATGGCACCGGACGAAGTCACCTCAGCCAGGTGAGTGGGCGCTGCTGGGCTCTGCAGTCTCTCGGACCAGGAGGCGTTGTCGGCGACCAGGATGGAGGTGCGAGCTGTCCCACAAAGGTTCTTGCTGTCAACGTCGCTGGACCCAGGATTGGGCAACAAGTCTTGGCAAATGCAAGGCCCACGCGGTGGACCTAAAATGGCGTCTTGAGTGGACCAGGAGGGTCCAGGGTGCTCCTCTTTTGGAGGGGAGCAAGGGCTAGTCTGGAGCAACCAGACCAGCAGTGGTTGTCGTCGTGGAGCGTCGTGAGGGGGCCACTAGCCAACGGGCAAGCGACCTGGACAACGCGGTTGGCAGCAAAGAGCAGAAGGGCCCCACGCAGATCTCGTGGATGCAGGGGGGCTGAACTTCGGTGCTGGAGCTGCTCAGGGTCGGGGCTTCTCTTACCCCAAAGCATTCGGTCGAGGGTCACTCGGTGGTCGTGCTGGACAAGCGTCGTGCAGTTCTGAAGATGGCCGGTCCCTCGAGGTCTCGTCGCACCCACGGATAACAGCTGGGCTGATGATGTAGGTTGAGGTCAGAGGTGCCAGGGAAGCCGGTTCTCGTCGTGCTGGAGCAGTCTTGATCCGAAGGAGAGACTGGCAACAAACCGCGATGCTTGGTTGGTGCCTGCTGCTGCAGGGTGACTACTCCTTAGTCACAAGGGAGAATCTTGGGAAGAAGTCTTGAGTTCCTTTCGTGGAAAGTAGTTTCAGGATTCAAAGATGATCTGATTTGGAAGGGGGCCAGTTCCTACCTTTATCCTGCAAAAAGGGGCTGGCACGCGACTAAGTCCTGCCCTATGGGTGGGACTAGGAGGGGGGTGGTTACACCCCTCTCCTTTGGCGGGCTTTCCCCAGATCAGGGGCTGGAGTGCCCCTGGGACTGGTTCCAGCCGGCCTATGCACAGTGAGCACCGGGGTGCCACTTGCAGTCACCTTCCTCTAAAGCCCTGCCTACCTAGAATACACAAAATCCTGTCTGGGACGGTGCTGGCACCGCCCCTGGCAGGAAACCCTTTGTCCTTGCCTCCTGGGCTGGGAGGACTCCCAGCAGCAGGAGGGCAGACTTGTGTCTCGGTGGCAGCATCCATTTTGTGGAGCTAAGGCTCTGTCTAACTTTAACCGGGGTTACAGGTCACATACATGTCGTGTCCCTCTAGAAGGGTGGAATGCTAACCCCGTTGCCAGAATTGGCAAGGGGTTAGTATTCCAATTCGTATGACACCTTACTCGACATGTTTTGATAAAGCGATACCAGAGTTGGCATATAACCGCGAGGATTATAATGCACTTAAGAGTATATGGTATGCGATATCATGGAAACGGCTAAGGGATGGATCCCGAAAGCCGCAGACAGGCTCAGCTCATGCCAGAGCACTATCTCACACGATTCCAAGCACTCTGCCTTCAGGATTGTCAAGGCCTGCCATAGGAGTGACTGATAGGAGATCTGTGTGTCCATTTTAGGGTTAGATATAGGTATACTATATCTAAAGCAAGGGGTGATTACACCACCTTGCCCCAGCTGTCAAGCAGCCAGTTGTGTCAGTTTTGGATGGCCAGCCAGGGGTGGCATAATACATGCTTCAGCCCCTGGTAGGCCCTGGGTACACCTATGCCCTGGATACCTAAGGTATACTGTACAGGGTCTGATAAGGTGTCTCAGTATCCAATTGGATATGTACCTAGGGTACATGGAATCCATTTTAACAGAGAGAGCAGTGGGCCTGGGGTCCTAAATAGCAGGGCCCCAGGTCAACTAAGTCAGAAAACCAGCAAAACACCAGGCAAAAAGTTGGGGGCAACCATAGTCAGGGATCTACCTTCCTACATAACCCCCCCCCCCCAAACGAAAGGAGATAAGGCTATCCTTGACAGGTAAGCCTATATTGCCTAAGTGGCCATATAAGGAAGTACCAGCACTGGCATGGTTACCCCCTATCTCATGGTCCACTAAGCAATCCCTCACCCTAAGGGTGTCTGAGGGTCTCCACCATAGGGAATCTCTACCTGTGGTGTGTTTTGGCAAAGTAAAAGGCTGGTGCTGAGATGGAGTACTGAAGTGAGGGTCCACTAATTTTGGGCTCAGCTTCCTCCAATCATTATCCACCATAGAGGCCTTTCTTTCCAAGACTGAGTTGTGTTGAGCTCTCAGGGTCAACCTCTGGCTACCTAAAGCTGGAGGCTGAGTCCCTCTGTTTGGCTTACTGGGGGGACAGGTCAGGTTTGGGGCCCTCAGGTCCCAGGTTTGGCTGTGCCCAACAGTGTCCATCTGTGGGAGTTCCCTAACTAGGTTTAAGGGGGATCCCTCAGGAGTTTGTTTTATTTTCACCTGCCTAGGATTACTAGCTTCAGTGCCCTTAATCTGCTGATTGGGAAGTTCTTTTGGACAGGGGGCCCTTTGGGGTCCACCACTGGCCTCCCTGACCTCTACAGCCCTGGGCTGACTGAGGCAGGGTAGAGAGGGCAGGTTACCTGCTCCAGACTGGGTCCCACCTTGGAAGGGTCCACTGACATCAGGGGTTCTGCCAGGCTAGGCCTGACTACCTCTGTGGCAGTTTCTTCACAAGGGGTCAGATCAGTTCCCTGAGGAGGCTGACCCTTTCCTAAAGTCTGGTGGTAGGGAGATTTCTCTTCCTCCTCAATGCCCTCTGTCTGAGTGGAGTGATCCATAGTTTCAGGCTTCACAACACTATCATCTGTCTGAGTTTGAGCTGTGGCCATCACAACTCTCCCAACCTTTTCAGGAGGGGGCTCAGTTTGGGTGTGGGCTGTGACCATCACAGCCTTGACAACCTGTTCTGGGAAGGAAGTTGTCTGAGATTGGGCTGTGACTGGCACAGCCCTCCTGACCTGTTCAGGGAGGACATCTTGGACTGGGGCTGTGGCTATCACTGCCCCACTAACCTTACCATGGAAGTTTACCATTTTAGAATGGGTTTCTTGCTCTACTTCAGCCCAGGCTGAGAGCTCTAAATCATTCCCCAGTAGGCAATCTACAGGCATGTTTGGTGTCACTGCCACTCTCTTGTGGCCAGTGACACCTCCCCAGCTGAGATTGACCACTGCCATGGGATGATCTCTCTGTACTCCATCAATATTGGTCACCTGGTATGTGGCACCAGGTAAAAGTTGCCTTGAGGGGACTAGACTCTCAGTCACCATAGTGATGCTAGCCCCTGTATCTCTATAGGCCTCAACTTTTATACCATTGATGAGGGGCTCCTGTCTGTACTTTCCCAAAGTGTTGGGACAAGTTGTGAAGTTGGCAAACCCCATGCCAGTCTCACAGACAAGAGTATCTAAGTTTGGGGACCTGGTTAGGCCAGAGTCCCCAGGAACTCCCAAAGTAAATGCACCCAAATTCTTGGGGGCACTCCCACCACCTGGGGGATTACTACTAGTAGTAACAGGAGGTTTGGGAATGTTACTTGGGGGTATGTTCTCTTTATTGTTATTCTTTGGGCAACTGCTGTCAGTTTTCAAATGACCCACCTGTTTACAGGGATAACAATAAGGTTTCTTCTGGGCATTGGAAGGATTCTGGGACCCACCCCCTTCAGAGGATTTTTGGGGCCCTGATGTGGTTTGATCTGAAGATTTATTCCCACCCTTCTCTTGAGGCTTGGTTGATTCCTTTTTCTGGTCACCACCTTGGTTCTTAGGCCTAATCCTGGTTCTGACCCATTTGTCTGCCCTCTTACCCAATTCTTGTGGAGAGGTCAGATCAGAGTCTACCAGGTGCTGGTGTAATAACTGGTTCTGACAATTATTTAAGACTTGCTCTCTCATAATAAGATTATACAATCCTGTGAAGTCAGTAACCTTGCTACCCAGTAGCCAGCCTTCCAAAGCCTTAGTGGCACAATCAACAAAGTCAGACCAGTCCTGAGACTGAGTTTTCTGGGTGTCTCTGAACAGCAACCTGTACTGCTCAGTGGTTAAGCCAAACCCATCAACCAGCGCATTTTTCAGGACCTGGTAATTGTTAGCATCCTCAACTCTAGTAGTGAGGAGCTTATCTCTACCTTTGCCATCAAAGGAGAGCCACAGTATAGCTGGCCACTGACTCTGGGGAATGCACTGCACAGTGCAGGCCCTCTCCAAAGCAGCCATCCATTTCTGGATGTCATCCCCTTGCTTAAAGGGGGGCACTATCTTGGTCAGGTGTTTAGTATCTAAACCCTTCTCTTTTTCTCTTGGGAGATTGCTGCCACCAGTGGGAACTGTCCCACTCATCTGCTGCTCTCTAGCAAAGGCAAGCTTCTCTTTGGCCAGGGCAAGTTCTTCCCTTTCAATCCTCAGTTTAGCTTGTCTCATCCTTGCTTCATGCTCTCTTCTCTGAGGGGAAGTCAATCTCCTCTGTGGAGAGTTCCTTCTCCTCTGAGAAGAGGCATTAGAGTGCAGAGATCTAATGGAGTCCCTAGAAAGAGATCTATCTCTCCTAACTCCAAGGTTAGGCCTCATCAGGGTCAGTACTGGGGGTCCCCCAGATCCTTGCCCAAGTAGGTCTAAGTTGGCCCTAGTGAGTCTGCTGACTAACTCAGGACCCTTGTTTGCCTCACCCTCAGAGAGTTCCTCAAGATCCTCCTCCTCAACTGCATTTACAGTGTTGTGGAGGTCTGGATCCCCAGTGGTACCCTCTAAGGCTGGCATATTCCCATCTAGCTGAGAAATCTTTCTCGCATCATATGTCTCTAAGAGACCTATCAGAAAGGGAATGGTGGGGTTAGACCCCTGTTTCAGTTTCCTGGAGGTACACACTTGTCTCATCTCCTGGAAACTGAGAGCTGCATATCTTGAAGTGACCTGTGGAGGGTCAACTGCCACAAGGGGAGTCTCAGTAGACTCTCCATGGGTAGACATGCTTTTCTAGTGAGGTGTAAGTGGTGCACTTACCTACACTATATGTTTACCTACTGATCCCTTGCTAGAGTTGTAGTTTAGGGTGTGCTAGGCCCTAGGAGCTACAACAGCTGGTTCAGTAGAACTCAGAGTATTCTAAGCTTAGTTATATGTACCTTAGTACTTATGTGATCTTTCAAATGATATCCTTAGGATATGTGTGGTAAAACAACAGCAAGCTCAAATCCCAACCGCTGCTCACCAATGTGAGAAGTTGGCCTGATATGCAGTGCTCACTATTCTAGTGATCACTATGTATCAGTCCAAACAACCCTTATTGATGATTGGTTGTAAGTCAACCTTATAGACCAGCTATCCTAGTAGCATGGATACGAGCAGTCTAAGGCTAAGACTCTAGAGGGCGTGTTAAGCCAGCTGTTTTACCATCACATTACCCCTTGAACACCAAGTAAAAGGACACCACACAAGTTGTTATGAAAATAAACAGATATTTATTTATAACAAGACTACCCTGAACTCTTTATGAGTCAGGGAGCTAAGCACACAACAAAACTCTTACGAAAATACTTTAAGTCGCACAATTTACACAAATGCCCTAGGGGCACGAAAAACCATATACTCAGTAAGTGGAATGCGAACTTGCTAGCAGGTAAGTAATACTTTTCTAGACTCAGGAATCGCTAGGCCTACAATTCTAAACACTGGGATTAGATGCAGGAGGCCTGTGGACGTCGTGTGCAGAGTGGGAACTCTCACGCGTAAGGCGGGAAAAAGTCTATGGAGGCTAGCAGTTGCAAAGTTACTGTTCTCGGGCGAACCCGACTAGGTGGGTCGAAAACAAGAGTGGATCCGAACACTTAGGGTGTTGGACTATGCTGGAGCACCGGAGTACTCAGGTTACCTAGCCCAGGGGCTGCGGCTGCATAGGGTTGAAGTTGCGTCGGAAACCCTCGTTGAAGATCCAGGAGCCTGAAGAAAGAAGTTGCTGGCAGGCGACCAGTGAAGAAGTTCGTGGTGATCCAAGCCTGGATCAGGGAAGAAGAAACCTGTAAGCAGAGGGGACCAAGTTCTGAATCACTAGCCAGTGATTTGAGTGGGCACCAGGATGGCACCGGACAAAGTCACCTCAGCCAGGTGAGTGGGCGCTGCTGGGCTCTGCAGTCTCTCGGACCAGGAGGCGTTGTCGGCGACCAGGATGGAGGTGCGAGCTGTCCCACGAAGGTTCTTGCTGTCGACGTCGCTGGACCCAGGATTGGGCAACAAGTCTTGGCAAATGCAAGGCCCACGCGGTGGACCTAAAATGGCGTCTTGAGTGGACCAGGAGGGTCCAGGGTGCTCCTCTTTTGGAGGGGAGCAAGGGCTAGTCTGGAGCAACCAGACCAGCAGTGGTTGTCGTCGTGGAGCGTCGTGAGGGGGCCACTAGCCAACGGGCAAGCGACCTGGACAACGCGGTTGGCAGCAAAGAGCAGAAGGGCCCCACGCAGATCTCGTGGATGCAGGGGGGCTGAACTTCGGTGCTGGAGCTGCTCAGGGTCGGGGCTTCTCTTACCCCAAAGCACTCTGTCGAGGGTCACTCGGTGGTCGTGCTGGACAAGCGTCGTGCAGTTCTGAAGATGGCCGGTCCCTCGAGGTCTCGTCGCACCCACGGATCACAGCTGGGCTGATGATGTAGGTTGAGGTCAGAGGTGCCAGGGAAGCCGGTTCTCGTCGTGCTGGAGCAGTCTTGATCCGAAGGAGAGACTGGCAACAAACCGCGATGCTTGGTTGGTGCCTGCTGCTGCAGGGTGACTACTCCTTAGTCACAAGGGAGAATCTTGGGAAGAAGTCTTGAGTTCCTTTCGTGGAAAGTAGTTTCAGGATTCAAAGATGATCTGATTTGGAAGGGGGCCAGTTCCTACCTTTATCCTGCAAAAAGGGGCTGGCACGCGACTAAGTCCTGCCCTATGGGTGGGACTAGGAGGGGGGTGGTTACACCCCTCTCCTTTGGCGGGCTTTCCCCAGATCAGGGGCTGGAGTGCCCCTGGGACTGGTTCCAGCCGGCCTATGCACAGTGAGCACCGGGGTGCCACTTGCAGTCACCTTCCTCTAAAGCCCTGCCTACCTAGAATACACAAAATCCTGTCTGGGACGGTGCTGGCACCGCCCCTGGCAGGAAACCCTTTGTCCTTGCCTCCTGGGCTGGGAGGACTCCCAGCAGCAGGAGGGCAGACTTGTGTCTCGGTGGCAGCATCCATTTTGTGGAGCTAAGGCTCTGTCTAACTTTAACCGGGGTTACAGGTCACATACATGTCGTGTCCCTCTAGAAGGGTGGAATGCTAACCCCGTCGCCAGAATTGGCGAGGGGTTAGTATTCCAATTTGTATGACACCTTACTCGACATGTTTTGATAAAGCGATACCAGAGTTGGCATATAACCGCGAGGATTATAATGCACTTAAGAGTATATGGTATGCGATATCATGGAAACGGCTAAGGGATGGATCCCGAAAGCCGCAGACAGGCTCAGCTCATGCCAGAGCACTATCTCACACGATTCCAAGCACTCTGCCTTCAGGATTGTCAAGGCCTGCCATAGGAGTGACTGATAGGAGATCTGTGTGTCCATTTTAGGGTTAGATATAGGTATACTATATCTAAAGCAAGGGGTGATTACACCACCTTGCCCCAGCTGTCAAGTAGCCAGTTGTGTCAGTTTTGGATGGCCAGCCAGGGGTGGCATAATACATGCTTCAGCCCCTGGTAGGCCCTGGGTACACCTATGCCCTGGATACCTAAGGTATACTGTACAGGGTCTGATAAGGTGACTCAGTATCCAATTGGATATGTACCTAGGGTACATGGAATCCATTTTAACAGAGAGAGCAGTGGGCCTGGGGTCCTGAATAGCAGGGCCCCAGGTCAACTAAGTCAGAAAACCAGCAAAACACCAGGCAAAAAGTTGGGGGCAACCATAGGCAGGGATCTACCTTCCTACACCAGGGATAAGGGAGAACACTGAGGAGAACTGCCCCAGGACCTGGCGGCAGTCCTTCTGTTGCTCCGGAGTCAAGGATGGGGAGAGGACCACTCCCTCCACCGATCCATCCTTCTCTTTGGAAGCAAAGAGGTCCAGGAGAGGTTCACTTTCCTCTTCCTCGGCCCCATCAGTTACCATCAGTAAGGTAAGCACAGACCTCTCATGGTGGGGTTTGAGGCGGTTGGCGTGTAGCACCCTGTGGGGCTGCCTGGGGGTTTTAAGGTCCACTAGGTAAGTGGCCTTGCCCTTCTTCTCCAATATCTCATAAGGGCCTGTCCAGCGATCCTGGAGGGCACTAAGCTCTCCAGGCTCCATGACCCACACCTTCTGTCCAGGTTTTAGCTCCACAGGGTGAGAATTCTGGTCGTACCATTCCTTCATTACCGCCTGGCTGGCCTCTAAGTTGTCAGAAGCTTGTTTCCACAACTTAGCCATTTGGCTACGGAAGGCCAGCATGTAGCTCACTACATCCTGGGGAAGCCTCCTTGGAGTCTTCTCCCACCCATCCTTCACTAAACTGAGAGGCCCCCTAACAGGGTGACCGTACAAAAGCTCGAAGGGGCTGAAACCCACCCCCTTCTGCGGTACCTCCCTGTAGGAAAACAGCAAACAGGGCAAGAGGATGTCCCACTTTTTCCTCAGGCCCTCAGGCAGACTCCTGATCATACCTTTTAGGGTCTTGTTAAATCTCTCCACGAGACCATTGGTTTGTGGGTGGTAAGGGGTGGAGAACTTATAAGTAACCCCACACTCCTTCCACATGGCTTGCATGTAGGCAGACATAAAGTTGGTACCCCTGTCGGACACCACCTCTTTGGGAAAACTCACTCTGGTAAAAATCCCCATCAGGGCCCGTGCCACTGCAGGTGCAGTGATGGTTCTCAGAGGAATAGCCTCTGGGTACCGGGTGGCGTTGTCCACCAGAACCAGGATAAACCTGTGACCAGAAGAAGTCGGTGGATCCATGGGCCCAACAATGTCGATGCCCACCCTCTCAAAGGGGGTGCTAACGACAGGCAGCGGTTCCAGGGGAGCCTTCAGCTTAGTCCCTGTTTTCCCACTAGCTTGGCAGGTCAGACAGGTCCTGCAGAATGTATCTGAGGAGATCCCAATCTGCGGCCAATAAAAATGTGGGACAAGCCTAGCAAAGGTCTTGTCTTGGCCCAAGTGTCCTGCCAATGGGATCTCATGAGCCAGTTGCAAAAGAAAGGCCCTGTAGCACTGGGGGACCACTAAGGCCCTTGATGACCCATGCACATGAGCCTTGGGCTCACTGTAAAGGAGCCCATCCTCCCAGTAAATATGATACTTCGCGGAGGCATTGCCTGCTGCTTGGACTTCGGCCTGTCGCCTCATGCCCTCAAGGGTAGGACACTCCTTCTGTGCCCGGCAAAACTCCTCCCTGGTGGGCCCTCCTTCCACCTGCCACCCTGCAGGGGTAGGTAGGTCCCCCAAGGGAGCAATGTCCCCCTCCGTGGACTCCGGTGCAACCTCCTCAGGTGCCCCATCCATCTCACGGGGTGACTGCCCCGGGGCGGGCTTCCCACGCCCTCGGGCTCCTCCCTTCTTAGCAGCTGGCTGGGCCATTTTCCAGGCTCCAGCCCTGGCTGACTCCCTTTCCGGGCAGCCATAGACCGTGTGGTAGCACAAATCCACTCCGGTAACCCCAGCATCTCCACATGCGCTTTGAGCTCTTCCTCCTTCCAGGCAGTATGCTCTAGGTCATTCCCTAACAGACAGTCCACTGGCATGGCAGGGCTCACAGCAACTCTTAAAAGGCCTGAAACCCCTCCCCACTCAAATGGAACCTGTGCTATGGGATAGTGACCCCCCCTGTTGTCAGCCATCACAACTGGATGGACTGCATCGGGAATTATTTGCTCTGGGGACACCAGCTGACTCCTTACCATAGTCATGCTGGCACCTATGTCCCTCAGGGCCTCCACCCCCGACCATTGAGGGTGACCCACTGCCTATACTTGGTAGTATTTGAGGGCACATGGACCTTGGGAACCATCTCACTGTCTCCCAGAGACACTAGGACAAGCCCTGCCCCCTCATTCCCATCATCTAGGGACAACTCCTCCCCAAGCGCTACACTAGCCACCCCGGGGTTTTTACCTCCAGTGGGCTGTGGTGCTCTCTTGCGACACTTGGGATCCCCCTTGTAGTGTCCAAGTTCACCACACTCATAGCACCGGACAATTCTGGGCTGCTGACCTTTGTCAGGATAAGTGGGCATCTGCTGGCCAGATTGGGGCTGGGACCCAGACCCTTTCCCTTGTGAATTATTTTGGGGGCCTTTGGGAAACTCTTTCTTTTTATCTCCCCCCTCTTTCTTCTGGTAGGAACCCTGACCACCCCTTTGGGAGTCCCCCCCAGAACCCTTGTTGGACACCCTGGTACTGACCCAGGTGTCCGCCTCCTCCGCAAGCTTCCTAGGATTGGTCAACTTGCGGTCAACCAGGTGTTGGCGCAGCTCTGGAAAACATTTCTCTAGAAGGTGCTCTCTTAAAAACAAGTCATACAACCCTTCATAGTCATGCACATTGCTGCCCCGCACCCAACCATCTAAAGCTTTACTAGCGTAGTCCAGGAAGTCTACCCAGTTCTGTGTGGGAAGTTTGTGGCTATTCCTAAACCTCTGCCTATACCTCTCAGGGGTAAGACCGAACCTCTTAAGCAATGCGGCTTTCATGACAGAATAGTTAGTCTGGTCTTCCTTCTCTAGGTAAAGGAGGGTGTCCCTAACATCTGGAGGTAGGTACTTATACAAACCACCCCCCCAATAACTCTCTGGGACCCCATGGGCTCTTAAAGATACCTCATAGGTGGCTAACCACTTATCAATATTATCCCCACCTTAAAACTGGCCATCACATCTTTAGGCATAAAGACCCTGGACTCACGTGAAGCTTCCATAGGTACGCTGCCACCATTCTTGTTGCTGTTGGCCCCTACTTCTAGGGCCCGGATTTCCAGTTCCTTCAGGCTGAGCTCATGGGCAAGTTCTTTTTCTCGCATAGCCAGTCGCTTGTTCTCGCGATCCTGCTCCATGGCCCACCTTTCTCTTTCCCGCTCTTTCTCCAGCTTGGCAAGCTCCAACTTGAGCTGTCTCTCCTCCCTCCTGTCCTCCAGGTCCTCTACGGACAGGCTCTTCACTGACACACTACTGCCTGCCCTGGAAGGTACCCTTGTACCTGGTAACAAATTACCATTTCCCGCCAAGTGCAGTAGGTCAAGGTTTCCTGTGGCGTCATGCTCTGGTCCTTGCTCGTCCCCATCTCCTTCTGAGTGGGCTGTTACCCATGCTCTCAAAGCTTTCTGAAGCTCTGCCTTCTTGGCGCTTCGCTTGAAGGGCACCCCTTTCTCCTCGCAGAACTCTTTGAGTTGCGCCACTGTGTAAACTTCCAGATTGGCCAGCTCGAATTCCATGTTGCTAGGTGGGGCCTCAGATGTTTGTAGAGAAAACCAAATGAGACTTAGGCAAAAGGACTTTTAAAAAGAGCAGCCAGTCAGGGAGAATAAAAAAAAATTCAAAAATGCCAATTGGAGAGGGTAGACAAAAATTCAGTAGAGTCAGGTGTAGGGTTGCGGTGTACACTGCGTCGCTGCGTGGTGTTACACAAGCACAAGTCCTATCCCACCGCTCGATCACCAATGTTAGAACCGGGGTCTCTAGTTGGCAGGGGTATGCACCCTAGTCCAAGTAGGGACCACCGCTTCCGACCTGGTAGCTTGGCGCAGAGCAGCAAAGGCGTAACTTCAGAGGCAATGTGTAAAGTATTTGTGCAACACACAACGGCGATGACACAGTAAAAACACTCACAAGAGGAACACCACACCAGTTTGGTATAAGAATAAGAATTTCTTTATCTAAAAACTATGCGAGAACCAAAAGCAGGTAAATCCAGCTCCAGGCAAGATCAATAATAAAAAGGATTCCAGTTTCCAAGCAAGATCAATAATCAATAAGAATGAATCCAGTTCCCAGGCCTGATCAATAATAAAAAGGATTCCAGTTTCCAAGCAAGATCAATAACCAATAAGAATGAATCAAGTTCCCAGGCCTGATCAAATCACCAAAAGCTCAGATGTGCCAAGGGCTCCTGCTGGTAATGTCTTTCTTACAGTGTCCTTGGATGGTAAAAGTTCACTTGAGGTAGGTTCTTATGGTCAAAATTCTCTGTGGGAAGGTTCTTAGGCCAAAGTTCCCTTGTAGCGTAATAAGTGTGCCTCTCATAGAAATTATGCTCCCAGCGTAGGAAGTGCGGCTGCCCAGGCGCTGCTGGTAATGCTAAAAAACTGCCCCAGTGTCAATTACCAAGTAATTATGCCCCCATAGGACGGTCAGTGAAGGACGGTTTCCAGCCAAGCACAAAGCTCACACTCCAGGTACCCGGCCAACCCGCACCCCACCCCCTCGCAGCAGCCTGGTTGCACTGAGGCGTTACCTGGGGTGGTGGTTGCGGGCGCGGGTGCGAGGCTCCTCTCCCCCTGGGGCCTTGGGCTCAGCAGGCGCTGCACGGTTGGGGGTCACAGCCACACAGCGCTCCTTTAGCACAGCGCTTAACAGTGCCTCCAAGTCCTGGGCAACGACGGAGCCTCCTGCCACACAGCGCTTCGCTTCTCAGCGCTACACAGCGCGCTCCGGTCCCAGTGGCGGTGACCTCAGGGCCAGTTTCAGTGGGCTTGCGCCAGAAGCAGAGGCAATCACAGAGCCCTGGGAGGATCACGGGGCAAGCAGTTCTGAGGGCTTGGTAGTTTGGTCTGCCCTGTTCCCATGATGCACTGGGCCAGGGACAGGCTAATTTGCATATAGCCAGGTTCTGAACTGGGATGGTGCAGTGAGCTAAAAAACGGTGATGGATCAAGCCCTGATCTGTTGACTGGGTAGGAGTGTTCTGATTAACTCAGATACTCTGTCCATCACCACCCCCTTTTGTAATTATTTTGGCCACCATGAGTGTGGAAGGGTGTGGAAAAGTAAATTTTGCCATGTTCTGTGTCCCTACGCCTCATCCATCATATGTTATGTGTGCATGACCAATATGCATATGTTATTCCCCATGTCCGATTAATGACGCAATTATAGTTGTGTCCTCCTCCAGTATGTTAAGTTTCCAGTCCTCGTGAATACTACGAATATCAGGCCTATGTAAAGTAATGTTGCCACGTTCCCCAGTGTGCACGTTATTCCATTATAAAGTCCCCGTTTTCTAGGCCTCAAAAGGGCCTGGACATCAGATTCAGCTCCTGTCTCCTGAAGCCTCGCTAAGGAGCGATACAGCCCCCACCTGTATCCTCGACCTTTCACTTACTTCCTGCCTCGCAGTGCCCGGTGCAGCTTGGCTCTGCCTCTGAGTCTGCCAAAAGTATGTTATAGTTCCAGTTATCAGTTCAGTCCTCCTTCTTTGCATTCCTAAGCTACTGAACTGCATCAATAGTTTCCGTCATTGTCTAGCCTTCTCGTCTCCATGTTAGAGAAATACTGTATTTACTGGTCATTTAATATTCTTCATCACGCACTACATGTAGAATAATGCATGGTCCAGTCTTAGAGTCAAGTTAGCTTTTCCCCTCATGACTTCTAGTTTATAGCAACATGTTCCCTAAACATCAGATACTAGATAGGGTTTAGGTACATGTCGCTCCGACCTTCCAGACTTTAGTCTCTGCTCCTAGCACAGAGTTCTGTCATCCTATTCCTATGCAGGTTGTCCTGATCCTGTCCTTATGCTGTAATAAACCTGCAGAAACTCCTACTACCTCGAATCTTGACTCTTATTTTATTGAGCTATCTGTTATGATATATGCCTAGTCAAAAATAGGGTATTATTTATTTATTTACCACATAATGGCGCCCGAATAGGGACTTGCCCTTTCCCCACGCGTCGGTGAAGCCACGCCGACCCCCTGACCCTCTGCAGTCGTGACGGAACCATACTGGCCAAGTGCAGATATTTCTGCTTCAAGTATCCCTCAGGCCCACGGAGGAGACGGAGGAGGCGGTCCAGCATCCAAACGAGACGGTGGAGGAACGCGGCGAGTCCCGACCAGAGCCCAAGCCGAGAGTCCAAGGTCCGAGGTATCCGGAGGCCCACCCGTAACTGAAGTCCGAAGTCCGAAGTTCGTCGCCATCAGTCCAGTCCAGTCCGAGGCTTTCCGTTCCGTGCTGCCCGGTGAGTACCATTGCTGGGGTAGTATCTAGACAGGACCAATCTAAATTGACTCCTGGTCCGTGGGTTGGTGGTACCCAGACTCACAAACGAAGTGTTCACCTAGGTGGATACGGGTCTTGATGCGTCCCTTTATGGGACCGGTATGTTCCGTACTGTTACAGCAGTGCATCCAGTAACTCTAGTCTGTTCCGTTCTCGAGAAAATTCTTGTATTTCTGTTCTCAGTATTCCAGGTAATATTCTGTTCGAACTGTTATGTTATGATATTGTTTAATGTATTTTCAATGTCGTGGTATGCCTGAATTGTTTTCCCAATTGTTATTGTTCTTTGTGTATTGTATTGTGTTCCGATTCAAGTTTACAATGCCGCTCTTTTCCAAGTTACGTCAGTTAAAAACTAGAAAGGGTTTATTAGAAGAAGCAGTTCCTGTTCCGCCGAGGGACAGTCCAGGTCATTTTATGTATCAGAAACATGGCATAAGTGCCATATTGTATCTAGATTTATGGGTAGAGTATACCAAACAGTTAGAAGAAAAGTATAGATGGCCTGTATCGGGTACATGGGATGCCGAATGTATCATGCGAGTAGAAGAAGCATTATGGAAAAAGAAAGCCAGACAGTCACAGAAAGATGCCATCGAGTTATGGCGTAAAGAAGCGCATAGAAGAACCGAAAAGGAAGTCAGAAGGTCAGAGTTAAGTAGAGAATCCCAAGAACGAGCCCAAGAAAGAGAATTAATCGAGATAGGTGAACAAGTCAAAGCCGAACAGTCAGACAGACAGAGGCATGCCCTTATTAAGGGTATGTATCCTCTTCTTGCCGAGGGCTTGCCAAAAGCGACCCCAGAGACATCCAGTAATTTCCCGCCACCATTAGTTCCGACCAAGCTACGTCACAAACAGACCGCAGCTGATATTTTTATTTCGTCCTATTTGGACGACACAGTCCCAGAATATGCAAATCCTGTTCGCGCTCCGCCAGTCCCTGTAAATCAGGCACTTCCCGCTCTTCCAGACACCGGAGTACCTGCTACGGTACCCCCGGTCCAGCCAGCATTTCAACTTCCCGCTCCGCCACGAAGAATGTCCGTCGATGATTCTAGTTTAGGGGCCGCAGGAGGAGGTCCTCCTCAAACCCCGCCGCCACACAAGCGTTTAACGTTAGCCGAATTACATGCACAAGCATCACAGCGTACGCCTAGGTATCAGTCTGTTGCAGAAATAAGAAAATCCCTTGCCGAATGTGTCTATGATCCAGTCCCAGGCGAGGATAATATGGTTTTATATTCGTTCCGCGTAAGAAAGGTGGCCGAGTATCTAGTCACCTTACCGAATATGAAAGAAGATCTAGACAGAATATATCGTTTCATCCGTACAGGGGATGATCCAGAAAGTATTCACGAAGCCATGTCTCAAAGGAAAGCCGAGATCCAGCTCATGATATTAAAGTTTCTGATTAATTGTCTAATAAGAGAACAAGATTACCCGTCTAAAGATTCTGCCGAAATGAGAATCCTGACAAGGTGGAGTGATAATATAGCCGAGGGTAAGCACAAGACCGTCGGTGCCATGGAAAGTATGTACAAGAAAATCCGTAAAGAAATAATAAAGATACACGAACAGCGTAAAGCAGCACAAGTAAGCGAGAAAGAAAGTACCTCTGATCCTGAAGAGGAAGACGACGAGAATTCTGCTAGAATAGCGTATGTAGGAAAATCTAGATTTCCAGATCGCCATTTACGCCTAGAACATAAGCCAGTTTTCCATCATTCAGTACCAGAACAAGGTTCCCTAGAACAAGTATTTCAAGCTACCGATCACATTCTGAGATCACGAATCGGTTACAGTGAGTTAAGTACTATGCATGAACAAGAACTAGTTCGATCAGCAGTCCGATGGATTACTGATTCTACCACTTTTCCAGACGAAATAGTGGCACAAATGTTTCTGAAATTGCCCCCAGCCGAGCAGCGACTGGTGGGTATGTATATGATCCAGCACCTCATTACTCTGTATGAGGGTCAACATTCTGATCCAGGTCCGTTACATGATATCCTGAACGAGTTACTCCAGTACAAATGGAGAGGTCTAGGTACCGATTTAATTAGTGTCATTCTAGAACAGCGTCATAAATATAGAACGTTCTTGAACCCGCATTTTGTTCATGTCTCACCCCCAGAAAGTAAATCATTCTACATAGACAGACAGAATCCGTTACGAGAAGTCCACCCAGTCAGAGGCACGGGTGGCGAAATGCAACGAGTGTTTGTATACACTCCAATATCAAAGATGGAACTTCTTGAAATGAAGAAATTAATTCCCTGTCATGACAAAGATCCAGCAGGGTTCCATAAAGAATTAAAAGACATGCTCCGTATGGGAGAATACACTTACCCAGATATCATTAAAATGTTAAAAGTTCTGCTACCCGCAGGGGTGTATGAAAAGCTAAAGGAAAAAGAATGGGAGGTGGGAGAGAAAAAGATCGATTGGACAGCTCTAGAAGCTGAAGACAAGGCACGAGTACCAGGTACCGGTCTTGGAGATAAATGTAAAGAGTTACCAGAATTATTAATACAAGTTTTACCCAGATTATTGACAACGAGAAAAGAAGACTGGGATGCAATCTCAGCCTGTAAACAGAAGCAAGATGAAGATATTAGTGATTTTTATTCTAGGTTTGAAAAATGTTTCAGTATCAACAGTGGCCTCAAGACAAGTAGTGAGTCATACCCTCACCTTTTCGTTACTAAATTAGTCGAGAATTCAAGTCCACAAATTAAAAATCGAGTTTTGAAAGTCGAAAGCACCTGGCAAGCAAATACTCCGTCCCAGATGCTCCAGATGCTTCAGTATCACCAGAATAGAATCAGGGAAGAGCAAGAACACGAGAGAAAACGTATGAAAGATACGAAAATGAAAGTGCTAGTTGCACAATCTGTTCCTCAAGACAGTCAGAAGAGGGGTCCGAATCAAGCCAGTCATCCTGCAGCTCCCGTTAAAGGGAACTGCAATTACTGTAAACAGCCAGGTCATTTTATAAATGAGTGTGCAGTTCTGAAACACAACATAGCTACTGGTAAGACTAAAGAAAGACCACGTCCGCCTAGACAAGAACAAGTTTCACAGATTCCTCAGTCACAGAATGCACCACAGACAGTTACAGTACCGCAGCCTATCGCTGCAACACAGCATGTTACATCGCAGATGTACCAGTATGCGCAGTCTGAGTATCCAGAGTACCAGCCAAATTCATGAAACAGCCTAGAGAGGGAGGTAGGCTTGCCTCTCATCGAGATACCTGTAGATCAAGAAGGTCCCTATGTTCACAGTCAAGTATTAGGGAAAGACAGAAAGTTTCTGATTGATACAGGGGCAAGTAGGACCACAATTAGTCATGCCGAAGTTCCAGGGGCTCCGCTCTCAGGCTCAAGAAATGTTTCCCTTGGATTTTCAGGAAAACCCATTGTAAATGAAATATCAAAGCCAGTTACTCTAGAAGTAGGTCCATTGTCCCGCACTACTGATCTGTTACTTACTAAGTCATGTCCAGAAAATCTATTAGGCATTAAGACACTGAAAGAATTAGGTGCCGTTATTTGCTGTTCCCCAGAGGGAATACGTCTGTTCCTACGTGACTTTAAGGGTCACTATGTATTACGAGATTTTGATTCAAGACTGTCTAAGGTTCCGCAGCATTTATGGGCGCAAGGTCCAACCGATGTAGGTTACATGCAAATCACACCCTATCGTGTGACTCTCAAACCAGGTGTAGTGTTACCACGAATTAGGCAGTATAGATTGCCACCTGAGGCTGTAGCAGCCTTATCCAAAATTATTGACGAGCTCATGGCACAAGGAGTAGTTGTAGAAACTGACTCCAATGTATGTAATTCTCCGATCATTCCAGTCATGAAACGTACTGATCCGAATGCACCCCCAGTATATCGATTAGTGATTGATTTACGAGAGCTTAATAAATGTATTATTCCTCAGTACCCAGTTGTCCCAGATATTTCTTCCCTGTTAACAGCTATTGATTCCGAAGCCATGTTCTTCACTGTCATAGACCTCAAGAACGCATTTTTTAGTGTTCCAATTCATCCAGACAGCCAGTTTCTTTTCGGATTCTGTTTAAATGGAAGGAGCTATATGTTCACACGCGCTCCTCAAGGTTTTACAGAAAGTCCTAGTATTTACAGTCAAGCACTCAAGAGACAACTAGACAACATTCACATGCCAACTGACACTACCCTGCTCCAGTATGTCGATGATCTACTGATCACAGCCCGTTCTGAACGTGCTTGCGAGCGAGCATCACTTACAGTCTTGTATTTCCTAGCCGAGATGGGGCACAAGGTGTCCCCTTCGAAGCTTCAATTCTGTGTCCAGCAAGTGGTATACTTAGGACACTTACTGTCCAAGAGGGGTAGGCAGTTGACACCCGACCGTATCCAGTTAATAGCGAGTCTTCCCCAGCCCAGAACCCAGAAGGAGGTACGTGCCTTTATCGGCCTCACTTCTTATTGTAGACAATGGATTCCTCAGTATGCATTTCTAGCCAAGCCACTGATACAGTTAACGACACAGGAGGCAGCCGTATCGACTGTCCTCCCTTGGACATCTGAACATACACTTAGTTTCAATGAGTTAAAGACAGCTTTATGCCAAGCTCCAGTTCTAGCTACACCGAACTACAGAAAAGCCTTTTACACTTTTCGTCACAGAACGTGAAGGTACAACATTATCTGTTCTCACACAAGATCAAGCAGGTCAATACAAGCCCTGTGCTTATTTTTCGAGCACACTAGATCCAGTCGCCCAGGCATTGCCTGCGTGCCTCAAGTCAGTTGCAGCCACAGCACTAGCTATCAGACAAAGTGATTCCATAGTTTTAGGACACTCCCTGACAGTACAAGTCCCACATTCCGTGGAAGTTCTTTTAAACCGAACACAAACTCAGCACTTGACAATTGCACGTTTAACAGGTTATGAATTGACACTGTTCCAGCCACACATAGATATTAGACGCTGCAACGTCCTGAATCCTGCTACACTGTTACCATCAGTTAATTCAAATCCTGACCCACATGACTGCGTGGAAGTAGTCAATATTACGACAAAGCCAAGACAAGACCTGACAGACATTCCGTTACCAGATCCTGACCTGACACTTTATGTGGATGGTTCATGTATGAGAACTAGTACAGGAGAACTAGTCGCCGCATATGCAGTGACTACTGACACTGAAGTTATTAAAACACACCGTATTGATACCCTGTCCGCTCAAGCAGCAGAGCTAGTTGCTCTGACACAAGCCTGTATACACGCCAAGAACCTGAAAGTTAATGTTTACACAGATTCACGTTACGCATTCGGAGTTGTACACGACTTCGGAGTGCTCTGGCAGGAGAGAGGTTTCATGACTTCTCATGGAACCAAGATTCAGCATGGTCTCCTTATCCAAGCTCTGTTAGATGCAATACATTTACCGACATCTATAGCTATCATGAAATGCAAAGCACATACGAAAGTTACTGACATTATTTCCCAAGGTAATGATCTAGCAGATCGCACAGCCAAGCTTACAGCACAGACTCCAGACATTCCAGTTAACCTGACACACACTCCAGATCCGACTACATGTATGACAATTAAGGACCCTACACAAGATGTCATAGATATCCAGTTACATGCTACTTCCGATGAAATCAAGAAATGGTCCGAACAAGGAGGGGTCCAGACAGATCAAGGATGGTTAACAAAGGGTAGAGCCACATGGTTTCTCCCCGACTCTATGGTTCAAGTCATTATTAATACCGCACATAGTCCAGCACATTTAGGAGAAAAAGCTATGTTAGACAGTATCCAGAACATTTGGTTCAACAAGCATTTACGAGCTGCAGCCAAGCAGAAAGTCCGTACCTGTATGATATGTTGTCAGTTTAATCCAGGTAAAAGTGTCCCGGTGGAACAAGGTGGTTTCCAGCCTCCTGACCACCCTTTTGAAGTCCTCCAGATGGATTATATTCAAATGGAGCGATGTCGAGGTTTCAAGTATGTTCTTGTAGTTGTATGCGCTTTGTCCAGATGGACAGAAGCATATCCAGTCCCAGATTACACAGCCGCGACCACTGCCAAACAGTTGGTTCGTGAATTCTTCCCTCGATATGGACTCCCTAGAGTCGTATATTCTGATAACGGTCAGCCATTCTCATCTGAACTCATGAAGCACGTTTCCCTTTTGTTAGGGTACCAGTGGAAGTTCCATTGTGTACGCCATCCTGAAGAAGCCGGTCTAGTCGAAAGACATAATCAGACCCTGAAAATCCGCATTGCAAAAGTCTGTAAAGAAAAAGGTGTGGACTGGCTAGTAGCTCTGCCAGTTGCTTTATTTTATATGCGCATGGTCGCACATTCCAGATCAGGTCTGTCCCCGTATGAGGTCGTTTTCGGCCGCCCCCCTAACATGTGGGGTACTCCTAGACCCCGAAGTATTACCGATGTTTCATGTAATATGTTGACAGATTACCTAGCTTCCTTGATGTCTGCCCTCAACTCATGTCGTTCACAGGTTGCCGCCGCCTTTCCAGACAATACCGAGGTGGCACCGCATGAAATCGTTCCAGGTTCCCTTGTGATGGTCCGGAATTTTGACAGATCAAGTCCGCTGGAACCTCGTTGGAAGGAGCCACGTCAGGTCCTCTTGACCACCCGTACTGCCGTCAAGCTGGAAGGCAGGAAGGGGTGGGTCCACCTTTCTCATGTAAAACTTTTCAATGGATTGAAACCCGTTTCTAAAAACATTTCCAAGGAGTCCCAGGATTTTAAAGACTGCCAAGACATTGTTTTAAAGGACTGTCCCGCAAAAGACATTGTTACAACCCCTTCCCTGTTAGAGAAAACTCCGCAGCAGGAGTATAAGTTAAAGTTAAGGTCTAGTAAATTAAGTCAGTCAGTTTGATTGTATAAGTCCTCCCCTAGGTGAAACGGTTAGACTGTTTCTGACATGTATAAAATAGACCCCCATAGTGAGAGAGTCAGTCAAAGCTCAATTCAATGTATCGTTTTTCTAAGCTTCATATTATTCATCAGCATTATGATTTCTTGCATCAGCTATGCATTTTTCCTGTATTTTCCAGTTCCTCATGTAAATAAGTCTGCTAATGTTACAGTAGAGCATACGTTTAGTGATCTGCCTCCTCACGAATATGCTTACCGCCTCGCTATGCGTAACAATTCATTTATCCGTATGTTACATTACTCACACCAGACCAGCAATGCCACTAATTGTTGGGTGTGTGGTCGACTCCCCCCTTTCCAGACCTCGAAGGGAGTTCTGCCACTGTTTCCTTATCCATTCTCACACAATGGTTCATGTGGAGCATGGTCCACGTTAACGTCATCCTTAACAGATATGTCTTTTCTTAACAGTACATGTTTTCCAGACAAGCAAGGTCTCCCTCACCGAACAGGTTTAGATCTAGAAAATGAAGTGTATAATTTAGGTAATTATTCGTCGAATTTCATGGTCCTGAATGTTCAGTCTGATACTACTCCAGACTCACCTGCTATTTCAGTACTACCCGTCAAAGGCGAATTATGTGTCCATAGTCATGGTTCTGTACACGTAGGACATAGTGATTGTACTACTATTATCCAGTATAGTGACAGTGGGAAATCTATTTTCAAAGCTTCACGTCATTCATATTTTGTTTGTGGTCAAACCGCATATGTTCGTCTGCCCCTCAATTGGGAGGGAACCTGTTACATTGCCTTCCTACTGCCACCTGTTTTTCTAGCCCCACCTGACTACCATAGGAATTCCTTCCTAGTACATACTAGACACAAGAGAAACCTCCCGATTGTCGATTATACTGAAACTGCCGCAGAACAATTCATTGATATAGATAAAGGTGTGTTCCCTTATTTAGGTACAGTTGTAAACAGTAAGCTAATCCGTAGGTTAACAAGAACCCTTGAAGCAGTAGTAGATGAGACTGCCTCCGCTCTAGGTAACTTAACCGAAGAGCAATCCTTTATGAGAATGGTTGTGCTCCAGAATCGTCTCGTCCTTGACGTCATACTGGCCGATAGGGGCGGGGCCTGTAGACTCATCGGATCTAGTTGTTGCATTTTCATTCCTAATAACGCGCCGTCTGTTTATTCAGCTATAACCAGACTTCATAAAATTGCCCATCTGTTACACCAAGATCCAGGCACCTGGACATGGTCCGGTTGGTTCTGGAATATAATTTCCGCCTGGGGATGGAAAGTCCTGTCCTTTCTAGGTATTGCAGTAGCGATCATATTCAGCTGCTGCCTCTGTATACAATGTGGCCCTGCGATTTGCGGCATTTGTGCTACCTCTTGTATTCCTAGTCCCAAGCCCCGTCCTAAATCCCGTTCCAAGACAATTCGAGACGAGCAAATGATACTGTATGAAATGATAGATGGTATCATGAATATTGATGTTTCCTGATGGAAACGTAGTGACAAGGAGGGAATGTGGAAAAGTAAATTTTGCCATGTTCTGTGTCCCTACGCCTCATCCATCATATGTTATGTGTGCATGACCAATATGCATATGTTATTCCCCATGTCCGATTAATGACGCAATTATAGTTGTGTCCTCCTCCAGTATGTTAAGTTTCCAGTCCTCGTGAATACTACGAATATCAGGCCTATGTAAAGTAATGTTGCCACGTTCCCCAGTGTGCACGTTATTCCATTATAAAGTCCCCGTTTTCTAGGCCTCAAAAGGGCCTGGACATCAGATTCAGCTCCTGTCTCCTGAAGCCTCGCTAAGGAGCGATACAGCCCCCACCTGTATCCTCGACCTTTCACTTACTTCCTGCCTCGCAGTGCCCGGTGCAGCTTGGCTCTGCCTCTGAGTCTGCCAAAAGTATGTTATAGTTCCAGTTATCAGTTCAGTCCTCCTTCTTTGCATTCCTAAGCTACTGAACTGCATCAATAGTTTCCGTCATTGTCTAGCCTTCTCGTCTCCATGTTAGAGAAATACTGTATTTACTGGTCATTTAATATTCTTCATCACGCACTACATGTAGAATAATGCATGGTCCAGTCTTAGAGTCAAGTTAGCTTTTCCCCTCATGACTTCTAGTTTATAGCAACATGTTCCCTAAACATCAGATACTAGATAGGGTTTAGGTACATGTCGCTCCGACCTTCCAGACTTTAGTCTCTGCTCCTAGCACAGAGTTCATAGCCCCCAGCTTCTCCTCGTAATACGTCATTGCCAGTTTACGCGCACCACCAGGTTAGAGGTCCCGGTTCCTTAGGTAGCCCCCTCCAATGTTTCCGCCCCATTCATGACATATTCTGTTACGTCTGCACCACATGTCTATGTATACGCCCAGTTACACCTACTTTTCTGTTATCTTTCGCGACTGCTACGCGTCACACCTTCTGCTCCACCCACTGCTACGCCTACTGCAATGTAATGCTATGTGTTCGCGCTATGTATATATGCCCGTGTATTGTTATTAAAAGTTAGCGCGCTCATCCCAGACCCAGCCCCGGCAGCTGCCGGGCCCTGTCATCCTATTCCTATGCAGGTTGTCCTGATCCTGTCCTTATGCTGTAATAAACCTGCAGAAACTCCTACTACCTCGAATCTTGACTCTTATTTTATTGAGCTATCTGTTATGATATATGCCTAGTCAAAAATAGGGTATTATTTATTTATTTACCACAAGGGTATGCTCAGACATGAGTCCCTTGCTCATTGCACCATCAGGATTCAAGCAAGCCGGGCCGAAGACGGCTGTAATGCCAGAAACCGGTCCCCGGAAGCTTGTTTCCTTTCCAGTGAAGAATTGGCTTGGTAGTTTGGTCTGCCCTGTTCCCATGATGCACTGGGCCAGGGACAGGCTAATTTGCATATAGCCAGGTTCTGAACTGGGATGGTGCAGTGAGCTAAAAAACGGTGATGGATCAAGCCCTGATCTGTTGACTGGGTAGGAGTGTTCTGATTAACTCAGATACACTGTCCATCACCACCCCCTTTTTGTAATTGTTCTGAGGGCAGGCACAGCGTTGCAGGGCAAATCTTGAGAGTGTTGTTGCTGTTCCAAAGGGCAGTCTTTAAAACGCTGTGGTCCAAGGACAGGTAGTATCCTTTAGCTTAAAAAGGGTGCAGTCCCAAAAAGGCAATCTTTAAAAGGTTGAAGACTCTTTAAAATGCTATTCAAAGAAAAGTAGTTCCTTTGGGATGTTGTGGAGACACTCTGGTGGTGATGTTGCAGTCTCCCATGCAGGGCAGGATCAGCAGACAGTAGGGCAGCTCAGCAGGTTGTGGGGCAGCAGTTCCTTGGAGCAGTCAGCCTCCTTCCCAGTGGCAATCCTCTTGCGCAGCAGTCCTCACTCCAGCAGGGATTCTTCCAGGTCCAGCAGTGTAACAAGAATGTGAGGCCAGGACCCTCCCTTATATATCTTTTTAGTCTAGGGGCTAGAAAGTGGTGGAAGTCTCTGGAAGGGTCTGGGGGCAGGGGCTTCTGGAAGAGTCCAGGTAGTTCTGGTATGTTCCCTGCCGTCCCTGACCTAGCTGTCACAGTGACGAGAGACAGGCCGTTAAGGCTACAGTGGGCAGCCCATCACAGCTCATCCCAGGGAAGAAGGTGTGAATCACCACTCCCACCTCCCAACCCAGGCAGGCTATCAGTACGCAGAGGGGAGGGGGGAGTCTGCAGCCTAATCTAAGTGTAGGCAGGAAAAGGTCCCCTTTATAAAAGTGGGATCCCTAGCGTAGTAATGCCCAAACCCTATATATCATTGGAAAGGGTTCCCCGCCCCGAGTCCAACAAGACCAAACATGATAGACTTATTAGGTCCCTGTCAGAAGTTATTCCATAAGGGGAGGTTCCCAATGTTAGCCTATTGGAGGATTAAACCTTACTGCGGTAGCAGTGGCTTGTGGCAGATATGCCAGCCTCACAAGGTTTTAGGGAAGAGCACCTGCACCTCAGCACTGTTTAGCAGTGGTGAGGCGCCCAGAGTCCTAAGTCCAACAAAATATAGGATAAAAATGGGAGGCAAAAAGGGCAAAAATGTAGGGGAGACCACCCTAAGGCTGACAGGTCTAACACCCATGCTACATAACGCACCAAGGCTTTGAGACAAGGTGAGTCATTAAATGAATTAAACCGTGTCCTGACTGGTTACCAGTTACCTCTTCCCTAGAAGCCAATAGAATTGGAAGCTGGAACTCTTGGCACACTATACATGTCCACTGACTTAACTTTAGTGGAACCCATTTTTTTTGTATATTTATTTATATTTGTTTATCTGTATGAAAACAACTGAGTAACATGCCTACATTATCGTGACCGCTACAAAACACTGAGTCAGCAATAGTGATCACAATTCCCACTGACTCCCTCTCCGCTCCGGGTACTGTGTTGAGTTCACAAATATCCATCAATAGTTCTCCAAATTCTCCCTTCCGCATATTAAGGGTTCACGGGACCACTACCTCCCTGTGTTTACCATTGTTCCCACTACTTTCATCCTACAATTTCCTCCCATCCTCCCCATATTTTCTCAAATGGTTCTGACACCCACGTGCTTTGTAAAAAAAAAATACCCATCACATTACAGAATACCATTCCAGTTTCCCAGTTACAGTGTGCTGAGGGGGAAGGGGGGGGCCTGAACCCCATCTCTGGGTGATATCCCGTTTTGTTTTTATTTTATTTATGCGATTTTATATAGCGCACACTTTACCCGAAGGTGTCAGAGCGCTTTACATAAGAACCAGTTGAGAAACATAAGGACTTAGGATTAAATGCGTTACATAAAGGATACAAACTGAAAACATTGCAAATGTACAAGATGTAAAGTCACACAAGGAGGAGATACAAATGGATATACTCTAAGAGTCACATAGGAATGGTAGACAGTACACAGGTCTACTGCATATACTAGTGATTAGAGTTATCTCTATATACATAGGGAAGGGATATGACTGGATATACTCTAAGAGTCACATAGGAATGGTAGGTAGTACAAAGGTCAACCGCATATACTAGTGATTAGAGTTTTCTGTATATACATAGGGAAGGGATACAAATGGATATACTCTAAGAGTCACATAGGAATGGTAGATGGTACAAAGGTCTACTGCCTATACTAGTGATTAGAGTTATCCCTATATACATAAATATACAAACATAGTAGATTTCCTCAGGCAGAGTTCCATTAAGTGGGGTCGGAGGGGGGCGTAGTCACAACACCAAGGGAGGGTGGGAGGGATTCGAGGGTATGGAGAAAAGACAAAACAGAGAGGGGAAGAAACATTTGAGGATCCTCAAGGGGGAAAAGAGGGAAAAGGGTAAAAAGACGAGGGAATGGACAAGATGACGGGTCGGGGACCAGGGAAAAAACGGCAGAGAACAGCAGCAAAATAGCGGGCAGGACAAAGGGAAAAGTAAAGAAGTCCATGAGAGACTGTGGTCCACAATTGCAATGCCTCAGGAGTTTCCCGTACCGGGAGCTGTAATTGTGGTCATACGATTCTCCAAAGCGTCTTATAGGAGTGCCCTGTCCGGCCTGATGCCTGCTTGTAAGGGTGCTTGTAAAGGTTCAGCAACCAGCCGCTGGCAAATTCACAAATTGACATTTAGGGTAATCCGCAGCCAGACAGTTCGGGGCAGTCGCTATCTTGCTCACCGGTGTTTGCAACCGAAAACTCCAATTTCGGGGCCAGCTACACCAGTTAGGGCAGTGATATTTGTGACTAAACACCCCATAATAATCAGCCGTTTTTGATATCTCGAGTGTTCAGTTGGTTCCCACACCCCCAGGAGTGCCTGCTTTGGCGTTACTTCCAATGGTAACCCTGTGGCTGCCTCCAATGATGTTCCTACAGCCTCCCAAAATGAATGAATGCAGCATCAACTTCAGAGTGTACGCACAAAGGTGCCCTCCAACCCACATCCCCAAAGGCAGCATGCAGTGTCCGCTATGCCTATCTTACGCAACAGGGAGCACGAGTAGAACACCCTGTGTAGAACCTTTATTTGAATCAATCGAAAATGTGCATTAATTTCCACCTGTGCAGGAAACTCCAGCACCTCCTGCTGATTTTCGCCCTCCAGTACCCCCAGGTCCTGTTCCTATTTACCTTGCAGGGTCGTTAGGGTGGGCTATGTATTTCTCATTAGTGTGCCATAAGTTAGTGAAATTAATTTCTTGTCCACTCGCCCATCTAAGAGTCTGGCCTCCAGTGGGAAGTTCTCCTGTGTGTCCTCTATCAGCACACATTCCTTAAGGGCATGACACAATCTGCCATAGTTTAGCCACTGTTTTTTTTTGTAAAGTGTTTTTATTGTTGCACCAATATTCCAATCATCTACATACATCCAGTAGCAAATTACATTACAATGTTTCCTTCATGTATTTTAAAGCATAAATAATAAAGTAGTGTAATTTTCCATTTTTATTTCTGTCTCTTCTTTACACAATGAACATTCATAAAATCCTCCCCCCTCCCTCCCGCAGCACTTACTGAACACATCATTCTTAACGTTCCTGGTAATGCCTCATGTCTTTATAACCTTATGCTTATCTTAACTGTCAGTCTCCTACCCTTACATTGCGTATGATGCATATCATGATATCAAGTTCCGCATCCCGTCCTGCGAGTGAACCAGGAACTCGTTTATCGTGAGCAATAATGGAGTATCTGATGACATTGGGCTCGGGCACAGAGCCCATACTCATTTGTCTATTACGAGTGCCTACTCAAAGTGCGCTGTAGCGCATGTTTCAAACTCCGATAGTATTGAGTTCCAATCTAGTGAGATGTGCGTTTTTCGAAGGCCCCTAAGTTCCTCTCTCTGCAGTTCCAACCCTTCCGCTTTCCCCCATCTCATTACCTCTCCGTGCCAGTTTTCGATGTCCGGTGGCCTAGATGATTTCCATCTCATCGCTATTGCTCACTTAGCTAACAGCAGCGCTAGGTCTACAAATCTAGTAGTAACACTTCTTTTCTTTTCTTTGTAACCCAGACCCAGGACACCGAACAGCAGGGACGTGTAAGGTCTGTTCGATGCTACAGCTGCCAAAATCTCATCTACCGTTACCCAGTAATACCCGAGCCTGGGACAGTCCCAGAACATATGTAATAGGCCTGCATCTTCTGTGCTACATCTAGGGCAGATATTCGCCGACTCCGGGAACATTGCATGTAGTCTGTGTGGGGTCAGGTACGCCATGTGGACTATAATTAACTGAATGAATTTGAACTTCGGGTTGCGTGCTACTTTTTTTGGGGTATTTCAGTACCTTTTCCCATTCTCTGTCCCCGAGAGCTCTGCCGGCGTCTACCTCCGAGCGGGTCCGGAGGGGCTGCAGTGACACCGCTCTGCCCAATCGGATGCCGCTGGTCAGCCACTTCGTCAGGTGACTACCCGTCCCCATAAGGTATCGCATAGTGATCAACGTGTTTGTAACTGGTTCCTTTCCGTCCCGCGCCCAATTTGTGTTTATGTAATGTGTTATTTGCACGTGAGTGAGGAAAAGCGCCCTTGGGGTCTGGTGTAACCCAGTGAAATCTTAGTTTAGCCACTGTTTGTCTGACATTTGATAGTCCTTCCTCAAGTGAGCAAAGTGACCACTCCTTTTGCGTCCCATACATCTGCCAGGGTAGATAGACCAACTGCATGCCAATCCTGAAACCCTTGCATTGCCGTCACCGACCGAAGCCTCGAGCCCTCCCATAGTAGTGTTTTAGGAGTCAGTCGGTGCTGCCAGCCCATGTCCCTGGTTAAAGTTTTCAAGGTATGCACTACTATCTGTGTCGTAGGACACATTACTGATGGTGTTTTGCTCCCATACAGTGGGTCTAAACAACTGTACACTCCCATTGTCGCCCTGTGTTGTTTAAACACCTTGTCCTCCCAGTGTGTGTAAGCCCAGTCATTCACCACACTCAGCTGTGCGGCCTCATAATATTTTCGTATGTTTGGCAAAGCAATAACTCCCTCATATTTAAACCATTGGAGAACTCTCAAGGCTATCCGAAGCTGCCCCCCCCCACGTCCAGAGCAGAGTTCGGATCAATGTGTCTAGCCTGATGAAGAAACCTTCTTGTATCATGTAAGGGATGTTTTGAAGAATATTTCAAAGCCTCGGGAGCGCCACCGTTTGGAGCATTGCCGTTCTACCCAATAGTGAAATCGGTAGTGATTTCCAATGCTTTACGTCTAGTTCAAAACTTTCAAGTTGGGGTTCGAGGTTGGCCCCAAGTATCCGAATTGTGACGTTTCAATCCTCAGTAGTATGGGAAGAGTGCCCTCCCATTGATGTCCCTCCATGAGGAAGAGTGACTTGTCCTGAAAAACCAGAATACACCCCAAAAATGCAAAATGTCTCCCCCAGTTTTGCCAGGGATTGGTTGGCTTTCATCAGATACAGTAAAATATCATCTGCACAGAGTGAAATAACTTCATCCACTCCCCCTCCTCCAGGCCATCCATAGCCAGTGCAAACAGTGTGAGCGAGAGCGGGCACCCCTGCCTTGTGTTACTGCGTATGTTGAATTCCCTTTATATGTGACTGTTACCTCTCACTCGTGCTTTAGGGCAGTTGTATAGAAGTGTAACCCAGGTAACAAATTTGGGGCCAAATCCCATTGTAGTCATAACCCGGAAAAGATAAGTCGAGTCGAATGCCTTATTGGCATCTAGTGAGGGAATCACTTTCTCCATCGGTGAATTAGGGGCAACCGCTAGGCTATTATGCAACCTCCTCGAATTCAGTTTAGTAGAACGGGCCTGTATAAACCCGTTTTGACCTGGGTGAGCCAGCTCCTGCATTTCCCCCCTCACCCCCCTATACCTATCTGCTAGGAGTTTGGCCAGTATCTTCACGTTGGCGTTTAGCAGGGATATGGGCCTGTATGAGTCATGCCTGTACGAAGGTTTATCTGCCTTCAGAATCAAAACGACCATTGCTGTGCGGATGCCATCTGGCAGTTTCCCATCATGGAGTGCCTGTTTATACACCTCATGAAGCGGAGTCACTGGCCGACTCCGTAAGTAGCTCAAACAGGAAACCATTCAGTCCCGGCCCTTCCCGGATTGAATGTGACTCATTGCAATGGAGACCTCGTCAACCGTGACGTCCTTCTCATCTACCCTGCCGCTTCCAGCTTTCTCACTGGACATTCTCATAAGTCTAGCACCCAGTGTTGAAGGGCACATAGGTGTGATGTATAAAAATACTCCAGATATCTAGCTAATTCCTCTGCAATTTTATCACTCCCATGTATCACCTTTCTGAAGGCTGATCTCAACTCCCGAACTACCATGCCCTTCCTCTCCTTGCGTCCGAGCCACACTAACATTTTGCCTGTCTTATCCCCCCCCCTTGTAGATGCACTTTTGTTTTACCAAGTCGGATGTGCGGGCCTCATGCTTGGCTATCGCCTGGTACTCTGCTCTTTTGAGTTCCATAACCTTTTTGCCTGAAGTGGTCGGGTCGGAGTGAGCTACTTATTTGAATCTTGGACTCGCACCGTGAAGCAGGCGGTCAGGGATGAACATAGAGCATTGCCACTATTAGTTATCACTTATCACAGGGGTCGGCGGTGTTGCAACAGTGTGTGTTGGTTGAGTTTCAGCATGATAGAATGTAAATGAGCCCAGAGTTATTTTGCATGTGATGCATTGGTGGCCATGAGCACAACAGTACGACACAGCATGAGCACCACAGTAAACACTAAGCACATAAAAAAGAACCAGGGATTTTGAACCCTTCTCATTATTGGGAGAAGTGCATAGTGTGTGGATGACTGGCAAGCCATATGAACCAATAATAACAATGGCAAAACAAACCATTAGGGTTGTACATATAGAAATGATAGTTGACAGAGAAACCTTGAACGTTGTTGGACCTGGCCCTTTTGGCAGGTTCACCCCGAAACTTTTTGCTTTTTCCTAGCCTGTTTCTGTGACCTGGTGTTGGTGATATTAGGCCTTTGCGCACTTTTTCACTGTGGTACAGTGTAAAGTGCGTGTGCTCTTTGTGTATGTGTGGTGAGTGACCTGCCCTCCCATAGGAATGAATGGGGAATATGTATGCCCATGGTAGTTCCTGATGTGTGGGGAGTGCAGGGTCGAGTTTGGTATGTACGAACTCGTGAGATTGAATGCTGCGCAATGGTATATGCGGCATGATTGTGTCTAGTCTAGAAGTGCCAATTTTAGAAGTTGGCATATTTGTGTAGTCTGTGGCTGGTGTGTGATTGGCTGGAGCCTGGCCCCAGGAGTGAGCCTGGGCCTGCTTGTGGATTGTCTGTCTAGTTTGGGTGACAGGGGCTACAGAGCCCCCAGGAGGTTGTCTGAGCCAGCCCGTGGATGAAAGGCTGCATCTGCTGCCAGGGAAGTGGGAGGAGATAGCACCTGGGAGTGAATAGGGCTGTGCCTGCCTGACCACAATGCTGGCTCCACCTCCCGCTGGGCGACTGTCACCTCTGTCCCTGATACTGAAAGAAAGAAGGAAGCCAGGAAGCCCAAGGGCTCCAGCAACACCCAAGAACTGGTTTAGACCGGGCTCAGGGCCCACTTGCACAAAGACTTCAAAGGACTTCAAAGACTTTTAGGGGTATAAGAGAAGGACCCCTGACAACAGAAAATTAGATTCTACAATCAAGAGGAACCTCTGCTGGAAGAAGGAATGCTGGAGAACTGAAGGAAGATTGCCTTGCTGTGTGCTCTAAGGGCTGACCTGTTCTGCTGTCTAACTGAAGCTGAGAAGAAGAAAGGGACTTTGCTGTGTGTTGTGACCCTGCCTGCTTGAACCAAAAGAGACTTTGCTGTGTGCTGTGTCTCTGAATCTGCAAGGGCCTGAGTAGAGCTGGCCTCCTGTTTTGCAACCCAGGAACAGAAAGGTTGCTATAGACTAAAAGACTCTGCAGTGCCCCTCCCTCCTGAAGCTGCTGTGTGCCATCAAGATCGTGGGCTGTCTCACAGAGTGTCTGCCGTTTGCCCTGTGTAGCGCGCTGGCTGCTCTCTGACCCGAGTGAGAGTGCCGCGCTGGTACCGGCTGCCGTGTTGGGGGATCGACGTGCTCATCGGCACGTGTGTGGTGGTGGCCGTGAGATCGTGGGCGTCCCCAGAGCCACATAATCCTCTGCAAGGATTTGCTGCTTCGAGATCGGCCTGTTAGCCCTGGGCGCGATTTAATAATCTGCCCGCATCTCACCGCCGCGGCCCGGGGGCCTGAAATTGGCCAAGAGCTGTGGTTCGCATCCCCAGAGCCGCGGAGAAAGCACCGGAGGGGCCGCGCATTGATTGGCTGCCACAGAGGGTTTGCCGGTAGGAGCCGTGCTCTGATTGGCTGTTGACCGAAGGCTGGCCGTGAGGCGCCGCGCTCCGGTTGGCTGATACCCCCGCAGAAGTGTCTACGTCACGGAGGGCTCGTCAGAGCGCCGCGCTGTGATTGGCGGGCTGCGGTAAGCTCGGCGTGTGGAGCGGCCTGCTGATTGCTCCGTTGTGAAGAACGCCGTGTCGTCAAGGAGGGCTCGCCAGAGGAGCCGCGACCGGATCGGTCTAAGCAAGGCGTCACCGCCGGGAGATACCGGGAGCCTCGCCGAAGCCAGGAAACAACGAAGAAGCCGCAGCGATCACCCCCGGCCTGTCGCCTCCGTGTTAGCAAGGCATTTGAGCCTTCTGCCGCTCGCTGTCGTATCAGGAGCAGGCAGGGAGCTAGCGGGTTCAGCAAAGGCCAGAGGGGGAGTCCGTGTGATCCGAGTGCCTAACAAGGAAGGAGCGCTTCATCGGAATAGCGCTAGGCACGGCCTCATGATCGTTTGATAAGCGACCATAACCTACAAACATATTCTTTGATAATTGCTTTTAAGAGAGACTTGAGACTATTCTTTTTATACTAGGAACTTGATAATACCAGTGCAGACGAGCCAGAGAGGCTCATGGGGGCATATTTGTTTTAGAGCCTGTGTGGCTCCAACGTTTGACTATGTGTAGTGTCAGAGCCTGTGTGGCTCCAACGTTCTGCGCAGGGTTGCCCAGAGCCTGTGTGGCTCCTACATTTTGGTGCAGTTCTGTCCTAGGGCCAGTGAGGGCCCTGTCGCAGTTTTGATGATTCTCAGCTACCCAGCAATTAGTGGGCAGCTGCACCGTTTAGGTCTTGTGATGTTCCCAGGTGCCCAGCAAGTAGTGGGCACCTGCACCGTTTAGGCCCTGATATTGAGACACAGGGCGTGCTAGCCCCAACAAGGCCAGTTGGCCTAGGGACTGCCACAAGTAGTGGCTAATGTGAGTTTTGCGCAATGTGACGTGGTGCTAGGAAATGTAATGCATGTGAAAGGATTACGCACCTTGATCTTACACCTCTGAATGTTTTGGGCATCATGTGCTTTTGCGCTATTGAGTTGTGTCCTGACACCTCTGAATGTTTTTAGACATCATGTGTCTTCGTTGTTCTTGCACCTCTGAATGTGTTTTAGATGCATCATGTGCCTGGTTCCTACACCGCTGAATGTTGTGATGCATCAGGTGTAATGTGTTCTTGCTGATATCCCTAATTGTATTGTGATACTTAGGGGGTTGTTCTTTTTAGTACAGAGGGTCCTAGTGAGGTCCTGGTTCGCTGCGTGACATTCTCCTAAGGTGGTTAGGGTTGCGTAGGTGGTACTTACCTGTTACCAGTAGTTACTGGTTGTGGTTTATATTTGCTAATTTGTGCTACAGTGATTTTATATCCTATATTCTATTTCTAAAAGTGTTGATTCTGACAGTAGCCCATGTGGCACTGTCTTGTAAATAATCCCTTATGAATTTTGCCCGTGCCACTTGGCACAATGTACATGTGTGATTTCTATTTGATGTGATTTTGACAATACAGAAGTTATTTTCATATAACCTTGTGTGGAGTTCCTTTTGTGGTGTGCCTAGGATGTTGTTGCTGTTGTGTGCTGGCGCAAATGCTTTACACATTGCCTCCGAGTTTAGCCTTACTGCTCGTGCCAAGCTACCAAGGGGGTGAGCAGGGGTTATCTTGGCGTGTGACTCCCATGCCCTGACTAGAATGGTGGTTTCTTCCTGGCTTTGGCGTCAGCCCTAGCCTACCAGAAATAGCCAGTTTTAACAGTTGTCTTTTTTGTTATATTTTCTTTTTCAGAATTACTCCTGAAGAAGGGATCAAGGGCCAGATGTACGACGTGATTTTGCATGCGCAAACGGGTTTGCAAACCCGTTTCGCATGCAAAATCACTGCTGGCATGTACAATTCCTAAATAGCGAGTCGCAATTTATTTGCGACTCGCTATTTAGGAATTGCAAGTCGCAGTTAGGAAGGGGCGTTCATAATTGCGTCTGCAATTCAATGTACAAATGTTTTGTGACCGCAATTGCGGTCGCAAAACACTTGCAAATTACTATCCTCTTCAAGAGGGTGGTAATGCGGTCGCAAAAAGAGAAGGGGTCCCCAGGGAACCCCTTCACCTTTGGAAACACAGTGGAAATTATTTTTTAAGGGAAGGCAGTGGTCCCAGGGACCACTGCCTGCCCTTAAAGAATGAAACAAAAACATTTCACTTTTTCTTTTTTAAACGCATCCCGTTTTCCTTTAAGGAAAACGGACTACATTGAAGAACAAGCATTTGCAATGCAATAGGTCTCGCATTAGGAAAGTTTGAGCTATTGGTATTGTAAATGACAAATATTTCATTTATGTGTTGGTTTTGAAAATAGCAAAATTAATAGCTTTGTCATTTACAATGCCAATAGTTGTAAGTTTCGCAAATGTGACACCTATAGCATTTGTAATGCGATATGTGTTGTATTTACGTGCCTTAGATTGTACATAATAGTGTGCACATTCTTTCAGAAAGACATGCTCCAATATAACTCAAAGTAAACTTGAGCATTATCTCAACAAGAGAGGGGCATACAATAGACCTGCCTAGTGCCATATATCCACTAATGGCGCTATATAAATAGAACTAATATCTGTATTAGGCATGCTTGTAAATTTTATAATAGCTCACAAAACAAAGGAGTGCTATGTGACACCTTCAGACTCATTCTAGCACTTTGAAGTTTTGTATTTTCCGTTGCAGGAATAGGCCTTTAAAAACATGTTCTATTGGGTTAAAGAAAACAGGACTGTCTGCATGTGTCTCACCTGTCAGGGAGCACTTGACATCAATGCAGAAAGAGGCATGAGGCAGCAGAAAGAAGGACTGCAAAAGAAGCTTGGAGAGCGGGGAAGAAAGCAATGCAAAGAAGTGAAAACAACAAAAGAAAGGAGATGGGGAGAAAAGGAAGAGAGAGAGAGAAAGAGGAATAGTGAGGGATAGGCAAAAAAGAGAACTGGAGAGTGAGAATAAGGATCTAGGGACACGAGCAAAGGAGAGAAGTAAAGGAGAGAAGTAAAGGGGGGTACACGAGAGAATGAAGACAGCCACGTAGCACTTAAATGGTATTTCTATATGAATGCAGCTTAATTGACTCTGCTCACTTCCGCATGCATTGGCCATTGCCACTGTCAGTGCTGCCAACTACGGTAACACAGCTACTAACCATCACACTCCTTCAGTCGTGAACGTACCGTAACAGCGTATATTAACTCTCTCTCCTACTAATGTATTTAGATAAATTCAATAGAAACATCCGCAAACACCGTCTACCCCATGACGAAGTCGATGATTCACTCGCATGGATTAAAGTAGTCTTGCAAAATGTTGACATCATTAGGTCATTTTACAAACAGAAGGTTTCGTGCCCATGAGGTATGCGGAAATCTCATCATACGAAACTACTTTCAACGTACACGGTTCAGTGCTGTACTCAGACGCCAGGCATGTGAATCTCTAAAGTGCCCATGCTTGCTTGTTAAAGAAATTAAAGTATTAGCATGGCATTAATTACTCGGATATGGTACTACTTGAAACTTAAAAAAACAAAACACTGTGTTGTTTATCATAAAAGTAAAAAAAATGACGCGCGCTGCTACTCTGACAGCAGACCAGTATTAATGTCCGTAATGTATAGAACTAACCAGCCTGCTTATCAGCGCTGCGCGCCTCGTGAACAGAAGACTCCCCCTGCATTCCAAAGGAACTGCTCACGAGGCGCGCGGCGCGATCCGATTCTTTGGACAGGAGCGGCGGTGAAAGATGATCTGAATCTGGTCGGAGGGACCCTGCAGCCCGCGTCTGCCTACCGTAAGGTTCAGCCTCTAAGTGACGTCAGGCGGGCGCACGCACTTCCGCGCAGGCGCAGAGTGTTCTTGGCCGCTTCTCCGGCTCCGCTTGCTGATGGCGTACAAGAGGCGATGGACGGCACTGGAGCCCCTGGCCGCGTCACCCCCGCCCGCCCGCCCATCCATCCATTGGGAGCCGGGCAGAAGGAGCCCACAAGAAAACAGGGATTCCAGCAAGAAAAGAGCCCGGTGAGGTAAGGGGGGGGAGGGGTGTGTGTATGCAGTTTGTGTGTGTGTGTGTGTGTGCCTGCCTGCGTGTGTGTGTGTGTGTGTGTGTGTGTGTGAGTGTGGCTGTGTGTATGTGTGCGCACGCGACTGCATGGCGGGCTTCCTGGGAATCTGAGATAGGATATGTGCCGGCCGTGCGCGTCGACGAGGTGCAATCGGCGCGTGTCTGAACCTTGTCTCAGATTCCCAGGAAACTGAAAACTATAATTGGCGAGCTGACCGCATGCTACGCATGCCCAACTCCAGCTCACCCTAAAAAGCATTTGCAATGCAATTGGTCTCGCATTGTTTTTTTTTTTTTTTTTTTTTTTTGAAAACCTTTATTGAACAATGAAAGCTCACAAATACTGGCCTACAAGCCCACGGGCTGGCCAGAACAGAATGGTCAAATAACCAGCATACAAAAAGAAGATCTGCACAGGATATAACATCAGGAGCACTGGTGAAGCAATAAAAACCATCGAGCGTTCAGCAAGAGCAGGATGATAAAGGTTAATTTTCTAGCACGGGGAGGGGACCAAAGGAATAACGGGCCGTATATGAGAGTACAAGGGAGGGACCGCGGCAAGCCGCCATTTTATAAACACAACGTAAGAAAATGAAGCCATATAATCAAATCTAGCAAAGGACAGAAACAGAATCAGACCATCAAATAGCGACAGTGGCAACAGTCAATCGTGCTCACTCACCTCCGCCCCTACCCGAACTAAGAAGACGTGGTCAAAAAGCCCCATCACAAAGACTATGCAATATGCACCCCAACGGAAAAAGGGGACCTCCATAAAGGAGGAAGGGAAAGAGGGAGAAAAAGACAACAAAAGGAACACCCGCCAGACCATGCACCCCCAGGGGGAAAAACAGGACAATAAAACCGGCATGCGATGTAACAGAAACACGATACCAGAATAGGCAGAGAACCACAATCAGCCACACACCGGAAGAAGGACAGAAAACCCCCGGGGGAGATACGAGGTGACAGAGTCCCGAAAAAGTGAATACACAAGAGCCATAGAACAAAAAAGGGGAAAATAAGGGGGGAAAAAGACCCCCCGACACAAACAGACCCCCCCACCCACCCCTAAGCCCACCCTGCACCCCTGCAGAAGGCTACGGCCTACCCCCCCCGCAGCGTGCCTGTCGCCCTAAGTAGAACCCGAAATTTAGTGGAGCAAGAAAAGTTGGAATTAAAAGACAAAAGAAGGGGGGGGGAAGGAAGGGAAGGAAAGAAGGGAGGAAAGACATACAAACATACACACGGGGGAGGGCCAAAGACAGGAGTAAACGCACCCATCCACCCGCCCGGGTTAAAGGTCCAAGTCCTCGGGAAGCCAAAGAGTATCCGGCCAAAGTCCAGGAGCACTAACCAGTTACACAGAATCATATCAGGACACAGAGATCATCCAAACCGTTCATGAGCTACCGCATATAAGAGTCAGTGTTCATCAGCCCTGACCCTTTTTATCCAAAGCAGTAAGGGTCCGATCCAACGAGGACCCTGCCAGAAAGAACAGAAGGCAGGCAGCAGGAGAGTCCAACGGCAGTCCAAAAAAGTCACAGGAAGAAAAGCACGGAAGATCTAGGAAAATCACAGAATGTAGCAAACGATGCAGGCACAGTTCCAAGGATATACCCAGAAAAACCGACCTATCCGGGCCGGCACAGGAGACGTCATCGGGCAGTGGTGATTGAGAGGGACCAGGAGAATCATGAAAGTCCGGCAAAACAAAATCCAGCTCCCGGGCCAAGGGCAGGGGAGGCAGCACAGGAGGAGAAGGCGCCATCAGGTTGCGCACCTCCGGGGCGGCAGCCGGGGCCGAGTCCGCCAGGAGAGTACCAGCCACACCCCGCGATATCAATGCCTCATCCGGTCGTGGGGGCCCGGGAGGCCCGCAGTGAGGAACCGTCTCCAGAGCCAGGAGTGGCGCGGCCACCGAGAGCCGCCAGGATAGCAGGATGTTCAAGATCCCCTTAAGTGCAGGAAAACCTTCACAGTATCCGACACCTGGGCCTTGCGGCGGGCCCCCAGTGCTCGTCCGGGCCCGGCCCAAACAAATGGGGTTGGTCGCCATCTTGAGAGCCCGAACAGGCCGCGCGGCCAACAACCTCCGCCGGGGCGGCAGTCAGGCAGATGAAGTCCCGCCGACAGGCAGAAGAACACCCCGGACAGGAAGGGGGGCCACCAGAAGAAGGGGATTCGCCGGCCCCCCAATGTCGCCAGTCCCGTTCTTCGAGTCCGGGCGGCAAAGAACAAAATGGCCGGACCGGAGAACAAAGGGGGAGGAAGCTGAACACACGAGGAACCCCAATAATGAAGGGCAGCGACACCATCCAAGGCTGCCGCCACACAGGAGTCTCTCAGCCAGGAACCTCCGGCTCACCCGAACAGCGGCCCTCCAGTCACCTCCAGCGCGCCCCGAAGGGCAAGCCCGCAGGCTGCATCCGGCCCAGGAGCCGGGACGAAGAACCAGGCCAGTCCGACCTCGAGTCCCGGGAATGGTCGGGGGCACTGCACCGGACCCACAGCAGCCAGAACAACCGGAACAAGTGGTAAGTGCCTGCAGTGCGTCGTAGCAGTACCACACAGCAAGGAGGGCTCCCCGGGGCAGGATAAATGCAGGATAAATGTGAAAAACACAGGCGGGCGAACGGAGCCGAGCTAAAGCGCGGCCATCTCGGTCGCGAGCTAGGCTCCTCCCTGGTCTCGCATTGTTAAAGTTTGAGCTATTGGCATTGCTAATAATAATGCAACGCCAATAGCTCAAACATTTAGTAATGCGAGATATATTGCATTGCAAATGCTTGTTATTATATCTTTCACTTTAGCACGGAGAAGTATTGTTCACCTTTTAAAACCCATATGAAAAGGGTTTACAAGTAATGTTTAGCTCACAACATATAAACACCTGAACGGACGGGTGACCGCTGTCTGTTGCCATAGCAGCCAGATCTAATTACATGATTTATCATGTGTGCTGGAAATGTACAACGCTGCCATGTATCAACAAGATGGAAAGGGGGGGGGGGGAGAGGGGAGAGAGTGAGAGGGCTGGGGGGGGGGGACATATCAGCCTTGGAGTTACCCACACACCCAAGCCCAATCGACTGCCGCCTTGAGTGCCACGGATGGCCTTAAGACTCTCTCAGGTGGAGGACGCTAGCGCCTAGGGGCATACACTTCACATCTGAGAGAGGTCTCAATTATTTCATTGTTTACAATAGCAGCTTCTGTATACGGTGCATCGAAGACGAAATGCATGACAAGTTGGCACTAAGCAAATACCACATTATCATGATGATGAGTGCTACTGCGCCCTCTGTCTCTCGAGCTGTCACCCTGAGACCTCTGCTTTCAGCGCCCGCCGAAAACTAAAATGCTTCTTGGAGTTAGGATTGGCACCTTTCTCAGGGAAGCATCTGCATTGTAACACAAAATGATACCCTCCCCCTCCCCTCCCCCCACCCTCCCGAATGTGACGGAGTCACTGATTTTCCCATATATCAAAAATATGCATTCGCCTTGAGCTTAAAAGGCTCCCCCCGAAGTACTAGACCCCCCTCCCCCTCTAAAAGGTTAAGGTCCCCCTGCGCCGCAGTGGCCACCGTTTCCTCCCTGGGAACCACACGCGCATTTTCCACATGTTTTGAAATCCTGGATAGAAAGGGAACTAATACTTGAATATTGAACTGTGTAAAATCCTCTGTATTTTTAAACATTGAAATGCTGCCTCTATTTACTTTGATAATCATTGGTGACTAGGTGACGTAACTCTCAAAAACTTTTGAAGGGATTTGTTTGTATTTGCATTTTAAAGTTTTATTTTCGAATGGGGAAAATACTACCTTTGGCTGGTTTCCTTCAATTTGCTTCCTGGCTTTGACATAAAAACGCAAAAGTGTCGGTAAAATCCTGCACACATGGCATCCTGGGGGGTCTAAATGGCAGGCTACTGTATTGTTTTTTATACAGAGCTGAGACCCAGGGGTTTTCCAGTTCTAATAACGTGGTTCTGGTATTAGCCAGCACTAACTTGAGATAAAAAGAAAATATGACAGAATAAGCTAAAACAGAAACTGCCTCAGCCTCGGAAAAGAAATACTGTTCTTGTTAAGTTTCATGTTTTAATTACTCTTGCATTCCCTAAGAGTATTTGCTTTTCTCGGGATGATGTGTTTCCTTAGTTTTTCATGCAACGTATTACTCATATATAGTGCCTAGTGTGAAACGAGTTGCTTCTATGGAGCTGTGTGGGTTGATGTTGTGGGTGGGCCACGACTGTTAGTTGTGGAGTCCTGTCAGAATGCAGTGTGAATTTTGTCACAGTGCCTGTCACAGTGTCACTGTGTCATAAAGGGGCTTTGAACGCATGCTCATCCAAACCTTGGCCTCTCCGCGGAGCACACAGAGCAATGTCCTGGCGTGCCAATAATAATTTGGATTACGTGCAAAAGCGTGTGAAGGATGAACACAGCTGTCAAAATACTGACAGGGTGAAAGTTAAAGAAAATACAGTGCGTGTAGGTGAGCGGGTATGTTGTGCGTGGGGGGGATTGATGAAGTGCAGGAGATGCGAGGAAGTATGTGAAAGTAAAACAAAAAAGAAGGTGCTGGAGAGAAAGACAGCGTGAGATATGCAGATTGAGTATTTCAGAAAGATATGAGGAGAAAAGGAGTGTAAATGTCTAACAAAGAGACTGCAGAAGAGAGTGATGTGAAGACAACAATGGGACAGACAGACAATCCGAAGACCTTGCCCCTTGTTCGGACTATAATAATGTTTAATTGATAGTCTACTTAATAAAAAGTAATATATGTATATATATAGGTGTGTGTGCATTTTTTTTATCTGTGGCCCCTTGTGTGCTCCTCCCCCCTAAAACTCACATCTAGAGACCCCACTGTCTGTTCTGAGCTAGCACTGCTGAAAGGGCTTATTGTTACGACTGTTATTGACAGCGGTTAGAAAGGAGAAACGCGGAATGAAGCACTACATACAAACTAGTTTTATAAAGTACCCATTCTATGCGTGTCAATTGGCCGGCTCCTAAGTGCTGTGGGTGGGTTGCAGCTGCGAGACATGGGAACATTCTCACTGAGGCAGTTTAAAGACTGTGCATGCTCCTGTCGGGCTGCACAGGTCCCACATGGTTGTCGTCATACCTTTGGCCGCTGTTAGAGGTCAGGTGGGCAGAGCAGACGGTGCGGTTTGCGGAGTGCCGATGGGCGGAGTATCTGCTTTTCAAGTCCTGTTGCTGAAGCCTACACTCAATTATAGTGCAAATTGCCACTATGCAGGAGCCAATGCTTGTCGCCTGTACTGTGGGTGAGAGAATCAAGGTCACAGGTTAGAATCCCATACCAGCGGATTGCAACTTTCCTCTATAAGAGTTAGGCTTTTTTCCCCGTTAGAATCACTACTTTAAATTCCATGTACTTGCAGTCCAGGCTTGGCAGATTGTGTTCGAGTAAAACAAGTTTGCAGGTATGAATCTCCCTTTCAAATTAAGGACGTACAGATACTCGGATAGTACCTGCCCATTTAGAGCACTGGCAACAACTTCAAACAAAACACCCTGAATAATAATGCGCCACGTGGTGAGAGTTCAGCGAAGAGGCGCCGGTGCTCCGGTGACAACCATACCCCGACCCTGGCCCACCGCGGTGTGTTATGTGTCTGACTGTAGTCACGTGGACGAGCAGCAACCACCGACCTTGAGGTCGCGAGCAGCAGGCCTACCTACCTTGTGAATAATCATTGCGGGGCACGGAGCAGCACTCGGAAAAAAAGCCAGCGGAAGACGACGTGGCCGGGGTTAATTATGATTCCCACTTTAGGCTATAAAGCTGTCACACAAAGAAAGACATCAAGTGTAATTGAACCTTGGAAACCAGTTCTTAAATTTGACAGCTGTTTACCTTCCATGGGGCGGGACTTCCGTCTTTGGAAGCCCGCGCACGCGCCCACGGAGAGAAGCAGTGCTGGTGACGTGGGGCTCCCATGCCCGAGGGAGAGCCCCGCGGAGGCTGCACGACTTTAGAATGACGGTAAGTGGGGCTTGGGGGGGGGGCGCTTGTATGTATGCGGCGGCGGCGGCGGCGGGGGGGGGCTCTTCTATGTATGCGGCGGCGGGGGGGGGCTCTGTATGTGTGTGTAGGTGCGCTCCTGTGTGTGTGCGGCGGGGGGTGCCGGTGAGTGCGGGGAAGTAGGGGGGGTGCGCGCGTGTGTGTGCCTTCCTGCGTGTGCATGTGTGTGTTCAGGGAATCTGTGCCAGGGGACGTGCACGGCGCCGTGCTGGGCGTGCGCGCCCACGAGGTCAAATATCGGCCAGAAAAAGCTCGTGACAGTCTGCTGTCCACATTCCCCCAAAAGTAACTACATAAGTTGTCTCGCGTAGACAGCAAAAGCTTCGCTTTTGCTTTCGTCTAGCGAGACCTAAAAAAAAACTGCTTTATTTAAAAGCAGTCCCAGACATGTTGGTCTGCTGAGCCCAGGAGGCCACCATACCTGGGAGGGCCTGCCATTCCCAATGAGGTCGCACATTGTGAGAGGCTCATTAATATTCATGAGCCTCTCTATTTGCGACCCCATTGGGAATCACAAAACAGTGTACTAAGACTGCTGTACATGTATATTAGCGCTGCGCAAATATCGAGTCGCAACAGACTCGCAATTTGCGAGGCGCTATTTTGCGCGTCGTACATCTGGCCCCAAGTCCTGAAATGAATTGGGCTGGACAACAGATATTATTTTGTGTATAAATATTGTGCACATTAAGAAGAATGTTTTAGCAAATATTGCATTAACACAATATATATTCATGAATGCAAATGAATTACATTAAGCATAATTAAGAACATTTGAAAATAACTAATGATAATCAGCATAATGAGATTTATGTTATTTGTTTAATGTTGTGATATATTACAATATTCAGTGCACACGGCACTCAAGTTTAATTACTTTTTTGTAAATGTCTTTATTACATTTTGAATACAGAAAAATACAGTCACTGTTTGGCGGGGTTGATGAAGGGGCACGGAGACAGGTGTGAGGGAGGTAAGGCTCTATTTTCGTAAAGGTCTTTTTCTTTCTCAAAGTGTGCCTTTCTCGGGCTAAAGTAGCCGGGTCTGTTGTAGCTTGTAGCGCGCGGGAACCTCTGGGGCTTGTCCGTCTCTGTCCGGGCTCTTCGCGGGCCTCTTCTCCTTCTCTGGTTGCGTCCCAACGCCACATGCGGAGGAAAGGAGACTCTATTAATATTATGCTCATCTAGGCGATTTCCCAACGGGTTCCCGGGATGTGAGGACACCGGTGAAGGTGTATTTACAGTACGTTTGGTGAAAGGATAGTGACGGGTAGGCTGTGAGGGCAGGGAGGGAAGGAGGGGTGAAGGCAATAAAGGGGGAGAGGTTATTTACACTATTCACACAGCGTCGCCTCGCCTTCCCAGCCAGCCCGACACACGCTGACGTACCTGGCTGAGCCACACTCCTCCGTGAGTGTGGCTGGGTGCTTCGTGGAACCGTTGGCCTCCAGGCACTGCTTCCTCCGTCCTCGTCTCCTCTGGTTTCGGTCTTCTCCTCCTTGCTCCGTCCTCCTCATCCTCAGCTCGCTCTCCTGTATCCAATCCACTCTCCTCGGTATCGAAATACACCGGTACTTGCTCTTCCGGTCTTTTGGCCAATCCGCAATGCAGAGCGTCATAGGGGGGCGTGTCCTCGTCTTCGGTGTAAGCCCAGTTAAAGGAGCCTTCCTCTTTTCCTCTCGGTTGCTGGTTCCACCATGCCTCGGACTCTGTCTCCCAAGTGTCCTGATACGGTGGGAGAGAGGGGATGGAACGCGGGTCAGTGGTCCACCAGTCTATACATGAGTTTGTTCCCTCTTCCTGCCCAGCCCACGGCCACACTCCTCCCCCCCTGGTTTCTCCCGATCGAGGAGAGGATAGGACCTAGAGAGGTAGTCGGCATTACTGTGGTCCCTGCCCTTCTTGTGTTGGATGGTGAAGGAGTATGGCTGCAGGAATAGGAACCAGCTTAGGACTCTAGGGTTTTGTGACTTCTGCCGATACATCCACTGTAGTGGAGCGTGGTCGGTAAAGAGGGTAAAAGGTTTCTCTTCCAGATAGTATTTCAGGTTTTCTACGGCCCAGCGTATGGCCAGACATTCTCTCTCGATAGTTGGGTATTTCCTTTCTCTTGGGTGCAGTTTCCTGCTGATATACAGAAGGGGATGCTCGAGACCGTCGCTGCCTATTTGAGACAAGACCGCCCCAATGCCAACGTCCGATGCGTCTGTGGCCACTAGGAAGGGTTTGTCAAAGTCTGGGGCAATCAGGACGGGGCTGGTGGTTATTGCTTTCTTCAGTTTCTCAAAGGCTTGCTTAGCTTCGCCTGGGGGCTGTTGTATCTGTTTAGGGCTCACCTCCTTCTTGAGGAGATTGGTCAGGGGGCTGGCTATTTCCGCAAAGTTGGGGAGAAACCGCCTCTAATACCCTATAAGGCCTAGAAAGGCCCGTAAATCCTTTTTTGTGGAAGGGAAGGGGGTCCCTCTTATGGCTTTCACTTTTTCTTCTTGTGGGGCTATGGCCCCTTCCCCTAGCATAAATCCCAGGTATTTGACCTTGGAGTAGGCGACCCTGGATTTCTTTACGTTTATATGTAGACCTGCATTCCTCAACGCTGATAGAACGGTCTGGAGGTGTTTTAGGTGTTCAAGCCAGGACCCACTAAAAATGACTATATCATCTAGATATACCGAACAAAAGGATCTGTAGGTGTGGAGTACCTCATGCATCAATCGCTGAAAGGTAGCCGGTACTCCATGGAGCCCAAACGGTGGGACATTGAACTCAAAGAGCCCTTCGTCAGTCGAGAAGGCGGTTTTGCACCGGTCTTCCTCGAGGAGAGGCACCTGCCAGTATCCTTTTGTAAGGTCTAGCGTAGTTATGAAACGTGCTTCCCCTATGCGTTCTATCAGCTCGTCCTCCCTCGGAATGGGATACGCATCGAACGAAGATATAGAGTTAAGGGCGCGAAAGTCAATACAGAACCGTGTGGTACCATCTGGTTTTGGCACCATCACGATCGGGGATGACCAGCTACTTCGGGACGGTCGTATTACCCCCAGACGCAGCATGTCCTGCACCTCCCTTCTCACTTTCAGGCGTCGCGCGGCTGGGATCCTATATGGCCTTATTTTAACGTGTTTCCCTGGTTCTGTGTCTATCCTGTGTTCTATCAATGTGGTGCGCCCTGGGCGGTCACAGAACAGATCCGCAAAGTTGCTAAGAGCGGAGTCCAGTTCTTGTCTCATTTCTTGGGTCAGTTCTGCGTTTACCGGTAAAGCCCCCAATGTAGAGGATGCCAGGGTAGAAGGCAAATCGAACTGGGCGTTACTGGGGACAGGTCCCAACCATTTATTTAAGAGATTGATGTGGAAACATTGTTTCCGAGCCGGGGATATTTGTAGCCTATACATGGTGTTTCCTATTACCTCAACGACAGGATAGGGGCCCTTCCACTCCCTATGGAACTTATGTGAGGTAGAGGGGAGGAGGACCAGTGCCCAGTCACCTTCCCTCATGACCCTCCACTTTTTCCCTTTATCATAAGTCCGTTTTTGGCGCTGCTGATTACGCTCTATGTTGGAGTATGCCAAGTCTCTAAGTTTACCTATCTTACTCCTCAAGTGTTGTGTATACTCCAGAAGTGACCTAGATTCATCCTGCTCCTCTCGTTCCCAGGCCTCTCGGGTTATTTCCAGAAGCGACCGGGGCTGTCTCCCATAAAGCAACTCGAACGTGGAATAGCCGGTGGTGACCTGTGTTTGGGCCCGTAGGAAGTATAGGGCCAATGGGAGCAGCCGGTCCCAGTCCCTGTTTTCCAGGGACAACATTTTCCTCAAGGTGGTTTTGAGGGAGCGGTTGTACTGCTCCACCAACCCATCCGTCTGCGGGTGGTACGCCGATGTGCGTATTTGTCGTATGTTCAGAATCCTAGTAACCTCCTTCATTAGTTTGTACACGAAGGGTGTCCCTTTGTCCGTTACATCCTCTTTGGGGAACCCAACCCTTGAGAATAGCTCGAGTAATTTCTCTGCTATGTTCTTGGAGGTGGGGGATCTGAGGGCGAAGGCTTCGGGGAATCTGGTAGCGTAGTCTATGATCACTAAAGCATAGGTATTCCCTTTGATGATTTGGGAAGGGGCCCGATGATGTCTATGCCCACCCTTTCAAATGGTTGTCCTATAATTGGCATCGGTTGTAGCGGTACGGCTGGGGGTCTCTGCAGGTTTCTCTTTTGGCACACTTCGCAGGTTCTACAGAACGCTGTGTCTTCCTTATAGAGACTGGGCCAGAAAAACCACTTAAGAATATTCTGTAGCGTTTTTTCTGCTCCGGTATGGCCTGCTGTTAGGTGCGAAAGTCCTTGGGGACTAGCAACTGTCGTGGTTACCCTTCTTTTCCCTCCCTGTATAGGAGATCGTTCAGAATGACAAATCTGGGGAAAGGGGTGTTGGGGTCGTTCTGTCTGATTTGAGCCGCCTCCCAGGCATTATATAGAGTGGCATCGTTCGCCTGGGTAAAGCGGTAGTTCCGGTCCAACGCCCACGGTTCTGCCGCTATGAGTGCGCTTTGCGGATGTCCTGATTTCCCCTCTGCTCCCTGTGTTTTTGTCTGAAAGAGGGCCACAAAGTCTGGATTGTCTACCTCTAGGATCAGGACCTCCGGTAGAGAATCCACCGTTCCCACTCTCACCGTACACGGGGCTCTTCCTACGGGGTGTAATGTAACTTCAGCTACCTGATATGCCTTTACGTCTCCATGTACGCATCTGATATACATTTGGGTGTTGGGTATGACCTGGTGTGGTAGGACTAAGGCCCTCTGTATGACTGACTGTTGGCACCCCGAATCCAGCAAAGCCCTAACCCATCTATGGTTGACCATCACCCGTACATAAAAGGAAGGGGCCATTTCTGCAGTGTACATTACGGCCTTAGGAGCGTAGCCCACTTCCATAGGCTCTTCTGTTTGTTTCCTCTGGGGACACAGGCGGGTGATGTGGATCCATTCCCCACAGTCAAAACACTGTGGACCCTTCATCACCGGATACTCCACTTTGAAGGGTTTTGGCTTGGGGGGCTCTAGTCCTCCTTTTCCTCTTTTCTCCGACTTGGCAGGGGGCAATGTTTTCGGTTTCTCAGCGTCCCAGGGAAGTGCTCTGGGTTGGGCCCGAGAGTAATTAGCGGCCATTTCTATGGCCTGGGCTGGAGTTAACCCCGCATGTTGTTTTAGCCACCTCTGTGTCCCATATGGCAGGGCTTCCATGAACTGCTCCAGGTATATGGTCTTGCTATTAGGTCTTATCCACTTGTCCGCTGCGTGTTTTAGCCGGAAGAACAGGGTCTTCGGGTTTTTCCCAGGCATTCCTTTCTCTCTTCTAAACCTGACTAGATACGCTTCTGCGTCTAGACCGAGGTGGTCGAGTATCACTGTTTTTATATCTTGATAGGGTGTGTCTCCTGACGCATTCGCCACCTGGTACGCAGCCTGCGTCTCTCCTGACAGCAAGGGAGACAGAAAATACGGCCTTTTATACTCAGGCCAACCACAGGCCCGGGCGGCCCTTTCAAAGTTTGTCAGAAAGGCATCGGGGTCTTCGCCTGTTGTATATTTGTGGAGCGACACCCCCGAAGGGTGGGGTACCGGTCCTCGTCGGTCCACCAGGGGCGCCCCTCCTGGTTCCTTAATTGCCTTCTGTGGTCCCTCCATCTGTGCTGACATCGCCGTTTTAAACACCTCCCGGTCGGCTTGGGCTGATGACATCTGACGCTCTATAGCCCATTCAAGCTGCTCTTGCCCCTTGATAAGGTGTTGTATCAGTTGATCCATCTCTGGTACCGGGATGGAAGGGGTAAATCCCACTTCTGACACCAGTTGTGGCGGGGTTGATGAAGGGGCACGGAGACAGGTGCGAGGGAGGTAAGGCTTTATTTTCGTAAAGGTCTTTTTCTTTCTCAAAGTCTGCCTTTCTCGGGCTAAAGTAGCCGGGTCTGTTGTAGCTTGTAGCACGCGGGAACCTCTGGGGCTTGTCCGTCTCTGTCCGGGCTCTTCGCGGGCCGATTCTCCTTCTCTGGTTGCGTCCCAACGCCACATGCGGAGGAAAGGAGACTCTATTAATATTATGCTCAACTAGGTGATTTTCCAACGGGTTCCCGGGATGTGAGGACACTGGTGAAGGTGTATTTACAGTCCGTTTGGTGAAAGGATAGTGACGGATAGGCTGTGAGGGCAGGGAGGGAAGGAGGGGTGAAGGCAAAAAAAGGGGGAGAGGTTATTTACACTATTCACACAGCGTCGCCTCGCCTTCCCAGCCAGCCCGACACACGCTGACGTACCTGGCTGAGCCACACTCCTCCGTAAGTGTGGCTGGGCGCTTCGCAGAACCGTTGGCCTCCAGGCACTGCTTCCTCTGTCCTCGTCTCCTCTGGTTTCGGTCTTCTCCTCCTTGCTCCGTCCTCCTCGTCCTCAGCTCGCTCTCCTGTATCCACTCCACACTCCTCGGTATCGAAACACACCGGTACTTGCTCTTCCGGTCTTTTGGCCAATCTGCAATGCAGAGCATCATAGGGGGCGTGTCCTTGTCTTCTGTGTAAGCCCAGTTAAAGGAACCTTCCTCTTTTCCTCTCGGTTGCTGGTTCCACCATGCCTCGGACTCTGTCTCCAAGTGTCCTGATATGGTGGGAGAGAGGGGATGAAACGCGGGTCAGTGGTCCACCAGTCTATACATGAGTTTGTTCCCTCTTCTTACCCAGCCCCACGGCTACACACTGTTAGCAATGCACAAAGTTGGCAGTACAGTTCATGTAGCCACAACCCCTGGTAATCATGCAAAACCTTTTCAATTGTCATGCAATATTCTTAACAAGGAGCCACAATACATGGCACTCATGATATTCCACAGTCCACGAGTCCGGATTCCCATAAGGGGCTTTATGAGGAACATAACTGGTATTATAATGGCTCTCACGTGTCTTGCTTTAAGGTGCGAATGTACTCACAGAAGCAGGACCAGACATCCCTGGTATGGTATGGGGGTTGCAGGCTGGCATAATCCTCTCCCATGCTCTCACATCAACTCAAGCTCTCAAGCCAGTCTTTAACAGAGGGAGGTCTGCTACCTCCCATCTCAAAGATATCTCCCTCTTGCCATGCAATAGCACCATGGAAACCAATCAGTGGGTACTCTTAGGAACTTCATAGGTGTACCCTAGCAGGGTCGTCATGGGGTTGGTAGTCAGCTCACTGCCAATCATGTCAGAGATTAATTTATATATGCTGTCCCTAAAGCTCGCAATTACCGGGCTGGTCCAGGTCAGATGGGCAAAGTCTGCCACAGGGGCTTGGCATTTAATGCAATGAGATGGCCTGGTAGGGTCGAATTTAGCAATGTATTTAGGCGTAAGGTAGTATCTATATAAGTATTTGAAGTGTATCAACTTAACATTAATTACCTGATTTTTTTATTGATCTGTTGCAGATAAACCATGTCCGGTTTAATTTTATTGAGGGCCTTCTGCACCAGGCTATGCTTGACCTTATCCCCCAGGCCATTAACATTCCATGAAAGCAGCGTCATGGAGTGCATGTTTTTTTTGGTGTTCCCTGTGTCATGCCACTGTCTCTCGTGTATTGTAACTGTGACTGAACCTTCAAAACTCAAGTGTTTTTTGTTGTCTATAACTCCCCTTAAACTACCCTCCCTCCCTACCTCAGCATGCAGATTCTAGAACTAACTCCCCTAATTCACGGTATGTGTAAAATCCAAACCTGAATATTTACAACTAACTTATGCAATTTCCGCTGGTGTTGGGGTTTGGCTGGCTGACGCTCTTATAGAACAGTTCTCCCAGCTGTGTTTCACAATAGGTGGTCTCCTGTACATGAGTCTTGCCTCCAGCACCGTTCCCTGTACCTCGTTCAAGGCCTTGTTCATTCTACTGGACCCTGCCATTGATCATGATTTACTTTACCCCATTTAGTCAGCTGTCATGAGCGCCACCTTCAGCAGCTGTTCGTCCTCTGATTCTTGTTCTGTCTGCAAATGTTCTGGGCAGCAGTGGCCGTGCAGGTAAGAGCGGTGGGGAGTTGGGGCGGACGATGTCGAGGGAAAATCAATTATTTATTTAAATTTCCCTCGTCGTCGTCCGACAAAATCCCCCCAAGCTGGCCCACCGTTCTTACCTGCATGGGCCATGGCTGGTTCTGGGCTGATCTCACCCCCTCCTGAGCGAGAGATCACCACTTATTAGTGTTAAGGACTGCTGTGCCCTGTTGCAGTTCCTTGATCGTTTGATCCTGTGCTGCCTTCATCTGGGCCTTCATGGGGGAAGGAACATTTTGCTTCCCTCCCTCTGTCCTGTTCTTCTTCCCTCTGGGCACACTTGTCCAGGCCTACACCCGGTCCCTCTGGGTGGGGGGAGGTCTCGATCAAAGGCTTCTATTTTCTAGCCAATACCAAATTTCCTGTGTGTTCGGAAAAAATTAACTTTTCGCTCGTGTTCCACTCTCAGTTTTGCAGGATACAGGAGTGAGTCCCTTAACTGAAGGTGGTGCAACACCTTCTTGACAGGTATATACATACTCCATTGGTTCTGCACCAAGTTTGTAGAGTATAGGTATAGGTGTACCTCATGTCCCTCAATCAACCATGGGACATGTATTCTTTCTGTCCGCAGGAGTACATCTCTAACTCTGAGGTGCATATGACGGGACCCTATGTGCTCATTCCACTAAGAAGAATCTGGATGGTTTCCCCTGAAGCACATCTTGTCCATCCATTCTTCTGCAAGCAAATCAATATTTGTTACAGCTGATTTATCAGGCATTCCTATGATTCTGACTTTGTAGTGGCAGGACCTGCCTTCTGCATCCTCCATTCTTTGGGCCAGATGTTTCAGTTCCCTCACCATGTCTGGGCATTTCCTCATGAGATCCCTCACCACTGGCAAGCCACTGCCCATTTGGTCCTCCATTTCCTTGACACAATCTGTCAATTTCCTGTGATTATCACGTAGGTATTTGGGCCTCCAGGGATTGCTGAGTGTTTTTTATCGCCTGCAAAATGGTCTCTGTGTGTGTTGCCAAGGTCGTGCCATCATCACCACTGACCCCTGGTCCCAAGCTGCTAGTTCCCCCATCATGGGGGTATCCTTCCATGTTTTGGGGCACCCCATTGTCTTTGGAGTACCCCCCTGCAGAATATGTTTCGTAACTCGATCTATGTCCGCTTGCTTATCCTTCCCAATCACTCCTTTTTAAACCCAACTGTCTTGTTTGGCAGTCCAGGAGGGGACATATGGATTTCCCCTATAATATTGCTGCTGCATGTGGATGGTTTCCCCCTCATTCCAATGTCATGATTACCAACTGTTCACTGAGTATTTAGAGTCTAATGGTATTCCAGGGATTCGCCCTCTGTTGCAGCCACACCCCAACAGTTGTATGGTCTTGTCCCCCTGTTCCTTCGTTGGTGACCTCTACCACGTATCTCCTATGTCCTTCGATGCCACTGGTGTAGGCCCAGAGAGCTCTCTCCTGTTTTCACATTGTCTACCAGGCACCACAGATACCTCCAACCGGGGCTCACCAGCCCGACCTGTGGAGAGCACCGGGTTGTAGCATTGCATCTCTGCCTCACCCGGGCCGACAAATCATGTCTCTTCCCCTGACAAGAGGGTCTTCCCATGCTCCCTGCTCATGCTTGCCCCTCTCCTGAAGGTCAGCCATGGCATCCGACACAAACCAGTGGGAGGGCTGTGGTTCTGCAGCAGCGGTCCCTCCCATGTCGGGCCACACTTTTCTGCCAGTGTGCACCCTCAGGACTTCGTGGAGAGGGTGGGATGAGTGGAGGGCGAGCTGGGCCCCTGATCCAACGAGCTCTGCTCCCAGCTTGCTAGGACACCTCGTCCCTCACTCGGCGCTCCTGTGCACCAGAGCCACTGCAGCATCTCTACCGGGTGCCAATATGGCAGTCGGGGCAATCGCCACGTAAGGTCTTCTCTCAGGCTCCGGCAGCCTAAGAAAAGGGCATAAAGTACCGCACCACCCTCTCAGGTCCCAGGTGGGGGTTCCGTCACCGGCAGGGTCGGTCAGTAGTGAAGAAAAAGGATTAATAAAGGCCTAAGCGCCGCAGACCCGGGAGCTCCAAGAACTACTTCCTATCTCATAATGGAGCCCATGTTTGGGTACTTGTAATTGGCTGACAGCATATTTACATTTTTTGCTAGAACCTCAGCCATTGTGGCTTCAAATAACTGAGATATCCAGTTCTGCACCTGAAAACAGGACAATTGCGACAGAGGGCTTGACATATCAAAGAAAACGTGCTCCTTTGTTTTCCGTTAACTGAGACTTTGTAAATACTCTAGCAAACCATGAGAATTCCTGAAGTCTTGAGAGTTCACCTGTGGACAGCCCAAAATAATAACATTGACAATAGGACAAATTTTATAGAAAATATAGTGCCTTTTCTGTAATCAATGTAAAAAGTCTTGCGATTACATTTTGTTCTTTGAAGGTGCCAACATCTTCTGGCTTTCACTGAGTGTCATAGTTTTAACTGCCCTTGTTACTTACTAAAAATCCCGTTCTTCTTGTGATGGAGGGCTTAGTAGACATTGAGTTTATTATGCATTATATAAATGTAACTAAGAATCTAACCTGTCATCTCCGAAAATAAGACTTCAACGCTCAACCAGTGCATATATTAGTCAATAGGCGAATGATTCACAAAGATTCTAAGATATTAGCCCATGCTATAAACATTTACATTTTTCCTTCTTATTGCACCTACTTCAGCCTTTTTCATAAAATATTACCAGAAGATATCTGTACTTGAAATATGGGTATTTGCAGGTCCATTAAAAACGAAGTGCGGTTCCTCCATGGGAGCAGAACACCCCCCCCCACTGCATTTATATGTATGCTTTTTTATTGTGTTTATGTTGCCCACTCGCCGCACCATTTTTGTCAGTCATCAACCACTACTGTTGAAATTCATAACCAAAGTTACCCATTGGGGAAACTTCTAAAGACTATGCGGTTGCCGCCGCCATTTCAAATGGAATCAAGAACATCAGATCTTTGAGATGCTTCCAAAAAACCTATGCTTTTAGTTAAAATTCAGGCTCTCACACAGTTCATCAAGAGATAGGGTGCTATGGGAAATTATTTACATATCTGTAAATAAATAAAGTGAAAGGATAACAAAAATTGAGAAGCCTACTTTACATATATTTTTGCAAAGGATTTGATAACGTCTGTGATATAAACGGTAAGTCACTAAAGAAAAAAATGAGAAGAATAAAAAAATATGACAATAAGAAGACAATAAAAAGAAATCAACAAAACAAACCCACTTGTCCTATGCTCTGAAATGTACTTATCCAAACAATTGTAGAACAACTTCAGTGTAACTATGTTTTAAAGTTAGCAATGTGTCTGTGTGTCTTTGAATGCAGACCAAATAGCTTTCAATTTATGTAATATATTTTTGATATATTACCTCAATAAACTGAAGTCACATAATAAATCATCAATATGAGGATTCTAATTATATTCACGAATTATTAACAGTTATTTTGCTGAGCAAGACAGCGTGCCACATGAACTGCTTTCCCACCTGTGTTGATATAAGCATAATGGCATTGTGGTTTTAAAAAATTATGTTTTCTGAATATTGAAATCTCTTTTTAGGATCAAATAATTATATTGGAAGATTCAGTCTAGGAGTTAAATAGTTTACTGCAGTACCATATTAATGGGACCAATATTTATGTTGGTGAGCATGTGCTATGGAACTGGATTTCCTAATGTACAGCACAGAGACTTTGCTATTCAATTGAACATTCACTGGATAAACTGCAGAACGTATTGTTTAATAGGATCATTTTCTACAGAAAGAGTGCAAGATTCTGATTTTTTTAAGACAAACCTGGAAAGGTTTAACCACAAATGTAATGTAAAAGGCATTTCTAAAACACACTGCTACTCTGAAGAGTTTGGGGGTAGAGAGATCAGAGAGAACCCAGATTAGTCCTTCAGAAAAAGCCAGGTTTTCAGCTTCTTCTGGAACTGGGGGTGGATGCGATGCATCTTAATTCCAAAGAGATGGTCCCAAAAAGAGAAGGTACTGCCCCCTGTCCTGGACATGCGAATCAGAGCGATTTAGGCCAGAAAGAGGTTTGCTGAGCGCAGACATTTGGAGGGCTCATAAAAACGAATTCTCGCTCTCAGGTACCCTGCGCCTGACTAATGCAAAGCTCTGTGGATTAATAACAAGGTCTTAAAGATAGGAAGCCAATGCAGCTCTCTGAGATATGGGGAAACCTGAGTTCTTAGAGGCAAGCTGAGTAGCGTTCGGGCAGTTGCATTTTGGACCACTTGCAACCTACTGATCAAATAGTCAAGTCTAGATGTTATCAGTGCTTGAACTACCAGTTTCCTAGCCGAAAGGGGTAGAAAATGGAGGAACTTCCTGAGCACTCACAGCAGACCAAAGCAAGCCCATAATACTGCATTGACCTGTGCTATAAAAGAAAGCCCACCATCAAACTTGATACCAAGATTTTTAAGTGAGCTATTGTGGTTTAGATGTGGGGGAGCATCCTACAGCCAGAAGGACTGCCAAGGCTCCTCCTATCTTAAACCGAAGAAAAGTAGCTCCATTTTACCTGCATTACACTTAAGCTGATGGCGAGATAGCCACTGGAAAACGGCCAACAGACAAGTTCAGATTTGTTTGCCAGAGAATGTTTCATCCCTGCCCCAGGAGAAAAGCATATGACTATTTTAGCACCCAGGGTCTCAGCCAAGCATGCCAGAAGAGTGAGGTATATATTGAATAATGTGGGGCTCAAGGTGGAGTCCTGTGGCACTCCCACCGGAAGATCACGAGGCCCGACGCAAATAGTGGACACCACACCTCTTGACCTCTTCCTTCAAGAAAAGAAGCCAGTCATTTTCACGCCACCCCCGATCCGGAAAGTCTGTAGATGTGCCAGGAGTATGGAGTGGGATATTGTGTTGAATGCTGCTGACGGATCCAGTATAATCAGCACAGACTGGCCTCCGTCATCTAGGGTACCACTGATATAATCAACCACCTCCACCAGCGCTGTCTCTGTACTACAGCTGGGACGGAACCCAGATTTTCTTGGATGCAGCAGACCATTGCTTTCCAGGTAGTGGGATAGCTGCTGATTGGCATGTTTTTCCAAAACGTTTGAAAAGGCTGGAAGTAACGAAATAGGCATATAATTAGATGGATCTGTGACAACCGCCTGGGGTTTCTTCAACAGAGGCACCATTTTTAGCCTGCTTCCAGGCCTTGGGTGCAGAACGAGGCATTTAGGAGATTGTTGGCCAAAGGATTAATTAACAAGAAGGCTCATGGGGCATGGGTCTGAGGGAGATCCCGATTTTGGACTTCAAATTGCAGATAGTGATCCTTCCAAAGAGATCGGATCAACTCTATCCAATTAAAGGGTCAGATTGTAAGTTTGGCTAAACTGCTGACTGTTATGCATTCTCTCCTCCACTAGCATTCAGGGGGGAAAACTAGACTGGATCTTGGAAATCTTATTCTGGAAGTAGTGAGTAAGTTGTTCACACCATTCTGCGGAGGGCACCTGATGTCCTGTGCAGGCAACAGGGGACATAAAGGATTCCACTATTTTAAAAACATTTCTCAATTTATTACCAGCAGTTATAATTCTGCCCTCGAAGTTGGATTTGTTTTGCTATTTTGACCACTCAATACCTTGTTTTGATGGGTGGCTATATGACACCTTCCATTGTCTTCTAGATGTTTACACTCAGTTTTAACCTCTTTAAGGGAGTCTGTGTACCATGGATAGGAAGGCTTAATTCATCTAGACTGCCATGGAAGTTCGGGAGGTAATTCAAGAGTAGTGGAGCCAGTCCAGTTGTCCAGGAGGTCAACACCGGTGCCCACATTACCTGAGAGAATAGGCCTCTCTAAAAAAAGCCTCAGATTGAAATTTATGAAGAGCTCTCGACACTCGAGCAATTGACCGTGCTTGAGGCACATTCGTCCCTATACTGACTCATCGAAACTTAATCATGTAGTTGTTCAACCAAACTGATAGGGTGGAAGTGTCCACTTCCAGTGGTGCATTCGAAAATATCTGATCCAGAACATGACCAGCTTGATGTGTAGGCATAGGTACCAACTGAGTCATAGCCAGTGAAGAGGTACTCTCCCTGCAGGGATATTACCAGGGAGAGGTGTGGCGCCGCGGCCAGGGCGACTGACGCTGGAATCTGGGGACCACGGTTCGATCCCCGGCTCCGGCGGCAGGTTAGCTCAGCACCATGTGACTCTGGGCAATAGCTCGCTTAATCTTCCCGACGGCCCCCAGCGCCTAGAGACCCTTACGGGTGATTGTGCGCTTTACAAATGTGGACTTTGACTTTGACTTTTTCAATAATCTCCATATGTAGATTAAAATCACCTAGGAGTCTAAATTGGTAATATCTCAATGCCAGAGGTGATAAAGCACTACACAGAGAGTTAAGGAAAGAGCCTGACGGACCCGCAGGTCTGTACACTAAAGCTCCCATTACCAATTGATTGGGGGAAAGGGTGAGGCAGAATCTCATAACCTCTACTCCTGCCTGGTCCACAATAGGTATTGATGTACAGAGTAAGTAATCCCTAAAAATCATAGGCACACCCCCTCCTCACCTGCTCAAGCAATCCTATCTACATATTTTATAACCCCTAGGAATTGCTGAGCAGATAGCAGGACCAGATGATCCAGGTAACCAAGTTTCTGTAACAAATAATACACCTGGAACCACCTCACATAGTAATTCACATATGTTCTCTGCATGATTGGGAAGTGAGCATGATTAAATCATGGGTGCCCAGAAACTGGGAATCCTACTGCTCCCAAATCTAGGCAGTGGAATAGTGTTTTTGCAAGAGCCTATCGAGTTGGTGTGGAAACTGCATTGTGCACACTGCACGTTGTTTGTCACAGAAGAGTCTAAAGCTAAGGGCAAACAGATCAGAGCTGGTGCTAGCCTGAGCAGTTGCAGTGGGCTATAAGTGTACCTCAGTTTACCTTCTGGGCCAACTCAGGCATAGTGGCTGGTGCTGGATGCTTCCGAGACGCTGACAGGTGCAGACGGGCTTGCCTTTGGCGCGCCTTCAGTGGTATCAAATAACTTGATGACCTAATTAATTATATACGAAGCATTTACATTTTAGGGGGGCACTACATAATCATTGATATTATGTACTAAATAACAAAAGGTGTATTAAACCACCAATGCCGAAAGAAAAAGATCTTTCTTTATATCCCAGTGGAGTTCCACCAATCTGCCATCATTGCCTTAGTCACCCTGTGGCTTGATTAGCGAAACACACTATACCTCAACATTAACAGTTCTTCCCTGAATAAACTCCAGCTTATACAGAATGCGGCAGCCCGCCTTATTTTAAACATCCCCAAAAGGCACTTGGTCAGAGACGGTGTCTGCTCTATTCATTCCAGTTAGAAATTTCCATCAATGCTCTGTTTACTGTCTTCTTGGCTTTGCATATGAAGGACCCTAGCCAACTAAATGCACTGTTTTATTGGTACACACCAAGTAGGTCTCTCAGATCCGCTCACCTTAAAAAAGTTACGATTCGCAGATTTTGGAAGGAAAGATGGGGAGGCCGTTCCTTTTTAGTGGCCACTGTCAAGCTGTGGAACACTATTTCTGAAGCAGACTTCCTTATGTCTTTTAAAAAGCATTTGAAAACCTGTTTTTTTCACTATTGCTTGCTGATTCTCGGTTTGTATGATTCTGTTGACCAGTATGTCTCACAATAGCGCTTTCGTACCTTAGGGTTTTAGTGCGCTTTATAAATATATATCATATCAAAGTATTCAACAGCATACTGGCCTGAAGCATTTACATATTTTGCAATTAAGGGAAATGTGTCGCAGTTAGAAAAATGGTTTGTCCAGAATCATGTCTAACCGTATGACTGAGAAACCCGGCCCCAGGTCCCAAATTTACCCAACTAGAGCTGGGTTTCCCAATTGGAAGGTCTTTAATTTAGGTACAGAAATTATCGCATGGTGTCTAGTTTTATTGGAATAGGTCACTGCATAGTGAAAAGTTATTTTTAAGAGTTTAATTAGTAAACTCTATCAAAATGTTCTTACCATCAAAATGTCCGAATCACGCTATATTTCAGTCTGAAATTATGAAAGAAATATATCCAGAAACAAGTTAGGCAACTCAAGTATGAATCACCAAAATAGAAGCATCACAAAACAAAGTGCATGGATTCACAAAGAAATATATCATATTACTGTTTCGTTGCATTACTAAACACAAGGCAGCAGAACACTTGTAGCAAGCTTTACTTAAAGAGCCATGCAAAACAACGCAGATTTACTGTGAAATGCAGAGCCAGGCAGGGTGGCTTTGAGTGGCGTAGTACATTTTACTTAAGGGCATGCTTCAGCCTGTGTTTCCTTGCGTGACACACTGTGACATAAATCTGGGCCTCGGTTTATAGGTAAATGCCACTCGTCCAAATTGACCTAACTAACAAAAGTATTTCCAAGGTATTAAGAAGTACGCTGGTTGATCTCCCTTAGGAAAGTGGCGAGAGTAGGGATAGTGCCCTGCCTCGACTGTGGTACGTCATTGAGCCAGAGACAGACATTTGGTTCGAGCCAGGCTGGGACACGACTGGCTAACCTGTTAATGTTTTTTTTTCTATAAACCTGGGTGTCTGCTCAAATTGATGTAGCTGAGATGACCATACCCTTTGTAGCCTTGTATGAAATCTTGTGGCGTTTCTTTATTTTGCTAGTTATATTTTTGCATTTATATTGAGATAAACAAAAATATAAAGAACAGAAGATGGGATAAAAAATAAAATTTACTGGAAAAAATATAATTTGTTTGCTGCACATTGGAGCGTGTATATCCTTGCTCTATAGTTGGATGTTGCTCTTTGTTGTGGTTGAAAATGCATTTTTAGCTCAGGAATTAAGGTATTGTTTGTGTGTAATGTGTGCTCTGTAGACATTATTTCTATTTGTGTGAGTGTATTTACTAATAAATATACATTACATACTTTAAGAACTTGTGTTACTGGTTGAGGGGGCGAAACCATGCTCAGGCAGCAACCTCAATCCTGTCAGGGTGAAGCCACAAGCAAACCCCAAATTAACATGTGCTTAACCCTCTGGTAACATGGCACAAAGCTTTCAGGCTTAGCTTAGAGGCAAGGTATAAACTATTTATGCAGTACTCCAAACAATAATACAGTAAAAACACAACATTAGAAAAATCCCACACCAATTTAGAAAAATCGGATAAATACTTTAACACCAAAACAACAAAAATCCAGTCAGTAGAACCAGAGATGTGCTTTTTTAAAGATTTAAGTGAAAATAATGCCTTGAGGCAGACAGTGCCAACTTTGCCTATCTCGTTGCCCTAGACCGGGACAAAATCACAACTTGAGCCCGCCTGCAATGGAGTCTGGGCTGGATAAACGGACCAAGTTGGGCCAGTTGACCAAAAGTACCTTAAATTCTGGTTGCGGGGCATCGCTAGACCCTGCGTCATGGATGCGTTGCACAGCAGTGGCGATGCGAGGTCCTGGTGTGGAGATGCTTTGCACCGGGGCAGTTCTGATTAACTGTGAGGCTGCAATTCAAGAGCCTGCATAGTTGTCAAGGATGCAGTAGACAAGGGTCTTGCGATACAAAGTCCTGGATCAAATATGCGTCGCCCACCAGGTGGTTCCGAAGAAGTTGCAAGGCTTGCAATGCGAAAGCCTGCATCAAGGATGCATTGTGCAGGGGGGCGTGGCTAAGCGCCCGACGCGGATGGAAGCAAACGGGTAGCGGCTCCGTCCGTACCGGAGTCTACAGGCGGTTCGCGCCCCTTCAGTGAGACATGGAGACCCGCACTTCACGTCGGAACTGACCAGGCACCTTCCAGGCTGGTTTTTACTGCTCCAGTGCGCCGACGGTGCTTCCATTCACCGGATTTCGCTCCTGTCGCGGCTCCTCCGGATCGCGACCGCCATTTTCTTTTCTTGCCGGTGCCACTCGCAGTTGCGCGTTACACTGCACACATCTCCACCAGATCTAATGGACCTTTTTTGATGCCGTTTTTCATCACCTCATGATGGGAACCACTCTTAATCTGCACAGGTGACTTATTTTCACTTTTTGGCACTGATTTCTTGTGATTGCTCCGAATTTACTGTTCTCGTCAGGCTGGGCGGCCATTTTGTTTTGCTTCATTTTGCGATATTCCTGACACCTGATTTTTCGACGCCTCAATGGCGCAGCGTTTTGACAAACACCCTAAGCGCAACTTTGTAAAGAATTCTAAGCTGTTTTCAACGCTGGCTAATATAGAAACCTCCACAAACCCTCCCATCGATACTGCGACAGCTGATATGGAGGCCTCTTCCTCTCAGGTGGCAACCAAAGCCAACCCAAAAAGGCTGAAGAAAGACCCACCCTCCCCCTTGCAAGCCTCTTCCTCTATCTCACTCGAATTGCTCCTCGAAGAAATACGAGCCCTGCGTCCCTACATGGAAGACACCAATGCCAAGCTGCAAACGCTTACCGACAATTGGTCAAACATAGACGCCAGGGTCTCCACTGTAGAAAAAGATGTCTCATCTCTTCAGGAAACGGCTACCAGGGTTGTCCATATGGATCTTCAGATCTCTTCTCTTCAAAAACAGGTCGAAGACCTTGAAAATAGGAATAGGCGCAATAACCTCCGTCTTTACGGCCTGAAAGAGGGAAGCGAGGGGAGTGACCCTATTGATTTCTTCCAGTCCTTTCTCCCCAAGCTATTGCATTTACCTGAAGGTACCTCACTCAACATTCAGTGTGCCCACAGACTCGGACGACTCCCCTCCTCTACTTCGTCCTCCACTAAACCTAGGGGTGTGATGATGTACTTCCTTGAATACACGGACTTATTGAAGGTCCTCTTGGCTGCAAAGGCCTCTCCACGCATCATTTGGTCAGGCTCCACCTTATTCTTTGCTCAAGACTACGCTAAGTCCACTGCTGCCCGCCGAAAAGCCTTCCTTGATATGCGTCCAGACCTTCGTTCCATTGGAGCAAGATATGGACTTTTCCACCCGTGCCTATTCAAAGTCACTTATAACAACAAGACTACTACTTATGAGGACCCTGTGCGACTCCGAAGTTTCCTGAATTCCTGTGGTTCCGCAGGCATGGAGTTCTCCAACTCCTCTTCTTCGTTTCCGCCATGACTCTTGTTGTTATTTTCATTGATGTTTTCCTCTAACCTGGTTTATTGTTCTCTCATGATTATTTAGTGCCATGTTTTTAGACTCTACGACGAGTTTATATATTCCTCTTCCTAGTTATTTGATATAGTTTTTTCATTTGTCAATACGATATATATACGATATCTGTTTGTGCTCTTGGTCCTGGTCTTTATTATCCTCTAACCCCGTTGTTCTCCTTTTTATACAGATTGTCAACAGCGCTCCGTCATGTTTTTCTCCGGTTGGACTTCCCGCTGCCCTGTGTGCTCGCCCTTCGTTGGTTGGTCTTACCTCCCTCCCGTTACCTCCGTACTGTTCCCCCTTGTCCTGTCGTTGACCGTTTCCCCCCTCCGACATTCCTTGTAAGTACCTCCCCTTCATCACACTGTAACATGTTAACATTCAATGCATTTGTTTTCTTTTTTGTATCCTTCTTACTTTTTTTAATTATGTTGGTGTCAATTCCGATCAGATCGTTATTCAATCCCTTCTCCCTTCTTTCTCTTCTCCCTATCAGCGTTCTTTGGTATTTTATTGTCACTCACGTTCTTTTCCTGTACTCTCTTACCACCTTACTCAGTCTTTCCTCTTGGTTTACTCTGCATCTTTCTTCTTGTCGTTTCTTCATTGCATTTTCTACATGTCTCCTATGGTTTCTTTCCTCCGCTGCTTTTTCTCATTCCCAGTTTGCATTTATCTTCTTACCACAACTCACTCATTCTCCCACATCGTTTTTTTTCTTCATGGTAATCCTTGACATTGTTCTTTTTGTTGTTTTCTTTCTCAAGCTTTCTTATGTCCTTCCCTTTTTGCTATTTCACTCTTTTTCATTGTTCCTTTTTTCCTCTTCATTAGTTTTCCGCATTGTTACAATCTCTCTTGTGTTCTTACTTCTTTTATTTCCTTTCCTCTCTTCCTTTCTCTGTCTCCTTTCTTCTCGCCTTTCCATTTCTCCAGACTTTGAGGCTTTACTTTTATTCCCTATTTTTAGTGCGTTACCCCCTCTCAATTTTCTATGATGTCAATACGTATTATTTCCTGGAACGTTAAAGGTTTGCATTCACCCATTAAGAGGCAAAAGATCCTTTCCCACCTAGCTAAATTGAATGTAGATATAGCCTTTTTGCAAGAAACCCATCTCTCTGATGTCGAAGCTGCTAAGCTTAAAAGAGGATGGGTGGGAACTGTATTCTCTGCTCCTGGTGATGGTAAAAGAAATGGTGTTGTTTTGTTAATTCGCAAGTCTTTTTTACATTCAGTTTTACAGTTTGAATCTGATCCTGAAGGCAGATGGTTATTTGTTAAACTTTCCTCCAGAGGTGTCCCTCTTTCCCTACTCAATGTTTATGCCCCTACCGGTGGGAATCCTATTTTTTGGAGTGCGTTCGCCTCCCGTATCACTGAATATATGGAGGACAATTTTGTCTTAGCAGGCGACTGTAATATGCCTTTGGATCCCTTTTTAGACAGGCATTCCAAATCTTTTTTTGTCCCTAATAAATCTCATAAGCAATTCAAACATGCCATTTCTCAACACAAACTTGTTGATGCCTGGCGATTATGCAATCCGAACTGTAACGAATTTACTTTCTATTCCCCAGTGCACCACTCCCAATCACGTATCGACTATTTTTTTTATCCCATCACTTATCCCAATCTCTTACTCAGGCTGAGATTGGTCCCATAATGTTTTCTGATCACGCTCCAGTTACAATTAACATTGATATTTTACCCAAATCCATCGGTCCCAGGAGGTGGCGTTTCAACAACACCCTCCTCCTCGATCCCAAATTCACTGCCTCCTTCACCGATTTTACTACCGAATTTTTTGCTATTAATGACACCCCCTCACTAGCCAATCATGTCATCTTGGACGCTTATAAAGCTGCTGCCAGAGACTTCATAATCAGACATGTTTCTGCGAAACGCAAAGCTGCTCGTATCCGCACCAATGACCTGCTATCTCAGATCAAATCCCTAGAGCATTCCTTTTACACTTCCCATACTCAGGACAGTCTGACAGCTCTAGTTCATGCCAAAATGAAATATAACAAACAATCCACTGAAGATGCCTCATTGTATTTGTTGAAATCCAGTTCGAAATTTTATGGTGGGAAAAATAAGGCGGGGAAAGTTCTTGCTAATTATTTGAAAGTCAAGCAAAACAAATTGAATATTGAGTCTGTTTTTGATGTTAACTCAGTCTTGCAACACAAAGATGCTGATATCCTGGAAGAATTTTCTCGTTTCTATTCTACACTCTATTCTTCTGAGACTCAACCCTCTGCTCACTCTCTTTCCGCCTTCTTTGCAAGCATTCAACCTCCTCCCAATTTTCCTGTTGACCTTGCCACCCTTGAATCTCCCATCACTATCCGCGAATTACATACTGCCCTTCACTCCCTTAAAAAAGACAAAGCTCCTGGCCCAGATGGATTCACTGTCGAATTTTATCAACACTTTGCAACCCTTTTGTTACCTAAAATACACCGCCTTCTCGACTCCTTCAAAAATAGTGGTGCTTCCTCTGGTACTTTTTCAGACGCTTACATTTGTATTATACCCAAGGAGGGGAAAGACACTCAGCATTGCAAAAATTACAGGCCGATATCACTAGTCAACATTGATTACAAATTATATGCCAAATCTTTAGCCATTAGACTAGATCCTTTTCTTCCAGAGCTTCTTGGTCCCGAACAATCGGGATTTGTCAAAGGACGTTTCATTTCTGATAACACCAGACTCCTCTTTAATGTCCTTTCTAAGTCATCACGATTCCACGATTCCCTTGCCGCAATCGCCTTAGATGCTGAGAAGGCATTTGATAGAGTGGAATGGTCTTTTCTTTTCTCTGTATTGAAATGGTTTGGGTTTGGCCCTAATTTTATTTCCCTCATTTCCTTCCTTTATACGAACCCTAGAGCAGCGGTTTGCGCCAATGGCTTGATTTCTTCGTTTTTCAGCCTTGGCAGAGGAGTCCGTCAAGGTTGCCCTCTTTCCCCTTTCCTCTTTAATTTGGCCCTAGAACCTTTCCTATCAAAACTACGTCAGAACCCAAACATTCATGGTTTCCAGCTCTCTAGTTCGCAGGTCAAATTAGCTGCCTACACGGATGATATTCTACTTTTCATTTCCAAACCTTCTGTCTCCATCCCTGCATTCCTTACTGAAGTCAGTGTTTATTCTCAACTCTCTGGATATAAATTGAATAATGATAAATGCGAAATTCTACCTCTTACCAAATTCACCTTCAAACCTGATTTTGTGGCGTCTAACTTCAAGTGGAACACAGCTCATATAAAGTACCTTGGTTTGCATATCACTTCTTCTATTTCAGATACTATATCTCTGTGCCTTACTCAATGTACCCAAAAACTAATAGATCTTACATCCAGATGGCATCCCTTCTACCTATCATGGTGGGGTCGTCTTGATACTATCAAGATGATGCTCTCCCCAATTGTCCTCTATACCATTTCAAACATTCCTGTTTCCATTCCTGTCAAATTTTTTACTAAGATTAATAAAACCCTTTCCTCCTTCTTATGGTCTGGTAAGAGGCCACGTATGTCTTTATTACGTCTGCGTCTACCCAAATCAGAGGGTGGGGTTAATTTCCCAAATTTCCCCGCATACCACAAAGCTTTTCTCCTAAAACAAGCTTCCATCTGGCTCAAAGACCCTACCGAGCCTCTTCCACTTTGGGCTGAACTTGAACGTCTTTCTCTCTCTCCTTTCTCGTTTGCCGAATATCTCTCCTTCTCCCGTAAACCCCAATTCATCTCTACCCCAATTCACAAATATACTGCGAAAATACTCTTAGCTTCTGCTCCAGACCCCCCCCTCCTCTGTTAATGAGTTTCTTAACACCACCATCTGGTATAATAACAGCGTTCTCATTAATCAGAAGCCTTTTTACTGGAAAACTTGGAGGCAGCGAGGCCTTATTTGGGTTTCTCAACTTTTTCATGGATCTATTTTCCAGTCCTTTTCTGTCCTTAGTCGTACTTTCTCGCTCCCTCCTTCCTTCAGCCGCAAATTCGTCTTACTTAGGACTGCTGTTATGTCCGCTTATGATTCCCTCTCTCACTCCCCTCCTTCCGCTGCTTTCTCCAACCCAATCTCCTCACTTCATTCCCTATTAAGTTCCAGCCCTTCAGCTTCTTCCATCTATCATTCCTTTCACAACCCTCTTTTACCTAGGCCGAAATCGACAGTGGAGGAGCAGTGGGAATCTGATTTAGGCGCGTCTTGGCCTACCTCCCTCTGGGATAAAATATGGACTAAGCTCCGCAAATCCTCTAGAGCTGCTTCCCTCACACAAACACTTTTCTTTATTTATAATCGACTTCTTTACACGCCATCTCTCCTTCACAAGAGATTCCCCTCGACTCCGGACCTTTGTTGGTCCTGCTCCATCCCCAACGCCACGCTATTTCATATGCTTTTTCTATGTCCCCTCACACGCATTTTTTGGACTCAGGTTTGGGACCAAATGAATACTATATTTCACACTACTATCCCCTTATCCTTTACTGACATCTTTCTTGGCTCACTCTCACCCTCCTGGACTGATGTTGATGCAAATGTTCAAATTGTAGATTTGTTATTAGCTGTTGCTTTCCAACAGATTACTGTTCATTGGAAAAATTCACATGATATTACTTTCAAAGCTTGGTGGTTTAATGTTTGTTATAATCACAGACTTGATACTGCATTTGTTTATCCCCTTCACCTTGCCCCGAAGAGACATTCTCTCTGGCTTCCCATCACCCTGTACCTCGATGTTTGTGCCAAACGCCCCTCTCATTTGCCCCCCTTTCAGCAAGAGGTTTCTAAACCTCCCTAAACTACCTTTCGGTCCCTTATTTTTTCTAGTATATTTTTTCTAGTATTCAATTCTCCATGTATAATTTATACTGCGTCTCCCTATGTCCATAGCCTCATGTATTTTTTATCACTAGTCTCATTTTCTTTTTTTCCACTACAATTTTCAATTTTTGGTATTTATTGTTGTTACCTAATTTACCTTACCTTTTGACGACAATGTACCTTCTTTCTTCTGATGTGATGACACCTCTGTTATATTAATAAAAATTTATTTGAACTTAAAAAAAGGATGCATTGTGCAGTGGAGGCATGGATGAGTGGCGGTGTGTGAGTGTCTGTATAGGTGTATGAGTGCATCTGATAGTGTTGTATTGATGAGTGCTTGTATGGATGAATAAGTGGATGTTTGTACAGACCTAGGAATCAGTGAGTGTGTATGTAGTAACTGGTATTGGTGTGTTAATGATTTAGAAAATGGTAGTCTGTATTTTACAGTGGGTGTATCAAAGGTTATATTAGAGTGTGAGGAGGTGCATCAGATTTTCATGTGGATGATGTCATCAGTGATGTCATTTGAGATGTCATCAGTGATTTTGTGCGCGCCTTTTAACTTAAAAGTCACATGACTGTCATTTTTAATAAAATAACTTGCTCTCGCTTCCGTGAAGTGAAGCAGAATTGTTTTTGGACATTGAGATGTCATCAGTGATGTCATCAGTGGTGTCACTGACCATGTCATGAATGATGTAATATGTGACATCATGAGCAGTGCATTGCGGGTGCGTGAGTAATAGTTAGTTGAACTAACTATAACGGCCGAATTTGTATGGTTTTGTAAGAGTGAAATGTCCAGCTAACTATAATGTCCCGGAAACCTATGGTTTTTTCAGTGAATTTCTAAGGTTTTTTAAATGCCTATTTCTAACTATAATGTGCCTGAAACCAATGTTTTTTACAGGGAAAAAAATAAAATAATATATATATATATATATATATATATATATATATATATATATATATATATATATATATATATATATATATATATATATATATATATATATATATATATATATTTCACTAACACATCTTAGAAATTCACTGAATATAAAACAAAGGTTTAAATAATAGTTATCTCAAGTAACTATAACTTGTGCCCTAAGATAAGTATAACTCGAGCCCTCCCCATGCACAGAGTTGTCATCAATGATGTCAGTTCAGCAGTCATCAGCAATGCTGTCAATTATTTCACTGTACACGTCATGAGTGTTGTAATTTGTTAGATCAAAAGCAGTGCATGTCGAGACACAAGTTATAGTTACCTTATGGCACAAGTTATAGTTACTTGAGATAACTGTAACATGTGTATTTCAGTGCTTTTTTAGTTTATAACGTTACATTGTCACTGAAATTTTCACCTAACTATAACATTATTTTAACCATTGTTATTTAGTCAGTGAATTTCTAAGGTTATTTTTTTAATGTAAAGTAAATTATGATTAGAATTCTTAACTATAACGTCACTTTAATCTTTGTTTTTTTCAGTGAATTTCTAGGGGTATTTTTAAAGCAAAGCAATATTTTATTATCATACATAATGCCAACCCCACACCACGCAGGGCCTATGGCTGTGCACGGTGTGGGGTTGGCCACAGAACATGTCCTGTGTCTAAGCCCTGCACCTGACCCCCTGGAGGCAGCTAACCCCTGCCACAGACGACCTATAGCGGTGCGCAGCATGAGAATGGCACAAGGCCTGGCAAGTACCCAGGCCAAGCGCCCAACCCTCTGTAAGCGCCCTACCTTCGACTGTGCACATCTAGGGTTGGGTACAAGGCCTGGTCTATGGCCATTTCCTGCACCCAACCCCCTGTGAGTGCCCTAACTCACGCAGCACAGGGGCCTCTGGCATTCACAACCTGCGGTTGATCTTGCAGATCCTCATGGAGACTTACTATGCCAAAGATCACAACACCAAATATAAAAAAGTGCACCTATTGGCTTTATCCAACGGTGAGCATGTCAATATATATATATTTTAAACATCTATTTATTGACATTTAAAAAGACACCCTGAAGAACCGGGCCCTTGGGCCTGGCGGCGCAGGGCACGCCTGAAATCTTCGAGTTCACCTGCCTTGTTGCACAGAGACACGGAATACTCTGTTGGCGTAGAAAAACAAGTTTATTAGCTGCAGCTAAGCACAGTTGCCCAAGAAGTACACCAAGTAGGTTCTCAGGAGACTGCCACTTTACTCCGTGGCTCACAAGCTTTTATAGCCAAAATACATCTGTACAAACATACACCCAATGCACAAAGTTTTAGCCAATCAGAAGAGTTTGAAAACATGGCGTTGTGCAACCAGAATGCTCTCTGCTTACATGTTGTGTGTTATCCAGCCCCCAAAGTTAATCAATACTGGTACCCATGGTTCAGTCTTGCAATGGCAAGACATGTCTGTATGCTTCAAAAGAAAGGTTGTGAAATAGGAAAACACAGGGAGAGAATAGCGAAGGCCAAAAGATAAGATATGGCGAGAGAAGAATACTAAAGGCGAACAGATAGTTGATACAGGGATTAGGTAGTCCAGACAAGGATTAGTTAGGCTGGCTGGTGTCTGAGATTGGTTTAAAAACAAGGACGGAGGGGGTTTTTCGACACGTTGCAGTCCAAAAGGGCAGAGACACTTCGTTCATCGAGCAGCCTGTGTAAAGGCAACACAAAATGGCGGCAAATGTAAGATGGAGTCGAAATTAAAGAACCTCAGACCCTCCTTTTGCCATTACACAAGCAATACACAAAGACTCACGCTAATCTGAATCAATGTCGATGGTCATGAGGTCGTCAAGCTGTTGCTGCAACATCATCTTCATATTCTCCGTTTTCTGTGACATGGGTCTTGGGACACACATAGTAGCACAAAGATCACAGATTGCGGGGCCACATTGCAAACAAAGGCAACACGAAAAGATGATGGCCAAAACTACTCCAACAAAAGTCAATACCTTCCATTCCCATGTGGACAGTAGTCCCCAAAACCATCCCATCAGAGACCAATTTCCTTCGTCCTGGTGGATGGACTCAGCAATGTGGTGTAATTTAGAGATGGCCTGGTATACTGTAGGGGCGTTGTCAGTTATGTAAATGCAACAACTGGATCCGATCAATTTACAGACTCCACCACGATCTGCAAGAATGATGTCTAACACCATTCTGTTTTGTAATGTCATAAGGCGATCCGCCTGAAGCTCAGCAGTGATATTACCCAGTGCTCCGACAGTTTCATTTATTGTTGCTTCAACTACTCGAATGAGATGCCTGATATTTCTACTATTGGCCATAGGGGCCAAAATGGGAGGAATCCTTTAAGGAAGTCGCCTCCTTCTTGTCCTACTGTGTCTTCCAAAGCAATAACCCCTCTACCGTACCTTGTCTTGTGATGTCCCGAAGGAACTGTATATGTTGGAGGGAGGAGAAAAGCCATATAACAAGTTCCTGAGAAATCGGCTGGTAGCCATGTATAGGCTCTGTCATGGCAAACTAAATATGTTCCTTGAGATGCTACCAGTGGTGGAGACATTCGGGATGTATAGATATATGTAATGTTACAAGTGCTCCTTCCCAATTGAGCCTTAGGACTTTGACCATTTGCTTGGAGACATAGGTGACCTTAGTGGGGTACAGTATATATGGTGGGGATCTTTTCCTTTTGGCTCTGTCTGTAAGACTAGTGACGTAATGTGTCACATTCCAGTCAATGTATGCTTGTCGCTCGTCAGTGGGGAATTCATTAAAGTTCTTATAATGTTTTGACATAGCCACTATTCCTTTTATTAGTGCGTCATGACTAACGTCAATTCCATCCCTATACGGACCAACAGGATGTTGATGTTGAGTCTCATAGGCATTGGCAAACATAGAGGTGTAAGCCCAAGCAGATCCTTTTAGGGAGAAGGGTAGAAGTAAATATGGCATTCCTTAACTGTATTATGGGGTAAAAGTCCACATACCCAGCAATCGGTGGTATTGATCACCAATTGATGCTGGTGTAACAATTGAATGAAGGAATTGTTGAAATACTCCATTCTCCTAATTTGCTCATGCTCTGGTAGTGTATGAAATTGGTGTGGGGAAGCAGTAGTGCGAAAAGGTATGGGCTGGGAGGTAGATCTAGGTACAGATGTTGGCTGTAAAGTGTGAATAACCCAACCCACACAAGCTAATAAAACACATAGCAAAGTTAAAACACATAGTACTACGCCACATCTATTAAATATTAATTTACATTATTTCTTCATTATATTCCTTTCATCATTTTTTTTTAGCATAACAAAATCCATCTTCTAGATGTTGCTCGTGGCAGTCTTCCTTCTACACTTAGCCGTGATTATTAGCCGTCCTATGACACTGCAAGTCCCGCAGACGTATTGCCACGACTCGGGTCACTAACTAAGGCTCTTACCACGACCCTGCAACCTAATTAGATGGTCAATGTCACAAAAAGCACCAAAAAAAAAGGTTCCCTAATTGTCCTTAGTTGCTCTAGATCTCAAATTGTATCTAGTTTTGTTCGGTACAGTCTGATCCTGGAAAAGTGTCTCTGGATTAGTTGTGTTCAATCTCAGATGTGGTGGGATAGCTTCTTGCAAAACGTCATCATCTTCTTTCTCAGACTGAGTCCATCCTAGGTGTGCATCACCAAAAGGTACAAACCGGGGGACCCTCTCTCCTTCACAATCACCTATACCTTCGCGGACCCACTGATCGAAAGACAAAGGCAAGGGCACCTTTTTGCAGTGCACACCATGGATCCAGTTCTTTTCCCCAACGACACGAACGGCTGTACGTGTCGTCAGCAGGACCTGCCTTGGCTCCCGCCAGCGAGGCTCCAAATTACTCTTCCTTTGGAAGTTTTTCAGACACACCCAGTCGCCAGGTTGGAGGGTGTGCCCAGGATCCGAGGAAGCCTGCGGCAAGGTGTCTTGTACCTACTGATGAAGAACACACAATTTAGTGGTGAGGTCATGCAAATAGTCAATTAACATTGGGTATTCTATGTCAGAGTACTTCTTGGGTCTAGGGACACCCCAGACATTAGCCGGGCGTCCGAACACGATCTCATATGGGCTAAGTCCCACACAAGATTGAACAGTTGTTCGAGTTGACAAGAGGGCTAAAGGTAAAGCATCGGGCCAGGCAAGACCTGTGCTGGCTTGTATCTTCGCAAGTTTAAGCTTGAGAGTGCCATTATAGCACTCTACCAAACGCGCTGACTGAGGGTGGTTTGCCGCATTGAATTTCTGCTTAATACCAAGACCTGCACATACTTTCTGCATGATTTGACCCACAAATTCACTTCCGTTGTCACTCCAGACAATTCGAGGTAAACCAAACCTCAGGAAGTATTCTTTCAGAAGGACCTTGGCTGTAGACAAGACAGTATTATCCTTTTAGGGGGTAGGCCTCTATCCATCTAGAAAAGGCACACACCACCACAAGGACATACTTTAGGTTATTGCATCTCTCCATATGAATGTAGTGTATCTGCAATACCTCAAAAGGATACGTTGGGGGAGCAAAATGACCTGCTGGGGTTGGTGTCCCTCTTCCTGGGTTGTGCATCAAACAAACAATGCAATGTTTAACAAGATTGTCTGCACATTTAGGAATCCCTGCATTCTGCCATACCGGAGCCAAAAGCTTGCATATTCCTTTCGCACTGATGTGGGCTGGACCATGCGCCATAGTTACTACTGGAAGTACATAGGCGTCTGGTAACAGCCAACGTTGGTGTTCCGACAATTCTATCCAACATCCCGTCGCATCCAACATTCCCGTACCATCTCTCCACTTACTCAATTCTTTTTCTGTAGCCTCTTCCTGAATCATTTTCACACTTTCTATTGTGTCCTCACACATTCCTCATTGACTGACCCATCTAGCAGGTCCAGCAACATACATATGACTCGTCAAATCTCTTGCTGTCTCTTTCGCTATCTGATCCGCAAAAGCGTTTCCTTCACCCACATCATCAGTGATCCTCTTATGCGCACTACACTTCACAATTGCTATCTGAGTGGGTAAAGCAAGTGATTCCAAAAGGTCACTCACTAACTGACCATGCTGTATTTTAGTACCATGTGAGGTAAAGAATCCTCTTTCCCTCCAAAGGCGGCCAAATCTGTGGGCCACCCCAAATGCATATTGGCTGTCGGTGAACACATTCACTCTCTTCCCTTTCGCCAATATACAAGCTCTAGTTAGAGCTATCAATTCAGCTGCTTGGGCTGAATTCTGCCTAATGCGTGCTGTCTCCACAATTGTATGCAAAGTGGTAACAGCATAGGCTGCAGTCGTTTCACCATTGGGGAGCTTAGAACAAGAACCATCCACCCATAGGATCCCATCTGGGTCCAGGAGCGGCGTATCTTTTAAATCAATCCTACCTTTTGTCTCCTCCTCTGTACGGAGAAAACAATCATGTTGCTCTTGAATGTCTTTCTCTACTGGGATCGGTAACAATGTAGCTGGATTTAGGGTATTACATCGCTTGATGTGCACGTGACTAGCCAAGAGCGTCAGCTCATACCCCGATAAACGGGCGCTTGTAAGATGCTGAGTTTTTGGCCTGTTTAGAAGTGTATCCACTGCATGTGGCACCATGACAATAAGCGTATTGTCTAGCACCAATCCAGCAGATTGGCGAATAGAAACTGCTGCTGCTGCTGTAGCTTTCAGACAACTAGGTAATGCTTTAGCTACAGGGTCTAATGTAGCCGAAAAATAAGAACACGGGCGTTGCTTGTAACCAAATTGTTGTGTCAAAACTGACAACACACAACCCTCTCTCTCGTTTGCTGTAATCCGGAGTACCCAACACAGGAGCAGAACACAAGGAAGTACGCAAATCAGTAAAACTTTTCTGGCATTCCTCTGTCCAAGGGAGAGGTTGGGGTGTATCTCTAAGGGTAAGTGCCAACAAAGGTTTCGCTAACAAAGAAAAATTCGGAATCCATTGTCTGCAGTAAGAGGTAATGCCTAAAAAGGCAAGCACCTCTCTCTGTTTGCATGGTACAGACATTTGTGCAATTGCTTGGATTCTTTCTGGGGTCAATCGCCGTCCCTCCTTCGACAAGAGATGACCTAAGTAGGTAACCTCTTGGCGACAATATTGTAATTTAGAGGGCGAAACCTTATGATGAAGGTTAGACAAGTGATGCAACAGTAAAACAGTAACTTGTTTACAAACGTCCTCAGAATCAGCAGCAACCAACAGATCATCTACGTACTGAATAAGGGTGGCACCTGGAGGCAAAGTGAAAGCATCGAGCTGAGTTTTCAAAGCCTGACTATAAATGGAGGGACTTTCACAATAGCCTTGAGGTGCACGCTTGAACCGGAAACTGCGGCCTCCCAAACAGAAACCAAAAATATCCCTACTTTCCTCAGCAATGGGAATGTTAAAGAAAGCATTCTTAAGGTCAATGACCGAAAACCAGGCAGCCAAAGCAGGTATCATTGTCAATAAAGCAGTGATATCTGGGACGACAGGAAACTGGGGTACAACAATCTTGTTGACCTCCCGGAGATCGATCACAAAACGGTAAACAGGTGGCTGGGAAGAGTCAGTACGTTTAAGGACAGGCAAAACAGGACTATTGCACACATTTCCTCTAGTCTCTTCAACCACACCTTTCTCAACCAAATCATAAATGATAGCCATCAGTGCTCTCTCACCATCACTCGAAATTCTGTACTGAGGAATGCGAGGTAACCTAACATTAGACTTGAGGGTGACAACATAGGGTGGAATCTGCAAGAGACCAACATCATTGGGGCCTGCAGCCCAAAGAGTAGCAGGCAGGGAACGTAATTCAGAAGGGAGTTGGTCTCTAGAGAAATATGTCGGGGAGGTCAATCTCTTACCTAAAATAAGATGTACACCAGAAGGAGAACAATGCAGGGTCGCATACAGTCTTTTTAACAAATCCAAACCCAACAAATTCTCACCACAACCAGTTGTTAAAATAAGCAGAGCCTCCAAATCATAAGGACCAATGGAGATAGGCAAAGGACAAGAAACTGGGTTACGAACTGGGGCGCCAGAAAATCCTACCCGAACATTTGTTAAGCCAGACAAAGGTGCCCCAGGGAGTTTAGAGTGGATGATAAAACTCTTTGTTGCACCAGTATCTAAGAGATATGGCTCTGACACACCAAGCGGAACGACATTAACGTAAGGCCCATTTTGGTCCACTGGAACTGAATTGACCCCCTCACTTTGTCTACGGCTGTCCTAGCTAGAGTTAAAATCCTGATTCTCATCCTCCATATAATAATCGTCATTATAATAATGGGCAGACTGAGTATTTTGCTGATCAAAATAATTCATGGAATTTTGAGGCGGAAAGGAACGTTGATCCTGGGACATTGTACTTCGCCCCCTCCCCCTAGGTGTTGACTGGAAGCCACCTCGGCCTCGCGGCCCAGGCGTACCACCAGCACACTGCAATAAAATCGGGCAATTATTCTTGAAGTGACCTTCTTCCTTACAATAGGCACATTGATTAGGACCCAGTGGAGGCCGTGGAACAAAGGGCTCAGGTTTCTGAAACACCTTCTGAAACTGGGGAGTCGGCTGAAACTGGCGCTGAGCAGGACGAGGAGGATAAGCCTGTTGCAAAAGAACCTTCGTCTTTAAATCTTTAGTCTTTTTATCCAATTTGTCCTTCTCCTCCTTATCCCTATTTTCGTAATATTGGGCAGTAGCTAATATCTGGTCTGAAGAAGACACAGTTATTAAACACCAAGAAGGGGAGAGGGTCAACTAGTGTACTCCACCACCCTGAACCCCCTAAACAATCATATAATCACATAGAGGGGTGGGGAGAAAACAAGCAATAAAACACACAGCAAGGGGCTGAAAGAAAATTAAAATAATTAGAAAAAACTGCCCTCACTCACACACAATGTGTGTGACATGCTTCATCATCGGAACCCACGAATAAAGTACCAACGGGTATCCAGGAGCCGGTTTTAATGAGCATGATCTAACTGCACTTTTTGTCTATCACTTATCTAGTCCTTGAGGACAACACATATTGGTGTGATCACTGTTTGTCACTTTTTGTGTTGATCCGTGTTTGTCTTTAGTGTATTTTTGTGTTTCCCCCTCCCTATGCTCCGCCCCCTGCATGGCTACGCAGGGGCGTATTGTAAGCAGACCCGATGATGAAGCATGTCACACACATTGTGTGTGAGTGAGGGCAGTTTTTTCAAATTATTTTGATTTTCTTTCAGCCCCTTGCTGTGTGTTTTATTGCTTGTTTTCTCCCTACCCCTCTATGTGATTATCTGAAGAAGACACTGCCCATGAACTTTCGGAATCCTTTAATTTATTAGAGAGCTCGGGAAGCAAATTAAATACAAATTTATCTACGAACAATCGCTGTCCCCCCTCTGTGCTCATATCCTGACCACTGTGATCAAGAACCGTTTCCTCAAAATGAGTAAAGAAGTCGGAGACACTCTCATCCTCCTTCTGCTTACAGGCAGCTAACTTATCCCAATTAACTCGCAGAGTGGGCATCATAGTTTTCATTAAGGTGATTATTCTACCAGGAAGTTCTGCAACTAAATTATCGGGTTTAGCACCACCCACTTGGAGTCTATCAGCAGCCAGTATAGCATTCCAATTAACTCCTAATTCTTGGGCGTGGTCCTCTTTCCGAATCCTAGCCCACAATGGTTGTGGGACAACATTTCCCATCAACATATCTATGTCAGCCAAATTCATAATACAAGCATCAACAGTCTGAGATAATTCTTTGTAGTAACCAGCAGGGTTTTTACGGGGGTCAGGTAAGGACTGTTTAAGGGCCAGCATCTCAGATCTCTTCCAAGGTACATGTACCCATATACGTTGGAAGTGAGCTGGTACAGACTGATTACCATCCTGAGCTGCAACCGCTTCTCTCCACACTGGGGGAACCTCTCGCATAGGGTAGTGTTTCAGTTTGCGCCTAACAGAAGGATCAGAATCAGACAAAGACCGGGAAAAGAACATTAATCTAAAAGTGATAAGTGTCCGTACAGCATTCTCAACCTCAGGACCCACAATAATTCCTGTATCAAAATCAGTCCTAATATCCAGCAAACCCTTGGGAGCTAAACCCAATCCCGTAGCCTCCCATTCCTGACCTAAAATGCCACACATGGCGTCAAAAACAAATCTCTGTGTAGGGGCATCGCACTGCTCAAACGTTTCCATGATATCTTGCACGGTATACTCGGGACCCTGCATGATCCATCAGCGAGCAAGGAGATCTAACGCATCTCGTTCTTGGGAATCAGGAAGTAAACTACGGGTCTGCCTACGGTGAAGAACAGGAGTCAGACTTACTGACCCAAAGAGAGGAGAAAAGAGACCAGAAACAGTCTCAACCATCCGCTGACGGACAGAAGGGGACGTTTGGCAGAAAAACAGGAGATAAGGTATGAGACGGAGCAGGAGAAGAGGCAACAGGTAGAAGGGAGGTCGAGGGCAAAGGAGACTGAGGCAAAGAAGTCAGAGGCAGAGGAGCTGGAAGCAAGGGAGCTGGAGGCAAAGGAAATGGTGGGAGTGGTAGTTCCACAAAGGGCTGTGGTGGAGGTGCAGGAGCTGGAGCTGGTGGGAGAATAACAGGTTGCTGGACGGGTAACAAAAGCGGGGGTGCATTAGCACCTTGTACATGGGGCAGGGGCGATCTTAACAAGTGAGACATTGAAGGATCCTTCTCAAGATCAGCATCGGGATTTGGGAAGAAGTTTGCAGCACCGGGTAACATTTATCAATCGCCATGCGATGCTGCCTATCTGAGATCTCTATCGCATGATCTATTTCATTATCTTAAAACTGTTGGGAAGCCTCTATAACAGTCCTGCCTCTTTCTTTCCTATCTCTTTTTGCCTGTTTAATTTCTTTCTGTTTGGCTTCCTTGCGCCAAAGGCGAAAAGAGTCAAACATAGCCGGTCAGGCTTTTCTTTTAAACAAAGTAGCTTCTAAATTGTCTAAAATATCAGGCTCAAAACTACCATTATGTGGCCACTGTAAAATACCATCTTTCTTCGTATAGAGGACCCACACATCATTAAAGGTGATGGGGCCTACACCATGTCTAGAGTAAAGTAGGAGTTCCAGCCGGAGGAATTGGACAAGAGTCCTCCAGTCGGGAGTCCATGTCGCAACCAAAACAACACCATTTGTGAAACTTACTGAAACCAGGCATCGTGACTTTACTGGCTTCCTACAAACAACAAGGGTCTAATCAAAACAGCACAAATGTACTCACCCCTTGGCTTCCAAAATTGCAATTGTCGAATCTAAGAACCCAAAAACAAAGAAGTGGGAGCTACCCACCAGTACTTAACCAAATGTCTTCTCAAGCCAACAGAGGTCCGTCTAACGTATCGTAATACCAATCATCACCAAAAAGGGACCAAGGCAGGGCGGCAGTCAGGGCAGCAGTCACCAGCAGCCGCTGGAAAGGAGAAGCCACACTTCAAAAGACCATCGGTCCACTTTTCGACATAAAGGGGTCGCTGGTGTGAGGGCGCCTCCTCTGGAATTTTCCTGCGGGGCTCCTCACGATCCTTGGAATCAACCGCTACCTCAGAAGCCGCCCCACGTTGGGCTGCCAATTGAAGAACCGGGCCTTTGGGCCTGGGGCACAGGGCACCACTGAAATCTTCGAGTTCACCTGCCTTGTTGCACAGAGACACGGAATACTCTGTTGGCGTAGAAAACCAAGTTTATTAGCTGCAGCTAAGCACAGTTGTCCAAGAAGTACACCAAGTAGGTTCTCAGGAGACTGCCACTTTACTCCGTGGCTCACAAGCTTTTATAGCCTAAATACATCTGTACAAACATACACCCAATGCACAAAGTTTTAGCCAATCAGAAGAGTTTGAAAACATGGTGTTGTGCAACCAGAATGCTCTCTGCTTACATGTTGTGTGTTATCCAGCCCCCAAAGTTAATCAATACTGGTACCCATGGTTCAGTCTTGCAATGGCAAGACATGTCTGTATGCTTCAAAAGAAAGGTTGTGAAATAGGAAAACACAGGGAGAGAAAATCGAAGGCCAAAAGATAAGATATGGCGAGAGAAGAATACTAAAGGTTAACAGATAGTTTTTTTTATTTTATTTTTATTTTTTATTGAATGCAAGCAGATTTAGAAAGCAGTTGTTACATCTTGAACAAGCACAAAGAATGCGCAGTCGAGCTCATACAAATTTCACAGTACCTTCTAGCAGTAAAACATGAAAGGATACATCATTTTTCATTTTGTTGAACAGTTCTAACGGTAACATAGGTGTACATCAGGGCAGACATCAAGAAAACATTGTCATAAGTGTGTGAACATAAAAGCAGCGGAATATACCTTTATTCTAATGTGTGGTTGGGAGGGTAAGCAAATGGGATTCCCAGCAGTGACGGTAATGTGTGCAGAGGTCTAGGCGCAGTGGGCAACTCGAGGGCATAAGGCTAAGCAGCCATCGCCAGTTCACCCGGCACTCATCCACACCACAATGCACCAGGGTCGGACAGGAAGGCAGGGAAAACCAGGCAGGACAATCATCCAGCGAGTCATGGGTGTTCAACCGGGCCGGCAGGAGATGTCACAGGTGGAGACTGATCGCTGCGTGACCATTGCAGGAAAGGTTCCCAAATGTCCCTCGGTCGTGCAGCAGCAGGCATCAGTTCCCAGTAGGACCCCAGTTGAGCATGGCCATAAGTCACATCAGACAACCAGTCTTTCAGTCTCGGGCTGGATCTACGCCCCCAAGTGACAGCCACTCGCCTTTTTGCATATAGTAGTAGGAGTGCATGAAGCTTACGGCACGCAGGCGCTGTGTTTGCAACCCAGCCAAGGATTCCCAGCATTGGCGATGGGTCGTCGTCCCTCCCAAGAATTTGGTTTATTGCTCTGAAGATTTCAGTCCAATATTCAGAGAGTGCTGGACACTGCCAAGCCACATGCAAGAAGGAGGCTCCTGCGGCCCCACATTTCCAGCATCTATCATCCTCTCTGAGACCCATGCGATGGAGGGAAGTGGGAGTACGGTAGTATCTGTGCAGGAACTTGAAATGCACCAGCCTGAGTTTATAGTTAGGGGAAAGTGACAGCAGCTGCCTACAACAGAATTCCCATTGATCATCTGTTACCGGCTCCCCAAGGTCAGCTCCCCACAATTGTTGCGATCTGGGTACTGTCAATGGGGATTGTTCCTGCATTGAGTTATAGAGCCTGGTCACTAGCTTTTTGCGGGACGCCCTAGCGAGGATGGCCTGCAGTGCGGTCAATTGCGGCGGCTCCTCCGGAAAACAGTCCCCCAGCGCCCCGCATGCAGCCTTGAGCTTGTGGTGTGTGAATCTATCAGTGAACGTCACGGGGCTTTCTGGTGTCGCAGGAGGCAGCTCTAGGAACTTGCCATCCGGATATATGTCTGAAAACGTACGCAGGACGGTGCCAGCAAGGGAGACATCTCCACTATTGGACTCCAAGCAAGGGATCATGGGGTTACGCCTCAGAGGTATCGCGGGGGCATACAGCAGTGGAATGGAGGTTCGCTTTAGCAACTCCCTCCAGGACCAGCGTAGCATGTCCGCCGTGTTGACATCCCGGGCAGGTCTCGGCGCTTTGCAATAGAGTGCCACATTGAGGGGAAGCGGAGAAACCATGTCCGCCTCCACCGCCACATGAGGCTGGTAAGGGGCGGGGTATATCCAAAAATGCAAGTATTGGGCCTGTGCACAGAGTGCATACAAGTGCATGTCTGGCGCGCCCAGTCCACCCTGTCGCAGTGGAAGCGTCAACAGTGCCCATGAAACTCTAGCCTGGCCTCCCGCCCAAGCAAGTGTAAGGAGGTTGGATCGCAAGCGCGTGAAAAATTGTTGTGTCAAGGGGATCGGCACATTAGCAAAAAGATAGAGGAATTTGGGCAAAACAATCATTTTCGTTAGTGCAATTCTGCCTGCCAGGGAGAGAGGCAGTTTGGACCAAATCGCCACCTTGCCCTCAAGCCACACGATCGCCCTTCCAAAGTTCAGGTTCCAGAGCTCCTGCAAGTCTCTGCTCACCCAGACACCCAGGTACTTTACCTCGTCAGCCTCCCATCGGAGGGGGTAATCAGAGTGCACTTCTATGGTGTTGTCGGTGAGCGGGAACACGACAGATTTAGACCAGTTTATGGAGATTCCAGAAAGGCCGCCAAACCTGACGAATTCACGGAGTAATGGGTTCAAGTTCTCAGATGGTTTATGTACATACAGAGTGACATCATCGGCGTACATGGAGATTAGGAGGCTACGGGAACTGAAGGAAATACCCCTCGCCGTGTGGTGCTGGCGAATACGAGCAGCTAACGGCTCCATAGCGATGGCAAATAAAAGGGGGGATAACGGACAACCCTGCCTTGTGCCCCTGGAAATCGGGAAAGACTCAGAGATCATATCATTCAGCCGCACTCTGGCTCTGGGGGCGGTATATAATAGGCGGATTAGGTTAATAAAGAGGGGGCTGAAACCCATTCTTGTTAAAATGGTGAAAAGGAATGACCACTCCAAAGAGTCAAATGCCTTTGTCGCATCCAGGAATACCACGGCCGCCTGAGTGTCGGGGTGAAGATAATGCAATGCAGAGAAGACCGTTCTCAAATTGTGCGAGGTGGATCTTCCTGGTATGAAGCCCGACTGATCCGGCAGTGCCACATAGGGCAGCAGAGGCTGCAGGCGATCAGCTATAATCTTAGCATAGATCTTCGCGTCCACATTTATGAGGGACAAGGGACGGTAAGAGTCCACATATTGATCATCCTTGTCGGGTTTGAGGAGCGTGACAATCAAAGCCTCCCTCATTGAGTCCGGCAGTATCCCCACTTCCTGCGCCTCAACAAAGACGGCGTGCAAGCGGGGGGCCAGTTCCTCAGCGTATGTCTTATAAAAGGCGGCCGTGAGTCCATCCGGACCAGGCGCCTTGTTTTGGGGCAGCGCTTTAATGGTGTCAGCGATCTCCTTCACCGTCACCGGCCGATCCATGTATTGTCTGTGCGCATTATTGAACCACACTAACGCTATGGATTCTAAGAAGGTCTCAAGTGATTCGTCTGGGGTAGTGTGGGTGGATTTGTACAAAGTGGTGTAATACTCAGTGAAAGTCCGCAGTATCTCCCGCTGGTCCGTCAGTGCCCTCCCCGTATGATCAATGACGGTGTGTACCCTCGTCGGTGTGCGGAGTGGACGAATCAACCTGGCAAGCGTGCGGCTCGGTCTGTCCCCCTCCCCATATCTGCGGGCTTCGGCATGTTTCCCCAGAAATTTGAGCTCGCGCTGCGCTTCATCATTAAATTCAAGCAGTTTGTCTTTTATCTGGCCCGCCAGTGTGGGTGTAGGAGACGCGCAGAAGTCACGTTCTAGGAGTTGCAATGTACATTCTATTCTCGCCAGTGTATCTCTGATCGCCTTAAGGACCCCCGCCCTGCGCGCAATGCATTGTCCCCGAATAACCACCTTGAATGCATCCCACAGTACAGCATCTGTCCCAACAGTGCCAGCATTAGTGTCGAAATATTCTACTACGTCCCGCCGGATTTCTTCGGTGAAAGCCGTATCAAGGAATGCATCTGGCGGGAGGCGCCAGGAGAATGCGCCGCGCAGATTACCTGGTATTGTCAGTTCTAGTAGGCAAGGGGAGTGGTCAGACAGGGATCTGGCCAGTATGTCCACTCGTGTGGTCCAAGTGGCGACATCCGCCGAGACCAACCAAAAATCTAACCTGGACCAGGCCGCATGTTGTGCAGATATACAGGTTCCTACCCGAGCATTGCCATTCCTAGCTCTCCACACATCCAGCAGTAAACCATCACACATAATATCTGCCAGGGCCTGACGAGCATGAGGGTGCATGGGTCTTGATGCGCCCTGTCTGTCCAATGACCCGTCTAGCACAACATTGAAATCGCCTCCCCAGATGATAGTTGAACAGCCAGTGACATCTATCTTTGCCCAGACCTCTCTGAAAAAGTCTGGGTCGTCCACATTCGGGCCATATACGGCAACAAGTACCACCTCCCTGCCCAGCAGGACCCCATGCAAAACCACATATCTCCCGACATCATCCAGCATTATCGATGTTGTCCTCCAATCCACGCCCCGGCGCAGTAGGATGGCTACCCCCCTGGCATAGTTAGAGTAAATGGCTGAGTATGACAAACCCCATCTGGAGTGTTTAAGCCTGGGGGAGCAGGATGAATTGATATGCGTTTCCTGTAGAAAACAAATATCTATGTTGTGTCTAGTGAGGTAGCTGTGCATGAGCCTTGATTTTCTGTGGTCGCCCAGGCCTCTAATGTTCCATGTTAGGAGCCGAGTCACTTCCATTTAGAATGTAAAAACAGTTGGCAGTCACTCACCACCCGATCCGCCCCACACATTCCAAAAAGCAATAGTATGCACACATTGCAATGTGCCCAGTAGTACACCAACGAACACCCGACCCAACCCCACCCTCCACCCACATCAACCCCCCAAACAGGTTGTGTCATAGCCCCCCCTGCGCACCAGGTGGAAACACCAAATATGCGCAAAAACAAAAGAGTAACAGTTTCGCGGGAGACACCCCTCGGAGGCATGGCATCCCGAGCATACACCCCTGTTTGCACAGGGTGGCTGCATTAAAAGAGCTATTTCTGCAAATGTGAAAACAGATTAGGAAAACAGTACGCATCTGCCCTCGCAGACGCAATCGGTGAAGTGGAAAACACATCTTGAGATTATAATGGAGCCCGTGAGCTTAAGAGTACATAGACAGTCAAATAGGTCACTGCTGATAGTCCCCACAGGACGCTACAGGCCAGCCATTCAATCATTGTCACTTAGCTGAGTCACAGAGTCAGTCCCAACGTCCGACTTCCTCCCCGACCTGGGCTTGCAGATGTGCTTAGCAAATTTCAAAGCGGAGCCAGCATCGAGGAAGTGATGCGTCGTCCCGTCATGCACCACTCTGAGCTTCGCCGGATACAGAAGAGAATAAGGGATCTGTGCTTGGAGCAGAATCTTCTTTGCAGGTAGAAAGTCTTTGCGCGCCGCCTGCACCAGGGGCGTGAAGTCGGGGTAAAAGGATATGACGTTTCCCTTGTGCGATATCTTCCCCTTTTCACGGGCCAGTCGTAGCACGTTGTCTCTGTCTTGGTAGTTTAAGAGCTTGACCAGAATCGGTCGCGGTGGGGCCCCTAAAGGCGGCTTTTTCCCCAGCGTTCTGTGGGCCCTCTCCACAGTGAAAACCGGGGACAGATTGGGATCAAAAAGTTCGTGCAATAGGTCCGTCACGAAGGTTTCCATTTTACCCATCGCTGTCGTTTCTGGAATGCCCGTGATGCGGACATTGCATCTCCTGGACCTCGCCTCAAGATCGTCCGCCTTGGCGCTGAGGGCGTCTACTTTTTTCTCCAAGTTGCTGATGTGTGTCTTGGTGGCCTGCTGAAATTCGCAGCACTCTGTGTGCCTGTTTTCAAGCACATCAAGTCGCGTCTCGTGGGTGGCCACCTGTGCTCTTACTCCGTCAAGCTGGGCAGCCATGTTGTCAAGTTTCGCGTCGATGCCCTTCAAGCTAGATCTCACCTCCAGTAGCAAAGAGGGCACGTCAATATCTTGCTGAGGGTCCGCATCTCGTCCCCCGGACGCCGCAGCCTCCTGGTCCGCCTGTTTGGCCGATTTTTTCTGTTGCTCGAACGTAAGCCTGGGTTGGCGAGGATCTCCTTTCCCCATTGTTGATGCGTAGCAGTCAAGCTCTTATGAGCAGTAGGCTGGGTATATCAGCGCAAAGAGAGTCAGCCCCCAGCAGGTGCGTAAACCTGATTGAGGGCTCAGAGCCCACGGGCCGAAGAACTAAGGACGTCAGGGCTCGGGCCAATTGCAGGGTCATAGGCGGCCAGCACGTGTCCACTAATGCAGGCGGCGTGGGCCTCAATCCACCAGCAGGGAGGGTGGTCAGCGCCAGGTGAGGCACGGATGGTGGCAAGCGGGCTCAGGCGGTCAGCGACCGGTTCCACAATGAGTCTCTCCACACTTCACCCCTGCCGGTCAGACAGAGCGCCCTCTCACGCGCCCACCGGCATGCAATACCCCAGCCGGAGCGCCCACATGGCTCGACGTGCAGGATATCGGGGGGGGGGGGGGGCAAGCGCCAACCGCACACCCAAGGGGCTATGGACAAGGTGCGCCTGATCGGCAGTGACCTCCACCGCTGTGCACCAGCCTCATTTAAGATGGCGCCCGCCGGCGCCGTTTTCCGATCGGTCAGGGCCCCCCCCCCTGCATCGGGGGCACCGCAGGCACTCACCGCACAGTTCAGCTGCCGACAGCGTCCAGGATATGTCAGGCCCCTCCGCTCCGGCGGACACACGTACAGCGGGGGGGGGCCCGCAGGCCGCGGCGCCCGCCTACTCGCTAGGCCTCTCACGCCCCGGCCTCTATTAGTGCACCGTCCCCCTCCTCGGTCTCCAGCTCCAACAGACGTCTCTCGCGGCGGGGGTGACGGAGGCTCGTTCAGGACGTTGCCGGTCCAGTTCAGCGCCGATTTTCCGGTCGGGTCCGATACAGCACCTCAGCAGTCAATGCGTCTTGGTTAGGAATGCGCACTTATTTCGAAATAGCAGGATAATTGAAGGATTACTAAGGCAGCCGGCGGAGCTCGCTGTTTAGGCGGCCATCTCGCAGCTCGCTCGGCCACGCCCCCAAAGGTTAACAGATAGTTGATACAGGGATTAGGTAGTCCTGACAAGGATTAGTTAGGCCGGCTGGTGTCTGAGATTGGTTTAAAAACAAGGACGAAGGGGGGCTTTTGACACGTTGCAGTGCAAAAGGGCAGAGACACTTCGTTCATCGAGCAACCTGTGTAAAGGCAACACAAAATGGCGGTGAATGTAAGATAGAGTCGAAATTAAAGAACCTCAACCCGTGGGTGGAAACAGTGACATAAAATAATAGCACCAATCAAGTTATTACAGGTTCTGAATGGCCAATTGGAAGCAAAATGATGGTCATTATGCAAAGCATCATTCACAATCGATATATAATCCACAACGCAGTTGATGACAGGATTAATCCACTTATTTTAGTGAGGGGTGTTTCAGAAAATAAAAGGTGAAAGGAACGCTGTGACAAATGACCAATGGTATAACAATGGTATAACAGGAAATAGAAGAGGGAGAGAAAGAACACAAAGTAAAAATCACTGGTTTACTAACTCCAGCAAGTAATTGTTTCCAGTTTTCAGCAAAGAAAGTCTAAATCCCAAACATGGGCAAGGAGGTGTTGGGCGGGACAGGCCAGGTAACCTCCCCGGGGCTCTTGGGTTGGAACATTTTCAACAGGGGCCAAACCCCCACTACAATACACGCGTGTAAATGTATATAATGCAGATCTATCATGTTAGTTTAAAAAATCACCAATATTTTTAATCAAATGTATATTTTACTAATTCACACAATGCAATGTTTAGTAACAGTTAATAAAGATTTAATTAAAAAAAATAGAAAATCAACACTGTGAGTCTTTCTTCTGACATAGTGTTTATGATTGCATTTTGTGGGCTGAAGATTTTTCAGAGAAAGACCCCGACATTCAAAAAATATTAATTAAACCAACACGTATCTGAGTCTTTCTTTTTACATGTATTAGCCCAAAAATACAAAATTTAAAACAACCACAAGAGTGCCTTACTCTCCAGTTGAAGAACATAGAGCTCCAGTTAAGAGTGTTTTTGAAAAATATGATAAGTTCTTCTGTGGTCTGGGGTATTTTTTTTTTTTTTAAAACCTTTATTGAAGAACAGGTATAAGTACAAGCGCTGGCCAACAACCACAGGGGCCGGCCGCAAAGTCAGGAGAGGCAATAAACATAGCAATGTACACGACAGAATGAGCACAGGATGGATGCAACAAACATAACATCGCCAGCGCCAGGATAAAGAGGTTTCATTTTACATTGTATAAAGGAGGCAGTAACCACATCTACCAGCGCGTCATGCAGAATATACCGAAAGTGAAAACGGGGGGGCGGGAGGGAACAGCCCCCCATGCAAGCCGATGATATAGTAGGGCAGAGCCCAAAAATCACATACGCCCACATCAGGTACAAAATAGACAGAGAATACCAACAAACAAATAAAGTGGACGCCATACGTAACAGCCCACCCGCCCCGAAAAGGGAAAAGGTGCAGACGCTAATGAGACTAAGGAGTAAACACCAAGGGACGCAGCCCACCCCCTGAGAAAGACAAAAAGGGACCATAGAAGAAAACAAACTAAAACAACAAACACCCCTCCCACCCTACATCACTGTAATGGCTACGGTCTACCCCACTAACAGCGTGCCTGTCGCCCAGATTTACCCGAAAAATATAGAAGAAAGGAAACAACAACAAGAAGAGAGGAAAATAAGAAAGGGAGAAAGAGGAAAGGAAAGCAAGGAAAAAGGAAAAATTATAAAAGAGCAAAAATAGGTCCCATAGAAACTAACAAAAATGAAATATAACCCCCCACCCTACACACATGCAGAGGCTATGGTCTACCCCCCCCCTAGCAGCGTGCCTGTCGCCCCATAAACCCGAAATGCAGCGAGAAAAGAAGACGGAAGAAAGGAGAAGAGAAAACTAGTGAAGCGTAGAAAAAGGGAAAAAAAGAAGATAAGAAATGAGAATTTTCACACAGGAATAGAGGGAGGAAGAAAAGGACAAGCTGATCTATCACTCCCAAAAGAAGGATGCGGGGAGGAGCCCACACAATAATAGATCTCCCGGACCCCAAGCCGCCCGCAACCCCTACGCATTGCGAAACAAATGGTCAGCGCCATGCAGAAGCGGAGGAAGAATTCCGATGAAGCAAGCGGAGCAAGCCAGGAACAGGCCCAACCCAGGCCCCGCCCGCCCATGCACCCAACACACTAAAAGACCTAGCCCTGGCCCGATCTAAGATGTCCTCCTGCGCCCGCCCCCCCCGGGAAGCCAGCAACCGCGAAGAGAAGGGGAGAGCCCACCCCCCCAAGAACAAAGAAACAAAATGGCCACACTCGGCAATAGAGAAGAGTCCAAGGACTAAGTAAAATTCGCCAGTCCCGGCCAGAGTCAACACGTAAATGGAGCAGAATGTCAAAATCCTCAACACCACACATTGTGGGAGATAACGATGTCCCCCAGAGATAGGCACAGTCGGATAGGATAGGCAAATACTGAGGCAGCGGTCCCTGGAACCCAGTGGGCGAGGTTGCTTTCCGTGTTGGGGAGAGAGACAATGTATCAGTGCACAGGCGGGAACAATGTGGCTCGTTCCCCATGAACCGGCGAAGCTGCTGATCAATTTCACACGTCTCCGGCAACAATGTCTCACAGACCGGGGACCGCGGAGGCAGTGTAGCAGAGCAGGGAGAGAGGACGGGCAGAGTGTAGTCCAAATCAGCCAGGCAGCTATCAACTTTCCCCTCCAGCAGCCGCAAGCACGTTTGCCAGGCACCCCGCAGTCTAGTTAGAGCCAGGAAAACAGAGGCGAGAGTAGCTTGAGAGTGTAGCTCCATTACCTCCGTAATATAAGACGCGACAGCCAAATCAGTTCCCCAACGAGGAGCAAGCCGGGGATTACGAGCAGGAACCAGGGCGCCATCCGCCATTGCCTCAAAGGAACCGGTCGTCATGCTCCCACCGTCAAAGCAAACAGTGATTCCAGGCAGGGCAGGCGCCAGGAGAAAATGAACCGCTCCCTCGGGACCGGACAGGTCCGCAGTCGCAGGCTGCACACCGTGGGGGGGGGGGGGCCCTCTCCGATCGGCACAGGAGAGGCGAGGCAGTGAGGGAGTAATGGCCGCCGAGGCGCCCCCGGCAGAAGGGAGACAATGGATGGCGATCCCGCAGCTTTCAACAGGGGGAAGGAGCAAGTCAGGCTTACAATCGGCCAGCAGTTCCAATCACCCGATCGCCAACGGAGAGGCCGGTTAACCAGTCGGTCAGCCCAGGATGACGGCGCCGCTACGAGGTAATTGGTTCCTGTAGCCAAGGCAATCACAGGCGGCGCTGTGTGGAACAGGTCCCGGGACCAGGGCTGGGGTCGTCCCCTTCGTGGATCTCGACGTTTCTCAGGGTGCCGGGCAGGCAGAAACTCCGGAGGGACACCTCCGGAATCAGGAAATCACCCCCGACACTACGCCGGTACTCAGGTACAGGATAGGAAGCAGGATTATTGCGCGGGATACAAGGGCTCGAGGAGCCGGGAGATTACACGTCCGTCTCCGCGGCCATCTTGGCTCCTCCCCTGGTCTGGGGTATTTAATGACCCAGAATCCTTACTGCTTTTTCCTAATGTTGGTTTTCACACCATCATAAAAATGCCCCCTGCCCCTACTAGAGACATAAACAAGCTGAAAAGAAAAATTAAAATAGCCCTTGCAGGGCATTATAGGGCGCTCCTTCAAGTAGCAGGGAATAATGAATGAGCAGCTCCTTGACCTTATTTATAAACCTTTTTAAAACAAACTATTGTTGTGGGACCACCCGGGACGCTGACATTATATAGTTTTTTTTGGTGGCCGTAAGGGTAGCTCCAGGGCTCCTGTAGCCCCAGCCAGCTCCCCAGCCAAGGCCCATAGTGGGTGCCAGCGGAAGATGGGCAATTATTTTTTTAATATTTAAATTATTGGGGAGAGGCACATGTGGACCACCTCTTTGAGCCTTTACATGTCCTGAGGACCCCATCTCCTGGTTATATTATTTTGAAAAGGAATGGGGTATGATGTGTCTCTTCCTGACACATGATTGGCCACAGAGATCCCAATCCCAAGGGCCTTTTTAGGTCTCGCCTACGCAACGCGCATGCGCTACAAAGGCAAAAAGAACTTTTGGGATCGCTTTGGTTTTTCAGCCAAACACGTGCATGTGTTCCACTGCCTTGAATGACAACGTGTGCATGTCTGGAGATTCACTTGCGGGAGCAAGCGCCACCATATGGCAGCAATTATTGCTCCCGCAAGTGAATTGCGTAGGCCACCCCACCCTGCTGCCGCGCGAGCGCTTGTGCAAAGGGTTGTGGGGTGACCAATCAGGAGCTGGGACATGGGCGCGCTCACACACTGGGATCAGCTTCGGTGTTTAGATGTTTCCTTTTCATAACATGATTCGCTGATCAGCTAGCAGTATGGGTGTTTGCACCTCACTTCTGCCTGGCCAGGCACACGGGCAGCTCCTTCCGACGAGTGACCCACGGGCAGGTGTAAATGAGGAGCTCTGGTGCTAGTGTTTCACAGCTCTCAGGAAAAGGTGGCCTGGCTCCTCCTAAGCAGACAACCACCCAGTAGCTAAAAAAGTGATGGCAGATGGCTTTACTGCCCAAAGAACGGGGATCTGCCTACCAAGCAGCAAACCACCTCCACATACAAGACTCAGCAAGCGGTGTAGCAGGGCATTGTGAGCCATAACACAAATAAAGCAGACGCCCCCACTCCATGATTCGCTGGTCAGCTAGCAGGGTGGGTGTTTGCACCTCACTTCTGCCTGGCAGGGCACACGGACAGCTCCTTCCGACGAGTGACCCAGGGACAGGTGTAAAAGAGCTGGAAACGAAGCCTGCAACGAGGAGCTCCAGTGCTAGCGCTGACAAGACCCCGTCATACATTTGCCTCGAGATAGAAACCCGAGGCTAGGAGACATGCGACACCAGAAGAAAGAGATGATCTTTGGGAGGGGGAGGGTGGGATAGAGGGGCTCAAACGCAGCAGCCTCAGCATTGTAAACATACGACCATGCAGCACTGTTTTGAAACCTCGTCACGGGTCGCCCTCTCATCCCTTTAGTATATTGCACCACTGAAGAGCAGCATGAAGTCTGCCTAGCTCTGGGCTACGACTGGCTGGACTTCACTGGTCGGCTCACTCTAATTTATAGCTTGGGCCTGTCCTGAGAAGCCACCCACCTCAGGGACCAGATGTGTCCAGTGAACGAGCAGCTGGCCCGTGGGACCATCGATCTCGGCTCTAACACCAGCTCTCTGTCTTGGTGAAAACTGTGAAATGCTAAATTCACTTCCTCGCTCCATTCTTCCGGCCACAACCCTAACGAGGAAGAATGCACTCGAGGAATGTAATTGTTGCCCATTCTGAATCCACCCCAGAAGGATGAATGGTGGAGATGGTTTATTCTCCACGCTCTCTCGCAGAAGCGCACAGTGCAGAACACATCAACCAGGAAACATGCAGGCTCGCCTCACACAGCACCCCCCTCTCCCCAGCCCTCCAAACACCACCATAGCCAATAGGTCTCGCTTTTGGAACCGTCTAAGTATTTAGTTATGCAGCACAATATTCTTAGTGGAACAACAACAGTTGCATGGCTAAACCCTTAAAAGGTCCCAAAGGCGAGACCTATTGGCTACGCCAATGTTTGTTTTTTAAGGGGAGGGGGACGCGGCCCCCGTCGCCGATACTTTATGGACACATGGACCGCATCCCCCAGGGTCCAAGTGGTTGGCCCAGTGCCCACCTGGGGCACCAAATAATCACAATGTTAGGGACTTTGGGGCGCAGACCTAGGGCCCTTGTAACCCACCAGCTCCCTGCATAAGCCAATCCTTGGATCAGCAAGAGTCGGCTTCGCTCTTGCCTGGAGGGAGCAGGGTTTTTGCTCTGCTCCCGCCTGACGGGAGCAATCTCAGATTTCCTGCCCACAAGAGCGCAGACGGGGAACAAATATCTGTTCCCACCTGGCGGAAGCATTTTTGCAGCTCCCACCGGGTAGGAGTAGACAAGTTTTCCCTGTCTGTGCACTTGCGGGCTGGCAAAGTGTGCCCTGGGGTGGGATTTCCAGAAAACAGTGATTGAGCCGGCCCTAGGGGATGTGATCCCCAGGGCCTTTCCAGGCTTGTGGAAGGAGGCACGCACCCCTTCCATTTAAATATATATGTTGGCCCCTAGGATGGAGTTGCTGTGGCCCTTGCAAGATCAGGGAGGGGGGGCAGTGCATACCCTCCCCTTTTTATTTAAAACAGCCAGAGTTGCATAAAGAGGCAATAGAGGTGCAGAAAGAGGCAAGAGAGATGCAGAAAGAAGCAAGTGAGATACAGAAAGAGGTAAGAGAGGTACAGAAAGAAGAGAGCGAGGTTCCAAAAGAGGCAAGAGAAGAGCAGAAAGTGGCAAGTGAGGTGCAGAAAGTGAAGAGAGGTATAGAAAGAGGCCAGAAAGTGTAGAAAGAGGCAAGAGAAGTGCAGAAAGAGGCACTTGAGGTACAGAAAGTGTCAAGAGAGGTACAGGAAGAGGCTCGAGAAGTGCAGAAAGAAGCAAGAGAGGTGCAGAAGGAAGAGAGTGAGGTGCAGAAAGAGGCAAGTGAGTTGCAGAAAGAGGCAAGAGAGGTGCAGAAAGAGGCAAGAGATCTGCAGAAAAAAGCAACAGAGGTGCTGAAAGGGGCAAGAGAGGTGCAAAAAGGGGCAAGAAAAGTGCAGAAAGAGGCAAGTGAAGTCCAGAAAGAAGACAGTGTGGTGCAGAAAGAGTAAGAAAGATGCAGAAAGAAGCAAGAGAAATGCAGAAAGAGGCAAGAGAGACACCGAAAGAAGAGAGGTTTGTGCACCATTAGTACCAATTTAACACCCACATTTAGCAATAAGTAATACGTGACCATTCCTGATTTGCAAAGGGCCTTTCACCATGCTGTAACACGTGACGTTGCATTTAGGGAACATTTGAGCCGTTTGAGCTAGAAACAAGGCTTTTTTATTAAAATCTGCAGGTTAGGCGGCAGATGATGGAATATTTGGCAAATGCGGAAAATGTTTAATTATGTGAAAATTGGTTTAGCCGAACAGTCAATACCACATAATTACTCTCCAAAACACATATTCCCACTCCACATAATTCCTATACACTACATACCACATACTTTCTATTCCAGTCTACAACAAAAACATTAGTAAAAATCTTTTACATTTACAACGCCAATAGCTCTAACTCTAGCAAATGCGAGACCTATTACATTACAAATGCTTCTTTAACTGGTGGTCTGATGGAAGATTGCCTCAAGTGGCAGCGTTGGCGGGTTTCTGAGGTTGGGATAATACAGGGATTTCCACCCTGGGTGACGTGATGGGGAGTACAATTCTGAAGTATTTTCAGGATCTCCAACAGGAGTACCAGATGCCAAAGACCCAATTCTATAAATATCTCCAATTTCGGCATGCTATACTCCCTAGTGTTACTGGACTGGAGTATCTCCCTGAATTTAGCCCTATTGCAGCTAAACTCTTCATGGGAGACCTACAAGATCATAAAATCTCCAAAATGTACCAATCGCTAGTAACGAATACTCCCACCACGCTAGATAAACTTAGGATGGCATGGGAGGGATATCTTGGCCAACTAGGTGGAGACGATTGGAACGAAGCGCTGGCATCCCCTTGAGGGGCTGTGATTGCAATGCGGCTCCGACTAGTTCAATTTAACTAGCTACGCCAGGTGTACTATACTAGATTCAGGCTGTGTAGGGCGGGCCTTGTGGCATCTCCAATATGTCTACGAAGCAATCGGTAGGAAGGCACCTTCCTTCACACAGTGTGGCTGTGTACAGCGCTTGCAAGGTTCTGGCGGGGGTATTGTCCTGTTTGGCGAAGGTGTTGGGATAGGAGCTCCCCATCTCGCCTAAATTAGTACTTTTGCATATCATGGAGTAGATTGGTGGGAATATTTATAAACGCTTTTGAGTCTCATACTAGCAAAATTAGATATTGCACGAAAATGGAAGGCGGAGGCCCCGCCCTCCGTATCTGCATGGAAAAACGATCTCGATTTTAACATGGGGTTGGAGATTCCTATCTTTAAAGCACGGGATTGCCCGCAAAAGCAACCGAAGATTTGGAAATGATGGGCGGATTATAGAGGCCTGTACCTAGAGCCCATTCCATCGAGAGAGGATACGATCTAGAAATGTTAGCGCGGGTGATGGAGCAGGGGAGAGACAAGCATTTTTGTGTACCCCTTGCAAAGTTAATCTCTCATAACCATAATAGTACTAACGGAGTGAAGCATGTAAACTAATCAACAAAGTATATATAAGAATTGACACTACACATATAGAGCTGTGATAATATATATTGGACTAAATAAGTGTGTATTCGTGCTTATGTTAAAAGTCAAAGTTTTTCGTGGCAAAAGAGAAATCAGGTGGTGAGTAAAATGACGCTTACTCATACTCTTCTGCTAGGTAACATTTAACCGCATCGATGCGGTGCATTTTCCCGTTGTGTGCTGGAAAATGCAAAAACAAATGTTCCATGACGAGCTGGGCTCGTCATCAGCGTAGCAGGAGGCTACCTCATGATGAGCCCAGCTCGTCATGAGCGTGGAAGGGGTTAATGGGGAAAATTAGAATAGTGGGAGGTAAACAGAAGGGCTAAAATTCTAAATCTAATTTCTGTTATTTTATTTTCGCATTAGTTCCCATTGAGGCCTGCGCGGCCTAGTCTGAAAGATGACTGTTTACTGAATTAATTGCAAAACTTCAGAAAAGATGGCCCCCACACATGCGTGGTGCACAAGAAATGTAAGCGGACGGCCTGTGCTGAGAAAGAATTATGTCAAGGGCAGCTTGACCAATGATCAGGAAATGTGCCAAAGGATGCCTGCATCTAAAAGCATGAGAAAGGAAGCTTAATGAATACAATGATGGAAAACTGATACAAGGAATGAATGAAAAACACAAATTTCCGATGATGTCGTGAGAAAGTATTGGAGAATGACATGGTAAAATGTAAACTGGTTTGAACAAGGAGTACATGAGGTGATCATCACCACCCTTCTAATGGACCGATCAGAAATGACTGTTGACCCTAAAAGTTTCAATTTAAGTTAGATAGTTAGATGAAAAGGGTATAAAAGAGCTTGTGATAAAGAGAGAAAATAGTTGGCTCCAGGTATTTTATTTTGCACCACGACATGCTGTTGGTTTGAGTAATTTGTATGGTGCTAGAGACTTTGAAATATTTTTGGACTTTAACTTTAATGGAGCAGAAAGATGATCGATTGCAGAGATTTCATGTCAGAAGGGAGACATTGAGGAGAATAGAGAACTTGGGAGCCTGTTAAATGTGATACAGTCATTTGCCTATGACTGATTGGTAATATGATTTTCTAAATTTCATTTTTCATTAACATGTTCTAAATAAATGTTTAGAAATGTTCTTGTCTAAAGAATATGCTAAATTAGTTTTTTCATAAAGAAATAGATAATCTATTGAAAATTTTAACTCAAGTTTGTTTTTATTAATTAATAAAGTCATGACAGAATAAATGTTAACAATTATAAGGAATTCTGTGATTTCGCTGGTCTTAATCGCCCTCAACTGACTTCTACTAGTTGGTCCATCGACCGAATAGCAGAGTACTTTTGATGTAATGTTTTCCTCTTATTCAGGTTAGATGATAACTTTTGAAATGTATATAATGCTTAGAGTATAGATCTTAGGTACCCCCCTAACCAGCAGCTCACCTTCTTTTCACTTATTCAGGAGCGGTGTAGTGTGTGAATGTGTGACTCGCTGTGTTATGGGCTCCACCGATGAGTAAAAGTAAAATTGCTCCTGTGTTGAGTGGGATGGGTAGTGAGGGTTGTTGGAGAGCTTAGCTGGATCAGATTTCTTTGGTAGCAGAGGTCTGATACTATAGGTCAGTTTGGAGATTATTGATGTTTTATGTTAACACTACATGTTGAGTTTGTATTACGTTATATGTAGTCGAAGTTTAAAGACTTCCGGGAAATAGGAATGTATAGCGAAGGCAACCTGTAAAATATCAGCCTTAAGAATAGGAGTCAATTGTGAACTCTGACTAAAACTTATCCCTGGGAGAGTAGTAGGTTTTCCCCTAAGCTTGAAAGAAGGGTAAGGAAGTGCTACTTTATCGGCAAAACAAAATTCTGTGGTAGAGAAGAGGTATGCGCTGTCTACTGGGAATACAGAATTCTTGTGAGTTAGGACAAACTATTACTTTGGTTTTAGTGAAATAGACAATGGAAATATTTTTATGTCGTAACTAATTGATTTAAGTTATATAAAATATATAAATATTGTGCCGATATATTTTGTAAAGAAGGGATCAGAAATAGCAGGAGAGAAGCTGACATCACCAAGAGTCGCGCTGGGATAGGTTCACGTGACTGTGACATATACAGTTCTGATCGGTGCGTTGGTGTGAGAAGCGCTGGGATAAGACAGTAAGGTTGTAACATTATCTGCTCTGATTGGTGCGTTGGTGTGAGACGTCCTGGGATAGGACAGAATATCGGAATGGATTGAAAGGAAGTGTACGATTGTATTGAGAGAGAGAAAAATCTGTGAACATGGATTACTATTATGAGTAAGACAGGGAAAAACCTTCATGGTTTAAGAAAATTAAGAATCTGTTTTAAAAGGACAAAGAAATAGTAACAAGAGAAGGAAAATTACTTCCACCACCGAAAACGCCAGCATTATACCTGATAATGAAATATGGCTATCATACTTGTATATGGTTGGAAAATTGGGCAAAATATATAAAAGATGACAGAGTATTGGCATTTCCAGAAACGGGTTCGTTTAGCACGGCAGTGTTACAAAACTTAAGAGAAGAGATGATGAAACTTGAGCCGAGAACTAGGCCAACACAATTTGAGGCTTTAATGAAATGGGAAGATGAGATGTATGAAAAAGAAAGAGAGAGATTCCAAGATTCCAAGATATAAAAGAAAGTAGAGGCAAGTTCGAGAGGATTATGGGGAACAACTCATGAGAGTAGAATGAGAAGATAGAGAAATGCTGATATGTGGGATGGTATGTATCCAATGCGTACAGTAGAGAATGTAGGGAGCAAATGTACAGAAAAAAAAAATGTATTACCGGAAAGGAGTGAATGTGGAGTGAGTGATACGGAAGACGAGGTGCTGAAAGCATTTTGAATAGAAGACCCCCACCATATCAGGCAACTTCTGCAGCGGTGATTCCAAATGCACCGCCAATGGAGATTGGAATAACGGAGACCCCAAAAAGATACGTAGGAGAAAAACATACCCCCGAGAAACAGGGATTAGTACAGATTGAAAAAGCAGGTACCTCAGAATCAATCAATCAATCAATCAATCAGAGTACTTGTTAAGCGCACTACTTACCCGTGAGGGTCTCAAGGTGTTAAGGGGAGGGGGTGCCGCTACTGCTTGAAGATCCAGGTCTTGAGGAGTCTTCTGAAGGCGAGCAGGTCCTGGGTCTGCCGTAGGTGGGTAGGGAGGGTGTTCCAGGTCTTGGCGGCGAGATAGGAGAAGGATCTGCCGCCGGAGGTTGTTCGTTGGATGCGGGGGACAGCATCGAGGGCGAGGCTGACGGAGCGGAGCTGGCGGGTGGGGGTGTAGAAGCTGAGTCTGCTTTTAAGGTAGGCTGGTCCAGCGTTGTGGAGTGCTTTGTGTGGGTGGGGGAGGAGCTTGAAGGTGATCCTCTTGTCGACGGGGAGTCAATGTAGGTCTCTCAGGTGGGGGGTGATGTGGTTGCGGTGGGTGACAATGACGATCAGTCGGGCAGAGGCGTTTTGAATGTGTTGTAGTCGTCGTAGGTGTTTGGCTGGGATTCCTGCATAGAGGGTCCTTGGTGAGGGAGAGGATGAGCTGGGTGTCGTCGGCGTAGGAGATGATGTTGAGGTCGTGCTGGTGGGTCACTTGTGCAAGGGGGGCCATGTAGACGTTAAACAGCGTCGGGTTGAGGGATGAGCCCTGGGGGACGCCGCAGATGATGTCGGTAGCCTCGGATCGGAAGGGCGGGAGGTGGACGCTCTGGGTTCTGCCAGAGAGGAAGGACGTGGTCCAGTCAAGGGCCTTCAATCAATCAATCAATCAATCAGTCAATTTGTAAAGCGCACTACTTACCCGTGAGGGTCTCAAGGCGCTGAGGGGAGGGGGTGCTTCTACTGTTCGAAAAGCCAGGTTTTGAGTGAGCAGGTCCTGGGTCTGCCGCAGGTGGGTGGGGAGGGTGTTCCAGGTCTTAGCGGCGAGGAAGGAGAAGGATCTGCCACCGGAGGTAGTTTGTTGGATGCCCGGGACTGCGGCGAGGGCAAGGCTGGCGGAGCGGAGCTGGCGGGCGGGGGTGTAGAAGTTGAGTCTGTTGTTCAGGTAGGCTGGTCCGGGGTTGTGGAGTACTTTGTGTGCGTGGGTGAGGAGCTTGAAGGTTATCCTCTTGTTGACGGGGAGCCAGTGCAGGTCTCTTAGGTGGGAGGTGATGCGGCTGCGTCGAGGGGTGTTGAGGATCAGGCAGGCGGAGGCGTTCTGGATGCGTTGCAGCCGTTGTAGGTGTTTGGCCAGGATTCCTGCGTAGAGTGCGTTGCCGTAGTCCAGCCTGCTGCTGATGAGAGCTTGGGTCACCGTTCTTCTTGTTTCGGTCGGGATCCATTTGTAGATCCTGCGAAGCATGCGGAGGGTGTTGTAGCAGGAGGAGGAGACGGCGTTGACCTGCTTTGACATGGAGAGGGAGGAGTCGAGGATGAATCCTAGATTGCGTGCATGGTCGGTGGGTTTTGGTGCTGTTCCCAGTGTGGTCGGCCACCAGGAGTTGTCCCAGGCAGAGGGGGTGGGGCCGAGAATGAGGACTTCCGTCTTGTTCGAGTTCAGTTTCAGGCGGCTGCTCCTCATCCACTCGGTGACGGCCTTCAATCCCTCTTGGAGGTTGGTTTTGGCGGTGCGCGGGTCCTTGGTAAGGGAGAGGATGAGCTGGGTGACGTCGGCATAGGAATGACCAGAGAGGTTCCTCTTGTTTTCATGCTTATCATTTTGTCATTTCCCTTATAATTTGGACTGCTTCTATAAGTCTGTGTTCTCATTATAATATGTCTTACAGCCCTGATGAGTCACAGGTTTCACCCTGTGATGAAACATGTGTCGGCTGGCGTTTGCTAAACAAAGAAAAGAAATAAAGACTAATACTTAACACTACAGACTGTCTTCAATTCATCAACGACGTCCACGTTTCTCTTTGTATAAAAACTACCATATTACGATACTGTTTTTATCATACGTGTGCACAGTACCTGCTGTTTAATTTGTTTCAAGTGTCCGGGCATCTTCGTGCCTGTTCACCTTAGAGAGGCTTTAAGGTTTCCCTCTATACTGTTTTGCACCGTCTTAACTTTTCCTAATCTGTCCATCATCACCGCTATTGCCTGCACTGTGTGAGCGCCTCATACTGTACAACTGAAACCTCCAGCTGAACCCCCAGACGTCGGCATAGGAGATGATGTTCAGGTCGTGCTGGCGTGCCACTTGTGCGAGGGGGGCCATGTAGACGTTGAACAGTGTCGGGCTGAGGGATGAGCCCTGTGGAATGCCACAGATGAGGTCAGTGGCTTCGGATCGGAAGGGTGGGAGGCGGACTCTCTGGGTTCTGCCGGAGAGGAAGGACGTGGTCCAGTCCAGGGCCTTCTTCTGGATTCCGGCTTCTTGGAGGCGTGTTCTCAGTGTGCGGTGGCAGACCGTGTCGTAGGAGGCTGACAGGTCCAGGAGGATGAGTACTGAGTTTTCGCCGTTGTCTAGTTGGATGTTGTCTGTGGTGGCGATGAGGGCTGTCTCGGTGCTGTGGTTTCGTCTGAATCCGGACTGGGATGGGTCTAGGATGTTGTTGTTCTCGAGGTGGCGGGTCAGCTGTGTGTTGGCGATTTTCTCGATGACCTTCGCCGGGAAAGGGAGCAGGGAGATGGGCCGGAAGTTCTTGAGGTCCTTGGGGTCCGCTTTGGGCTTCTTGAGGAAGGCATTGATTTTGGCGTGCTTCCAGTCTTCCGGGAATGTTGCTGTTTCGAAGGAGATGTTGATGACCTTCCGTAGTTGGGGTGCGATGGTTGTGTCTGCTTTGTTGAAATCATGGTGCGGGCATGGGTCTGACTGGGATCCTGAGTGGATGGGGTTCATGACCTTGAGTGTCTCGTCTTCATTGACGTGGGACCAGGAGGTCAGCTGGTTGGTGCAGGTGGCGTTCGGGGTGGGGTCTGTCGTGGTCGGAGTGGACGGGGTATTGAAACTGTCATGGATGTCGGTGATCTTGCGATGGAAGAAGGTAGCCAGTGAGTCGCATAGATCTTGTGAGGGCGGGATGTCATTGGTGTTGACGCTGGGGTTGGAGAGTTCCTTCACTATGTTAAAAAGCTCTTTGCTGTCGTGAACGTTGTTATCCAGGCGGGTTTTGAAGGAAGACCTCTTGGCTGTTCTGATGAGGTGGTGATGTCTGCGGATGGCGTCCTTGTGGGCTGCGTGGCTGTCTGGTGTGCGGTCATGGAGCCATTTCTTCTCCAGCTTCCGGCATGTACGTTTGGAGGTCAGGAGTTCTTCGGTGAACCATGCGGCTTTCATGCTAGGGTGGTTGATGGAGAGTTTCTTTAGCGGGGCGAGGGTGTCGGCGCAGTCTTTGATCCACTGTCTGAGGTTACGGACGGCGGTGTCTGGGTCGGTGGATGGGTTCTGGGCGAGGGTGGAGGTCAGCTGGTCCTTGGTGACTTTGCTCCAGGAGCGGCGAGGCAGCTGTTGGGTGCGGTGGTGTGTGGTTGGTTTCTTGAAGGTGAAATGGATGCTGCGATGGTCGGTCCAGTGGAGTTCGGTGGTGTTGTTGAAGGCGACGTGGGTGCTTGAGGAGAAGATGGGGTCGAGCATGTGGCCGGCAGCGTGGGTGGGTTCGGTGACAAGTTGTCGGAGGCCGAGGTTGCAAGGTTGGCGATCAGGGTGGCAGAGTTGGCATCGTTGTTGTTCTCGAGGTGGAAGTTTAGGTCCCCGAGGAGGATGTAGTCCGTGGAGGTAAGTGCGTGGGTGCTGGCAATGTCGGCGATGGAGTCGCTGATCAGGGTCCGGGGTCCGGGAGGTCTGTAGATGAGAGTTCCTCTGAGGGTGGTGTTGGGATCGGTGTGGATCCGGAAGTGGAGATGTTCGGCGGAGTTGAGGGAGTCGTCTGCGAGGGTGTGGACCTGGAGGGTGGATTTGTAGACGATGGCTATTCCTCCTCCGATTCCGTTGGTGCGGTCTCTGCGGGAGATCTTGCAGCCGTCTGGGATGGCTATGGTGATGTCCGGTGCAGAAAAGTCGTTCCACCAGTTCTCGGTCAGGAAGGCAACATCAGGAATAGGTGTCGAGCAGGTCACAGAGCTCGACGGCGTGTTTGCGTGAAGAGCGGGTGTAGAGGAGTATGCAACGGAGGTGGTTGGGTCCGGTCCTTGGGGGCTCGGTTGTTCTGTCACAGGTGAAGTTGCAGGTGTGGCAGGAGAAGGGTTCGTGGGTGCGTTTTGGGGCAGCCTGGAAGCAGCGATGGTCTCGGCCGGTGTTGAGAGCGTTGAGGGTGTTGGCGTCGTATCGCCGTCTGGTGTTGTGGAGTGCGCGAGGTCCAGGGGGTCTGGCGCTGGTTGCGGTCCAGGCGCAGCCGGGCTTATTTTTGGCGCGTCTTTGGCGCATCTTCAGCGCGCAATCAGCGCACCCGCTGCGCGCGTCCGAGAAGCGGCTGCCATGTAGGGAATGGAGGGGGGAAGAGCAGCTGGGAGGCGGGAGCGGGGCGGCAAGGGGGCATGGCCTCAGGGGCAGTGGCAAGGAAAGGAGCGGGACGAAAAACAAGAGAAAGTGGTGTGGGGGGGCTACGAGAGCGAGAATGGGGCAAAATAAGGCACAAACTATCCAAAAGACAGAGAGTCGGAAAGTAGAGTCAAGGAATCAAAGGGGCAAAAGAAGGCACAAATGATACAGAGGACAGAGAATGAGAAAGCAGAGTCAAGGAAACAGAGCAGAGCGCAGGGTCTGACCCGGGTCACAGCGGTGATCCGAGGCAGGCAGCTGGTGAAGACACGCGTCACATAGGAGCAGCACTTGGCTGGTGGAGCTGTCCGGCAGCAGGGGGGTGACCTGACCTGCAAGCAGGGTCAGAGGCCTTCTCTTGGATTCCGGCTTCTAGGAGGCGTGTCTTTAGAGTGCGATGGCAGACCGTGTCGAAGGCGGCTGACAGGTCCAGGAGGATGAGGGCTGATGTTTCGCCGTTGTCTAGTTGGCGCCTGATGTCATCTGTGGCGGCGATGAGGGCTGTCTCGATGCTGTGGTTGCGTCTGAATCCGGACTGGGATGGGTCTAAGATGTTGTTGTCTTCCAGGTGGCGGGCCAGTTGCATGTTGACGATTTTCTCGATGACCTTCGCTGGGAACGGGAGCAGGGAAATGGGCTGGAAGTTCTTGAGGTCCTTGGGGTCCACCTTGGGCTTCTTGAGGAGGGCGTTGATTTTGGCGTGTTTCCAGCTTTCCGGGAATGTCGCTGTTTCGAAGGAGATGTTGATGACCTTCCGTAGTTGGGGTGCGATGGCAGCTTTGTTGAATACGTGGTGTGGGCACGGGTCTGACGGAGATCCTGAGTGGATGGAGTTCATGACCTTGCGTCTCTCATTGTTGATGTTGGACCAGGAGGTCAGGCGGTTGGCGCTGGTGGTGTTCACAAGGGAGGTGGGTCTGGCGTAGTCGGGACGGTCATGGTGTTGAAGCTGTCATGGATGTCAGCGATCTTGCGGTGGAAGAAGATGGCTAGTGAGTCACACAGTACTTGTTAGGGCGGTATGTCATTGGCACTGGGGTTGGAGAGTTCCTTTACGATGCTGAAGAGCTCTTTGCTGTCGTGTGCGTTGTTGTCCAGGCAGTCTTTGAAGGAGGATCTCTTGGCTAATCTGATGAGGTGGTGATGTCTGCGGGTGGCGTCCTTGTGGGCTGCGTGGTTGTCTGGAGTGCGTTCGTGGAGCCATATCTTCTCCAGTTTCCGGCATGCGCGGTTGGAGGCCTGCAGCTCGTCGGTGAACCAGGTGGCTCTCTTGCTGGCGTGGTTGTTGGAGGGTTTCTTGAGTGGGCGAGGGTGTTGGCGCAGTTGTAGATCCACTGTATGAGAATTAGAGAGATCAACAAATGAATTAGCAGATAAAATCCAAGAATTAACAAGAAATATAGAAGCTGTAACTGTAACAGTAAATATAGGTCCTATAATAGCCATTTTTGAAAATCAGAGAATAGATGAGCCTTCATTAACTATTCCATTAAATCCAAGTTTACTAAAAGTAAGATGTAGGAAGGTAGATCCCTGACTATGGTTGCCCCCAACTTTTTGCCTGGTGTTTTGCTGGTTTTATGACTTAGTTGACCTGGGGCCCTGCTATTCCGGAACCCAGGCCCACTGCTCTCTCTGTTAAAATGGATTCCATGTACCTTAGGTACATATCTAATTGGATACTGAGTCACCTTATCAGTCCCTGTACAGTGTACCTTAGGTACCCAGGGCATAGGTGTACCCAGGGCCTACCAGGGGCTGCAGCATGTATTATGCCACCCCTGGCTGGCCATCCAAATCTGACACAACTGGCTGCACGACAGCTGGGGCAAGGTGGTGTAATCACCCTTTGCTTTAGATATAGTATTCCTATATCTAACCCTAAAATGGACACATATATTCCTATCAGTCACTCCTATGGCAGGCCTTAACAATCCTGAAGGCAGAGTGCATGGAATAATGTGAAATGGTGCTCTGGCATGAGCTGAGCCCGTTTGCAGCTTGCGGAACCAAGTCCTAATAGCTGTTCCATGATAACGCATACCATATACTCTTAAGTGCATTATAATCCTCGCGGTTATATGCCAACTCTGGTATCGCTTTATCAAAACATGTCGAGTAAGGTGTCATACGAATTGGAATACTAACCCCTCGCCAATTCTGGCGACGGGGTTAGCATTCCACCCTTCTAGAGGGACACGACATGTATGTAACCTGTAACCCCGGTTAAAGTCAGACATAGCCTCAGCTCCACAAGATGGATGCTGCCACCGAGACACAAGTCTGCCCTCCTGCTGCTGGGAGTCCTCCCAGCACAGGAGGCAAGGACAAAGGGTTTCCTGCCAGGGGCGGTGCCAGCACCGTCCCAGACAGGATTTTGTGTATCCTAGGTAGGCAGGGCTTTAGAGGAAGGTGACTGCAAGTGGCACCCCGGTGCTCACTGTGCATAGGCCGGCTTGAACCAGTTCCAGGGGCACTCCAGCCCCTGATCTGGGGAAAGCCCGCCAAAGGAGAGGGGTGTAACCACCCCCCTCCTAGTCCCACCCATAGGGCAGGACTTAGTCGCGTGCCAGCCCCTTTTTGCAGGATAAAGGTAGGAACTGGCCCCCTTCCAAATTAGATCAATCTTTGAATCCTGAACCGACCTTCTACACGAAGAACTCAAGACTCTTCTCAAGATTTCTCCCTTGTGACTAAGGAGTAGTCACCCTGCAGCAGCAGGCACCAACCAAGCATCGCGGTTTGTTGCCAGTCTCTCCTCCGGATCAAGACTGCTCCAGCACGACGAGAACCAGCTTCCCTGGCACCTCTGACCTCAACCTACATCATCAGCCCAGCTGTGATCCGTGGGTGCGACGAGACCTCGAGGGACCGGCCATCTTCAGAACTGCACGACGCTTGTCCAGCACGACCACCGAGTGACCCTCGACTGAGTGCTTTGGGGTAAGAGAAGCCCCAACCCTGAGCAGCTCCAGCACCGAAGTTCAGCCCCCCTGCATCCACGAGATCTGCGTGGGGCCCTTCTGCTCTTTGCTGCTCACCGCGTTGTCCAGGTCACTTGCCCGTTGGCTAGTGGCCCCCTCACGACGCTCCACGACGACAAACACCGCTGGTCTGGTTGCTCCAGACTGGCCCTTGCTTCCCTCCTTCAGAGAAGTACCCTGGACCCTCCTGGTCCACTCAAGACGCCATTTTTAGGTCCACCGCGTGGGCCTTGCATTTGCCGAGACTTGTTGCCCCAATCCTGGGTCCAGCGACGTCGACAGCAAGTACCTTCGTGGGACAGCTCGCACCTCCATCCTGGTCGCTGACAACACCTCCTGGTCCGAGAGACTGCAGAGCCCAGCAGCGCCCACTCACCTGGCTGAGGTGACTTCGTCCGGTGCCATCCTGGTGCCCACCTAAATCACTGGCTAGTGATTCAGAACTTGGTCCCCTCTGCTTACAGGTTTCTTCTTCCCTGATCCAGGCTTGGATCACCACGAACTCCTTCACTGGTCGCCTGCCAGCAACTTCTTTCTTCAGGCTCCTGGATCTTCAACGAGGGTTTCCGACGCAACTTGAATCCTATGCAGCCGCAGCCCCTGGGCTAGGTAAACTGAGTACTCCGGTGCTCCAGCATAATCCCACACCCTAAGTGTTCGGATCCACCCTTGTTTTCGACCCACCTAGTCGGGTTCGCCCGAGAACAGTAACTTTGTAAAGTGCTAGTATCCATAGACTTGTTCCCGCATCACGCGTGAGAGTTCCCACTCTGCACACGGCGTCCCTAGGCCTCCTGCTTCTAATCTAAGGGTTCAGCATTGTAGGCCTAGCGTTTCTACAGTCTAGAAAAGTATTACTTACCTGCTAGTAACTTCGCATTCCACTTCTTGTGTATATGGTTTTTCGTGCCCCTCGGGCATTTGTGTAAATTGTGCGACTTTCAGTAATTCTTTAAGAGTTTTGTTGTGTGCTTAGCTCCCTGTCTCATAAAGAGCCAGGGTAGTCTTGTTATAAATAAATATCTGTTTATTTTCATAACACTTGTGTGGTGTCCTTTCACTTGGTGTTCAAGGGGTAATGTGACGGTAAAACAGCTGGCTTAACACGCCCTCTAGAGTCTTAGCCTTAGACTGCTCGTATCCATGCTACTAGGATAGCTGGTCTATAAGGTTGACTTACAACCAATCATCAATAAGGGTTGTTTGGACTGATACATAGTGATCACTAGAATAGTGAGCACTGCATATCAGGCCAACTTCTCACATAAGAGAAAAAATGTACCCAGATCTGAACGAAACCAAGAGTACAATTAGAACGACACCACCAGATTTAACTATGAATCAGAGTCCAATATATTGGATTCCTATGGCAGCAGAATCAGCAACTTGGACTCCGAAGAAAAGTTTAGCTAGCATAGATTTAACTAAAACTCCAGTAAGGGCCAATACCTGAAGAATTAAATAATTGGGTTAAAACATTACAAAAGAAAGATGCCGAACCTAAACTTTTAGATGGCGTTAGATTAAAGATAGTAGAACTGATTATTGGAACCATTGGAACTGAATAGCTAAAAACATCAGGGCGATGAACTGATATTTATGAGTAAAAGTATAACTTAGAGAGCTAATAATCTTCTAGACGAAACAGCAAACAAATTAGGTATAGAGTTTGGAAAAATAAAATTATTACAGAAACCTTACCGAGTGGATTTCACTGAGAAAGACATAGATAATTTGAACACAGCAGGAAGATTAACTCAAATAAAATAATTAATTCTATTACTGAGGAAATGGGGAGATGTAGGTCGTTGGAGAAGCAGATGGACAAAGAAAAAGGATGAGGCCAATTATAAAATATCTTTAGCTTTCCCTGTTATAGAAAAGGAAACAGTAGTAGCAACAAAATATCCCATGAGAGAAATACCATGAGGAGGATATGTACATGTGCCATGGAGTAGACAGGATATATTGTTATTTACAAACGATTTTCAAAGATTACGAGAAAAACCTGTAGAATGGTATAGACAAGTATAGACAGGTTTGTAAAAGTTTGGAAAAGGGGTTGTGGCAAGATTTAGATGGATTGTTTGATATAGTTGTACCTGCAGATCTATGGACTGAATGTAACATTACTGTAGATTGGCCAAAAGAAGAATATCCAAGAAATGCAAAAACAGGTGCTCCAGGTCCAGAAGTAATGAGAAAATATGATCATGTTATAACATTTTTGAAAAATAAAATTCCACCAAAAGAAACGGATTGGTTAAAAATCGATAAGACCACACAAGAACCCAAAGAATCTGTACAAGCTTTTTATGTAAGATTTCTTCTAGTTTTCAACCAATATAGCGGAAATGAAAATCTAAGTGAGAAAGATATGAGTCATTTTGTACATAGGTTTGTGTTTGGTTTAAGACCTGAACTTGGAGATATGATAAGACAACACATGATGTGTTGGCAGTCTAGTTCAGTGGATGTTTTGAGGTATACAAAATATTGTAGTGATGATATCGAAGCTAGGCAGCGTCAGCTGAAAGAGAAAGCAATGTGGGCACAAGTAAAAGTAGCAGAACAACAAGAAGCATAATTTAATAATTAGACAAATTATATGGGTTAGACAAAGTTGAAAGGGAATATGAGTAAAGGAAAAGGACAAATGAATATAGATGAAGCTAAAATGAAATGGCCATGTCATAATTGCGGAAAGATAGGGCTTTGGAGTAACGAGTGTAAGTAACCCCAAACGTTAATCCGGACAATAAATCATTGAATCTACAGGTGCAGAATGAGGTAAATCAACAGTTACCACAACAGCAACAGGTAGTCACACAGAAGATTCAGGTGCCACTGCCACCTCTCCTATAGAGTGTTAATCTTCAGAAAAACAGTGCAGAGACAGGATTCTACGGAGGAGAGCAGGTAAAAAGATCGCTGTGTTTGACTGCTGTTCCGCAGTATTGGCTGAGATCGGATGGAAATGAGTCCGATGAAAGTTGTTGACGGTGCCTAGAAGTGGAAGTGAAGTGCGTACTTGGCACAACTCTGGAGGTAGATCAGTTTCCTTTTGTGAATGGAAAGATGAATAGTGTAAATGTTACTTTCCTAGTGAACACAGGTGCTACCCGTTCTACAGTTAGATCAGTAGAAATTCAAAACCTTCCTCTCTGGAGAAGTAATCCAAGTTGTAGGTGTAACAAATAGACAGATTAAAGCCCCATTAACACAGCCTGTAGAAGTGGAGATTGGCTTTTTTTTTGTTTAAATCTGTTTTATTAAGAGATTGGCTCTTTTTAAGAAATGCATGGCTTTGTAGTATGTGATGGCAGTCCTGTAAATTTGCTTGGACGCGACATACTCTGCTTGATGAACTGTGCCATTTATTGTTCACCAGATGGCATTGCTTTCCAAACAGCAGATGATGATAGTCTATATAAAATGACAATGTCAATAATAGATTCAGAAAAAAGTGAAATGTTCCCTGTATTTGACAAAGAGAAAATCCCAACTGAATTGAAAGAAACAGTTAAAGAGGAAGTGTGGGACTTCATAGGAGACGAAATAGGGCTAATGAAAGGAGTGAGTCCAGAAAAAAGTACTGTAAAAGAAGATGCCATATACCCAAATGTTCCACAATATAAATTGACGCCAGAAATAATTGAAGGAGTAACTCCAGTGATTAACAAAATGATTGAACAAGGAATCCTGAAAGAGATAATGAGCAGTCCATGTAATTCACCAATTAGAGAACTGAAAAAGTCAAACAGCACTTTTAGGATAGTGCAAGATTTAATAAAAGTAAATAAAATAGTTGTTCCATGTTGTCCAATTGTACCAAATCCAGCAGTGATACTATATCAAATTCCACATGATTCAGATTGGTACACAGTTATTGATTTGTGTAATGCATTCTTTACAGTTCCACTACACCCTCATAGCTAACCAATTTGTGCCTTTAGGTTTGGCGAGCGTATTTTGGCATGGTGCCGAATTCCTCAAGGGTATACTAAGAGTCCTTCTATTTTCAATCAGACATTGAAGAAATCATTAACAAGTTTAAACATGACAGAGAAATCTGTATTGGTCCAATATATTGATGACCTACTAGTGGCATCAAAGATCAAATAAGCTTGTATCTCTGATACTATAGCCTTGTTAAATCATTTGGCAGAAGGAGGACATAAAGTGTCTCCATCAAAATTACAGTTTTGTCAACATGAAGTGCAATATTTAGGTCATAAGATTGGAAAAGGGGTGAGGAAAGTGACCTCGGAAAGAATAAAGATTATCAGAGCGATAAATCCACCAAAGACACAAAAGCAAGTGAGAATGTTTTTGGGTATGGTTGGTTATTGTTGACAATGGATAAGTGGATGTTCACTAATTGCAAAACCTTTACAAAAATTGACCAAAGGGGATGTAAAAGATCCTATAGTGTTGAATGAAAAGGAGATGGAAGCATTTGAACAATTGAAAAACAGTCTATGTGAAGCACCAGCGCTAGGCATGCCTGATTATGAAAAAGAATTTGAACTGTATTGCAGTGAGAGAGAAGGGTGTGCATTGTCAGTTTCGATTCAAAGGCATGGACGAATGAGAAGACCGATTGCATTTTCTCAGCAGTTTTGGATCCAGTAGCAAGAGCATTACCTGGGTGACTGAAAGCAGTAGCTGCCACGAATGTGAGCTTGGAACAGAGTGAAGGTATAGAGATAGGGTTCCCAGTAAAGGTGTACGTGCCACATTCAGTTGAAATTCTCCTTACCAGGATTAAGACGCAGTTCATGACAAATAATCGTCTGACCAGGTATGAAAAGGTGACTCTGGGTGCAAACAACGTGACAGTTGCAAGATGTGTCAATGTGAATCCCTCCACCTTGTTGTCTGATACTTTGGATGTAGAAGTCAAAAATGATATGAACACAAATGTTTGGATGTGCTTGAGTATTGTACTAAGCCAAGACCTGACATTAAAGATGAACCTCTGGAGGAGTCAGATTATGTGTTTGAGAACAGATGAAGGAACTTTAAGTGCTGCATATGCTGTATGTACAGTAGCAGATGTTATGGAAGCATCTGTCTGAAAGGAATACGTTCTGCCCAAGTGGCTGAGCTGATTGCTTTGATTCGAGCATGCAAGTTGGGAAAAAATGTCCGAATTACTGTAGTGACTGATAGTCAGTATGGATTCGGAGTTGTCCATGACTATAGACAACTGTTGTCCCAAAAAGGCTATATGACCTCTGCAGGATCGCCAATCAGACATGGTGAGTTTGTGAGAATGTTACTTGAGGCAATACAGCTACCAAAAAGAATAGCAGTAGTAAAATGTGCTGCTCACAAAAATGGAGATGATTACGTCACTGAGGGCAACCGATTCGCCGATGCCATAGACCAATATTGTTAGTTTGGTCTGCCCTGTTCCCATGATGCACTGCCAGGGACAGACTAATTTGCATATAGCCAGGTTCTGAGCTGGGATGGGGTAGTGAGATAAATAACGGTGATGGATCAAGCCCTGATCTTTGGACTGGGTAAGAGTGGTCTGCTTAATTCAGACACTCTGTTCATCACCACCCCCTTTTCTGTATCATAGACCAATATTGTGCCAGAAATTTTGCATCCAAAAATTGGGAGAGAGAAAAAGAACATGTTTCGAGTCCTTTAATGCTTACTAACATAGTTGAGGCTTGGCAGGAAGTGAGACAATTGCAAGAAGAGACAAGTGATGAGGAAAAAGGCAGATGGATGAAATCAGGTTGTAGACAAAGAGATGGAGAGGAAATTTGGGTATATAAAGATGAAAAACCAGTTATGCCAGATAGCATGATCTCTAATATGGCCCGAATGTACCATGGACAGGCACAGATTGGCAGGGATGCAATGATTAGACTTTTCAGACAGACTTGGTATAATACCAAGTTTCGTGTAATAGCGGAAAGTTTATGCCAGAGATGTCTAATATGTCAACAATTGAATCCTGGAAGAAAAACTGTTGTGAGTTTGGGAACCATAGGATGGGAGGGAGGTCCTTTTACCAGAATGCAGTTGGACTTTATAGAGATGCCACCATGTAACAAATTGAGGTACATTCTTGTGATCATTTGCTTGTTTTCACGATGGGTAGAGGCTTTCCCAACCAGGAGAAATGATGGAGTAACTGTAGCAAAGCTCCTTTTAAGAGAAGTTATTCCACGGTTTGGATTTCCAGTAACAATTGAAACAGACAGAGGAAGTCACTTCCAAAATGAACTCTTACAATTGATGTGTGAAGCATTGGACATTCGTTAAAAACTGCATTGTGCCTACAACTGTCTTAGTAGTTGATTTACTAATTTTTTTTGTAGTTTCATTTCTGGACATGAGTGAATCCCCCAAAGGGGCAGCTGTTGATGACGTGGGTTGCTGGGAGCCTTTTTTACCATTTGCTCCCTAATGGTTTTAATTAAAATGTCCAAGACATCCGGTGCCTTGGATGCATAGCTGGTGGCTTGGGAGAAGAGATTTTTCGCCATGGACCTAATTGAGTCAATGTTCCCGGCGTTACAGCGAAGCCGCCTTAAATTTGGGGCAATATCTGTCTCGAGGCCTATAAAGGTTTTGGTTTCCAGGTGGGAAGTAGTTTTTATTATGGTCTCTTGTGGCAAGTGATCACTGAGGTCGCTCGTGCCTATTCTAAAGGACTTTACCCGACAAAGCATGTTTAGAGATGTGAACGTGTAGTCGAGATGGGAGGATTGTTTATTCGCATGAAAGGTGGCAACTGGTGGATCATCGCCAGGATAGCGGCCGCTCAGGGCCCTTAAGTTGAGTTCTTCCAAGTGTCGAAGTAAGATTTTAGAATGCTTCGTTGGATTCTTGTTTTTTATATGGCCTTGTGTCGGCACGCCCCATGCTGCGTTCAGGTCCTGGGTAAGGTCGCTAAGTTGCTCTTTATTAATTAGAAGCATATTGAAGTCCCCTGTCAAGATGAATGAGTCAGACACGCTTTCTTCCATTATTTTTTTCACCAGTTTGGCTAAGTCTTTCGCACCTTTTTGTTTGTCTTTGGGGTGGATGTATGTATTAATTATAGTTACAGCTTGAGGCTGCTTCTTTAGCCAAAGTGGGACCTTTGCCACCTGAATAACGCTTGGGGGAGGAATATGTACGTCCATTGCCTCGATTTCACCTATTGTCGATGTTGATGCGAAAAGCATCAGTCCGCCTGATCTTCGGCCAAAGGTTGAGTTTTTATTTGCTGGAATACAGCAGGACGTGAACCCTTGGAGCTCGAATGCTTTTTCTTCCCAAGTCTCTTGGAGCAGGATAAGGTCAAATGTAGTCAGATATTCTAGAAACTCTGGATCGTTTCTTTTGCTCGCCAACCCGTTGATGTTCCAGGAGCAAATTCTAATATCCATATGTCCTTCTGATGGGTTGGTGAGTTCTTTCCCTTTCTGTCAGTTGATGAAAGTGGAACTTGCGAATGTGCGTTGAATTGAGTTCCAATTTTGACCAGTTGTACGTGATGAACAGCTGCTAAGCTTTTGATTTTGTTCAGAGTTGTGGTTTTCTAAGTCTCGGGGGCACGTCCCAGGTGAGCTGCTTCTTGCTCCTTTTAGTATTGAGGTAGTACTTTTTTGTGCTGGGGGTCTGGCTAAAGGAAGAAAAGGAGTAGGATAGCGAGGTCTTTCTTCGAGTCTCAGCTCTATCCCCCATAGCTGAAACGTCGCTATTTCTTCCATGATTTTAAGTGCTGTCTCAAGTGAGTGCCAAGTTGTTTTTGTACTTTCTGGGCGATGTGGTTCGGTGTTTGACTGGAACTCTATTTCCAAAAGATCAGATGAACTGATATTTGATAGATTTGTTATTGAATGCATGAGCCTTAGTATGTTTCCCCTATTCAGTATATCACTTCTGCCACGGGATGTGTATTCCGGAATGAAAAGGATTGATGTTGGACTGTTCAGAAACTGTGGTTTGGTTGAGTCCGGCGGTGGTCTCTTGACACCCTGTTGAGTTGGCTGAGAAGGGTTGCTTGGGTCTGCTATGACTAAGGCATTTAACTGCTCGCGTTGGTTGGTGACTATCTGCAGATTCCGAGTGGTACTAGCCGGTATAGGTGTCAAATGTAGAGAGGACTCAGTATTATTAGCCGTGGCGGTATCCACTCTTCCTCGTGTTGGGGCAGGTTCAGATGGTGTTGTTTCCAGGTTAATAGAGTTGTGTACCACTTGAGTTTTTATGAATTGTAAAGTTTTCTGCTTGAGTTTTTTTTGTGCAGGTTTCTTAGTAACAATACTTGTCAATTTTGAGTGTGCCGATGGGGATGCTGGCGATGCAGTTTCAGAAGCCTTATACTGAGGGGATTGTACTTCATTGGCTGTTTGAGACCCAGTGACAGTTGCTACTAAGGGGGAGGAGTTAGAATATATTTCTATCTTCTTACTTGAGCTTCTTGGAGCCCGATTCCTTCCTTTCCTTTTGTTCTTTCTCCGAGACTTTGAAGATTCCTGAGCGTTTGTTGAGGAAGGTGTGACTGTAGTAGCAGTCGTGATGGTTAGCTCAGTTGCCCCTGGTCTGTATGGTAGTGTTTCGGTTGAGGATGCGATGATATCTGACCTCCGCTCGATTGGGTGTTCAATCAATAAGTCAGTTGGTGTAATTGGGACGTCTGAAGGTGGATTAAAATTTTGCGAGGTTTGGGTTGGTAGAACTGCTAATTTTAGGTCGCTTATCAATGCCCCCAACATCGTAGGTAGGGATGATAGTTTATCTAAAATTGGGGCACAAGGTAGTGGTTGTGATAAAGTTGGTTGGGCCGCAAGGACGGCATCTTGACCCCTCCTTATGAGGCCACTTAGTTCCGAGATTTTCCAGTCAATTCCTGAGATTGAGTCAGCCATTGTCTGCAGAACTTAAAGCTGTATGTCCATTTTTTGAGATTGGAATTCCAGGGCTGTAGCCGAGTGTTGCAGTGTGTTTAAGATTGTCACCCAAATCGATTCGGGAACTGTTTTTCCTGGGCTGTAGCTTCTCTCGGATCTTGGTAAGGCATCGGCAGTGGGCTTCCATTCAGATGGATGACGATTATAGGTAGCCACTAATTCTTCCCACTCCTGTGCTGCTATAGAAGACATGTCATTGTCATTGTCTGGAAAGTTTTTTGTGAGCAGGGAATCATTGTTCAATAGTAGAGTGCAGCCCTGGGTGGCCCCTTGCACTGCAGGCTTATTGATCGCCGTTATTTGTTCGATGGTGCTACTGAGGATTAACTGGTGTGACTTGGATGGAGCCGGTGAGGTGTTTAGCATTGGCGGTGGTTTGATACCGTGTTGTTGCTCTTCAATTACAGATGATGGTTTTGCTCGAATGTCTCTAATTTCTTTTGTTGAGTTTGGAGAACTGCTAACTAGTTGGGGCGGTGGTGGAATTTCCCTTTCATCCTCTTTGTGTATCAAAGCCTTGATTTCCATTGTCGCGTCTTGTTTACCGAGGTGGCGGGGGCTGATCTTGCTAGGGTGGGTCTCACTCTGCTGTACTGGATGTAGGTCGGCCACTATATTTGGAGACTTGGCCTCAGTTGGTATGCTCCAGTCTTTTTTGGTGGCTTTACTAGCGGACGTCAGTTCCCAGGTATTGGAGGAGGTTGATACGTGTTCTGCCTGAAAGGTAGATACTACCGCTCTTCTTGCTTTCGGCGAAGGTGGTATGGGGTTGACAGTCGCTATCTCAAGAGTGGGTTGACACAGAAATTCCGCTGAGGTGGGTAAACCTACTTGGCTGCTGTTCTTGCGGCTGGAGTCGTGCTCGTCTTTTAAAAGCGGAGATTGAAGACCTCTAATGTTCCCAGTCATAGAGAATATCGCTGTTCCAGGATCTTTAAGAAAGGCGAACTTTGTGTAAATCTTAGGTTGATGTGAACATATCCTTTTCTTTGCTGGAATTCCGTCGATGGATACAAGATTCACTGGGTCCGTTGGTGAAGGTTTTTTCATTTGAGGTACTTGAGATAGTCCAAGCTGTGCCGGTCTTTGAGACTGTTGTGGTTGCTGGAAGGCAGTAATTAGGGAAGGTGAGGCAGCAGGGACCTTGACTTGTTCGTTTTTGTTTATCGGTTGGGTTGTCGGTAAATTTGATGTTTCCATTACTGTAAGGGGTGAAGCCTCTGTATTATTTGCGTTTTCTTGGTCGTTTGTACTTGAACCGAGTGTTGACTCAGGTTTCCCCAATTTTCTTTTCCGCGATCTCACTGTAGAGTTGGGTTTTGGTTGTTGCCTGATCAAGCCAGATCTCATTGCGCTCCCTTTTTTTGTTTGGCTTTAGTGCGTTTTTATATTTCAGTAGGCTAACAAGATTGCGGAGTGGACACGTGAGGGTCAGGCCTCTCCCCCTGCGTCCAGTCGCTAGTCTTAATGATGATTGATGGGAGAAGATTGCTGTGAGCTTTCGGTTCTAAAAGAAGTTTTATTTATTTATTTATTTATTTTTTTTTTTTTTTAGTTATCCGTGTATGTTTGTAGATCCCAGTAATGTGATGATCTGATGGTCCGGTGTTTTAGTGCCTGTTTAAGAGAAAGCTGATAAGTGGCTGGGTGACTGGGAGGCTGGCTGAGTCGCAGGTTACTGCCCAAGGGATGGTAGTGCCTGCTTTACTGGAGTCAGTCTTTTAGGCTTCGACGAGGGGCACGGGAGGGGCGCGGTGGGTAAAGGAGCGGCAAGCGGAGCACGCAGGGAGGACCTCGGGTCAGCAAGACCTAGTCCGGCTGCCTCACGGTCACCCCCCGGGCTCTTACTTAGCGGCCGCCTCTATCGGCAACCGCGCTCGCACACCCCCTAGGTAGCCTCGAGAATCCCGGGTTAGCCCTGTAGCCCCTGTGGCCCTGCTCCCCTTCCTCCAGTCCTCCAGACCTAGGTGTGGTTGTAGGTAAGGTAGCAGGTATGTTTGCAGCAGTCCAGGCGACCCTGGCGCCCTATACCACGTCGCGGCAAGCTCCTGCACTCCCCCTAGGTAGCCTCGAGAATCCCGGGTTAGCCCTGTAGCCCCTGCGGCCCTGCTCCCCTTCCTCCAGTCCTCCAGACCTAGGTGTCGTTGTAGGTAAGGTAGCAGGTATGTTTGCAGCAGTCCAGGCGACCCTGGCGCCCTATACCACGTCGCGGCAAGCTCCTGCACTGCGCTGCGGCTCGCGGTTTGCTCCCCCTGCCGCCTCCTGAGTGCAGGCTTCCCCCCCTTGCTCACTGGGGCAGGGTACAGATGGTGGTCCGCAATCGCGGTGCCAGTTCTGACCTGGAACAGAAGCCGGGTAGTAGGGCCCAGTGTAGGAGTAGGAGCGAGGGATTGGGAGCAAGGGAAAATGCTTACTCACTCGCTGCTTGCTGTCCCACTGTTGTCGCTCCTTGGCTTGCTTGGCTCACTCGGGTGTTTCACACTACCAGCCAAAGTCTTTGCCCATGCTGGTGAACTGCTGAGCTGTGCTGGATCTCTCCTTCAGCCTTGGGGCCCAATCCAAGGCCACGAGGGGATAGACTGCACCAGCTTCAGTTTAGGGCAGGGCAGGCGGGGGGGCGGGCGGCTCAGGCTCAGGCGTTTGCGGCGTGGAACAGGTGACCTCGTCTTCCGCTCTGCTCTGCTCTGCTCTCCACTGCTATGGCCCGTCCGGTTCGCAAGACGGGACTGGAGTGCCGGAGTCGACACGGCAGGCAGTGCTCTCAGCCCCCCCTGCTCAGACCTCACCCGCCTCCGCTGCTGCGTATCGCAGGATGGCTCAGGAAAAACGGTAGGCAGGTGGGCTTGGTACGGCGGGGGGAGACTCGAAGGAGAGTTGGCCTGTACCGGCAGCTGGCAGCTGGCAGCAGGTGGGCTTGGCGGCGGTTTTGGCGGCGGCGGGGGCTACTCGATGGGAGGGTTGGTTTAGTTTAGTTTAGTTTAAAATTATTTATAAAGCGCACGTACACCAGCGGTTTCATGGCGCTACAACTAACAAAAAAGGTCTGGACGAGGGAGCTGGAGCTGAATAAGAAAAAGAACAGACTGCTAATGCACTAATTGAAGGATTTAGTGAACAGGTGAGTTTTGAGCTGCTTCCGGAATTGCGGATACAGGGTTAAGGCTCTGAGCTCGAGAGGCAGGGAGTTCCATAGAAGTGGGGCAAGGGAGGCAAATTTCGAGCCTCCCCATTTCTATCTCCGGAAGCGTGGGACTGTAAGGAGGAACTGAGTAGATGAACGCAGATCCCTGGTGGGAACATAGGGGGTGATCTCGGAAGAGATGAAAGCCGGTGCCGTGCCCAGTCGTGCTTGAAAGATGATGGAAGCGAGCTTAAACTGGACACGGGCACGAACGGGGAGCCAATGTAGAGACTTTAGGAGGGGAGTGATGTGATGAGACTTTGGGAGCTTGAACACCAGGCGCGCCGCCTGGTTTTGGATCTGCTGCAGACGCCGTAGACTATATGCAGGTATGCCTGCATATAGGGCGTTGCCATAATCCAGGCGGGAGACGACCATCGCCAGGGTGATCAGTTTAAGGGCATCAAAGGAAAAAAAACGGGACACCTTACGTATAGTGCGCAGTGAGAGGAAAGAAGAAGAAACCACAGAACTAACCTGGGAATGAAGGGTGAGTTGAGAGTTGAGTTTGATGCCTAAAGTTTTGACTGAAGCAGAGGGAACAGGTGGGGAACCAAGGGAGGGGGGCCAAAAAGAAGAAGAAGACCAGGGGCTGGATGAACCACCCGTCAACACCAGCTCGGTCTTGTCTGGGTTGAGTTTCAGAGGGTTGTGGTTCATCCAGTCCCGGATATGAATCATAATAGATTGGAAATTAAGAATAGAAGTGGGAGAAAAAGACAGATTGAAAACAAGCTGGAGGTCGTCCGCATAATTAAACACGGCGACCTCCATTTGCTGCAGTGAAAAGATAAGAGGGGCGATATAAAGATTGAACAGAAGAGAGGAAAGGGAAGAGCCCTGGGGAACCCCGCACTGAACTTTCCGAGAGTCCGCAGTAAAGTCACCCAGGCGAACTGCCTGGGTGCGGTCCCTCAGGAAGGAGGATAACCAAACCAGCGCGGTGCCCCCGATCCCCGCCGCCTTGACACGGGAAAGCAAGATGGTATGATCCACCGTGTCAAAAGCGGCTGAGAGATCGAGGAGGACCAAGGCCTGGGGCTGGTTGGTGTCCATACCCTCCCTGAGGTAGTCAAAGACCGAGAGAACTACGGACTCCGTAGAGTGTGCGGGGCGAAACCCAGCCTGGCGGGGGGCAAGAGCCCCGTACTTCTTCACAAAAGAGCTCAGAGCGCAGGTGACATGGCGCTCGAGCACCTTCGCCAGGAATGGCAGGAGGGAGATGGGACGAAAATTGGCGGGGATTGAGGGATCCGCGCCCGGCTTTTTCAAAATGGGTACAATGACTGCTGATTTGAGTGGATGAGGTACCACGCCCTGGGAGAGGGAGCTGTTTAGGAGGTGAAGAGGAGGATCTGGACAAGTAGCAAAGATGTGACGTAGAATATGAGCAGGGCAGGGATCTAGCGGAGAACCAGATTTGACGAGGGGTATTATGGAAGTCAGAGATTCCTTAGTCAAAGGGGGAAGGGTGGTGAGTTGTCCCTTGGGAGGGGGACACTGGGGATCCACAAAAGTGGGGGAGGGGGAGGGATATTGGCTTTAATAGTGGCTATTTTTTGAATAAAATAGTTATTGAGGGAGTGACAGAGTTCCTGGGAAGGGGCGGGCTTTAGGGACGTTCTATCCGAAAACGCCAGGTTATGCACAATCGAGAAAATTTCCTTCGATTGGTTCTCGGCTGCGAGGATTTTGGAGTAGAAATAGGTAGTTTTGGCCTCTAAGATGTCCTTTTTGTATTGAGTCAAGATGTTGATAAACTCCAATCGCAATGAGGGGCAATAGTTTCTCCTCCAGGCCCGCTCCGCACGACGTACCGCTAGTTGGTCTGTGCAGGCAGCACACTACACACCGCCCGCTGCCGCTGCAACAACCGCTTCTGCCTTCTCTGCCTTCACTCGCAGCCCTCGGAGCACAAAACACGGACTGCACTCGGCCACACGGACTGCACGAAAACCATAGCATTGTGCCTACAGACCTGAGGCTTCTGGGGTAGAAGAGCAAGTTAAGGGAACAATCAAAAACAGACTGGGAAAGATGTGTTTGGCAACTAGACTTAAATAGCCTGATGCTTTGCCACTTGTTCTAATGACCTTAAGAAGCATAGCAGACAGAAAAACAGGTTTAAGTCCTCATGAAATTTTGATGGGACGTATAATGAGACAAGCATTTGTACCTGTCAACAAACTGCTATCTATAAATGATGATATCATACTGGATTACTGTAAGGGCCGGTCTGATACCGTGACTTCTGTGTTTCACCAGGTTGGAACTGATGCGTGTACTCAGGAAAAACATCCAACTCATGATTTGAGTCCTGGAGATTGGGTTCAAATAAAGGTACACAGAAGGAGAAATTGTCTGGTTCCACGCTGGGATAAACCACGTCAAGTAATTATGGTCAGCACTACTGCAGTAAAATGTGCAGGTGTTAAAAGGTGGGTACACGCTAGCCACACCATCTGAATACCAGAACCTGAAAATCAGCATTTGGAAGAGGCAGATACAAGTTCAGACTCTGACACAGAGGAGAGAACAGACAAAACTCTAGATCAGAAAGCTTGAATATAAATCTAGTCTTAGGAAAAACCATGCGATGATTAGGCAGGCCCGGGCTACCTTCTATAACAATAGGATCACAACTGCCGAGAACTCCTCTAAAGAGCTTTTCACTATCTTTAAAGAGATCACATCTTTAGCTTGTGTCACTGCTCCTGACGCGAGCTCAGCTGAGTCTTGCAACAAAATATCGGACTTTTTTGCAGATAAAGTGGGGAGGATTTATGCCACCTTTCCTGCCTCAGCTCAGCAGGGTAGTGCCAGTAGCGAAGGGATCTCTATGATCCCAGAGGCAGACTGGCTTTGCGACTTTGTGGTACATAGTGGAGATATAGTCATAGCAGTGGCTACTAGTATCAAGTCTGGCTCACCCAGTGATCCGGCTTCCCCAAGGATCCTGAAAGGGAGTCTCTCTATATTGGAACCCTACATAAGACATCTTCTGGAGCTCTCCTTTTCCTCTGGGGAAGTCCCTAATAAATGGAAGGAGGCCATTGTTATCCCACTGAAAAATAAACCAAATATCAGTGCTAATCAGATGGAGAATCTCCGCCCGATTTCCCTTTTGCCTTATTTTGCGAAGGTAGCGGAAAAGGTTGTTAACATGCAATTGGATGAACATGTTAATAATCGCAACCTACTCCATCCAACCAAGTCTGGTTTTCACGCCCCGTACTCTACGGAATCAGCCTTGCTCTTATCCACCAAGCTCATCCGTAGTTTAGTAGATGCGGGACAGACGGCGGCATTAATGCTTCTTGATCTGAGTGCCGCGTTTGACACTGTTGCCCATCACAATCTATTGCGGCGTCTGCACGAGGGCGGTGTGGGCGGGAAGGCCATGGAATGGTTGCGATCCTTCTTAAACGACCGATGCTTTCAGGTGTCACAAAAACCTTTCCTCTCGGATAGTGTCAAGCTTAATCAGGGGGTTCCACAAGGCTTCATTCTTAGTCCTACTCTCTTTAACCCCTTCCATGCTGGTGACGGAACCGTTCCGTCATCAGTCACGGCTGAGCTGTGCTGATGACGGAACGGTTCCGTCACGACCGCGCCCTGTTCTGGAATGTCCAGCACAGGGCGCGGCTTCGGCACCGCGGTCAAGGTGTTAATCTGTACATTGCCCCACTGGCAAAGATGGTGGACAAGTTTGAAGTAAGTGTGGAGTCTTATGCGGACGACACGCAACGGTAACCCTGACTCAAGAGTCGGCAGAGACCTCACAGAACTTCACATTGTGTCTTCAGGAGCTGGCGTCCTGGATGGCCTCGAACTGTTTGAAGCTAAACTGTAATAAAACGGAGGTCCTAATTATAGGCAAGACCCCCTCGATTTGGTCATCTGCCTGGTGGCCATCCTTCTTGGGACAGACCCCATCCCCGAAAGATCAGGTGAAGAACCTGGTGTTTTGGATGGACTCTAAACTTTCCTATGAGACCCACACCAGGCGAGTGATGAGTAACTGTGTGTGGGTCTTACGCACTCACCGCATGACCTTAGACGTTCTCCCAATGTCAGCGAGAAAGGCGATGGTCCATGCATTAGTGACATCCCGGCTGGACTATGGGAATGTTTTGTACATGGGGCTACCGCCAAGTGCGTTCAGAGACTCCAGCATATTCAGAACGCGGCTGCGCGGCTGGCTCTAATGCTCCATAAGAGAGCGTCATCCAGCAAGGCTCTCGAATCTTTATACTTGCTCTGTTTAAGGCCATGTGCATTAGTCATCGGATTTTGCAGAAGAAAGGTCCTTCCTTACCTACACAATCTCCTCACCCCGTATGTTCCCACGAGAGGTCTAAGATCCAGTGGTACGGGGCAATTACACATACCTGCTATCAGAAGAGCCAGGATGGGCGGACGCTCTTTCAGGTTCCTTGCAGCATCTTACTGGAATAAGCTTCCAGTGGAGCTCCGTCTGGAAGTGTCTGAGATGGTTTTTCGGAAAAAGCTGAAAGTCGACATCTGGAAGTAACAAAAGCCAGTTTGGACACTGAAAAAGATCGAGATACTGGTGAAAGTGAGAAATCTACAAATCAAACAGAGAATTCAGAAAAAAGGAACATAGATCTTGAAACTGGGGGAAAGGAAGTAACTCACGATAAGGATGAGATTCCAAGTACCAGTTATGGAGAAGTTCCTTGTAAGAGGACCGAATTAACTAGAAAAAAAACATGATTCAGTAGTTGAACCAGAAATCATAAAGTTCAAAATAAGAGGAAATGAAACAAGATCTGAAACTGAGTCTGATGAAAGTGAAGGAGAAACCGCACTGAGAAAGAGTCCTAGCAAGAGAGCAAAAGAGCTTGGAAACTTGAATGTGAAATAATGGAGCCTGTGATTAAAAAGCCAAGGAAAGGAGATAATTGGCCTACAGAAATTAAAGGACTAAAGTTCAAGCTGATAAATGTAAATGGTGATCAAAAAGAACACGTGAATGAAATAACAAGTCAAGAAAGTCTAAAAGAAGGAGATAAAGACATTTTGCAAAGATCAAAGAGAGTGAGGAAACCAAACCAGAAATATAAATCACCCGAATGGATCTATGTAGCTTTGCCTGATATACAAGAAGTTGAAAGCAGTCAGGAGATCCAAAGTGACTCTGGTGAGTGATAAAACAAATAGAAAATTAACTGTGCTTAAATTAAAATTCAGGATGATAAATTGAAAGAAAAGATAAACAAAGTAAAAGAAAGAGAGACATAAACAACCAAAGGGCTTTGAAAGGACACATATGGTCATGTGCAAAAGAGTGAAGAGACATTATAAAGGAAAATCCATTGTGTAGGGTATTTATTGGAAAACATATTTTTAAAAAGATGCCTGTAAACAACACTAGTAGATCCAAGTGTGGTATTTTGCGTAAATGGTGTAGAATGTGGTTAATTTGTACATTTTTGTTAATGCTTTTAAGGCTCATGTTAGCAATATTTATTCAATTTCAACCGAATCTTGAACATTCACATGGAGAACAGGGTTACAACAAGAGTGAAAAGATGCGTGATTTAAAAAGTAATGTAGAACTTGTAGCTAAAACTGAGCTTCACAGAGATAGATCTATGAATGTTTATTCAAATAATATTTTTGCTAGATTATAATAATAATAATAATAATACTGATACTTGTACAGCGCGAACAGCTACCTCACAAGGAGGTGTCCCGGCGCTAAGTGAGCACATCAGAAAAGGAAGCAGGAGGCACGGGGGAATAGCTTAGGGTTTCTGCATAAAGAGCCAGGTTTTTAGAAGCTTCTTGAAGCTAGACTCTGTAGTAGCCGATTGGATGGCAGAGGGCAAGGCGTTCCAAAGTTTCGCCGTGCCAACCGAGAAAGATCTGCCCCCAAGTCTGGCGTTTTTAGCTCGTGGGACGAGTATCTTAAGCAGGGAGTTAGAACGCAAGTGCCTCTCCTGGTGGTAACGGGGGAGTCTACTTTTTAGGTAGCTAGGGCAGGTCCCCTTTAGTGCTCTAAATGCCAGGGTAAGAGCTTTGAATTTTATTCTGCTGGCCACTGGGAGCCAATGCAGTTCGCGCAGGTGCAGAGAGACATGCTGTCTGAAAGGAATGTGCTTTATCAGTCTCGCAGCCGCATTCTGCACGATCTGCAGGCGTTGCACCAGATATTTAGGCAGGCCAAGATAGAGGCCATTCGCGTAGTCCAATCTGGATGTGACTGTCGCATGGACTACCATTTTGCGACACTCTTCAGGTAGGAAAGAAAGGAACCTACAGAGATTTCTGAGTTTATGAAGACATCCAGTTGTGACCTGCTGTATGTGAGATGAGAAAGAGAGATTCTCGTCCCATTTTACTCCCAAGTTCTTTGCATTGGTTCCGGGGGAGGGTGGTGGACCCATTTCAGGAGGCCACCACAGGTCCGCAGGAGGATGAGTGTTTTTACCAAAGAATATTACCTCCGTTTTACTTGCATTAAGTTTCAATTTGTTTGCATTCATCCAGCTGGCCACATCTCGAAAGCAGCCCTTCATTTTGCTGAAAGCTGCCTCTGACACATCCAAATAGGGGAAGACTAATTTCGTATCATCAGCATACGAGATCGCCTTGACCCCCCAGTTGGCAATCAGGGTGAAAAGTGGGGCTAAATAAACATTAAAAAGAAGGGGGCTGAGTGCCGACCCCTGAGGGACGCCACACCAAAGACGTTTTGGTTTTGAAGAGAAGGAGCCCAATGCTACTTTCTGGGAACGATCTGTAAGATAGGAGTGAAACCAGCTCAGTGCCTTATCTTCCAGGCCTGTATCCTTCAGTCGTAGCAGCAATCTGCCATGGTCCACCGTATCAAATGCGGCTGATAGATCCAGGAGCACCAGCATAGCTGATGCTCCTGAGTCTAAGGACCACCTGATCGACTCAGCTACCTCAATAAGGGCGGTCTCGGTGCTGAAACCGGACCTGAAACCTGACTGCGTTTCATGTAGAATCCCTTTTTCCTCAATAAAGCTGCTCAATTGTCGTTGTATCAACTTTTCGAGCATTTTACCTGGGGCTGCTAGTAAGGAGATTGGGCGAAGATTACTTAGGTCTTCAACAGCGCCATTGGGCTTCTTTTTCAGAGGAAGAAGTGTGGCATGTTTCCAGCACTCAGGAAACGTGCCTGTTTCAATGGACGTATTCCAAATATGTAGGAGTGGTACCACAATTGCATCCGACATCATTTTCCAGAGTTTAGGCGGGCAGGGGTCATCAGGTGCCCCTGACTTACATTTTTGTAGTTCCTTCACGGCTTCGAGGAGGGAGATAGGATGAAATTGAGCTAAGGAGAGAGAGGGCAACTCATTTTTAGACGTGTCCGCCATAACTGTGGGCTCAGGGCTCGTGAAGGTATCATAGACTGTCATAATTTTTTTGTCAAAGAAGTCCGAGATGTCTTCACAGAGTCTCACCGACGGGGTAACTTCAGTTTCAATAGCCCTGGGTTTAAAAAAGGATTGAACAATCTTAGAAACTTCTTTACTTGATTGCTGCGCTTGCTGAATGGAGGTCACAATAAAAAGTTTTTTAGCTTTTTTTATGGATTGATGAAGACCACGTAGGGCTTTTTTATAGCAAGTTTTTGCTGAATCACAATAGTTTACTCGCCAAAGGCGCTCCAGCCTTTTACAATTGCTTTTTTCAGCCATCAACTCTGTGGAGAACCAAGGGGCAGAAGGGGATTCTCTGCGCGACGTAGCAACTTTTGCAGGAGCAATGGATTCCACCGCGTTGCCTATCCAACGATTGAACGCCACTGTATCAGAGTTCACGTCAGTAGACAGGGCTGGGGGGCAACTGCTAGAGCAGGGCCTAGGGTATCAACTGATATGTTATCCCAGTTTCTACGCACATAAGAACGTTTTCCTATTGTTTGGCCGTGGGCTGGGAATGAAATTAAAAAGGGAACTAAAAAGTGATCCGTCCATGGCAATGGCTGCGGAGGTTTAGCCGTCGTATCCAGTATGTTGGAAAAGATAAGATCCAGCATATGGCCTGCCCAGTGCGTAGGTCCAGAAATAATTTGAGTTAGGTTGGCGGCTTGCAACGTAGTGATAAGTTGAATGGCCTGGGGACAGTCAGGTCTATCCACGTGGACATTAAAATCACCTACTACAATATAATGTGGGTGGGCTAAAGAAAGTTCACGGGTGTTTGTAGGGGAGCAATCCGGGGGTCTGTAAATAATCAGGCCGGCTAAAGACAGTTGGGGGTTGATTTGAAGGCAGAAGTGTAGCCCCTCTATACCAGAGATAGTGGTAGGTGTAGAGGACGCTAGTGTGTATTTATCCTTAAAGATAATAGCCACTCCGCCACCCCTTCTATCCTCATCTCTGTTCGAAAAGCTAATTTTGAAGCCCGGCGGAATAGCTAGAGGAATGGAGGCCATATTGTCTTCATTAAGCCAAGTTTCTGTGAGAAACAAGGCGTCCCACTCTAAATCCGCCATTAACAGCCAGATATCATTAGCATGCCTAGGGAAGGATCTGCAGTTCAGTAATCCAGCCCTAAAAAGAGTGGTAGGGGAGTTACCTGTACGTTTACTTTCTGTTTTTAAATAGGAGTTTTTTTGAGACGCACCCTCACATAATGTTTTGCGACAGAGCAAGCATGATGGCGGTAAATCTAGAATGGCTAAGTCGAGCCTGGTCGCCTGACAGGGTTTGGCTGTGTTCAGCGCCAATAGTTCCGACCTGGACCAGACCAGCCTCCTAGTATCTAACCGCTCACCGGCAGCGTGGCTGGTGCTGGTCGCGGTCTGGTCGCGACTATTGAGAGTATTGAGAGAGTATGTTGAAACGATGGATGCACAAGACTGCCACGTGTGTATGCAGTTACCAGCATCTGTATCGGAAGGATTAACGTACCATCACCTTCCTTTGACTTATGGAATGACTTGTAGTGTAGTAGCTAGTTTATTTTATAAAACAGGCAAGTTGGAATATTATTATTCTGATGTAGATGACATTTTTGCTAAAGTTCCTGCAATACCTAGACTGAACAAAGTGAAACCTGCTAGAGTTTTAGGTGATTTTGTCTTGGAAACAAATTAATTAACTATAGAGTATGCTTTAAAAAATAATTTGACATGTAAATTAAAGAAGGAAGAGAAGGCATGTTTAGAAACGGCGGAAGACAAGAGAACTGCATATCAAAGAAAAGCAACTGCAAGTAAAATGAAATCATCCTCATGGAAAATTAATGAAGAAAATTATGTGAAAAGTGACACTGATGTAGCATTAGGGATAGATCTTCCCCTACTAGGAAAACTGTGTATTCGACGAGATAATACTGTGTATGATAATTATTTTGTGGGAGCAAGTGATTGTAAAGACACCTATAGAATTATTGGGGGATGCGGATTTAAAGGGGGAAATTATCCTATGTTTCCTGGAATTTATTTTATATGTGGAAACAAAGCTTATTATAGGTTGCCTGATCATTGGTATGGTATGTGCTACGTGGGTCTGGTCTTTGCCAACATTTTTCATGTAGATAGAAGAACTAAAGGAATTCATGAAACAAATTAATTAACTATAGAGTATGCTTTTAAAAATAATTTGACATGTAAATTAAAGAAGGAAGAGAAGGCATGTTTAGAAACGGCGGAAGACAAGAGAACTGCATATCAAAGAAAAGCAACTGCAAGTAAAATGAAATCATCCTCATGGAAAATTAATGAAGAAAATTATGTGAAAAGTGACACTGATGTAGCATTAGGGATAGATCTTCCCCTACTAGGAAAACTGTGTATTCGACGAGATAATACTGTGTATGATAATTATTTTGTGGGAGCAAGTGATTGTAAAGACACCTATAGAATTATTGGGGGATGCGGATTTAAAGGGGGAAATTATCCTATGTTTCCTGGAATGTATTTTATATGTGGAAACAAAGCTTATTATAGGTTGCCTGATCATTGGTATGGTATGTGCTACGTGGGTCTGGTCTTTGCCAACATTTTTCATGTAGATAGAAGAACTAAAGGAATTCATGAAACAAATTAATTAACTATAGAGTATGCTTTTAAAAATAATTTGACATGTAAATTAAAGAAGGAAGAGAAGGCATGTTTAGAAACGGCGGAAGACAAGAGAACTGCATATCAAAGAAAAGCAACTGCAAGTAAAATGAAATCATCCTCATGGAAAATTAATGAAGAAAATTATGTGAAAAGTGACACTGATGTAGCATTAGGGATAGATCTTCCCCTACAGGGAAAACTGTGTATTCGACGAGATAATACTGTGTATGATAATTATTTTGTGGGAGCAAGTGATTGTAAAGACACCTATAGAATTATTGGGGGATGCGGATTTAAAGGGGGAAATTATCCTATGTTTCCTGGAATTTATTTTATATGTGGAAACAAAGCTTATTATAGGTTGCCTGATCATTGGTATGGTATGTGCTACGTGGGTCTGGTCTTTGCCAACATTTTTCATGTAGATAGAAGAACTAAAGGAATTCATGAGATAGGTAAGCCTTTAACACGAAGAAGAAGAGAAAGTTTCCTAGAGACAGTACGTGATAATTTTGGAGCATTGATACCAGCAGTGGGTATATCATTGAATGCAAATAAAATTCGAAAATGATCAACAATAGTAGACCGTTTATCAACAAGTACTGCCGAAGGATTTTTAATGGTAAATACTGAAATGGTTGCCATGGGAGCTATGGTGATGCAAAATAGACTTGCTCATGATATTTTATTGGCAAAAGAAGGAGGAGTCTGTGGAATATTGAAAGTACATTATTGTACCTACATACCTGACAAAAGTCAGAACATTAAAAGATATATTAGAAACATTACTGAATTGCATAAAGAAATTATCCCACTAGAGGTTGATGGTGCTCTAGAGAAACTTGGTAAGAGTTTTTCTACTGTAAAGAAGTGGTTTGCAGAAATAGGTAGTTCATTAGTAGGGAAAATACTAATACCAGTAACAATAGTAATAATGGTAGCATTAATATTGAGACTAGGGTGTATCTGTATTAGAAAAAGAAAAGCTGAAAGAAAACTAAAAATAAATATAGAAAAGAATAAGCAAAGAGAACGTGAAATGGGAGAAATTGAACTAGAGGAGCTTAAAGAAAAATTGTATGAAAATTCAAAAGGACAAAATATGAGAGATACTAAAGTTTAAACTGAAGAACCTGAAACATTCTTAGAGAAATTTAGTTGGGAAGATTTATGGTGATAAATCACCAAAGGGGGGAGTTGATGGAGCAGGGGAGAGATAAAAATGTTTGTGTACCCCTTGCAAAGTTAATCTTTCATAACCATAATAGTACTAACTGAGTTAAGCATGTAAACTAATCAACAAAATATATATAAGAATTGACACTACACATGGGAAACGAATTGCTGTTTGTGAAAATAATATACTAATGAAAACAAAATGAGTCATACTAACATAGAGCTGTGATAATATATATTGGACTAAACAAGTGTGTATTCGTGCTTATGTTAAAAGTCTTTTCGTGGCAAAAGAGAATACAGGTGGTGAGTAAAATGACGCTTACTCGTACCCTTCTGCTAGGTAACATTTAACGGAAAAAATTTGAATAGTGGGAGGTAAACAGAAGGGCTAAAATTCTAAGTCTAATTTCTGTTATTTTATTTTCGCATTAGTTCCCATTGAGGCCTGCGGGCCTAGTCTGAAAGACGACTGTTTGCTGAATTAATGGCAAAACTCCAGAAAAGATGGCCCCCACACATGCGTGGTGCGCAAGAAATGTAAGCAGACGGCATGTGCTCAGAGTGAGAGATGTCAAGGACAGCTTAACCAATGAGCAGGAAATGTGCCAAAGGATGTCTGCATCTAAAAGCGTGAGAAAGGAAGCTTAATGAATACAATGATGGAAAACTTGTACAAGGAATAAATGAAAAACAAAAATTTCTGATGATGTCGTGAGAAAGTATTGGAGAATGACATGGTAAACTTTAAACTGATTTGAACAAGGAGTACATGAGGTGATCATCACCACCCCTCTAATGGACCAATCATAAATGACTGTGGACCCTAAAAGTTTCAATTTAAGTTAGATAGTTAGATGAAAAGGGTATAAAAGACCTTGCGAAAAAGAGAGAAAATAGTTGGCTCCAGGGATTTTATTTTGCACCACGAATTGCTGTTGGTTTGAGTAATTTTTATGGTGCTAGAGACTTTGAAATATTTTTGGACTTTAACTTTAATGGAGCAGAAAGATGATCGATTGCAGAGATTTCATGTCAGAAGGGAGGCATTGAGGAGAATAGAGAACTTGGGAGCCTGTTAAATGCGATACAGTAATTTGCCTGTGACTGATTGGTAATATGATTTTCTAAATTTCATTTTTCATTAACATGTGCAAAATAAATGTTTAGAAATGTTCTCGTCTAAAGAAAATGCTAAATTCATTTTTTCATAAAGAAATGGATAAATTATTGAAAATTTTAAATCAAGTTTGTTTTTATTAATTAATAAAGTCATGACAGAATAAATGTTAACAATTATAAGGAATTCTGTGATTGAGCTGGTCTTAATCGCCATCAACTGACTTCTACTAGTTGGTCCATCGACCGAATAGCGGAGTACTTTTGATGTAATGTTTTCCTCTTATTCAGGTTAGATGATAACTTTTGAAATGTATATAATGCTTAGAGTATAGATCTTAGGTACCCCGCTAACCAGCAGCTCACCTTCTTTTCACTTATTCAGGAGCGGTGTAGTGTGTGAATGTGTGACTCGCGGTGTTATGGGCTCCACCGATGAGTAAAAGTAAAATTGCTCCTGGGTTGAGTGGGATGGGTATTGAGGGTTGTTGGAGACCTTAGCTGGATCACAGGACTGAGGTACATGAGACAAGTGGTTAATTGGACATCACTCTCCAGTAAGCCGGAGTGGAAGTGGTGCCTGAGATGCAGTATTGAGACAGTGCAATGGGGGGGTTATGTTGGGTACATTTGATTGCTTTTTGTTTATTTAAAAAAAAAAAAGAAAAGCATTTACTCAAAATTTCAATGTTAATCTTTTGTAGTTTATTCTGTAGCAGATGGCTTCTGGAGTGCTGAGCTCTACATTATATCTGACACTTAATGCAATAAAATATGCTTCTAAAAAAAAACAAATTCTTCTTTAACTGGTAGTCGTGTTTACAGAGTGGTGCAGAAAGGGGGGTGGGCCTCTGACCAGCACTCAGGAATTCCACTACGTAGGACTTACAGGAGGTATCAGGAGGGCTTCTTGGCCCACAAAGTCCCTCAGGAGTAAAGTTGACTTCATCCCCCAACCATTACTGTGCCAGGAGGCTCATTTGTAGAGTGGTGGAAAAAGGGGGAGCCTGGCCTTTAAAGACCTCTTAGCAGTCCCAGTGGGACTTAGTAGAGGTAATAGGAGGGGTAGTTGGCCCCCAAGGACAACCTTGGGGGCCAACTACCGCTCCTATTACCTCCACTTAGTCCCACACGGCGGGATTGCTAAATTGTTATAGCAGGCCATGCCCCCTTCCCCCACCACTCGACAAACACACTTCCTAGCGCGCTCTTGGATTGGGATTAAAGTCCCCTTCTCTGTTGAGGGTCCTTAGGGGCCAACTAACCACGTGACCCCCCTTCTGAGGCCGTTTTTGGCCCCGGGAACCCCATCCCCAGGGCATTGCCCATGCTTTTCAATTTTCTTTATTAAGGGAGGGGGGCCGTGTGGCCTCCCTTCCCTGAGCCCTGTTGGCCCCGGGGACCCCATCCCCCAGGGCATGGGCAATGTTTTTTAATTTGTTTTATTTAGGGAGAGGGGGCACGTGGCCCCCCTTCCCTGGGCCGCTATTGGCCTCAAGTTGGGGACCATGGGGGGAACCCCAATGCCCCCACGGTCCCAGCCGGCTCCTCGCCTCCTGCGGGAGTCGGCATTGATTTTGGGCAAGGGGAGCTGCTAAAATGCAGCTCCCCTTGCTCAAAAGCAATTCTGCTTTGCTTCTTGGAAGCAAGAGCAGGTTTCCTAGGTGTGGGGGGCCTGCGAGGCCCCCGGCTTAAAATAAGAATGCCCCCGGGAGGTGGAGGTCCCTGGGGCAGCATGAGGGGAAAGGAGCCCCCCATGCATTTGAAATAAAAAGCACTGGGGAGGTGGCGGTCACCGGTGCTGCGGGGGCTGCGTGCCCCCATGCATATGATTAATTAAGCCCCGGGAGGTGGCGGTCCCAGGGGTTGCGGGAGCCCCCAGGGCCCCCTGGTAATTCATTGGGCATTGACCCTGGGACCTAGCCCGCCCGGGGACTTATAGAAAACGAAGCGCGGGAACCCGCTTTGTTTTTTGAAAAAATTGTCAGACGGATTCGCGCACACAGCACGAATTTGGCTGATTTTCTTTATTTGTAATGCCTTTTATGCCCTGGGCTTCCTTATGGGACCCCTTTAGCAGGCCTAGGGGGTAGGGATGTTTCTACCCTTCCCCCTTTTCTTGTTTTTTATCTTTTTTTTTTTAACTGTTTTCTTGTGACTCAGTTACTGAGTCACAAGATGGCTGCCAGCACATTCTGGTTTGGAGTGTTGATAGCCAATCAGAATGAATTTCGTACTCGGGAGGGTTCGCAAACCCTCCTTGGTGCTCAGATATATACATTTTAATTTTTTTTTATTTCTCAGCAACTACTGAACGGATTTACACCATTAAAAAAAAAAACGCTTTCTGGACCTAGACCTACCTTTTGCCAAATTTGGTGTAATTCCGTTCAGCAGTTCAGGCTGTAGCTTTGTCTAAAGTTACTAGGCAAATTAACCTGTGGAAAATGCGTTTTGGGACCCCCCTTTTTTTCTCGGCCCCCACTTGACAAATCACCCCGAAACTTTGAAAACAGGAGCTGACCTGAGTGAACCATTGGCGTATGTAAAGCGATCTGAAATCCACAGCAGTGGCGGTGCGTCCATTGGGGGCGTTGGGGCGTTGCCCCCCCCGCCCGCATGGCACCCGCAGCTCCCGTAGTGCTCTGAACTGAAGTAAACTGAGTTTACTTAAGTTCAAACTGACGCCGAGGCCGAGGGGACAATGCCTGTCAGTCAGCATGATGCAGGACCGCCCACCCCCTTCAGAGTCTGAAGGGGGTGGGCGGTCCTGTGTCATGTTGACTCACAGGCATTGCCAGGGGCAGGCAGCAGCACAGGTGCGCCTGAGTGGGGACGGAGGCACATTTTTCAGCCTTGCCCACGCATGCGCACTTGTGCCTGTGCATGCACATTAGAAGAGCGAAACCTCGCTCTCCTAATGGGCAGGCGGGCAGAAAGCAACCATGCCCTGTGTCAATCCGGATTGGCTGAGGTTGAGGACTCGGAGTGGACGGAGGGCGGGGTTACCGCTCTAGTGAAGGCGCGAAGAAGGTCCCAGAAGATGCGGTGCTGACGGTCCGGCGGTAACGGTAAGTTTAACTTTTCTTACTTCTTTTCTTTATACACAATGATAATCGCCTCAGCAGCCCTCGACTCATGCGACACTTATCATACACGACACTTCAGCTCCAGTACTGTTCAGCTCCCCACACAGTAACACCCATGCGCTACAGTGTATTGTAATTAAAAGATTAAACTTTCTTCTAAGGCGGCGCACGCTGAACACCTGGCAAGCACAATGCACATATCTGCTAGCGCTGCATTGCTCTCCAGTCCTGCCTCCTCCTTTCGTCCCCGGCCGTGAGCCTCCGTAGGCCCGGCCGGCCGGTGATAAATGTTTTCTCCGTGCGGCCTCTGCAGTGTATGTGGAATTGCTGCACTATGTATGGATGTGAGTGACAGATCAGGATAGAAGTGCATGATCAAAGCTCTTAGCATTAGCAAGCCTTTGTACGGTCGCAGAAGTCATGGTGCAGATTAAGTGCTGTGAATGTCTCATGCATCACACAGATATAAGTGCATCACAAATTATATATTGTCCAACCCCTTATGATCTTTTATTAGTGGAATAGTCATACATTTCAGCTTATGACAGATGTGCTTCATGAGAGTGCTGAATACGTGTCAGTTCTGGGATATCAGTGCATTGGATGGTCAAAATAGAGGGGTGTTGTTGTTGATCTATTTAATGGGTCTTGATTGTTAATGATTGCTGTTGGCACAATCTCACTATGGGTGTATGTATGGTCACATGTTTTATAATTATGTCCACAGGCATTAAGCGGCAATGCAGAACCAAATAACACAGGAGGGTTGACTAATATATTTGTCGAGGAAAGGCAAAGAGAATATGAACCATTTTAAAGAACCTGTTTCCATTTAAAGTCAGCTCCGCAGATTTAAAACAGTATAGTTAATTTATACACAGCTGGAGACAAAAGCCCTCTCCAAGCCCATCTAAAGGGGGGGGGGTGAAATAGCTGGGCACCTTTGGCATCTCTATAAATAGCTGATTACAGCATTCAACAGCTGAAGCAGACCAGTTAACTTTCCATGAGTATCCGGAGCAGAATTATATCCCGGTTGCAGCAATTTCAATAACTTGATGCCATTTGGGCTAGAAACAACATTTTGGTTTTTGTTAAAATCTGAAAATTATGCAGCAGATCACGGATTATGTAGTGAGTTTGTCAAATTAATACTTACGCAAAAAAATGCCACAGTTGTGAAATGTGCTACAAAGAAATGATGGACGGGATGCTGTATAAATCATACATTCTGTCCATCAATTGTTCTTTTTACACAGATGTGCAGTAGCATTTTCCAGTGGCCCTGTTTACAATGCACAATAGCAATGCAACCTATAATGCTGGTTTTAGTGCACTTTACAAGGTGTTGGAGAGACTGAGTCTACAGCCACTACTATTGAAAGTGCTAACTAAAGGTCGAACAATAGCTGTAAAAGATTGGACGGCTAGGGTGTTGTTTAATAGCCTTCTGTTATGTCACTAGTACTGTCAGCAGCATGATCAAACATAAAGGTGGAACCATTGATTCAGTTTGCTGGTTGTTTTCGTAAGATTCGGGGTGTGCTAACATCAGGATTCGCAGCATTGACCCTGACTGTTGTACTGCTTGTATACAACCTGATTAGGAGCTCACAAAAACGTTGTTGTAGCGATTCTCCGGTGAAGTCAAGGTTGCTATGAAAGCGGATCTCTTTGTTATAAGTGAACTGTGCGGATTTGGTGCCTGGCTGACAATTAGAGAGTATGGGAGCTTGTTTTATTCTCAGGTTAAAGGTTATTAGAAAGAGCATTCAAATAAATAAATAATATAAAGTGAATTCAGGATTCTGCATTTTAGGCCTCACCGTTCTGGGCATAATCCTCCGTACTCCCTATGCGTGTTTTTGCTTGCATTGCATGAGCAAATATTTTTTATATTGCACAAAACTGTTACAAGTGTATCAGTGTTTTCACAAGTAAATATGGCCAAATGATAACATCAGCATACGCAAATATTGTCCTCTATAGCTCATAAAATGTGGCAATTTCTCAAATGATGATTAATTCAGTTGTATTGCTTTATTATCCTTCCTGCTTTCTTAAATTTGCTTGAAAATGCACCATTTGTCCACTTTTTTTTCAAATTTTTCTGGAGGGGAGAACCCCTCGAACCCCCTGTAGGTTCTTTGGGCATCCTCGCTACGCTGGTTCGCCGCAGTCGGGTACCACAATAAGTTTACGCCTCACCACTTTCAAATGTCACCAGCCGCCACTGATCCACAGGTCAAACAAGTGCAATATAAAAACGTATAAAATAAAAATAAATAAATAGGAAGAGTTAATTGATCTATTGGTAAATGGATAATAGTAAAGGGTAATAAGATTAATTAAATTTCGTTGCCAGACATGGACACAAATATACCTTAACATTTCCTTTATAATGTGTTTGTCTCTTTTGTTACTCTTGAAGCTTCTGCTTTGAGCGTTGCAACATGGAGTCCGGAAGCGTTTGCTTTTATCTGATTTCAGTAAGGCGAGGAATATATTTTTTTCCAGCAGCACGTGGTGTGCTTCGAGCCTTGCTTTTTGTGGGGGAAGGGCGTATATTGAAAGATCTGCCTTTAGGAATGCCACCCCACCCACTCGACTAGAGCAGCTGCTTTGTTTCGCTGAACACGCTCACGGACCAGCAGTAATTTCGACAATAATGTAAAGATGGCGTTGCCTGCACTCTGCGTAGATTGCAATAGCGTTCGTTGTTTTAAAGAACCAGCGAGGGTTCTTGCGGGTTTTAGTTTGTTTGATTTGTTTCAGGACTACATATTTCAGTTTTGCAAATGCTGGACTTCCTCACGAATGTTTTTGCAATAAAGAACAATACGTCATAGTGCTTAAAATACTGTTCTGTGCTTGCTCGAGGAATCTATACCCCCACTCAACTCCCCCGCGCTGCATGTTCTAGGACAGCGTGGTCAGTGGTGCAAACCAAAATGTTGAACAACAAAGAGATTTTGAGATCATGGTCTTTAATTGAACAGAATGGGCTTTTATTAGCGAGAAATCAAAGATTTTAATATAACAAACGTTGACAAAACAGCTAGGTGGCGTATAATTTGTATTATACGTGAAATAGCACAGGCGAGGACTCAAGTCACATCAGTGTTTTACAGAACATTGTTACGCAGCAGGGCGTCTCAAGTATGAAGCGTGTGGAATAATGAGTGAATGTATTGTAGCATGGGCAAACATGTTTAATAAAATATTTTTCTGTGGTAAAAACGGCAATGACAGTGATTAAAAATGGCTGCAGTATGTGTTTTTTCCCCTTCTTCTGCAGATCTAGAGGGGTGACATCAGCCTTCTGCAGAAGCTTCTGGACTGGACACGCGACTCTCGTACAGCAATCGAAATGTTCTACTGCCCTCTAGTGGAGGGCGATTGAAAACTACTCCAATTTGAAGAACGTTTGAACGGGTTTTGCCTTGAGAACACGAATTATATAACTTTACAACAATCTCGCCACCCCTTTTTTAAAACTATCATATAAAGTCAGTGGTCTGGTGTCGAGCCCCCCTAAGTATAAAAAAAGCCTTTCCCCATATGACATAACCAGCTAAAATGTTTAATGAACTTTGAATGCCAGTGAAGTGAAAGATCAGCTAAACACGCATGACATTCTCTTAGAGTTGAAACCTTTCCCAGAGAAAATTACTGGTCATCTGTTAACGTTTTAAGATTCTGCAAAGGTCTAAACTTGATACTTAAGTGGAACTTTATAAGAAATCGTCTGTATAATTTTTTAACACGACCTTTCTGTCTTTATTAACTTTATTTATCAAGAAATCGTCTGTATTATTTTATAACATTGTCTTTCCATTCCTTGTTAACTTTATCAGTCAGGGATCATTAAGGCATCTTTAGAAAACATTTTAAGTGTTTTCTCTCTTAGCATATGCTGTTTAAAGTATGTGCTGATAACATACATGCCAGCATTTTAGAAGAGGTAAGTCGGAGATTTAAAAAAAAAAGAAAATGAAGCATTTAATTCCCCCGTTATTCTATTGACACAGTAGCAATATTAGGCGGGAGAAAGCCAAAATTATGTTTTTGGCTATGATGGAGGGAGGTGGAGAAACAACATTTTGTATACCCCTCGTGAAGTCACACTTCCATATCCATAACTTGAACTAATTGAGTGATGTGTGAAATTAACCAACCTAGAGTAAAAATTGAACCAACACAAGTACACGTGGGAAACTAATGTTGCTTATGTTGCATTCATAATTTACTAATTATGTGATTCTGTCGTGCCCTGAACTAATAAGCAGCTATTAAATAATCAAAAGCAGCATAAATGTGCTTTTTGTTACGTATTTGTGGCTGGAGGTTGGAGACAGGTGAGCATATCACGCATAAATGTAGCTTGTTTGCTAGGTAATAACTAACAGGGAAACCTTAGTATGGGGGAGGTAAACAGAAGGGCTATATTTCAATAATTAACATTTATTTGTGTTTGTTTCTATGATAGTTCCCATTTTGGCCCGTGAAGCCTAGTGAAAATATGGCTTCTTTATTAACTGCGAATAGAAGACGAACTGAGCATGCGCAGCCCGAGTCCGAGTTTTGAATGCGAGCAGCTTGTGCATGAACGAAAACAAGTTCAAGGACAGCATGCCCTGAAAGTCCTGATGACTGCCCAAAAGAATGGACGTATGAGTTACTGAACGTGGAAAAAGTCCATGGAGTTGCTAGTTGAGGATGTGACTAGGCCAAAGACTTTCTTAAACAATGGACTCTTTAAAATTCGGCTGACACAACGGAAATTGAATATTTGAATGATGAGGTGATGCTCATCCACCCCCAAATTGTCCAATCAGAACTCGAGTTTATGCTAATAGTTACTTTTGTAGATAGATAAAGTTAGTGAAAAAGGTATAAAAAGTGCTGATTTTACTTAAGGAAAAAACTCTCTTCCATTTTTCCTCCTGAGATGCTGATGGTATGCTGATTTTTCCTTAGATGTAAGACTTTGAACAATTTTCTATTTTTCTTTGAATGAGAAATGAGCTTTAGATGAGGTTATTAGTTAGGGAAGTTAGGAGAAAATGAATTTTGGGAACTATCTGTCTTATGCTAATTCTTGTGTTCTGAATGTAAATAATAATGTCTATTTCTGAATCTCTGAAATAAATGAATATAACTGTTTGAAATAAAACTTTATTCCTTTAAAGTTAACTTTTGAATAAATAAATAAATAAAGCGAATAAACTGTTAGACATGCTAAACTTTGCTTTTAATAAAATTAGATAAATGGAGAATTAATCTGGTCTTGTATTTTCCTATGCCTAATTGTTTACTGACCAAAACGGTGGTGTGTCTAAATAAAATGTTTTGTTAATAACACCCATGGTAAAACTCTTTAAACTGCAGGTGTAAATAGTATAAATAGTTAGTTTTAATTTAGATACTCCGCTATGATACAGCAGCTCTCCTTTGAATCTCACCGATCCATGAAGTAAGATGAAAGTGTTTTGTGTGTAACTCACAGTGTTATGGGCCCCACTGATGAGTAGATGTATGATTTGGTATTTCAGGGAAAGGTGATATGGTTTTAAAAATTATTTCCGGAGTAGCGCTGCATCAGTAATTAGCTTGGTAGCAGAGCATTGGTTGCTATAGAATTAGCTAGGATTATGTATAGAGTTATATATAAGGGTTTTTGATGTACAGAATTATGACTAACATCTGTTGAGTTCGTATTACGTTATATGTAGTCCTGAAAAGGCTTCCGAGGATTGCATGAAGCTAGTCACTCTGTCTGCAGGCAGAGGAAGTGTGGCAAGTGAATTCGCACTTCGCATAGTCTGTTTCAAAGAGTAGTATCGTCGTATACTGCAGTGGTATCGTCGTATATCACAAGTGTTGTCGTCGCACATCATAAGTTTAAGGACTTTTTGTGTGAAAGGATAAATGCATAGCAAGGACAGCCTATAAAATCTTAGCCTTCAAGTACAGGGATCATTGCGTATCCTGATTTAAAACGTACTGCTGGGAGAGTAATAGAGCTTAACCCGAGCTTGAGAGAAGGGTAAAGTAGAGGAAGTGGTGCTACTTTATCGGCGAATGTAAAATTCTGTGGTAGAGAAGAGGTAAGTGCTGTCTACTGGAAATACAGAATACTGGTGTGATTGAGAAAATTGTATCACTTTGCTTAGCGAAACAGACGAATGGAGTTGTTTTGTGTAAGTTACTAACCGATTCAGTTGAATATCTTGTAAATACGGCTTCTCGATAAACCTTGTAAAGGAGGGGTCAGTTGGCGCTGCAGACGCCGGAGCGCTGGTGACGTCAAAAGTGTCGCGCAGGGATTGGTCCTTGTGACCAAGACAGAGTAAGGGCTGATTGGTGCATCACGAAAAGCAGCGAAACTATTGGTTAAGCACTAAAGAGACGTATCTTGTTCTAATTGGTACGCTAGTGTAAACCGCGCTGTGATAGGTTGGCGTTACGGAACAGCAACAGAAAAGTATGCGATCTTTTGAAAGACAGGGAATTTACAGAAAAATGGATTACTATTACGAAGAGGAAAAGAAGAAACCTTCATGGTTTAAAAAGTTGAAAAATGTGTTTGTGAAAGACCAGGCGATAGTAACAAGAGAGGGAAAATTTCTTCCTCCGCCGAAAACGCCTGCTTCCTATATGTTGTCAAAATATGGTTACCATACATGTGTTTGGTTAGAGAATTGGGCAAGGTATACCAGGAATGATGTTAGCTTTCCCAGATGTTGGATCTTTTAATTTGGCGGTTTTGCGAAACTTGAGAGAGAGAATGATGAAGCTTGAGCCAAGACCTAGACCGACTCAGTTTGAAGCTTTAGTGGAATGGGAAGATGAGATGCACGAAATGGAATGAGAAAGGTAGGAAAGACATATCAGACCAAGAGGTAGATTGCATGGTTTATGGGGAGAGACACATGAGAGAAGAATGCGCAGATGGAGAAACGCTGACATGTGTGATGGAATGTATCCAGTCAGATTAGCGGATGAATATGAAGGGCGGAAATGTACAGAGAAGAGGAAAAATGTGGAAACAGGGAAAGAAGGTTATGGTGATAGTGAATCAGAGGATGCTGTACTGGAAGAAATACTAAATAAGAGACTGCCATCATATCAACCAGGTTATTTATGGACTACACCTAATGCTCCGCCAGTAGACGAAAGAATTAATGAAATTCCAAGGCAATTTTCAAATTTTAGAGATGTACCAGAAAGGGTAGAACTGAGATATAATCCAAATACCTCAATAACAGAACCAAGACTTACCGGTACTCCCAAGCAAAATAACGAACGAGAAAGTGTAAATAGGGTAGAAACACGAGTTGAAGAACAAGCAAGCACTGCTGAATATATACGGTCTACAAATGAATTGAAAGAAAAGATACAAGAGCTTACGAAAAACATAGAAGCAGTAACAGTCCCAGTAACGATAGGACCTGTAATTCCAGTGTTTGAAAACCAAAGAATAAAAGAGCCAAGTCTGACAATCCCTTTACAACAGAGTTTGCAAAAAGTAAAAGAAAATATTTATCCAGATTTGTCAGAAATTAGACGAGCAAATAATGTAAATCCGCCTGACTTAACTTTCAATCAGAGTTTACCTTATAAGTATGCGACCGGAGCAGAATCTGACTCTGCTACACCTGAAAAGAGCATAGAGAAAATGATTTAGCACAAACTCCTATAGGACAGTCGGAACAAGAATTAAGTGATTGGCTTAAAACTTGGAAATTAAAAGAGCATGAACCCAAAGTATTAGATGCAGCAAGATTAAAAATCGACATGGAAGAATGAATTATTGGAACAATTGGAACAGATAGATTAAAAATGTACCAAGATGATGAGCTCATGTTTATGTGCAAAAGTATAACATGGAAAGCGAAGTCTGTACATGATCAATTAGAAGGATTAGCAAATGAATTTGAAGTAGAATTCGCAAAGAATAAAACATTGCAAATTCTGACAGAGTAGATTTTTCAGAAAAAGACATTGACAATAGGAATACTGCAGGAAGGGTAACCCAGATATAAGAATTGATTGTGCTGTTACGGGGATGGGGAGATGTGATTAAGTGGAGAGTGAAATGGGCAAAGAAGAAAGAAGAGGCTAGTGATAAATCCACATTAGCGTTCCCAGTCAGAGAAAAGGAAACAGCAGTAAATGAATTTCCTATGAGAGAAATACCTTGGAGTAGACAGAATATATTATCATTTACAAATGATTTCCCCAGATTGAGAGAAAAGCCAGTAGAATGGTATCAGGAGTAGTTGAACAAGTAAATGGAACCATTTAAAACAGGATTGCAAAAATGTGCTTGGCAAAAGGACTAAAGTGGACGCCTTACCACTTGTTTTGATGACCTTAAGGAGCATACCTGACAGAAAAACTGGATTGAGTCCACATGAGATTTTAACGGGCAGGGTGATGAGACAAGCATTTGTACCAGTTGATAAACGGTTAACTATTAATGATGACATCATACGGGATTACTGCAACAACCTGTCTGACGTGGTGACTTCTGTGTTCCATCAGGTGGGAACTGAATCAAACACGAAAGAGAAAAGTCCAGCTCATGATCTAGTTCCTGGAGACTGGGTTTGTATGAAGGTACACCACAGGAGAAATTGTTTGGTGTCTCGTTGACAGAGACCAAGACAAGTCATATTGGTCAGCACCACTGCTGTTAAATGTGCCGGAGTGAAGAGATGGGTGCACGCAAGCCACACTATCCGTGTGCCTAAACTTGAGAATCCAAACGAGGAAGGTGAAAGCACAACTGATACTGACTCTGAAGGTGAACCAGAGAGAAGTCCAGATACTGAAGCTCGACAAGAACGTCGATATCTGGAAGTATCAGATGCAAGTTCTGCGTCTGAAGGAGAAGGAGACACTGTTGAAATACAGAATTCTGAAGATCAATCTGAAGATCGAGATTTGGTACAGACTGACACCAGTAGGGACACTGAGCAAGGTAAAGATAAAACTGGTGATCAAGAAAATCCTGAAAAACAGTCTGAAAGCAGGAACGAAAATTCTGACACTGAAAAAGAGGAAATAACTCATGATAAGGATGAGATTCCAAGTACCAGCTATGGAGATGTTCCTAACAGAGTGAAAGAACTGCCAAAGGAGAAAACTGATTCTGAAAAAGACAAAGACACTATAAAGTTTGTCATAAATAAAACTGTTGAAGAGACTGAAAGTGAAACTGACGACAGTGCAGATAAAACTCCATTGAGAAAGAGGACAAGAAAAAGGGCTTGGAGAGTGGAACATAACACCACGGAGCCTAAGACAAAAATAGTTTGTAAAGGAGATAATTGGCCTAAAGGAAATGATGGACTGAGATTTAAACTGGTTAACAAAGAAAGAAAGCCAGAAGATCAAGTAAATGAAATAACCAGTCAAAAGGAGTCGTTGGGGAAAAGAATAGAAGTTGTCCAAAGGCCAAAAAGAGTGAGATGACCAAATCAGAAGTACAAATCACCTGAATGGACATAGATAGTGTTACCTCCGATTGAAGAAGTAACCAGTAGTTAAGAGAACTTGAACTGCCCAAAGACAAATGGGAAAAGTGAGTAAAGAACTGAATCTCAGAGAAAAGTGACAATTGATCAATGGGACAAGGTAAAGGTAAAACCTGAAATCCTGATATAAAAGAGGACATTGTAAGTGAAAGGTGAAAGCCTATAGGTGACAAAAGGTCGAAGAAAAATTGTTAGAAGAATCGCAGTATAAAAAAAAAAATGTCTAGCAATGACCATAAAACAAAATGTTCTATCTTTAGAAAATGGTGTAGCTCATGTTTGATATGTACGGGATTACTAATATTGATATGGATAATCTTAGCTATTGTCATTCCTTTCCAGGATAACTTAGTGAAGTTGAAACATAATGTGAGTTCAAGTGGAGAAAATGTGGAATCAAAGTCCAACAAGCAGCATTTATATAGACCAGAAATGCATCAGGATAGCTCCATTAGTGATTACACTAGGAACACGTTTTCAAGATTGTTATCTAAGTATGTTAGGTCAATGGATGCTAATGACTGCTACGTTTGTGTAAAATTACCTGCATCTGTTTCAGAGGGGGTGACATATCACCACCTTCCACTTACATATGGGGTCACGTTTAGTGTGATTGCAAGCCTGTTTTACCAAACAGGAAAGCTAGAGTACTATTACTCAAATTCAGATGATGTTTTTGCTAAGTTAAACATTTTGTTGATGCCATGAATAAAATAAAGCCTGCTAGAGTTATGGGGGAATTCTTTTTAGAAATAGATGAATTGAGTCTTGAGTACGCATTCAAAAATAATTTGACATGTAAAATGAGAGTTGAGGACAAAGCATTTTTAGATATGGTTGAAGAGAGAAGAATTGCTTATAAACGTAAAGAAAAGGTAAAGCATGAGAAATCCAAATATTGGACATTTGAAGATGAAAATCTTGATGATAAAAATGTGAATGCTCCATTGTTGGTGAAATTTTGCATTAGGAGAGACAACACTGTGTATGACAATTATTTTGTGGGAGCAAGTCAATGTAAAGACACCTATAGAATCATAGGGGGTTGGGGATTTAAAGGGGGAAAGGATCCAGTTTTCCCTGGTATATACTTTATATGTGGGAATAAAGCCTATTATAGATTACCGGACCACTGGTACGGGACCTGCTACGTGGGTTTGGTCTTTCCCAAAATCTTTCAAGTAGATAGAGGTACTAATGTGATACATGAGATAGGTAAACCTTTAAGTCGTAGAATAAGAGAGAGTGTTATAGAAATAATAGGTGATATTTTTGGAGCACTGATACCAGCAGTGGGAATATCTTTTAATGTAAATCGAACTCGAAGATTGTCAACGATAGTAGATCGTTTGTCAACAGACACAGGCGGTGGATTCTTAATGGTAAACACCGAAATGGTTGCTATGAGAGCTATGGTAATGCAAAACCGTCTTGCTCTTGATATAATATTGGCAAAAGAAGGAGGAGTTTGTGGAATTTTGAAGGTACAGCACTGTTGTTCCTACATTCCAGATAAAAGTCAAAATATTGAAAAGTACATTACAAACATTACAGAGTTGCATAAGGAAATTGAACCACTGGAGGTCGATGGTGTTCTTGAACGACTTGGTAAAAGTTTTTCAGCAGTTAAACATTGGTTTCAAGAAATAGGTAGTTCTATTATAGGTGAGATACTAATTCCAGTAACAGTAATAGTAGTAGTATTTTTGATGTTAAGATTATGTTGCATATATAGAAAAAGAAGGAATGCAAGAAAGTTAATAAAGAAAGCAATTCAAGAAAAACGAGAAAGAGAAAGAGAAAACTGTGATATAGAAATGGAGGAATTCCGAGAAAAGGTCTTTAAAGAAACTACAGAAGAAGATACTAGAGTATAAACCCATACTAATCTGAAGAACTTGAAACATGTTTTGATAAAAATTTGCTAAATTTTGGGAGATATTTGTGATAAGATCACCAAAGGAGGGAGTTGATGGAGCGAGGTGGAGAAACAAAATTTTGTATACCCCTCGTGAAGTCACACTTCCGTAACCATAACTTGAACTAATTGAGTGATGTGTGAAATTTACCAACCTAGAATAAAAATTGCACCTACACAAGTACACGTGGGAAACTAATGTTGCTTATGTTGCAATCATAATTAACTAATTATGTGATTCTGCTGTGTCCTGAACTAATAAGCAGCTGTTAAATAATCATATGAACATTTATTAACGACATTGTACAGAAAACCTATGGAGAGGAACTCCTTGTTACAATACGAGAGCCACCATCCAGGAGGATTAAAAGATATTCTGCCCGTGGGACAATTCCTACGTATCAGAAGGAATTGTTCCAAGAAGGACGATTATATGCAGGAATCTCAGGATCTGTCAGATCGATTAGTAGCCCGAGGATATCCAGGACGACTCGTGAAAAGAGCCCGGAAACGGGCGTGGTATAATCCTCGTGACATTCTCCTTAGTTCTGATAAACAAGAGAGAACCAATCCAGAGCGCATTATTTGCGTAACCACTTTCTCGACCAGGAGTAACGAGATTAAAAAGATCATTAATAAGAACTGGTCCCTAGTAGCTGATGACATCAAACAGAAAGATCTACCATTACATTCTTTCAAAAGAGCCAAGAATATTCGAGATACGGTGGTGCACTCCTTCCTGGATTCACCGGAACAGCCCACCATCACCTCCTTGTGGAATCTCCCTCCGATCATTGGACATTATAAATGTGGTGCATGTATTGCTTGTATGTCTACACTACAAACAAAAGAGTTCACATACCAAAATCGTACCTTTCCTCTGAAATCGTATACTAACTGTAACACTGCCAACGTTATATACATCCTTTTGTGCCCGTGTGACAAAATTTACGTTGGGCAGACTCAACAAAAGATTAAACAAAGGATTCTACAGCAAGCCAGCAGGATTCGCTGTGCTGTACCGGGAGCTCCTTTGGTTGAACACTGCCAGAGCATGGGCCATGTCCCTCAGGATTTCAAATGGTTAGTCATAGAGAGGATAACTTTGGGCAGAAGGGGCGGTAATCTGACTACAGTACTTAACACCAGAGAATTAAAATGGATGGCTACATTTGACTCTATTGCAAATGGTCTGAATGAAACTGATAGCAGCTACGCCCAAATGGCAGTATTAGGACATTGAATTTGGTGACTGTATTTAAATACAAACAGGTGAAATGGTCTCATACCCTTACAGACTTGCCAAGCATATTGTACAACTCGATGTAACCGGGATCCTCACCAACATAATGGCATGACGTTTACACCCTCATGTGTGTGAGGTGCACGTCTGACAGTACTTGTGTCTTGAATTTGAATTGGTACTTGACATGTTTTTATAATCATACCTAGTAACTGCTTCCTATCTGTTAGGATTGAATTGGGAGATTATTTGACGTTTACACCCGCATGCTTGAGAGGTGCACGTCTCCCAACAATCAGTACGATATGATATTACATACTAAATTAGTACCTGTTCCCGGCATAGGATGCATACTTTTTGCGACTTTGTTTATTATTGTGATTTCTAAGCGATGGCAATAATATTTCAACAGTTTGAATAATACCTCTCAAACTTTGCTAATATGTAAATTTTCACTGTCCTCAATACGGTAAACGCATGTCTGTGTTAATGTTATCTCAATATTTTAAAGCATAGTGAATTCCGAAATTGGGTCACACCGTTAAACACATTAGTGAATTGGTCCGAGTCACCGAGTAGTATCTCCTCTATGTCAGTCACTCACGTGACCAGACGACGAAATTATCAAAATACGGAAGTACGCTGGACTCGAAGATTCGAAGCAGTGAAGTACTTTGGAGTGAGAGACCGCGGCTGCGGCTACGCTTGCAAGTAAGTCGATTGTATGGGAAGGCCCGGTCTCTCCCTTCGCTTCAACCGCTTCAACCGCGGACGTACCACAATATATATAACTGATACTTGCCCCATTTTCAGGGAATCACACTGTGACAGTCTACAGTGAATCAAGAAATACGGATGAATTTTCTCCGTTAAAGGCCATTCATTTATACCGTGCTGACTGCCTGATTTATGTAAGTACCCGTACCGGGGCTCACTTTGTCGTATAATAGCTTGAATTGTGTTTGTTTTCTGACCGGTGAGCGTGTCTTAAACACACTGACACTTGCTCCTTTACCTTAAAGCTTGCAGGTACTCGGCTTTAACGCGGACGAACCTTTCACCGTTAAAGGCTACCATACCTACACTAACCGCTTGATTTATGTAATTACCTGACCAGTGAGCAGGAGGCTACTTCTGGCCAGATCTAATTTAATCTATGGGAATTCATTTTCCCTTTTCTCCTTCCAGCGCTAGCTGAGGATGCTTAATTTGCCCTACTAATCCACCAATTAGGAAGGACGGACTTTCAGTCCTAATTAAAGAAAGGAAATATGTAAGTGACAACTTACTTCCTACTCTTGTTTCCTGTATTTTAATTAAATAATTACATACCTGTATTGATTAGATTCCTTCTTGCTCCCCTTTAGTCGGCTCCAACAACTGCTCACTGCTGACTTCACGGAAGTTGTTTCTTCAGATTCCCTATATTCGGTGCCGGCTGGCCCGAGTATCCATGGTAAACTTTAAATTTCCTCCTTTTAATAACTATCTAAATCTGATAGTTAATTTATGACTCGGAATTTATTGAAATATATATTATTATTTCGTAGAATTGCCTTGCCCCATAATCCCTTTCGTCCTGATGAAGACCCCGTTGTAAGAGTTCAAGTTAACCTTCCATGTAGGGGTCGAAACGTCGACGGCTCTACTTACCTCATCATCCGGCACTATCCAAGACTAGATTACTCATGACTGTGACCGTAGAATGATTGTCTTATTTGTTTCATTATATTGGCTTGAATAAGTTACAGCCCTTTATAAGTGACAATGAATGTATTGTATTTGAATATATAATTCATTTCCTTTTTCTTCAAATCACTTTACCCCTTTCATTTCACACTTCACACTCCTTCCCTCTTCTCCTTGTTTGGGGCTTTAATGTTTTTACACTGCATAAATTGAATTGAATATACAGCACATTGTGATGCGTGGACAATGTTGGCTTTATTAAATATGATGAATTCTAACTTTCTGCATTGATTTGATTAACTATTTTGCATACTTTTATGTTACGTTCTCTCTCTGGGACCCCTCTATATTTGTACTGCCTAGCCCCCAGGTCCCATTGACTTTTTGGGTAAAACCCTCCCTTGGTAACGTTAAATAATCAAAAGCAGCATAAATGTGCTTTTTGTTTACGTATTTGTGGCTGGAAGTTGGAGACAGTGAGCATATCACGCATAAATGTAGCTTGTTTGCTAGGTAATAACTAACAGGGAAACCTTAGTAGGGGGAGGTAAACAGAAGGACTATATTTCAATAATTAACATTCATTTGTGTTTGTTTCTATGATAGTTCCCATTTTGGCCCGTGAGGCCTAGTGAAAATATGGCTTCTTTAATAACTGCGAATAGAAGACGAACTGAGCATGCGCAGCCCGAGTCCGAGTTTTGAATGCGAGCAGCTTGTGCATGAACGAAAACAAGTTCAAGGACAGCATGCCCTGAAAGTCCTGATGACTGCCAAAAAGAATGGACGTATGAGTTACTGAACATGGGAAAAGTCCATGGAGTTGCGAGTTGAGGATGTGACTAGGCCAAAGACTTTCTTAAACACAGGACTCTTTAAAATTCGGCTGACACAACGGAAATTGAATATTAGAATGATTAGGTGATGCTCATCTTCCCCTAAATTGTCCAATCAGAACTCGAGTTTATGCTGATAGTTACTTTTGTAGATAGATAAAGTTAGTGAAAAAGGCATAAAAAGTGCTGATTTTACTTAAGGAAAAAAATCTCTTCCAATTTCCTCCTGAGATGCTGACGGTATGCTGATTTTTCCTGAGATGTAAGACTTTGAATAATTTTCTATTTTTCTTTGAATGAGAAATTAGCTTTAAATGAGGTTACTTAGGGAAGTTAGGAGAAAATGAATTTTGGGAACTATCTGTCTTTTGCTAATACTTGGGTTCTGAATCTAAATGTAGTATAAATCTTTATTCGGTAAAATTGATCACCATAAAAGACAACAATATACATTTTAAAATACATTCCATCAAATTATACTAGCAACAACAAGGGTTGACCATACTTAAAATACGACTGAGCACTGACATAATTAATAAAACCACGGACAAAAAAATACTCCAGGCACTCAGAATTAGCAGCTTCAAACAACTCCACTCTGGGTAGGTAGAGGCCTTGCAATCATTCCCAGAGATCTTGATCTAATAATCCAGGCACTACCTAAAAACTTTGCCACCCCGCATATCAATGGGGTAGATGATAGATCCGATGTAATCACTCGTAAGGCCGAGCGATGGCACCTCATCCCCAAACCTTTACATACTGGTTTCAACCAGTTTTTCCGCGCCACTTTATACGCGGGGCAGGCAAAAAGAAGATGGGCCACGGACTCTTTAGGGGCCGCACAGCCAGGACAAGATCGCAAGGGGCCGCCCTGGTTGGACCATTTTGAAGTAAATTCGTGTACCGGGAGGGTACCATACCTTAATTTTAAAAAGAGGGCCCTGTCTAGAGGCTTGGTTATCAAGTCAAGGAAGGGTTCAAGTTTCCTTACACACTTACACTCCAGAAAAGACTCTGTAAGTGAACCCCCTGATATACCACGTGATGCTTCAGCCTGAACCCAATCCCAATATAATTTCTTGATCACCATTTTGGGCGGGGGCGCTTGAGACTCCCAAATATCTCTCAAACCCAATTGGGAGACCAATAGCCTCAAATTTTTCAACCAGCCAAATTTACACCCAGAGTCGAGTAAAATTAGCTCGTCCAGTACTTCAGCATATTTGGCCAACTCCTTAGTCCTTCTCAGGCGGACCCAAAAAAGCAATGGTCGCAGCCTCACTATATCCTTTAGGGCACGTCTACCAAGGTCTAACCGCAAGGGGATAAGCGGGGTGGAAACAGGGAGTGCCACCACATCTCTCAAAAACTTATTTTCTGCTAAGGTTAGCTCATTTACATTGTCGAACCCCCATAATTCGGAGCCGTACAATGCAGCCGGGAGTATCTGGCCATCGTAGATGGCCATTACCGGGGACACTGGTTTACTAATTGATGCCCGGTACTCTCGTAAGATCACCCCCGACACTCTTTTGTGGCCCAATAGCATTTTCGCTAAGTGATCCTTCCAGGTCATTCGGCTATTTATCCGGACCCCTAAATAGTCGAATGCCTCGACCAACTCCAAGGGAGTCCCATTAAGCAGAAAATTGTTTTTAAAATTTTTGGCGGGTGAAAAGGCCATCAATTTGGTTTTGGTGGTGTTGATGGTTAGGCCTCTCTCTGTACAAAAGGAGGAGAAACGCTGCAGGAGTTTGTGCAGGCCTATCGGGGATTTAGCTATCAGTAAGGTATCATCAGCAAAGAGCAGGGTCTGGATCTTTTCCCCCGCCAGGGTTGGGGCATCCGTCTCTTCTCCTCTCAGATGGTCCACCACTCCATTCACAAACAAGGAGAAGAGAGTCGGAGCCATGACACACCCTTGACGGACTCCACTCCTCACAGGTACCCTATCTGTCAGTTGGCCCTGTGTACCCCATCTGATCCTGGCGTATGTCCCCTCGTGGAGTCTTACAATTAATCTTAAGAGTGAGCCAGGAAAGCCCAAACTTTTCAGAATCTCCCACAGTTTAGCACGGGGGACCAGGTCGAAGGCCGTCTTGAGATCTATGAAGGCCATATATAGGCTCCCCTTCTTGATGGTAACTGCCTTCCAATAGATCCCAAACAGCCGAAAGACCTGGTCCATCGTGCCCACCCTTTGGCGAAATCCGGCCTGCAGATGAGAGAGAATGCCTTCCTCCTCCATCCAGTCGCCCACCCTGGCGATAATGACCCTGCCAACCACTTTCTGGATTATGTCTATCAGACTAATCGGTCTGTAGTTGGCAGGGTCATCTCTTTCCCCCTTCTTGTACACTGTGACCACCTCGGCACCCTTCCATGAATCTGGCACGGGGTGTCCCTTTACTAACAAATTAATTATGGTGGCTATTAAATTTGCCCAGGCTAGGGGTTCAGCAATCAAGAGGTCCCCAGGGATCCCATCCGGCCCAGCTGCCTTTTTGGGCGTCAAATGTTTAATTGCTGCCACTACTTCGGAGGCCATAAATAAGCACTCCGTCTCCCCGTCAGGATCCCTTCCCTCCCCACAAGCAACCAAAGGGCCAGATGTATCTTCACTGCCGCCATACAGAGATGAAAAGTGATTGAACCATTGCAGGCTGGTTATATGGGTTGCTAAAGGCTGGGTTTTACCCTGCCTAGCTCTATTGATTAAATCCCAGAATAACGTCGAGTCCCTCCTGCTGACGACGTCTGTTATTTCCCTCCAGTGCTCCTCCTCCCACTCGCGCTTTGCCAGAGCAATTGCTCTCAAGTACTCCCTCCTGGCCGCTCTAACCAGAGTAGGATTCCTTGAGAGCAAGGCAACTGACAAACTTTTCCTCTTCCCCCTGCAGTCCGTTGAATACCATGGGTTGCTGGATATGGGGGGAGTCCTATTTGATCTGGGGGTTTTCCCTTTAGAGGTGAAATAAAGACTCACTTGATCTATCGTGCCTTTATATGCAGAATCTAGTTGTAAAGAAAGGCACGGAGGGCTAGCAACCACCCGATCCATTGCTTCCAAGTCCCTGTACAGGGCTTCGATGGTAAATTTAATGGTCTCTAGTTGGTCTGCGTTTAGCTGAGCCTTGTCCCACTTCAATCTACGATTGTTTTCGTAGGGGATGATCTCTTTGGTTAGTTTCAACGGTGCACTCATCCCTTTCTCTTTAATTTTGCCCCATTTAAACTTGCAGCAAAGCGGATTATGGTCGCTATCCTGGGTGGGTACCACCTCCATATCAATAAGGTCCATCCACATACTAACACTCATTAAAATATAGTCAATTCTGGACAGGGCCGATAGCCTGTTAAAAGTCATTGCACCTAATATATCAGACCGGGTCCTGCCATTAAGGGCTCTTAATTTGTGCTCCCTAGTGAGGGCGTTCAGTTGGATTGCCCTAGCAGACCATTTCCGGATGGGGGGTACCGTCAAGGGGGGGATAGACCACCTGGAGTCGTCCTCCTCAGTACCTAGTGGATCATCACCAAGAAGAGGTTCGAACGTGCAATTAAAATCGCCACCCACCATAATTCTGGCTGAGGGAGGGCAATTAGCTAGAGCAGAATCAAGGCTCAATATGGTTGCCGAAGTATTATCCCCCGCAGCCCCTCTAGCGTACACATTAAAAAGTTCAAGCCTAATCCCCTCGATATGACCCCTGGAAGAAAGGTGCATTAAATCATTACACTGGGTGTCATTAGAGGCCATGTCCCCATCTAGGTCAGTTCTTATCCAGACTAAAAGACCTCCTGCTGGTCTACCTTTCCCTCTACTTATCGCTGGGGAAAAGAAGGTAGTGTAGCCAGATTTATCAATTGGTATCAAGCACCAAGTTTCTTGAAACAGGCAGACATCGAACTTCTCGATGAATTCATGCCATTCAGGAATGTCTAACTTCCTTTTTAGCCCGGCTACATTCCAGGAAATCAGGTTTATTACCCTAGAACCCTTGTGCACTAGAGAGAACCCTTCCGTGATCACCCCCCCCGGCTCCATTCCCACACCTCTAGATTGGTGGCTGTTACTCACACAACAAGATTGCCTGTCGGGTTCAGAACAATCAACAACAATAGACATACCCGGGGCATCAAAATGAGGCATATTCGAGTGGATGACATTAGAGTCATCTATGGTTACCTCCTGGGAATTGTCACAAATAATTCCTCCTTGCTGGGGATCCACTCCATGTCTACCGCCTCCCTCCTCCATAGGCTGTAAGCATCAATCGCAGTCCTCCATGCCACTAAGCTGCGAAAACCTATTGAAAGTATCTAAGGGGGTGAAGGGTCTAAGATGCTCCATTGCACCATTGTGGCTTAGGTGATGTCTCTGTGGAACCGTAAACCAACCAGACTGACCATTAGGGTAAAGCTGATGCTGGCCAAATACCTGATGAGTACTATTGTAACCAAACTGCTTGGGCCATAGGGCATAAGACTCTTCCCTATGTTTGGGGGGGTAAGGAACCGGCCTCGGGTAAAAGTAGGTTAAGGGCCTAGGTGTAATAGAGTTTCCTCCTCCTGCATATGGCCAGTTTAAAATGTAGTCCACTGCACGGGGGTCTCTAAAATTGACCACCACTAGATCCCCGTCAATATCTTTCCTAGTGTTACCCAACCACGGGATCCTTCTGACATGTACAATATCTCCATCCACATTTGGGGCTATAGGCCTGAATGTCCTCAACCAATGAATTATTTTATTTTTCAATTGGCCATAACCTTCCTTCTTATTGTCTGCTAATGGAGGAACCCCGGTCATGACTACTACATAGGGCACCGCCTGAGGTGGAATTTCCACTTGAGGTACCCTAGTAAAAGGACCTCTGGTGCGTCCCCCTTCCCCCCTGTCTCTCGCTTCTGTTTACTGGGGGAGCCTTTGTCATTGGCCTTTGGGGGCCACCTTCTGTCCCAGCTACAGAAATGATCGGGTTCATTGTAGGATTTTCTTTATGTATAGCAGGCGCCGCCTTTCCCTGATGCTGAGACGACTGTTTAGACGGCTGGAGTAGAGCAGAGGGGGTAGCTACTGGGGGTTTTACAGTCTCGCTAGACGAGACCCCAGTACAAGGTGTTGGTTGTGTTCCCCCACTCCCCTGAGCCCTGGTCACCGTGGCCATACTATTTAAGGCAGCCTCTACTAAGGTCAATCTATTTTCGACTTTCCTAAGACTCTCAATCACGGGTAGCAACAGAGACCTCAGTAAAAGTTCGAAATCCCCTACAGGTGGAGGAGGAGTCGATGAGTTTGTAAATAAGGGCCCCTGACTGTTAACTAAAACTGCTATATTGGGGACCTCAACAAGCGGAGTAGCCACCATTGGTGATGCCTCGGGTGTTACAGTAGTTGCAACTTCCATGGTAGCCCTTACATGCGGTGAAGATAATTTAGGGCCTTTGCCAAAGTCTAGATGGGAAATTTTAACTTTGCCTTGTCCCGCCCTTAATTTCCTCCTTTTTTTATTTGGTGGTGGTCCGTGTATCTGTGCAACCACTAGTTGCTTGGATTTCAATGATTTAAGCTTCAGGGGAGCAGCAGGGTGGCATGGGATCTGGGTAGGGGGGTCAATCACAATAGGATCAAGGGACATACCAGGCGAAGAAGTGCAGTCACGCAGTAAAAGTGGGAAGCCTTCTTGACTAACGGTTTCCCTCCCAAGGTCGATTAAGTCCCCCTCGGTGAACAAAGATACAGACGCAGAGTCAATAAAGGATCTGTTTTTCAAGCTTTCGATTGAACGCCTCCGCTCAGCCCTGCGTTCAGCCATGATCAATTCCTTCTCCCCCTCGGACAGTACCTTGGGAAAGTAATTGTCTAGTGACCCATTGCGAAGTTTGCCCTTCTTCCCAGGTGACCCCCCATCAGGTAGGGTAGCCATTAACTAACCTGTAACACAAGCCCACGGAGTGGGTTTTAGAGAGTGGGCCCAGCCCGGCCTGCTCTGGCCTACGAGGGCCTCAGAGGGCCCGCCCTTTGCCCGGGCTTCGCCCCGGGCGCTCCCGCGCAGCGGGTTACAAAGGTTTATATGGGCCTAAGGCTGGAATAAGCTGGGCGGGGCGGTCAGGGAGAGCGGGCCAGGTGATAGGCCGGAGGATTGCCGGGACTCCTGGGAAAGCGAGTCCCGGTTCCTTCGCTCGCAGCCCTGTCGCACGCTCTCTCACCCAGCTGGCTCCTGTAACTCCTGGGCTCCGGTGGCGGCAACAGCGCAGCGGGACCCGCGAAGCGGGTTCCGCAAGTAGTAAAATTGGTCTCCCAACGGCAGCAGGAACACACACAGCAAACGACCCCAATGTCAATAGGAGGCGGGGATTTTTAAAAAGGTGAGCTGGGCGGGGCGGTCAGGGAGAGCGGGCCAGGTGATAGGCCGGAGGATTGCCGGGACTCCTGGGAAAGCGAGTCCCGGTTCCTTCGCTCGCAGCCCTGTCGCACGCTCTCTCACCCAGCTGGCTCCTGTGACTCCTGGGCTCCGGTGGCGGCAACAGCGCAGCGGGACCCGCGAAGCGGGTTCCGCAAGTAGTAAAATTGGTCTCCCAACGGCAGCAGGAACACACACAGCAAACGACCCCAATGTCAATAGGAGGCGGGGATTTTTAAAAAGGTGAGCTGGGCGGGGCGGTCAGGGAGAGCGGGCCAGGTGATAGGCCGGAGGATTGCCGGGACTCCTGGGAAAGCGAGTCCCGGTTCCTTCGCTCGCAGCCCTGTCGCACGCTCTCTCACCCAGCTGGCTCCTGTGACTCCTGGGCTCCGGTGGCGGCAACAGCGCAGCGGGACCCGCGAAGCGGGTTCCGCAAGTAGTAAAATTGGTCTCCCAACGGCAGCAGGAACACACACAGCAAACGACCCCAATGTCAATAGGAGGCGGGGATTTTTAAAAGGTGAGCTGGGCGGGGCGGTCAGGGAGAGCGGGCCAGGTGATAGGCCGGAGGATTGCCGGGACTCCTGGGAAAGCGAGTCCCGGTTCCTTCGCTCGCAGCCCTGTCGCACGCTCTCTCACCCAGCTGGCTCCTGTGACTCCTGGGCTCCGGTGGCGGCAACAGCGCAGCGGGACCCGCGAAGCGGGTTCCGCAAGTAGTAAAATTGGTCTCCCAACGGCAGCAGGAACACACACAGCAAACGACCCCAATGTCAATAGGAGGCGGGGATTTTTAAAAAGGTGAGCTGGGCGGGGCGGTCAGGGAGAGCGGGCCAGGTGATAGGCCGGAGGATTGCCGGGACTCCTGGGAAAGCGAGTCCCGGTTCCTTCGCTCGCAGCCCTGTCGCACGCTCTCTCACCCAGCTGGCTCCTGTGACTCCTGGGCTCCGGTGGCGGCAACAGCGCAGCGGGACCCGCGAAGCGGGTTCCGCAAGTAGTAAAATTGGTCTCCCAACGGCAGCAGGAACACACACAGCAAACGACCCCAATGTCAATAGGAGGCGGGGATTTTTAAAAAGGTGAGCTGGGCGGGGCGGTCAGGGAGAGCGGGCCAGGTGATAGGCCGGAGGATTGCCGGGACTCCTGGGAAAGCGAGTCCCGGTTCCTTCGCTCGCAGCCCTGTCGCACGCTCTCTCACCCAGCTGGCTCCTGTGACTCCTGGGCTCCGGTGGCGGCAACAGCGCAGCGGGACCCGCGAAGCGGGTTCCGCAAGTAGTAAAATTGGTCTCCCAACGGCAGCAGGAACACACACAGCAAACGACCCCAATGTCAATAGGAGGCGGGGATTTTTAAAAAGGTGAGCTGGGCGGGGCGGTCAGGGAGAGCGGGCCAGGTGATAGGCCGGAGGATTGCCGGGACTCCTGGGAAAGCGAGTCCCGGTTCCTTCGCTCGCAGCCCTGTCGCACGCTCTCTCACCCAGCTGGCTCCTGTGACTCCTGGGCTCCGGTGGCGGCAACAGCGCAGCGGGACCCGCGAAGCGGGTTCCGCAAGTAGTAAAATTGGTCTCCCAACGGCAGCAGGAACACACACAGCAAACGACCCCAATGTCAATAGGAGGCGGGGATTTTTAAAAAGGTGAGCTGGGCGGGGCGGTCAGGGAGAGCGGGCCAGGTGATAGGCCGGAGGATTGCCGGGACTCCTGGGAAAGCGAGTCTCGGTTCCTTCGCTCGCAGCCCTGTCGCACGCTCTCTCACCCAGCTGGCTCCTGTGACTCCTGGGCTCCGGTGGCGGCAACAGCGCAGCGGGACCCGCGAAGCGGGTTCCGCAAGTAGTAAAATTGGTCTCCCAACGGCAGCAGGAACACACACAGCAAACGACCCCAATGTCAATAGGAGGCGGGGATTTTTAAAAAGGTGAGCTGGGCGGGGCGGTCAGGGAGAGCGGGCCAGGTGATAGGCCGGAGGATTGCCGGGACTCCTGGGAAAGCGAGTCCCGGTTCCTTCGCTCGCAGCCCTGTCGCACGCTCTCTCACCCAGCTGGCTCCTGTGACTCCTGGGCTCCGGTGGCGGCAACAGCGCAGCGGGACCCGCGAAGCGGGTTCCGCAAGTAGTAAAATTGGTCTCCCAACGGCAGCAGGAACACACACAGCAAACGACCCCTGAATCTAAATAATAATGTCTATTTCTGTGGCAGCAGCATCCATTTTGTGATGCTGAGGCTCTGTTTAACTTTAACCGGGTAAAGCAGTAACTACATGTCTTCTCCCTCTAGAAGGGTGGAATGCTACCCCCGCCACCAGAATTGGCGGGGGGGGGGTAGTATTCCAAAGTGTTTGACACCTTACACGACATGTTTTGATAAAGCCAAACCAAAATTAGCATTACACGCGAGGATTATGATGCACTTAAATGTATATGGTATGGCTATATCATGGAACAGCTATAAGGAGATGGTTCCGAAAGCTGCAGAGGGGCTCATCTCATGCTAGTGCACCCTCTCACATAAAACCAAGCACTCTGTCTCCAGGATTGTCGAGGCCTACCATAGGAGTAGCTTATAGGTGTTTATGTGTCTATATATAAAGGTAGATATAGGTATACTATATCTAAGTAAGGGGTGATTACACCACCTTACCCAGGCTGTGTGAACAGATCGGTGGTGTCAGTTTGGAAGGCAAACCAGGGGTGGCACAATACATGCTGGTAGGCCTAAGGTGCACCTATACCCTGGGTACCTAGGGTACACTATACATGGGCTCACAAGGGTGACCAGTAACCAATCTGGTATGTACCTAAAGTACATGGTATCAATTTAGAGAGAGAACAGCTGGGCTGTGGGTCTGATTAGCAGGCCCACAGCCGCACTAAAGTCGAAAAACCAGAGAATCACAGCAAAAAGCGGAGGCGACCATAGGAGGCAGACCCTACTCTCCTACAATAATTAATATGACATTTTAATATATAAACTGCATTTGCTCTGACCATTGAGCCTATGGCAATATGGGCAAGACAGGAACTGGGCCGCTGGGGCATGCAAATCGGGCAAAGTACGCATCATATTTTACTCTATGCGGGTGATGCGTTGTTTTATGTTACTTCTCCGCGTGAAGCCATACCGCGCTTACTGAGGCTAATGGACAAGTTTGGGACTTATTCAGGACTGCGCAAAAATAGGCGTAAATTCCTTGCTTTCCCCCTAGCAGGACTGAGAGACAGAGAGGCGGGGGAGTTGCCTAGCCTGGGATTGAGATGGGAGACAAACCATTTTAGATACCCAGGGGTGCAGGTGGCTCATGCGGACGCTAAGCTGCTCCAGCTGAATATGAAGAGGAGGTTGTGTCGCTGAGGCACTCCATAGAGTTCTGAAATAAGCTGCCACTGTTCTTAATGGGTAGAATAGCGGTGGCAAAGATGGTGATGCTGCTGAGATGTCCATATGCTTTGCAGAATGCGTTGTGCCGGATGCCTGCGAAAGTGTTTTGGCAACTGAATTCCCTCCTGGTGACCCTGCTTTGGGCAGGAAAGCGTTGTAGGGTTGCGCTGCAGGTGCTCCAGAAATGAGAAGGGTGGTCTAGGGGACCCAGATTTGATCTGCATTACTATGCGGCGCACATTCAGTATGTGGTGTAGTGGTTGGATGAGGGTGATCACTGGGAAAAGCGTTTATTAGCTGGATGAATGCAGCCAGAGGATCTCCCTACGATTTTGATGGACGGTACTGGGGTGAGCGTGAATTTGCCATATGTTAATAGACAAACGGCCTATATATGACAGAAAGTTGTGGAACGAGTGCTGGGGCGGGCTCCCTTCCACCCGGAATTGTCCATCTGGCAGTTGGTCCCTGTGCACAGGATGGTGGAAAACATATCTTTCCAGGCATGGACTGAGGGTGGCTGCATGGTATTGGCAGATTTATATATAAATAATACCTACCTTACATTTGAGCAGGTATGTGAAGGGTTCAGTTTGGGACAGGGGCATAATCTACAATAGGCTGGCTTGATGGAAGTGGCTAAGGTGACATGGCCCACATATCCGGATATGCCCCGGACCACTGAGAACTTGAACATCTTGTTAACATGTGGTGTAGATTGGTGTCTTTGTTGAACAAGTCTATGAGAGTGGACTCAGGGTCTATGCCGCTTAGGGCGTGGGAGACTTGGAATGAAGATTTGCAGGTGCTGTTACTGAAGAGGGAGTGGGTCAGAGTATGTATGTTAAGACGCAAGGTGTCTTGCAATACCCTGTTGAAGTTGCTGCACTATAACTTCTTGCAACTGGTGTATGTGACCCCGGCGAGGTTCCATCGTATCGATGTCTCCCGCTCGCATGAATGTCCTAGATGTCATGGAACCCATACTGGGTTCATGCATTTGCCGTGGGAATGTCCAGAAGTACATCAGTATTGGCTTGAGGTAGTAGCACGGCTCAGTGGAAGGGTGGGAATTGCGCTGGAGGCTAGGCTTGAGCAGTGCCTCCTAGAGCTGGTACCGCAACGCAAGAAGAGGAAAATGGCCAACAAGCTGCTACAGTTAGCGCTGGTATTGGCTAAATGGAGGGTTGCAGGATAGGTGAGCGGGCCCTCTCTTTTGTAAATTGGATGAGAGACGTGGGGGAGTGGTCCTTGGCGAAGGACCACTCCCCCATGTCTACACTACACATGAAAGCCTGCCACAGGGACAAAAGGTTGGATGAGAGCATAGTAAGTTGGAGAGAGCTATGCAGATAATTGTTGAATTCAACAGTAGTGAACAGACTGCCGAAACTGATGGTGGCAATATGAAAACAAGCCGATGGATTTTGTCTCAAAGGGTTCTGTATATGACCGCTCAGTTTGATGTGAAAATTTACAAATAAAGTTTAAATATATATATATATTTATATAAACTGCGAACTGGAATAAGCCTATTCGCACATACTATTAGTAATGGGTTTGGTTGATTATTTAACTCGAGGATACTCCTTAACCTGTGAATTTACACTCTTTAATGTTAACTGAGTGGGATCGTCAACACGATGTAAGAACAGGAGGAAGTTAAAATAGATTCCTGGTCCTACCCTCTCTCCAGTGCACACTATCAGTGACAGGCCCAAGAGCAGGCCTCTATACATCTACAACTGCCTTAATACAACATTGGAGCCAGAAGCCCCACTCCCTGCCCCACAAGGAAGGCCTTGTCTATAGAACTGGTTGGCTGTGTGTACTATAACTGTTCAGTAACTGAGGTAAGCTTGTTTTGCTGACACGAAGGCTGTGGCTGTTGATGTTTAAAAAATGCACTGCTCTACCTGTTCTGTGTTTAAGGGAAAGTTTGCATTGATGCTAACTGAAATCTACCCAGACTTTGTGTGTTATGGAACGATGTGCTACACTTCCTTTTGCCTTACCAATGTATATGAGGGTAGCAAGTAGTGCAACTGCTGCAAATTGTGCTTAATATTTGGAAGCTGTGTATGTTTATTTAATAGCAAATAATAAAGGGTTGCCACCTAGCAGCAGGCTCGGCCCGTGACAGGTGTGCCACCGGGCGGTGACGTGCTGTGGGGGAGGGGCAGGGTGGGGGTTGTAAAATGCGGGAAACGGACCATTTAACGTAAGTACCGAAAAAAGAAAAAAAACTAACTTTGTTGCGCGTGCTGCATCACATTTGGCAATGCAGCGCGCGCAACGAAATTCGTTTTTTTTTCGGTACTTACCTTAAATCGTTTTATACTGGCATGACCAGTATTTTAATGTCCTTGGTGGTACAAAAATTAGGAAAATCACTTAAAATCAGTATTTTCCCCCTTATCACCTACTTGCCAATAGACCCAATGCAGGAAGGATACTCCCGATTTTGAGGCTGATGCAGTGCTACTCCGGAAATAATTTCTAAAACCATATCACCTTTCCCTGAAATACCAAATCATACATCTACTCATCAGTGGGGCCCATAACACTGTGAGTTACACACAAAATACTTTCATCTTACTTCATGGATCGGTGAGATTCAAAGGAGAGCTGCTGTATCATAGCGGAGTGTCTAAATTAAAACTAACTATTTATACTATTTACACCTGCAGTTTAAAGAGTTTTACCATGGGTTTTATTAACAAAACATTTTATTTAGACCCACCGGATCTGTTAGTAAAAAATTAGGCGTAGGAAAATACAAGACCATCTTAATTCTCCATTTATCTCATTTTTATTAAAAGCAAAGTTTAGCATGTCTAACAGTTTATTCGCTTTATTTCTTTCTTTATTCAAAAGATAACTTTAAAGGAATAAAGTTTTATTTCAAACAGTTATATTCATTTATTTCAGAGATTCAGAGTCTGACCTCCTGCTGCTGGACGAAACTCCGGCAGGGGAGGCCTGGACAATTGGTTTCCTGTCCAGGGAGGTGCTGGCACCTTTTGTTTTGTGTATTGGGGCAGGGAGGGCTGCATTCAGTGAATGCTTCTAGACACTGCCTGGGGCACACAAGGTGCTCCATGCATAGCCCGGTTCAAACCAGTTGCTGGGGCACGCAGCCCCAGCTCTGGTGTGAAACTGGACAAAGGGAAATGGGTGTAACCACCCCCTTCTCAGGTCCACCCATAGAAGGGACCGCTTCAGGTAATCCAGCCCCCATCCTTAGTATAAGTATAGGAGCTGTGTCCCCAGGACTTTAGATTATCCTGAACGAATCTTTGAAAGACATATCTTGGACCTTCGACATTCCATTCTGACTGGAAGACGGAAGACATCTCCTTTGTGGCCAAGGAGTGACCACCCTGTGCAAACAGGCACCAAAGCAACTTTGCCAGTCTGCGGTTTCAAGCCACCCGTCGGAACCCGAAGACTCTGTGACACAAGAACTAGACTTCCCAACTTCTCTGACCCTGACCCACACCTACAGCAAAGCTGAGACCCGTGGCGGGCATGAGAGACGTGGAACTGGACATCTTGGACATCCTGCACTCCTTTCCTGAAGCCTCAGTAATTTGTGCATTGGGGTACGAGAAGCCCCAGCCTGAGCACCATTTTCACCGAAGCGCAGGCCCCCCTACTCCTCGAGTGTCCCGTGGAACCCGCCTTTGCATTTGAGCTTGATGCATCTTCTCGGTTCCTTGCCCATTGGCTAGTGAGCCCCCGGAAGACGCCATCTTAAATCTAACTTGCTCCCCTGGTTGCTCCAGGTTTGCTCCAGCTTTCCTGAAAAGGAGAAGCGCCACTGACCTTGCTGGTCTGCAACAAAGCCAATCTCGACATCCTGTGTGGGTTGCGGTTGCCAAGGCTTGTTGGGTCCAATCCGGATACCGACACCGCAGTCATCTAGATCCATTATGGGACAGCTCGAATCCAGTGCCTGGTCATCATCGATGCCTCCTGGACCTCATGGCTGAAGAGGCAAACTCACCTTCTTCACCTTCAAGCACCCGACATCGCCTGGTTCCTTCCTGGTACCTTCCTGGTCACTGGCTAGTGACCCAGACTCTGTCCCCTCTGCTTTTAGGTTCTTCACATCTCTGATCCACCCTTGGATCCACCCGGACACCTGGTCGCCTGCAGCACTTCTTTGCAGCTCTCAATAGAAAACGACTCCGAAACCCGACACGAAAAGACACCTATGCACCCGGCTTTCCTAGGTGAGGTAACACAAGTACTCCGGTGCTCCTGTGGGTCTTGACTCTCGAAGTGTCCTAGTTTAAAAGGGTTCTATCCTAGTCCATCCAGAAGTGTCCTTAAATTGTATATTTGTAACTTCTTCGTTTCCCATAGAAAGTCAATGGTAACCCGCGTCTGTGTTTAGACACTGCACGAGTCTCCTGTGGGCCTCCTACTTCCTAACCTTTGGTTGTTTAGTGTAGCCCCAGCGATTCCACAGGCCCCAGGCCTGCTTTCTAACTCTCACGTGTTACTTATACTACTTTCTTAGTATATGGTTTGTGAGGCCCCTAGGGCATAACGTATACTGTGCAACTTGTCGTATATTAACCGTGTGACTTGTATTGTATTTTGACCTCTGACCTCATAAAGAGTGCAGAGGGGTTGTGTTTAGATGAAATACATATGTATTTGATATATACCTTGTGTGGTGTCCTTTCATTTGGTACCGCAGGAATTATATATGGTAAAACAACTTGCTTAACTCACCTACTGAAGTCTTAGCCTGAAGACTGCTGGTTCATGCTACCACTAGGATAGCTTTCTATAAGGTTGACTTTACAACCACCATCAATAAGGGTCGATTAGACTGGTGCAAGGTGCCCACTAGAACTAGTGGACATCATATGCCAGGCTAACTTCTCACAATTATTATAGATAGTAAAAAGTTAGAAGCCAAATTCCTTAATCAAGCCATAATGCAATGTGGCTTTATGAAATTAAGTAGCTTCAGCATAACGGGCCCTAATACAAGATTCTCACACACATCTAGACCTCCCTTGTACAGCAGCAGAACGCTCTGATCTGAATAATCTGGTCAATCTCCTCCACAAATAGTACATCTTTTATAATGTTACGGACTGTTGTAAAGTAGGACCTGCTTTTATGGTTACCCCCACTTTTTTTTACCTGGTGCTAAGCTGTTACTGACTAGTCTGACTGGTATCCTGCTAATCAGGAACACAGTCTTATCCGCTTTCTCCCTTAAATTGTTATGTTCAGTACTTAGGTACATCCCAGATTGGATACTAGGTCACGCTTATCAGTCCCTAGTATATGGTAGTAAGGTACCCAGGGCATAAATACCCCAGAGGTCCCCCATGGGCTGAAGCATGCATTATGCTACCCATGGGGGACCATTAACTGGATTAAATGGAACTACAGGCCTGCCATTGCAGCCTGTGTAAGCTGGTGCTAGCACCACTTACTAAAGATACAGGTTTCCTATATCTAGGGACCCTGCACTTAAAACCCCTACATGAGCAGGACACCCCTACAACCTACGGAGACCATTCTCTATGTAGAGAGGTACTGCGTAATTACTCGATGACCATCTCAAACCTGGCTGCAGAGAAACAAACAAGCTCGAGCAAGGGAAGACAGGACAATAGGCATCCTGTCACAGGGAGGTGTGACCACCTCCCAGACAGGATTTAGTGTATTGGAGCAGGGTGGGTGCGCTTGTCAACACCACTCAGTCTGCACATATGCTGTCCCCATGCATAGAGCCATTGACTCCCGCTCTGGTGCAAAAATGGACAAAGGACATGGGAGTAAACCCCCCCTGTCCAGACCCTCTCCCGGAAGGGTCCCCTGAATCGTCCCAACCCTTTCCTGAGGGTACTTAAGAGCTTACCTGTGGGTGGGTCCCTAGATTAGTCGTGGGATAAGATTCTGATCAGACACCACTTCTTCTTCTATTGTCTGGGCGCTCTGGACTTTGTGCCTGTGCACCATACAGGAACCTTCATCATCAAAGACACCTGAAGGAAACTCCCTTGGAGTGATGGCGTCACTCCCCTGCATTTGCAGGCTGCACAGCTAAGTCGATCGGTCTGCTGATCCTGAGCTCCTCCTGAGCTCCTCCGGTCTCCGAAAGGTTCTGCAACACAGGTGGTGGTTTTCCACAGCTCCCGAGACCTGCCCTGCCCTCTCACCAAGTTTGAGGCTAGTATCCCTCGTGGGGGTTTCAATAACCAAACCCCTGTGTACCGCATCAACTTGCAGTTGCAAAGGCTTGTTGGCTTCCTTCCAAGAAGATCTTTGGAGTCTAAGTATACCCAACCTAGAGCACCTCCAGTGACCAGAATCTTCAGCCACACTGCATCGTGTGCATCATGGCCTGCATCTTTTAGTGAGCTGCTTGAGGTTCTTGCGCGACTCCAGTGCCTCCAGCCTGTGGGTCCAATTGAGGGTCAACTTGTTTTCATTTGGGCTCCCCTGATTGCTTGCCCTGACTCTCCTGTTTGCGGTGAGTCCCCTGGACCTTGCTGGTCATGAAATTGCACCTTCTTTAGCTTCTGTGTTGGTTGCATTTGCCAAGGCTTTTTGGTGCTACCGCCAGACACCGACCGCTCAGCCCTCGACATCCAACGTGGGACAGCTTGTGCACAGCTCCTGGCCTTCCTCAGCATCGCCTGGTCCTCACAGCAGAGTCAAGGTCATCGCCATCCATCCTGCAACATCCGACTTCGGAGGGCATTCGTCTTCCAAGTCTCTTGGTCACTCCTGAGTGACATAGACTCTGTACCCTCTGCTCACAGGTACCTCTCATCTCGAATCCTCCTTCTGATTCCACCGGACACTTTCTCCTTCTTCAGCAGCGGCACTTTCCTAAAGTCCTACAATGGGTTCGACAGCGGTTTCCACTTCAGACCTATGAACCCGGCTTCTTTGGCGTAGGTAACATGGGTACTAGGGTAGACACGGGTGGAGTGGCTCTCCAACTTTTTGTCTTCGACAGGTTTCCTCAGGATCCACTGGGAAGGGCCCTTAATTTTTAAAAATCGAACCGCGACATACCCATAGAGTTGGACAGAGCACGCAGTCGTGTTCCCACAGTGCTCATGCTCTCTGTGAGGCCTCTATTTACTCACCATAGGTGGGTCCTTGAGTCCGTAGCACTTCTACCTCCTCTCAACACTGTCTTTTTCTGTGTCGTGGTACTTATACCACTTTCTTAGTATATGATCTGGTCCCCCCTGGGGCCTACTGTTTATTCTGCTATTTACTGTGTTTCTTTGCAAAGTATTGTGTGCTTTGTGATTATATCCGGGTAGGAGATATCTAAAAGTGTTAGAGAGTATTATATAATAAAAACATATTTTTATAAATACCTTGTGTGGTTCGTTTTCACTTCATTTATACCACAAGATTGCATTCTGGTAAAACAAGCTGCTTTGTACTCCTTCTGGACTAAGCCTGAAGGCTGTCATGACTGTGCTACGCAGTCAACACCCGCAACTGCCAACTACCCCTGCACGCCACGTGCAGTCACAAAGACTGGCACCATGCTTTGATTCCCTTGATACAACCCACCCCTAAGTGTACTTGTGAAAAGTATGTTATATCTCTATGTGAATCATAACATGTATCATTAGTATCATAGGTATTGTATGTTGCGATAAATGTAAATTATGGCAAGTATCATTAGTGTTATTTTTATTTTATTATTTGTTTTAACCTTTATTGCCTTGGTGAACTTCTGTGCATGATTATTAAGTAAAACAATAATGTGACTTTGGAAATACTGCAGTTCTCACTTTATGCCCGTTTGCAGGCCAAGGAAGGATTGGCATCATGAGACGCTGTGCGTTGGTTGTCTGCTACGTGCAACAGCCATCTTGGGTGTGGTCATGCTATAAATAGCCACACCTAAGTTCTGGAAGGCGCTTACCCTTCCATCGATGTTCGAGGAAACAACCGGTCTCTGAAAGGCTTACCTGATTTCAACGCAACTCCCGCCTGGAATCTTCTCGGCTTTGGTGCTCCGCTGGAAACATCACAGTGGGCTGTTCAGAAGCCTCCCTGCCGTTTCTGAAAAGAAAGAGACATCGTGAAAGCTAAGTGAACAGTTTCTTTTAACTTAAGGCGTACATCGCAAGACAGCTGCACTTTGAAAGTTAAAGAACATTTTTGGAACACTTTTTTTTATGAAAACAAAAAGCACTTGAGAGACTTGAAAAAACTTGGCCATAGTGTAAAAGAAATGTTTTAGTTGTTGTTTGTCAGTAAATTTTCCACAAAAGTACGTGATGGAACAAGATAATTGGGGGAAGTGCAAGTAAGTGATCAAAGGCAATGCGGTGTAGAGTATTTGATAGTGTGACAAGAATCAAGGCGTGTAAAAGAAATCAAGTAACTTATTTTATGTTATTTATTATTGACTCACAGAAGAATTTACAGAGCAGGTATCAGACTGCACTCCTCGACGACAACACTTGACAACATCCATCAATTAAGATTTGACGCCATCACAAGACTACAAGGACGCTACGCCACAATTCTAAAGATCGCAGGTGGGACAATTATTTGTAGTATATCACTCATTGAGGAAAGAGACTTGTAAAGTTGTTCTACTTTCCTTTGATGTATCAAGAAATAGTGTTTAAATCCCTACTTGTTGTATCGCAGGTCGACAACAAGAAGATGCCACCGTCCAGTATCTGGCCCTCCTCCCTAAACCTTATCCCATAGCCTTAGTGGATTTAAAGCATACACAGGTTATAAGGTAGGGTACTGGGAAATTTGTTCATAGTTTCTCTGCGAAAACTACAATCAAGCACCCTGCAGGTAAGAGTGCTTGTCTGTCCTGACAGAAGGCTGCTCTTCACAGCTATCACTTAGAGAGTTTCTATTTTTGATAATCAGGTTTATTGGATTTTTTGGAGAACTAACAGCCTGATTCATCAACGGGACGTTTTGCGTGGCCCTAATAGCTATTAATAGCGACTCGCTATCAAGGACACGCAAAACGATATTCATGATTAATTTAGAGAAAGAAAAGCGAATCGCACGCGGCCGCTAATACCGGTTGCGATTATCGAAAATCACATAAAATACGCAATTACCGGCTACATCCGTGTCGGAATTGCGAATTCTCTAATAGCGAGTTCGTCAATAGCGGGACAGCAAATAGCGTGAGATCGGGAAAACGGGAAGTCGCATGTCAAGCACAGCGATGACATCACAACCAGGAAGCAGCCAGGGCCCACCCCCATGCACCACAGTGAGTCAGCAACTGGGAGAGCTCCTGCAATTCTGTGTGGATACAACTCAAAAAGTACAGTGCAGCAATGTCTGAGGATGCAGTTCCTGGGCCCAGCAACACCACAGGGCGGAAGAGAAAGTTAAAATTCTCCGAGCAGGAGCTGGAGCATTTAATAGAAGGGGTGGTGGCCAACCACTCAAAACTGTTTGGGAAGGACTCTAGGAGGGTGGCAGAACAGGAAAAACGCAGGATCTGGCAGGGTATAGCGTCCACGGTGAACTCTGTGGGTGTGGCTGATAGGTCGCTGGACGAACTCAAAAAACGCTGGTACGACCTCCGAGGTCGTGCCAAAGAGAGGGTGGCTGAGCGCCTTGGAGAGTCATCGGGCACTGGAGGGGGAGGACCTACAGTCCCTCCAAACACCCCCATGGAGGACCAAGTAGAGAACACCCTGGAGACAGAGGCGGTCATCGGAGTGACTCATCTGGACTCATCCCGCCCCACCCAAGACAACCAAGGTAAGTGGCATGCGACTGCGACCCTGTCCCCTATGAATGTCCATGACCAATTAGCCTCCCATATTGTTCCATAGTCATGCCATTGTTCCACATAAGGTAATGCCCTGAAGCATTGTGGGACATGTAGTGTGGGCACAATGTAGATGTACCACAATGCAGCCAGACAGGTTCCAAAGTACGCAAAGCCATAGCCAGTCAGGGAATGTCACCCAGCATGCATGTAGCAACTGCACATGTGACAGATACATGCAACTAATGAACGTCCACTTCCCCTCACAGGTGGTGCAGACAGCAGCGACAGCGAGAGGCTGCAAATAGATGAGGAGGAGGTGCCGCCACATACACAGCCACCAGCCCCTGCCCCAGCAACTACTCCCGCAGCCAAGTCCACCACCAGTGTGCCTCCTGCGTCTGGCGCAGCAACTACTCCCGCAGCCAGGTCCACCACCAGTGTGCCTCCTGCGTCTGGCGCAGCAACTACTCCCGCAGCCAGGTCCATCACCAGTGTGCCTCCTGCGTCTGGCGCAGCAACTACTCCCGCAGCCAGGTCCACTACCAGGGTGCCTCCAGCCCCTGCCACACCAACAACGCCTGCCGTGACACCACCAGCAGCTGGTGCTTCAACATCAGGGCCTGCGACAGCGGCAACACAGCGGCCACCCACTGTGTCAGACCAGCAGAGCATGCGTGGCAGGCCTCGCCTGCAGACCAATGCACCTATCAGCAGGAGGGAGAATGGACAGGAGCTTGTGAGAGTGAGCGTGGAAAGACGCATGCTCCGTATACATCAGCTGCAAGCACGCCAGCAAGGTGCCATACAGCTACAGCTGTACAACATTGGGCGCAATGTTGCCGGGGTGGGGGACCGGATGGACCGCATGACGGCAGCCATGGAAGGTGTGGGGGAGGGAATGGCCAGCATGACTGCAGCCATGGCAGGTGTGGGAGGGGAATGGCCCGCATGACTGCAGCCATGGAGGCCAGCACTGCTGCAAATACATCGCAGCGCAACGCAGCACGCCACCGCCACCGTCAGCTATTGACCCGGCTGACCGCCTACACCAGGTCCAATTATATCATAGGCAATGCCACATCACAGTTGTCGCGGCGGTCCCTTGCGCAGCAGCAGCAGCTCATCCAGTGCTGCGAGGATGTGGCCAGGGTCCTTGAGCACCTGACCAGTGCCGTGATAGCACTACACCCTCCTGCTCTACCTGTCACTGTTGGGGGTGATGATGCCAGTGAGGGGACATCGAGTGTGAGCAGCCACTCTGCCTCACAGGTAGGGGCACGCAGGCGCATCACCAGGCCCACAGCAGCTGCACGTGCCTTGGATGAGGATGAGCCACAGAGGCGCTTGGGTGGTACGCGCAGGAGGCGCACATGACTTCATATGACTCTTACAGGCACAGGCTGAGTATAAGCCTGCCCTGTCCTGTCACACAGCAGTATGCTGAAATACTGTTAGCAATGACAACATTTAAAGTGGTACTATTATTGTGAATGAAACAATAATATTTATTTTAGCAGCACACATTGGCGTTGCGTCATTATTACTTTTTGCATACATTTTTGATTTGTGGGGTGAGGGAAGAGGGTGCATTAGAAACTGTTCTGTGTGATGTGGTTGCGACGTCTGTGGCCTTCAGCTGGATTCTCCCCGTGTGCATGGCGCGCATGTGCAGGTGGCCGGTCGTCCCCTTCAGATTCACTGCCAGAGATGTCGACAGGTATCCGGCGCTTGGTTGCAATGTTATGTAGTATTGCGCAGACAGCCACAATGCGGCAGCACACTGCAGGACTGTAATACATGGCCCCACCGGTCTTGTGCAGTATGCGGAACCTGCTCTTGAGCAGCCCAAATGTCCTTTCTATGCAATTCCTTGTCCGAATGTGTGCAACATTGTAGCGCCGTTGCTGGGGTGTAGCAGGGTTGAGGTATGGGGTGAGGAGGTAATCACGGAGGGCGTAGCCACTGTCACCTGAATGAGAGGAGCAGAGGGTGAGTGCCTGTGCTGCGCTGCTACTTCATAGCAATGTGACATTGTCGACAAAGTGTACTTACCAAGTAGGTGTCCTTCCCCAAAGTCTCCCCTGGCCAGTCGTGTGTGGAGGCCGCTGTGCCGGAATATGTAGGAGTCATGGGTACTCCCTGGGTACTGGCCCACAATGTCAGTGATGTATGTCTTGGCATTGCAGACCATCTGTATGTTGAGGGAGTGGTAGGACTTGCGATTGCGGAACATATACTCCGTGGCAGCTGGTGAGCAGATGGCGATGTGGGTACAGTCTATGCATCCGAGTACATGTGGAAAATGGGCTACATTGTAGAATTGTAGCTTGGTCAAGTCCAAATCCTGTTGGCTGGTGGGAAAATTGATGTGTCGGTGTAGCTGGGTAAGCATAGCGTCAACAAAAGTCTTGAGGCAGCGTGACATGGTGGGCTGGGATATCCCCCCAGCAACCGCTACTATCCCCTGGAAGCTCCCGGAGGCCAGGAGGTGCAGGCTACACAATACCTGCACATGTGTAGGCACCGCATTGGTACGCCTTGTTGGGTGCTGCATCAGGGGGTCAAGGTCATTTATCAGCTGGATAATCATTTCCCCATTCAGCCTGTATTTAGCATATATCTGCTCCATGGTTTGGCCCAGCAAGGTGACCCGCTGGCGGAATATCTTGTCCTGGATCCGGCCTCTCCTCCGTGCTGCTCGCTGTAGCCTTCGCCGCCTGACCACCATGTACATTCCTGGCATTGTGGAACTCCTAATGCTGCTGCTGATTGTCCTTATGTGTGATTGGTCAGGCCTGAACCTGTTACTGATTGGCCAACAGTTTTTTGAAAAATATTTTTGAATGGCTTTTATGGTTACCACCTGCTTTGAGTTGTCCTTAATTTGCGCCGCGCAAACTGCGATTTTTGGGTTTTTCGCTATTTGAGATTTTTGATGAATACCGATTGCGATTGTATAGCGAATTCGCAATTTATTTCGCAAGATCCGTGGTTTTTCGCATTTTCCGATTCGCTAATGCTCTCCTACCGGGATTCTGCGAATATTATTGCGAATTCGCTATTATGTGTTTGCGATTTCATGTTGAATGCCGATTACGGACATTGCGCCCGCAATTGCATTTTCGCAGCGATTGCGGGCGCAATTTTGCTTCATGAATCAGGCTGAAAGATACATCGGTAGCAAATCAGACACATTATTTAGATACAGTACAATCGAGAGAAGACGACAGAGACTCATAAGGCACTTGTGGAATGAGTAAAACCCTTGCTTATAAACATTCATGTACGCGACACCCTCAAACCCTTCAAACGGGCAGTAAGTTGAACCATTTGCCCCATATTTTGCCAAAAAGTTCGGGGCAACCCGGGCCTCAAAGAGGGGTTCTTCCTGAGTACCACACCACTACACTCCCCGTCTCCATTTCCGCATAATAGGTGGCTTGATCTGGGACCAGAGTGCCGCTATATCGCGCTTCGCCACCGCCACTGCTGTTCCCAGGAAGCGCTTGTCGGCCCAGGAGCCATAAAGGCCGTCGAACACCCCCAGGATCAGGCGTAGTGGGTCGTGGGGAACCTCCCACCCTAGGGTTTGTATAAGTTCAAGTTCCAACCCCGCCCAGAACGGTGCAAGGACGGGATACTGCCAAACCATGTGGTAAAAGTCCACAGGAGCTTGGCTGCAGCTCGTGCAGGATGGAGTGGGCCGCATGCAGGTGCTGTACAGGCGTGCTGGGGTTAGGGATGCCATATGGAGGTAATAGAGTTGGACTAGACGCAGCTTGGAGGAGGTTGTCAAGGTCTTGGAGGCCATAAGGGTGTCCCTCCAATCCTCGTCCTCCAGGGGACCCAGCCACCCTTCCTAGCGGGCACTTAGCAGGTCTGGAGATGCGGGCCATTGTTCACTAAGGAGCGATAAATACGCGACACCCCCCTCTGCCCAGGTTCCCCATCATCACTTCGGCCTCCTGGGGGCTTAATTCGGGGAAGGAGGTAGGAGATGGAAGGTGTGTTTGGAGGGCATGCCTTAGCTGTAGGTATTTATAAAATTGGGTGGAATGGAGGGAGTAATGTTGTTGTAAGTCTGCAAACGATCTGATATGGTCCCCCACCCAGATGTCTCCCAATAGCGAGATCCCGATGTGGTCTCCACGAAAGTCGTGGAGAGACGAGACCTCTTCCAGCCAAGCCCCACTCCACAGAGGCGTCTGTCTGGTGAGCTTCCAGTCCTACTTTACGTGGCGTAAGGCTGCTCGCCAGGCCATAAGCACCGTCCTGGTGACGGGGGGAAAAGCCTGAGGCACGGGGTTCCCATATAGGTAGGAGTGGATCTGTGTAAAGTCCATTGACCTGAGTTCTAACCGGTACGCCAGGTCAGACCAGCAGCCATCGAACCAGTCGTGGATCATGATGAGCCTCGTGGTAAGATAATAGAGGAAGATTGGTCACCTCCATGCCCCCATCGTAGGGAGGTATGCGGCAATATGCTAGGGACATTCGCGGCCTCCCGCCTCCCCACAAAAACCAGGTGAGGGCACGTCCAGTTCCCGAAACCACCTTCCTCGGAGATGAGTGGTAATATTTTGTAAAATGTATAGGAAGCGGGGGAGGACCATCATTTTAAAAAGGGCACTCCTGCCATGGGGGTTGAGAGGGAGAGATTGCCATTTCCTGAGGTCTGCCTTGGCCCTGGTGACCAAGGCGTGATGTTCAGGGCCCACTCGAGTTCCGAGAGGAGGGCGACCCACACTCCCAAGTACTTGAATGACTTCCTGCACAGGGGAATAGTTGTCTGCCAGTCGAAGCACGCCCGGGATGAGTGTAGGGGGACCAGTGTGGATTTCGCCGGGTTGAGCCTGAGGCCCGAGACCCGTTCAAAGGCAGAGAGGGCATCCAAGCATCTTGGGCCGGAGTTCTCTGGGTCTGCCAGGAAAAGTGGGACATCAGCGTACAAGGCAATCTTGTCTATCTGATTAGAATCCCAGGCCCAACCGCGAATCGGGGGGTCTTGACAAATGAGGGAGGCCAGGGGCTCCATTGCTAATGCAAATAGAAGCGGTGAGAGCGGGCAGCCCTGGCGAGTGCCCCTTTGTATGGGAAATATCTCCGAAAGCACGCCATTAATGAGGGCCCTTGCCTTTAGATTAGAGTAGAGGACCCGGATAAGGCGTCAGAACGGGGGACCGAAACCCATCCTTTCCAACACGTGCTCAAGGTAGCTCCAATCTACCGTATCAAATGCTTTTTCAAAATCTATGAAAAGCAAGGGTACGGGGTGAGGTGATGGCGGTGTGCAAGGGCAAGGTGGAGGCAGCATATGCAATGCCGGGTGCCCCGGGCAGGCATAAAGCCGCATTGATCTGGGTGAACCAACTCCTGCAAATGGGGGCGGAGTCCTTGAGCCACAGCAGTGGCAAAGATTTTGACCTCTGTATTTATAAGGGAGATGGGGCGGTAATCCGCACAAGCAAGGGAGGGCGGCTGTGTCTTTGGGAGGACTACAATAGTGGCCACATCAGTGTCTGGCGGAAAGGACCCTTTGTCCACTACGTGTTTAAACAAGTCCGCTAAATGTGGAACCAATGTGTCCCGGTAGGTCATGTAATACTCTTGGGGGTAACCGTCGGGCCTAGGCGTCTTACCGGAGTGCAGCAGTGAAATAGCCCCATGTATGTCTTCCGGGGTTAAAGGAAGGTCTAGAGTCTCCAAGGCCGTCAGGGAAAGGCAGGGCAACTGAGTCCCGGTCTCGGCCAACAAATCCGCCATAGAGGTCCGATGAGGTCGGGCCGCATAGAGGGCCGCGTAGTAGCCCGCGAAAGTCTGGGCGATGGCTTGGGAAGTGACGTGGTGAACCCCGGTCCCATCTCGAATCTCGGGGATAGTGCGGTTGGCTTTAGGATAGGACATTAAATTATGGAGTAGTTTGCCATTTTTATCTCCCCAACCATACACGCGCGCCACAGAGGAGCGCCAAAGCATTTTAGCAGACTCCAGCGAGATCTGTCAGATCTCTTCGCGGATTAGTGTAAGCTGTCGATCGGAGTCGTCGTTGTCATTGGTAGCCTGAGCCCCTTCCAGCTGTGCCACCTGGGCCTCCAGTTGCATGAGTCAGGCGTACTGTTCCCTGCGTTCCACGTGGACCAAACCTCTGGCCAACCCTCGTATCATGGCCTTGCCGGCCTCCCACAATGTTCCTGGCGAGGAGACCAAACCCGTATTAGTTGAGAAGTAAAGCCTCAGTTTCTGCTCAAGGGATTCAACAAATTCTGCATCCTGCAGGAACCAGGCATTCATCTGCCATGCTTTATGGGTGCCGTTAGAAGAGTTCCTGAGGCGGATGGTATACGGGGAAGTGATCTGAGATGCCTCTGGGCAATACAGTGTCCCTGGACATCAATTGACAGCCTAAGGCTGGTAGCAGGAACAGGTCGATACGAGAGTGGGTGCAGTTTGCCGCCGAAGTGTGGGTGTACTGTTCCTTGTGGGGGTTCTACACCCTATTTAAAGTGGACGCCATCAACGTGGGTAGTGTGTGGGAGAAGGGACGCAAGCGCAATTAGGCCCGGGTCCCAAGGGAAACAGCATTCCATGGCCGGGGTTGCTGGGTAGAAGGTGTGCGGTCTGGTGAGTCTTGTGTCATCGTCAGAGACATACATGCATGTGTAGCTACCAATAAAAACAGGGAACAGCAACCTGTAGGTGGCTAAAAACAACAAACTATCGGGAGACAACGGTCTTCCGCCCTACCTCGCTCCAAACTCCCCCCACTCTACACTTTTGGAGATGAAGCATCTGTCGCCCCCTGAAAGAGAAAAAACAACTCAAAACAACAACCCCACAGTGAGGCTAAGTGCTAAGCTAAAACGGTTAGCGGAACATGAACATGGCAGAGATGGACCCCCCTCCATGTAGCTGGATAAAAGCTTCGTCAACAGCTGCAATTACATTCAGGACAAATATGGAACAAGGACTGCAAGTAAGTCCAGGGATTGAAATAGGAAATAGTTCACGAAACCCGTGGTTGCAATGAAATCAGATCGCCCCCATTGTAGGGATTTAAAGAACAGTCGTACTGTAGGAGCTTCGGGGAAGTGAGATTGGGAGTTCCTGTTGTATGTCACAGTTCAAGCAAACTGGAAAAATGGAAAAGGAGGAATAGATATCTAAATAACTCATGAACTACTAGGTGACTGTTAATTCTCCTATATTAGGGACACTTGTCCACTCGTCCGCTCTGTTATAGATATAGATACCATCGATTATTTGAAGATGTGATTACATATTTTATTTATCGTAATCACAAGGAATCATAATTTCTGTAGATTTCAAATTTACATTATACACAAATATACATACATATGTACACAGATATATACAACAAAGAAAACCAAATACACCAGAATTGTACAAAAAACACGTAATCACAAAAGAATTCCTTCTTCACCCAGAAAAAATGATTAAAGCAAAAGCTAAGTGCCCTCCTATTTGTTCTCGGAAGTACACATCGAGGTAGTCAGACACAATCAGTTCAGAAAGGAAATATAGAACCTAAATGTAAGGAATGTGTCAATGGATATAATTCTACTTTAATTTAAAGATTAGACCAGACTCCTCTTTATGGAAAGTGTCGACGCGGTCGCGTATCGGCCTTCCAACCAATCTTGCCCTGCTAAGGACAGGGTGATAATAGAACCTATAAAAATACATAGAACAAAATGTATACCTTCTTGCAACAATCTGTCATACTCTCTGTGCTCCCACCAGCCAAATTCCAACTCCATCACCAGCAAAGAAAGAAATAAGACAGAAGATCAAGTAGCCAAGGAAAAAACGAATTGGAAACAAACTGATAAGAGATAAAGAGTCACAGACCCTCAACATCACCACGGTTTCTGACCTAAAGTGGAAAAGAGTGTAGATACTAAAATGTACTACACTATAACAGAAGTGCACTTAAATAACCAAAATCACGCGCTGTAACCTGGGCGCCCAGTGATCACCGAAAAGCAAAATAAAATCAAATGAAGAAGGACTGACACCCGGCCTCAAAAGAGCTAACTAGTATGCGGTGTGAGTAAGGCAGGCTAACAAATGGCAACTTACTAATGATGATCCAATCAGGCAGAACCCTTCGTGCGATCTCATAAGATGGAGAAATTCTACGGTGGAGAAAATGTAAAGGTGGGCTATAGACACCTGTTATGTATAAGACAAACTGATCACAAACGAAAGGTAAACCACATCTCCGTGGTATCCTACCTTCTAAATGGCGAAATAACACCTGTATGGAGCACTCTCACAGGTAGCTCTATGTGGGTAACATATACCAGGATCGAAACTGCAAGGGGGAACAACAAAAAAAAGGCAGGCGTCAGCTCCGACCTGGGGACAACGACAAGGCTGATCAACTCCCCCTTCACAGGGACCCCCAAGAAATGACCAGAGGGAAAAGCACCTCTAAATCGCCTCCTCACCTTCACAGCATTATGCCACGGGTCGCCCAGTCACTCCGCAGGCTCTCCAATCGACACAGCGGTTCACCAGCGCACAAACGCTGTAAGCCTCCTCTCTAAGAAGCAGCGCAGCGCGTCCCACGTGACGTGAACGTGCATGCGTCCAGTTCTAACCATAGAAAGCGGACTTCCAGCATCAAATCAGGCAGGTCGTCTTTCTCTACTCAGAGAAGCACCACAGAGTTATAATAGATCGCTTCCTATAGTCCTCAGTCTTGTTAACAAAATGAAGTATCAGCAACTCACTACATGAACACATTCCTTATTCTAAAGTCAGCCAATCAAAATACAAAGGTGCAAATAAAAACACAAAAAAAGGAGCAAAAAAACTAAGTACTCTCATCTTCTCCAGATCCACGGAGTGCAGGGCTCCTAAACAGGTCGGAATCGGCCATGGCCTGATGCAAGGTTTCAGAGAGGCCCGGGGCACAGCTCAAGTCAACCAGTGAGGTATTCGGGCTGGGGGTGGAGGACCTCCGAGCTGAAGCCTGGGAGAAAGGGCGTTGGGATGGTGAACCTGGCGATTGGATGCCTCCCCCGATGGTCGTTTTTCTTGCGGGACCTAGTCCAGCGTCTCTGTGGTTTAGGCAAAGCTGGGTGTGGTTGCAGGGGGACCTGCCGGGTAAGGGACGTTCCTCCCTGAGCCAGGTCCACCCTGCCTGAGGGTTGTCAAAGAAGAATGTCTTTAAAGATAACTTTGAGCCGGGCCGGGAAGAGAAGACCGTGGTGGAGACCCATGTTGTGGAGCTTAAGTTTAACCTCATCATAGGCACGGCGCTGGGCCTGCACCTCCCTGGTGTAGTTCGGGAAGACCATGATCCTGTTGTTCTGAAACTGCAATGGACCCTGTGCCCTTGCCGCCTGAGAATGGCATCTCTGTCCTGGAAATTAAGAACCCTCAGGATTATGGGTCGGGCAGGGGCCCCAGGCAGAGGTTTGGGAGCCAAGGAGCGGGAGGGCTTCTTTGGGCATCCAGGAATGCACCCAAGCTTCCACGGACGTGTCGGCATGACCATGCTCCACTCCCTCAGGAAATCCTAAAAGGCGTAGGTTGTTTCTCCTCTCCCTGTTTTCGGGGTCCTCAGACCTTCGGTGGAGCTCCGAGGTCTGGGTCTGAAGGCAGGCCACTTGGGTCTTAAGTTGGCCAATGTCATCTTCTGCCGTGGAGATACGGGATTCGCCTCTGTGATTTGCGCTGTGGCATTGCACAGGTCTTGGTGAATGAGAGCCATATCCACCCTCACCTTGCCAATCTTGCTTTCAACCGAGGCCTGTGACGCACCTATCGCCTGAAGGATGGTAGAGAGATCACCCCCGGAGGCGCCAGGTGCGTTAGGTGTCCCACCGCCAGGATCCCGGTCTGTGTATGTGGTAAATTGATCCATTTTGGTTTGGGTTAGAGGGGCAGGGTTCTGTAGGGTGCGATTTCTGCCCATCGCCGCCAGGGGAATAGTACAGCGCGACACAGGCAGGGGCGATCAGAGGTCCCGCGGAGGAGGGGGAGGGTCCCAAGTCCGACTGAGACGGCCTCTCCTCCGAGAGAGTAGCTTGGAGCTGACGGGGGGCAAGGAGGAGCCAAGGTCCGTGATGGGCTCTGCCTGTGACATTGGCCGGCCTGAGCGGATGGGGCCCCAATTGATCCTCCCGTCGAACACGGAGAAGCACCCCCTGGCAGGGAGCGCGGTGTGGAAGGGAGTGGGTTTAGGGAAACCAAGGAGGAAGGGGGTGGGGGAGCCAAAGTTACTACTCCGCGCTGCCACCCAACGTGATGGCTGTTTTCCATCCCCAGATCCCACTCACCGTAGTTGTTACTGATGGGGTGACAAGGGAGTCGCACACGTCCCTGGGTCCAAACGTCCTGGCAGTGGCAGTTGGGCCGTTGTTCCCACGTGGAGCTGCAGCGGCATGTAGGATTGGGCCCAGGGTGGCCCAGTCGACCATGCCAGGGGAGGTTCCCCACGGGACCCCAGGCGGCTCAGGAGACAGGTCCATGGCAGGCAGTGATGCGGAGGAGCAGGCCCAGTATTATGAGGGGGGAGAGTTCAAGGGAACGATGGAGGAAGGGGGGAAGCGGGGGCACCAGGTCACCCCCTCGTCCCCAAGCACCACTCACCAGTAAAGGGTAGAGTAGGGAAGTCACCCCCATGGGCACACCAGCAGCAGGAGTCTGGCCCCTCCTCCACACCCATCAGTGCCCCCGGGGCATGACCGACGCCTCTAGATGAGCCCTGGGCGCACTCGCCGCTAACCGATACGGTAGCCGGGATCAGCACGCCACCAGGTCGCTGGGCCTCACCATCTGCAGGTAGGTGCGGGGGTGCCGAGTGAAGCAAAGCCGGGCCAAAGAAGGGTGTCCCGCCCCGACACACCGGCCCCAGCCAGTCTAGAGGTGCTCCTCCACTCGTGCAGCAGCAAGTAGGGGCCAGGCCCCTCAGGGCGGTGTCGGCAGACTTATGCAGGCCCAACCAGGAGACAGCAGGCCACACTCCCAACAGGCCCAGTCACTCTTAGGGGGAGCAGGGGAACCCGGGCGGTTCAAACACCCAGCGGGAGCCCAGAAACCTCCGGGCCCCTCCTATCTTGACTCGCCGTTGTCCGACCGAGGCAGCCAGTCTGGCCGAGCAGGGTCTCGACAGGCCAAAACCCAAGCCGCTGGAACCCGCTCACTGGCCAGCCCAAAGGATTCCCCACAGCAGCACTCGAGGGGCCCACAGGGCGGAGCAGGCCACAGGTGCAAGGGTGAGTCCGGTCCCACTCCTCCGTTCCACACCGCTGCCCAACAAAGGCAGCTGAGCCCAGTCGTGCCCCTGGTCGCCGCGACTCACCGCAGGGTGGTCTAGGTGAGCCGATCCCACTCTGGAGAGCAACGCCCAGAGCCAGCAGTCGGACGGGGTCTCTGCCTTCGGTTTCCAGCGCAGATGGCAGGCCCGGTCCTGCAGCCCCGATCTACGGCGCTCCTTCACCCCTCCCCGATCTCCGGTAGCATCGGTCAGCAGGTAGGAACGGCCACTATCCCGGCGCCGATGGGGCCCAGAGGGAAAGATCAGTGGTGCCCAGGTCCCGTAGCTCCTGAGTGGGCCACGGCAATGGGCCAGAAACAGGCTGGTAAGGCTCCAATCCGCCCGAAAACCGGCTTGAAGCACAGCAAAAGTGGCAGAGGGTATCTGGTAGCGGTTTCCAAGGATGGATGGCAGCTGTCAGCGGTGATGCAAGGTGGATGACGGAGGGCGTCCGGAGCACTCTTAGAGTGCGACTGCCATCTTGACGTCTCAGGCCACGCCACCCCACTTAAAGAGTTTCTAAGGTTGTCTAAGACCTCTTAAATCACCATGGGGGATGTCTGGACTGGTGCAAAGTGCCCGCTTACATTAGTAGACACCATATACAAGTCCAGCTTCTCACATTGGTGTGCAGCAGTTGGCGTTCAAGCCTGCATTATTTTACCAGATACTTTTTTGTGTTGCTTAATTGACAAACCATCACTAATACAAGGCACATATAATATAAGCTTAGAATAGTATGTTCTACTGAACTTAGGGTTGGGTAAGGCAAGGGTCTAGCACACCCATTCTCCAACCTCAGAGAGTTTAGTTCTCATGAGGTGCCACACCACACCTCACTTAGTTTGTCTTCTAAAGGAAATGCCAGTGGCCCTCTGCCTACTAGATACAGTGAGCTTTCGTTCCAAGAACTGAAAGCCCTGTGTGCCTCTAGTAAGCTGAACACAGGGAAAAGTGCCAACACTCAATTCCTCCTAGAGGTGTTACTGTTAGATGACCTAAGGAAAGCCAGTGGGTCAGATGAACAGGAAAGAGTGGGTGGGCAGGGGACTGAAGATAGGCCAGGAGGGGGACCCCTCTTTGACCTAGAATCTAACCCTGACCAGGTGGAGCCTGATGACCCCCACCTGGACAACTCAGATCTTCCAGAGGATACTGCAGGTGGCCAAGAGGATGGCCCCTTTGTTCCTCCTGGAAACGTGCAGAGTAGACCAAAGAGGTGTTGATCCTTCTCTGCAGAATCCAATTCATTCATCAGGACAGACAGTAGGGACCTCCATTTCTAGTAAGAGGGATAACTCTTTGGATAGGGAATACCAAATGCTTGAACTTGAGAAAGCTAGGCTAAGGCTCAGGCAAGATAAGCTGGTCCTTGCAAAAGAATCCCTAGAAGTCCAGAGAGCTAGGATGAAATTGGGACTAGAGTCCCATGGTGGCAGCAACAGCGTCCCTAGAGTTAGAGAAATTTCTCATGACCATAGGAACCTTAGCAAGATATTCCCTCCCTACCAAGTTGGGGATGACATCCACAAATGAATAACTACTTTAGAAAGGGCATGTAAAGTGCATATGGTCCACAAGCGAAGTGGGAAGCTATCTTGTGGCTCTCCTTTGCTGACAAAGGTAGAGATAAGCGATTCACTGTTAGAGAAGAGGATGCTTATAATTACTCAGTTTTAAAGAGTGGTCTCACTGATGGGGTTGGCTTAACCACTGAGCAATATAGGATTAAGTTCAGAGACACCTAGAAAGCACTGACCCAGGACTGGGTAGATTTCGTGCAATGTGCCATTAAGGCTCTGTAAGGTTGGTCGCATGGCAGCAAAGTGCATGACTACTTAGGATCGTACAATTTGATTATAAGGGAGCATATCCTTAATAATTGACAGAACCAGCTTTTGCACCACTACCTGGTGGACTCTGATCTGACCTCTCCCCAAGAATTGGGAAAGAAGTCAAACAAATGGGTGAGAACCAGGGTGAAACAGAAAAACCAGGGTAAGGGTGGTGACCAGAAGAAGCAGGATTCTTTTAAAACTAAAGATAAGGGTAGGGACAAGGGCAACGATAAAAAAGAGTCATCCCAAGAGCCCCAAAAACCTGCATCTGGGTGGGAGTCACAAACATCCAAGAAAGGCAAGAAGACACCTTGGTGCTTGTCTGTAAGGTAAAGACCCATTGGACAAAGGATGCTGAATATGCTAAAACCAAGGAAACTTCTACTACCACTGCCCCTAAGGCAACTTCACCCCCTAGCTCCAGTACAAGTGGCAGTACAGCCCCCAAGTGATTAGTAGGGTTAACCTTGGGTTCTGAGGTGGGGTCTGACTTAGGACTCCAGCTCAGGCTGTTTTGGTCTGAGATGGTGCCATAGATCTTGCCACCTTACTGGTGTGTCCCGCTAACCTCGGCAAGTACATTCAACAGCCTTTGATTCATGGACAAGAGACTATGGCCTACAAGGACACAGGCGCCAGTGTCACTATGGTGACAGAGAAACTTGTGTCTCCTGACCAAATCATACTTGGACAAATGTACCAAGTGACAAGTGCTAGGAATGTCAGGACTTACCATTCATTGGCAGTTGTTAACCTCAGCTGGGGAGGGGTAAATAGACCTAAGAAAGTTGTGGTATCTTCTGACCTACTGTAGATTGTTTGTTGGGCAGTGATTTGGAAACTTCAACCTGGGCTGAAGTGGAGTTCAGGACTAATGCTGAAATGTTGGGCATCTCTGCAAGTGTGTTAGCTGGACAAGGGCCCAGGCCACACAGCTTTCCACTGAAGAGGCCCTGGATCCTGGAACAATGGACTAGGTGCCTTCCAAGAGAAGGAGCAGGAGGGGTAAGGCTGGGCCTTCCACAGACTCAGTGCGAGGATCAGTCTCTTGAGGGAGATAATCCTAGCCTCTGTGAAGGTACTGCCTCAGATGAACTTGAGCCTGATCAGGTTGAGTTCTTGGGGGCATGGGGCCCTTCCAGAACAGATCTGAGTTTGAAGCAGCAAACCTGCCCCTTTCTTGAACCCTTCGGATAGCAAGCTGCTGCGGAGGCCTCAGGGAATATCAGTGGGTCCCATGGGATCAACTGGGATGAAGGACTTCTTTACTCAGAGAGTAGAGACCCCAAGCCTGGTGCCACCAGGAGGTTGGTTATACCCAGGAGGTTTAGCGGTTTCCTGCTCACCCTTGCACATGATATTCCTCCGGCAGGACCCTTAGGGGAAAGCAAGACTTGGGACGGGCTTGTCCCTCACTTTAACAGGCCCCATAGGTCTGAGGACACTAAGGAGTATTGTTGCTCCTGCACCACTTACGAAGCCAGTGGTAAGTCAGGTGGCATTCAAAAGGCCCCCTTAATCCAACTTCCAGTGGGTGGGTTCCCTTTGGGAGGGTTGGGATTGATATTATTGGTCCCATTAACCCCCAGCAGCATCTGGGTAGAGTTATATTCTAGTGGTGGTGGACCATGCCACTAGATACTCAGAAGCTATTCCCCTTACGACCACTACAGCTCCTGTAGTGGCAAGGGCCCTCTTGGGAATTTTTTCCAGAGTGGGCTTCCCTAAGGAGGTCTTAACTGACGAAGGTACCAACATCATGTTAAGTTATATAATTCCAATGTGGAAAGCGTGTTGAGTGAATTACAAATACACCACACCCTACCATGCTCAATGCAATGGACTTGTTGAAAGATTCAACAAGACCCTCAAGGGTATGATTATGGGCCTCCCAGAAAAGCATAGGCAAAAACTGGATGTCCTACTACCCTGCCTTCTCTTTGCGTACAGAGAGGTTCCCCGGAAGGGGGCCTTCTTAAACCTCTAAAAGAAGACAGTGGGCTGTGTACTTGGTCTACGCTCCTGCGTGGCTGTGTACATGAAGAAGGCAAGCAAAAACCTGGAGGCCAGCCAAGAACTTCAAAAAGCTTGGTATGACTAAAAGGCTATCCTGCCTGTCTACCAGCCAGGTCAGAAAGTGTGGGTGTTGGAGCCTGTGGCCACAGCAGCTCTCCTGGACAAATGGAGTGGACTCCACACAATACTTGAACAAAAGGGTGAGGTCACCTATTTGGTATACCATGGCACTTTCAGAAGTCCCCATAGGCTACCTCATGTGAACAGGCTAAAACCTTTTGTTGACAAGGCTGACATGGGCTTGCTTATGGCAACTGATGAGGGACAGGAGTAACAGTGATCCTCTCCCTGATCTCCTCTCTCAGAACCCTGATGATAGATCAGTTGATGGAGTGGCCTTGGCAAGTAACCTCACTGATCAGCAGCAGATTGATTGCAGGAAGGTCCTCAATCAATACAGTCATATGTTTTCTCTGACACCTAGTCAAACCACCTGGTGTACCCATGAAGTGGACACAGGTGAGAGTCTACCTGTTAACAATAAAATCTACAGGCAGCCTGGCCATGTCAGAGATTGCATCAGGACAGAGGTGTGAAAGATGATGGAGTTGGGATTGAATGAGCCCTCAGATAGCCCTTGGGCTAGCCCAGTAGTCCTAGGGCCATATGTATCAACATTCCGTTTTGCGATTCCTAAATAGCGATTTTTAAGGAATCGCTATTTAGAAATCGCAAAATGGTATGTATGTAGAAATCAGCTTCTTTTTAGCGATTTCTTAAAATTCCTTAATTGCGATTAGCAAATTGCTAATCGCAATTAAGGAATAATTTCCCATTCATTTCTATGGGCCAGGAGGCCCATAGGAATGAAGGGGAAATTTGCTAATCGCAATTTGCTAATCGCAAATTGTGAATATTTTCAAGGGTGCAGGGGTGTCCAAAGGACACCCTGTTGCACCCCTGAAATCGGCATGGGTGCACATGTGGCGCACATACATGCCCTAGGGGCATGTATGTGCGTCACATGGCACTTAGAAAATTGTAAAAATATGCATTTTGAAAGGAATTCGCAACTTACCACCAACTAGAAGTTGGTGGTAATTTGTGATTCCTTAAGGCCAATTTGCTAATTTTTTCGGCTTCTTACTTTGCATTTAAGGAATCGCAAAATTTGCGATTCCTTAAATGCAATCGCAAGATAAGGAATCGCTATTTTGCGATTCCTTATTTTTCAAGCAGATTTGCTTGATGCATACCATTAGTCCAAATTGCCGAAATTCTGCGAATTTCGGCGTTTGCGAATTCAATTTGGCTTGATACATATGGCCCCTAGTACCTAAATCTCACACCAAGGATGGAAAAAGAGAGATGAGGTTTTGTGTAGACTACAGCACATTCAATGCAGTCACTAGGACTGATGCTCTCCCAATTCCAAGGACAGATGATCTTATTGATACTTTTGCCTCTGCCAAGTTAATAAGTACACTTGACTAAACTGCTGGCTACTGGCAAATCAGACTAGCTGAGATGCCAATCCAAAAACTGCATTTTCAACCCCTAGTGGGCATTATCAATGTATTGTAATGCCCTTTGGTGTGAAGAATGCACCTGCCACATTCCAAATGTTGGTGAACAAAGTTCTCACAGGTCTGGAAGCTTATAGTTCAGCATATGTAGATGATATAGCTGTCTTTAGCTCAACCTGGTCCAACTGAATAATGTTTTGGAGGCCCTGCATAAGTCAGGCCTCACTATAAAGGCCACTAAGTGCCAGATAGGGCAGAGCATGGTTGTGTGCCTGGGCCACCTGGTAGGTGGAGGCCATGTTCAAACACTACTGAGCAAAATCCAGACCATAATGGAATGGGTTGCTCCAACTACCCAGACTCAGGTTAGATCTTTCTTGGGCCTAACTGGGGATTTGAAAAGGGATAAGGGTCCATAGTGACTCCTCTGAATGATCTCACATCAAAGAAATTGCCCAAGAAAGTTCAGTGTACAGTCAGCTGTCAAAAGGCATTTGATGACCATAAGCAGGCCATGTGCACTGTTCGCATTCTGCAGAGTCCTGATTACTCGAAAACGTTAATTGTGCAAACAGATGCATTTGAGTTAAGGGTAGGAGCTGTTTTATCACAACTGAATGCAGAGGGCCAGGATCAGCAAGTAGCTTTTATCAGCAGATGGGTGATCCCCAGAGGGAAACATTGGGCAGCTATAGAGAGGGAGGCCTTTGCTGTTGTATGGACCCTGAAAAAGTTGAGGCTATACTTGTTTGGCCCTCACTTCATTGTTCAGACAGACCATAAGCCCCTCTTATGGCTTATACAGATGGAGGGCGAAAATTCCAAACTTTGAGGTAGTCTATTTCCCTACAGGGGATGGACTATACAGTGGAACATAGACCTGGGAGTAACCATGTTAATGAAGATGTACTCTCCAGATATTTCCACTTATAAAATGAAGACTCAACTGGGCAAGGTTAGTCTCATCTCCTTATGTTTTTTTTGTGGGTGGGTTGGAGGCAAGTAGGATCTGCTTTTATGGTTACCCCCACTTTTTTTACCTGGTGCTAAGCTGTTACTGACTAGTCTGACTGGAATCCTGCTAATCAGGACCCAAGTCTATCTGTTTTCTCCCTTAAATGTTTATGTTCAGTAATTAGGTACATCCCAGATTGGATACTGGGGTATCGTTATCAGTCCCTAGTATATTGTACTAAGGTACCCAGGGCATAGGTACCCCAGAGGGCCCCCATGGGCTGGAGCATGCATTAGGCCACCCATGGAAGACCATCCAAAATGGAACTACAGGCCTGCCATTGCAGCCTGTGAAAGCTGGTGCTAGCTTCACTTACTGAAGATATAGGTTTCTTATATCCAGGGTCACTACGGCTTCCATTTTCCCAGGTTGTAAGTGAAGCAGCCATATCCTATATAGAGGGGCACGATGTATATACGCATATCTTGAAACTGGCTGCAACAAATCCTTTCATTTTTGGTATCAAACATGAAATGGTGTGGGGGGTATGACTCCAAGCACTGGAAGAGCCCTCCGTTAGGCTCTCAGTGTTCCCGAACAGCACAAAATGCTTGCTGCTGACCAGAGACACAATTCTGCACTCCTGCGAGTGCTTAATTTGAGCAGGAGCTTTCAGGTGCTTAGCACCTGCACTTCTTTCACAGGGCTGGGGCTACAATGTCTGACCCTGCAGGTGGTGGTCTCAATATTAATTGTTCAAATTCAAAATAAAAAGAATAACATACATTGCATGGTTTCTGGCTGGTAAATGTTCATAGACAGGCCAGCATACGCCTGTCCAGGCAGGCTTGATTGTGTATCTCCCAGTTAGTGATGATATCATCTCGTCGATCACAAATCCAAGAATTCATTGACAAACTATGTCTTGCATTCTATTCCCAGAGTCTGCTGCACCATGCCACTACCTGAGCCTAAGCCTCCCATTGGATAATTGTAACTGGGGGCTGGCTCAAGACGGAGTTGAGGCAAGGAAGCTGCAAGAGCGCATTTGGAACTTGGGAGTGAGGGTTCTTGAGGAGGAATAAACTAAAGTAAGTGTGGACTTTCCACTTGCTGTGTAGCCAGCGTAGCATATCCTGCAGCCCTGCATTGCTGCCATCCTCAAAGTGCTCGATGCGGCTGTGGCCCAACACAACCTTTGTGCACCATGGCGTCACCTGTAGAATCTGTGCGCTGTACCCCAGCATGGTAATTGCTGAGCGTGCGTGAGTCCAGTAGGCACCACAGCCATACTTACCGGCATTGGCAGCATTATAGCTGGGGACAATGCCTGTGCTGTAGCAAGCAGGGTCACAGCAAGCTGAGCAGTGGTTGCCAATGCCGTCGCCTTCCCTGGACCTACTAATTACAGGCAGCACTAGTAGTTACATCACCTGCTGTGCTCGAGCAGCTACCTGTTCTGCAAATAACCCAGTTATACTGCACTGATTAATATATGCAAAAAAAGAATTTTCATTTGGTGTACATTTTGTTTTTGCACTCGGTGTAGGTAAGAAAGTAAAACACATGTCATCTTCCTCTTCTTTAGGAAAGACAACAGGAAAACACAGAGTTCCAAATAGCAGGGACATGTACAGGCTGACGACAGGGGTCATAGGCAGCAGCAGTGTTATAGATGAGAGAGAGAGAGCAGGAGTAAAGAGGAGAAAGGAACAACAGGAGAGGAGAGAGATAAGACAGAGCTAAGTAGAAGAAAAGGAGAGCAAATCAGATATAAAGAGAAAGCAGCCATGATGTGAAGAAGAGAGCATTAAGAAGAGAGAAGATAGAATTAAAGAATGTAGAGGACAGGACAGAGGAAAAAATGCAGACAAATGATAAAACGGAGACACAGCTAATCACTGATAGACGAGTGATCGTAAAGAGCCAAGATCGAGTGGAGAGAGAGCAGAGCATGGATGAAAGTGAAGAAGAAAAAGGGCAGGGGTAGAATGAATAGAGGGAAAATCAGAAATACAGGGAATAAGATAACACACCAGGTGTGACAAAGATGATAGAAAACAATTAGAGAGGTTAGAAGATAGACTCTTAGAGCAAAGACGTAGGGGACAGACAACAGATCAAGGGTAGAAGATAGAGACTGAGGCAGTGAGAGTGTTGAACGTGGGGCTCACCGGAGAAAGAAGTGAACTGTGGCCTCCTTGGCAAAATTTTCAGCACCTGCAATTCTTTTTTTTACAAATTAAGCACTGCCTCCTGCAGCAGAGCCAAGCTTGAGCAGGGGAAGGCAGAACAATAGGCATCCTACACAGGGACGTGTGACAACCTCCCAGACAGGATTTAGTGTTTTGGGGGTAGGACGGGTGCGCTTGCCAGTGCCACTCAGTCTGCATGAGGGGCACTTTGGTGTCCCTGTTAGACCTGGCATCTTTGGCGTGGTTTCCCCCTATCTTTTTACCTCTACCTCCTGTATTTTTGATACTGTGCTGGATTTCGTTTTTGCTGGTTTAGATACTTTGGACACTCTCCCACTGCTGATCAGTGCCAGAGTGTAAGTGCTCCCTAGGTAAATTGATATTGTGCTTGGATGTACCTGATTGGCATATTTGTATCACCATGAAGTCCCTAGTAAAGTGCACTGGGTGTGCCAGGGCTGGTGATGACAAATGCTACTAGTGGGCCTGCAGCACTGATTGTGCCACCCACATGAGTAGCCCTAAAATGGTGTCTCAGGCCTGCCACGGCAGTGCCTGTGTGCAGTCTAGGAACTGCCATGTCCTCCTGGCCAGTGTTCCCACTGACCAGGCCTAACCCTTCCCTTTTTGTGCACATTGGTCACCCCTTTTGAAGGCCCAAGGTACCCCCCTGGGCAGGGTGCAGTGTATGTAAAAGGTAGAGCATGTACTGGTGCAGGTGACATGCTCTGGTAGTGAATGGCAGCCATTTTCACTATTGTAAGGCTATCTTGCTCCGTAGATTAACACGGGAGATGCTGGTTACAGTGGCTACCAGCATTTCTTCTCATAGGAACAAGATAGGACATAAGAGTCTAGTATCCCTGAACTCAGAATTTAATAACACATCTTTTAGGAAATGTTGTTTTTAAATCCTGTGTTTGAGAAAGTTGCTGTTCTCTTGTCTGACCCTTCTGTGTGCCTTGGCTTGTTTGTGTATTGACTGTCTGGTTTGAGAGTGACAGGGGCTGGGGATTCCCCAGGAGGCTGGCTGAGTCAGCCCTAGGCTGAATGACTGCATTTGCACTGGAGTGGTGGGAGGAGATAGCACCTGGGCCTGAATAGGGCTGTGCCTGCCTTCCACAATGCTGGCTCCACCTCCTGCTGGGCGGCTGACGACCCTGCCCCTCACTCTGAAAGGAAAGGAGAAGCCAGGTAAACAAAGTGCTCAAGCAACTCCCAGAACTGGTTCAGACCAGGCTCAGGGCCCACTTGCACCAAGAGAACAAAGACTTTTAGGGGTATAAGTACAGGACCCCTGACAACAGAAAATTAGATCATCCTGGAATCAAGAAGGAACCTCTGCCAAGGAGAAAGCTGAAACTGAAGAAGGAAGACTGTCCTGCTGTTGCTCTGCTGGACTGACCTGCTGTTGCTTTGCTGCCAAGGAGAGGGGAAGAACTTTGCTGTTGTGCTGTGTCCCCTGTCTTGAAGGAATCTCCAAGGGCCTGAGAAGAGCTGGCTCCCTGTTCTGAAGTCCCAGGAACAAAAGGACTTAACCCCCAGCTTCCCTGAACTCTGCTGAGAGAGTTCTGTCCTTCCTAGAGTGCTTGATCCAGTTGTGGGGCCTCTGGAAGTTGTACCTGTGCTGGGAAGCTTGAAACTAAGCTTGAGAGACTTTTGCAATTGAAGTTATCGCATCGCTTGCTGCGGAGCGCATCCCCGACAGTGCGAGGAAATTCCCGCCGCTACGAAGGCAGAGATCGTCGCAGCGCCTGTTGCCGCTGCTAGAGCCGTCGCATCCTTCGTTTGCAGGACGCACCAGACCGGTGCGGGAAAGTCTAACATTGCTGCGAGTGTCGTCGCAGAGCCTGTCGTCGCTGGGTGAGATCGCCGCACCGCTTGCTTGCGGACCGCATCACGTCGCTGCGAGTGTCGTCGCAGAAACCATCTCGTCAAGGAGCTGCAAGAGAGAAGATCACCGCTGGTCCGCGCATCGTCGCCCCGGAGATCGTCGCAACTCCAAAGATCGTGCGCATCGTGCCTTTTGCGAGAACAAACTTCCTACGGAACCTCCGCACCGGAATCCATACAAGTGGCCTTTCTCCCCATACAGACCGGATTCGTCGCAACACGTCCGCTGCTGCAGCGGGGCTGTCGCAAACGCCTTCCCAGGGTCTCAGGAGCAACGCATCGCTTGTTTTCCACCGCACCAGCTTCTACTTTTGGAATTTTGTCGCAACTAAAAGGTACTGTGAGTAAACGTGACGCAACTGTGAACTTTTCACGCATCTGTGGATTATTTTATCGCAACCTGAAGAATTTTATTGCAAACCTTAAGAACTCTTTTGAAACCATATTTTTGAACTGTGTATGTTGGATTTTTGTCGTTTTGGTCTTGTGTAGTTTAGATTAAATACCTTTATTTTTCTAAACTGTCGTGGAGTCAGTTTGTGGTGTTTTCACTGTGCTACTATGAGTGTTGGTACAAATACTTTACACATTGCCTCTGGTTAGCCTAGACTGCTCTTGCCAAGCTACCTAGAGGGTGAGCAGGGGTTATCTCAGAGGGTCTCCTCCTTACCCTGACTAGAAGCAGGGGTCCCTATTTGGACAGTGGTGCCTACCCCTGCCAAATAGAGACCCCTAGTTCTAACATTGGTGGCATTGGTGGGATATTGAACTTGTATTTGTACTAGACCCACAGTGATTGGTGTACACCACTAGTGAGTGCAGACCACTACGCCACCGCATACTACTGGTTTAGGATTTTTGATTCTATTTTTGAGTAACTCTTCCAAGCATCATGTCTATGAATGGAAAGGCACCCAGTAAGGAAGCCGAATTAGAGTTTTGCATTGAGGATCTGTATTCTTACAAAGTTACACAGCTTCAGCAATTCTGCAACAAGTTTGAGTGCCCCATAAAGAGCGGCTACAGGAAGGATGAGCTGCAAAGAATCTTGAAGGCCCATTGGGAGGCCCAAGAGGGAAATGATGTTAGTGCAGGGGATGGTTCTCAAGTCACAGATCTGCCAGTGGGCAGAGTAGGCTCAGGAGCTGGCAGCAACCATTCCGGTAGGGGCCTCACCCCAGAGGAGTTACAAGAAAATCAGAGAGTAAGAGAATATGACTTGGAAGTCCTGAAAATGAAAATGAGGCAATTGGAAATGGAGAAAGAAAGGGCAGCGGAAGACAAGAAAGAGGCCCGGGCTTCATGAGTTGAGCCTGAGAGAACTGGATCTTAAAGCCAAGGAGGTGGATGCCAGTTCAAATGGTGGCAGCGCGTAGCCAGTGCATGGGGGGTAAAGTATATATTCCCAAAGACCTGGTGCAGAATTACCATAGGAGTGAGGATATTTATGCCTGGTTCACTTCGTATGAGATTGCATTGAGAATGAATGGTGTACCTGCACAGCATTGGGGGGCGGGCCTGTGGAAACATTTTGAGGCTTCTGGGAGGAGTGCTCTAGAGCCCTTAGAGATGGCAGGTGCCATGACCTACCCCAATATGAAGGAGGCCTTATGTCTCAGGTTTGGCCTTACTCCAGAGCAGTATAGACTGCAGTTTAGAAACTCTAAGAAGAGAGAGTCTGAGACTTGGATGGAGTGTGTGAATTTGTACTCACGTGCACTGGAAGGTTGGATGAAGGGCAGTAAAGTAACTGATTTTAAGGGGTTGTTGCATTTAATCAGTTGGTAGCACTTGAGTAGTCTTTGTGTTCCAGAGCTGCACCAGCATCTTTTAAACAGCAAGCTGACAGACCCAATTGAGCTTGCTAAGGAAGCGGACCGCTGGACCAGTACCAGGGTCCACAGAGGAATTGTGGGTACCACAGCCAAAGGTAGGCAGCGTCCCCAGCAGAAGAGTGGGGGGGACAAGGGTAACCAAAAGGAGTTCTCACAAGGGCCCCAAAATAGTTCCCAGGGAAAGGAATCCCAACCCCCCAAGTCTAGACAGCCATGGCCCCCTAAGGGCAGGCGGGACAAGAGAGATAACAGAGACAATCAGGCTCCGCCTACCTGCTATCACTGCAATGAGGTGGATCAAATAGCCCCTGACTGTCCCAAAAAGAATCCCGCACCCACTGGTGCTCCAATCCCAGGGTTAGCGAGTGTAGCTTTGGGCGGGGATTTGATTTCCAGTGGGGAGGAGGGCTTAGCAGTTATGTCCCTTGTCTCTCTAGGAGACCAAGAGATGGTCCAGGAAACCTTACTGCCCCTGAACACTAAGAAATATGGGCAGAAGGTGACCATCAATGGGAGGGAGATAGAGGCTCTGAGAGACACTGGCGCCAACGTGACATCCGTGAGGTGTCAGTGGGTGTCTAAAGAGCAAACAATCCCTGATGTACTCCGCCCTGTAGTGGCAGATGACAGCACAGTGCACCTCTGCAAGTTGGCGCTTGTTCCCTTTGAATGGGGGGGAGTCTCTGGTCTTTTGGAAGTTGTTGTCAGCGATGCCTTGCCTGTAGACTGTCTGTTAGGTATAGACCTGGATAGTTCTCCATGGAAGGATGTAGAACACAGAACTCACTTGGAGATGTTGGGTTTGCCTGCGTAGATCTGTGTGACCACGTGTGCTATGGCAGCCAGTAAGGGTGACTCAGCAGAACTGGAGCCTGAAACAGTGGCCCAGAGACCTGCCAGGAGAGGAAGAGGCAGGGGGCACGGGAAACCCGCCCCAGCAGTTCCCACAGACCAGGAAGGAGCGGAACCTGAGGGGGATGCCCTGGAACCTACAGGGGAACAGGTGGCCGAACTGGGGTACCTCCTCGAGCTGACCCATTGGCAGCAGGAAGGTGGTCCCTCCAGGGAGGAATTCTGCCAGGCGCAGAAGGAATGTCTTTCCCTCTTTGGTCTGCGGCAACAGGCTGCAGACCAGGCAGCAGGTGGAGCAGCCAGAGATCACTTTATCTACTGGGAAGATGACTTGTTGTTTAGTGAGCCTAAGTTTGCTGAGCCCGGTGCAGCCCGTGTGCTGGTGGTACCCGAGCACTTCAGAAACTTCCTAATGGGTCTGGCTCATGACGTGCCTCTCGCAGGACATCTGGGGAAAGACAAGACCCTAAACAGGCTTGTCGCCCACTTCCACTGGCCCCAGATAAAGAATCACGTTAGTTCCTTTTGTAGGTCTTGCCAAACCTGTCAAGCCAGTGGCAAGACTGGAATGAAGTTGAAGACACCCCTCCAACCCTTCCCAGTGGTGAGCACCCCTTTCGAGCGGGTGGGTATAGACATTATAGGTGCCCTGGATCCCAAGACAGCCTTAGGCAACAGGTTCATCCTGGTCTTGGTGGACCATGCCACCCGGTACCCGGAAGCAGTCCCTCTCAGGACAATCACAGCACCCGTGGTGGGGCGTGCATTGATGGGGATCTTTTCCCATGTGGGGTTCCCCAGAGAGGTGGTGTCCGACCGGGGTACCAACTTCATCTCTAGGTACATGAAGTCTCTGTTGGAGGAGTGTGGGGTAACTTATAAGTTCACCACTCCTTACCACCCTCAAGAAAATGGGTTGGTTGAAAGGTTCAACCGGACCCTAAAAGGTATGATTATGGTCCTAGCGGTGCCCATGAGACGGAAGTGGGACGTCTTGTTACCATGCCTGTTGTTTGCCTACAGGGAGGTGCCTCAGAAGTCCTTAGGGTTCAGTCCCTTTGAACGCCTGTATGGCCACCCTGTTAGAGGACCTCCCACACTGGTGAAGGAGGAGTGGGAGAAATCCCGTGGGAAAACCCCCGAGGATGTGGTCAGCTATGTGCTGGCCATTCGCAATCAGACACAACGCATCAGGAAGCTCGCTCAGGAGAATCTGGAAGCGAGTCAGGAAGAAATGAAAAGATGGTACGGCCAGAATACCACTCTGGTCGAATTTCAACCTGGGCAGAAAGTGTGGGTGATGGCGCCAGTGGAGCCTTGTGCGCCCCAAGAGAAGTAGACTGGGCCATATGAGATGGTGGAAAGTAAAAGTGAAGTAACCTACTTGGTTAACCTGAAGACTCCCAGGCAACCCTGAGAGTCTTGCATGTGAACTGCCTCAAACCACACTTTGAGAGGTCTGAAGTGACAATGCTCCTGGCTACAGATGCAGGAGGGGAGGAGGATAGTGATCCTCTCCCTGACCTCCTGGCAGCTAAGGAGCAAGACGGGTCAGTGGATGGTGTGGTCCTCTTGCCCACCCTGTCCCCAGAACAGCAAAGGGACTGTCGCCAGGTGTTGGGTCAGTTCTCCTTTCTGTTATCCCTGACCCCAGGTGTCACCGATTGTGTGGATGTGGACACTGGAGATAGCCTGCCTGTGAAACAGAAATTTTACAGGGTAGCTGACAAGGTCAGGGCCAGCATCAAGGAAGAAGTTTCCAAGATGTTGGCGCTAGGGGTGATTGAGCCCTCCAGTAGCTCCTGGGCTAGCCCAGTGGTCTTGGTACCCAAAGCTGCTGCGCCCGGTGCCACTCCAGAACTCAGGTTTTGTGTGCACTACCGTGGGCTCAATGCCATCACGAAGACTGACGCACACCCCATCCCCAGAGCTGATGAGCTCGTGGATTGGGTAGGAGCTGCCCAGTACCTCAGTACCTTTGATTTGACTTCTAGGTACTGGCAGATTGCCTTAACTGATGGGGCCAAAGAGAGGTCTGCGTTCTGAACGCCAGAGGGGCACTTCCAGTTCCGAGTCATGCTCTTTGGGTTGAAGAATGCCCCTGCCACCTTCCAGAGACTGGTTAACCAGGTACTGTCCGGGCTGGAGGAATTCAGCACCGCATACCTGGATGACATTGCTGTGTTCAGCTCCATGTTGGAGGAACACTTGCGACACCTCTGTGAAGTGTTGAAGGCTCTGAAAAGGGCAGGCCTCACTATCAAGGCCAGCAAGTGCCAGATAGGGCAGGGATCTGTGGTGTATTTGGGACACCAGGTAGGGAGCGGCCAGGTGGCGCCCCTCCAAGCAAAGATTGATACCATTCTGGCTTGGGAGCCCCCCAAGACCCAGACAGTCCAGTTCAAACCAGCTGTGGGAGCCGCTGGCTCCTGCGCGTAACTGGACAAAGGACATGGGAGTAAACTTCCCCCTGTTCAGGCCCTCCCCTGGGAGCGTCCCCAGAATCATCCCAAACCTTTCCTGAGGGTACTTAAGGGCTTACCTGTGGGTGGGGCCCTATATTTGTCATGGGATAAGAATCAGATCAGACACCACTTCTTCCACCGTTAGGGCACTCTGGACTTTGTTTGTGCCTGTGCACCATACAGGAACCTTCCAAGGCCTGTGGGCATCAAAGACACCTGAAATAAACTCCCTTGCAGTGAAGGAGTCACTCCCCTGAATTTGCAGGCCCCGCAGATAAGACGATCGGTCTGCTGATCCTGAGCTCCTCCAGACTCTGAAAGGTTCTGTAACACAGGTGGTGGTTTTAAAACAGCTCCCGAGGCCTGCCCTGCCCCCTCACCAAGTTTGAGGCCAGTATCCCTCGTGGGGGTTTCATTAACCAAACCCCTGTGCACCGCGTCAACTTGTAGTTGGAAAGGCTTGTTGGCTTCCTTCCAAGAAGATCTTCAGGCTTCAAGTAGCCCCAACCTTAAGCACCTCAAGTCACCAGAATCTTCAGCCACACGGTATCGTGCGCATTGTGACCTGTATCTTTTGGTTAGCTGCTTGAGGTCCTCTCGCGACTCCTTTGCCTGTGGGTCCAATTGAGGGTCACCTTTGTTTCTTTTGGGCTTCTCTGATTGCTTGGGGTCTGCCCTGACTCCCCTGCTTATGGTGAGTCACCTGGACCTTGCTGGTCCCGACATTGCACATGGTGTGGGTAACGTGGGCAGTAGGGTATCCACAGGTTGGGTGACTCTCAAACCTTCTGTCTTCCACGTGGTTTCTTCAGGGTCCACTGGAAAGGGTCCTTAATCTTTAAAACTCCAACAACAACTTACCTGTAGAGTTGTATGGAGCACGCGGTCGTGTTCCCACGCTGCACAAGCTCTCTCAGTAAGGTCCCTACCTACTCACCTTGGGTAGTTTCTTGGGTCCCAGCACCCAAGAACGTCCTCTCTAGACTGTCTTGACCCTAGTTGTGGTTCTTATACCACTTTCTTAGTATATGGTTTGCCCCCCCCCGGGGTCCACTGTGCATTCTGTGTTATTTACTGTGTTTCTCTGCAAAGTATGTTGTGCATTGTAGTTATCTCTGGGTAGGAGATATCTAACGTGTTAGAGAGTATCATATAATAAATACATATTTTTTATAAATACCTTATGTGGTTCTTTTTCACTTAATCTATACTATAAGATTGCATTCTGGTATAACAAACTGCTTTACACTCCTTCTGAACTAAGCCTCAAGGCTGCTCTGTGCAACTACCACTTAGAGAGTTTCTAAGGTTGTCTAAGACCTCTTAAGTCACCATAGGGGTTGTCTGGACTGGTGCAAGGTGCCCACTTACATTAGTGGACATCATATACCAGGCCAATTTCTCACACGGACAAAAACAGCCAATAATTATATAGCATGTTATATGTAGAAAAGCAACAGGAAAAGTCCCATAAACCCAGTTGAGACCTGGGTCAGCCTGGTAACAAAAAAAAATGTCTTAAAAGGTAATACTTCAAAAGACAGTTAAATAAAGTGCAAAATGAATTGCAAGCGAACAGAAATGGGAAAAGACACCAAGGTTGGAAATTGAGGTCTGTATTTAATCTCTTAATACAGTACGTATAGTTTTGGCAGCAATATTTCATTGTATGCAAGTGTAATCCAAAATCTTTGTGCACACAAAGTGCTCGTGACAGAGTAAACGGTACGTGAGACACGTGATACAGTGAAATAACGAGCGAGACGGCACAATTTAGAATTGATGCATAATATGAACAATTAGATAACAATTTGTTAGGAACATGTCAGGAATGCACTCAGTAGGCGACGGATTTTTGACCCGTTTAATTTCTGGTCATCCTCAGGGCGGGATTACACAATGATTTGGCAATTGCTGTATAATGGAAATAAAAGGTGGGGTCAAGGACAAGTTTGAAGATAAAAATGGGGGGAGAAAAGAAGAAAACAGGTGTTAGCTAATAACTAACTGAGAGGCTCAAACGCAAAAGAAATCTTAGACAATGCTAAGTAACTCCAGGGGGGGGGTAATTCAATCCGGGTGTCAACTGGTAGCAAATCTGATGTGGTGTGCACCTGCTCGAACATAAGTAAATCCTGAAAGTAAAGAAAAACGTAATGAGGGGAAGGACGGGTAGAGGTTGGACCAAGGGGTGGAGACCGAGTCATGCTTACCAATTTGAGGGAAAGCATATGGTTGACCCGGACGGAAGTAAATTGGCATCTAAAAACAGGATCCAACAATCAGGTTCTATGCAGTTGCATTAGGGATGCGAGACAATGGACGGAGGAATCAATCCAAAGTCACAATGCTCAGGGAGGAAGGGGAGGCATGAGTGATAGAAGCAGGTGTGCCACTGAGGCCAACCAGGTAGCATTCTAATCACGTAGGGATATGCGACGAGCAGTGAGAGGAGAGAGGCGGCTAACCTAGTGACGACGTTACATCGCTCGAGCCTTTCCTCAAGGGGAAAGTGCTCACGTGTAATCAATCCAGAGCCGGCAGGATACGAACTAAACCACGAGTGCGGGTGTGCCTGCTGGGAAGGATATATATGTTCAGCCAGTGTGAACACTGGACTGGGACATTAAGAAGGGAAGGGACCTGTGTGGTCGCCCTTGGGGATGCATATGAGTGACGAGGGGCTCCACAGGAGTCTGCGACTAGGCAGGCACATGTGTTATTTGAGTAGAGGAAAGACAGAAAAGGAAGGACAATTTCACTCCACAATTGCGTTCCCTCAATCTTTACACGTTATATGCTTATTATATGTATTTGCAACTAATTGTTAACACAATCACCTTTGCAGCATAGTGAGTCAGTACAGGGAAGGTTTGAAGGGAAGGAAAATTCCAAACCAACAGTTGCATATTTAAGAATGTGTACACATTATTTGCATGTTATATCATATTGTTCCCTAAGGGGTTCTGAAAGCCGCGGCATTGCCACTGTGTCGAAGTATTTCAGCAAGCAGTCACTCGGTACTGGGCATCCTTTATTATATATGTATTGTAAGTGCTGAAAAATTGTGCTATTGATCGCGGTCTGGTATTTGCCATAACCCCAGTAGGTGTTCTGAAGGTGAGAATCAGATGTTTCTGCTTTTCATTCTCCAGCATTCACCTGTATAAACGGTGTATCCATGTAGTCAGCCAGAAGGGTTTGTATTTTGGGAAAGAACGTCAGATCGTCAGTGTTTGGGGCATACACATTGAGGATGGTGATATCCCTGCCATCTAGGATGCCTGTTTTTCAGTTCGAAGGGGACCCTCAGTGCAACCCACACTGCCACCCCCTAGCATAGGCAGAGTATGTGGAGGCAAAGACCTGCCCCCTCCATGTTGTTTGCATGCTTGGCGACTTCAGTGTTGATGAAGTGAGTCTCTTGGAGGCAGGCTATATCTATCCTGTATCTTTCCAGAAATGGGAGCATCCTAGACCTTTTTTGAAAGTTGCCCAGGCCTCTAACACTCCATGTTAGTATTTTGTGGTTTGTCATGCGACCTGTGTTATGCTACAAGTGTAAATTGTATGTCCTTACCTCTTGATTCCAGAGACGGTTCCAGGCCAGGCCATGCCACCCACTCCCTGGAGAACATGCATTATGGACCGTGCTGTGTCAAGTGATTGCATGGAGGTCGGAACTGCAAAGAACTCCCAACTGAGACTCCTTTCTACCCCTCCTGGGTTGACACTATTGGACAATAACAATACAACTGCATAGTGTGTGCTGAACTGCATAGTGTGTGCTGATTGTGTGTGACCTTGTGCTCATCAGCCTCGTATGCCAATGGTGGCTAGGGTAATTTCGTCAACTGTTCGTTGTTTGATAGTCACAATTTCCAACTACATTAAATGACAAAAATATGTGGGAGCATTAATATTCCTTCCTTCAAACATCCAGCCATAAAACTGAGGAAGGAAGAGAAGAATACTTCCTGCAGCTGCCCTATCTAGTCCTTGAAAAGCATTCCTTCTCGTCCAGGGAGGTTCCCTCTTATGTACCAGCAAACAGAGGACGCAAGAATTAGTATACTTTCCATGCCATCTGCATTGATCCCAGGATGATCCCCATTTGTTCTACCTTTCAGCAGTTGGCGGTGGTGATAGCCAGAGTGCGCAGACTGTGGTACTGGGTGGCCCAGGGCCTCCTCTCTAGAGGGCCCATCGCGCACCTCTAGCCTGCTCCTGAGCTCCAGACAGTCCCAGATCTGCTCCGGAGCTGTGAAAAAATTTGATTTTCGGTCATGCAAGACCCACAGTTTTGCTGGGTAGAGGAGCATATATTGGAGCCTCATGGCCCTCAATTTTTGTTTTGCTGGTTCAAATATTCATTAGAGCTGTTGCACCCTCTGTGTGTAGTCCAGGGAGGTCCTCACTGTTGTTCCCTTACAGCGGAGCTCTGAAAGTTCACTTGCTCTGTGCAGGATTAAATCCCTGTCTCAGTAGTTCAGAATTATGGCAAATGTTGCCTGGAGGGGGCGGTCCTCAGAGGTGGGTGAGGGGGGAGCCAGTACTCTGTGTACTCTTTTCACAATAAAACATGAGGACATCTGAGTCGGTGCAAGTATGTATTTTATCCAGGTTTTGAAGCATTGTTCAGGGAGCCTACCATCCACTCTTTCTGGAAAGGCCACAAACCGTAGGTTACAGTGCCGTGCTCGGCCCTCCACATCCGCCACACGATTGTCCAGCTGATGTGCTATGACAAAATCTGAACCTCCAGATGTTCCTCTATGGCCTCCTGATTGAAGGCTTCCACAGGACTGTAAGCGTATAGCCTATGCTAGCTTCTTGCATCTGCTGTTTTGCCTTATCTTTCACCATAATGATAAACATCTCCCTGGGGCTCAGTTAATTGAAATGCAAATTGACTTTGGTAGGGGGTAAGTTAGGTCAGACACCTGCTGAGCTTTGACAGAGTGTTGACCTCCCAGGTTGGCTCCCCAGATAGCCCAGTTGCTCCCCAGACGACTTAACAACAAATTTCGCAGCCTCTCCAGTTCTCTAGAGGCCCAGTAGTCGGCTACTCCTAAGCTTGTCGATGCCACCATAGAGCTCATTACATCTCAATACTGGCTCCTCTCATTGCCCCACCATTCACTGCCGGATAATGTTCTTGCCTTGGGGTCACTCACCCAGTGTTCTGTGGCCCCAGGCTCCTCTGTTGTGTGCCCTGCTTAGTTCGGAGGCCCTAGGGCATGCTGCTGCCCTCAATCCGCCTTTTCTGGCTGTGGCTGCAGAATTTATAGTAGGACTAAAGCATTCCAACTTAAGCGCAGATCTCCTCGAGGAACAATGAGTGGCAAATCTGGCCCCCGCCAGCACACCTGGCCAAAACTCCTTCCAGTTTTTCGGGGGCTGCATCAGGGCTGCACCAGAACCACCTCAGATTTCAGGGCCTGTGGCCCCACCACCGCATGTACCATACCTCCTACGCAGCATGTAGGCCTACTGCCTGTCTACGTCAGATTTCCTCATAGCCGGGCAGAAAGGCAGAGGACAGTTAAGAGTTGGGGTGCCGACCAAGTCCCAGACCACACCGAACACTCTTTGGGCCCCCCACAGCCACAGCCAGCCTCTCACCCATTGTCCTGTGGGTCCCAGGCGCTAGGTTTTGTGTGGCGTGGCAGCGCAAAGCGCTGCTCGCCTCACCGAGATTTATTGTGAAGAGGAGTTTGAGAAGAGGGTTTAAAGACCCGCCCCCATTTTCATTGGCTGGTGTCACCGTTTATGCTAAACGGTGGCCTGCCATTGGAAAGTAGGGTTATTGGGTGATGCCCTTTCGCCTCGGAGCTGGACTGGGTTGCCTGCTTTGCTGCTGTCGCAATGGGGCCATGTGTTTCTAATTAGAAACACATGGCCCCATAAAGACAAGAGATCCCCATGCTCCGGCTGCAGCGCGGTCCTCTTTCATTTTGGGCACCACACTTATTCTAAAGATGGTTCTCAGTATTTTAACTATCCAACACTAAAGACTTCCTTCAGGGGGGGGGGAGGTGTTGTGGGGCACCTTCTGTGCTCGCAATCCAAGTGGTGATTTTTTACAACAGTGCTATTTTAATGTTTTTGCATTTATTTAAATCTACTTCAGGGCGATTTGTGACCAAAATCAGCATCGGGGTTAGTGGTTCTTAAACTGGTATTCTCTGTGTGTACTTGGCAGCCAAGGAAGGGTTGGTAGGGGTATGCGGCTCGGTAGAAGGCAGGATTTTATCCTCTCTGAGGGGGTGGGAGGGGTCCCGCTAACCCCCCTCCAAGTTGCTTTGATTGGTGAGTTGGTATGTTGGCTTTAGATGTGGGGGAGGGGGAAGGCTGGGGGAGTTCAAGTGTGGGGGTTGTATATATGCAAGGTGGTGACTGCTCACACATGCTCTAACTATTGCATGTGGGGGTCAAACAAATACTCCTTTTGTTCCTCTTTGATGCCAGAGAGGTGTGCTACCCCATGTCCTGTGTGTGTGTGTTCATCAGCACTGCCCCGTGTGTGTTCAAATACTGCTCCTTGCCTTCTGTGTGCTGAGCAGCTCTGCTCCGTGCCCTGTGTGTTTTGAACACCACTGCCCTCTGTGTGCTAAGAAGCACTGTTCGTTGTCTATAAGTGCTGGAACTGCGATATGCCAGGGGTGATGAACATCAAGGCTGCGGTTTTATGATTACTCATGGCACATCCTTCTTTTACAGCTCTACACTTTCGGTCACCTTGTTCTAGTTTTTCTTCCCTGCTGTCTCCATTTGTCATTGCTTTCTTTCTCCTTCTGTGTCCCATTTGTGCCTTGCCCTCTATATTGCTGTGGCTTTTTGTGCTCAGCCCGGCTGCCCCGCTCCTGTATATCCTCAGTAGCACCGCCCGTGTGTATTCCGCTGAACCGCTCAGCGTCCCTTGTGTGCTTGGCAGCCCTTTCCCGTGTGCCGTGTGTGCTCAGCCAGTGGCATAACGACAGGCCCGCAGCTCTTGGGGTGGTGGTGGTGGGGGCAGGGGCGAGATCCAGGCCACCCACAAGGCCCCCATCGAGGCACTGTGAACTGTTGCACAGGCGGCTGGTGTAAACGGTTCTGGAGGGGAGGGGTGGGCAACACGTAATGGGGCCCCCTCAAGTTTCGTTGCGTAACAGTGCTACGCAGCACTGCTTGTTTATGTGCATACTCAGCGGGACAGTTGGGCTATGCGTTCTCAACAGCACTGCTCCCTACCTAGGTATTTGTTCTCAGCAACATTGCCCCATACCCTGTGTGTTCCCAGCAGAGCTTCTCCCTGCCCTGGGCGTTCTCAGCAAGACTGCTCCATATCTTAAGGGATCTCAGCAACACTGCCCCTGTGTGTGCCCAGCAGCACTATCCTGTACCTTGCGTGTGCTCAGAGGCATCGCCTCGCCGACAGTGTGCATTCTCAAGTATTACTTTACATGTTGTACATGCATCTTTCATGCTTACCACACGGGGCGTGGTTAAACCAGCAGTGGCCTCTTACGTGTGCATCTGTCTTTGGGGATTAACCAGTTCTCCGTCACATGGTGCTGGGCTAACCTTCCGCCGGCACCGGGGATCGAACCGTGATTTTATTGTTTAGAGTGTCTTTGTTAGTGGTTTTTTTTGGGGGGGAGAGAGGGTTTTCCCTTAAGATCTCAACTGAAACCTTTATCATTTTTCTATTTTTGACTTCTTGATTTCTCTCCTACATTGTGTTTTCATTTCTTCTGCTCATTATTCTTACTTTATTTTCTTTCGAACGTACATATTTTGTTTTTTTTACTTTGTGTTTTTCACTCAACGTGTGTTTAGTCTGCAGTTATATATACTGAGTCTCTCCAAGTAGCGGTACGTGTTAGTCTAGATTTGCCTGGGACGAGGGTATCTGCTTTTAGTGTTTTTTATCTCACATTTCTTGTCAGTTTGTTTGTTCGCTGTTTTTTTCATATTTTCCTACATCAGTATATCTGGTTTGTGATTTCCCATTTTTCACATTGAAATTGACTTTTTTTGCATTCCTGATATACTCCTAAGGGATTTCACTGTTCAGAAATACTCACCATTTTTGCTTTAAGTGTGTGATATTTTTTTATTCCTTTGTCCTAAACATTTCCCTGATGTAATCTTATGATGACCTACTGAGTGAAAAAAGAAAAAAACATCTTTTTGGGCAACAACATTTGCCTGAAGTCAAACAATACATCATTATGAGCCATATATGATCCCCTGAATTTCTGTTCAGGAACAGGTTGGGTTATTTTGCCCGAGGTTAGACCATTAAAGTCTTTTTCTTTTGGTTTAAAAATGCAAGCGGTTTTGCTTAAGTCATGTCAGTTCCCCCCTGCATTTGACCCAAACAACCCCATGTCAGAGGGTGACTTTCATCCAGTCTTGTTTTTCGCTGGGACATGGCGCTTCACCAGTCCTATTCTAAGTAGATCCTACCAATGCCATCAATTGGCCTTTAAGTGGGATGAAGAAAGTGTGTGTGGTGGGTGTGGGTCTCTATAGTGGGTGTGGCTTACAACTGAGAGTCCTTTATAAAAGGTGTGGCCTATTTAATTAATGGCATGGCTTACAATATATACACTAAAACCCTATGCTTCCCATAGCGTATTACTCACTCAGTATTTTGGTGCCTCTCCAAGAGATTTTTAGGTCAAGCCTGGGCAGCGTATGCACTGCTCTGCGAGGCATGCTGTATTCAGGTATGGACTTGTAGCTCTGCCCACATTTTTCATTGGCTTGTGTCATTGTCCACTGTTAGCTATGGCGTTTCAATTGTCAATAGGCTTAGTAGTCCCTCCTTATTACCGCCTTGACTGCTTTTGAAACCTCCCTTGAGGACACCCCCTGTTGCATGTGTTGTTAATTAGTAGGCTTTAAATACAGGCTTCAAGCACTATTTTTCTCAATTAGCTTTGTCTTGCCTGCTGTTGCCCTCTCCTAACACTGTTTTTGAAACCCTAATAGCACAGGCACCAAACGCATTTGCAATGCAATAGCTCTCGCATTTGCAAGAGTTTAAGCTATTGTTATTGTAAATGACAATGCCTTTTATTTATCTGTTTTAAAAACAACACATAAATAAAAGACATTGTCATTTACAATGCCAATAGCTCTAACTTTCATAAATACGAGACCTATTGCATTGCAAATGCTTGTTTGTTTGTCCTGCTGAGTCCGGACCGGCAGTAGCCGACAAAAAAACATCAACCTCCTGTAGGTCCTCATTAAGCAAGAACATACAATGCTATCTTCAGCACAAAACAATCACTAAGCATGACTCAATTTGTCATATCACACACACCTTTACTGTGTGGCTATGCTCATGATTAAAAACAAAGTCACATGTTCAGACCATTTTATTGAGACCGGGCGACATGTTTCACTGCCACACAAAAATGTACTCGCAAATTTATCAGGGCATGAGGAAGAAGTAGATAAACAACACATATATAAAACACATAAAGATAGGTCTAAAACATCTCGCTTCTCACTATTTTTTTTTATAATATCGAAAAATATATTTACCATATGACTCCCAGGTGAACGCTTTCCTGTAGGCCGTAGGAAACAGATTTTGAGCATGAGTTGTGGTTTCCTAAACTAATCGGACACAATCAATATGATTTTGGAATTGTAATGGGAATTCGTAGGCTCACTGTAAGTGGATGGGGAGGAAGAAAAACAATAGAAAAATGTGTTGAAAATGCATTTTATTTTGTTTAAATCTGTTTAATGAGCATTTTGTTTTTGTTTTCTGGTTTCATGTAAACATCGCACATGAGTTTGTCAGCTTCTGCAGACTACTGCCTCTCTCAGCAAAGGCTGCTTAGGCCACATTCAAGCCATGTCTGAAGCTCACTCCATATCAATGCGATGTTTCTCCAATGGTGTGGACCGCGTGTGGACAAGGAGCAGTCCGGAACGTCTTCATGGGCTGGATTTTTCAGGATGTTAGGGCTTATAGATGGATCTGGCAGTAGCTACGTCTTGTTGGCCATGTTGCTGTACCAAGTCCCCTACATTTGAAAAATACTTCACTTTGCAGATGGAATATGAGTCTCTTGAAAAAGAATCACTGAGGGATTATGAACAAGATCCTAACTTCAGTTGCCCTATGCTTGTTTAAATTATTTAATCTGTTAACATTAAAAGAAACGATCTTAGGTTTATCCATCATCTGCACACAGTACATTCCTTAAAATCAGGGAAGCCTTGGATTAGCACAAGAGCAATATATATATATATATATATATATATATATACATATATATATATATATATATATATTCACAGAAAAAACCATAGGTTATAGACCATATATAGTTAGGAATTAGCATTTACAAAACCTTGAAAATTCACTGAAAAAACCATAGGTTATAGACCATATATAGTTAGGAAATAGCATTTAGAAAACCTTATTTTACTCACACAAAACCATTGAAATTCCATATATAGTTAGTTGCACTAACTATATATCGCGCACCTGCAATCCACTGCTGATGATGTCACATATTACATCATTCATGACATGGTCAGTGACATCACTGATGACATCACTGATGACATCTCAAATGACATCACTGATGACATCACTGATGACATCTCATTTGACATTACTGATCACATCACTGATGACATCATTCATGTGATGATACAATGAACCTCTTCAGACTCTAATATAACCTTAGATACACTCAGTGTAAACAGACACTCACAGACTGTCACTCATCCATGGAGACACTCACACACCTAGTCAGTCTTGCAAAGAATCAATCACACCTCGATTTCCTCAACTATATAGTTATACACACCTTACTTATTGGAACATATAATAACACATATTTACTCTGTTATACAATCCCTGATACAAGTTCACAATAATCCATACAGCCACTCACACATTCACTGGCTCTTATGCACAGTTATTTATATATGTCAACTATCACATGTACTGTGTTTTACATATGTACTTACTTTGACATGTAGCACTGAGATATCCATTCACTCACCAATACACTCATGCACACAGTCAACCGCCCATACAGATGTTTCCACATGCACTTTTGAACCCATACATCTAGTGAATCAACTGCTCACACATCTATGCACAGAGTCATACACCTCCCAGACACCCACACACACACTCAGTCTCCCATACAAATACTTGGGCAACTAATCAATAACCCATATAGTTAGTCATATAGCTAATGATCAACACATGCATCAGATTACAAAACAACAGACACAATGATGCACAATTTAAAACAGTTTAGTCACTAACCCATGCACTCAGTGAGACACATTTAATCACTCACTTATACAGTCAGTCATGCACCTACTAAATCCTTCATCCAGACACTTATACATCCACTCATTCTTCAATATGTAAGACATATTTTAACTTTACAGAAGCATACAGTCACTGGATGTTGTCATCAGTGATGTCATCAGTGATGTCATTTGAGATGTCATCAGTGATGTCATCAGTGATGTCACTGACCATGTCATGAATGATGTAATATGTGACATCATCAGCAGTGGATTGCAGGTGCGCGATATATAGTTAGTGCAACTAACTATATATGGAATTTCAATGGTTTTGTGTGAGTAAAATAAGGTTTTCTAAATGCTATTTCCTAACTATATATGGTCTATAACCTATGGTTTTTTCAGTGAATTTTCAAGGTTTTGTAAATGCTAATTCCTAACTATATATGGTCTATAACCTATGGTTTTTTCTGTGAATTTCATTGGTTTTTTAACAGCTAATATCTGTAGCTGTAAAATGTATTCTTCTTTAAATCCCAAAATATATTTTATATGTTTATGAATAATTTTTTTTTAAAATATTTTTTTTTCTTCGTTCCCGCTTCGCGAATCGGGAAGCTTCCCGTTAGCTGACCTTGATGCCGCGAAATAGACCGCGAGCCGGTAAACGTTTCTTTACCGCAAGTGCCGCGTTAGAAAACAAAATCGTGACGCCTCCCGTCCGCATGACGTTCCACGTTGTCGCTTGATACGTCATATGACGTGCTACGTTAGCGAACTGGTACGCGAAGCGAGTGCCAAAGCGCAGGTTTCTGGAAGCAAACAGGGAGGCCCTGCAAAGCGCTTAACGTAAACACAGCAAGTCATGTGACTTGGTAATAACACTTTTCATTGGTTCATTTCACTTTTGGTTTCCTAATGATGTAAGACTAGGTCATATAATCTAAAATGAACACTTTTGATTGGTTGAGAACTCTTGTTTTTCCCAAATGATGAAAATCCCTCCTTCTTTCCTCACTCTGACTTTCATCATTGTGAGAGAAAGACCCTTTGTGATCACTGAGCAATGGCTTCTTTAGTAGCTTCAGCTGGTGCTTCCCCACCACCTCCACCACATCCAAGGAAGAGTGGACCACCTGCTCAAGTTGTAATTCAACAAGAAGAAGAAGAAGAGGAACAGGAGGACGAGCACGAAGAGAGGCAGTTTTTGCCTGAGCAGCCCAAGACGTCTCACCGGAAAGAAAACTTCATTTGGCAATTTTTTAAAATTCCCAAAGGTCAGAAAAAAGTAAATGCAAGATACGTAACTTGCCTTATATGTCAAGATAGAATGTCCAGAGGGACCGACAAAAAATACAGTTTCGGAAACTACACAATGCATCGCCATATGACTAGGTGGCATCCTAACAACTACAGTGCTGCACAGTTTCGGAACGACCTAGATAATCTCCCTATTATGGCCAGAAGATCTGTTGTACCGGAAGTAACGGGACCAGAGGGCAGGGAGATGGTGCCAAATATACAAATGAGATTTGGTGAAGTAAAACACACCTGCGTATTTTGCGATGGATTCATTTCCTACGGAGAAAGAAGCATCACTCTGATCAACAGAGCTATTGACTATCATATGCAAGTTTGTCCGAAACGCCCAAAATAATAAATACTTCTTTTTTTTGTTTTGTTGCTCCTGTTGAGCCCTTTACAATGAATCGTTTTCATTGCCCCCTCCAAGAAAAACCCCAAAAAATATAAAACTGTTCCGAAAAATTCAAAAACAGTAAAAAAATGTTCAGAAAAATAAAAAAAAAAGTTCTTTTCAGAACTACCTCCCCGTTATTAAAAAATTGGTACAATATTTGGAACTGTGCCAACCTCTATTTCTCTTAGTTCGCTTCCTAGTTCGCTCGCTGGTACGCGAACTGGAAGCGAACCAAAAACAGTAAGTATAAGGGAAGGAAACACACACTTATGTTAAAAGAAAGACAGCTATAGGGGAGTAAACTAGAGATACTATTACCCATAATCCACTACTGATGATGTCACATATTACATCATTCATGACATGCTCAGTGACATCATCAGCAGAGGATTGCGGGTTTTTTGGCAACATGCCTTATCCACGGTTTAATAACGCTGCCTTTTGCTTTATATAAGTTTCCAAATTGTATGAAATATATACCAATAGGTCTTTATGAACCTTTAGGTAGTGCTTTTGTTCATGAGGTCTGGTCGCTTCCATACACATACAGATGTTTCAAAGATGATCAAGAAGTTTATCTGAATGGAGAGGAATGCACTGAGACGCCAGATCATTCACTAATGTGTAGGCACATACAGTTACACGATTCATGCAACAAACACCGACCAAATATGGCTTGCGTGTTGCAAGGCACGCCAGTTCCTGCTATCATCCCCACGTTCAAGTTGTTGGAAAATGGTAGTTATTTGATGCTCAATAATGAAGATTGTTCTGAGTTAATTAAAAGTATTCCTTTTATCGTAACAGTAAGTGAACGGGTTATTTGCTGCAGAAATGTTCTATTTCCTCCCACACATGAACATAGGGAGTTTTCAATCTGGCCACAAATACCAACCTTGGGACACGTTTCAACGGCATGACAAGAATAAGAGCTCTTTTGTCTCAGAGAGAGGTGGCCTTGAGTTCGGCCCGTGAAACTTTCGTACTTCACATAGCGAACACCCGTACACAGGTTTGCCTTTCAATTTCAGCAACATGTTTCCGACTATCTTTAACGCATCCTCCACAAAATCCCTGGCACACTTTTTTAAAGTTGTTACCAGTGGTCTCGTGACTTCATTTGAGAAAATCTTTGGAGTCATCCCTGCTCCCTTTCATTCCATTTTCTCCACTCTGGTTCGTGGATTGCATTTTTACTTGCATTACCAGCGGACGCTCTTGTGCTTTTTTACATTTTTAAATATGGATGTCCCTCCTATGCAACCTCCGACCCTGCAGCTGCTGACACTGTTCCGCAATCGCATGCTAGAATATTATGGCACAATGCCGTTGGCGATATTAAGCACGGCATATGGATTATCTTTTCGGTTCTCCTACTTCACCTGTGTCCAGCCTGTATTTCACTGCCTGACCTGTGATTTCGATTGGGCCATTGATTTGTGTCTCTGCGGACCGGTTTCTCCTGACGTCGACTTTAATCAGCTGATGACTCCTATCATTACTCACGAGTTGATTTGTCCTGGCGAAAGGATTATGGCTGTGGCATTGATGCATGGACTACTTGGTCCCTGGAATTTACTGGCGGCAGCACAGTCTTTCTTGGAACACAGCTTTCTTGAAAACCCACCGAGCTGTCCTCTGATGGTGATAGAGGATCCGGTGCTGGGAGAGCACGTATGTTCTTTTCCGCTTTTAAATTGGATGGCTGAACTGTTTTCGGATGAAGACGGTGACTTCCTATTGGAGGCTGTTGCAGCTTATTTTGCATACACAGTTATGTCATAGACCTTTTTCATGTTTGATATGCTGAGTACTAGCATTTCATTGACAATTCATTGACTTATTTGTCAAGTTTTTATTATTTACCTTGCCTATTGGCTTAAGACTCGATAAAGTACTTGGCTGTTTTATTTTTCTTTAGCATTGAATTTTCCTAGTTTTTAATGCTTTACCTTGCGGACCGTCCACATATAAACTTGCAATCTGCTCTCATGAGATGGCACTTCTATTATCTTATTCAGTTCGTTTCCGGATCATGAGGAGGTGTCATCTAGGTCCTGGATATCTTTACACCGTGTTAAGTTTGCATGGGCTCATTACCGGTTTAAACGCCATTTTTCCTTTTTTGCAACTTCTGCACACGACACTTAGTTGTTGCTTTAGCTTTCCACCTAGTAGTTCATCGTGGTTTACATGAGAATAATATGTTATTGGTCTACTATCTGCTTTACTTGTTAAACTATATCTGTACAGCGAGTGCTAAAGTTTCAAGAACAACACGATACAGAATTGTTATGAGGTCTGATCTCCACGACTTCATACTCATAACATAAGTGCAACTTCTGCCAATTCTGGGCATGAGGCGGGTTTTATATTGCTTTGCCGAACACACATACACAACAGTTGATGCGGTTCACATGAAGAGAGAGCTGGTGTATGCTGATGTGATTCCTTCAAATCTAAGACACTAAAGTATGGACACGCCCTAAACCAACACAAAGAGACCTTCTTAGCAAATAATATAATATGTGTATTAGGGAGGGTGAGATATAAGCAGCCGCGGGCCGTGGAGGGAGTTACGATGGGGCAGGAAGGCGGGGAGGGGGAGAAGCAGGGTGGAGCCCTCTCTACCTTGCCCCTCCCCCTCCCCGCCTCCCTGCCCCACCGTAACTCCCTCCACGGCCCGCGGCTGCTTATAAGTGTTGCTAACTCTTATTCATTTACAGCATGTTAACATACTGTCACCATTCGCTTTTTATGTACTAGTAACTATGCTGGTAATTTTGCTACTGATAATATGTGTACTTGTATTCTCCACCCTGCTTCTCCCCCTCCCCGCCTCCCTGCCTCACCGTAACTCCCTCCACGGCCCGCGGCTGCTTATAAGTGTTGCTAACTCTTATTCATTTACAGCATGTTAACATACTATCACCATTCACTTTTTATGTACTAGTAACTATGCTGGTAATTTTGCTACTGATAATATGTGTACTTTTATTATCTAAGGTACTACGCCTGAGAAGACGGCATTAGTAAATAAACATTTCAAATACACATGTGTTCTTCTTAACTCCATGTTCTGGTTTCTAAGAAATATATAACGACCGACTGTTCATGAGTTCCACGTATCCTGAGGTACTATAAGTTCATATTCTGGATTGTCTAAACATTGAGAGTTTGTTATATCCAATGTGACACTGTACCTAGCTTGCTAAATAGTTTTTGATTACTAACGTGAGTTTTGGGACACCCTAATTCGCCGAGGTTCCAATCCTCTGTCCACAGTTCTGTGTGAGAACAGAAACCCTGCGACAGGGGCACCCCCGACCCTTGCTGGAGCTTCATCACACTTGCGATACAACTCCAGCAATGCGCCACCTTTACGGCACAGATACATCACGCATCTGTGCTGTTTTTGCCCCATGATGCGCCGCATTGTAAATGCAGCACACCATAGGTGACGGAACAGCGGCACAGAATGACTAACACATCCCTGGTGATGCGCCAGTCATCATAAATCTATCCCTATGCTTCTTATCTTGTTAGAGATGAACCGCCATATGTATCATCAAAGTTATTTGCATTTCCTAAATAGCGAACTTTAAGGAATAAATAGCGATTCTTTACCATTCCTAGTTTGCGATGAGCTATTTGCTAATTAGCCGAATGTAGCCCAATGAAGCCCAATGTAGCCCAATGTAGCCCAAAGATGGCCGCCAGACACACAAAAAAACAAATGTAGCCCAAATATCAGCCAGATGTAGCCCAACTATAGCCCAGTGACAGAATGACCAATCAGCTTCGCAAACCTCCGTTACGCGAAGCGGAGCGCTGTTACAGATATATATCTTTTTTTGAACGTTAATTTCTCAAAATCCACTGGAGCACATATATTGAGACCTAGCAAAGGCACATCGGGCTACCAGTCCCTAATATTTTGCCAAGTTTCGTGCAAATCCATTCAGCCGTTCAATTATTATTTTTATTATTTTTTTTTGCCCCGCGGGGCCCTTTTAAAACCTCCACATCAAACCTAGGGGGTCAGCGAGGATCTACTATGCCCCCTTATAGTTATTTCCCCCTTTGTTTTGACCTCCTCTTGTCTCTCGATCCTACCGAGAGACAAGATGGCGGCCGCTACGGACTGTTTGGAATGTTGACAGACGCCGGAGAACCAATCAGCTTCGCTTCACAAAGCTCCGTTGCGCGAAAAGTCCGCGAACCAGAGCGCTAACCGGTCCGCTGTTACAGATATATATCTTTTTTTAAACGTTAATTTCTCAAAATCCACTGGAGCACATATATTGAGACCTACAAAAGGCACATCGGGCTACCAGTCCCTACAATTTTGCCAAGTTTCGTGCAAATCCATTCAGCCGTTCGGGCTAAAAGTGAGGCCAACCGCCCTATGGAAAACTCAATGTTAAAAACACGTTTTGGGACCCCCCTTTTTTCTCGGCCCCCACTGGACGAACCCCCCCCAAATTTTCAAGGGCTGCTCAGAAACAAAATGTGCCATTTTCCTGAAAATTTCAGCCAATTCCGTCCACAAACGCCAAAGTTATTAGACATAGAATTTTCAAAAAACCCATAGAGAAAAAATCCTAACTATATATACCTACTGGCGACCGCCAGTAGGTAATATATATATATATATATATATATATATATTCACTGAAAAAAACATAGGTTTTAGGCCTTATATAGTTAGGAATTAGCATTTAAAAAACCTTTAAAATTCACTCAAAAAACTATAAGTTTTAGGGGTGTTATAGTTAGCTGGACATTTCACTCATACAAAACCATTGAAATTGCTCCTATATAGTTAGTTGTACTAACTATATTTCGCGCACCCGCAATCCACTGCTGATGATGTCACATATCACATCATTCATGACATGGTCAGTGACATCACTGATGACATCTCAAATTACATCATTATAGTTAGCTGGACATTTTACTCATACAAAACCATTTAACTTCCCCCGTTATAGTTAGTTGTAATCACTATAACTCATGCGCCCGCATTCCACTGCTGATGATGTCACATATTACATCATTCATGACATGGTCAGTGACATCACTGATTACATCACTGATGACATCTCAAATGACATCACTGATGACATCATCCAGTGAATGTGGTTTGCTTTGATATTTAAATATGTATTATAAATACACTACTTTGCATTGCAGAATGAGTGGATATATAAATATAAATGTGTGGATGGTGGATTTAGTAACAGTGTCATTGATTGTTTCCTTGACTAATTTGTAGAGTCTCACTATATATAATGTGTAGTTACTAAACTGTGTGAAAGTCGTTATTGCTTTGTCTTATTTGCTATGTTAAAGACTATGGCCCACATGCATCATTGTGTCTTTTTGCATTTCTTAATTTGCGAAAAATAAGGAATCGCAAATTAAGAAATGCAAAATGATATGCATCAATATTTTCGGTATTCTTGTGGGATTCGGTAAAAATCGCAATTTTTACCGAATCCCAAAGAAATACCGATTTCTTAACTTAATTTTCGCAATTCCCATTGATTCCTATGGGCCAAAAGGCCCATAGGAGTCAATGGAAATTGCGAGTGGCACTTAGAAAATTTCATGGGTGCAGGGGGGGTCCAAAGGACCCCCCATGCACCCCTGAAATGTACTTTTCAGCATAAGTTACACACACACATGTCCTAAGGACATGTGTGTGTGTAACTTTACAGTTTAAAAAATGCATTTTTGTGCATTTTTAATCAATTTCGCAATTTACCACGAAGTTGAACTTCGTGGTAATTTGCACTTCCAATTTTAAAAAACGCATATTTTTCTATAATGATGCATAGCATTTAAGAAATCGCACAATTGCGATTTCTTAAATGCTAACGCAATTTTAGAAATCGTAAAAAAGATGCGACTTCTAAAATGGCATGATGCATCCCAACAAGCACTTTTGCATTCGCAAACGGCCGATTTTAAGGAATCGCACCGTTTGCGACTGCAAAAATGCTTGATGCATGTGGGCCTATATTTGTTATTGCTTTCTTAACTGAGTATTTGTATGGGTAAATGAATGTCTATGTGGTTTGGTGGGGGGTGTGTGATTGCCAAAAAATGTGTGAATAGTTCATTCAGTAGGTATATGAGGTTAAGACTACATGTTATCACAGTTGTTTCAGTAAGTGTATATGTTTATGGGTGTGGTGGTGATGAAATAATTCTCTCAATGGTACATCTCCATTAAACTTGAAAAAAAGGCAGTGTATGTGACAGTTATATCTAATTAAGTGTGTCTAAGACTTAGTGATTGTATGAGTCACTGTATGGATAACTGTATACTTGTAATAGTGATTTTATAACACACTAAGTGTGAGTTACTATCTATATAAATTGATGAAGTGGTGTTTGTATAAGTGTGTAGGTGAGTAAATGTAAGTATAATCAATTGTTTGCATAAGTCAGAAGGATGTTTTTATAAGTGAATACAATGTGTGCTGGTGTGTAATGTTGAAATAGGCGTATAAGTATATTTGATTGTGTTCTGTTGATTATTCGCTGCATATAACACTGAATCTATAGGTAAGTGATTAGATGTGTGTATAGTTCTATGAATAACTGAGTGGGTGTTTAGAAATTTCTATTGGTGTGTCAATGGTTTCAAATATGGCACTTTCTATTTTACAGTGAGTGATGAAAGATTATACTAGTGTGTGATGTCATCAGTGATGTCACTGACCATGTCATGAATGATGCACTTTTTGTGACGTTCCGGTGGCGCAGAAGACTGAGTGATATTTATCAGGCAGGAATAAGCCACTTTTTGTGGCATAATCCTGCCTGATAAATATCAGTCCCTTTAACGCAGTGTCCTGCGTTAAAGGGGTGTGCAATGGGTGTTGCTGGGGGCGTTCCCAGCAGCATCCATGGACTTGAGTAATTTATAGCACCCTCAAAGTCAGTCTTTCAAAAATTCCAAAGTATAGGACATGATAATCCAAATCCAAATGTTTTTCAAGAAAAGTCATAAACCGTGTCCGTGGGTCATATCTGCCCAAACGCCGATATTCCGAACGATTGAAAATGACTTTTCTTGAGAAACATTTGGATTTGGATTATCATGTCCTATACTTTGGAATTTTTGAAAGACTGACTTTGAGAATGCTATAAATTACTCAAGTCTTCCCGAATTGTGTGGGTAAAATTGATACCTAGTCACTTTGAATAAGAATGTACTTACGTCTCATCTAACATTTGGAAGAAATATCTAGTTATATGACAACAGGATACCGACATAACTTGAAGAAAACAAGAACGCCCTGAAGAAGTTCTGTTGTACAGAACGAAACGCATCGGCTGGCTGTGGTATATAAACTTAAGGAAAATAAAAGCATTTGAATATACACCAAGATTCAGTGCTTCAATAAGGACTCTAAGTGATATGATTTGGTTGGACTTGTTGTGCAAGTGGTGCTGTGCCAAACTTTGGAATATTCTCCACTACTCTCTACTACTCACTCTCTACTACTCCACTATTCTCTAATACTCACTCTCTACTACTCATTCTCTACTACTCTACTACTCTCTCTCTACTACTCACTCCCTACTACTCACTATCTACTACTCTCTACTACTCACTCTCTACTACTCTCTCTACTACTCACTCTTTACTACTCACTCTCTACTACTCTCTACTACTCACTCTCTACTTCTCACTCTCTATTACTCTCTACTACTCACTCTCTACTACTCTCTCCCTACTACTCTCTACCACTCACTCTCTACTACTCACTCTACTACTCACTCTCTACTACTCTCTACTACTCACTCTCTACTACTCTCTCTCTACTACTCTCTACTACTCACTCTACTGCTCACTCTCCACTACTCTCTACTATTCTCTCTGCTACTCACTCTCTGCTACTCACTCTCTACTACTCACTCTCTACTACTCTCCACTACTCATTCTCTACTACTCATTCTCTACTACTCACTCTCTACTACTCACTCTTTACTACTCTCTACTACTCACTCTCTACTGCTCTCTACTACTCACTCTACTACTTACTCTCTACTACTCTCTACTACTCACTCTCTACTACTCACTCTCTACTACTCTCTACTACTCACTCTACTATTCACTCTACTACTCTCTACTACTCACTCTCTACTCTCTATTACTCACTCTCTACTCTCTCTACTTCTCTCTCTACTAGTCTATACCTCTCTACCTCTACCTCTCTACCTCTACACCTCTACCTCTCTACCTCTCTCTACACGCACACATATACATATATATATATGAATATATATGCATATGCATTTATATATGTATGTATATATATATGTATATATATATATATATACATACATATATAAACAGATATAATCTGCATATCTATATGAATACAAATATAAATGCATGCATACATATACATTTATGCATACATATGCATGTTATTTACATGAAAGTTTGAAAAACACTAATAAAAGCAAAGCTAAAAAGCCACCTAATTACAAACAGAATGGCTTTAACTTAAACGAGGGCGAGATCTATTGCATTTTCAATGCTTGTTTACTTTGGTTCCATCAAGAAGGCATTCAGATGTGTCACACATTTGCCATAAATTCTGAATGTTAGCACTCTAGTTGCTCATTAGATCACTGTAGTAAAGCTACTGCTCACCAGGGAAGTCTGCTGCTGGTATTCAAAGTGCATGTTCCAGTCTGCATGTCAGAATTTTTTTAATGAAATAGAAGAGGATTTGAGAAGTCACTCAAAATGTGCCCTAATTTTTCTTTCTGAAGCACTAATCATACTTTCTATGGCAAAATGAACCCCCTCATTTTGTTCCTTTTTAAATTAAATGTTTTCAGACTTACCACTTCATTCCAATCAAGATGGCTTCTGGTGTGCCATACTTTTGTCATAAGTAAGACTGTTAGCGCTCTAGTTGTTCTTTAGAACACTCTGGGACATTCTGTCATTGGGCTATACTTGGGCTACATCTAGGTGATATTTGGGCTACATTTGGGCTCTTTTGTCTCTGGTGGCCATCTTGGGAGACTGCATGTCAGAATGTTTTTATGAAATAGAAGAGGATTTGAGAAGTCACTCAAAATGTGCCCTACTTTTTCTTTCTGCAGCACTAATCATACTTTCAAGGCAAAATATACCCCCTCATTTTGTTCCTTTTTAAATTAAATGTTTTAAGAGTTACCACTTTATTCCAATCAAGATGGCTTCAGGTGTGCCATACCTTTGTAATAAGTAGGACTGTTAGCGCTCTAGTTGTTCTTTAGAACACTCTAGGAGGCTGCAGTAGAACACAAAGGAATCAACTGACAGTCTCTGTCCTTGTTGGATGTACATGTTTTACTGAGAATGTCAGACTTCATTCTCACATGACTGAGAAAGATAATGTGAATTTACAGAAAATATACTTTCAGTTTAGCTTATCGATCCCCTTCCAAACCACTATGGGAAAAGCATGAGATAATAGTTTTCTTTCAAATATGATTCATGATATCCCAGCAGAAGGCTTTTTCACATGGTAAAATCACCTCAGAACACACCACAATTCCTAAAATGAGTATGGTACCATCAACAAATGATTTATAATGTAACTAAAGTCCTAAAACCTTCTATTAACTGCAATGCTTTTTAATGAGGTGCTATCATGTATATTGGTCCCAAGATGGCGTACCCCGCGATTTAAAAAAAAAAAAATGTTTTTGGGCCTGGGGGGTGCTTGTGGTTCCCCCTGAGCAGGCCTAGGGGGTCAGGGTGCTTCTACCCTGCCCCCTTTTTGAGTTCTACACGTTTGTTTTTCTGCTTTCCTGTGCCTCAGTCTACCAAGGTACAAGATGGCTTCCAACAATTTCTGTTTTGGAGTGTTGACAGACATTGGCAGCCAATCAGAATGCAGCTCATACTCGGGAAGGCACAGAGTACAGTAAACTTACAGTAAGCCGATATAGATATATATATTTTTTCAAATTCAATTTTCTCAACAACTACTGGAGGGATTTACACCATTTAAACAAAAGGCCCTACTGCGTACCAGTCCCTACCATTTTGCCAAGTTTGGTGTAATTCCGTTCAGCGGTTCGGGCTGTAGCCGTGTCTAATCGTCCTATGGAAAATAACATGGGGAAAACACGTTTTGGGACCCCCCTTTTTTCTCAGCCCCCACTTGTCGAATTCCCCCAAAACTTTCAGGGAAGGAGCGGAGTGGAGCGGCCATCTTCTTTGAGAAATTTGCGTAGATTCATCAACCGGCGCCAAAGTTATTCCCAATAGAATGTTGCGGATTTCCTATGGAAACTAGGTCCTAACTATATATACCTACTGGCGACCGCCAGTAGGTAATAAATATATATATGTATATATTTATGTATTTTACCTACTGGCGGTGGCCAGTGGGTAGTTATAGTTAGGACCTATTATGCATAGGAAATCCGCAACATTCTATTGCCAATAACTTTGGCACTGATTGATGAATCTTCTTTTCCAAACATTTGGCCAGCTCAGTTCCGCTGCTTCCCCGAAAGTTTGGGGGTGATTGGCCAAGCAGGGGCCGAGAAAAAAGGGGGTCCCAAAATGTTTTTTCCCCATGCAATTTCCCGTAGGACCTTTAGCCACGGCTACAGCCCAAATGGCTGAACGGAATTACACGAAATTTGGCAAAGAGGTAGTCCTCAGTTCAGACTTGTGTGTTTTGCTTAAATTGAGTTAATCTGTTCAGTAGTTCGTAAGAAAATTACGGTTAAAGTCATTTATATATCTATGGCCACGGTGGATCTGTGGATTGTGCAAAGGGTTGTCATCGTACCATAAGCGCACCGTCCCGATCATGCGCTCAATGCTAATTGGCTGTCAAGCGGTTGTAAACATTCGAAACCAGGTACTGTTGGCAGACATTTTGTGCCTTGGTAGAAGCGAGGCTGAGGAAGTCAGTGGAAACACAACTGCACTATTCTAAACCTTAAAACACTACCCCCAGCACGACCCCCTACACTACACAAACACCATTGCACTACCTTAAACCCTAAATCTACCACCAAAACGATCCTCTACTCTACACAAACACCAATGCACTACCTTAAACCCTAAATCTACCCCAGCACAACCCATTCACTACACAAACACCACTACAGTACCCTAAATCCTAAAACACTACCCCCAACACTTATACAAACAGCACTTAATGTATTCATACAGATAGTAACTCATAACTAGTGTTATAAAATCACTATTACAAGTATACAGTTATATATACAGTTACTCATGCAATCACTGAGTCATATGTATACTTCTTTATATACAACAAATGTCACATACACTGCCTTTTATTTTTGTACTTTGTTGGACATGTACCATTGAGAGATATATTTGCTCATCACCACACCCATAAAAATATTAACTCACCCAAACAATTATTATAACATGTAGTCTTAACGTCATATACCTACTGAATTAACTATTCACACATCTTTGGGCAGTCAGACACCCCCCACCGAACCACACACATATTCGCTCTCCCATACAAATACTCAGTTAACTAATCAATAAGTAATATAGACTTTCACGTAGCTCGTAACCAACTGGTGCAGCAGTTTACAGGACAACTGACAAAGTAATACAGATATTCACACAGTTTAGTCACTATCCAATATATTTAGTGAGACACTATAAATTACTCAAGTAAACAATCACACTGCTACTAAATCCTTTATCCAGATTGTTTTACATATCCACTCATTCTTCAATGCAGATTGCTATATATATATAATAATACATATTTAAATAACAAACCAAACCACATTCACTGGATGCTGTCATCAGTGATGTCATAAGTGATGTCATATGAGATGTCATCAGTGATGTGATCAGTGATGTCACTGACCATGTCATGCATGATCTAATATATATATATATACGTAAAGACCTGCGTATGAAGGGGCCGTATTTAGAAGGAAAGGAAAAGTCATGCAGGGTAACTTTTTCTCTACTTGTAAATATGGAGGAGCCACCTGTGCACTAGTACGTCACAAAAAGTGACGTACTGGTGGCGCAGAGAGCTTGTAAATGTGCCACAGAATTTAATTTCTCCTAATTTTTTTCTTACAATTTCTGCTACAATGCACAGCATACATTGTAGGTGAAAAATGCCTTCACAGATTGTTTTTGTGAAGGAAGGTGTATATTCCTGCACAAAAACAAACTCCACATGACACAGATATTCTGGTGCAAGGGTACCTGTATATCCATATGCCTGCAGTTTAAGCAGCAGTGCAGAGGGAAGGACAGACTTCCAGCATATTTATGTACATATGTTGCATCTCTGTGCTTCGGAAGTAGCTCAGCACGCTGTAGCTTAAGAGCTTACAGTGTCATGCTACAGCACTTCCTTATAGTTCTGCAGTTATACATTCACCATATACCACAAATGCATTCTTTAGTCAATTATGTAGTACGTATACATTTATGTAAACTTTCACACACTAGCATATAAATTTAGCTTTTTCTTTAACCAGAGTATTTAGTTCTGAAAATAACTTTTTTTCTGTTCTTTGTATTTTTATATATTTTTGAAAGTTTTTTTCTTTTTTTAAAAAGAAAAAAAAGTCAACAGGACGAACAAAACCATGAACTTTGACGGAATAAAAAAAAACTAGCATCAATGGTTATCAATTGCTCTGCAAACTAGGTCTACTGATTGCTCCCAGTAACAAATTAAACGATTGCACTTCACGCAGTGCATTCTAACTTTCACGAATTGGGGACGTATGTCTGGTGGTGATGTTGAAGGTGATGCCGCAGAGGTACTTGGTATTGCCGGTGGTGGAGGTGCATTTTGGCGCAGTCTTCTACATTCTTCGTGAGCATAGTTCACAGGATGCATGGATTTGAGGTGCTTGCGCATACTAACAGTGCCACAGGAGTATTTCTTGTTTGGATCTCCTCTGGACAGTACTGCCTGGCAAATCTTGCATGTTACTTTGGTGGCATTACATTTCTTTTGCCCATCTGGAAAAGTAAAAAATTTCCATCCGATGGATGTGTATCTTTTGGGAGTGTGAGGTTCTGGAAGAAATTGTTCAGTAACAAAACCATCAGAATCAGATGATTCTTGCAGTGGTGTAGCCATTTTTGACTCCAAAAAAGAAGTTCAGGTTTCCAATGAACAAAAAGTGACGTTCTTTTCAGGACAGGTCTTCTCCTAAGGAAGGTCTAAGAAGAGTAATTGACATGGGTGGGTACATATTTAAATAACAAACCAAACCACATTCACTGGATGATGTCATCAGTGATGTCATTTGAGAACTATAACGAAGTTTTTGTATGGTCTAAGAAGAGTAATTGACATGAGTGGGGTTCTTCAATAGTTAGAACAGTAGTGTGTTATAAACCAATGAAATCTCTTTTTTTTGGTCACATGGGATCCGCGTTGGGTGCGTACATGCAGCACTCATCTAGCGCGACTTCTCTAAATTGCATTTAAAAGTAATAAAAGTTTATTAAAACTAAAAGAATATTATTTTTTTCCTCTTAATATATATATTAAATACATATATATTTTTTTTATATCAAAAAATTTAGCGGAAGTCGTGCGCCCACCGCGTTGAACACGTAGATGACGTCATGCTGAAACGCGCGCGCGCAGTGTGGTGTGATACGATGTTCCGTATGTTCTTGAAGTCTCGTACGGGTCGCATAGCAATCACGCTTGAAAATACGCACCAATCGAACACCCTACGCGGATTCTACAGAGGAATTCTAAAATGACCGCTACATTCCGCGCAGTAGTTGAGAAAGGTGCGTTTTGGGTGCGCGACTCCTCAAAAAAATTGAAAACAAAGAAAACCAAAAATATTATAAAAATATTTTCAAAAATATTTACAAAAATATATATTACATTTAAAAAAATATATATTAAAAATGTGTAATGTCATCTAAAAAATAAGATATCTAAATATAAATATATTTAAAAACAAAAATTGTAAATCAGTATCAAACAAATAAATATAACAATTAATACATTTAAAAATTGTTATTGAAAAAATCTTTCGAAATCACTGAAAAAACCTTGGGTTTCAGGCAGGTTATACTATGGAATTATCTTTTAAAAAACCTTCAAAATTCACTGAAAAAAACCATAGGGTTCAGGCAGGTTATAATTAGGAATTATCATTTAAAAAAAACCTTAGAAATTCACTGAAAAAAGCCATACGTTTCAAGCAGGTTTTAGTTAGGAATTAACATTTAAAAAACCTTAGAAATTCACTGAAAAAACCATAGGTTTTCAGGGTTTTATAGTTAGCTGGACATTTCACTCATACAAAACCATTAAAATTCTTCAGTTATAGTTAGTTGTACCAACTGTAACTCTCGCGCCCTCAATACACTGGTGATGATGTCACATATAACATCATTCATGAAATGTCAGTGACATCACTGATGACATCACTGATGACATCTCAAATTTAGTGTGACACTATAAATTACTCAAGTGAACAATCAATCACTCTGCTACTAAATCCTGTAACCAGATATTTATATATCCACTGATTCTTCAATGCAGATTGGTGTATATATAATACATATTTAAATAACAAACAAAACCACATTCACTGGATGATGTCATCAGGTGATGTCATTTGAGAACTATAACGGAGGCATTTCAATGGTTTTGTATGAGTGAAATGTCCTGCTAACTATAACACCCCTAAAACCTATGGTTTTTTTAGTGAAAATATATATATATGCATGTGATCAAGTCCAGGGCGACGTGGTCGAAACGCGTCATCTAGGAGAAGAAAATAAATTTGCACTTTAATTAAGAACCTACCCGTGTTGTGGTCCGTTCCTGCTTGAAAAAACGCTAGGTCGATACTTGCCTCACTGGTGTTTTCTAAGGACTTGGATTTTCATATATTACCTACTGGCGGTCGCCAGTAGGTAGTTATAGTTAGGATCGATTTCCTCCCTCCTAACTCCCTCCTTACTGAGCTGCCAGGGTTAAAAGTTTATTCTACAATGTTGCAAATCACCTCTGCAAGGATGTTTGACCTGCAAATACACCAGCTTATCTGGTGTAAGGTTTCTTTAAATAACTTTTTTTTAACCATTCAAATTACTTCTTACACAGAACACAACCATGGACCCTAACTTTCAGTTTTCACCTATCTCATTCTACCAATCATTGCTTGTGATTCAAGAGCACTGAAACTCCACAGGCTTTTTTTTGCAAACTCCTATTATTCCAACTGTCATTTCTTTTCCACACTTAATCTAACTGCACCAGAATCTCCTCTGACTATGTATTCTGTCTGGATTATTGGACATAGCTATATCCACTGGGCTCAAAGGTATGCTGGTACCAGAAATTTACACAACCTTGATTTATCAAACGTGAACATAAAATGGATTGGCCACAGAGGATTAAAATGTCACCAATTGATTCCATTGGTGAAAACCTTTTTGCATTTGCCACACCCTGACCTGTTAATTCTGCACTGTGGAGGAAATGACTTGGGCACTTTGACTGGTGTAGGTCTGGAAATGCTTTTAAAGGACACCTTTGATCAATTGATGGCACTTTTTCCACAAACTGCCTTGGTATATTCCAATATATGCCAAAGGCAGAAATGGAAGTGGTCCAACCAATTTTGTCCACAATTTGAAAAAGCCCGGAAACATGTGAATAAATCTGTTTCTGCTTACATGAGAGACTATGGAATGGGTTCAATATAAAACGTCAACAACTTGCGTTACAACATGCAAGATATTTACAGAGAAGATGGTGTGCACTTCTCAGATGAAGGGAATAGAATATTCCTCCTGAATTTAAGACTGTGCATTGGTACCTACTTGTAGGTACCTAAATCAGCCACAGAACCCAAAAGCCCTTTTCAGGGCTACCCTATCTCTGATCACTCCAAATGATTATCTTTTTCTAACTTTTTTCACTATTTTTCACCAAAGTACGCTCCCCGGTACGCTCCCCGGTGCGCGTACCGGGCGCTCCCCCCGCGAAAATCGAATGTTTTTTTTTGTTTTTTGTCCCACGGTACCCTTTTATGGCCCCCACACCAAACCTAGGGGGTCAGGGGGGGTGTACCCTGCCCCCTTTTGCTCATTTCCCCTGATTTTTGCCACCTCTTGTATCTCAATCCTACCGAGACACAAGATGGCGGCCGCTGCTGACTGTTTCGAATGTTTACAGACACCCGAGAACCAATCAGCTTGCCGTGCGCAAGTCGCGTGGCGCGCCCGGAGCACTCCCCGGTACGCGTACCGGGGCGCGCTTACAGATATATACATTTTTTTAAACCTAAATTACTCAAAATCCACTGGAGCACATATCTTGAGACATAGCAAAGGCACATCGGGCTACCAGTCCCTACAATTTTGCCAAGTTTGGTGAAAATCCATTCAGCCGTTCGAGCTAAAATTGCGACAGACCGCCCTATGGAAATTAACATGGGAAAAACACGTTTTGGGACCCCCCTTTTATCTCAGCCCCCGCTTGACGAATCCCCCCCAAACTTTCAGGGAAGGAGCGGAGAGCCGCGAGGCAAAGTTGCTGAAAACTTCAGCCTGATTGCTCAACCGGCGCCAAAGTTATTCCAAATAGAATGTTGCGATTTCCCTATGGAAATCGATCCTAACTATATATACCTACTGGCGACCGCCAGTAGGTAATATATATATATATATATTCACTGAAAAAACCATAGGTTATAGACCATATATAGTTAGGAATTAGCATTTAGAAAACCTTATTTTACTCACACAAAACCATTGAAATTCCATATATAGTTAGTTGCACTAACTATATATCGCGCACCCGCAATCCACTGCTGATGATGTCACATATTACATCATTCATGACATGGTCAGTGACATCACTGATGACATCACTGATGACATCTCAAATGACATCACTGATGACAACATCCAGTGACTGTATGTTTCTGTAAAGTTAAAATATGTCTTAGATATTGAAGAATGAGTGGATGTATAAGTGTCTGGATGAAGGATTTAGTAGGTGCGTGACTGACTGTATGAGTGAGTGATTAAATGTGTCTCACTGAATGCATGGGTTAGTGACTAAACTGTCTTAATTTGTGCATCATTATGTCTGTTGTGATGTAAACTGCTGCATGTGTTGATCATTAGCTATACGAGAGGCTATATGTGTTATTAATTGGTTGCCCAAGTATTTCTCTGGGAGATTGAGTTTGTGTGGGGGTGGCTGGAAGGTGTGTGACTCTGTGCATAGATGTGTGAGCAGTTTATTCACTAGGTGTATGAGTTCAAGAGTGCATGTGGAAACAGCTACATGGGCAGTTGACTGTGTGCATGAGTGTATTGATGAGTGAATGGATATCTCAATGCTACATGTCATAGTAAGTACATATGTAAAACACAGTACATGTGAGAGTTGGCATATATAAATAACTGTGCATGAGAGCCACTGAGTGAGTGGTTGTATCGATCATTGTGAACTTGTATCAGGGATTGTATAAGAGAGTAAATATGTGTTAGTATATGTTTCAATAAGTAAGGTGTGTATAACTGTATAGTTGAAGAAATGGAGGTGAGATTGTTTCTTTGCATGACTGACTGGGTGTGTGAGTAACTCCATGGATGAGTGGCAGTGTGTGAGTGTCTGTATACACTGAGTGTATCTAAGGTTATATTAGAGTCTGAAGAGGTTTATCGTATTAGCACAAGAATGATGCCAAATGAGAAGTCATCACTGATGTCATCAGTGATGTCATTTGAGATGTCATCAGTGATGTCATCAGTGATGTCACTGACCATGTCATGAATGATGTAATATGTGACATCATCAGCAGTGGATTGCGGGTGCGCGATATATAGTTAGTGCAACTAACTATATATGGAATTTCAATGGTTTTGTGTGAGTAAAATAAGGTTTTCTAAATGCTAATTCCTAACTATATATGGTCTATAACCTATGGTTTTTTCAGTGAATTTTCAAGGTTTTGTAAATGCTAATTCCTAACTATATATGGTCTATAACCTATGGTTTTTTCTGTGAATTTCATTGTTTTTTTAACAGCTAATATCTGTAGCTGTAAAATGTATTCTTCTTTAAATCCAAAAATATATTTTATATGTTTATGAATAATTTTTTTTTAAAATATTTTTTTTTCTTCGTTCCCGCTTCGCGAATCGGGAAGCTTCCCGTTAGCTGACCTTGATGCCGCGAAATAGACCGCGAGCCGGTAAACGTTTCTTTACCGCAAGTGCCGCGTTAGAAAACAACATCGTGACGCCTCCCGTCCGCATGACGTTTCACGTTGTCGCGTGATACGTCATATGACGTGCTACGTTAGCGAACTGGTACGCGAAGCGAGTCGCAAAGCGCAGGTTTCTGGAAGCAAACCGGGAGGCCCTGCAAAGCGCTTAACGTAAACACAGCAAGTCATGTGACTTGGTAATAACACTTTTCATTGGTTCATTTCACTTTTGGTTTCCTAATGATGTAAGACTAGGTCATATAATCTAAAATGAACACTTTTGATTGGTTGAGAACTCTTGTTTTTCCCAAATGATGAAAATCCCTCCTTCTTTCCTCACTCTGACTTTCATCATTGTGAGAGAAAGACCCTTTGTGATCACTGAGCAATGGCTTCTTTAGTAGCTTCAGCTGGTGCTTCCCCACCACCTCCACCACATCCAAGGAAGAGTGGACCACCTGCTCAAGTTGTAATTCAACAAGAAGAAGAAGAAGAGGAACAGGAGGACGAGCACGAAGAGAGGCAGTTTTTGCCTGAGCAGCCCAGGACGTCTCACCGGAAAGAAAACTTCATTTGGCAATTTTTTAAAATTCCCAAAGGTCAGAAAAAAGTAAATGCAAGATACGTAACTTGCCTTATATGTCAAGATAGACTGTCCAGAGGGACCGACAAAAAATACAGTTTCGGAAACTACACAATGCATCGCCATATGACTAGGTGGCATCCTAACAACTACAGTGCTGCACAGTTTCGGAACGACCTAGATAATCTCCCTATTATGGCCAGAAGATCTGTTGTACCGGAAGTAACGGGACCAGAGGGCAGGGAGATGATGCCAAATATACAAATGAGATTTGGTGATGTAAAACACATCTGCGCATTTTGCGATGGATTCATTTCCTACGGAGAAAAAAGCATCACTCTGATCAACAGAGCTATTGACTATCATATGCAAGTTTGTCCGAAACGCCCAAAATAATAAATACTTCTTTTTTTTGTTTTGTTGCTCCTGTTGAGCCCTTTACAATGAATCGTTTTCATTGCCCCCTCCAAGAAAAACCCAAAAAAATATAAAACTGTTCCGAAAAATTCAAAAACAGTAAAAAAATGTTCAGAAAAATAAAAAAAAAAGTTCTTTTCAGAACTGCCTCCCCGTTATTAAAAAATTGGTACAATATTTGGAACTGTGCCAACCTCTATTTCTCTTAGTTCGCTTCCTAGTTCGCTCGCTGGTACGCGAACCGGAAGCGAACCAAAAACAGTAAGTATAAGGGAAGGAAACAGACACTTATGTTAAAAGAAACACAGCTATAAGGGAGTAAACTAGAGATACCATTACCCGTAATCCACTGCTGATGATGTCACATATTACATCATTCATGACATGCTCAGTGACATCATCAGCAGAGGATTGCGGGTTTTTTGGCAACATGCCTTATCCACGGTTTAATAACGCTGCCTTTTGCTTTATATAAGTTTTCAAATTGTATGAAATATATACCAATAGGTCGTTATGAACCTTTAGGTAGTGCTTTTCTTCATGAGGTCTGGTCGCTTCCATACACATACAGATGTTTCAAAGATGATCAAGAAGTTTATCTGAATGGAGAGGAATGCACTGAGACGCCAGATCATTCACTAATGTGTAGGCACATACAGTTACACGGTTCATGCAACAAACACCGACCAAATATGGCTTGCGTGTTGCAAGGCACGCCACTTCCTGCTATCATCCCCACGTTCAAGTTGTTGGAAAATGGTAGTTATTTGATGCTCAATAATGAAGATTGTTCTGAGTTAATTAAAAGTATTCCTTTTATCGTAACAGTAAGTGAACGGGTTATTTGCTGCAGAAATGTTCTATTTCCTCCCACACATGAACATAGGGAGTTTTCAATCTGGCCACAAATACCAACCTTGGGACACGTTTCAACGGCATGGCAAGAATAAGAGCTCTTTTGTCTCAGAGAGAGGTGGCCTTGAGTTCGGCCCGTGAAACTTTCATACTTCACATAGCGAACACCCATACAGAGGTGCACACCCTTTTCAATTAAGATTTGCCTTTCAATTTCAGCAACATGTTTCCGACTATCTTTAACGCATCCTCCACAAAGTCCCTGGCACACTTTTTTAAAGTTGTTACCAGTGGTCTCGTGACTTCATTTGAGAAAATCTTTGGAGTCATCCCTGCTTCCTTTCATTGTATTTTCTGCACTCTGGTTCGTAGATTGGCATTTTTACTTGCATTACCAGCGGACGCTCTTGTGCTTTTTTACATTTTTAAATATGGATGTCCCTCCTATGCAACCTCCGACCCTGCAGCTGCTGACACTGTTCCGCAATCGCATGCTAGAATATTATGGCACAATGCCGTTGGCGATATTAAGCACGGCATATGGATTATCTTTTCGGTTCTCCTACTTCACCTGTGTCCAGCCTGTATTTCACTGCCTGACCTGTGATTTCGATTGGGCCATTGATTTGTGTCTCTGCGGACCGGTTTCTCCTGACGTCGACTTTAATCAGCTGATGACTCCTATCATTACTCACGAGTTGGTTTGTCCTGGCGAAAGGATTATGGCTGTGGCATTGATGCATGGACTACTTGGTCCCTGGAATTTACTGGCGGCAGCACAGTCTTTCTTGGAACAGAGCTTTCTTGAAAACCCACCGAGCTGTCCTCTGATGGTGATAGAGGATCCGGTGCTGGGAGAGCACGTATGTTCTTTTCCGCTTTTAAATTGGATGGCTGAACTGTTTTCGGATGAAGACGGTGACTTCCTATTGGAGGCTGTTGCAGCTTATTTTGCATACACAGTTATGTCATAGACCTTTTTCATGTTTGATATGCTGAGTACTACCATTTCATTGACAATTCATTGACTTATTTGTCAAGTTTTTATTATTTACCTTGCCTATTGGCTTAAGACTCGATAAAGTACTTGGCTGTTTTATTTTTCTTTAGCATTAAATTTTCCTAGTTTTTAATGCTTTACCTTGCGGACCGTCCACATATAAACTTGCAATCTGCTCTCATGAGATGGCACTTCTATTATCTTATTCAGTTCGTTTCCGGATCATGAGGAGGTGTCATCTAGGTCCTGGATATCTTTACACCGTGTTAAGTTAGCATGGGCTCATTACCGGTTTAAACGCCATTTTTCCTTTTTTGCAACTTCTGCACACGACACTTAGTTGTTGCTTTAGCTTTCCACCTAGTAGTTCATCGTGGTTTACATGAGAATAATATGTTATTGGTCTACTATCTGCTTTACTTGTTAAACTATATCTGTACAGCGAGTGCTAAAGTTTCAAGAACAACACGATACAGAATTGTTATGAGGTCTGATCTCCACGACTTCATACTCATAACATAAGTGCAACTTCTGCCAATTCTGGGCATGAGGCGGGTTTTATATTGCTTTGCCGAACACACATACACAACAGTTGATGCGGTTCACATGAAGAGAGAGCTGGTGTATGCTGATGTGATTCCTTCAAATCTAAGACACTAAAGTATGGGCACGCCCTAAACCAACACAAAGAGACCTTCTTAGCAAATAATATAATATGTGTATTAGGGAGGGTGAGATATAAGCAGCCGCGGGCCGTGGAGGGAGTTACGATGGGGCAGGGAGGCGGGGAGGGGGAGAAGCAGGGTGGAGCCCTCTCTACCTTGCCCCTCCCCCTCCCCGCCTCCCTGCCCCACCGTAACTCCCTCCACGGCCCGCGGCTGCTTATAAGTGTTGCTAACTCTTATTCATTTACAGCATGTTAACATACTGTCACCATTCGCTTTTTATGTACTAGTAACTATGCTGGTAATTTTGCTACTGATAATATGTGTACTTGTATTCTCCACCCTGCTTCTCCCCCTCCCCGCCTCCCTGCCTCACCGTAACTCCCTCCACGGCCCGCGGCTGCTTATAAGTGTTGCTAACTCTTATTCATTTACAGCATGTTAACATACTATCACCATTCACTTTTTATGTACTAGTAACTATGCTGGTAATTTTGCTACTAATAATATGTGTACTTTTATTATCTAAGGTACTACGCCTGAGAAGACGGCATTAGTAAATAAACATTTCAAATACACATCTGTTCTTCTTAACTCCATGTTCTGGTTTCTAAGAAATCTATAACGACCGACTGTTCATGAGTTCCACGTATCCTGAGGTACTATAAGTTCATATTCTGGATTGTCTAAACATTGAGAGTTTGTTATATCCAATGTGACACTGTACCTAGCTTGCTAAGGAGTTTTTGATTACTAACGTGAGTTTTGGGACACCCTAATTCGCCGAGGTTCCAATCCTCTGTCCACAGTTCTGTGTGAGAACAGAAACCCTGCGACAGGGGCACCCCCGACCCTTGCTGGAGCTTCATCACACTTGCGATACAACTCCAGCAATGCGCCACCTTTACGGCACAGATACATCACGCATCTGTGCTGTTTTTGCCCCATGATGCGCCGCATTGTAAATGCAGCACACCATAGGTGACGGAACAGCGGCACAAAATGACTAACACATCCCTGGTGATGCGCCAGTCATCATAAATGTATCCCTATGCTTCTTATCTTGTTAGAGATGAACCGCCATATGTATCATCAAAGTTATTTGCATTTCCTAAATAGCGAACTTTAAGGAATAAATAGCGATTCTTTACCATTCCTAGTTTGCGATGAGCTATTTGCTAATTAGCCGAATGTAGCCCAATGAAGCCCAATGTAGCCCAATGTAGCCCAAAGATGGCCGCCAGACACACAAAAAAACAAATGTAGCCCAAATATCAGCCAGATGTAGCCCAACTATAGCCCAGTGACAGAATGACCAATCAGCTTCGCAAACCTCCGTTACGCGAAGCGGAGCGCTGTTACAGATATATATCTTTTTTTGAACGTTAATTTCTCAAAATCCCCTGGAGCACATATATTGAGACCTAGCAAAGGCACATCGGGCTACCAGTCCCTAATATTTTGCCAAGTTTCGTGCAAATCCATTCAGCCGTTCAATTATTATTATTATTATTTTTTTTTGCCCCGCGGGGCCCTTTTAAAACCTCCACATCAAACCTAGGGGGTCAGCGAGGACCTACTATGCCCCCTTATAGTTATTTCCCCCTTTGTTTTGACCTCCTCTTGTCTCTCGATCCTACCGAGAGACAAGATGGCGGCCGCTACGGACTGTTTGGAATGTTGACAGACGCCGGAGAACCAATCAGCTTCGCTTCACAAAGCTCCGTTGCGCGAAAAGTCCGCGAACCAGTGCGCTGCCCGGTCCGCTGTTACAGATATATATCTTTTTTTAAACGTTAATTTCTCAAAATCCACTGGAGCACATATATTGAGACCTACAAAAGGCACATCGGGCTACCAGTCCCTACAATTTTGCCAAGTTTCGTGCAAATCCATTCAGCCGTTCGGGCTAAAAGTGAGGCCAACCGCCCTATGGAAAACTCAATGTTAAAAACACGTTTTGGGACCCCCCTTTTTTCTCGGCCCCCACTGGACGAACCCCCCCCAAATTTTCAAGGGCTGCTCAGAAACAAAATGTGCCATTTTCCTGAAAATTTCAGCCAATTCCGTCCACAAACGCCAAAGTTATTAGACATAGAATTTTCAAAAAACCCATAGAGAAAAAATCCTAACTATATATACCTACTGGTGACCGCCAGTAGGTAATATATATATATATATATATTCCCACGTTATAGTTAGTTGGACTCACTATAACTTGCGCGTGCAATGCACTGCTGATGACGTCACATATTACATCACTCATGACATGGTCAGTGACATCACTCATGACATCACTGATGACACCATCCTTGTGACAGAGTGACAGACCTCCTTTCACTGTAATGTAACCCTTGAAACACATATTCAAAAATAGAAACTAACATTTTCAAAAAAATGGAGATACCCATATCAGTTACAACAACCAATTAAATAATTCCACCATCTATATACACATCCACTTATTCACAAACAGTTCTATGTAGTCACTCATACATATACTCACTCTTCATATGAAGTGATACACCTATACATCCTCTTACACACCGACAGTCATCCTAAAGATACTCTCACACATACTCACACATGCAAATAAACTATTGAACATCCATTTATTTGCATATACAGATATACACACACTACCACCTTACTTCTAAGGAAACTTACACATACACATATACATCAATATTCACATATATTAGATTAAAACATATGTAGTTACTGATAAAGACACTAGTGAGACAGTCATTCAGTCACTAACACACACATATATACACTCATCCACCCATACAGTCCTGCACATATGCTGTCTTCAAAACACATACAAACAGAGAGTCAGTCACTCGTGCATCTATGTGCTAAGTAATACCCCCACCAAACCATACAAACACTCATACTGATACTAAGAAAAACATCTAATAACCCATATACCTACACATGTAGCTACTCACCAACCCATGCAGCCACTTATACACAAAGTGAAACACTAATCCATATATTTAAATATTTAAACATTACTCACTAATATATGTATTCACTAACATACACTTAATAAGCGAGTTAACCAATCAATTTTTTTTTAAAAAACATCCATGTAAACACTTATTTAAACATTTATTCTTCCATCAACTTTTACATATACATATATAACACATAATTATTTTTAAAAAATACACACATTCACTGGATGGTATCATCAGTGATGTCATGAGTGATGTCACTGACCATGTCATGAGGGATGTAATATGTGACGTCATCAGCAGTGCATTGCACGCGCAAGTTATAGTGAGTCCAACTAACTATAATGTGGGAATTTCAATGGTTTTATGCGAGTAAAATGTTTAGCTAACTATAACTGGTGTGAAACCTATGGTTTTTTCAGTGAATTTAATAGGTTTTTTAAATGCTACTTCCTAACTATAAATGGTTTTTTCAGTGAATTTCAATGGTTTTTTAATAGCAAATCTTTATAGTTATAAAAAATAATACATTTTAAAGCGAATTTCATATTGTATAATTATGTCAATTTATTATTATTTTTTTTTTATTTTTCACCCCGGGGTGCTCCCGGGGCGCGTACCGGTAAACGCACGGGTAAGCGCAATGTTACGGCGCGCCCCGGGGCGCGTACTGGTGAGCGTCCCGATAGCGCTATTGCCGCGAACGAAAACAACATCGTGACGTATCGCGTAGCCGCCACGCCTTGCGTCATAAGACACGTATCGCGTAGCCGCGAGATGCGTCGTATGACGCATCGCGTAAGCGCACCCGGAAGCGCATACGAACGCGCAACGTAAGCGCCCCGACGCGCTTATGCTACGCGCCCCGGGACGCGCCCCAGGGTGCGTAGCGTAAGCGCATCAAGCCATGTGACTTCAAAATAACACTTTTCATTGGGTCAGAACTTTTTTTTTTCACAATTTTGAGAAACCCACCCATTTCTCTCACTATTGCTTTGTACTTGGAGAGAGCAAGAGCTGTTCTGTGTATTGTCTTCTTTTTCTAATTTTCCTGATCTACAGCAATGGCTGCAAGGGAGTCATCCAGCAGTGATTCAGATGAATTTTTGCATGAGGACCCTCCTCACCAGAAACCACTTCATCTGGAAATTTTATGACATCCCTGAAGGACAAAAAAAAGTTAATGCTCCAAAAGTAACCTGCAAAATATGTGGCAGTATTTTATCCAGAGGCAATCCTCTAAAAAAATATAGCTTTGGAAATGCCAATTTAATTAGGCATGTCAAGAGAAGACACCCAATCAACTTTGCCAGGGAGAGTGTCAGGGAGCTGGCACGGAATTTACCAACAGATGGCGGCAGCACCTCCACTGTTGGAGCAACACCTTCGGGACCACCACGTGGAAGAATGGTCCCTAACATACAGCCGGTGTTTGCAGGCATCACATTTCTGTGCACGCAGTGTGACGAACTCCTCTGCTATGGGGAGCAGAGTGTTGAACTCATTGCTATAAAGAAACAGGATCACCGCTGCCCTCCCCGTCCCTAAATGTTCAAATTTTTTTGCTCCTGTTGAGCAGTTTTTGAATCCCTGTTTTTGTTTTTCCCCTGAAAAAAATCCAAAAAATATATAAAATCGTTTTAAAAAGTATAAAAAAATATAAAGCAACAAAAACAAAAAAAAAGTTATTTTCAGAACTACCTCCAATTTATAAAAAAATGCTTTTTTTTTTTAAAAAGTCTGTCATTCTTGTATCTCCATGGTACGCTCCCTGGTACGCTCCCCGGTGCGCGTACCGGGTGCTCCCCCCCGCGAAAATCGGAAAAAAAAAAAAACTTTGCCCCGCGGGACCCTTTTATGGCCCCCACATCAAACCTAGGGGCTCAGGGGGGATGTACCCTGCCCCCTTTTGCTCATTTCCCCCTTTGATTTTTGCCACCTCTTGTGTCTCGATCCTACCGAGACACAAGATGGCGGCTGCTGCGGACTGTTTCGAATGTTTACAGACACCCGAGAGCCAATCAGCTTGCCGTGCGCAAAACACCTGTGTCTAAGAATGCAGCAGAGATAGGCTTCATAAAGCCTAATCCACTGCACTCTTAGACACAAGCCTCAACACCTATGCTCCCCAGGAAAGCCCAAACAAGTACCTTTTTCTGCCCCATATTTAAAAATGACACATGTAGGTAGATGCATCACTTTTTAAACCTCTGTGCCACATTATATTCAAAAATGTAAAAACCATTTATTTTCCCCAAAATCGTTTTTGACATTACATTTAGGAAACACAGCACAGATCCTATTTACAATCATCTGCCTCACAGCAGGGATAAGACTGAGGCAAAATCTTGCACCTGCACTGATTTAAAACACAGGTAACATCATTGTAAAGAGTCAAATTGACACCTGTCTCTAAGAATGCAGACAGGGATATGCTTCATGAAGCCTAGTCCACTGCACACTTAGATACAATCCTCACCACCTAGGCTCCCCAGGAAAGCCCAAACATGTACCTTTTTTCCCCATATTTAAAAAGTGACGCATGTATGCGTCATTTTTTAAACCTTTGTGCCACATTATACTCAAAAATGTAAAATACATTTATTTTCCCCAAAATCGTTTTTGATATCAAATTTAGGAAACACAGCACAGATCATATTTACAATCATCTGCCTCACAACAGGGATAAGACTGAGGCAAAATCTTGCACCTGCCTCACAACAGGAATAAGACTGAGGCAAATGCTTTCACATGGAGCTTCACAATTTTATAAAATACAATTTTATATAACTATATAAGTCAATATTTTCTTGGGAAGCATAGGTGGTGAAGCCTGTGTATAAGAGTGCAGTGGAGTTAGACATAGGTCTGATCTTCTTTGTAGTTTTGGACAGAGCTGTCTTCCACTATATTTTTCAATACAGTCCTCACCTTTTGTGCACCACTGGAGAATCCTCACCTGATCTGAAACCCTGTATTGATCGTTTGCTTTTTGTCATTGCTTTGTTGTTTGGTAATAGTGGTCTATAATGTGCTATTGTTTTTCTTTAACACAGATTGAAATCGTTATTTGAAGAAAAAGCAAAGATGCCCACAAAGGAAAGGACAAAGAAAGAACGCAACCGGGAAAAATCAAAAACAGCAACGGAATTACAGCATTCTTCCACAACAGATACTTCAAAAAACAGGAACAAAGCTCCTGGTAAGACAACTAAGTCTTTTTTACGCAACATATGTACATCCAGAAACAATAATGGACACCATGTACAAAAAGAAAATGAGAGAGTAAAATTGAAAAGGAAGGAGAGAACTTCAAAGAATCCTAAAACTGGAGCAGGAGAGAATAATATGTATAGGAATAGAAGGCAGAATCAGTTTAGAGACATTTGTAGACGAATGTTTCGCAATAGGGTGGTTTTAAATTTGTTAAAAAACATTAGGAAAGGTAAACAGAGAGCTGCTTTTTATAAGAAAAAGAAAAATGTAGAGAAGATTGTTGATCAGGCTTTTGAAGTTAAGAAAAAATTATTTATTTTAATAATCAATAGAATTAGGACACTTAACAAGACAATTGATGTTTTCAAATCAAACAGTAGATGGAAAAGAGTAATTAATCGGACTAATTTTTGTAAAGTCTTTTCTGGAGAATGGATGCACAGTTTAAGTTGTGAGCCATTTTTTAATGAGGAGAGTTACTTCCAGGAGAATGATTTAGTGCATGCAGTTGACACCAGTGGTCGAGCGTATGAAGTGAAAGACGGTTGTCCGATTGAAAAAGAGAAACTTGTGCCTAGAGAACCAGAAGAGATGTTATCTGATGGAGTTTTAGGGAGACGTACTAAGGGTCCAGTGTACACTTGGAAGTGTAGTAGTATTTGTAGTGTGCGACAGGAATCAATTGATTTGTTTTGTAATTTCTTACGTACATATAGTAAGAAAAGTCTAAAGCAGAAAATGAAGTTGTTGCAAGACTTAGATCCTTGCAGAGTGAGAGGAATCACAGGTTTGCAAGGCCATTCACTGGCTTGTCTTTCTAGAAAAGTCTGTCAGAGTGTTTTTCATCATTTTAGGATGTTAGCAGTGCATCATCCCAAAATGAGGAAATTAGTGAGAATGTTGTATTATGCAAAAAGTCCAGCACTTAAGCTTAAACAATTAAACAGTGCTCTTTTGCATGGAACAGAATTAGATGTGAAGAAGATTTGTGAAGAAATTGAGATTTATTATTTTCGTGAGTAAGAGGACCGTGTAGAAATTGAGACAGCAATTCAAGGTAATGTGGAAGACAATGTACAGATTTTAAATACAGAAAAGTTTGAGAAGGAAATTAGCAGGTTTAAGGTGAAATCAAGTGAAAGGCCGAATTTTACTTGTGTGTGTTGTCGACGGACTCATTATAAGATTCAGACTAGGTTAGTTGATTTATATGCAAAAAGTGAAAAGATGGATAATTATGAGTGGAAAGATTTAGCAACTTATTTGTGGGTGGAGAATTCTTTTGATTTGAGTTCTGATCAGCGTATTTGTAAATATTGTTATGACAAATTAAATCAAAACAGAATGCCTGCTAGAGCTGTTCATAATAATCTGGAGTTGATAGACATTCCCCGTGAATTGATAGATTTAAATACATATGAGTCTATTTTGATTCAATGTGTCCATCCTTTTCAGGCAATTGTTCGCATGGAGCCTAAGATAGGGAAATTGCCTCCTACAGATTTGCAGAGAGGATTAAAGGGAAGAGTTGTTTATTTGCCCCTAGATTTGAAAATAAATATTGATACAATTGGTATAGAAAAAGTAGAAGAGTAACCTTTAGTTATTCTAGTTAATGGGGTTCCAACAAAGAGTAAAAAAATCTGGCAAGGTTTAGTGGATGTTAGGAAAGTCAAAAAGGCAACGTTGTATTTAGTCAAAAACAATGAGTACTACAAAGATGTATGTGTTCCAGCAGAGGAAACAGCTACAGATGAAGACAGTGATTGTTCAGGCGGCCAAATTGAAAAAGTTGATGTGTCTAGAAGTGAAGAAATATATGAACATTATACTGGTCATCCTTTACATTCCAAAGAAGTAATGGGGAATGCAATTGACTTGTTTCAAATGAAAACAGCAAAAGGAAGTCCCATTAGTGTATGGGAAGAAAGTTTGGAAGCTCGTTCTTTTCCACAGCTATTTCCAACAGGTTGAGGTGGACAATATGACGATCGACCACTTCAAATTCCTGCATCTGAATATCGAACTGTAAGATTATATGCTGAAGATGCAAGGTTTCGTCAATGCATTCCCTATTTGTTTTATCTACTGTATGAAAGTGACTTGTCTGGGCTTTCTTATGCAGTACACCATATTCTGAAAAGTGGAGCACATCTACAAAATGTTTCGGCGAGGGACTTTATGGAGAAAGTGAATCTGCAAGATAATATTTTAGAATCTCATCTAATCAATCTCATGGCATGTCAGCGTGGTACAAATGTGTATTGGTACCGTTGGCATGGGGAATTGAAATGTATGCTAAGAAACTTAGGAACTCCTACATGGTTCCTCACTCTTAGCTGTGCCGAGTATGCATGGGAGGACTTACTTCAATTTCTACGAGAGGCCAATTCTAATATACAAAATATAGAATTCAAAACACCTGGAGAACTGTGCTCTTTGGATCCAGTGAATGTATGCAGATATTTTAATCATAGATTTGAAGCTATGATGTCTTTTATTACCAACAAAAAAAATCCTCCCCTTGGAGAGGTTTTGGATTTCTTTTGGAGAAAGGAGTATCAAGCGAGAGGTGCTCCTCACATACATATGTTCTTGTGGATTAAAGATGCACCCAAATTTGGAACAGATTCGGATGAGACTGTGATGAGTTTCATTGAAGAGTATTCAACATGTGCTGTTCCGAAAACTACAGAAGAAAACAGTTTAAGGCAACAAGTTTTACGCTTTCAATCCCATCGTTGTGGAAAGTACTGTCGTCGAAAATTCAGAAACAAGGACAAGTTCTACACAAAATGTCGTTTCAGCTTTCCACGACCAGTGATTTCTAAAGGAAGAGTAAATAATTTGATGTCTTCTCTGCGACATACTGTGACGAGGAAATCACCAAAAAATACATACAATTTAAAAAGAGACGAAGAGTCTAAGTACATCAACGACTACAACCCAGTGATTTTGTCCATGTGGAATGCTAACATGGATATTCAATTCTTTGCTGACAACTCTATTGCTGTGGCTCGATATGTGACGTCTTACATCACAAAAAAAGAAAAGACAGAACTAAAGGAAATGTGGGAGGACATTTCACATGAAAAGAGTCTAAGCAAGAAATTATACAGTTACAGTCTGAAGATGTTGTCGCATCGAGAAATTGGAGCGTATGAATGTTCTGATCGATTGTCGTCAGCAAGTCTCTATGCCAAATCTAGAACCATCATTTGGGTGAGTCTAGGTCTTGCTGCAACACGAAATTGAGTTTTGAAATCTGTACAAGAGATAGAGTATTTGTCGGAGAAAGAACCAGAAAGTACAGATATTTTGAAGACAAACATGTTGGATACATACTATCCAAATAGAAGTCATCACCTTGAGAACGCTTGTCTCTATGAAGTTCTGCAGAGATATATTTATAAGAGGAACATCAGAGAAGATATCAATAATGGAATATATGGAGTCATTGGATGTGAAGGATGTCTAGTGAAACAGAAAAAAGGTCATTTGATTAATCATCGCAAATTGAGTTGTGATAATCCAGATAAAAGAGAATTTTATTATTTGGTTCTTTTGCAACTGTTTAAACCATGGCGTGAAGAAGAAGAACTTCTTGGAGATTTTCTCTGTTATGAAGACTTCTTTAATGCAACAAAGGATACCATAGAATGTCCTGTTTTTCCAAATTATCTGCAAATGTTGAATGAAGAAATAGAGCAAGAAGCCACAATTGCTACAGAGATTGCGAGAGACAGTTCTCAAGGCAGTCAGAGTTCTGCTTCATTGAGTCAGGATCCACTAGGAGGACCAAGTATCCAAAATGAAGCTGCTACTGCTATGGATGAGGTGGAAAGAGCTATGGAACAAGGTCAAGATGATGAAGTTAACTTACAAGATTTGGTGAAACAACTAAACCTTGAGCAGAAACAGATATATGACGAAGTCACAGAACAGATTGAACATGGATTCAGTCATGAGAAAAAAGAGTGCTCATGTACATCATTTAAGCCTGTCCAACTGTACGTGAGTGGAGAAGCGGGAACTGGAAAAAGTTTTCTGATTAAAGCCATTGTAACTTATCTGCAGAAAAGGACTGAATCACCGCTGTCTTGTGTTGTTACTGCTCCAACTGGGCTGGCAGCACATAACATTAAAGGGATTACTTTACATCGTTTACTGATGCTGCCAGTGGAGCATGATAACAAATTGGAGTATCACAAACTATCAGGAGATGCGTGTTCCGAAGTTTCAAGAGTCCTGAAGAAAATGAAACTTCTTATCATTGATGAAGTAAGCATGGTGTCAAATATCATGCTTGCTTTTGTGCATTTGAGAATGCAAGAAATTCTTAGAACAGACTATGATGTCTTATTTGGTGGAAAACATATTATTGTTTTTGGAGATCTTCTGCAGTTGACTCCAGTGAAAGGACAACCTGTGTTCAAAATGCTCACACATGAAGATACCAGGAAGTGCTTAGGGAGCATCGGAAACGTTAATATATGGTTAAACTTTAAATATGCAGAACTGCTTCAAAATATGCGGCAGGCAAATGATGAAGATTATAAAAATATTCTACAAGATGTAAGGATCGGAAAAGTAAGTCAGCAAGGGAAAGAAGCTTTACATGCACGATTAATTTCAAATTTGTACCCAAATGAAAACATTCTTCCAGAGAACATATTTAAGAAAATTAATGAGAAGAAATCTGGCATATGTTTGTTGCCAACTCTGAAAGAATGTTCCATGTTCAACAACAAAATGTTACAGTTAGAAAATGAAGAGATAGTGAAACTGGAAGCTATTGATAAAATAGAGCATATGGGAGCAACAATTATTTTGTCTGAAAATTTGAAATCAAAATTGGATTCATTAGAGAAGACTATATCTAAAACTGCTGGTTTTGAAAAGACTCTGAATGTGTGTTTGAATTGTCGTGTCATTTTAAGAAGGAATTTAAATGTTGAAAGAGGTCTAGTAAATGGAGCAATGGGTTATGTTGTTGGTTTTCTGAATTACAAAAATAGAGATGGAATTGAAATTTTAAAAATTAAATTTGATGACATTGATGAAATAGAACAAATTTGTCGTTGTTCAGCTAGATTTTTGCTCGTGAAAGACTTATATGTTCGCCGAAAACAGTTTCCTATTTGTTTGGCATATGCGGTGACAATTCATAAGTCTCAAGGTTTAAGTGTAGATAGCGCTTTGGTGAACATTGGAAGTTCTGTGTTTAAAGAGGGTATGGCATATGTGGCATTATCACGAGTCAGAACTTTAGCAGGATTGTACTTGATTGAGTGTGATGAAACAAAGATTTGTGCAGATTTAGATTGTGTAAAAGAATACAATAGGTTAAGAAGAGAGTATGCTCCACATTTGCCTCAATATCCTCTGATTGAAAAACGTGTGGTAGGCCGAAAAAGAAGAAATGAGAGTAATTGCAGTGAGGTATCAGCAAAAAGGCATAACGTAGATAAAAGTATAATTGTAAAGAGAAACAAAAAGGATTCTGTTGAAGATGTTGTTGGATTTCAGTTTGAAAACAGTTCTGGTGTCAACTGCTATGCTAATGTAGTAGTTAATGTTGTTTTTTTTCTTCAAAATGTACAAAGACAGATTGTTGAAAATCGGGAACAAACATTGTGCTGTTTATTGAATTCTGTGTTAGCGAAATGTAGTAGTGATAGAGCTAAAATAGAAAGTGTTTCAGAAATTAGAAATCTTCTAGATATATGTTCAGGTCAAAATCAATTTTCACAGAATATTCAGCAGGATTGTCAGGATTTTTTTATGTATATGTTTGATGTATTACAAGATGAAGGAGTAGATATAAAAAATCTACTTGGCCTTTCTTATCAAGGGCAACATGACTGTGATAACTGTGCTTCATCAAGTACTACTAGAATAGACTCTGAAAGATTTATATATTTAACTTTACCAGACTGCAAATCAGTGTCTTTCAATAATCTAGTTAAAGCAGCGGATCACAATATGGTGTGTACCCAATGTAAGTCTGCAATGCTGTCCACATTATTTCTACAAAATTATGGTCACTATGTTATTTTAATGTTCCAACGATGTAAACCTGATGGAACTAAATTGACAACTTCTATTAAAAATGTTGTGGCTTCTCAGTTATCGATATCAGGAAGAACCTTTGCAACTGTAGCTATTATTTTTCATGACGGTCCTTCTACAACATCAGGGCATTACACATGCTATTTAAAAACTTCTAAAGGTTGGACCCAGTGTAACGACAATAATTTGACTTTCAAACAACGTTTGCCTTTTGGCTTTATAAATTCATACCTAGTGTTTTTACAGCCAAAATTTAGGTAAAGGTAATTGGCCTATGAAGACGGGAGGAGTACTCATATATACTCATACATCTGACACTATTTGGCCAAATGGAAAGGTGCAAGAATGAGTAAAGAGTCATGACTGAAAAAAAGGAGTATATTAAAATTTTGAAAATATTTCAGAATTTCTTGGAGCTTTTATTGTAGAAAGTCGATGAAATGGATTTCTAAGTGAACAGCAAAATACTATTGTGGAAGGGGAGCGCCACTCACCTTGACCGGGCGGCTCCCGAGTAGGGAACCCATGAACGCTAACCCTCCTGCGTCCCTGACGACCAGGACTCCTCCTTTCTTTTTCTCCCTGCAGGTACCCGACAGACCGGCAGGACAGCACACGAACCCGGATGTGGCTTCCCGTGACCCCAGAGACCCCGGAAGTCCCGCCCCGAAAGTGACCTCCCGTGAACCCGGAAGTCCCGCCCCCGTCATCGGCTCGAGGAGCAGAAAAGCCGGCGACGAAGAGAGGAGAGCGTCCCAGGTAGCAGACTCGTGGCAGAAGACAGCGTGTAGTGGACCAGAGGCGGAGAGCGGAAGGAGTGTGAGGAGCGACGACGAGGAAGCGGAGGACGTCTGGACCGAGGAGTGGTGGAGTCCTCAGGAGGTGGCTGGAGAGCGGCCGCGACTCGCTGGAGAGTTGCGGCGGGGCACGTGAGTACACTGTCACCTTTCTCCGTGCCCCTCTGTAGTTAACTGTAAATATCTGTATAGAACTCTTGAGCACAGAGAATTCACCCTTTCACTGTAGATATATATTTAGTTGTGACACTCTACCCATACCGTGTACCATAGCCCCCCCTTATTCACTCACTTTGACACGCTCTCCCCGTTCCCTTCTCTTCCCCATCTCTTCTGAGCCTACCTTTTTCCGCCCCCATCCTCACAGTCGTCTATGTCCCCTCACGACCCCTCCCAGAAGACCAGAAGACGCCCGAAGACCCCATTGTCCTGTGGAGAGACTCGAGAGACCCTACCGATTGCAGTCACCTATCCTCTTCAGCATCCCATCTTTGTTTGCACTCAATAAAAACAGCTACCATAGCCAAGTATATACGGCCTCCACGCCTGTTATTCCGGTCCGCACCAACCCCCAGTCCACAACTATGTAACGAGAAAAGGACCTCCATGATATACTATTTGGCCTCAAGGAAAAGTAAGTCAATCAAAGATTAGCGTACATTTGTCGTTTGTCAGTATGTAAGGTTTTTTTAAAACACAATCTTTTAGATTGTGTTTTTTTTTCCCCGCTGTCATATGATGAGTAATTTGAACTCACTGCTTTAAGTGAAATTCAATATATTCTGAGAACAGCAAAAATAAACTATGTAACATGTTGTAGAAATTATTCTATAGTTTGGATTGTGTAAATTAAATTGTATTCCCATTCTCTGACATCCACTCTCCCTCGCTTATCTTTGTTTGCTTCTTACTTTTGACCTCTTCTCTCTATTTTTCGTTCACTACTTCTCTGTACTCAGTGCCTCACTCTACTTGTGTTATTTTCACTTGTGTTTATCTACATTCTATCACTTCTTTTATAACAACTTCACTGCTCCTCTCTCGTCGTTCTTCATCCCATTTCTTTTACTCTGGTTCCGTTACTATCCATCATTTCCTTTTTTTCATTGTCCTTCTCTTTACTTTCATCACCAAATTATTTTTTCTCAGTAGCACTGTTTTAGTCGTGTTCTCCTCTCTTTCCTTTTTTTTGCTCACTTACTTTTTTTCTTTTCTCACTCATTGTACTCCACCTCACTCTGTTTCTCTCTTAGTGTGTCTACCTTATAACTTCCTTAGTCCATTTCCTTCAATTGTTGTATATTATTCTGTCTCCCTTCATCCTTTCACTCTATGACTGTTCTTCACTTACTCTCAGTTATCTTCTATTCCTCATTCTTCTAAATGCATCATTAATTAGACTGTTTTCTGTCTCAGTCATTATCTTTTTACTTACTTGTGTTTCCTGATTTAGTTTTGCTAATTCACATAGTTTTAGTATCTTTCTTACCTTCAGCTCATTTCTCTGTACTTCTCTCTCTTTTTTTTAGTGAATCTATATGCCTTACTCATTGTAATTTGCTCTCCTTCTATTTCTTTTTCCCTTTTTTTGTCCTTCTAACTTAGTTTATTTCCCTTTCTGTGTTCTTCACTCTCACTATATTTCTAAATAGAGTATTATGATGTTTTTAGCTCTTCATTTGTATATTTTAATTTAAAATACATATTTTACTAATTATAACTTATATTTTTTTTCTCTCTTTCACACATACCAACTGTAGTAAAAAAAAGTATAGTTACATTTATTATATGGTAAGTATGACTAAAAAAATGTAGTTTGTTATCACCCTTTGCTTTAAGGTCACTAACATTTTCTCAATCTACCTCACTCCTGTGTTTTTACTCTGCTTCTCTCACTTATTTTTATTCTCCATGTTTACTCCCCTTCCATTATTTACCCTCTCATATTCAACTTCTTTTGATCCCTATTCTTTACTGCACTTACCCTCTGTTCCCTTCCTTTGCTTATTTACTCATTCTCTTTTTCTTAATTATTTACCTTACTCCTACATATATACCTCATCCCCCTCCCAACACATACACACACCTGTAACATACACCCCACACACACACCACACCTACACATCATACACACAAAAAAAACTCCCACACACACTCCTCAAAAACACACACACATTCCATACACACACATACATTGAACACATATACACCCCACACTCATACACTTCTCACACATATTTCACACACCCTCATCTCTACCCACACCAAAACACTCCACACAACCACACCCACAGACACACCTTACACACCCACACTTTGACCTACACCCACTAACTCCCTGTAAGTCACACACACTGCATTACTTATCTTTTTTTGCTGTTGTACTCAAGCCCATTCAGGTACTGTTCTTTTTACTCTCTTTGTCCTCTCTCTTTGTCACTCACCATGTGTTATCCTAATTCAATATTTCTCCCTCTATCACCCCTCTTTACTTTTACTATGGGTAGCGCACCGGGGAGTGTAAAAAGGGGAAAACAAAGAGAAACAGTAAAATAATATTTTAGAGTGCTTTGAGGTAGGGTAGCTGTTGTGTTGTGTGGGTGATTTACTTACTGCACTCCTTCCACTCCTTTTCTCAGTACCTCTGTTCTCACAGTTCTTCATTCCCGTTCACTCAGTCCGTCTATCTTACTGTAATTGTCTCTGTCTCTTCACTCTTTCACTACTTGTTCATTATGCTTTCTCCCTGAAGTTCAAGCACATTACGTTATTTACATTTCTTTGCTGCTTCAATTATTCCCTTTCTGTTACTTCTTCTTTTAGTTTTTTTCTCTGTCAATCCACATGTTTTAACTTTATTCAATGTTATCCATCTTATTTCATCCCTCTTTATTTATGCACACTACTTTTTTCTCTCTCTCCTTTACCAGTGTTATTTAAATCTGGTTCCGTTATTACCTTTTATTTGTACATCATTTTTTCTCTTTCCTTTTACTCTTTACAGACACTCACATTCTTCATGTGCCTCTGCTTTAGTATTCTTCTTCTCTCTTTCTTTGTTTCACAGCCTTATATTTTTTACATTTTCTCTCTTACACTTTGTTATATATTTTACACTGTTTTACTATGTATTACACAGTACATCTGTGTTGCTCTCTCTTGCTGTCTGTCTCTTAACATTACTCTCTCTTTCTCTTATGCTCTCCTTCTCTTTTTCTTTTTTTTGTGTTGCGCTAACGGGGCGCTCACCGGTGCGCGTACCGGGAAGCGCACCCATGAGAAAAATGAAGTGAAGAGTGCTAAAAATTTTAGTAATTTTAAAAAAATGGGAGGTAGTTCTGAAAAGAACTTGTTTTTTATGTTTTTGTTGTTTTATATTTTTTTATTTTTCTGAACATTTTTTTTGTATATTTTGAACAATTTTATGTTTTTTTTTGTTTTTTTGGGGGGGAACAACGAAAAACAGGCATTAGAAAGGGCTCAACAGGAGCAAAATTTTTTTTATTTTTTGGGGCGTTTTGAGCACTTGTGGTTTTCAAATGCTCTGTTTATCAAATTGATACTCATATTTGCACATGAAAGTAGGTCACCACAATGAAGGCACACTATCTTCATGTGCACAAAATTCTGTTGGATGTTTGGGACCGTTTCCCTCGCCTCTGGTCCCGACAGAGTTACCTGTGCCGATGTACTGGCCACAGGAGTTGGTGGGTTGTCTTGGAGGTGACGCATCTCTGCAACGCTGTAATTCAGTAGATGCCACCTCTGCATATGACGGTGCATAGTATAGTTACCATAACTATACTTTTTGTCTGTACCTCTAGATAAAACATCTTTACAAATGAGGCATGTCACATGTCTGGCATTCCCTTTTTTTTGGCCTCGAGGAAAAGAATAAAATTGCCAAATAAAACTGTCTTTGTGGTGGGATTTCCGGGGCTCTTCACGTAAGAACTGCCTCGGCTCTACGTCTTCTTCCTCTTCTTCTTCCTCTTCCTCCTCTGGGTTGGGAAGGAACTGTGGAGGTGGTCCTTCCTTCCTAGGTGGTTGTGGTGGTGGTGGGGGTCCACCAGCTGCAGCTACTACAGATGCAATTATTTTAATAAGCAAAAACAGGTCTGCCTCTCACAAAGATGAAAGTCAGAGTGAGGAAAGAAGGAGGGGTTTTCATCATTTGGGAAAAAAAAGTTCTAAACCAATGAAAAGTGTTATTTACAGGTCACATGACCTGTTACGCTTACGTTACGCATCCCGCTCCGCGCCCGGAGCACTTCCGGTAAGCTGCGCTTCGCGCCTCGTTCGTGCACCGGAGCACTTCCGAGTGCGCGAACGCGGCGCGTCATAAGACGCATTACGCGGCAACGCGATACGTCGTGCTTACGCGACGCGTCACGATGTTGTTCTCGAACGCGGCAGTTGTGCAAACGGTACGTTTCCCGGTACGCGGACCGGGTCGCGGCATAAAAATGAGCTAATGGGAAGCTACCCGGTGCGCGGACCGGTAGCGAAACTAAAAAAAAAACAAATTTAAATATAAACATAAAAAAAATATATTAAATACATATAAAATATATTTTTCCTTTAAAAGAAGAATACATTTAACAGCTTTTGATATTTGCTATTAAAAAACCATTGAAATTCACTGAAAAAACCATAGGTTATACACCATATATAGTTAGGAATTAGCATTTACAAAACCTTGAAAATTCACTGAAAAAACCATAGGTTATAGACCATATATAGTTAGGAATTAGTATTTTTAAAACCTTATATTACTCATGCAAAACCATTGAAATTCGCATATATAGTTAGTTGTACTAACTATATATTTCGCGCACCCGCAATCCACTGCTGATGATGTCACATATTACATCATTCATGACATGGTCAGTGACATCACTGATGACATCACTGATGACATCTCAAGTGACAAAAACAGGGATTCCAAAACTGCTCAACAGGAGCAAAAAAAATTGAAAATTTAGGGACTGGCAGGGCAGCGGTGTTCCTGTTTCTTTATGGCAATGAGTTCAAAACTCTGCTCCCCATAGCAGAGCAGTTTGTAACACTGCGTGCACAGAAATTTGATGCCTGCAAACACCGGCTGTATGTTAGGGACCATTCTTCCCGAAGGTGCTGCTCCACCAGTGGAGGTGCTGCCGCCATCTGTGGGTAAATTCCGTGCCAGATCCCTGACACTCTCTCTGGCAAAGTTGTTTGGGTGTCTTCTTTTGACATGCCTGATTAAATTGGCATTTCCGAAGCTATATTTTTTTAGAGGATTGCCTCTGGATAAAGTACTGCCACATATTTTGCAGGTTACTTTTGCAGCATTGACTTTTTCTTGTCCTTCAGGGATGTCATAGAATTTCCAGATGAAATGGTTCTTTTTCTTCTGGTGAGGAGGGTCCTCATGCAAAAATTCGTCGGAATCACTGCTGGATGACTCCCTTGTAGCCATTGCTGTAGATCAGGAAAGTAGGAGATGAAGACAGTACACAGAACAGCTCTTGCTCTCTCCAAGTACAAAGCAATAGTGAGAGAAATGGGTGGGTTTTTCACAATTTGGAAAAAAAAAAGTTCTGAACCAATGAAAAGTGTTATTTTAAAGTCACATGGCTTGACGCGCTTACGCTACGCGCCCTGGGGCGCGTCCCGGGGCGTGTATCGTAAGCGCATCGGGGCGCTTATGTTGCGTGATCGTATGCGCTTCCGGGTGCGCTTCCGCGGTGCGACATAAGACGCATCTCGCGGCTACGCGATACGTGTCTTATGACGCAAGGCGTGGCGGCTACGCGATACGTCACGATGTTGTTTTCGTTCGCGTGATTAGCGCTCCCGGGATGCTCCCCGGTACGCGCCCCGGGGCACGCCGTAACATTGCGCTTACGCGTGCGTTCACTGGTACGTGCCCCGGGAGCGCCCTGGGGTGAAAAAAAAAAAGAAAAAAAAATTACATACTTATATAATATAAAATTCGCTTTAAAATTTATTATTTTTTATAACTATAATTCACTGAAAAAACCATAGGTTTCACACCAGTTATAGTTAGGAATTAGCATTTAAAAAACCTATGAAATTCACTGAAAAAAACATAGGTTTCACACCAGTTATAGTTAGGAATTAGCATTAAAAAAACCTATGAAATTCACTGAAAAAACCATAGGTTTCAGACCAGTTATAGTTAGGAATTAGCATTTAAAAAACCTATTAAATTCACTGAAAAAACCATAGGTTTCACACCAGTTATAGTTAGGAATTAGCATTTAAAAAACCTATTAAATTCACTGAAAAAACCATAGGTTTTACACCAGTTATAGTTAGCTGGAAGTTTTACTCGCATAAAACCATTGAAATTCCCACGTTATAGTTAGTTGGACTCACTATAACTTGCGCGTGCATTGCACTGCTGAGGACGTCACATATTACATCACTCATGACATGGTCAGTGACATCACTCATGACATCACATTTTGCAATGCATAATGCATATTGGGCTATCTAATTGCTGAAACTACAAGTTCCATCATGCCCCAGTAAATGAAAGGGGTGGATAGTGGTATAAATGTAGAAAGGGAAAAGGGACCAATCACTAATACTACCGTGAACAGGAACTACGGTTCGAAACGCGTAGGAGTTGTTGCATCACGTTTGAATAAAAAACTGCGAGAAAACTGAGAAGTGTGCCGCGATATTCTTTTTGGTATTGGATATATATATATATATATATATATCCACTCTACATCTAGCGCCAGAATTGAATATAGACATTTGTACAAGAGGGTAAGGCGGACCCACAGAGGTAGAGAGGTGCATTGAACTACATCTCCCACAATGCCGTGTGCCACACCCAACTGGGCGGGGGATGTTTGAAATGAAGTTTAATGCCTGCCAACACGCCCTTCACCTCTTGTTCCTTTTTTCATCCAGCAGCTGAAGAAGAGGTAACACTCGAAACGTGTCCTGGCTGGCTGATAAACATTTGGCAATAATTTGTGCTTGTGTGCAGTTTGTCACTCACAGGCTGACATTGAATAAATATCTGCTGCGAATCAAGTTGGTCTCCACTGGCTCTCTCTAATGTTTGGGACTGCAATTGTTGGATTTATAACGGCCTCCCTGGGTCGTGGAGAGAGCTGACTGCTGCGTGTAGCAGGTCCGCGGCGGCGTCATGGGACACTGCCCTTGAGCGGAGGAGACTGAACACGCTCCCATGCAGTAAAGATCGTGTTCACAGCGGCGATTTCAGCATCAAAGTGGTGGTAATGAACTCTACATCTAGCGCCAGAATTGAATATAGACATTTGTACAAGAGGGTAAGGCGGACCCACAGAGGTAGAGAGGTGCATTGAACTACATCTCCCACAATGCCGTGTGCCACACCCAACTGGGCGGGGGATGTTTGAAATGAAGTTTAATGCCTGCCAACACGCCCTTCACCTCTTGTTCCTTTTTTCATCCAGCAGCTGAAGAAGAGGTAACACTCGAAACGCGTCCTGGCTGGCTGATAAACATTTGGCAATAATTTGTGCTTGTGTGCAGTTTGTCACTCACAGGCTGACATTGAATAAATATCTGCTGCGAATCAAGTTGGTCTCCACTGGCTCTCTCTAATGTTTGGGACTGCAATTGTTGGATTTATAACGGCCTCCCTGGGTCGTGGAGAGAGCTGACTGCTGCGTGTAGCAGGTCCGCGGCGGCGTCATGGGACACTGCCCTTGAGCGGAGGAGACTGAACACGCTCCCATGCAGTAAAGATCGTGTTCACAGCGGCGATTTCAGCATCAAAGTGGTGGTAATGAACTCTACATCTAGCGCCAGAATTGAATATAGACATTTGTACAAGAGGGTAAGGCGGACCCACAGAGGTAGAGAGGTGCATTGAACTACATCTCCCACAATGCCGTGTGCCACACCCAACTGGGCGGGGGATGTTTGAAATGAAGTTTAATGCCTGCCAACACGCCCTTCACCTCTTGTTCCTTTTTTCATCCAGCAGCTGAAGAAGAGGTAACACTCGAAACGCGTCCTGGCTGGCTGATAAACATTTGGCAATAATTTGTGCTTGTGTGCAGTTTGTCACTCACAGGCTGACATTGAATAAATATCTGCTGCGAATCAAGTTGGTCTCCACTGGCTCTCTCTAATGTTTGGGACTGCAATTGTTGGATATATATATATATATATATATATATATATATATATATATATATATATATATATATTACCTACTGGCGGTCGCCAGTAGGTAGTTATAGTTAGGACCTAGTTTCCATAGGAAATCCGCAACATTCTATTGGGAATAACTTTGGCGCCGGTGGACGAACCTTTGCGAATTTCCCAAAGAAGATGGCCCGCTCCGCTCCTCTCCTTCCCTGAAAGTTTTGGGGGGGATTCGTCAAGTGGGGGCTGAGATAAAAGGGGAGTCCCAAAACATGTTTTCCCCATGTTATTTTCCATAGGACAATTAGACACGGCTACAGCCTGAACGGCTGAATGAAATTATAAGAAATTTGGCAAACAAGTAGGGTCCGGTTCGCAGATTACGCTTTTCTTTAAATGGTGTAAATCCCTCCAGAAGTTGCTGAGAAAATTAAAGTTGAAATCAATTATATATCTATAAGCACGCATTAGTGCGCGCACCCGTGCGCGCACCCCTGTGCGCGAGCGGAATTCTCATTTGCTGTTTGACGTCTGTCAACATTCGATTCGGAGGAAAATCAGGAAGTGTTGACCTCCATTTTGTCAGTGCGAGTCAACATATTGTAGAGAACAGGGGCAGAACATGGAATGGGGGCAGGGTGAAGAATCCCTGCCCCCATAGGTTTTCTCAGGGGTCCATTAAGGACCTCCAAGGCCAAAAAAAACATTTTTTTTCCTAAAAAGTTGCGAGGTACGCGCACCCGGTCGCGCACCTCGATTTAAAAAAAGTGTGAAAAACAATAGTGGAGATCGTGGAAAGGGGGCAATGTAGAGACTCCCTGACCCCCTAGGTTTTCTCAGGGGGTCAATTAAGGACCCCCAAGGCCAAAAAAAACATTTTTTTTCTAAAAAGTTGCGAGGTGCGCGCACCCAGTCGCGCACCTCGATTTACAAGAGTGTGAAAAACTATAGAGGAGATCGTGGAAAGGGGGCAAGGTAGAGACTCCCTGACCCCCTAGGTTTTCTCAGGGGGTCCATTAAGGACCCCCCAAGGCCCCCCCCCCAAAAAAATTCTAAAAAGTTGCGAGGAGCGTGCACCCGGTCGCGCACATCGATATACAAGAGAGTGAAAAACTATAGTGGAGATCGTGGAAAGGGGGCAAGGTAGAGACTCCCTGAGCCCCTAGGTTTTCTCAGGGGGTCCATTAAGGACCCCAAGGCCAAAAAAAAAGAATATTTTTTTCTAAAAAGTTGCGAGGTGCGCGCACCCGGTGGCGCACCTCGATTTACAAGAGTGTGAAAAGCTATAGTGGAGATCGTGGAAAGGGGGCAAGGTAGAGACTCCCTGACCCTCTAGGATTTCTCAGGAGGACTTCAACTCGCCCCAAAAATTGTTTTTTCGAGAAAAAAAATACCGCGCACGTCGACAAACAAACACAAAAAAAATATAGTTAAATAACATGTTTGAGAGTTTAGATGTTGGTTGGCTCTAAAAAGAGCCGTTGTGTTTATAAAGTGTTTTTGGTACCTACAAGTAAATACCGATGCAGAGTCGTAAGTTCAAAAGGAAGACTCTATTCCCCTCATCTGTAAAATGTACACCATCTCTCCTATAGATGCCTTGCATGTTGTAACACAAGTTGTTGTGGTATATAGAACCCATGCCATAGTCTCTGAGGAAAGCAGAAACAGACTTATTCACATGTTTCCTTGCTTTCTCAATCTTTGGGCAATATTGGTTGGACCAGTTCCATTTTTGTCTTTGGCATATATTTGAATATACAAAGGCAGTTTGTGGAAAAAGTGACATCAATTGCCCAAAGGTGTCCTTTAAAAGCATTTCCAAACCTACCCCAGTCAAAGTGCCCAGGTCATTTCCACCACAGTGCACAATAATGAGGTCAGGGTGTGGCAGATGTAAAAAGTATTTTACCAATGGCATCAATTGGTGACATTTTAATCCTCTCTGGCCAATCCACATAATAATCACATTTGGTAAATCAAGGTTGAGAAAGCATCTATTTGCTACATACCTTTTACTCCAGTATATATAGCTGTGTCCTATAACCCAAACTTTTAGCATTTTGAAGGCAGATCCAGTAGTACTCAGATGGGCTCTGTAAGTGAAATGGCAGTTAGAAGCTGAGAGTTTAGAAAAAATGTGGATGAGGTTCAGTGCACTTGAAAAACTAGAAATGATTGGTTGTTTTTTACAATTCAAGATTGAAAACTAGGGTGCATGCTAATATTTTTTTAATAGGAAATTTGCTATTGGTTGAGAAAAAATCATCTAAACTAACAAAGCAGTGGATAAGCAGGTGTATTTAAAGGTCAAACAGCCTTGCTGGTTTTATTTGCAACATTGAGATATGAACTTCTGACCTGTGTTTTCAGCCAGGTGCAGTATGAGTTGTTACCATGGTAACAGGCAGAGAGGGCAGAGGGGGATGGTTGAAGTTTATGTGACTTTGGAAATATTGAAAGGTAGAACCAATTGAAATGCTAATTTGATTTTGAATTTGTGTGGGAAGAAATTTGATTGGTTATGTACATGAATATGGGTCTGAAATGAGAGGGAATCTGTGCCATTATTCTGAGGCTGCAGTGACAGAAGCATTATTCAGAGATTCTGCATAAGAAAATCTGGTTTGTGACTGCCACTGTTCTAAATCTTCAAAAGCATTTTTAAAGGTGAGCCTCTAACTCTTTTTCACTGCATTTCTCCTTTTATTATGCCTTAGTCACTATAACTGTTTCACTCCCTCACAGTCTGTCACTGTCCTTATTTTTTCTCTCTCACTGTTTTCTTTTCTTTCCACTACTCTTCCTTTTCTTTCCTCTCTCTTTCTATAAATGATTTCCTCTCACTTACTACTTTTTATTTTCTCTTATTATGTTTTTTTCCTTACTCCTCTTCCCTCATCCTGATATCTATTCCCTCACTGTTACTGCTTTTCATTCACTCTCAGTACTTTTTCCTTATTTTCCTTCCTCACTTTCTTTCCTTCAACTCTCTTTCTTGACTTCCTCACTTCATCTCAGTTATTCCTTTTCATTTATTCCTTTTCTTTACTTTTTCCCTCTTCTTCTTCCTTACAACTGTTAGAATTTTCATATTGTCACCTTGTAGTTCTGTAACCATTTTTGGTATACTGTTGAAATACCATAGAAAATGTTTTAAGAGCAGATAGTAATTATTTTACTGATTTGCAAGCTATACTGTCATGTGTCTAAGATCACACTGTGAGTGAAGCTTGATTTTAAATGAATCTGGGTGAATTATTTGCTTAGTTGATGTGTTTAAAAATATGGGAATACATGTATTCTTGAAGTCAATTAGGCTTTAGGATATGTACTGCTAGAGATTCTTAGGCAGGCCTCTTAGTTCCCAAATAGGCTCTATGCTGTGCAATAAAGATCCAGGGTTTGCTGTTGAAATGAAAAGGAATGTTACGTCTTGCTTATATATATATGGTCTGTTTTTTGCCAGTAGAGACGCTGAGATAGTATGAGCACAGACACACATAGTGCAAGCAGAGACAGATATGGTAGATTACATGTAACATCCTGGTCATGTGTCTAAGATCACACTGTGAGTGAAGCTTGATTTTAAATGAATCTGGGTGAATAACTTGCTTAGTTGATGTGTTTAAAATTATGGGAATACATGTATTCTTGAAGTCAGTTAGGCATTAGGATATGTACTGCTAGAGAATCCTAGGCAGCATGTCTGTCAAGCCTCTTAGTTCCCAAATAGGCTTTATGCTGTGCAATAAAGATCCAGGGTGTGCTGTTGAAATGAAAAAGGAATGTTATAACTTGCTTATATATATATGGTCTGTTTTTTGCCAATAGAGACAGTGAGATGGTATGAACACAGACACAGATAGTGCAAGCAGACACAGACATGGTAGATTACATGTAAAATCCTGGTGAAAAACTTTAAAAGTGTTTATTTTACTAAAACCATTTATCACAGTCATTTCTTTAAGACTGAGAACACAGCCCATGTGTTGAATATTAGACAGATTTGTTGGCATGAGCTGGAAGCCATTTTGTATTTCTGGCAGCCATTTTCTTTCCCATGTGCTCTCTCCTACCTTTCTGTTAACTGTCCTTGTAGCCTGTCTAGAGACGAACTATGTTTAACATACTCTACTTCACACATGCCCAGAAGGGCCTAACTAACAGAATGCACCTACTTCTCTAGTATAACTGTCAGACTATTTTGACCAGGATCACAGAGAGTGTCTGGGTGAAAGAAAGAATTATATTTGCACGTTTTTCTTTAATCTGTAAAGATGGTGCAGAGAGACGGTGAGATGGTATGAGCACAGACACATATAGTGCAAGCAGAGACAGACATGGTAGACTACATGTAACATCCTGGTCATGTGTCTAAGATCACACTGTGAGTGAAGCTTGATTTTAAATGAATCTGGGTGAATAATTTGCTTAGTTGATGTGTTTAAAAATATGGGAATACATGTATTCTTGAAGTCAGTTAGGCTTTAGGATATGTACTGCTAGAGAATCTTAGGCAGCATGTCTGCCAGGCCTCTTAGTTCCCAAATAGGCTCTATGCTGTGCAATAAAGATCCAGGGTATGCCGTTGAAATGAAAAAGGAATGTTATGTTTTGCTTATATATATATGGTCTGTTTTCTGCCAATAGAGACAGTGAGATGGTATGAGCACAGACACACATAGTGCAATCAGAGACAGACATGGTCAATTTCATGTAACATCCTGGTCATGTGTCTAAGATCACATTGGGAGTGAAGCTTGATTTTAAATGAATCTGGGTGAATAATTTGCTTAGTTGATGTGTTTAAAAAGATGGGAATACATGTATTCTTGAAGTCAGTTAGGCTTTAGGATATGTACTACTAGAGAATCATAGGCAGCATGTCTGTCAGGCCTCTTAGTTCCCAAATAGGCTCTATGCTGTGCAATACAGATCCAGGGTGTGCTGTTGAAATGAAAAAGGAATGTTATGTCTTGCTTATATATATATGGTCTGTTTTTTGCCAGTAGAGACGCTGAGATAGTATGAGCACAGACACACATAGTGCAAGCAGAGACAGATATGGTAGATTACATGTAACATCCTGGTCATGTGTCTAAGATCACACTGTGAGTGAAGCTTGATTTTAAATGAATCTGGGTGAATAACTTGCTTAGTTGATGTGTTTAAAATTATGGGAATACATGTATTCTTGAAGTCAGTTAGGCATTAGGATATGTACTGCTAGAGAATCCTAGGCAGCATGTCTGTCAAGCCTCTTAGTTCCCAAATAGGCTTTATGCTGTGCAATACAGATCCAGGGTGTGCTGTTGAAATGAAAAAGGAATGTTATGTCTTGCTTATATATATATGGTCTGTTTTTTGCCAGTAGAGATGGCGAGATGGTATGAGCACAGACACACATAGTGCAAGCAGACACAGACATGGTAGATTACATGTAAAATCCTGGTGAAAAACTTTAAAAGTCATTTCTTTAAGACAGAGAACACAGCCCATGTGTTGAATATTAGACAGATTTGTTGGCATGAGCTGGAAGCCATTTTGTATTTCTGGCAGCCATTTTCTTTCCCATGTGCTCTCTCCTACCTTTCTGTTAACTGTCCTTGTAGTCTGTCTAGAGACAAACTATGTTTAACATACTCCACTTCACACATGCCTAGAATGGCCTAACTAACAGAATGCACCTACTTCTCTAGTATAACTCTCAGACTATTTTGACCAGGATCACAGAGAGTGTCTGGGTGAAAGAAAGAATTATATTTGCACGTTTTTCTTTAATCTGTAAAGATGGTGCAGAGAGACAGTGAGATGGTATGAGCACAGATAGTGCAAGCAGAGACAGACATGGTATATTACATGTAACATCCTAAGGACAGTTAACAAAAAAGGTAGGAGAGAGCACATGGCAAACAAAATGGCTGCTAAAAACACAAAATGGCTTACAGCTCATGCCAACAAATCTGTCTAATATTGAACACATGGGCTGTGTTCTCTGTCTTAAAGAAATGATTGTGGTAAATGTGTTTTATTAAAATGAGCGGTTTTAAAGTTTTTGACCAGGATCACAGTGTTTGTCTTTTTAGTAGCAGATAGTATTTATTTTAATGAACTGCAAGGCATACTGTCATGGGTGTAAGATCACACTATGAGTTAAGCTTGTTTTTAGATGAATCTATCTGAATAATTTGTGTTTAAAAATCTGTAAATGATGTATTTTTTAACTGAGTAAGGTTTTAGAACATGTAATATAAGTTATTTCTATGTAGCATGTAACATGGTAATGAAATTAGTGCTTTTTTGTTTTTTTTAGTGTTTGGTGCTCAAATCAAAGATTCTGGAGTGTGATTGAGAGTGTTTTGAATCTTCAAAACCATTTATAAAGGTGAGTTGCTAATTTGTAAAGGGGATCTATTTTTGTCCAGTTTAAGATAATATGAAAAAATGTTCTCATTGTTTCCAGCATTTCGTCTGTGTTGTACCATTTTATCTTCTGTGTGTACCATGTCTGTGTCTGCTTGCACTATTTATGTATGTCCTCATACCATTTCACCGTCTCTCGGCACCATCTTTTTTGTGACTGCTCCATGTGTTCCTCTGCTTGCAGCCCTGCATCATCTATTCTCTATCTGTAACAGTTTAGTCTCTGCCTGCGTTATTTCATTTTTTATGTGCATCGTATCTCTACCTCTGCCTGTACCATCTGTCTGCACCCTTTCATGTGCATTTGCAGAGGCCTATTATGATATGGCTGCTGGTGTGTGTTACACAGTGCTACCATGATAAATCTTTTCCCTCTCTGTCTGTTGTTTCGCACCCTCTGCTTGTATTATTTTCTCTCTGTCGTCTCTATCTCCGCCTCTGTGTACTCAATTTAGCCTCTGCATGTAACATTTCAATGTCTGTTTCCAGCATTTCTTCTCTGTTGTACCATTTTATCCTCTGTGTGTACCATGTCTATGTCTGCTTGCACTATATGTGTCTGTGCTCATATCATCTCACCGTCTCTCTGCACCATCTTTTTTGTGACTGCTTCATCTGTTCCTCTGCTTGCAGCACTGTACCATTTATCCTCTGTCTGTAACAGTTTAGTCTCTGCCTGCGTTATTTCATTTTTTATCTGCAACATTTCTCTATCTGAGCCTGTACCATCTGTCTGCACCATTTCATATGCATTTGCACAGGTCTATTATGATATGGTTGCTGGTGTGTATTAGACAGTGCTACCATGTTAAAACATTTCCCTCTCTGTCTGTAGTCTCAAATCCACTGCTTGTACCATTTTCTCTCTATTTCTACTATCTGTCCCTCTGTGGGCTAAATCACGTAAACCATGGACTGTGTCATGATTTAGGAGAGATAGTTGTAGAACGGTCAATGCAGTATGTATCTCAGGCTTCTTAATTTTCAAATTGTGTTCATGCTGTGCAATTTAGATGCCGGGTGTGCTGTTGAAATGCAAAAGCAAATGTCTCTGTAGCAAGTAGTAATCATTTCAGTGAATTTTCATTTGTACATTCTGAGTCCCACCTTCACTCCTCTCTACACAGCTTGAACATCTGTTCATTGTGTTAAACCCAGAAATTCCATCCCTAGAAACAAATTATAAACTCTTTCAACAGTTCTACAGTCCTGCAAACCCTGAAACAACACTCACAGTAAGACCCCCTTTGACTGTAGTAATTATTTTACTAAATTGCAAGGGATAGTGTTATGTGTCTAAGATCACAGTGTGAGTCTGTTTTCATTTAAGAGGAAGGTGGCAGATTAATTTGCGTAGTTAGTGTGTTTAAAAGTATGGGAATATAGATACTTATAAAATTGATAAAGGTAGTTTTTTATTATCTATTAGTAAAAACGATATAATTAAGTGTTTATATTTTTTTGCAAAGACCAGCAACATTATCATATTGGTGCAATGGAAGAGCATCAAGAGAACATTGCTTTGAATTTTGAGATCGCATGCGAATTAATAGAGGATGTCAAAGATGGACTTTTTCCAGAGGAAATTGATACTGAAAAGGAAGATTTCTTTGATGAAAGTTTGGACAGTGTTTTTGTGGAAGCGGTAGAAGATTTTGAATTTGAAGATGTAAATTTTGTATTTGATGAAAATGAAATACCGGACGAAGTCATGTTGGAAGTTTTATTGCAATACGAAATGTTTGATGGATACGTTTATAATTAAAAATTATTCGAGTGAATCGGTTTGTAGTATTTTAATAATTTGGATCGTTGATGTGTTTAATAAAAATGAGAATAGATATTCTGATAAGGTGTGTGAGGGTATAGGGTCAGAAATATTAATCCCACTATGACCCCCTACACTGCCTGAAAACCACTGTACTGTTCTTAACCCTGAAATATTATTCTCAGCAAATAATTCTATAATGTTGAAACAGCAATGCACTGCTATAAAGTCAGCAACAGCACTCACTACATGATTTCCTACTCTGTTCAGAGACTGTTGCTATGCCTTAATTTTACTTATAAAGTGAACCAGTGTTTACATTATTTAGTGGTTATAATTTCTATGTAGTATGTTAGTAGTGGTCTATAACATTTTTTTTCTTTCTTCAAAACAGATTGTAATTTTCTACAGAAAGAAAAATCAACATGTCGAACAAGAATGAAAAAAGAAAAACATATAAACAGACTTACTTTTCCAAGAAAAAACAATTAGAAGATTTACGTAATCAACAAAGTACGGACAAAAAGAAGAGTGCTCCTGGTAAGACAACCAAGGATTTCATAAAGAAATTAACTCAAAGAAAAAAAAGTTTGAATAATATGGGAAATGAAAAACACTTGTCAGTATCTACAAGGAGAAATCAGAGAAAAAAGAAAAATGTTTCCCAACTATGTAGTCTATAATAATAGACGTACTAATCAGTTTCCGCAAATAAGGAAGCGCATGTTTTATAACAGAGTTGTTTCGAATGTAAATATTTCTAAAAGGAAAGTAGCTTTTTATAAGAAAAAAAATATATTGAGAATATTATTGAACGCGTGTTTGATACAAAAAATAAGTTGTTTGTTTTAGTAATTAATAGAATAAATACACTCAATAAGGCAATCAATGTCTTAAAAGCTAAGAGTAAATGGAAAAGAGAAATAAATAGAAGTAATTTTTGTAATGTTATTTCTGGAAAATGGAAGCATAGTTCAAGTTGTGAGCCATTTTTTAATGAAGAGAGTTACTTTCAGAGTAATGATTTGTTGCATGCAGTTGACACCAGTGGTCGAGCATATGAGGTGAAGGACGGTTGTCCTATTGAAAAAGAGAAAATTGTGCCTAGAAATGCAGAAGAGGTGATAGCTGATGAAGTTTTAGGGAGACGTTCTAAGGCCCCAGTATACACTTGGAATTGTAGTAGTATTTGTAGTGTCCGATAGGATTCAATTGATTTTTTTTGCAATTTCTTAGGTAAGTATGCCAAGAAAAGTCTTAAACAAAAGGTTAAAATGTTGCAAGAATTAGACCCTTGCAGAGTGAGAGAAAAAGCAGGGCTGCAAGGGCATTCTCTGGCTTGTCTTTCTAAAAAAGTATGCCAGAGTGTTTTTCACCATTTCAGAATGTTAGCAGTGCATCTGTTGTATCTTGAATCTTCCTGCTGCTCAGCTTGAATGCATGAGATGTGGAATGTTGGATGTATGGAATGTTAGTGTGTTATGTATGTCAGTTGAGTGAGGGCTGAGCAGCAGGACAGCTGCTCCTGATGGGGTTAACATTATAACTTATTACTTATCATCTTAATTCAATAAAGTAACTTGCTAAATCAACAAGGAAGTTCCAGCATCTTATTGATTACATCATTTGGCGATTGTTGGGAATGAGAATCTACGCGTGCAACTTTTAAGGCAAAGAGTGAAAGGTTGAAGACTGGACTGAAACCGGAAAATGAAGAAATGTTAACTTCAAGGTAAATGACTTTTATGTTTTATCGTAACATTGGCTTAAACGTGGTATGGCACAAAAGGAAAAACCCCATCAGTGACCCTGCCATCGGTCGCCCTAATACCCAGAGGTGCCAGAACTGCGTTTATAATGGGCTTTAAATCAGCTGGTTTGTAGTTTAAATGAAGTTGGAGGCAAGGATAAATCGAGCCTCAGTGGAGAGTGATGAATAAAAACTGCTGCTCTGTTGTTCGATAGTGATCGGGGGCAGAAATCGGGTCTCACAGTGCAGTACGAACGTATGAAGAGTGAAGGAATAGTAACTCTGCGCAGCTGTTCATTTATTTCCGGGGGGCAAAAAAAATCGAGCCTCAGAGACAAGTATGACAATATTACCTGCCATTAAGTGAAATATGAGTGACAGAGACCTCAAGGTTAATTAATGATTAACACCGGTTAACCCTGTGCAGGAAGAACTTTTAGCGTTTAAAAAGTGTTTATCTATGCTGATTTGAATGACTTGGGGTTTGAGGACTGAAAATCGAGCCTCAGTGTGGAGTGCAAAGGGTTCATGAATAGTACTCTCCATGATGTTCTGGAAGTGCCGTTTGCCTAAGATTTAGGCGAAAGAAGGGAAATGACGCAGTGGAAACTCTTTGTGTTCCAGTAAAGGTTGAGGAAATAATACGCAGTTAACATATGAGCATTTTACAAGCAGCCAAGTATTTTTCATTTCCATGATTGTTTCAAATAATAAGAAAAAGTAACGGTTACCCTTCTGCTTTGAAATCTGCATGAGACAGTTTTCCTTCACAGCAAGCATCGACGTCACCTTCTGTGACGACTTTTCACCTCGTGAAATGATTTGGCCCTTGTGCGTGCCGTGAACCAACCGGCTTTTCATTGTTGTGCGTGCCTCCATTTTGCTCGTAGCAAAACAAGCCATACATCGGTGAGGAAAAATTATTACCAACAGCGTTTTCTGAAAGGTGTTTTCGTGAACAAGGTACCGTTATCTCTGTTACACGTTTTTTGACAACTGACTTTTGAGAACTTAAGGAAGGAAAATAATAAAGGAAATTGGCATGGTGGACCGAAGGAAACCGTTTTGAAGAGTTTATAAGTCTAAGTTTTGGAACTGATTTCAGGGTCCAGCAGTTACAAGAATCGCTCCGTGGTCTTAAGAATAGAACCGGCTCGGCGTACAAAGAGGAAGCTGTGGGAACTATAGGTCGCTGTTACAAGACGATGGTTCCAGTTATAGTGGCAGCTGAGTGAGACCATGTTTGGGTCTATTTTATAAAATGGAAAACACAACGGGGAACAGAAATATGGGGTCTATGAGCCAGCGTTGGGGACAACTCTCTTCTTGTTGTTGTTTGGTTGTTGATGATGTATTCACCAAGAGCTGTTCCACAGTGTGTGTTGTGAATGAGTGGTGTGTTTGTGTTGGAAGTGTCCATCACATGTGTTGTGATAGGAATGTCCGTTGCCTCGCACGTCAGGGTTGCGATGTGGATGTTTGTTGCCTCGCACGTCAGGGTTGCGATATGGGTGTCTGTTGCCTCGCACCTCAGGGTTGCGATGGAGATGTTTGTTGTCTCGCACGTCAGGGTTGCGATTGGGATGTTTGTTACCTCGCACGTCAGGGTTGCGATGTGTTTTTTTGTTGCCTCCCACGTCAGGGTTGCGATGAAGATGTTTGTTGTCTTGCACGTCAGTGTTGCGATTGGGATGTCTGTTGCCGGCGATGTGGTTGTCTGTTGCCTCGCACGTCAGGGTTGCGATGGGGATGTTTGTTGTCTCGCACGTCAGGTTTGCGGTTGAGATGTCTGTTACCTCGCACGTCAGGGTTGTGATGGGGATGTTTGTTGTCTCGCACGTCAGGGTTGCGATTGGGATGTGAGTATGAATGAGTTATGTAGGGGCTTGTTCATTTGTCTGAGTGGTACACGTTGTTTCCTGATTTATTTGGTGTTAAGGTTTGTTCCTGTGGGTGCTGCTTATTGTACTGGTCTGGCCAACTGGTATGATTTGTAGTATTTGGGATTGATGGTGTAGAGTGAAGGATAGTGCTTTATTTCAGGGATCTATGTGACGTTCTGCCCAGACTGTGGGGTGCGAGATGAGATGTTATTTAGCGTCTCGGGTTGTATTCTTTTGTTAGTGGGTGAATCGTAGTATAGAGGTTCAGGATGTATCTCCTTTGTAAGTTAGTGAGTTGTAGTATATTGGGTCATGCGAGGTGAGTTGAATGGTATTGCATTTATTAAATTATTCATTATATGTGCATTGTTTTAAGTTTATGACTATGTGTACTCTACATGTGGTCCTTATCTTAATTGTTTCATAAGTTACATTTCACAATATAATTGTTCCCATAACGAAGGGAGATATGTTGTATCTTGAATCTTCCTGCTGCTCAGCTTGAATGCATGAGATGTGTAATGTTGGATGTATGGAATGTTAGTGTGTTATGAATGTCAGTTGAGTGAGGGCTGAGCAGCAGGTCAGCTGCTCCTGATGGGGTTAACATTATAACTTATTACTTATCATCTTAATTCAATAAAGTAACTTGCTAAATCAACAAGGAAGTTCCAGCATCTTATTGATTACATCAGCATCATACCGAAGTGAGGAAATTAGTGAGAAGGTTGTATTATGCAAAAAGTCCAGCACTTAAGCTCAAACAGTTAAATAGTACTCTTTTGCATGGATCTGAATTAGATGTTAAGAACATCTGTGAAGAAAGTGAGGTTAGTTACTTGGGTCCAGAAGAAGACAGTGCAGAAACTGATACAGTAATAGAAGGAAATGTGGTAGAAAATGTACAGAATTTTAATACAGAAGATTTTGAACAAGAAATAACAAAGTTTAAGGTCATTTCAGGTAAAAAGCCAAACTTTTCTTGTGTGTGTTGTTGACGCACTCATTACAAAAATCAAACCAGGTTAGTTGATTTATATTTAAAAAGTGAAGAGGAAAATAATAGTGAGTGGAAAGATTTTGCAACTTATTTGTTGGTAGAAAATTGTTTTGATTTGGGTTCTGATCAACGTATTTGTAAATATTGTTATAATAAATTAAATGAAAATCAAATGCCTGCTAGAGCTGTACATAATAATCTTGAGTTGGTAAATATTCCATCTGAACTGATGGATTTAAATACCTATGAGACTATTCTGATTCAATGTGTGCATCCATTTCAGGCTATTGTTCGTATGGAGCCTAAGACAGGAAAATTTAATCCTTCAGATTTACAGAGAGGATTAAAGGGAAGAGTTGTATATTTGCCTCTTGATTTAAAGAAAAACATTGAGACAATTGGTGTAGAAAATGTGGAAGAGGAAACTCTAGTTATTCTAGTTAATGGCGTGCCTACAAAGAGTAAGACAATCTGGCAAGATTTAGTGGATGTTAGAAAAGTCAAAAAGGCAACGTAGTATTTGGTCAAAAACAATCAATACTATAAAAATGTATACGTAGGAGAAGAGGAAACAATTGTAGAAGAGGATAATGATTTGTCAGCTGGACAAATTGAAAAAGTGGATGTGTCCAGAAGTGAAGAAATTTATGAACATTATAGTGTTCATCCACTGCATTCCAAAGATGCAATGGGGAATGCTATTGAATTATTTCAGATGAAAAAAGCAAAAGGAAGTCCCATAAGTGTATGGGAAGAAAGCTTGGGGCGTGGCTTAAGCGCCAATGTGAGTGGAAGCGGGGCTCCGGAGCTCCTCCGTGCCTGCCTCTCTCCATCCTGTATCCTGACCCCCGGCCCGAGCCCCGGACCCCCAGGCATGAATGGGAGGGTCCCGAGAGCGCTGGGGGAGACACTGATGGCCCTGGCAGCCCTGTGCAAGCTGGAACCGAGCCCCTTACACGGAGCGGAGTGGCCGGTGAAACGAGCGCCTAAGATGGCGGCAGGTGTCCCTGCCTGCTCTGCCTGACGCATAGGAGCATTTGCAGGTGAGGAGCGCAGGAAACAGCGGAATATCCCCAAGTGGCAGCGGAGGCCCCCCCGCAGTTGTGAGAGGTGGAGAGCCCCACCTGAAGCCGTGGTGCAGGGGCGACCGCAGAAAGGGAGAACATCGGCCTGCCTGACTCAAAGATGGCGCCGCCCACGAGACTGAGACTGCCCTGGCTCTAATGACCACAGGGCCACTGGGCCGGCATCGCGTGGTGGGACTGCCCTATTACTGAAGCGGAGGCCCTGGTAACACTTATCCCGAGGAGAGCGCCGCTTGCACACTGGCCTAGCCGGAGGGGCACTGCACTCGGTGGTGACACTAACAGGGGCTGCTCGAGGTGAGGACACGATACCTGACAGGAGGCGGCGGACTACTGGGCGCCCGCGCTTTCGAGGCTGACCCGGATCAGGTGCTTGGAAGCGCCGTATACACTGCGACTCCCTGGAGAGACCTACGCCTGGGGCGAAGATTCTGGTGCCCCCCCCCCTCTTTTTGGGGGTACAACATTAGTTCCCTGAGTCTGCTGCCGGACTGGAGCAGCACCTGGTGAGGGACGTGAAGGCGAGGGAGTGCCGTGCAGCTAAGGTGGGACCGAGACAACGACTGACGGCGCTTGGAGCCCCTGGAGTCCCCAAAAAGAGGCGCTCCAATATTACGGATCGGCAGAATGGCGAGAGGAGGCAAAAAGAAGGGCTTCGACGTACTGAAGCTGGATGACCCGGGACACACCTCGGAGGTAGAGACACCGGCTCCTGGGCCGGGGAGCTCGACCCGCTCACGAGATCCGTCCTTGGGCGACATCATGCAGGCAATAGTGGATTCGAGGGAGGCCCTGGAAAAACGGATGGACACCATCGGGTCGGACCTGTCCATCTTGAAGGATGACCATAGGAAGCTGAAAGAGCGAGTGGCGACAACAGAGGTAACCCTGAAGGAGCTACCGGGTGATGTGGCCACTCTACGAGCGTCTCTGGCGGAGGTGGTGCAGAAGGTTCGGGTGCTGGAGCTTAGGGCCGAGGACAGCGAAGGGCGCTCCAGACGCAACAACCTCCGCCTCGTGGGGGTTCCCGGAAAAGCGGACGGCCGGGATGCGGTCTCCAACTTGGAGGAGTGGTTGCGGTCTGAGGTGGCCCCGTAGGGGCTTTCCCCGTTCTTTGCCCTGGAACGAGCCCACAGGGTCCCAGCGCGCCCGCCCAAACCGGGAGCCCCGCCGAGACCGATAGTGATGCGCCTTCTGCACTTCCGGGACCGTGACCACATTCTCCAGAGGGCCAGGGACCTGCCGGACTTGCGAATTGACAACAGTAGGATCATGGTTTTCCCGGACTTCACCAGGGACGTACAAAGAAGTAGGGCCTCTTTCATGGCGGTCAAGCGGAAACTGCGATCACTACAGCTGCCCTATGCCATGTTGTTCCCGGCACGACTGCGGGTCATAGAGGGAGATCGCACTCACTTCTTCCTCACGCCGCAGGAGGCTTGGAGCTGGCTGGATACTAGGGGGGAGTCCGGTGCGGATATCCACCCGGCGACCTCGCCTGAGGGGCGCTCTGCTGGAATGACGCCGATACGGAGGTCAGGCTCCCCATCGGGATGGCGGCAAGAAAGAGCCAAGGCGGTGCTGGCGGTGGCGGCCATCAGTCAGGGAGACGCCAGCCCTGCCAGTAGTGCATCGGAGCAGTCGAAGAACAGTGCTCTTAGTCCCGGCTCCAGTAGTGTACATGATCTTTCGGAGGCGGACCTGCCGGTGGTGACTCCCCAAACAGCGGACGGAATCCTTAGCTGAAAGGGTTCAGTGGACTCTGGACACATCTGTGAGGTACTGGGCTGGGGACTGAGGCTGCCTCTGGGTGATGGGTGGCGACATGGGGATGCCTCCTGGGCCTTGCTTTTGAGATATGGGGGAGGCTGAGCTGAGGGGGTCCTTCTGAATAGCCCAGAGGGGAGAGGGGGGTGCGGGGGGCTTCGGACCTGTCTGGGTCAACGTACGGACCACTCCAGCCCTCTTCTGATGAGATACACTTACGTTGCTAGAGTTTGGATGGGATTTCCAAGTTGGTTGTCTGTCCTGGGGTGTGGGAGTTGGGGAAGTTTAGTTGATCAGGTTGGGGGGGGAGGGGGAGGGGACCTGGGCGTGCCGGGGAGATTGCTGAGAGAGTGGACGAAGCACGATGGGATCTACAATGGGACCCGACGTAGGATACAAATGTCTCACGTGGAATGTAAGAGGGATGCATACCATGCATAGACGTCACAAAATACACGCCTATTTGGTTAGACGGGGCATTCACTTTGCCTTACTCCAGGAAACACACATATTAGCTAAGGAGGGGAAGGCACTGCAACGGAGGTGGAGGGGGCAGGTCTACCACACCGGTTACTCCGCATATGCTAGGGGGGTGGCCATATGGATAAGGGCGGGGGTACCATTCCAATGCACACAGCAACTAATAGACCCGGAGGGGAGATATGTCATGGTACGAGGCCGACTGGATGGGAGGGATCTGACACTGGGTTGTTTGTATGCCCCGAATGTTGACCAACCTGCCTTTCTCTCGCTTCTGTCCAACAAGATGGCCCCGTTCTTGGTGGGACCAGTGCTCCTTGGAGGAGATTTCAATAGCGTGACTGACACTGCGCTGGACAGGTCGACCCCCCCCTACCAAATGCACCGGCTGGCAAACTGGCGCTTGCGCGTTCTGCCTGGCAAAACCAATGGGGCTTGGTCGACTCCTGGAGAGCGAACCACCCGTCGGATAGAGACTACTCCTTTTTTTCCGCCCTTCATGACTTACACGTCCGCATAGATGCCTTCCTGTGCTCACAGGACGTGCACGCAGAGGTGTGCCACAGTGAGTATCTGACGCGCACGATCTCTGATCATAACCCGCTTCTCGTGCACCTGCGCTGGTCGCAGCGAGACCCACGAATCCCCGCCTGGAAGTTGCGCCCAGAGGCGCTAGATGATCAGTCCTTCCGAACCACAATAGCCTCGACTATCGAGGAGTACTTTCAGATCAATGCGGGCACCGCGGGCTCAGCCGCGATTGAATGGGACGCCTTCAAACGGTGGTGCGAGGACAGTGTATGGCAACGGCGTCGGGAGTAAGGAGGACGCTACTGGCGGACGTTGCGCGGGAGGATGAGAAACTACGGGCTCTGGAGAGGGCGAGACCTGAACGGCCGGGCATACACGAGGCCCTACTTGAGGCGCGGGAGATGGTGGCGGCGACAGTAGAGCGTCTCCGATGCTTTGACTACAAGACCTATCTCACACGCGCGCACTCGGAGCGGGATAAAACAGGGGCTCTTTTGGCCTGGCTGGCCAACCCAGCTCGTCGGAGCTCGATCATCCTTGAACTCAGAAATCACTCAGGGGTGGCACGATTTGATCAGCAGGGGATCAACGAGATATCCCACGACTACTATACGGAGCTTTATCGCAGCCGGGTCCTACCATCAAGGGACGACTACCAGGAATTCCTGGAGGGACTGGACTTGCCGGGGCTGGTGGCGGAAGACGCGAAGCTACTCGGGAGTACAATAGAGGAGAGGGAGGTGAGAGTCGCCATTAAGAATATGGCACGGAACAAGTCACCGGGCTCTGACGGGCTCCCTACGGAGTTCTATCTCACCTACGTAGACCTCCTGGCGCCCCGACTGACATGGCTGTACAATGAGGCGAAACGATCGGGCGGCCTTCCGGTAACCACTAGCGAAGCACTTATCGTCCCACTACTCAAACCGGGCAAGCAGCCATGGGACAGGGCGGCGTATCGCCCATTGTCCATGCTCAATCAAGACTATAAAATATTGAGTAAAATCTTGGCGTCGCGCTTGCTTCCCCATATGTCCGCGTTGATCCACGCGGACCAATCAGGCTTCATCCCGACCCGCAACACAGCGCTCAACGTCCGAAGGCTCCTACATGTCCTGGAGGCTGACACATATGATGAAGATGAAGCGGTGGTGTTCGCGGTTGACATGGAGAAGGCCTTTGACAGCCTGGAATGGCCGTACCTTTTCCATGTCATGCGCGCAATGGGACTAGGCGAGGACTTCATAGACTGGACTACACTGCTCTACCGGAATGCGACGGCGAGGGTCCGGACCGGCAGACTTATCTCGGAAATGTGGGCGGTGGGCAGGGGTACCCGTCAGGGGTGCCCTCTCTCCCCCCTGTTGTTCGCCATTGCTGTCGAACCCCTGGCGGCGCGAGCCCGGCTGGGACAAGCATATCAGGGGTTGGATGTCTATGGACAAGTGCACCACATCGCATTGTATGCTGATGACCTGCTGATGTTCCTGGCGGACTCGGAAGTCGCTACTGAAATCATTGAGCAGAGTGTCCGGCCTTCGTGTGAACTGGACGAAGTCATACCTGTTCCCGGCCCGCCCACGTAGAATGTGTCCGCAGTTCACGTACGAAGTGGCTTGGGAGGAGAGGAGTCTGCGCTACCTCGGTACCTCGATCTTCCACGATAAGGCGGACATCCTCGAGGGCAATATTGGGTCGGCGATCAGACTAACTAAGGCGAACTTCGACTTCTGGAGCATGCTCCCATTGTCACTAATGGGGAGGGTGGCGCTCCTTAAGATGGTGACCCTGCCGAGACTGCTCTATCTCTTCAGGACACTCCCGATCTGGATCCCGGTGAGCTACTTCCGCCGACTGCGATCGATGGTGATTGGCTTTCTGTGGGGGGCGGGCAGGCGCAGGGTGGCGCATGATACGCTTCTCCGCCCTAGAACAGAAGGAGGGTTAGCGGTGCCAGATTACGAACTATACTACCTGGCGGCTCAGCTGCAGTGGCTAACTCAGTGGGTCGCGAGAGCCAGGAAAGAGGAGGATGGGTCAGGGGAACCGGCGGGACCGATCCAGGTGTTATCCAGGATTGTTCTGAGACTCCCGTTGGGGGATTTTCACCTCACCCAGGAATTTGCGACGGCCAGGAAATGCTGGAACAGGTATCTAAGGAGGAGTCGTATTGCAGTCCCGTACGCTCCTGAGATTCCGCTCCGGTTGTGCGGGGCACTTCCGCATGGGGGCTCATGGCACCGCTTGGGGGGCTGGGACCTGCTGGGGCTGAAATCAATGGGAGACCTTTATGAGGATGGGGTGCTGCTGCCTTTTGACCTTCTGAGAGACCGCTTTGAACTACCGGGGGGGACTTCCTCCTTCATGCGGCAGTGACAACAGCAATCCGCAAGCACTGGAAAACGGGCTTGACGGAACCGCCACTGTCTCTAGGATGCCAATACATAGTGATGATGGCAGGGACGGTCAAAGTTGTCACGTGCCTGTATAGGCGCCTGATCTCGGAGGCTATCTCCCCGCTGCTGTCCCTGAAAGCGAAATGGGAGGCTGACCTGAGGACGGAGATCCCTGATGAGGCATGGGCTGGCATAGTGGAACGGGCCCGGAATGGGACGCGCAACGCTAGGTTTCAGCTGGTGCACTTTTATGTCCTGCATAGGGCTTACCTGACCCCTGACAAACTACATAAATATTTCCCGACCCATCCAGCGACCTGCCCGCGGTGCCCAGAGGGCTTGGCCGACTTCCAACATATGTTCTGGTCCTGTCCGGAGTTAGGTCCCTTTTGGCAGGAGGTAGTGGATTGTTTGAGGGAAGTTACGGAGAGGGACTTACAACTTACCATGGCACACTGCATCCTACATTGGTTCCCACACACATCAAAGAACAAAATTACCAGCAAGTTTCTGGATCTGGGCCTGCTTTTAGCGAAACGTACCATAACATCCCAATGGAAAGCTTGTAGGGGCCCCACGATAGGAAGATGGAAGGATGAACTTAAAAAATGGGCCCGGTGTGAGGGGGAGCTCCGTTTGCAGGCGGCACTTCGAGCGGGCACTGACACTGCTCTGGAGAAGGCCAGAGCATGGGAAACAATGGTTTTGGACCTCACCCTTTTAGACCTGGTTGAGGAAGACACCCCCGCGCCTAGCCCCGAACCGGCGGCGCCGCAGCCTGGGATAGTGCTCTCCTAGCCTCTCTCACTTGTTTCCTTACTTTCTACGTGATGACTGCCAATTTTTGTGGTTCTATCCTGCTAGTATGCTTAAGGTTTGGTTGGGTCGGGGTGGAAGCAAGTTGGCACTGATGGTACTCTAGCACGCCTGGGGGGGTGGGGGGCGAGGAGGGGGGGGAGGGGATAGGACAGGGGGCGGGAGTTGGTAGAGTTGGGCGAGTAAGGGGTTGTTGCTTAGGGGGGAGGGGTGGGACTAGCTGGGTTGTTCAACAATTGAGGATATGTGGGGGAGGGGGGAGAGAGGATTGAAACGCAGCCCTGCAAGTTTCTGGACTACTGGCTGTCACTGCACCATGCTGTCTTCACTAGATCATACCTACTATATCCCTGGATTACGCCGCTCGACCTCGGGGGTGTGAGCTAAATGGCCGTGTAACTTGGGTAATGGCAATTCATAGCTAAGACAGACAATGGCTGTAAGGATATATGTGACCTGCTTGTACAATTTATTTTGCTGCAATAAAAAGACATTTACAAAAAAAAAAAAAAAAATGGGAAGAAAGCTTGGAAGCTCGTTGTTTTCCTCAGTTATTTCCAACAGGTGAAGGTGCACGATATGATGACCGACCTATGCAGATTCCTGCATCTGAATACCGGACATCAAGATCATATGCAGAAGATCCGAGGTTCCGTCAGTGTATTCCATATTTGTTTCATCTTCTGTTTGAGAGTGACTTGTCTGGACTTTCTTATGCAGTGAACCATATACTAAAAAGTGGAGTACATCTGCAAAATGTATCGGCAAAGGACTATATGGATAAAGTCCAACAGAAAGACAGTGTATTGGAATCTCAGCTAATTAATCTCATGGCATGTCAGCGTGGTACTAACGAGTATTGGTACCGTCGTCATGGGGATTTGAAATGTATGCTAAGAAACTTAGGAGCTCCTACATGGTTTCTTACTCTAAGCTGTGCTGAGTATGCTTGGGAAGATATACTTGAATTTCTTCGAGAGGCAAATGCAAACATAGAAAATATAGAGTACAAGACACCTGGAGAACTGTGCTCTTTGGATTCAGTTAATGTATGCAGGTATTTTAATCATTGATTTGAAGCTATGATGTCTTTTATTACAAACAAAATAAAACCTCCTCTTGGCGAGGTTCTGGATTTCTTCTGGAGAAAAGAGTATCAAGCGAGAGGTGCTCCTCATATTCATATGCTATTATGGATCAAAGATGCTCCCAAATTTGGAACAGATTCAGATGACACTGTAATGTCTTTCATTGAAGAATATGCAACATGTGATATACCCAAAACTACAAAATATAAGGACTTAAGAGGAAAAGTCTTACGATTTCAAAGCCATCGTTGTGGCAAATACTGTCGACGAAAGTTCAAATCAAAGGATAAATTCTATACCAAATGTTGTTTTGGATTTCCACGACCAGTAATTTCAAAAGGAAGAGTGAACAATTTTATGTCATCTTTGCGACATACTGTTACAAGAAGATCACCAAAAAATACCTACAATTTAAGAAGAAGTGAAGAGTAAAAATATATAAATGACTATAAACCAGTCATTTTGTCCATGTGGAATGCTAACATGGATATTCAATATGTTGCAGACAACTCTATTGCTGTGGCTCGATATGTAACGTCTTGCATCCCCAAATCTGAAAAGACGGAACTAAAGGAAATGTGGGAAGAAATTTCTCATGAAAAGAGCCTAAGTAAGAAATTGTATAGCTACAGTTTAAAGATGTTGTCTCATAGAGAAATTGGAGCATATGAATGTTGTGATCGATTATCATCTGCAAGTCTATATGTGAAATCTAGAACAATCATTTGGGTGAGTTTAGGTCTTGCAAGAACAAGAAACCGAGTTTTGAAACCTGTTCAAGAAATTGAATATTTAGCAGAGAAAGAACCAAACAGTACAGACATTCTGAAGACAAACATGTTGGATACATACTATCCAAATAGAAGTAATCAGCTTGAAAACGTTTGTCTGTATGAAGTACTGCAAAGCTACACTTTTAAAAGGAATATTACAGAAGATATCGATAAAGGTGTATATGCTGTGATTGGATGTGAAGTATGTCTGATGAAACAAAGAAAAGGACATTTGATTAATCACCGAAAACTGAGTTGCGAAACTCCTGATAAAAGGGAATTTTACTATTTAGCTCTTTTGCAACTCTTTAAGCCATGGCATACAGAAGAGGAACTACTTGGAGACTTTGACAGTTATGAAGATTCATTCAATGCATCTAAAAATAGTATAGAATGTCCTGTTTTTAGTAATTATCTGCAAATGTTAAACTACGAAATACAAAAAGAACCAACAATTGCAGCGGAGATTGCTAGAGACAGTTCTCAAGACAGTCAAAGTTCTGCTTCGTTGAGTCAAGATCCACTAGGACAACCAATTATCCAAAATGAAGCAGCCACTGCCATGGATGAGGTGGAAAGAGCAATGGAACAATCTCAAGAGGATGTAATAAACTTAGAAGAATTGGAAAAACAACTAAATCTTGAGCAAAAACAAATATATGATGAAGTGACAGAGCAGATTGAGCATGGTTTTCGTCCTGAGAAAAAAGAATGCTCATGTATGTCATTTCAACCTGTCCGACTATACGTGAGTGGAGAAGCCGGAACTGGTAAAAGTTTTCTAATTAAAGGAATTGCAACATATCTACAGCAAAGAACTGAGTCGTCACTCTCCTGTGTTGTCACTGCTCCAACTGGGTTGGCAGCACACAACATTAAAGGGATTACTTTACATCGTTTATTGATGCTGCCAGTAGAACATGAAAATAAATTAGAATACCACAAGCTTTCTGGAGAAGCTTGTTGTGAAGTTTCTAGAGTCCTTAAAAAAATGAAACTTCTCATTATTGATGAGGTAAGCATGGTATCAAATTTAATGCTTGCCTTTGTGCATTTAAGAATGCAACAAATCCTTAAAACAGAGTATGATGTGTTATTTGGAGGCAAACACATCATCATTTTTGGAGATCTACTGCAGCTAACTCCTGTGAAAGGACAACCTGTGTTTAAAACTGTTACTCATGAAGACACCAGAAAGTGCCTGGGAAGTATTGGAAATGTTAATATATAGTCGCATTTCAAATATACAGAACTCAATCAAAATATGCGACAGGCAAAGGATGCTGATTATGGAAATGTTCTTCAAGATTTAAGAATTGGAAAACTAAGTGAACATGCCAAAGAAACTTTACAGGCACGATTACTTTCAAATTTGTTTCCAAATGAAAATGTTGTGGCAGAGAATATATATAGTAAAGTGGCAGAAGATAAGTCAGTTATATGCTTGATGCCAACTCTACAAGAATGTTCAATCTTCAATGAAAAAATGTTAAAGTTAGAAAATCAAGAAATTAAAAAACTGGACGCTAAAGATAGAATAGAGCATGAAGGAAGCACTATTATTTTGTCAGAAAGGTTGAAGTTAAAATTGGATTCTTTAGAGAAATCAATATCTAAACCTGCTGGTTTAGAAAAGAATCTGTATGTATGTTTAAATTGTCGGATTATTTTACGAAGAAATTTACATGTGGAAAGAGGTTTGGTGAATGGAGCAATGGGTAATGTTGTTGGCTTTGTGAATTACCCAAATAGAGATGAGATTGAATTTTTAAAAATCTAATTTGATGGAATTGAAGAGGTACAACAAGTCAGTCGTTGTTCAAATCGATTTTTGCTTGTGAAAGATTTATATGTCCGACGAAAACAGTTTCCTGTTTGTTTGGCATATGCGGTGACTATTCATAAATCTCAAGGTTTAAGTGTAGATAGTGCTTTGGTAAATATTGGAAGTACTGTGTTCAAAGAGGGTATGGCCTATGTTGCTTTATCTCGAGTTGGAACTTTATCTGGATTGTATCTGATTGATTTTGATGAGACAAAGATTAGTGAAGATCTAAATTGTGTGAAGGAGTATAACAGGTTAAGAAGAGAATATGCTCCAAGTTTACCTCAATATCCTTTAATTGAAAAGCGTGTGGTAGGTCGAAAAAGAAGATATGAGAAAAATTGTAGTGAAGTGGTAGAGAAAAGAAAAAAAGTAGATGAACCTGTGATTGGAAGCAAAAAGAAAAAGGATACTACTGAAGAGGTTGTTGGATTTCAGTTTGAAAACAGTTCTGGTGTCAACTGCTATGCAAATGTAGTGGTAAATGTTTTTTTTTTTCTTGAAACTTTACAGCAACAGATTGTTGAAAATCGGGACCAAACATTTTGTTGTTTATTGAATTCTGTGTTTGAGAAATGTAGCAGTGATAATACTAAAATAGAAAATATTTCTGATATTCAAAATGTTTTAGACATATGTGCTGGACTAAATCAATTTTCTCAGAATATTCAGCAAGATTGTCAGGAATTTCTAATGTATATGCTTGCTGTTTTACAAGATGAAGGTGTAGATATTGATAGTCTTTTTGGCCTTTCTTATAAATGGCAACATGAGTGTGACAATTGTTCGTTTTCAAGTAGTACTGACATATACACTGCAAGATTTATATATTTAACATTACCAGACTGTAAAGCAGTGTCTTTCAATAATCTAGTTAGAGAAGCAAATCAAAACATGGTCTGTTCTCAATGTAACTCAGAAATGTTATCAACATTATTTATCCGAAGATATGGACAGTATGTAATTTTAATGCTCCAACGATGCAGAGCTGATGGAACAAAATTGACAACTTCAATTAAAAATGTTGTGGCTTCTCAACTATCAATTTCTGGAAGAACTTTTGTAACTGTAGCAATTATCTTCTATGATGGTCCTTCTACAACATCAGGACATTACACAGCTTATTTAAAATGTCCAAAAGGCTGGACACACTGTAATGATACTCAATTGACTTTTAAAAAACGTTTGCCTTTTGACTTACCAAATTCTTACCTAGTGTTTTTGCAACCCACATTTTAGAAAAATTAATTGGCCTAGGAAGATTACTGTTGTTAACAAAGGATACTCTGTTGTTCAGAATTACTTTGTGAGTGAGGGTGACCAAATTATAAAAAAAAAACTTATATTTGAGATAGTGATAGCATCAGGTAGAGGTTTAACTAATGTTAGATGGTAGAGAACATGTTGGAACTTTTGATTCTAAAGGTCGGGAAAAGAAAGGTTAAGAATACAATTAAGTAATTTGCAAACTAAGGACTTTACACATACTATTTGGCCATGAGGAGAAGTATCTCAGAACAAAATGACTACTCCGGGTAAATGTTGTTAGAACATGCTTGTATGGAAGTTTATTTAGAGGGTATAAAAAATAAGTGATATTGTTTTATTACTTTGTGATTGTTGGAGATGTAGCATACTTAAACAAGAAATTGCGAATTAGAGAAAAACATTTAAGATATTTTTTTTAATATTTACATTATGTATCTTTTTGATTGTGTTTTTTTTTTGCCTGCTGTCATATGATGAGTAGTATTGCACTCACTGTTTTAAGTGAAATTCAATACATTCTGAGAACAGCAAAATAAAATAATTAAAATATTGTACAAATTATTTTGTATTTTGTAATGCGAAATATACATTGTATCTGAATTGTTTCTTCTCTTCCACAGATATTATATTTATAAGGTAAGTACGACAAACAAAAAAAACTTTTTTAAGAATCTCTTACTTATCTTTCTCTCTTTCCTCACCCTTCTATCACTTCTGTCACTGTCACTGCCTTTCTCTCAATCAAAGTTATATTCTCCCATTTCATATTTTCTTCTCTGTTCATCATTGTCATTCCCTTTCTCCTGCTCCTATTTCCTAAGTTTCACTTATTTTCTTTCGCTCACTCCATCTGTCAATCCCTTTCCCTTATTCCCCTTTCTTCAATGTCTTTTGCTAATTTTCATACCTTGAATCTCTCACTTTTTTCACTCCATTTCTCTCTTCCTCTCTTTCTTTTTCTCACTTAGTCTAACCACTTAATTTCCTTTCAGTCACACACTCTACCTCCCTTTGTCTTTCACTTACTCTCTTTGTATCTCTCTCTGTCATCCTTCCTCTCTTTCCCTTTCTATTTTTTCACTCATACTTTCTTTTGCATTATGAAATATATATTATAACTAAATTTTTTCTTTTCTTCCATAGATAGTATATTTTTTAAAGAAAATATATTATAAAGTTGCCATTATTTATAAGGTAAGTTTCACAAACAAAACATATTTTTTCATCAGTCTCTTACTTTTCTTTCTGTCTTTCACATTCTTTAATATCACTTTTTCTAACCTTCTTTTACTGATCTTACTCACCTTTTCTTGTTTTCATTACTGCCCTTCATTCACCTCTACTCTCCAAAAGTAGTCTTCCTTCACCATTGTCTGTTTCTTACTTATCTTTTTCCTTAATCATTTCCTTGTGTTGCTGTATCGCTCAATCTCTTCTCACCCCCCCTAACTTTCTTTCTATTACATCATCCCTCAGTGACCTTCAGTCACTCCACTTCTTTCATTCCTTCACTCCATTTTGTTCACTACCCTTCCTTAATTCCCTTTCTCATTATATTTTGCTTCATCCATCTCTAAATCTCTTCCACAATTTTAGTCACTATAACTCAATTTTTCTCTCACTCACTCACCACTTCTCATTTTCACTTACCTCCCTTTTATCATCCTCATACCCCTTCCATCACCATCACTCCACTTCTTTTAACCTTCACTCCCCTTACTCTACTCTATTTCCCTCTCTCCGTCCCTTACACTCCTTCCCTGTCTCTGCCCCGCTCCCCTTCTCTCACTCACCCTCCCTCACTCTCTTTCCCTTAGTGCCCTTCCCTTACTTTTTCACTCCCCTTAACTCACTCCCCTACTCTTAGTCCCTTTCTTTTACTCACTGTTTGTCTCACATTTCTCACTCATCATACTCTCCTTTCCTCACTCACCATAATCTCCTTTGCAAGCCAGAACCCAATTTGTTTGTGGTCCGACGCGTATTTGATTGAGATTCTTCCTTTAATTTTTGTGAAAACCGAATGGTTGTCCCTTCATCCATCAGCAAGTATTGGGTACCTTGTTGAACATTTGAAATAACTTCAGCCTATAATACGAGTAATCCTGGTACAAAAGGATTAACTTCTTTGTTCCTCATCGTCAAAATCATTGGAATTGCTGATGTCTCTCTTTGAATAGAGAAAGGAGTTATCTCCATTAGAGTGAAAAGGGTCATCTACTGTATGTAGAATTTCTTTGTCCTGATGATGGTCTTATGAAAAATCCCTTAAAAGACCGAAACGTCGACTATCCAGTCCAAGTCTGCATGTGACCCATTGTATCATCTTTGATTTTCTTCTGATTTTTAGTTGAAATCATTGTGTTATCTTGTGTTTAGCAGTCTGGACTCTTTCTTAGATATATCAAAGGAGGAAATAACCTATACCTTGAATATCTAATTAATACTTTTGTATGTACCCTATTTTATAAAAATGTTTTCTTCTTTTTTATAAAAAGATTCTTTGTCTTGAAAACAAATAATAATCTTCAGACAATATAAAATCCTGGTCTTCGCATTTATTTACTGTGTTAGTGTGGTAACACTGGATTTATAGATCTTATGTGACTCTTTGCCTAAAGTTAACGATTCACTACAGCTACTGATTAAGAACAGTTTTAGGAATCCTGATTTTCATAACAGGCCCCAACTACGCTGATAAATAATAATAGAACAAAATACCTTGCTGGCCTTTTTTCATATAACAAGTATTGCCCGAGCCCGCAAGGGTATATTGGGTTGCTCACCTTCATATTTTGTGATGTATTGTCAGCATTGTGGCGGGTGGTGCAGAGAGCACCGCCCGCCACAATGCTGAGAATACAGGATGTGCCCGCCACTGTGGCGGGCACATCCTAATGGCACCCCCGGGACCCCTGCCCTTAAGGCGGGCGGTCCCGTTTTCCGATAGGGTAGCGGGCAGGCAAAGCCCGCCCGCCATCCTAATGAGGCCCTAAGTCTCTTCCTCTGTTTTAGTAAGTGTAAGTGTTTTACTCCTTCATACTCCCTCAGTCTTCTTGGGTTTGTCTATTTCACTGTCTCCGTCTCACTTTCCATAAATACTCAGCCTTATACCCCTTCTCTAACTGTCACTGCCATTCACTTACTGTCACTCCCCTTCTCTCACTACATTCCTCATACCTGTATCTCATCCCTGTTGTTTTTTCCGGTCTTTTTCTCTCACTCTCCCTCACTCTCCTTCACTTATTTAAATCCTCAGTCCCCTTTCCTCACAATGCTTTCCTAAGTCCCTCCATTCCCTCACTTAATTTCTGTGTTCCTCACTCCCCACTTCTTATTTTCACTTACCTCCCTTTTATCATACTCATACCCCTTCCCTCACCATAACTCCAGTCTCTTTCCTTCATTCACCTTACCTTACTCTATTTCCCCCTCTCCGTCCCTTACTCCCCTTCCCTGTCTTTGCCCTTGCTCCATTTCTCTCAGTCCCCCTCCCAAATTCTACTTTCCTTATTGCCCTTCCCTTACTTTTTCACTCCCCTTAACTCACTCCCCTACTCTTAGTCCACCTTCTTTCAGTCACTCTTTGACTCCCCTTTCCTCACTCACCTTACTCCCCTTTCCTCACTCATTCCATCAGTCCCTTCCTCCTCTTCCCTGTCTCTGCCCTAGCTCCAGTTCTCTCACTCCTCCTCCCTCATTCTCCTTTCCTTACTACCCTTCCCTTACTGTTTCTCTTCATTACCTCACTCCCATACCTTTAGTCCCCTTCTTTCAGTCACTCTTTGACTCCCCTTTCTTCACTCACCATACTCGCCTTTCCTCACTTTTACCCTCAGTCCCTTCCTCTCCTTCACTCAATCATTTCAATCATTCATTTATGCACTACGCTTTCATTCAAAAAAATGAATGACCCAGTGTGTTAGGAATACAACTCTTTTTGTTGTTTTATATATTTTTTTCCTTTTTTTAAATTTTATATTGTTTTTGTTTTTTTGAAGAAAATTCAGGAACTGCAACATGGAAACTGTTCAACAAGAACAAAATAAATGAAAAATAAAAAAAAATTAACTCCTTTCTGAGCATTTATGGTTCTGAATGATGCGTTCAATTAGATTCAGGCTCTATTCTCCATATACAATAAGATCAAAGCATTTGTTGCACCGCAGATGCACATGCGCCAAATATGGCCTAAGGTCCATTTCTGCTGTTGCTGGCGATGGAGGTGGAGCTGTAGATGTGCTGGCCACAGCTGGTGGAATCTGCTGGGCCAGAGCTCTTGTGGCTGCTTGGGCATATTGCCCAGGGTGCACATTTTTTTACATGTCTGATCATGGTATGGATTGAAAAGGAGTATTTTTTGAGATGAAAGAACAGTACCACAAAGGGTACACATTACTTTAGGGGCATTTACCTTTTTCAGTCCCTCAGGAAAAGTAAAAAACTTCCAAATAAAAGGAGATTTCCCCATCTTGGCTCTCTGGCAATATTCTAGGTGGGAGTCAGAAGAAGAAGATGTTGTTTCCTGATTTTTCTGCTTGCAGCTCCAAAAAGGGTCCTTCTTTCAGGAGAATGAAGCAAATAGTGATGGAAGTGGGTGGGGTTTTTTAAGATTCCAGAATAGTAACTAGTATTAACCAATAAGAAGTATTGTTTTTGGGTCACATGATTTGACGTGCGTGCACGGTGCGCACACGGCCAGCGCACGAAAATGACGTATTACTCGATTATTATAAAAGTTACAAATCACACAAAGGAGGCAAGGAACAGACTCCCTGACCCCCTAGGTTTTCTCAGGGGGTCCCTTAAAGACCCTGACAGCCCAAAAAACCTTTTAAAAAAAAAATAAAAATTGCGAGGTGCACGCACAGTGCTCGCACCCCCGAGGCAGAAGAGAGTTCAAAACAAAAGTGGAAAACAGGAAAAGGGGGCAGAGTATACACCTAGTCCTTCTCAGGGGGTCCCTGAAGGACCTCGATGGGCAAAAAAAAAAAAAAAAAAAAAAAAAAAAAAAAAAAAAGAATTGCGAGGTGCGCTCACGGTGCACGCACCCTTCAGCCGCCATTTTGTGTTTTTTCAAACTGAGTGAAGGGGTGCACGCACGTTGCGCGCACGCAAAAACCCCCCAAAAAACAACTAGTTTGAGTGTTTTGATGTTGTATTTATATTCATAATAAAAAACATAGATTTTCACACATTTTTTTTAGGGGTTAGCATTTAAAAAACCTTGCAAATTCACAAAAAAAACCATAGGTTTCACACACGTTATAGTTAGGAATTAGCATTTAAAAAACCTTGCAAATTCACTGAAAAAACCATAGGTTTCACACACGTTATAGTTAGGAATTAGCATTTAAAAAACCTTGCAAATTCATTGAAAAAACCATAGGTTTCATATCAGTTATAGTTAGCCGGACAATTTACTCATACAAAACCATTGAAATTCCCACGTTATAGTTAGTTGTACTCACTATAACTGGCGCGCCCGCAATGCACTGCTAATGACATCACATATTACATCACTCATGACATAGTCAGTGACATCACTCATGACATCACTGATGACATCTCAAAAGACATCACTGATGACATCATCCTTGTGAAAGAGTGGCAGACCCTCTCTTAGTGTAATATAAGTTTTGATACACACATTGAAAAATAGAAACAAAACATTTCAATACAATGGACAAACTAATTCCAGTAACAACAACCTATTCAGTAATTGCAAAACCTACATAGACATTCACTCATTCACCAACATTTCTATATAGTTATTCATACACGTACTCAATCATCATATGTACTCATTCACCTATACATCTTGTTACACACCGACACTCATCCTTAGAGTTACTCACACACATACTCACACATGCAAATAAATTATAAAACAACCATTCACTTGCTTATATAGCTATACATACACCACTACTCTTACTTCTACAGAAACGTACACATACTTTTTTTCTAAAACAATCACTTATAGAAACAAAAACGTATTTATTCAGGAACTCTTACAATCTCTCACTCTCACACATACTTACCTATATGCATCAATTCTCACATTTACTAATTTAAAACATTTGAGATGTCATCAGTGATGTAATGAGTGATGTCACTGACTATGTCATGAGTGATGTAATATGTGACGTCATTAGCAGTGCCGCGCGGGCACGCCAGTTATAGTGAGTACAACTAACTATAACGTGGGAATTTCAATGGTTTTGTATGAGTAAATTGTCCGGCTAACTATAACTGATATGAAACCTATGTTTTTTTCAATATATATATATACATATATATATATATATATATATATTTTCCAAATTGCTCCGTCTGAACTGCTTTTGGCCCCGTGGGAGGTGGCGTGCACACCTCCCGAGCACGCCGGTATTCACATTCTAAAATACACCAAATAGCAACGCTGTCAGAAATGAAATGCCACGCTGAATGTCGAAGTCCAAGGGTGTTTATTACACCTACAACATGTTTCGGCTTAGACAAGCCTTGATCACGTAAGTGAACTTGTGTGCACTGTGTCTAAATAAAGTTACAAGGCAGGTCCACGACATTGAGATAGGACAAACACTTCTGAGCCGACAATGGCCGCCATCTTAGAATGGTAAAATACTCTCATTCTCACTGTATGTGTGCCAATCATGCCAAATAGATGAACATTATACAAATATACGTGTATATGACGCATGGCAGCGCATCAGATTATGTATATACAAATCATATAGTGCTCTTTAGCACTCTACATGCACGGTTAACATTTTTAACATTTACACGCAAACATTTTAATACTGCGAAAATTCGCCCTTCATGCATCTTAAAAAGTTTACAGTTCTGAATAAAATCAATGTCTACAAAAATCATAGACGCTTCATGAGCCAAAATCTGTTGTATTTAGACAAGGCCCACAGTATAAACATATTGCTCACTAGAAATGAATTCTAATTCTGAACATAATAAATGTCTGCAAAAATCAGTTGCAAAATTCATAGACGCATCATGTACCAAAATCTGTTAAGTAAGGCAAGGCCCACTGTGTAAACATATTGCTTACTGGAAATTCATTTTCTGTGGCGATTTGTTCTGGCTGTGATGTACACATGGTGAGAATATAACAAAAAAGTTTGTGTAGGGGACAGTTACCAGGTAGAATACCTTGTTTTATAATACCACTGGAAAATGTGTATGCTCTTCCTGATGGAACCCAGTGGAAGGTCTTGATGTCGCAGTGCCCGTACAAAGGCCCCATGGGGCGTGCCCAGTGAAGTGACTATACAGATGTGAAGACGATATTGGCCGTGAAAAGCGAGTGCAGTGCTGTGGCCCCATGTCCCCTCTGTTGTCCTGTTGGAAAAATATATAGAAAAACATTATTAGAATTAAAAGCATATGTATAGTATATCACAAAGTTAATAAACTCTACAAAGCACATTTATCGTGGATGGAGTAAGAGAGAATTGGAGAATTCTATGGACTCGAGCTAGCCCCACTATTTAAGAAGATTTAGAAATGTTTCTATGCTAGGATAGTGGTTGTGTCAGGGAAAAGAGGTCCTATCCTGTGGGGGACAGGCAAGTGGATCAACGTGTGTAGAAACGCATCAATTTTCTTTGAGGTGGACTGCCAACTCCTCATCCTGATTCATCCCTCCAGCATCTTTCGTCTGAAAATTGATGATGTGTTTCAATTCTTTCTGCCTCAATCTCAAAACCCTGTTCCCACCTCTGTTTTTTTCCCAATTTGTTCCAGATTGAAAAAACACAACAGTGAGAGGTTGGAATAAGGTTTGTCCCGAAAATGTCTGACTACTGGATATTTCTCATCGTTATGTGAGATAGCACGATAGTGTTCTAGTATGCGTTTTTTGGCATGTGCTGTGGTGCTCCCTATGTACCATAATCTGCAAGGACACACGATCACATAAATAACATGGGTGGTGCTGCAAGTGAGAAATCAATTGATTTCCTTCTTCACCCCGTTATATTCTACACTTTTCACATGAGTACTGTTCTTACAGGCTTTGCAATGGCCGCAGGGGAAAAATCCCTTGAGACCCAAACCTTGACTGGAGGGATGTGTAGTAATTTCACTTCGTACACAAAGGTCCCTGATGTTTCTACCCTTTTTGTATGTGATGCTGGGTCTTATAGGTATATCTCCACCTATGATGTTATCGCTTTTCAAGATATTCCAATTTCTGGATATGATCTTTTGTATTTGTTGAGACTCAGTATTGTATGTTAAAATGAGTTGGGTACTATCCTGACTATTTTCAATGTTCTCTGTCATTTTATCCTAAAGAGTGGTACTTCTGGGGTATGGTATCGGATCTCTGTTTCGCCTTTTTCAGCACCCACGCTGGATAGCCTCGGTTTTTAAAACGTTCCAGCATGCTAGAACTTTCATGTTGATAACTGGTGTCCATGTTGCAAGTCCTCTTTGCCCTCAGCAGCTCACCGAATGGAATGCTCCATTTGAGTTTTTTGGGATGCTGCTGAGGGCATGGAGAACGCTGTTCCCGGCAGTCGTTTTCCTGAAAAGGGAGGTAAATATTTGATTATCCTTGATGTCAATTTTGACATCAAGGTATTCTGCCGTCACCCTGCTTATGCTGCTGGAGAGGTAGATGTTACTGTTGTTGGTATTCAAAAGCTCAATAGAGCTTAATACAGCCTCCTGTGACCCTCTCCACGCCACAAAGAGATCATCTATGTAGCGCCACCAGGTGGTAACGTGGCCTACATATTCAGAACAAGTGGGGTCCATAAAAATCTTTTGCTCCCAGTGCCTCATAAAGAGGTTCGCAAAACTCGGAACAAAGCATTAACCCATCGCCGTCCCCGTCTGTTGTTTATAGAGAACACCATCGAACAGAAAGAAGTTGTTATGGAGGCAAAATTCCACCATCTCCAGGTGCATTTTACTGTGTTCATTGAAGCGTAATGGACGAGCATTGAGAAAATGCTCGCAGGCTTCAAGGCCCTGTCGATGGTCAATAATGGTGTACAGAGCTTGAACATCCATGGTAATGAGATGACAATCATCATCCCACTGGAGGTTCTGTAGTTTGATAAGGAAATCCTTAGTGTCCTTAATGTAACTGGGCAGAATACTAACCCAGTCACGTAAGTAATGATCTACATACTTGGACACATGTTCAGAGACACTCCCTCTGAAAGACACAATGGGTCTACCGGGGGGGTCAACCTTGTTCTTATGCAATTTGGGAAGAAGGTATAATACAGGTAAAACAGGATGGTCATTTTTCAAGTATCTGTATTCCTCCCATTCTAGCATCCCCTTGTCTTTCCACTTGGTAAGGTTATCCCAGAGTGTAGTAATGATGTTGTTATACATCTCATATGTGGTAGGAGTGTAGAATTTGTAATCACCTAACTGCCTGTGAGCCTCTGCCACATATTTGTCTCTGTCTAGTATGACAATGTTGCCTCCTTTGTCTGCAGGGCGGATGACCACATTGTCATCCTCCACAAGGGACTTGAGTGAATTTCTCTGGGCCAGAGAAAGATTGTTGTCCCTAAAGTTGTGTTTTCTTTTCTTATGCTTGTGTTTGCAAAAATCTTTGCTCACACACTCATGGAAGGTGTCTATGGCATCGTGCGGCATGGTCGGAATAAAAGTGGACTTGGGTCTAAAACCAGAACCTGCACTACTATCAACTGTGAAGGCAGCGTCGCGCAAGAGCTATGTATCAGTGGTAACATCCTCCTCCCCCTCTGTTTGCGTGGTAATGACATCACTCTCTTGTTCTAGTTGAAGTATATTAATGAGAGTGTCAACCTCCCCTATCGTAAAGTTATCTGATAGGTTGCTAGTATAGGTTCTGGATTTGTTGGGACCCCCCAGCCTCTTGAGTTTGTGCCATTTTTTTAACTTTAATTTGCGTACAAATTTAAAGAGGTCAATCCGGGATTCGCTGTAATCAAAATGACATGGAAGGACAAAAAGACAGTCCTAGATTAAGAGTGACTTTATGAATGTCACTTATTGTTCTTGATGAAAGGTTGACAACAGTTTTATTTACCAAAATAGGATCCATCACTGTCCTCTTTTGGAGCGGGTTTTCATATTTCCCACGTTGCCCCTTGCATTGCCTCCTTTGCCACCTCTGTAAGAGCCTCTTTCCGCGATTCCTGCGTTTCCTCGACCTCTCGGACGTCCTCTGCCTCTCTGTTCTTTTATTGCTGGTGCCGGAGTCTCCTTGTTCGTCTGTCTGCTCCGGCGCAGATGACAATACTCGTCTAACAAATTGGCCTTGTGGGGTGTTTTATCGGTTTGTCTTGCTTCTTCTGTGGAGACATTTGATACATCTGATTCAGTCTCACTGGACAGGAGTAGTTGTTCTTCGCCATTGCCTGTACTTGATGCCTGTGTCCCAGTATCATTGTACAGATGGTCATATTTTCGACTAAAAGTTAAAATTCTGCCACTCTCTTGGTCATTATAATCCCTGTCCAGTTTCCTTTCCTTGCGTGCCTTGATGTCTTCCTCGTAGTTTTTGAGGCGTTCTTTCATGGCAGTGACAAGTTTATCCACAGTATCGTCTTCTGATTGCTTCTTGATATCCTCCATAAGTTCATCTATTTGCTTCAGTAGTAGTCTCTGTCAACCCAGGCATATTTTACAAGTATCTCTAACATTCTCCTGGAGCTTACCGCTGAGTTTTCGGACCATTCAGCTAGCATTGCTGGATTAGGTGTCTCGTACGTAGGTGTGATGAAGATTCTCAGCCCCCTGGGCATCATTTCCTGATCGATATAGTTTTGCAAGGAGATGGCCCCCCACCACTTAGATATTTCTCCCCTCTTGATTTTCTCGAGTTTGTTGATTTTATCTTTTATAGTTTGTGGAAAATCTGTTTTGGCCTCTTTAAGAACAACTGTGCCTTTCTTTCTTCATGTGAAGAGAATTTGCGCAGCTGCTCGCCTCTCCTCCTCTTCCTCCATGTTGTGCTGCCCTTGGAGATGAATCACCGATATCTGCATGTGTATTATTTCCCCTCAGCACAATGTGAGGTTCCTCCTGCGTGGGCGGTTGTGGGCCCACTTTAGATCAAACACCACTTATGACCAGAAATGTTCCGTGCAGTAGGACTTGAATGTCCAGGTCTCAAAGTGATTAGTGCCGTGCCTCACACCCTTCGATGCACTGTGACTGACACACACGGTGTCCAATATTTTTTTGTCCCCTGCGACTGGCTATCTCGTAAACGTCGCCTGTGCAGTATGCAGTTGTAATACCACATAACTGCTAGTGTTGTTATGCGCGCTGAGATCTTTGAGCTTCCGGGGATAGAGCGTCAAGGGGCGAGAACGGTCGGCGTGCCGTTAACCCTGGGGAGAGGGAAAGCACAGACACCACAACAGTGCGCACCCCCCTTAACACCTCAGGACGGACACAGCACGATCCTCGCCCACGCTCTTACCTTATTCGCCGTGCAGGGGAACCCTTTATTCTTCCTAATACACAGTGCATCCGTCACACCGCAGGTCCGGTAGCAGTCGGGTTATGATACTTTTTCCAAATTGCTCCATCTGAACGGCCCCGTGGGAGGTGGCGTGCACACCGGCCGAGCATGCCGGTATTCAAATTCCAAAATACACCAAATAGCAACGCTCTCAGAAATAAAACGCCACGCTGAATGTCGAAGTCCAAGTGTGTTTATTACACCTACTACATGTTTCGGCTTAGACAAGCCTTGATCACGTAAGTGAACCTGTGGGCACTGTGTCTAAATAAAGTTACAAGGCAGGTCCACGACATTGAGATAGGACAAACACTTCTGAGCCGACAATGGCTGCCATCTTAGAATGGTAAAATACTCTCATTCTCACTGTATGTGTGCAAATCATGTCAAATAGATGAACATTATACACATATTCGTGTATATGACGCATGGCAGTGCATCAGATTATGTATATACAAATCATATAGTGCTCTTTAGCACTCTACATGCACGGTTAACATTTTTAACATTTACACGCAAACATTTTAATACTGCGAAAATTCGCCCTTCATACGTCTTAAAAAGTTTACAGTTCTGAATAAAATCAATGTCTGCAAAAATCATAGACGCTTCATGAGCCAAAATCTGTTGTATTTAGACAAGGCCCACAGTATAGACATATTGCTCACTAGAAATTAATTCTAATTCTGAACATAATAAACGTCTGCAAAAATCAGTTGCAAAATTCATAGACGCATCATGAACCAAAATCTGTTAAGTAATTCAAGGCCCACTGTGTAAACATATTGCTTACTGGAAATGAATTTTCTGTGGCGATTTGTTCTGGCTGTGATGTACACATGGTGAGAACATAACAAAAAAGTTTGTATAGTCACTGAACATGCCATGAATGATGTAATATGTGACATCATGAGCAGTGCATTGCGGGGGTGCGAGTTATAGTTAGCTGAACTAACTACAACAGTGGAATTTCTATGGTTTTGTATGAGTGAAATGTCAAGCTAACTATAACGTTCCTGAAACCTATGGTTTTTTCATTGAATTTGAAAGGTTTTTTAAATGCTAATTTCTAACTATAAGGTTTGTATAACCTATGTTTTTTTCAGTGAATTTCAAAGGTTTTCTAAATGCTAATTTTTAACTACAATGTTCCTGAAACCTATATTGTTTTAAAGAATTTTTTTTAAAAACGTGCATACTTTTTGTAGTGAAAAACTAACTGTAACAGTAGTTTGTTATAAGTTATAATTTAACAATAATGTTTAAAACTTAATTAGCTGTAATTTCCATATAAGTGTGGAAAAAGTGTGACGCAGCAGCTATGATACCTGACTTCGAACAACAGCGTTCACAGTTCGATTCCTGGCTCCAGCAGCACGTTAGCCCACCACTATGTCACTGTGGGCAACACCTTGCTTAAACTTCCCGACGCTCCCGAGTGCCGGCACACCTTTCCGAGGGTAGATGTACGCTTTACAAATGCTGCCATTTTTTTAATTTAAAACCATAGTGATGAGAAATATTAGCACATATTTTTTTTCTTATATTCTGAACAATATTATTTTTATGTCTACTATTTAGAATTACGGCAATTAATAGATGTTTTTATTCAGGAGAATGGAAATGACACTGTTTACCGGGTAACAGTTTTTACTTCAAGTCTGTTTTATTATAAAGAACCACACCCATAATAGGGTCTCAGAAACACAGCGTTAAGCCTACAACCCCAGGGCGGGGCTGGCCGCGACAGATAGCAGTGATCAAATCATAGGTGCCATACAGAATGAACTATTGAACACAGCGCCTTGCCTACAACCCCAGCGGGGCCGGCCGCTTGGCTTAATACAAGCTGTCATAACAACATGGTATGCATACAACCCAGATCTCGTGGCCCTTGGGGCTGATGCATCTGAAGATTGATCTAATATACTGTAGACGGCCCAACAGGGTGCCATGATCACAGAAAAGGTCAGAGAGCTGAATAGGAAGACGAAAGAGGTAGGGGAAAAGCGTAGAAATCGAGAGAAAGAGAGATCTTCGCGAGGACTGGCTAAGCTCGCGCCGCGTGGGGGTCAGCCTGGGGGGCAACCTAGATAGCTTCTATGGTGTGCAAGTGGGCTAGGGGAGCAGTCTGTTGGGGTCTATAGGGGCAACAGCATCATCAAAGAGGTGCAGGGTTCTAAGCCTGGTAGGCATGCAGCGCGCATGTTCTATTGAACAGAGATAGCGGATTAGAGGCTTCCAGACCTCTCCAAAGCGTGTGTCTCTCGCTTGCAATCGTGCAGTTAGGAGTTCCATTGCTAGAATGTGCCAGAGTCGTGTGAACCAGGCTGCTATGGGTGGAGCTTCAGGCCTTTTCCAGTATAGCGCTATGAGCTGTTTGGCCATCCCCAGCATTTGTAGTGTTAGGATCCAATTGCTACGGGTGAGTGCCTTGAGAGTAGAGGGCCTAATTCCAAGTAGAATAGTGCTCACGGCTTCAGGCACAGGAAACCCTAGGACCGCCCTAATGTGGCTGAGAACCTCCTTCCAAAAGACAGTTATGGTCGGGCACGCCCACCATATGTGGACAAAATCTCCAGTTGCCGACCGCCACCTCCAACACAACGGGGAAGTCGCAGGGAACATCTTGTGTAGCCTTAAGGGCGTGTAGTACCACTGGGTCAAGAGCTTATACGCATTTTCCCTCTGCGGGATGCTCCGATATATCTTGGGTGTGTCTCTCCACAGTCTGTCCCACTGCGAAGGTGTAATGTCCGACCCAGCTGCCAACTGCCACTGACGCTGATACGGGTGGGTAGGAACAGTCGGCGGGTGTTGCAGGATTTGATAGATCTGGGAGATCAATCTTTTTAATCCCCCCAGGGAGTGCGCCAGCTTTTCAAAAGGGGTAAAGTCTCGTGTGGCTGCCTGAGTCATTTCTCGGTCCGAGACACAGTGGCGCAATTGAGCGTACTGCAGCTTTGCTTCTGCTGGTACTTGGTACTCCTCCCGACAGTGGTTGAAGGTTTTGAGTATACCCCGTTATAGAGGCCGCAGATCACTCTACAATCCCCTTGCGTCTATTTATTAAACGCTCTGGATTGAAAAGTCGGTGGAAAATGCAGATTCCCGGCAATGGGAGCATGCGGGGAAGGAAACGTGGTGAGCCCCCTGGATACAGCTACACTGTCACATATATCCAGGTCCGTCTTCGTGGGTACTGCCATATAAGCGCTCTTAGAGCGGGCTGTCGGATGGAGCCACGGCAGTTCCCAAATGGTGCGCCCCGTCACTGTCCGATCCATATGTAGCCATCCTTTCTCGCTCTCTCGCACTCCCCACTCCAGCACAAAGCGGAGATGAGAGGCCCAGTAGTAGTGTATTAGGTCAGGGCAGACCAGCCCCCCCCGTCCAGTGGTGCCAAGAGGATCTTCTGTGAGAAGCGGGGTCGTTTCCCTCCCCATACAAAGGACGTGAGCTCGCGTTGTAGACTCCGTATGCAGTGTAGCGGGATCGGGGTAGGGAGACATTGAAACACAAAAAGGATTTTGGGAAGGATCGACATCTTAACAGCGTTAAGCCTACCCAGCCATGACAACATCAGGGGCTTCCATCTGCGCAGGTCTTCTAAGACCGCTTTCCGGCATTCCCGCCAGTTTACCGAAGACCATGCATCCAGTGTGGGAGTCAAGAGGAGTCCCAGGTACCGAATATGGTGTTCGGCCCATTGGTAGGGTGCAATCTGTCTCAAAGAGGGCAGCTCCGCCACCGGGATGGTAAGGTTGAGGGCCCAAGACTTGTCGTGATTGATCCTAAGACAAGAGGCCTCTTTGTAAAGGCAAAGCACCCTGTGCAGGGTTCGGAGGGACTCCTGCGGTCTAGTAAGCGTGAGGATCAGGTCATCCGCAAATAATGCCACTTTGTTAACCCGTCCACCAATCACGATCCCATGGATGCCCGGTTCGCAGCGTATCATCTCTGCAAGGGGCTCCACTGCAAGAGCGAATAGCAGGGGTCCCTGCCTCGTGCCCCTGTGAATAGCTAGCGGCGGTGTCAAACGGCCATTGACCTGGATCCTGGCTTGCGGCCCTATGTATGGGGCCATAATACTAGTAATCATCTGCGGGCCCAGACCGAATTTGACAAGGATCGCCCTGAGAATGGTCCAGTCCACCCGGTCGAACGCCTTCTCAGCGTCCAATGACAGAAGGCATGCCGTGATTTTCCAGTGGTGAACCTACCCCACGAGGTGTGCAAACTTGCGAAGATTATCCGCTCCTTGTCAGCTACGGATGAACCCAGTCTGGTCGGGATCTACAAGTCCCGGCATGTAAGGGTCCATGGTTTTGGCGAGGAGTTTGGTATAAATTTTAAGGTCCGAGTTCAGTAGAGCAGTAGGGCGATAGGATGCACACATCGTGCGGTCCTTCCCGGGCTTCGGGATCAGCGCGATTGCGGCCATGCCCATATCGGGGGACGGACCTACGTCATCTGTGAAGGAGTTGAACAGCCTCAAGAGGTAGGGCCGAAGTTGGGCCTCAAATGTGCGACAGAAAGGCTGGAGCAGGCCATCCGGAGCTGGTGTTTTCCCCAAGGGGAGGTCCCTAATTGCCGCCGTAATCTCCTCCGCAGTTATAGCGCCCTCTAGCTTTGCTGCACAAGCCGGAGGCAACGAGGTGCCCTCGTAGTTGTCAAGGACAGTCACTAGTGCGTCTGCCGAGGTGGGTTCTCTCCCATATAAGGTGGTGTAGTATCCCAGGAAACCTTCTCCGAGACAGCTCTGGCTCCTTCTGGGAGCTGGACATTAGAAATGTGGGCTTTGGCCACCCGCACTCTCAGCCTCCCCGCTAGCAGCCGCCCCACCTTGTCCCCACCCTCGTAATATCTCTGCTTTAGTGCCAGCAGAGAGTGTTCTGCCTTGTTGGTGTGCAGAAGCCGAAGCTGCACCCTAAGGTTGGCTAACCGCCTCCTAGACTCTAACGTTGAGTGCTCCCGATCCTGCACCTCGGCCCTTTTGATATCCTTCGTCAGTTTACAAGCTTCGCGCCTCCGTGCTATCGTCAAAGAAGTAATATGACCCCGTATCGTGGCCTTGATGGCATCCCAGATCACAGGGTGGGGGGTTTCCGGGATGTCGTTACAGGCAAAATAGGAGTCGATGGCCTCCCGGATGCTGTCGACATCCGTGGCGTCTCGTAGGATGCTCGGCTGCAGGTACCAACGTGGCTCACGACTGGTGCACACATTTGGGTCCCGTAGGAGCAGTTCAACATGAGTGTGGTCGGACAGTGAAATGTCCAATATGGAAGCCCCTACCATGTTGCGCACTAGATCAAGCGAGGCAAATAGGAAGTCTATACGGGTGTACGACCGATGGGCATGCGAGTAAAATGAATAGTCCCGCAGCCCCGGGCAGTGATAGCGGCAGGTATCTATTAGCCCTAGCTCTGAGATCTGCCTAAGTAATGCGGAGGACATAGCCCCAGTGCCGTTAAACGTGGCGTCGCTACGATCCATGTCTGGGTCCCAGACTAGATTGAAATTCCCTCCCAGAATCACGGAGGGGTCCCCGCACGGGATCTGTTCCTGCAGAAGTGTCTGGAGGTATCTGTCTTGCATCTGGTTGGGTGCATAGATGTTGCATAAGGTAAACTGGCGCCTCCCCAATTGCACTTTAGCTTTGAGAAAGCGCCCATCCCCACCCTTAAAAGGCCCTGTGTCTCCCCGCCTGAAGCCAGCCCTGCACATTATTGCAACCCCCGCCGTTTTAGTGTCTGCAGCAGCCCAGAATTGGACAGGGTACTTGGGGTGCACCATATGCTTCGTGTCTGCTTGCAGCAAGTGTGTTTCCTGCAGGAATATAATATCAGGACGATGTTGGAGTAGGTAACGCCATACCTGCCTACGCTTATTAGGGGAGTTTAACCCTTTAACATTGAGCGTCAAGGCCTTCAGGGCCCTAGGGGAGTTCACAGCCATTGCGGGCAGTAGCTAAAATCCGCCCATGCCCCCCACTCCTGCCACGCCAGAGAGAAAATATGTGAGGCCGTCCTTACCACCCCGTCCCACTCAAGAAGCTGCAACCACCCAAGCGCTGCCCCGTGGCACATGAAGAGAAGCTGGGGAAAACGAGAGAAAGTCAAAAAGTGTATAGGAAAAGAGAAAGGTGAAAGAAGTTCCATACGCGGCCGAGCAGGCCTTCTATCAAGAAAGATCAACAAAGGCCAACAGGGCCATGGTGGACTGTCCCAGTCACCGGGCATCCTCTACCCAAGGGTTCGGACGCACTCAGGAATGTCACTTCCTAAGGGACAGTATGGGGGGACACCTACAGAAAACCCAGGAGGCAGCAACCCCCGAGCTCCACTACCCCTGCTGCCCGATCAGAAGTAGGGGGTTGTCATGTATTTGCACATTCTAGGAGAACATGGGCCGTTCATCATATGACCACAAGGAGCGGCCCATGTAGGGTGACTAAGTTGGTCTCTCCGTTTTACTGGGGGCGCCGAGAAGGGCCTATCCTTTGTGTTTGGCAGTGCAGCAGCGTTGTCGAGAAGGGATGCCTGCAGGCAGCAGAGGGCACAGGACATTCGCGCAACAAGGGGATCAGAGTCGTTCCCTGCAGCGGTGATAAGTGTCATGTGTCAAGGCAACTCAGAGAATGGCATCCTGTCCGACGTCTGATGTGTGGGTAGGTTGTCTCTATAAGGTTGGCCATAGCAGCCGCACATCTCTGCCGGATCCAGGGGGTAGAAGCGACGTCCGCAGTGTCAGAGCCGTAGAGGCATTGGTCCCCGCTGATCCCCAGGTCACGGGGTAGATGGATGCGATGCCGGTCCATCACATTTGCCCTCGAGAGATCGGATGTGTGCTATAATGTCCTGCTTGGCCTGCGAGGCAGATCTCTCATCCACCGGGGGGGAGCGGCGTGGGCGCTGAACCGTGGTCCAAGCCGGGCGGGCCGGGACTCTCTCTTGGTGCCTCGGCTAAGAGGGGCTGTGCGCCGGCGATTCCGACAACTTAAGCAGCTGTGCCGCTTCATGGTAAGACCGTATGACCCTGCGTTTATCCTCCCAGTGGAAGATGAGGGCGAAGGAGGGGCCCCATTGGTAGGAGATGTTAAGGGCCCGCAACTTCTCCGTCATCGGTCTGAAAGCCCTCCTTCTGCGCAGGGTGTTGGGGGCCAGGTCCTGGAAAATTTGGATCTTGTGGCCTCCGAAGCTGAGGTCTGGCTTGTCCCTCGCCGCTTTCAGAATGGCCTCCTTCTCAGTGAAGAAGTGCACTCGTGTCAGGATGTCCGGGAGTAGGTCCGCTCTTCCCGCGGGTCCAGAGACCCGATGGGCATGGTCCAAAGTCAGTGGAGAGGCGTCTTCATCCCCCCAGACCTCGTGGAGGAGTTGCGCTACGTAGGTCATGATGTCTTTTCCCTCTGCTTCAAGTGGAACACCCCGAATGCGGAGGTTGTTCCGACGGCTTCTGTTTTCAAGTTCCTCCTGCTTGACCTGTAGCTCAATGTTCTGTTCCTCCAGCACGGCCACTCTCTGCCACAGCTGCTCTTGGTCTTCCGTGCGCGCATCAACTATTTTCTCAAGCCCGTCGACCCTATCTCCCAGCTCAGTGACCTCCTTTCGTAGTTCTTTGACACATGAGTGCACCTCAGAGCACAGGGAGCCTATCTCCGATTTGAGCTCGGACATGAAGGAGGCCATAAAGGCCTGAGTCACCGGTGGCGAGTCCTCAGCAGTCTGTGAGGGATTCTCAGTTGGTTCCGCCGCAACAGCCTTGCCCCACATAGCCACCACAAGGTGTCCCCGTATGTTGCCGCCGGGTCCACTCTGCCCCCCTTGGACCGCGTCATTGCCAGGTCTGTGGCTGAAGTCCGTCAGCGCGTTCTGTGCAGTATGGTCAGGATGCAGCACAGTAGGCCCAAAGAAGCAGAGGAGACGGGGGTTCCGCCCCAGGTCGTGCCTCCTCAGAGCCCCTCGCCTCTCCGGCGATGCTCTCAGACTGCAGCTCGAATGTGGCAAGCGACAGCGATGTATAGGCCACCCAGTCTGTCAGGCCCCACTGGACACCCCAGGCGACAACAGCACGAGCAGCAAGGACAAGGGCTCCCAGGTCCTCCCCGTATCAGCGCTGAGGAATGCTCTAGGGGCACACAGTCATAGCACGGCCACTAGAGAGAGCCCGGCAACTCAGGGCAGTGTCCAAGCTGCTGTGTAGGGGGATAGGGGTGCAGGGGGCAGGGAATCAGGGGACAGCAGCACGTGGAGTTCATGGCCCCAAACCAGCAGTCAGAGCGCTGTGTCTAACACCGCCTCAAATTCCACCATTCCGAGTTTATATTCAGGGTGAGTCTCATCTCCGCCACCAAGGACCTGGGCCCGCGCCCCGCCTCTCCCCCAGGAAGCTCGTAGCAGCCTGCCACACCTCGCCGCTCACTCCGCCTTTGACTCTGTCTCTGATTCTTACTCCCAGGGCCTCAGCACCCCCACACCGACTCCTCACTTGCTCTCCGTTCAGCCAGGGCCCGACTTCCATTCTGCTACACAGGGGGGACAGGATGCAAAGTCCCCTGGAGCCACAGTACGCAATGTCCCGGGCCCCAGACCAGCAAGTATAGCGCTGTGGCCAAGATTGCCTCTATCTTCCGCCACACAGCGTCCGTAGGCAAGGCGAGTCCCACCTCTACCACCAAGGGCCCAGATCTGCGCCGCGTCTCTCCCCCGGGGGGCCCGCAGCAGTCCACCGCCCCACGCTGCTCACCTCGACATCAGTCCCCGGGGATCCCGGCATTCACAGCCCACCGTCGCCTCTGCACCCTCACGCCAACTCCTCCTGGGCCCTCCGTGCAGCCTGGGCCCGATGCCGTGTTCTACAGCGAGGCAGTCCTTCCACCTCAAGCGCCTCCGCTCCAGTGAGGGGCGCAAAATGGCGGGCGCAGCTACTCGCCGGGCCGCCGGCGGGCAGGACAGCTCACCTCTTGTCTCTGCCAGGAGCCTCCGCCCTCCAGGAGCCCCCCGACTGTCCCAGGGGGCCGCAGCACCAGGCCCGCTCACCCGACCAGCTCCGAGGCTCCAAGGCAACTGCAGGCCGAGGCTTCTGTATGCCGCGCCAGGCCTCGTGACCTTCGCCCAGGCACCCGACACCGCCAGGCTTCTGCGGTGCTCCCTCCGGCGACGCCGCACTCTGGCGCCCACCTCCGCCCGCCCGGTCTCTAGCCGGGACCCGCTGATAGCTCACAGCCGGGGCCAGGACGCAAGGGGCTACCGCCGGTCAGAAAGCCAAAATGGCGAGCTCGGCTACTCCCAGGGCCTCCACCGCGCACCACCAGCTCCCCAGGCAGGGCAATCGGTCGTTCTCCGCATTCCGCAAATGCCCCCACTTTCCAGGGGTCCCCACCGTTCTCGGGGTCTCCGCTCTGCCCCCAAACTCCGCCAAAGATTGCTTAAACTGGCAGTGGGGCACCGAGCTCACAGAAGGCACGTCCTAGCTCATTGCCTCCGAAGCCACGCCCCCCCGGGTAACAGTTTTTAAGCTCTCCAACGTATGTACATATTAAGCACCTTATACGTGTTAGGATCGAAATCGAAACCTTTACTGCTTCACATTTTGTAACTTTTCCCAGCACATGCACAAGTTAAACAGTTAAAACATGAGCACGTGTCAACTGCAAAACGTGACATCTAAATGGGCAGAGCCGCATCTTCCTTCCATACACTACTCAATAACCAAAAAGTATATAAATCACACCAGATGTTCGATTACTTTTGTTTTTGCAAGTTATTTACACGTGTCCATTCTGTGATGCAGGTTCCCTTTTCTAGCGTCGGATTCTTGTTTTGCGGCAACAAAACATATTCCAGAGTTGTAAGTTGTTTGATTATGGCATAGTAGCTATTTATAATACGTGGCTATTTGTCAATTTTTAAACATTTGTATTTAGACAAAAGTGTTATTGGTTGTTTTTGCCTTTTTCTGTAACATCAACAGCTTGTTTTCAGAGACAGAAAGAATACAGCAAACATTGCTCATTTTCTGGCTCCTTTGAGCTCATATACTGTTATTCTGTTCCCCCCTGGGATCCTATACTGTGAATATGTATATTATAATATTAACAGTCATTGTGATCTTAGAGGAATTCATGACCCGTTGGCGCTAAAACTAAAGATTTATATGTAACGTGAGCAGCTTCTGGTATCTATTTCTTTTTCCTTCTTCGGATCATACAGTGTGAATATGCATATTATAATATTTACAGTCATTATGATCTCAGAGGAGTTAATGACCCGTCGCCGCGAAGATGAAAGAGAAAAGAAGCTCTGAACATATTCACCACTAGAAAGTATTTCGTTATTGATCTTGTTTTGTATTCATAACTTTATTTTCATTTTCCTTTTTGTGTGACATCAGTGACACTCTCTATATTGTAATAGAGTGTCATATTGCCACAGAACAGGAATTGGAGATTTGTCGGCACCAGGAGTAAACCATCTGAAATACAGCTTACTGACCTTTATAACTTACTTGATCAGATATTTTTACAGTGAGAATATTTTTTGAAATTGTAGTTTAAAAAAAGATTGTTTGCATAAATACTTTCTTAGTGAATACCTTTGATAAACCCTGCATGTCTGAATGATATTTTGTAATTTCTATTTTTCTCAGTTGCGGGTCCTATTCACCTTCTCCCTATAGAATATTTAGGACCAGTAGTGTATATTATGATACTACTATCCTAAATATTCTTACAAGAGTACGTGATTTGTTAGCGGAGCAGTGAGCGACCTCTAAGCACTATGAGAGAACGTTCCCGAATTTTACAGAATAGAAATTGTAAAAAATAATAAAGCGTACATTTCTATGTAATATAAAGTCATTTGTGCTTAACTGTTTTTTACTTCTCATTGTTCTTGTGACCTGAGATGATGTAGAGCAGGAGTTTTTCTTGTAGCACTTCTTTACTACTTTATCTAAAAGTAACTCATGCCCTCTTATATTATAAAGAGTATGCGGCAACACTTTTACAAACTATAGCAGAAAAAAAAGGGAGGCTGTGGCCAAGCATAAAGGATATTTTATGAATTGCGTTTTTATTGGTACCCCTTTGATATATACAGCGTCAGTTTCCTAAGAAAGTTTATTTGTAATTGCTTAATGAAACTGTTTCAAACTTAGTCTGACATTGTTGCTGCTCAACCACACCACCCCGTCAGAAAAGTAAACACCACATTATAAGTAAATAGTGCTCCTGGAAAATATCCCAGCCGCAAACTTAATAAAAAGAAGACCGCAAAACACGCTGTTATTTTTCCGCCGTGATTTGTACACTCCACACCAATTGTATAATTGGCCCTTAAAATATATAAAACGATTTTTACCTTCACAATCCCTGTCCACCACCTTGTGACGACTGTACAGCATTAATAGTGTTCCTACCCTCCCCGCTACTACTTTGTTTTCCCGTACTCCATTGAAGTGCATCACAAAATGGTTCACAACAGTGAACCGCTCCCAGCCAATAATGAGCAAACTTGTACTCGGGACACTTTAGCCAATCATATGTTCATTCCACAATCACATCACCTGTGTTTCCATTGCTTAGGTATCTCATTGTGCAGATGTAGTCTAGCATATGAAAGACTACGCAGAAGGTGAGCACTGTATGCAACAACTTTGACACTTACAGAAGCCTCTGCTTCTCCATGCCCCCTACACAGTCCTAAATATATACATTTTAAACTGACGGTATCTTGTTGCAGATGAAGTGAGGCCTATCTTGCAACATGGTGCATCTTTTGCACTGCTGCTGTGTCACAAAAGTGATGCAACGGCGGCGCAAAAGAGGCGCACGGCCATCATAAAACTGCCCCTAACATTTTAAGTGATTGTTTCAGGATGCCGATAAGGTGTGGCCTATCCAGAGATTTGTTTGAGGTGAGGCCTACTCAGAGTTACAGATTAAATTTAGGCTTGTTGAAGAGTACAGAGGAGATAATACATGTGCAGGCCTACCAACGAAGTGAGTCATGTCCACTGCACTCTTGAACAAAGGCCAGACCTCCTCTGTCTCCCTGGACAGGCCTAAACCTCATCTGCACAATGTGATTTGTAATGTTAGGAAACACAGGTGATATAATTGAAAAACGTGCAAATATTTTTGCTCATTTAACAATCACATCACCTGTATTTCCTCAGCTTAGGTATCTCATTGTACAGATGTAGTCTAGCATATCCAAGAGTACGCAGAAGGTGAGGACTGTATGCAACAGAGCAATGTACATTACTCACCTCCCTTGACACTTACAGAAGCCTCAGTTTCTCCATGCCTCCTACACAGTTCTAAATGTATATCATAAATACAAAAAGTACAGAATTAATTATACATGTTAAATGGTTTATTTTTGCTGTTCTCAGAATATATCAAATTTCACTAAAAACAGTGACTTGAAGGTATTCATCTTATAACAGCGGGGAAAAAAACCACAATCAAAATGATTGTGTTTAAAAAACCCATATAACATAACCAATCAGAAATCAGAACTCCTCAAAAGTAACTTACTTTCCATGACGTCGAAGGATGTCCTATGAACAGCTTATACTCTGTTGTGCTGTTATTATTTTCAGCCCGCCACTTTCTGAAAGAAAAGCTCCATCGTTTTGACATATATGTTACATACAATAAATGACTTCTCGCTCTCTACCGCACTTCTCCTCAAGGCCAAATCGTGTAAGAGCCATTTATAACTCTTGGAATTCTTCTAAGCAAATCCCGTCATTTTCTTTTTCCGCAACTTTCAGAAAGAAAACGTTCAAGATCACTTTCACAATCCTGTCCTAGTAATATCTCACCCTTCTTGCTCACTCATGTTCCACATTTCCTATGACACTGATACTGCTTACTATGAAGCAGACTTACACTACCTCTATGATTACTCTATACTACTACAATTATTTAATTCTCTACTTCACTTTTAATCACAAAGCAATTTAAAACAGTACATACAATTATATCAACTCCTAGAATCATTATAGGCCAGTTACCTACCCTAAATTCTTTCTTCTGAAAACAGAAAGTAAGAATATTTTTAAATAAAAAGGCAACATTGTTTCATAGTGAAATGTGAATTATTTCCGGAACATCAGCTTTTTTTACATTTTGAATAAGTTGTGTAATAAGTGGATGTTGTCAAAGGACCATCATGTCATATAATAGCTGCAGTTAGAAATGTTCTTCCTAAAATCAACGACTGTGTAGCCACAACATTTGTAATTAAAGTTGAAAACTTATTTTCATCAGGTTTATATAGTTGGAATTTTTAAATGACATTATAACCAAAAGTTTGTTCAAAAAATGTTTACACCATTGCAGACTTACATTACCTCTACTCCATGTTTTGATTGGCTGCTTGAATTAGCTTATTAAAAGAAACAGTTTTTCTGAACTCATTCAAAGTGCAGTTATTTTTCCATGACGTCAAGTGTTATGGTAAGAACACCGTTTGCTTTGGGAAATACTCTGTTGTCCTTTAGCTAATCCGTGCCCACCACTTTCTGTAAGAAAACCTTCTTTTTTTCAGGAACTACTTAAAACTCAAAAATAGCTTTTCACTCTGTACTACACTTATCCTCAAGGCCAAATAGTGTAGGAGCCATTAGAACCTCTTGAAATTCCTCAGAACAAATCCCGAGATTCTTTCCCTAAAATTTTGGTTGAAAAAACCCCAGGTAAGAATTTTTAAGGTCAAAAGGCAAATTTTTTTTAAAAGTTAAAACAGAATCATTGCAGAATGACCAGCCGTTTCTAGACTTCAAATATAATTGCTGCAGTTATAAAAGTCCTTCCTGATATTGACAACTGCGAAGCCACAAAATTTTTAATTAAAGTTGTCAATTTTGTTCCATCAGGCCTACATCGTTGGAACATTAAAATGACATACTGGCCATATGTTCGTATAAATAATGTGGACAACATTTCAGACTTACATTGGCTACACTCCATGTTGTGATCGGCTGCTTTTACTAGCTTATTAAAGGACACTGATTTACTGTCTGGCAAAGTTAAATATATAAATCTTTCTGAGTCTACACTAGTAGTATTTGATACCCTACAGTTCTCGCAGTCATGCTGCCATTGATAAGAAAGGCCAAACAGGTGATCTACATCTACACCTTCATCTTGCAATACATCAAGCATATACATTAAAAACTCCTGACAATCTTGCTGAATATTTTGAGAGAATTGCGTTTGACCTGAACATTTGTCTAACAGATTTCGAATTTCAGACACACTTTCTATTTTTGTTCTATCAGTGCTACATTTCTCTAACACAGAATTCAACAAACTGCAAAATCTTTGATCCGAATTGAGCACAATCTCTTCTTTTAAAGTTTCTAGAGAAAAGACAACATTAACCACAACATTAGCATAGCAGTTGACACCAGAACTATTTTCAAATTGAAAACCAACAACATCTTCAACAGAATCCATTTTTTTTCTGCTTATAATTTTGGGTTCATCGACTTTTCGTCTTTTTGCTACAACCTCCCTACTATTGGTCACATTTCTTCGTTTCCGGCCTACCACACGTTTCTCAAACAAAGCATATTGAGGCAAATGTGGCGCATACTCTCTTCTTAAACTATTGTATTCCTTAGCACAATCTAGATCCGCACAAATGTTTGTGACATCACACTCAATCAAGTACAATCCCGATAAAGTTCTGACTCGTGACAATGCCACATATGCCATACCTTCCTTGAACACAGAACTGCCAATATTCACCAATGCACTGTCTACACTTAAACCTTGCGATTTATGGATTGTCACCGCATATGCCAAGCAAACAGGAAACTGCTTACGGCGAACATATAAGTCTTTTACAAGCAAAAACCTAGCAGAGCAACGACCAATTAGCTGTACTTCCTCAATGCCATCAAATTAAATTTTGAAAAATTCAATTCCATCTCTATTTCTGTATTCCCCAAAATCAACAACATTACCCATTGATCCATTTACCAGACCTCTTTCAACATGTAAATTCCTTCTTAAAACTATACGGCAATTTTAGCACACATTCAGAGTCTTTTCAAAACCAGCAGTTTTAGATATAGTCTTCTCTAATGAATCCAATTTTGATTTCAAATTCTCAGACAAAATAATTGTTGCTCCCATATGCTCTATTCTGTCAATAGCTTCCAGTTTCACAATCTCTTGGTTTTCTAAATTCAACATTTTGTTGTTGAAGATGGCACATTCTGCAAGAGTTGGCATCAAACATATTCCAGATTTCTTCTCAGTAATTTTCCGAAAAATATTCTCAGGCACAACGTCTTCTTCTGGATACAAATTTGATAGTAATCGTGCATGTAATTCTTCTTTCCCATGCTCAGTCACTTTTCCGATTCTAACATCTTGTAGAATATTCTTATAATCTTCATCCTTCGCTTGACGCATATTTTCACGCAGTTCAGCATAATTGAAGTTTAACCATATATTAACGTTGCCAATGCTCCCTAGGCACTTCCTGGTATCTTCATGCGTGAGCATTTTGAACACAGGTTGTCCTTTCATTGGTGTCAGCTGCAGAAGATCACCGAAAACAATGATGTGTTTGCCACCAAATAACACATCATACTCTGTTTTGAGAACTTCTTGCATTCTCAAATGCACAAAGGCAAGCATGACATTGGAAACCATGCTTACTTCGTCAATGATAAGAAGTTTCATTTTCTCAAGACTCTTGAAACTTCACAACAAGCATCTCCAGATAACTTGTGGTATTGTCATTTGTTATCATGCTCCACTGGCAGCATCAGTAGACGATGCAAAGTAATACCTTTAATGTTATGTGCTGCCAGTCCAGTTGGAGCGGTGACAACACAAGACAGCGATGACTCAGTCCTTTTCTGCAAATAACATGAAATTGCTTTAATGAGGAAACTTTTTCCAGTTCCCGCTTCTCCACTCACGTACAGTCGGACAGGCTTCAACGACGTACATGAGCACTCTTTCTTCTCATGACTTAATCCATGATCTATTTGGTTGGTAACTTCGTCATATATTTTCCTCTGCTCAACGTTGAGTTGTCTTTCCAAGTCTTCTAAGTTAACCGCATCCTCCTGAGCATGTGCCATGGCTCTTTCCACTTCAATCATGGCAGTGGCAGCTTCATTTTCGATAACTGGTCCTCCTAGTGGATCCTGACTCAATGAAACAGAACTCTGACTGTCCTGAGAACTGTCTCTATTAATCTCGGCTGCAATCGTTGCTTCCTGCTCGATTTCCGCATTCAACATTTCTAGATATTTGGGAAAAACAGGACATTCTATAGTCTCCGGCATTGAAAGAATCTTCGTAACAGACGAAATCTCCAAGCAGTTCCTCTTCTGCACGCCAAGGCTTGAAAAGTTGCAAAAGTGCTAAATAGAAAAACTCTTTTCTTTCAGGAGATTCGCCACTCAATTTTCGATGGTTTACCAAGTGGCATTTTCTTTGCTTGACCAGACATCCCTCACTTCCAATTACAGCATACACTCCTTTATCAATATCTTCTTTGATGTTCCTCTTGAATATGTAATTTTGTAGAACCTCATACAGACAAACATTCTCGAGGTGACTGCTTCTATTTGGATAATATGTATCCAACATGTTGGTCTTCAAAATATCTGTACTGTTTGGCTCCTTTTCCGCCAAATACTCAATTTCCCGTACAGGTTTCAGAACTCGATTACGCGTTGCAGCAAGACCAAGACTCGCCCAAATGATACTCCTGGATTTGGCATAGAGACTTGCTGAAGACAACCGGTCAGAACATTCGTAAGCTCCGATTTCTCGATGCGACAACATCTTCAGACTGAAACTGTACAACTTCTTACTGAGGCTCTTTTCATGGGAAATGTCCTCCCACATATCCTTCAATTCTGTCTTTTCTTTTTTGGTGATGTAAGATGTCACATACCGAGCCACAGCCATACAGTTATCAGCCACAAACTGTATATCCATGTTAGCATTCCACATGGACAAAATCACTGGGTTGTAGTCGTTGATGTACTTGGACTCTTCGTTCCTTTTCAAATTGTAGGTATTTTTGGGTGATTTCTTCATCACATTATGTTGCTGCGAAGACATCAAACTGTTCACTCTTCCTTTAGAAATCACCGGTCGTGGAAAGGCGAAACGACATTTTGTGTAGAACTTGTCCTTGTTTCTGAATTTACGACGACAGTACTTTCCACAACGATGGCTTTGGAAGCGTAAAACTTGTTCTCTTAGGCTTTTGTCTTCCTTTGCCTTTGGAACAGCACATGTAGAATACTGTTCTATGAAACTCATCACTAAGTCATCCGGATCTGTTCCAAATTTGAGTGCATCTTTGATCCACAGCAGCATATGTATATGAGGAGCACCTCTTGCTTGGTACTCCTTTCTCCAGAAGAAATCCAACACCTCTCCAAGAGGTGGATTTTTCTTGTTCATGATGAAAGACATCATAGCTTCAAATCTATGATTGAAGTACCTGCATACATTCACTGGATCCAAAGAGCACAGTTCTCCGGGTGTCTTGAATTCGATATTTTCAATGTTTCCATTTGCTTCTCGTAGAAATTCAAGTAAGTCTTCCCAGCCATACTCGGCACAGCTGAGAGTGAGGAACCATGTGGGAGTTCCTAAGTTCCTCAGCATACATTTTAAATCACCATGACGACGGTACCAGTACTCATTAGTACCACGCTGACACGCCATGAGATTAATCAGGTGAGAATCCAAAATACTGTCTTGCACATTGACTTTATCCATAAAGTCCCTTGCCGAGATATTTTGCATCTGTACACCACTTTTCGAGATGTGGTTCACTGCATATGACAGTCCAGACAGATCGCTTTCAAACAGTAGATGAAACAAATAGGGAATGCAATGATGAAACATAGGATCTTCTGCATACAATCGTAAAGTCCGGTATTCAGAAGCAGGAATTTGATCAGGTCGCTCATCATATCTTCCTCCTTGACCTGTTGGAAATAGCTGTGGGAAACACCAAGCTTCCAAACTTTCCTCCCAAACACTAATGGGACTTCCTTTGGCTTGTTTCATTTGAAACAACTCAATAGCATTCCCCATGACTTCCTTGGAATGCAAAGGATGAACACTATAATGTTCATATATTTCTTCATTTTTAGAGGCTTCTACTTTCTCAATTTGACCAGCACACAAATCGCTATCCTCTTCTTCACTTACTTCCTCTTCTGCAACATATACATTCTTGTAGTACTTATTGTTTTTCTTCAAATACAATGTTGCCTTTTTGACTTCCACTAAATCTTGCCAGATTTTCTTACTCTTTGTCGGAACCACATTAACTAAGATAACCAGAGGTTCCTCTTCCACTTTCTCTACTCCAATTGTATTAATGTTTTTCTTCAAATCTAGAGGCAAATAATCAACTCTTCCCTTTAATCCTCTCTGTAAATCTGATGGAGGCAATTTCCCTGTCTTTGGCTCCATTCGTACAATAGCCTGAAAGGGATGGACACTTTGAATCAAAATAGATTCATAATTATTTAAATCCTTCAATTCAGAAGGAATCTCAACCAATTCCAGATTATTATGAACCGCTCTAGCAGGCATCTGGTTTTGATTTAATTTGTTACAACAATAAGTACACACACGTTGATCCGATCCCAAATCAAAACAATTTTCTACCATCAAGTATGTTGCGAAATCCTTCCATTCACTATTATTTTCCCTTTCAATTTTTGCATATAAATCCACTAACTTAGTCTGATTCTTATAATAAGTGCGTCGACAGCACACACAAGTGAAATTAGGCCTCTCACTTGATTTCACCTGAAACGTGGCAATTTCCTTCTGAAAATTATCTGTACTGGAAACCTGTACACTCTCTTCCACATTACCTTCTTCTTCTGGGTCAATTTCAACATTCTTCTCTTTACTTGCAAAGTAACAAAACTCAATTTCTTCACAAATATTCTTCACATCTACTTCAGAACCATGCAAAAGAGCAGTGCATAATTGTTTAAGCATAATTGCTGGACTCTTAGCATAATACAACATTCTAACTAATTTCCTCACTTTATTATGATGCACTGCTAGCATCCTGAAATGATGAAAAACACTCTGGCATACTCTCCTGGAAAGACAAGCCAGTGAATGACCATGCAAACCTGTCACTTCTCTCACTCTGCAAGGATCTAATTCTTGCAACAACTTCATTTTCTTTTTTAAACTTTTCTTATTAAATGTCCGTACAAAATCACAAAGCAAATTGATGGAATCCTGTCGCACACTGCAAATACTACTACACTTCCAGGTGTACACTGGTCCCTTAGGACGTCTTCCTAAAACCTCATTACCTAACACCTCTTCTGCCTCTGTTGACACAAGTTTTTCTTTTTCAACCGGACAACCATCTTTCACCTCATATGCTCGACCACTGGTGTCAACTGCATGCACCAAATCATTATCCTGGAAATAACTCTCCTCATTAAAAAATGCCTCACAACTTGAACTATGCATCCATTCTCCTGAAAAAACGTCACAAAAATTACTACGATTAACTGTTCTCTTCCATCTACTATTTGTTTTGAAATCATAAATTACCTTGTTTAGTTTCCTAATTCTATTGATTATCAAAATAAATAACTTTCGCTTAATTTCGAATGCCTGATCAATAATTTTCTCAATGTTTCTCTTTCTCTTATAAAAAGCCACTTTTTGTTGACGTTTCTTAACATTTTTTAACAAATTGCCAATTATCCTGTTGCGAAACATTCGTCTACGAATGTCCCTAAACTGATTTTTCCTTCTACTACCATGCACAGAGTTATCTCCTGCGCTAGCAGTAACATTTTTGATTGGCCTTTCCTTTCCGTTTAAATTGGCTCTCTTTTTCTGGACTAAAACATGTTCTGTACTGATATTTTTTTTTCTGCAAATGTTTCTTATGAATGATTTTGTTGTCTTACCCGGAGGTTTCTTGGTGACTTGACGACTTTTTATTGTAGAGGACTGCTGCAAGCATGTAGTAAGCTGCTGTCTTTGACGTTTTGTAGCCTTTCGGCTTCTTTGCTTCGATGGCATACTGTAGTTTTGAAATGATCTGCAGTTGAATCTGTGGTAAAATATAATTAAAAAAGTTATTAACCACTATTACCAAACAGTAAATCAATAGCAGTTGTCAAAAAATTAACACACTACTTGTCAATTTTACATACAATAATTTTTAGTGCATTGGCAAATGTAGTACTCACAAATAGTAGCAAAGAAATAGAATGCTTCTACATTTGACCTTTGCTCTTTTATATGTGAATCTGAACTAATTTTTATCAGCATATTTCCCTATTTTATTAAAGACACTTCACACAAGCTGTTTTTGAAGATGTGTTTAATTTTAAATGAAACGGTTAACATGGTTACTTTTCATTTCCAGTAACTTTTAAAAATAACTGTTTATAGTTCCATAGGCTCGAGCAGGTCAGCTTCCCACCCTATGTCATACAATTCTGACAAATCGGCATCCTCATCATGTTCTTCATCATCCTCAGGATTTAAATCATCCAAGGGATCTACTTCCACTGATGTTTCAATCACAATTTCAATGATAATATCGAGATCAACAGATTGCTCATTATCACTCATGCTTGATGTTGTCGTTATCTTTAAAGAAAGAGAACAACAATGAGATGTTGCAGAGTAAGAGACAAATCTCAGAGACTATAATTGTAAAATTGTTTAACAAGAGTAACATTTTGCAGATATTATTTAACCATGTCCAGCGATGCTGAGGAGGTGAGGCCTATGTCCAATTTTTCAGTGAACAGGACTCATCTCTTCTTAATCTTGGATAAGCCTCACCAACACTGTGTCCCCTGCTAATACTTAAATTTAAAGGAGCAGATTTATGTTAACTGGCGCATCCCCAGGGATGCACCAGTTAACGTGCGCTACTGCTCTGCCACCCATGATGTGCCGCATTTACAATGCAGAGCACCATTGAGCAAAAACAGCACAGATGCGTCACGCATCTGTTCCACAAAAACGGCGCATTGCAGAAATCACGTCGTAAGCGCGACATATCTACTGCAATGCACAGGGGCAAGCCACACATTGCATGGTGCATCACTCCTTATGCCTGTTTCAAACAGGCGTAAGGATTTGATTCAGCAATGCCATAAATGTGACTCAGTGAAATCTTCTTAATTTTACTGTGTTAGTTTTACAGGGCTTTCATGCAAATGACTGCCCACCCTACAACAAAACGCTCACATGAAATCTGACGCAGGTTTCATGTGGCACAGGACTTTACAGCATGACACATCTGCCTAGATGCATCAAGTTGTAAATATGTCGCAACATAGCAAATCTTTTGCACCGCCGCTGCGTCACAAAAGTGACGCACAGCGGCGCAAAAGAGGCACACGGCTATCATAAATCTGCCCCTAACATTTTAAATGATTGATTCAGGATGACGATAAGGTGTGGCCTATCCAGAGGTTTGTTTGAGGTGAGGCCTACTCAGGGTTGCAGATGAAATTTAGGCTTGTTGAAGAGTACAGAGGAGATAATACATGTGCAGGCCTACCAATGAAGTGAATCATGTCCACTGCACTCTTGAACAAAGGTCAGACCTCTTCTTTGTCCGTGGACAGGCCTAAACCTCATCTGCACAATGTGATTCGTAATGTTAGGAAACACAGGTGATGTCATTGAAAAATGTGGAATTTCTTTTCCTCATTTCACAATCACATCACCTGTGTTTCCTTTGCTTAGGTATCTCATTGTGCAGATGGAGTCTAGCATATTAAAGAGTACGCAGAAGTTGAGCACTGTATGCAACAATTTTGACATTTACAGAAGATTCAGCTTCTCCATGCCCCCTACACAGTCCTAAATGTTTACAGTTTAAACTGACGGTATCTTGTTGGAGATGAAGTGAGGCCTATCTTGCAACATGGTGCATATTTTGCATCACAAAAGTGTTGCAACAGCGGCGCAAAAGAGGTGCACGGCCATCATAAATCTGCCCCTAACATTTTAAATGATTGATTCAGGATGACGATAAGGTGTGGACTATCCAGAGGTTTGTTTGAGGTGAGGCCTACTCAGGGTTGCAGATGAAATTTAGGCTTGTTGAAGAGTACAGAGGAGATAATACATGTGCAGGCCTACCAATGAAGTGAGTCATGTCCACTTCACTCTTGAACAAAGGCCAGACCTCTTCTGTGTCCCTGGACAGGCCTAAACCTCAACTGCAAAATGTGATTCATAATGTTAGGAAACACAGGTGATGTAATTGAAAAATGTGGAATTTCTTTTCCTCATTTCACAATCACATCACCTGTGTTTCCTTTGCTTAGGTATCTCATTGTGCAGATGGAAACTAACATATCAAAGACTGCGCAGAAGTTGAGCACTGTATGCAACAATTTTGACATTTACAGAAGATTCAGCTTCTCCATGCCCCCTACACAGTCCTAAATGTTTACAGTTCAAACTGACAGTATCTTGTTGGAGATGAAGTGAGGCCTGTCTTGCAACATGGTGTATCTTTTGCATCACTGCTGCATCACAAAAGTGACGCAACAGCGGCACAAAAGAGGCGCACGGCCATCATAAATCTGCCCCTAACATTTTAAATGATTGATTCAGGATGACGATAAGGTGTGGCCTATCCAGAGGTTTGTTTGAGGTGATGCCTACTCAGGGTTGCAGATGAAATTTAGGCTTGTTGAAGAGTACAGAGGAGATAATACATGTGCAGGCCTACCAATGAAGTGAGTCATGTCCACTGCACTCTTGAACAAAGGCCAGACCTCCTCTATCTCCCTGGACAGGCCTAAACCTCATCTGCACAATGTGATTCGTAATGTTAGGAAACACAGGTGATGTAATTGAAAAACGTGCAAATATTTATGCTCAATTCACAATCACATCACCTGTGTTTCCTCAGCTTAGTTATCTCATTGAGCAGATTTAGTCTAGCATATCCAAGAGTACGCAGAGGATGAGGACTATATGCAACAGAGCAATGTACATTACTCACCTCCTTTGACACTTACAGAAGCCTCAGTTTAATATTTCTCAGTTCAATATTTATTTAAAGAAGCAGACACCAATATGACCTTCTCATAAATGTGAAAAGCGTTTTTAAAAAAACAACAAAACGATTTTCTGGTCATAATTTAAAAACACAACACAGGTCCTATGTAGAAGCACACCCTATCAGTACTTAAATTAGCCAAGCACACATGGGGGCGTATTTACAAGAACCTTGCACCACGGGGAAATAACTTAAATTAAAATGGGGAAAATAACATCAAAGGGACTCAAAGGCCTTTTAAATATGCCCCAAGCAGCCTATGAAACTCTAGCAGTACATATCAAGAAACTTAAATGACTTCAATAAACGTTTTTAAACACATCAAGTAAAGCAGTTATTCAACTACATTCAAGGGGAAGTGACTTAAAATGCCCTAACACACATGAAAGCGTATTTTGAAGGCCCTTGCACCATTTTTCCATCACTTTTAACATGGCTATGTAACTCAAAGAAACAAAATCTAAATTTGCCAAGCACACATGGGGGCGTATTTACAAGGACCTTGCACCACGGGGAAATGACTTAAATTAAAATGGGGAAAATAACATCAAAGGGACTCAAAGGCCTTGTAAATATGCCCCAAGCAGCCTATGAAACTTTAGCAGTACATATCAAGAAACTTAAATGACTTCAATAAACGTTTTTAAACACATCAAGTAAAGCAGTTATTCAACTACATTCAAGGGGAAGTGACTTAAAATGCCCTAACACACATGAAAGCGTATTTTGAAGGCCCTTGCACCATTTTTCCATCACTTTTAACATGGCTATGTAACTCAAAGAAACAACATCTAAATTTGCCAAGCACACATGGGGGCGTATTTACAAGGACCTTGCACCACGGGGAAATGACTTAAATTAAAATGGGGAAAATAACATCAAAGGGACTCAAAGGCCTTTTAAATATGCCCCAAGCAGCCTATGAAACTCTAGCAGTACATATCAAGAAACTTAAATGACTTCAATAAACGTTTTTAAACACATCAAGTAAAGCAGTTATTCAACTACATTCAAGGGGAAGTGACTTAAAATGCCCTAACACACATGAAAGCGTATTTTGAAGGCCCTTGCACCATTTTTCTATCACTTTTAACATGGTTATGTAACTCAAAGAAACAAAATCTAAATTTGCCAAGCACACATGGGGGCGTATTTACAAGGACCTTGCACCACGGGGAAAGGACTTAAATTAAAATGGGGAAAATAACATCAAAGGGACTCAAAGGCCTTGTAAATATGCCCCAAGCAGCCTATGAAACTTTAGCAGTACATATCAAGAAACTTAAATGACTTCAATAAACGTTTTTAAACACAGCAAGTAAAGCAGTTATTCAACTACATTCAAGGGGAAGTGACTTAAAATGCCCTAACACACATGAAAGCGTATTTTGAAGGCCCTTGCACCATTTTTCCATCACTTTTAACATGGCTATGTAACTCAAAGAAACAACATCTAAATTTGCCAAGCACACATGGGGGCGTATTTACAAGGACCTTGCACCACGGGGAAATGACTTAAATTAAAATGGGGAAAATAACATCAAAGGGACTCAAAGGCCTTGTAAATATGCCCCAAGCAGCCTATGAAACTCTAGCAGTACATATCAAGAAACTTAAATGACTTCAATAAACGTTTTTAAACACATCAAGTAAAGCAGTTATTCAACTACATTCATGGGGAAGTGACTTAAAATGCCCTAACACACATGAAAGCGTATTTTGAAGGCCCTTGCACCATTTTTGCATCACTTTTAACATGGCTATGTAACTCAAAGAAACAAAATCTAAATTTGCCAAGCACACATGGGGGCGTATTTACAAGGACCTTGCACCACGGGGAAATGTCTTAAATTAAAATGGGAAAAATAACATCAAAGGGACTCAAAGGCCTTGTAAATATGCCCCAAGCAACCTATGAAACAAAGCAACATTTTAAATACACAACTTTCTTCATAATTTTCTCCCTAAAGCATACTATTCTCTATCTAAATTAAATGAATCTTTTCTCACCTTAGCAAATACTTTTTGAGTTTCAAAACAGTCTCAGACACACACCAATTTGTCTTTAGCAGAGCAAAAGGTATGCACTCCAGAGTCTGCAAGCAACAATGCCACAGAAATGCTGTAATTCATCACACATATCTCTCATGTCACCCAATCAAAACTCTTCCCTCACTTTTTTCAAATCAACACCCTTCCCCCCTCTGCCCTTTCTGCCTTTTTTGCATAGCAACCACCTCCTGAAAGACCTTTCATGTTTGCAAGTTCACACAACAATGTTTCAATTGAACTTTGAACTCTCAGTACACCTGCGTATCCAGTGCAATCTTTCATAAAATGATTTTTTCTTGACCATTCAAATTACATCTTTCAAAGAACTCATCCATGCACCCTAACCTTCTGTTTTCAGCAATCAAAATCCACCAATCACTGCTACTGATTAATTACCACAGAAACTCCACAGTTTTTTTCATTATACACTCTTACTTTTTCAACTGCCATTTCATTGCCACACTTCATCTGACTGCAGCAGAACCTTCTCTCACCATGTTTTCTGTCTGGATTGTTGGACATAGTTATATCCACTGGGCTCAAAGGTTTTCTGATAACAGAAATTTACACAACCTCAATTTACAAAATGTAGAAATCAAGTGGATTGGCCAAAGAGGATTAAAATGTCACCAATTGATACCATTGGTGAAAACCTTTTTGCATTTGCCAAAACCTGACCTGTTAATTGTGCACTGTGGAGGAAATGACTTGGGCACTTTGACTGGGGTAGGTCTGGAAATGCTTTTAAAGGACACCTTTGAGCAATTGATGGCACTATTTCCTCAAACTGCCTTGGTATATTCAAATATATGCCAAAGACAGAAATGGAAGTGGTCCAACCAATTTTGTCCACAAATTGAGAAATCGAGGAAGCATGTAAATAAGTCTGTTTCAGCTTACATGAGAGACCATGGAATGGGCTCCATCTACAACAATAACTTGCGTTACTACATGCAAGATATCTACAGAGCAGATGGAGTTCACTTCTCAGATGAAGGGAACAGAATTTTCATCCTGAATTTAAGACTGTGCATTGGTACCTACTTGTAGGTACCTAAATCAGCCACAGGACCCAAAAGCTCTTTTCAGAGCTACCCTACATCTGATCACTCACAATTATTATTTTACTCTAACTTTTTTCACTAATTTTCACCAAAGTACGCTCCCCGGAGCGCTACCCGGTACGCGCACCGGACGCTAACCGTGCGAAAATTTGAAAAAAAATGTTTTTTTTTCGCACATATGGGCCTCCTCAGTCACCCTCAGAAAACCTCGGGGGTCAGGATATGTCTACCGTGCCCCCTTCTACCCATTCTCAACATTATTTGCCCTCCATCTTGTATCTCAATTCTACCGAAACACAAAATGGAGGACTCCCGTAACGCTGCCGGTTCGCGTACCGGGGCGCGCACCGGGAAGCGCTTGCTCAAAAAAGGTGGGAAAGTAATATACAGAAAAACCACTGGAGACACTTTCACCAAATATAGATTAGCTCATACTACATACCAATCCCTACCATTTTCACAAATTTGGTTGGAATTCCATTTAGCCATTTAGCCTGTAGACCTCTCTAAATACCCTGAGGTAAATTACTTCACAAAACACATCTGAATTGTTGGAATTGACAACCAATTAAAATGTTACTTTCATTTTCTACTTTTTTTAACTGACATTTGATTGGTTATGTACCTGAATATATATAAAGAAAGAGAGAGAAACACAGCCATTTTGACTACTACTTCCTGAAGTACATTGCAAGAGCATTTTCACTGACAACTTAAACTTGTTTTTAAAAGGTAAGATGTTATTTTGTAAATTTGAAAGGAGAACTATGTCATGCACTTTAAATTAATTTGGGAAAACATTTTTAGATAGTTATATACTGTCCCTCTGTAAGAGTTAGACATTGAGAAAGGCTTGTTAATTATAATTATGGATTGATTTAGGTTTCTGTGGTATAATTATGAATTTACTTAGGCTTCTTCACAGGCACTTTTTAATAGTACTACTTCACGCCTGAAACCATACAGTGCCCATAGATTACTTCTCTGTTATAAACTCACAAGTACCTGTCTGAACTTAAACCCAACAGTGCCCTATCTCTACTGATATATTTATTTTTTATGCAAATTACAGCAAGAAAATGGAAGGAGAGCAGAATATTTCCTTCAAAATTGTTCTGGAGAACAACACAGAAAAAGATATTGAGGACAATGATGACTCAGATTTCATGGATGAATCACGGGACCATGAATTAGTTCAAAGTGTAGATGCAGTAGATTCGCTGATTGAAAATGAGGACATTTCCAACAATGTGTTGTTAAATGTTCTGTTAAATTTGGAAAAAGAATCACCAAAATAAATTTATATTTAATAAAAAAAAGCACAAAAAAAACAACAAAATGAACAATCAATAAACATACAATATTTAAAAAGTCTATAATTCTTTTTTCCTTATAGTACGCTCCCCAGACCGCTTCCCGGTGCGCGTACCGGGCGCTCCCCACGCAAAAAAAATGATTTTTTTTTTCCACGCGGGGCCCTTTTAAAGCCTCCACATCAAACCTAGGGGGTCAGGGAGGATCTGCTATGCCCCCTTATGGTCATTTACCCCTTTGTTTTGGCCTCCTCTTGTCTCTCGATCCTACCGAGAGACAAGATGGCAGCCGCTCCGGACTGTTTAGAATGTTGACAGACACCGGAGAGCCAATCAGCTACGCTTCGCGAAGTTCCGTTACGCGTCTGGTACGCGCTGCCCGGAGCGCGCTTACAGATATATATATTTTTTTTAACGTTAATTTCTCAAAATCCACTGGAGCACATATATTGAGACCTAGCAAAGGCACATCGGGCTACCAGTCCCTACAATTTTGCCAAGTTTCGTGGAAATCCATTCAGCCGTTCGAGCTAAAAGTGAGTCCAACAGCCCTATGAAAAATTGCATGGGAAAAACACGTTTTGGGACCGCCCTTTTTTCTCGGCCCCCCCTTGACAAAACCCCCCCAAATTATCAAGGGCTGCTCAGAAACAAAATGTTCCATTTTCCTGAAAATTTCAGCCAATTCCGTCCTCAAACGCCAAAGTTATTCGACATAGAATTTTCAAAAATCCCATAGAGAAAAAATCCTAACTATATATACCTACTGGCGACCGCCAGTAGGTAATATATATATATATATATATTCACTGAAAAAAACCATAGGTTATAGACCATATATAGTTAGGAATTAGCATTTAAAAAACCTTATTTTACTCACACAAAACCATTGAAATTCCATATATAGTTAGTTGCACTAACTATATATCGCGCACCCGCAATCCACTGCTGATGATGTCACATATTACATCATTCATGACATGGTCAGTGACATCACTGATGACATCACTGATGACATCTCAAATGACATCACTGATGACATCATCCAGTGACTGTGTGTTTCTGTAAAGTTTAAATATGTTTTACATATTGAAGAATGAGTAGATGTATAAGTGTCTGGACGAAGGATTTAGTAGGTGCATGACTGAATGTATGAGTGAGTGATTAAATGTGTCTCACTGAGTGCATGGGTTAGTGACTAAACTGTCTTAATTTGCGCATCATTATGTCTGTTGTTCTGTAAACTGCTGCATGTGTTGATCAGTAGCTATATGATTAACTATATGGGTTATTGATTGATTGTCCAAGTATTTGTATGGGAGACTGAGTGTGTGTGTGGCTGGCTGGGAGGTGTGTGACTCTGTGCAGATCAATGTGTACTTGTATCAATGATTGTATAAGAAAGTAAGTATGTGTTAGTATATGTTTGAAAATGTAAGGTGCTCTATGTTTAACTGTATAGACAAGAAAATGGAAGTGTGATTGATTCTTTACAGGACTGACTAGGTGTGTGAGTAACTCCATGGATGAGTGGCAGAGTGTGAGTGTCTGTATAGGTGTATGAGTGCATATGATAGTGTTGTAAAGATGAGTGATTGTATGTATGAATGATTGTATGGGTGAATGAGTGAATGTGTGTGTAGACGTAGGAATCAGTGAGTACGTATGTAGTAACTAGTAGTGGTGTGTCAATGGTTTCAAAAATTATACTCTGTATTTAACACTGGGTGAAACAGAGGTTATATTAAAATGTGAGGAGATGCATTGTATTGTCACATGAATGATATCATCAGTGATGTGGTCATTGATGTCAAATGAGATGTCATCAGTGATGTCATCAGTGATGTCATTTGAGATGTCATCAGTGATGTCATCAGTGATGTCACTGACCATGTCATGAATGATGTAATATGTGACATCATCAGCAGTGGATTGCGGGTGCGCGATATATAGTTAGTGCAACTAACTATATATGGAATTTCAATGGTTTTGTGTGAGTAAAATAAGGTTTTTTAAATGCTAATTCCTAACTATATATGGTCTATAACCTATGGTTTTTTCAGTGAATTTTCAAGGTTTTGTAAATGCTAATTCCTAACTATATATTGTTATTGTTATTGTTATTGTTAATTTCGATTTATAGCGCGCCCAATCACCTGCAGGCCTCTAGGCGCTTGGAAATCGATGTCATACAATAACTTGGTTCACTCCTGAGAGAGATGCAGCTGCAAAACTACACTGTGGTCAAGGCTCTTCTATATGGTCTATAACCTATGGTTTTTTCAGTGAATTTCAATGGTTTTTTAATAGCAAATATCATAAGCTGTCGAATGTCAAGTACGTGGTAAGTGAAAACATTTTCGTGTTTATGCACACTGATCTGCTTTGAATGGTGCCCCCCCCCCTCATTTCTATTAGGAGTACTCTCTCTTTGCACATAGTGAAGGGTAGTTAACGCAGGCCTTTGCCCCCGTTGTAATACGTCGGGCCTGCTTCTCTCTCCATTTGATTGATTGTTATCCAAGTATTTACTGTTTTAGAATTGGTTCTCTTTGGTTCATTCTCTATTTACAAACAAACACAGAGTCGCAATACTCTGTTTAGTCTTTGCAGATAACGAAAAATCGTGTAAAAAAAAAAGAAAAGGAATCGAGCAAAATCAGTAGGCCACTAATGGGATCTCTTTTTGACCTCGCTAAAATAGAAACAGTAGGAACAACCCCTCATGACAAATACAAAACTAGTGAGATGAACTGAACTCCACACAATGATGGCTGCAAAACAGCTCGGCTCCGCCACCCACCTCGCCCAAAATAACGATAAAGAGCGGCTGCCATGATTGGTTGCGGAATGGCCACGACGGAGCTACGAAATGGTGCTGCTCTCATGCTAACCCCAGCTTCAGTCTGAAACATCCAGAAACACTGTAGACTACCAATTCGATCAGTTCCGGTAGCGCCCCAATGTAACCCGGTAGAGAAGAACTAGCCCTCCCCTCTTTGACTGATGGTTCTTGTTGCCTGTCCCTTCTGTTGTCATTTAACAGAACTATTTAGCCTGCTGAAAGGGGTTGTGTTCCGACCGCTGGTTGGTGGAGACATTTTGACTATATTCTGGACCTGCGTTGTCGCGTAATGCGTCATATGACGCGCCGCGTTAGCGCATCCGGAAGTCATCCGGGGCGCGCAGCGTGTAATGTAAGCATAACAAGTCATGTGACTTGTTAATAAAACTTTTCATTGGTTCATTTTACTTTTCTTATTCTAATGATGAAAGGCTTGGTCATATGACCTAAAAATTACGCTTTTTATTACTTCCGAACATTATTTTTTCTTAAATATATGTTATAATGTTCCAGGCTAATGTACTTTCCCGGAAAATTTACAACTGTCCTGCAAGTAAAATATATTCTTTTTTCGAGAAAAAGAGCGTTTCTTCGTCCCATGACGGAGCCGTTGAGCAAAAGAGGGTCGACCTGCTGTCTTAGTCGCCGATACGCCTGAATATGAGATTCTTATCGATCACTTTATGTTGCAGGAGTAGAAAACACAACAGCCCTTGACCATTTATCTTTACTGCGTTCCTTCGTATTATACCTTTTACCCTTCATGTAATTGGTCTGCTTTATTTCACTTGCCTTTTAATGATTCTAAAACAGTGACTATTATTAAAAACTTTACCAATGTATATACTACTACCATGTTTTCTTTTAAAAACCTTTATTGTGAAAATTTCATTATACAAATACGAGCCTATAACCACGTCGGCCGGCCACGGAGCAAACTGTAATCGTATATGATGAGTAGACATTTACACTGTAGAGGAACGTAACGGGCGGGCCATTAGGTTGCAAGAACTAAGGTGTCTAACAGTTACGGAATCGGTGGACGTACATTTTATAATTAAAATACGACAGGGCCAGTTACAATAAAATTATCTAGATATACATTTGCGGGCAAGTACCATGGGTGACGTTAATTCGAACTTTCAATAGTACAGTAATCAATAACACATCAGAACTTAATATCAATAGGGATGTCGAAATATTCAATCAATTCTCGTCCCCACCCGCCATGTGCTTCAAAACTGCATACGTATCTCGTGATTTCAAGGTTCTGCAACCAGTACACAACAAGGAGTTACGAGTCCCATTTATTCCGGCGCCATTTTGGGCGAGGACGGGCAGGTCCAGGATATAGTCAAAATGTCTCTACCAACCATCGACTATGATGATGTTCATATGCTGTATTTATTAGAGTAACACTCATCTGTCCACATGAAATTAATTTGCCACAATCTAAACATGTCATTTTAATCTTTCCAAAGTTCTTCTAAATATTTGGGACCGTTTCCCTTGCCTCTGATGCGGTCAGTGCCACTTCTTTGATGAATGTACTAGCAGGTCAGGGGTTCTCCTCCAAATCTCTCTTTTATGCAGCACTATAATTAATTGGTGCCACCTCTCCATATGACGATGCATGGTATAGTTACCATAACTATATTTTTTTTCGGTTCCTCTGGAGAGTTCATCGTGGCAGATGAAGCGTGTAACGTACCGGGCATTTACCTTTTTTTGCATGTACAGGAAAGGAAAAAAAAATCGAGCGTCCGAGTTCTAAGGTGTCCCAGGGCCATTTTAGTGGACCAGGCCCAAATCCAAAGAACAGGCCGCCATTTTGAGAGTCCTGTTGCAGCCGCCTGTCGCTGTAGCATCAAGAGCAGCCGAAACTCAGCTGAATGGCAACTGAAACGGTAAAGGGGCGCCCCACTACAGCAGACGAGCCTCCACCTAGGAAGGCCCGTTCACGCCGCCCCCCCCCCCCTTCGGGCACCCCACGCCGTTATTCGGAGCAGTATTGTAGGATGGCCACACCAGTGCGGCAACTTGCTAGACATCACCTCGGTGGTAACCGAATCTCAGCGCCTTGTGGTGTCTCCTCTTCAGAAAATATTCTTGCGCTACCTTTGCCCCATTCACACATCGGTCCGCTACTGACGCCATCTCACAGGCTAATGGGGCGCCCCACGCCGAGTTTCAGCATTGTAGGATGACCACACCAGTACAGCAACTTGCTAGACATCACCTCGGTGCCATCCGGATCTCGGCGCCCCACTGCAGATGAAGTGCCTCTCAACTATGAAACCACCACGGTGACATCCGGATCTTGGCGCCTTGTGCTGGTTCCGGCCTATTCACACATCGGTCCGCTACTGACGCCATCTCACAGGCTAATGGGGCGCCCCACGCCGAGTTTCAGCATTGTAGGATGACCACACCAGTACAGCAACTTGCTAGACATCACCTCGGTACCATCCGGATCTTGGCATCTCAACGCCTAGTGGTATCTTCCATACAGAAAATATTGTTGCGCTGCCTTTGGCCCCATTCGCACATCGGTCCGCAACTGACACCATCTCACAGGCCAACAGGGCGCCCCACGCCGATTTTTACCATTGTAGGATGGCCACACCAGTACCACAACTTGCTAGACACCACCTCGGTGCCATCCGAATCTTGGCATCTCAGCACCTTGTGGTGTGTTCTAGTCAGAAAATATTGTTGCGCTGCCTTTGGCCCCATTCGCACATCGGTCCGCTACTGACGCCATCTCACAGGCCAACGGGGCGCCCCACGCCGACTTTCAACATTGTAGGATGGCCACACCAGTGCGGCAACTTACTAGACACCACCTCGGTGCCATCTGGATCTTGGCGCGTTGTGCTGCCTTCGGCCTATTCGCAGATCGGTCCGCTACTGACGCAAACTCACAGGCCAACGGGGCGCCCCACGCCGACTTTCAGCATTGTAGGATGGCCACACCAGTGCTGCAACTTGCTGGACACCACCTCGGTGCCATCCGGATCTTGGCGCGTTGTGTTGCCTTCGGCCTATTCGCACATCGGTCCGCTACTGACGCCGCCTCACGTGCCAACGTATTTTCTCCGCATTTTATACCCTATGCCGCATAACAGGTCATGTGACTTGTTTATAAAACTTTTCATTGGTTCATTTTACTTTTGGTTTCCTAATGATGGAAGGCTTGATCATATGACCTAAAAACAACACTTTTCATTGGATGAAAACTTTTTTTTTTTCCCAAACGATGAAAGCCCCACCTTGTTTCTGGATGTTTCAGACTGAAGCTGGCGTCAGCATGAGAGCACCACCATCTCGTAGCTCCGTCGTGGTCATTCCGCGAGCAATCATGGCAGCCGCTCCCCACCAGAAGCCTACAGGAGTCGGGGGCCCCCAAAACTTTTGATGAATCCTCAAGGCGGAGGGGACGCTTTCGAGAATGGGGTCCAAGACCTAGCAGACAAGCGTCCGATTTCCAAGGTGTCCCAGGGCCATTTCAGTGGACCAGGCCCAAAAAGCAAACAGCCTGCCGCCATTTTGAGAGTCCTGTGACAGCCGCCTATCGCTGCACCGCAAGAGTGGGCGCAACTCAGCTGAATTGCGGCTTTTGACACAGTGGACCAAAAGCGGACGGAATGGCAACTGAAACGGTAAAGGGGCGCCCCACTACAACAGACGAGACTCCACCTGGAGAGGCCCGTTCACGCCGCCTCCCCCGGGGCGCCCCACGCCGTTATTCGGAGCAGCATTGTAGGATACCAAAACCAGTGCGGCAACTTACTGGACATCACCTTGGTGCCATCGTTCTGCTGCCTTGGAACTATTCGCACAACAGTTTGCTACTGATGACCCACCCCCCGCGACGCCCCACGCCAGAAATCTGGACGTTGTGCTGCGTTGGGACTATTCGCACAGCCGACCGCTACTTCGTTGTTTTTCCCTAAAAATGTTTATATGTTATTACTGTTTTTGTTTTCTTGTATATATTTATAAGTTATTAAAGTTTTATAATCTTACTACTTTGTTGGAGTGCTATATATTTTTAATGTGACACATAATTGTAAAAACTTTGATGTACAAAGAGTCATCCCTGGAATCTTCCGCTTCAGGCTCGGTCCCCTCCCCAATCACAATACAGGATGGTTTTCAGATAATAGGAACGCGTCTGCTGTGACGGATCTCATCGAGTGTGGGCCTTGATCTACTATAACTCCTTTGAAAAGGGGTGATTCTTTACAGCTGGGGCCATAAACTACATCTGCAGGGCTAGCTGATACCCTAGGACCGGCCTGGACAATCGGACACAGAGGAAAAGGAGTGTCAGAGGGTGCGGTAGTGAATAGGGCGAAAGGGAGGTGTCGGGCGGGCACAGGGTGTGATTCTCAGGGAAGAGCAGCGCAGATGGGGGGTGGTTTATTACCCATGCATAAGACAGAGAGCGGGGGTGACCACTGCCTGGGGGAGATACTTGCGAGGGTGGGGAGCCATGCTAAGGATCGACAGCGTGCACAGAGTGGGTCTGGTCAAGGCATCTAAAATGACTGCCGTGCACGACAAAAGTGTGGCATTTGAAAAAAGGCAAGATGGCGCAGACAATGTTTTTCAACACTTCCTGATTTCCTTCGAATCGAACGTTAACAGACGTTGGGGCATATTACCAAAGTTAAGCGATATTTATCCCTAACGATGCTTAGCAACGATTTTTTTACCGCTAAGCATCGTCAGAAATTATCGCAGATAAACCTTGCTATTATCAAGGTTTATCGCAAATACGATAAAAAACGACCGCAATGCATTAATATCGCTGAAAACTCAGCGATATTCATGCATTACCGAGCTAATGCTCTTAGCCATGTTATCCACCTCCCATTGGATAACATGGCTAAGAACTGCTCAGGGCAGGTGCTAGCTTTTGGAGATATTCGTGCTTATCGTGAATATTTCCAAAAGTTGATAATAGGAGATAGCGATGTTAGCGACTGTTTCCAGTCGCTAACATCTTGGCATGCCCACTTTGCATGTCATTAGTGATAAATATCACTCACATGCAAAGTGGGGCCCAAGATGGTCGCTATCTCCTACTAGCCGTCGCTAACTGGTGTTAGCAACAGCTAGGTAATACAGATATAATTTTATCTCCGCGAAGCGGAGCGCTGTTACAGATATATATCTTGTTTTTGAACGTTAATTTCTCAAAATCCACTGAAGCACATATATTGAGACCTAGCAAAGGCACATCGAGCTACCAGTCCCTACAATTTTGCCAAGTTTCGTGCAAATCCATTCAGCCGTTCGATTATTATTATTATTATTTTTTTTGCCCCGCGGGGCCCTTTTAAAACCTCCACATCAAACCTAAGAGGTCAAGGAGGATCTACTATGCCCCCTTATGGTCATTTGCCCCTTCGCTTTGGCCTCCTCTTGTCTCTCGATCCTACCGAGAGACAAGATGGCGGCCGCTACGGACTGTTTGCAATGTTTACAGACGCCGGAGAACCAATCAGCTTCGCAAACCTCCGTTACGCGAAGCGGAGCGCTGTTACAGATATATATCTTTTTTTGAACGTTAATTTCTCAAAATCCACTGGAGCACATATATTGAGACCTAGCAAAGGCACATCGGGCTACCAGTCCCTAATATTTTACCAAGTTTCGTGCAAATCCATTCAGCCGTTCGATTATTATTATTATTATTATTTTTTGCCCCGCGGGGCCCTTTTAAAACCTCCACATCAAACCTAGGGGGTCAGCGAGGATCTACTATGCCCCCTTATGGTCATTTGCCCCTTTGCTTTGGCCTCCTCTTGTCTCTCGATCCTACCGAGAGACAAGATGGCGGCCGCTACGGACTGTTTGGAATGTTCACAGACGCCGGAGAACCAATCAGCTTCGCTTCACAAAGCTCCGTACCGCGAAAAGTCCGCGAACCGGAGCGCTGCCCGGTCCGCTGTTACAGATATATATCTTTGTTTGAACGTTAATTTCTCAAAATCCACTGGAGCACATATATTGAGACCTAGCAAAGGCACATCGGGCTACCAGTCCCTACAATTTTGCCAAGTTTCGTGCAAATCCATTCAGCCGTTCGGGCTAAAAGTGAGGCCAACCGCCCTATGGAAAACACAATGTTAAAAACACGTTTTGGGACCCCCCTTTTTTCTCGGCCCCCCCTTGACGAACCCCCCCCAAATTTTCAAGGGCTGCTCAGAAACAAAATGTGCCATTTTCCTGAAAATTTCAGCCAATTCCGTCCACAAACGCCAAAGTTATTAGACATAGAATTTTCAAAAATCCCATAGAGAAAAAATCCTAACTATATATACCTACTGGCGACCGCCAGTAGGTAATATACACACACACACACACATATATATATATATATGTATATATATATATATATATATATATATATATATATATATATATATATATATATATATATATATTACCTACTGGCGGTCGCCAGTAGGTATATATAGTTAGGATTTTTTCTCTATGGGTTTTTTGAAAATTCTATGTCTAATAACTTTGGCGTTTGTGGACGGAATTGGCTGAAATTTTCAGGAAAATGGCACATTTTGTTTCTGAGCAGCCCCTGAAAATTGGGGGGGGGGTTTGTCCAGGGGGGGTCGAGAAAAAAGGGGGGTCCCAAAACGTGTTTTTAACATTGAGTTTTCCATAGGGCGGTTGGCCTCACTTTTAGCCCGAACGGCTGAATGGATTTGCACGAAACTTGGCAAAATTGTAGGGACTGGTAGCCCGATGTGCCTTTTGTAGGTCTCAATATATGTGCTCCAGTGGATTTTGAGAAATTAACGTTTAAAAAAAGATATATATCTGTAACAGCGGACCGGGCAGCGCTCCAGTTCGCGTACTTTTCGCGCAACGGAGCTTTGTGAAGCGAAGCTGATTGGTTCTCCGGCGTCTGTCAACATTCTAAACAGTCCGTAGCGGCCGCCATCTTGTCTCTCGGTAGGATCGAGAGACAAGAGGAGGCGAAAGGGAAGGGGCAAATGACGATAAGGGGGCATAGTAGATCCTCCCTGACCTCTTAGGTTTGATGTACCGTTTTGCCAAGTTTGGTGTAATTCCGTTCAGCCATTCAGGCTGTAGACGTATCTAAATGTCAATAATCGAACGGCTGAATGGATTTGCACGAAACTTGGCATATATATATCTGTAACAGCGCTCCGCTTCGCGTACTTTTCGCGTTACGGAGCTTTGCGAAGCTGATTGGTTCTCCGGCGTCTGTCAACATTCCAAACAGTCCGTAGCGGCCGCCATCTTGTCTCTCGGTAGGATCGAGAGACAAGAGGAGGCCAAAGCGAAGGGGGAAATGACCATAAGGGGGCATAGTAGATCCTTCCTGACCTCTTAGGTTTGATGTACCATTTTGCCAAGTTTGGTGTAATTCCGTTCAGCCATTCAGGCTGTAGACGTATGTAAATGTCCTATGGAAAATTGCATGGGGAAAACACATTTGAAAGTGTTGAAATTTAGAACCAATTAAAATGTTACTTTGGTTTTGTATTTGTGTGTGATGAAAGTTAATTGGTTATGTATATATGTCAAATGAGAGGAAACCACAGCCATTTTGTGATACTACTGTCTGAGGTACATTTGTGAGGAATTTTTGGTGGTGAATTTCTGGTGTTTGATTTACACAGTACTAACACTTCTCCTACTTTTAAAAAGGTGAGTTGTTAATTTGTAAGGGGAACTATGTTGTACACTTGAAGATAATTTGAAAAATGTTTTCTGTTATTTATTTGCAGTCCTTTCTGTTATACTAAATACTTGATAAAGTTAGTTTTATATTATGTATTACTAAAAACGATAAATGAAAGTGATTATTTTTTTCTGCAATTTACAGCAAGCAATTTCAAAATAAAATGGCTCACAATGAAGAGACCGTGGCAATTTCTTTTGAATTGTCCACTACATTGATTGAAATTGAGAGCACCAATAATGAAATATTGTCACATGGAGGAGATGACTTGTATGATTCCATTAGATTGATTGAAATGGACAGCACCAATAATGAAATATTGTCACAAGGAGGAGATGACTTGAATGATTCCACTACATTGATTGAAATTGAGAGCACCAATAATGAAATATTGTCACAAGGAGGAGATGACTTGTATGATTCCATTAGATTGATTGAAATGGACAGCACCAATAATGAAATATTGTCACAAGGAGGAGATGACTTGAATGATTCCACTACATTGATTGAAATTGAGAGCACCAATAATGAAATATTGTCACGAGGAGATGACTTGAATGATTCCACTACATTGATTGAAATTGAGAGCACCAATAATGAAATATTGTCACAAGGAGGAGATGACTTGAATGATTCCACTACATTGATTGAAATTGACAGCACCAATAATGAAATATTGTCACAAGGAGGAGATGACTTGAATGATTTTTTTGATCAATCTGTTGATGGCGAATTTATCGAATGTTTGGAGACCATAGAGTTACAAGAATCATCATTACAGACTTTTCATGAGGAAATTGCTGATGAGGACATGTTACTAGTTATTTCAAATTTAGAAAATTCTGAAATATAAATTTATATTTAGAAATCAAAAATTGTTTGAGACATTATTCATTTTTATTTTTAATTTATGAGGTTGTAGCGAAGTGATTGTAGTATAAAATGAGACTTATAGTATAGAGTGCAACATTTTTATGTTACATGGTAAGTTTACTCATATTTACTTCCCTTCTGCCACTATATTATCTCCAATGTGTATTTGACATCTCTTCTTCATCTCCGGCCTCCTTTCTCTCACTGTGTGTCTCCGATGCATCTTATCGCTGCTATTTTGTGTAATTACAGAAGAGAGTAAAATAAAATAGTTCGGAACGTGAAAAGGGGGCAAAGTAGAGTACCCCTCACCCCGTAGGCCTTTTCAGGCGGTCCCAAAAGGATCAGTTTCTGCTTTCCTGAGAGATTATGGTATGAGTTCCATATACCACAATAATTTGCATTACAACATGCAAGATATCTATCTCCTATTACCAACTTTTGGAGATATTCGCGCTAAGCGCGAATATCTCCAAAAAGTTATACCTGCCCTGAGCAGTTCTTAGCCATGTTATCCAATGGGAGGTGGATAACATGGCTAAGAGCATTAGCTCGGTAATGCATGAATATCGCTGACTTTTTAGCGATATTCATGCATTGCGGCCGTTTTTTATCGCATTTGCGATAAACCTTGATAATAGCAAGGTTTATCTTCGATAATTTCTGACGATGCTTAGCGGTAAAAAATTCGTTGGTAAGCATCGTTAGCGATAAATATCGCTTAACTTTGGTAATATGCACCAACGTCTGTTAACGTTCGATTCGAAGGAAATGAGGAAGTGTTGAAAAACATTGTTTGCGCCATCTTGCCTTTTTTGAAATGCCACACTTTTGTCGTGCACGGCAGCCATTTTAGATGCCTTGACCAGACCCACTCTCTGCACGCTGTCGATTCGTAGCATGGCTCCCCACCCTCGCAAGCATCTTCCCCAGGCACTGGTCACCCCCGCTCTCTGTGTTATGCATGGGCAATAAACCTCCCCCCATCTGCGCTGCTCTTCCCTGAGAATCACACTCTGTGCCCGCCCGACACCTCCCTTTCGCCCTATTCACTACCGCACCCTCTGACACTCCTCTTCCTCTGTGTCCGATTGTCCAGGCTATCAGCTAGCCCTGCAGATGTAGTTTATGGCTCCAGCTGTAAAGAATCACCCCTCTTTAAAGGAGTTATAGTAGATCAAGGCCCACACCCGATGAGATCCGTCACACCACACGTGTTCCTACTATCTGAAAACCATCCTGTATTGTGATTGGGGAGGGGACCGAGCCTGAAGCGGAAGATTCCAGGAATGACTCTTTGTACATCAAAGTTTTTACAATTATGTGTCACATTGAAAATATATAGCACTCCAACAAAGTAGTAGGAATATAAAACTTTAATAACATATAAATATATACAACAAAACAAAAACAGTAAAAACATTTAAACAACGAAGAGACCGTGGCAATTTCTTTTGAATTCCTGATGAGGACATGTTACTAGTTCTTTCAAATTATGAAAATTCAGAAGATGTTGCCTGGGGGTGGGTCGTCAGTAGCAGTCTGTTGTGCGAATAGTTCCAAGGCAGCAGAACGCGCTGAAATCTAGATGGCACGAAAGTGATGTCTAGTAAGTTGCCGCCCAGCAAATAACGGCGTGGGGCGCCGCGGGGGGTGGATTGTCAGTAGCGGTCTGTTGTGCGAATAGTTCCAAGGCAGCAGAAAGCGCTAAAATCTGGATGTCACGAAGGTGATGTCTAGTAAGTTGCCGCCCAGCAAATAACGGCGTGGGGCGCCGCGGGGGTGAGTGAGTCCAGTAGGCACCACAGCTATTCTTACCGGCATTGCAGAATTATTGCTGGGGACAATGCCTGTGCTGTAGCAGGGTCACAGCAGAAACAAAAAGGATTCTGTTGAAGATGTTGTTGGTTTTCAATTTGAAAACAGTTCTGGTGTCAATTGCTATGCTAATGTAGTGGTTAATGTTTTGTTTTCTCTAGAAAATGTAAAAGAGGGGGAGGCAGTCCAAAGTTCCGTTAAAAGGGCAAAGGAAAGGATCGGTGGTTTGAACTATCAGTCAAAAAGGGGAGGGGGTGCAACAAATTTTCCTACCGGGTCACACTGTGCTTTCACCGGAACTGAGGTCTGCAGGATTCTAGTAATTCAAAGTGAGGCTGGCGCCAGCATGGGAGCGCCGACGTCCCGCGGATACAGTTTCGTCACTCCACGGGCGATCATGGCAGTCATTCCCCATCGGCGGTGGCTGCGGGGGTCGGAGACTCCCGCGGCTCCTGTAGAATCTTCAAGGTCGTGGAGGACTACGGTGGTGGAGTCAACCAGTGACCGGGCCATTTCTTTATGCTGGGCCCGCTCTTGCCAGGTCGACCGCCATTTTGAGAGTTCGGTAGTTTCTGGCGATCGCGGGGTCAAATGAGCGGACGGGCTCCACCCTGCCGGGCGAGACGTTGCAGCATCGCCACAGTGGAAGAACCCTTTTCCGGGCGCTTGGAGCGCCGAGGGTGCAGGTGGGAAGCCTCCACTGGGGAGGCGGGAGAGGCCTGTTCGCATCGTCTCTCCCTCCCAGTGCACCCCACGGCGTCTCGCTTGAGATTTGTTATGGCCGGACCAGGCGATGAGGACGAGGGGGGTGGGGGTCGGAGGCATGTGCAAGACATCCCCCCCCAGTGTTGTCGCAGCCATTATTCAAGAGAGAAGAAGTGTCCCGTCCGTCTTCGGGCCGGGCTTCCGGTGGATGTCGGCCGGACGCCCCTGGCTCTGGCCCCATGAACGGGTTTCTTGGTTTATCGGCTGCAGCCGGATCCCGTTGGCCTCGGCCCCCCGACCGTTGGTGGCCGGACCGGAAGAGCATGTGGCGGGACTACCTGCAACTCTCAAGGGCCACCGCGGCCGGACTGGGAGAGAGAGGGGAGGGTCGAGGAGACATTCCCCCCCCTGAAACTCTTCAGCGTTGTAAAGGCAATCCCCTGGCCGGGTCCCGCTGGCCTCGGCCTCTCCTCCGGCTACACCCTACGTTAGGATCTCCTGGCCGAGGCGTGGCAGCAGGATCCGCCTTATATGGGCTGCTCCCGGCTGGGCGTAGCCGCAACCCTGCCCCACCTTGGAAGTTTCCAGAGTGGGGGCGGATGTTCTACTGACTTGCATTTTCCCTAGTCTATCGATTTTTTTGGCGTGGCAGGCGGTGGGACAGCGAGGGGTGATTTGGTTTCTCTTACTGTTTTTCTGGTCTCTCACCACTGGCATATTTCTAACGTTTTCTTGTTTCTAGGACATTAATAGGTTTTATCATTACGTTATGTTATCGTTTCTTTGTTCGTTGTTTAATAAAAGTTTATGTTCATCAGTGGCCTACTGATTTTCGTTTTCCTATTCTTTTCTTTCCAGGTTGTTTCATGCTAAAGTTTCTGTTAACAGGATACAGTGATCACTTCGTTATTATTGCATATGTCCTTTTCACTAGGGGTGCTCTCTGGTCGGGCCAGATGACGTATCTCTAGTAAATGGTCCGGGTGAAACAGGTGCATCAATCAGTGGGGAGTAGATAGGCATGACAGATTACAACGGGGGAGAAAGGTTCGCATTACGTACCCTTTCACTATTTGCAAAGATTTTCCTACGTATATTTGCAAACAGGGAATACCTCCAAAAAGAACCAATTCCCAAACAGTCAATGTTTGGGGAAACAATCAATCAATGAGGAACGAAATAGGCACGACGTGTTAAAGGTTTGCGTTACCTACCCTTCACTATCTGCAAAGGGAGAGAGAATATTCCTATTCTTCCTCGTTTGCAGGCAGAGAAGATTCTTAAGAGAACCAACTTCGAACAATTCAATGCTCGATTCAAACAATCAAGAAGGGGTACTGTGAACACAAATGAACGCCGCTTATGTACATACACATTGGTATTATCAACAGGTTGTTCCTAATGTTTCTATTTTAGGGAGGTCAAAAAGAGATCCCATTAGTGGCCTACTGATTTTGCTCGATTCCTTTTCTTTTTTTACACGATTTTTCGCTATCTGCAAAGACTAAACAGAGTATTGCGACTCTGTGCTTGTTTGTAAATAGAGAATGAACCAAAGAGAACAATCAATCAAATGGAGAGAGAAGCAGGCACGACGGATTACAATGGGGGCAAAGGCCTGCGTTAACTACCCTTCACTATCTGCAAAGAGAGAGTACTCCTAATAGAAATGAGGGGTGGGGGGCAGCATTCAAAGCAGATCAGTGTGCATAAACACGAAAATGTTTTTACTTACCACGTACTTGACATTCAACAGCTTATGATATTTGCTATTAAAAAACCATTGAAATTCACTGAAAAAAACATAGGTTATAGACCATATATAGTTAGGAATTAGCATTTAAAAAACCTTATTTTACTCACACAAAACCATTGAAATTCCATATATAGTTAGTTGCACTAACTATATATCGCGCACCCGCAATCCACTGCTGATCATGTGAATGAATGAATGAATGAAATGATATTTGTAACGCGCAACTATGCCCAATGGGCGTCAAGGCGCCTAACGCAAACAACTAGCTGACGGCAGTCAGAGACAGGAGCTTACTGATATGCTTTAGTGAAAAACCAAGTTTTCAACGCTTTCCTGAAGAGATCAAGTGAAGGCAGTAGTTTGATCTCCAGGGGAAGTGTATTCCAGATCTGGGGTGCCAGGATGGAGAAGGCCTTACTCCCCCATCTAGCCTTCTTAGCTCGCGGAATAACCAGTTGGTTTAGCTCTAGCGAGCGTAAACATCTGCTCGGAACATACCTAGTGAGCAGAGATCCAAGGGCATCAGCTGGGCCTGCCATCAAAGCACTATATGTGAGGCAGAGAAGTTTGAACAGGACTCTGGAAGGAACAGGGAGCCAGTGTAGATTCTTCCTAGCCAAGGTCATAGAGGACAGCCAAGGCAGGGCCAGAACAAAACGTGCCGCAAAAAAATGTCACATATTACATCATTCATGACATGGTCAGTGACATCACTGATGACATCACTGATGACATCTCAAATGACATCACTGATGACATCACTGATGACATCTCATTTGACATCATTCTTGTGCTAATACGATAAACCTCTTCAGACTCTAATATAACCTTAGATACACTCAGTGTATACAGACACTCACACACTGCCACTCATCCATGGAGTTACTCACACACCCAGTCAGTCATGCAAAGAAACAATCTCACCTCCATTTCTTCAACTATACAGTTAAACACACCTTACTTATTGAAACATATACTAACACATATTTACTCTCTTATACAATCCCTGATACAAGTTCACAATGATCGATACAACCACTCACTCATTCAGTGGCTCTCATGCACAGTTATTTATATATGCCAACTCTCACATGTACTGTGTTTTACATATGTATTTAGTATGACATGTAGCATTGAGATATCCATTCACTCATCAATACACTCATGCACACAGTCAACTGCCCATGTAGCTGTTTCCACATGCACTCTTGAACTCATACACCTAGTGAATAAACTGCTCACACATCTATGCACAGAGTCACACACCTTACAGCCACCCCCACACAAACTCAATCTCCCATAGAAATACTTGGGCAACCAATTAATAACACATATAGCCTCTCGTATAGCTAATGATCAACACATGCAGCAGTTTACATCACAACAGACATAATGATGCACAAATTAAGACAGTTTAGTCACTAACCCATGCATTCAGTGAGACATATTTAATCACTCACTCATACAGTCAGTCACGCACCTACTAAATCCTTCATCCAGACACTTCTACATCTACTCATTCTTCAATATGTAAAACATATTTAAACTTTACAGAAACACACAGTCACTGGATGATGTCATCAGTGATGTCATTTGAGATGTCATCAGTGATGTCATCAGTGATGTCACTGACCATGTCATGAATGATGTAATATGTGACATGATCAGCAGTGGATTGCGGGTGCGCGATATATAGTTAGTGCAACTAACTATATATGGAATTTCAATGGTTTTGTGTGAGTAAAATAAGGTTTTTTAAATGCTAATTCCTAACTATATATGGTCTATAACCTATGGTTTTTTCAGTGAATATATATATATATATATATATATATATTACCTACTGGCGGTCGCCAGTAGGTATATATAGTTAGGATTTTTTCTCTATGGGATTTTGGAAAATTCTATGTCGAATAACTTAGGCGTTTGAGGACGGAATTGGCTGAAATATTCAGGAAAATGGAACATTGTGTTTCTGAGCAGCCCCTGAAAATTTGGGGGGGTTTTGTCAAGGGGGGGCTGAGAAAATAGGGGGGTCCCAAAACGCGTTTTTCCATGCAATTTTCCATAGGGCGGTTGGACTCACTTTTAGCTCGAACGGCCGAATGGATTTCCACGAAACTTGGCAAAATTGTAAATATTGTTTGCCCGATGTGCCTTTGCTAGGTCTCAATATATGTGCTCCAGTGAATTTTGATAAATTAACGTTAAAAAAAATATATATATCTGTAACAGCGCTCCGGTTAGCGCCCCGGTTCGCGTACTTGACGTGTAACGGAACTTCCGGTTAGCGCCCCGGTTCACATTCCTGATGCGTAACGGAACTTCGCGAAGCGAAGCTGATTGGCTCTCCGTTGTCTGTCAACATTCTAAACAGTCCGGAGCGGCCGCCATCTTGTCTCTCGGTAGGATCGAGAGACAAGAGGGGAAGAAAAACGAAGGGGGAAATTAATGAAAGGGGGCAAGGTAGACCCCTCCTGACCCCCTAGGATTGATGAGGGGGCTATTAAAGGGTCCCGCGGGGCAAAAAATAAAAAAAATGTTTTGTTCGTTTTTTCGCGGTAGAGGCGCTACCCGGTACGCGAACCGGGTAGCTAACCGGTAGCGTAACGGGAGTCCGCCATCTTGTGTTTCGGTCAAATTTAATCACAAGATGGAGGAAAACAATGTGGGAAATGGGTATAAGGGGGCACGGGAGACGTATCCTGACCCCCTAGGTTTTCTGGGGGTGGCTGAAGAGGCTCATATATGTCGAAAAAGAATTTTTTTGGGGAATTTTTTGCGAGGTTAGCTGCCGGTACGCGAACCGGATAGTGAACCGGGAAGCGAACAAAAGTGAAAATTAGTGAAAAAAGGTACATTTCAATTTTTAAAAGAGTAATCATAGTTAAGGTAGCTCTGAAAAGAGCTTTTGGGTTCTGTGTAAGTTCTAGGTACTTATAAGTAGGTACCAATACATAGTCTTAAATTCAGGATGAAAATTCTATTCCCCTCATCTGAGAAGTGAACTCCATCTCCTCTGTAGATATCTTGCATGCAGTAACGCAAGTTATTGTTGTAGATGGAGCCCATTCCATGGTCTCTCATGTAAGCTGAAACAGACTTATTTACATGCTTCCTCGATTTCTCAATTTGTGGACAAAATTGGTTGGACCACCTCCATTTCTGTCTTTGGCATATATTTGAATATACCAAGGCAGTTTGAGGAAAAAGTGCCATCAATTGCTCAAAGGTGTCCTTTAAAAGCATTTCCAGACCTACCCCAGTCAAAGTGCCCAAGTCATTTCCTCCACAGTGCACAATTAACAGGTCAGGGTTTGGCAAATGCAAAAAGGTTTTCACCAATGGTATCAATTGGTGACATCTTAATCCTCTGTGGCCATTCCAGTTGATTTCCACATTTTGTAAATTGAGGTTGTGTAAATTTCTGTTATCAGCATACCTTTGAGCCCAGTGGATGTAACTATGTCCAACAATCCAGACAGAAAACATGGTGAGAGGAGGTTCTGCTGCAGTCAGATGAAGTGTGGGAATGAAATGGCAGTTGAAACAGTAGGAGTTTGTAATGAAAAAAACTGTGGAGTTTCAGTGCTAATGATTCAGTAGCAGTGATTGGTGGATTTTGATTGCTGAACACAGAAAGTTAGGGTGCATGGATGAGTTCTTTGAAAGATGTAATTTGAGTGGTCAAGAAAAAATCATTTTATGAAAGATTGCACTGGATATGCAGGTGTACTGAGAGTTCAGAGTTCAATTGAAACATTGTTGTGTGAACTTGTAAACAAGAGAGGTCTTTCAGGAGGTGGTTGCTATGGAAAAAAGGCAGAAAGGGCAGAGGGGGGAAGGGTGTTGATTTGAAAAAAGTGAGGGAAGAGTTTTGATTGGGTGACATGAGAGATATGTGTGATGAATTACAGCATTTCTGTGCCTTTGTTGGTTGCAGCCTTTGGAGTGCATACCCTTTGCTCTGCTAAAGAAAAATTGGTGTGTGTCTGAGACTGTTTTGAAACTCAAAAAGTATTTGCTAAGGTGAGAAAAGATTCATTTAATTTAGATAGAGAATAGTATGCTTTAGGGAGAAAATTATGAAGAAAGTTGTGTATTTAAAATGTTGCTTTGTGTCAAGTGTTTTACAAATAGATTTAGTTTCTTTGAGTTTCATAGCCATGTTAAAAGTGACGCAAAAGTGGTGCAAGGGCCTTAAAAAAAACGCTTTCATGTGTGTTAGGGCATTTTGAGTCACTTTCCCATGAATCTGGGTGAATAATTTGGTTACTTGATGTGTTTAAGAACGTTTCTTGAAATCATTTAGGTTACCTGATAGAGTTTCATAGTCAGCATGGGCCATATTTACAAGGCCTTTGAGCCACGTTCACGTTATTTTCCCCATGTTAAAAGTGACTTTAAAGGTGGTGCAAGGTCCTTGTAAATACGCCCTCATGAGTGCTTTGCAAATTTAAGTCATTTCCCCGTGGTGCAAGGTCCTTGTAAATACGCCCCCATGTGTGCTTGGCAAATTTAAGTACTGACAGGGTGTGCTTGTACATAGGAGCTGTGTTGTGTTTTCAAATTATGACCAGAAAATCGTTTTTTTTTAAAAAGAAATGCTTTTTACATTTATGAGAAGGTCAAAATGGTGTCTGCTTCTTTAAATAAATATTTCACTTTCCACCATGAATATGGGAGAATAATTTCCTTGTTTGTCTGTTTAAAAACACGTTTCTTGAAGTCATTAAGGTTTCACAATATGTTCTGCAAGAGTTTCATAGTCAACATGGGGTCATATTTACAAGGCTTTTGAGCCACGTTCACGTTATTTTCCCCATGTTAAAAGTGACTTTAAAGGTGGTGCAAGGTCCTTGTAAATACGCCCTCATGAGTGCTTTGCAAATTTAAGTCATTTCCCCGTGGTGCAAGGTCCTTGTAAATACGCCCCCATGTGTGCTTGGCAAATTTAAGTACTGACAGGGTGTGCTTGTACATAGGAGCTGTGTTGTGTTTTCAAATTATGACCAGAAAATCGTTTTTTAAAAAAAAGAAATGCTTTTTACATTTATGAGAAGGTCAAAATGGTGTCTGCTTCTTTAAATAAATATTTCACTTTCCACCATGAATATGGGAGAATAATTTCCTTGTTTGTCGGTTTAAAAACACGTTTCTTGAAGTCATTAAGGTTTCACAATATGATCTGCAAGAGTTTCATAGTCAACATGGGGGCAAATTTACAAAGCTTATGAGCCACATTCTCGTTATTTTCCCCACGTTAAAGGTGACTTTAAAGGTGGTGCAAGGTCCTTGTAAATAAGCCCTCATGAGTGCTTGGTAAATTTAAGTCATTTCTCCGTGGTGCAAGGCTCTTGTAAATACGCCCGCATGTGTGCTTGGCAAATTTAAGTACTGACAGGGTGTACTTGTACATAGGAGTTGTGCTGTGTTTTCAAATTATGACATGAAAATGGTTCATAAAGAAAAGGAATGAATGGTTTTTACATTAATGACAATGACAAAAAGGTGTCTGCTTCTTTAAATAAATATCAAGGGAGGTGAGTAATGTACATCGCTCTGTTGCATACAGTCCTCATCTTCTGCGTACTCTTGGATATGCTAGACTACATCTGCACAATGAGATACCTAAGCTGAGGAAAAACAGGTGATGTGATTCTGAAATGAGCAAAAATATTTGCACGTTTTTCAATTATATCACCTGTGTTTTTTCTAACATTACGAATCACATTGTGCAGATGAGGTTTAGGCCTGTCCAGGGAGACAGAGGAGGTCTGGCCTTTGTTCAAGAGTGCAGTGGACATGACTCACTTCGTTGGTAGGCCTGCACATGTATTATCTCCTCTGTTCTCTTCAACAAGCCTAAATTTCATCTGCAACCCTGAGTAGGCCTTACCTCAAACAAACCTCTGAATAGGCCATACCTTATCGGCATTCTGAACCAATCATTTAAAATGTTTGGGGCAGATTTATGATGGCCGTGCGCCTCTTTTGCGCCGCCGTTGCGTCACTTTTGTGACGCAGCGGCGGTGCCAAAGATGCACCATGTTGCAAGATAGGCCTCACTTCATCTGCAACAAGATACCGTCAGCTTAAAATGTATATATTTAGGACTGTGTAGGGGGCATGGAGAAGCTGAGGCTTCTGTAAGTGTCAAAGTTGTTGCATACAATGCTCATCTTCTGCGTACTCTTTGATATGCTAGACTACATCTGCACAATGAGATACCTAAGCTGAGGAAATACAGGTGATGTGATTGTGAAATGAGCAAAAATATTTGCACGTTTTTCAATTACATCACCTGTGTTTCCTAACATTACGAATCACATTGTGCAGATGAGGTTTAGGCCTGTCCAGGGAGACAGAGGAGGTCTGCCCTTTGTTCAAGAGTGCAGTGGACATGACTCACTTCGTTGGTAGGCCTGCACATGTATTATCTCCTCTGTACTCTTCAACAAGCCTAAATTTCATCTGCAACCCTGAGTAGGCCTTACCTCAAACAAACCTCTGAATAGGCCATACCTTATCGGCATTCTGAACCAATCATTTAAAATGTTAGGGGCAGATTTATGATGGCCGTGCGCCTCTTTTGCGCCACCGTTGCGTCACTTTTGTGACAGAGCGGTGGTGCAAAAGATGCACCATGTTGCAAGATAGGCCTCACTTCATCTGCAACAAGATACCGTCAGCTTAAAATGTATATATTTAGGACTGTGTAGGGGGCATGGAGAAGCTGAGGCTTCTGTAAGTGTCAAAGTTGTTGCATACAGTGCTCATCTTGTGCGTACTCTTTGATATGCTAGACTACATCTGCACAATGAGATACCTAAGCTGAGGAAATACAGGTGATGTGATTGTGAAATGAGCAAAAATATTTGCACGTTTTTCAATTACATCACCTGTGTTTCCTAACATTATGAATCACATTGTGCAGATGAGGTTTAGGCCTGTCCAGGGAGACAGAGGAGGTCTGGCCTTTGTTCAAGAGTGCAGTGGACATGACTCACTTCGTTGGTAGGCCTGCACATGTATTATCTCCTCTGTTCTCTTCAACAAGCCTAAATTTCATCTGCAACCCTGAGTAGGCCTCACCTCAAACAAACCCCTGAATATGCCATACCTTATCGGCATTCTGAACCAATCATTTAAAATGTTAGGGGCAGATTTATGATGGCCGTGTGCCTCTTTTGCGCCGCCGTTGCGTCACTTTTGTGACGCAGCGGCGGTGCAAAAGATGCACCATGTTGCAAGATAGGCCTCACTTCATCTGCAACAAGATACCGTCAGCTTAAAATGTATATATTTAGGACTGTGTAGGGGGCATGGAGAAGCTGAGGCTTCTGTAAGTGTCAAAGTTGCTGCATACAGTGCTCATCTTCTGCGTACTCTTTGATATGCTAGACTACATCTGCACAATGAGATACCTAAGCAAAGGAAACACAGGTGATGTGATTGTGAAATGAGCAAAAAAAATTGCATGTTTTTCAATTACATCACCTGTGTTTCCTAACATTACGAATCACATTGTGCAGATGAGGTTAAGGCCTGTCCAGGGAGACAGAGGAGGTCTGGCCTTTGTTCAAGAGTGCAGTGGACATGACTCACTTCGTTGGTAGGCCTGCACATGTATTATCTCCTCTGTACTCTTCAACAAGCCTAAATTTCACCCTGAGTAGGCCTCACCTCAAACAAACCTCTGAATAGGCCACACCTTATCGCATCCTGAACCAATCATTTAAAATGTTAGGGGCAGATTTATGATGGCCGTGCGCCTCTTTTGCGCCGCCATTGCGTCACTTTTGTGACGCAGCGGCGGCGCAAAAGATGCGCTATGTTACGACATATTTACAACTTGATGCATCTAGGCAGATGTGTTACGCTGTAAAGTCCTGTGCCACATGAAACCTGCATCAGGTTTCATGTGGGCGTTTTGTTGCAGGGTGGGCGTTCACTTGCATGAAAGCCCTGTAAAACTAACACAGTGAAATTTACAAGATTTCACTGAGTCAGCTTTATGGCATTGCTGAATCAAATCCTTACGCCTGTTTGAAACAGGCATAAGGAGTGATGCACCATGCAATGTGTGGCTTGCCACTGTGCATTGCAGTAGTCATGTCTGCATTGTAAATGCGGCACACCATGGGTGGCAGAGCAGCGGCGCACGTTAACTGGTGCATCCCTGGGGATGCGCCAGTTAACATAAATCTGCCCCATTACATTTAAGTATGAGCAGGGGACACAGAGTCGGTGAGGCTTATCCAAGGTTAAGAAGAGATGAGTCCTGTTCACTGAAAACTTGGACATAGGCCTCACCTCCTCAGCATCGCTGGACATGGCTAAATAATATCTGCAAAATGTTACTCTTGTTAAACAATTTTACTATTATAGTCTCTGAGATTTGTCTCTTAGTCTGCAACATCTCATTGTTGTTCTCTTTCTTTAAAGATAACGACAACATCAACCATGAGTGTTAATGAGCAATCTGTTGATCTTAATCTTATCATTGAACTTGTCATTGAAACGTCAGTGGAAGTAGATCCCTTGGATGATTTATATCCTATGGATGATGAAGAATATGATGAGGATGCCGATTTGTCAGAATTGTATGACATAGGGTGGGAAGCTGACCTGCTCGAGCCTATGGAACTATAAAGACTTATTTTTAAAAGTTACTGGAAATGAAAAGTAACCATGTTAACCGTTTTGTTTAAAATTAAATACAACTTCAAAAACAGCTTGTGTGAAGTGTCTTTAATAAAATAGTGAAATATGCTAATAAAATTAGTTCAGATTCACATATAAAAGAGCACAGGTCAAATGTAGAAGCATTCCATTTCTTTGCTACTATTTGTGAGTTTTAAATTTGTCAATGCACTAAAAATTATTGTATGTAGAATTGACAACTAGTATGTTAATTTTTTGACGACTGTTATTGATTTACTGTTTGGTAATAGTGGTTAATACCTTTTTTTAAAAATATTTACCACAGATTCAACTGAAGATCTTTTGAAAAATTCAAAAATGCCCTCAAGGCAAAGAAAAAGAAAACAAGCAAAGCGACTTACACCCCACCTTGGTAAACCTTTGCAGCAGTCCTCTACAATAAAAACTTGTCAAGTCACCAGAAAAACTCTGGGTAAGACAACAAAATCTTTTTTAAGAAACATTTGCAGATGAAAAAGTATCACTACAGAACATGTTTTAGTCCAGAAGAAGAGAGCCAATTTAAATGGGAAGGAAAGGCCACTCAAAAATGTTACTGCTAGAGCAGGAGATAACTCTGTGCATGGTAGTAGGATGAAAAATCTGTTTAGGGATATTCGTAGACGAATGTTCCGCAACAGGATAATTGGCAATTTGTTAAAAAATATTAAGAAAGGTCCACAGAAAGTGGCTTTTTATAAGAGAAAAAAAAATGTAGAGAAAATTATTGATCAGGCTTTCGAAATTAAGCGAAAGTTATTTATTTTGATAATCAATAGAATTAGGAAACTAAGCAAGGCAATTTATGATTTCAAATCAAATAGTAGATGGAAGAGAACAGTTAATCGTAGTAATTTTTGTGAAGTTTTTTCTGGAGAATGGATGCATAGTTCAAGTTGTGAGGCATTTTTTAATGAGGAGAGTTATTTTCAGGATAATGATTTGGTGCATGCAGTTGACACCAGTGGTCGAGCATATGGGGTGAAAGATGGTTGTCCGGTTGAAAAAGAAAAACTTGTGTCAACAGAGGCAGAAGAGGTGTTAGGTGATTAAGTTTTAGGGAGACGTGCTAAGGGTCCAGTGTACACCTGGAAGTGTAGTAGTATTTGCAGTGTGCGACAGGATTCCATCAATTTGCTTTGTGATTTTGTACGGACATTTAATAAAAAAAGTTTAAAACAGAAAATGAAGTTGTTGCAGGAATTAGATCCATGCAGAGTGAGAGAAGTGACAGGTTTGCATGGTCATTCACTGGCTTGTCTTTCCAGGAGAGTATGCCAGAGTGTTTTTCATCATTTCAGGATGCTAGCAGTCCATCATAATAAAGTGAGGAAATTAGTGAGAATGTTGTATTTTGCTAAGAGTCCAGCAATTAAGCTTAAACAATTAAGCAGTGCTCTTTTGCATGGTTCTGATGTAGATGTGAAGAATATTTGTGAAGAAATTGAGTTTTGTTACTTTGCAAGTAAAGAGGAGAATGTTGAAATTGACCCAGAAGAAGAAGGTAATGTGGAAGAGAGTGTACAGGTTTCCAGTGCAGATAATTTTCAGAAGGAAATTGCCACGTTTCAGGTGAAATCAAGTGAGAGGCCTAATTTCACTTGTGTGTGTTGTCGACGCACTTACTATAAGAATCAGACTAAGTTAGTGGATTTATATGCAAAAAGTGAAAGGGAAAATAATAGTGAATGGAAGGATTTTGCAACATACTTGATGGTAGAAAATTGTTTTGATTTGGGATCGGATCAACGTGTGTGTACTTATTGTTGTAACAAATTAAATCAAAACCGGATGCCTGCTAGAGCGGTTCGTAATAATCTGGAATTGGTGGACATTCCTTCTGAATTGAAGGATTTAAATACTTATGAATCTATTTTGATTCAAAGTGTCCATCCCTTTCAGGCTATTGTACGAATGGAGCCAAAGACAGGGAAATTGCCTCCATCAGATTTACAGAGAGGATTAAAGGGAAGAGTTGTTTATTTGCCTCTAGATTTGAAGAAAAACATTAATACAATTGGAGTAGAGAAAGTGGAAGAGGAACCTCTGGTTATCTTAGTTAATGGGGTTCCGACAAAGAGTAAGAAAATCTGCCAAGATTTAGTGGATGTTAGGAAAAGTCAAAAAGGCAACATTGCATTTGATGAAAAACAATCAGTACTACAAGAATGTATGTGTTTCAGAAGAGGAAGTAAGTGAAGAAGAGGACAGCGATTTGTGTGCTGGACAAATTGAGAAAGTAGAAGCCTCTAAAAGTGAAGAAATATATGAACATTATAGTGTTCATCCTTTGCATTCCAAGGAAGTCATGGGGAATGCTATTGAGTTGTTTCAAATGAAACAAGCCAAAGGGAGTCCCATTAGTGTTTGGGAGGAAAGTTTGGAAGCTCGGTGTTTCCCACAGCTATTTCCAACAGGTCAAGGAGGAAGATATGATGAGCGACCTGATCAAATTCCTGCTTCTGAATACCGGACTTTACGATTGTATGCAGAAGATCCTAGGTTTCGTCAATGCATTCCCTATTTGTATCTATTTTGTCTGGAGTGTCATATGCAGTGAACCACATCTTGAAAAGTGGTGTACAGATGCAAAATATCTCGGCAAGGGACTTTATGGATAAAGTCAATGTGCAAGACAGTATTTTGGATTCTCACCTGATTAATCTCATGGCATGTCAGCGTGGTACTAATGAGTACTGGAACCGTCGACATGGTGATTTAAAATGTATGCTGAGGAACTTAGGAACTCCCACATGGTTCCTCACCCTCAGCTGTGCCGAGTATGGCTGTGAAGACTTACTTGAATTTCTACGAGAGGCAAATGGAAACATTGAAAATATCGAATTCAAGACACCCGGAGAACTATGCTCTTTGGATCCAGTGAATGTATGCAGGTACTTCAATCATAGATTTGAAGCTATGATGTCTTTCATCATGAACAAGAAAAATCCACCTCTTGGAGAGGTGTTGGATTTCTTCTGGAGAAAGGAGTATCAAGCAAGAGGTGCTCCTCATATACATATGCTGCTATGGATCAAAAATGCACCCAAATTTGGAACAGATCCGGATGACTTAGTGATGAGTTTCATAGAACAGTATTCTACATGTGCTGTTCCAAAGACAAAGGAAGGCAAAAGCCTAAGAGAACAAGTTTTACGCTTTCAAAGCCATCGTTGTGGAAAGTATTGTCGTCGTAAATTCAGAAACAATGACAAGTTCTACACAAAATGTCGTTTCAGCTTTCCACGACCGGTGATTTCTAAAGGAAGAGTGAACAGTTTGATGTCTTCGCTGCGACATAATGTGACGAGGAAATCACCCAAAAATACATATAAATTGAAAAGAAACGAAGAGTCCAAGTACATCAACGACTACAACCCAGTGATTTTGTCCATGTGGAATGCGAACATGGATTTACAGTTTGTGGCTGATAACTGTATGGCTGTGGCTCGGTATGTGACATCTTACATCACAAAAAAAGAAAAGACAGAATTGAAGGATATGTGGGAGGACATTTCCCATGAAAAGAGCCTCAGTAAGAAGTTGTACAGTTTCAGTCTGAAGATGTTGTCGCATCGAGAAATCGGAGCTTACGAATGTTCTGATCGGTTATCTTCAGCAAGTCTCTATGCCAAATCTAGGAGTATCATTTGGGCGAGTCTTGGTCTTGCTGCAACGCGTAATCGAGTTCTGAAACGTCTACGGGAAATTGAGTATTTGGTGGAAAAGGAGCCAAACAGTACAGATATTTTGAAGACCAACATGTTGGATACATATTATCCAAATAGAAGCAGTCACTTCGAGAATGTTTGTCTGTATGAGGTTCTACAAAATTACATATTCAAGAGGAACATCAAAGAAGATATTGATAAAGGAGTGTATGCTGTAATTGGAAGTGAGGGATGTCTGGTCAAGCAAAGAAAATGCCAATTGGTAAATCATCGAAAATTGAGTGGCGAATCTCCTGAAAGAAAAGAGTTTTTCTATTTAGCTCTTTTGCAACTTTTCAAGCCTTGGCGTGCACAAGAGGAACTGCTTGGAGATTTCCTCTGTTACGAAGACTCTTTCAATGCAGCCAAGGAGACCATAGAATGTCCTGTTTTTCCAAAATATCTAGAAATGTTGAATGCGGAAATCGAGCAGGAAGCAACAATTGCAGCCGAGATTGCTAGAGACCGTTCTCAGGACAGTCAGAGTTCTGTTTCATTGAGTCAGGATCCACTAGGAGGACCAGTTATCGAAAATGAAGCTGCCACTGCTATGATTGAAGTGGAAAGAGCCATGGCACATGCTCAGGAGGATGCGGTTAACTTAGAAGATTTGGAAAGACAACTCAACGTTGAGCAGAGGAAAATATATGACGAAGTTACCAACCAAATTGATCATGGATTAAGTCATGAGAAGAAAGAGTGCTCATGTACGTCGTTGAAGCCTGTCCGACTGTACGTGAGTGGAGAAGCAGGAACTGGAAAAAGTTTCCTCATTAAAGCAATTTCATGTTATTTGCAGAAAAGGACTGAGTCATCGCTGTCTTGTGTTGTCACCGCTCCAACTGGACTGGCAGCACATAACATTAAAGGTATTACTTTGCATCGTCTACTGATGCTGCCAGTGGAGCATGATAACAAATTACAATACCACAAGTTATCTGGAGATGCTTGTTGTGAAGTTTCAAGAGTCTTGAGGAAAATGAAACTTCTTATCATTGACGAAGTAAGCATGGTTTCCAATGTCATGCTTGCCTTTGTGCATTTGAGAATGCAAGAAGTTCTTAAAACAGAGTATGATGTGTTATTTGGTGGCAAACACATCATTGTTTTCGGTGATCTTCTGCAGCTGACACCAGTGAAAGGACAACCAGTGTTTAAACTACTTACACATGAAGACACCAGGAAGTGCCTAGGGAGCATTGGCAACGTTAATATATGGTTAAACTTCAATTATGCTGAACTGCGTGAAAATATGCGTCAAGCGAAGGATGAAGATTACAAGAATATTCTACAAGAAGTTAGAATCGGAAAAGTGACCGAGCATGGGAAAGAAGTTTTACATGCACGATTACTGTCAAATTTGTATCCAGAAGAAGACGTTCTGCCAGAGAATATTTTTCGGAAAATTACTGAGAAGAAATCTGGAATATGTTTGATGCCAACTCTTGCAGAATGTGCCATCTTCAACAACAAAATGTTGAATTTAGAAAACCAAGAGATTGTGAAACTGGAAGCTATTGACAGAATAGAACATATGGGAGCAACAATTATTTTGTCTGAGAATTTGAAATCTAAATTGGATTCATTAGAGAAGACTATATCTAAAACTGCTGGTTTTGAAAAGACTCTGAATGTGTGCTTAAATTGCCGTATCATTTTGAGAAGGAATTTACATGTTGAAAGAGGTCTGGTAAATGGATCAATGGGTAATGTTGTTGATTTTGAGAAATACAGAAATAGAGATGGAATTGAATTTTTAAAAATTAAATTTGATGGCATTGAGGAAGTACAGCTAATTGGTCGTTGCTCTGCTAGGTTTTTGCTTGTAAAAGACTTATATGTTCGCCGTAAGCAGTTTCCTGTTTGCTTGGCATATGCAGTGACAATCCATAAATCGCAAGGTTTAAGTGTAGACAGTGCATTGGTGAACATTGGCAGTTCTGTGTTCAAGGAGGGTATGGCATATGTGGCATTGTCACAAGTCAGAACTTTATCGGGATTGTACTTGATTGAGTGTGATGTCACAAACATTTGTGCGGATCTAGATTGTGTTAAGGAATACAATAGGTTAAGAAGAGAGTATGCGCCACATTTGCCTCAATATCCTTTGTTTGAGAAACGTGTGGTAGGCCGGAAACGAAGAAATGTGACCAGTAGTAGGGAGGTTGTAGCAAAAAGACGAAAAGTCGATGAACCCGAAATTATAAGCAGAAAGAAAATGGATTCTGTTGAAGATGTTGTTGGTTTTCAATTTGAAAATAGTTCTGGTGTCAACTGCTATGCTAATGTAGTGGTTAATGTTGTCTTTTCTCTAGAAACTTTAAAAGAAGAGATTGTGATCAATTCAGATCAAAGTTTTTGCTGTTTATTGAATTCTGTGTTAGAGAAATGTAGCACTGATAGAACAAAAATAGAAAGTGTGTCTGAAATTCGAAATCTGTTAGACAAATGTTCAGGTCAAACGCAATTCTCTCAAAATATTCAGCAAGATTGTCAGGAGTTTTTAATGTATATGCTTGATGTATTGCAAGATGAACGTGTAGATGTAGATCATCTGTTTGGCCTTTCTTATAAATGGCAGCATGACTGCGAGAACTGTAGGGTATCAAGTACTACTAGTGTAGACTCAGAAAGATTTATATATTTAACTTTGCCAGACAGTAAATCAGTGTCCTTTAATAGGCTAGTAAAAGCAGCCGATCACAACATGGAGTGTAGCCAATGTAAGTCTGCAATGCTGTCCACATTATTCATACGTAGATATGGCCAGTATGTCATTTTAATGTTCCAACGATGTAGGCCTGATGGAACAAAATTGACAACTTCAATTAAAAATGTTGTGGCTTCGCAGTTGTCAATATCAGGAAGGACTTTTGTAACTGCAGCAATTATATATCATGACGGTCCTTCAACAACATCAGGACATTACACAGCTTATTTGAAGTCTAGAAACGGCTGGTTATTCTGCAATGATTCTGTTTTAACTTTTAAAAAAAATTGCCTTTTGACCTTAAAAATTCTTACCTGGTGTTTTTACAACCAAAGTTTTAGTGAAAGAATCTCGGGATTTGTTCTGAGGAATTTCAAGAGGTTCTAATGTCTCCTACACTATTTGGCCTTGAGGATAAGTGTAGTACAGAGTGAAAAGTTATTTTTGAGTTTTAAGTAGTTCCTGAAAAAAAAAGAAGGTTTTTTACAGAAAGTGGTGGGCAAGGATTAGTTAAAGGACAACAGAGTATTTCCCAAAGCAAACGGTGTTCTTACCATAACACTTGACGTCATGGAAAAATAACTGCACTTTGAATGAGTTCAGAAAAACTGTTTCTTTTAATAAGCTAATTCAAGCAGCCAATCAAAACATGGAGTAGAGGTAATGTAAGTCTGCAAAGCTGTCCACATTATTTGTACAAACTTTTAGTTATAATGTCATTTTAAAATTTCAACTATATAAACCTGATGAAAGTAAGTTTCCAACTTTAATTACAAATGTTGTGGCTACATAGTCGTTGATTTTAGGAAGAACATTTGTAACTGCAGCTATTATATGACATGATGGTCCTTTGACAACATCCGCTTATTACACAGCTTATTTAAAATGTAAAAAAAGCTGGTGTTTCGGAAATGATTCCCATTTGACTATGAAACAATGTTGCCCTTTGACTTAAAATATTCTTACTTTGTGTTTTCAGAAGAGAGAATTTAGGGTAGGTAACTGGCCTATAATGATTCTAGGAATTGATATAATTTTATGTACTGTTTTAAATTGCTTTGTGATTAACAGTGATCAAGAGAATTAAATAATTGTAGTAGTCATAGAGGTAGTGTAAGTGTGCCTCATAGTAAGCAGTATCAGTGTCATAGGAAATGTGGAACATGAGTGAGCAAGAAGGGTGAGATATTACTAGTACAGGATTGTGAAAGTGATCTTGAACGTTTTCTTTCTGAAAGTTGTGGAAAAAGAAAATGACGGGATTTGCTTAGAAGAATTCCAAGAGTTATAAATGGCTCTTACACTATTTGGCCTTGAGGAGAAGTGCGGTAGAGAGCGAGAAGTCATTTATTGTATGTAACATATTTGTCAAAACGATGGAGCTTTTCTTTCAGAAAGTGGCGGGCAGAAAATAATAACAGCACAACAGAGTATAAGCTGTTCATAGGACATCCTTCGACGTCATGGAAAGTAAGTTACTTTTGAGGAGTTCTGATTTCTGATTGGTTATGTTTTATGTTTTTTTTAAACACAATCATTTTGATTGTGTTTTTTTTCCCCGCTGTTATATGATGAATACCTTCAACTCACTGTTTTTAGTGAAATTTGATATATTCTGAGAACAGCAAAAATAAACCATTTAACATGTATAATTAATTCTGTACTTTGTATAGTGAATTTTAATTTGTACTCATCTTGTCTCATGCTCACTCGTCTTTTACTACCTTCTATCAATCCTCTTTACATACTCACATTGCCTTTTGTTTTATTCTCTTTCACCCTTGTTCTCTAACTCAACTTATCTTTCAACCTTTGTTTCCCTATTCCAACTCTGCTTTTTTCTTTTCTCCCTTGCACCATTTTCCAGCTTTTAAACCTTCTGCTTCGCTTGTCTTTTCCATCTTTCCTCCCTTTGTTTTCTAAATTAAATATTTTTGGGTTCTTCTTTTTTGGTGCAATCAGTTAGTATAACTCACCCTCACTCATTTATCTTTCTTTGTTGCCTCACTCAGTCTGTATCTGACACTCTTTCCTTCACTTCCTCTGTCTCCTCTCTCCCTCACTCTCTTTTCCTTATTCACCCTTTCCTTATATAGTTTACCTTACTCACTTTCTTTTAGTAGCTTACACAACTTCAATTTAGTTTTCTCTTCTATCCTTCTTTTCTGTCACTGAAAGTATCTTCCTTTTTTTTCTATTAGTAATTTACTCAATTACAATTTCTTTTTGTCTCTGACTGTCTATCACCGTTTCTTTCTCTTTTTTTTCTGCATGTTTATCTCTAACTTTATTTCTTTGTAAAATTGGATGATTTTCAATCTTTTCCCTTGTCTTTTCTAATTTTTAAATACATGTTTTAATATTTTTCAAATGTTTGTTCTTTCTTTCACAGATTAAAAGTATAAAAATAACAAGTGACTAAGTTAACGACAATTATAAGGTAGGTGTTTTGTACTCTTTTCGTTACATTTCTATCACATTTAACTTCTATTAGTTCCACTGCTTCATTTCTTTAACCCTCAGTTTCCTGCCTTTGCTACTTCCCTCATTCCTTTTTCTATTACTTTCTTACTCTACTCCTTCCACTCCTTTTCTCAGTCCCTCTGTTCTCATAGTTCCTCACTCCTGTTCACTCACTCCGTCTCTATTACTGTCACTGTCTCTCACTCATCACTCTTTCACTACTTCTTCATTATGCTTTCTCCCTGTAGTTCAAGCACACTATGTTATTTACATTTCTTTGCTGTTTCAATTATTCCTTTTCTGTCACTTCTTCTTTTCTGCTTTCTGTTTTTTCTCTCTGTTATTCCACATGTTTTAACCTTAGTCACTGTCATACATCTTGTTTTATTCCTATTTACTTTCGCTCACTGTTTTCTTAACACTTTCCCTCAGGGTTGTTCTTTTACTCCGGTTCTATCCCTACCTCTCATTCCACATCCTTTACTGTTTTTCTTCTTAATTTGAACATTCACTCACATTCTCTAAGGAACTCTTGCTTATTATTCTTCTACTCTCCTTTTTTTCTTTCACTTCCTTATCTATGTTGTTTTTCTCAATTATACACTCTTACATCTTTTCTTTGGTAAATAGATCTATTAAATAGTATCTCTGTGTTACTCCCTCTAGCTGTCTTTATTTTCACATTACTCTCTGTTTCCTTCCCTTATACTCACTCTTCCTTTTTTAAATTTTTTTTTGTTTTGTTTCGCTTCCGGTTCGCGTACCGGGTAGCGCTCCGGGAAGCGAATCAAAAGAAATAGAGGTTGCCAGAGTGCTAAACATTCTAGCAATTTTTCATAAATGGGAGGTAGTTCTGAAAATAACTTTTTTTTTATTGTTTTTGTTGTTTTATGTTTTTTTTATTTTTCTGAACAATTTTTTTACTTTTTTTGTATTTTTTGAACGGTTTTATATTTTTTTTGTTTTTTTGGGGGGGGGAAACGAAAACCATTTGTTATAAAGGGCTCAACAGGAGCAACAAAAAAAAAGATAATTTAGTTTCTGGGGTGTTTTGGACATTTATGATTGTCAATAGCTCTGTTAATTAAAGTGATGCTACTCTCCCTATAGCAAATTAATTTGCCACAAAAAATGCACACTTGCTTCACGACCCCGAACTTCATTTGAATGTTTGGGACCGTCTCCCTCGCCTCTGGTCCTGTCACTGCCTCTTCCGTTGATGTACTGGCCACAGGAGGGGGGTTTTTCCTGCAGGTCACGTACCTGCGCAGTACTATAATTTATAGGGTGCCACCTCTCCATGTGCCGATGCATGGTGTAATTACCATAGCTGTACTTCTTATCAGTCCCTCTGGACAGAGATTTGTCACAGATGAGACATGTGACGTACCGGGCATTTACTTTTTTTTGGCCCCGGGGAAATGTAAAGAATTGCCAGATGTAACTATCCTTTACATGGGACCTCCTTGGCTCCTCACGCAAAAACTGTCTCCTCCCTTGCTCCTCTTCCTCTTCTTCCTCTTCTTCCTCCTCTTCATTAAGGATGACCTGAGGAGGTGGTCCTCTCTTCCTAGGAGGTGGTGGTGGTGGTGGGGGTGCACCAGCTGCGGCTACTAATGAAGCCATTTCTTATCAATCAAAATAGGTCTTCCTCTCACAAAGTTGAAAGTCAGAGTGAGAAAAAAGGTGGGGGCTTTCATCATTTGGGAAAAAAAAATGTTCTACACCAATGAAAAGTGTTATTTTTAGGTCACATGACCTAGCCTTACATCATTAGGAAACGAAAAGTAAAATGAACCAATGAAAAGTTTTATTAACAAGTCACATGACCTGTTACACTTACGTTACGCGCTCCGCGCCGCGCCCCGGATCGCTTCCGGGGCGCTGCGCTTCGCGCCTCGGTTCGCGCACTCGAGCATTTCCGGGTGCGCTAACGCGGCGCATCATAAGACGCATTACGCGACAACGCGATACGTCGCCCTTACGCGACGCGTCACGATGTTGTTTTCTAACGCGGCAGTTGCGCAAACGGAACGTTTACCGGTTCGCGGACCGGGTCGCGGCACCAAATTGAGCTAACGGGAAGCTACCCGGTGTGCGGACCGGTAGCGAAACAAAAAAAAATATTAAAAAAAATATATACATAATTTTTTTTTATTAAAAACATATAAAATATATTTTTCAATTTAAAGAAGAATACATTTTAAAGCTTTTGATATTTGCTATTAAAAAACCATTGAAATTCACTGAAAAAACCATAGGTTATAGACCTTATATAGTTAGGAATTAGCATTTATAAAACCTTGAAAATTCACTGAAAAAACCATAGGTTATACACCATATATAGTTAGGAATTAGCATTTACATAACCTTATTTTACTTACACAAAACCATTGAAATTCGCATATATAGTTAGTTGCACTAACTATATATCGCGCACCCGCAATTCACTGCTGATCATGTCACATATTACATCATTCATGACATGGTCAGTGACATCACTGATGACATCACTGATGACATCTCAAATGACATCACTGATGACATCACTGATGACATCTCAATTGACATCACTGATGACATCACTGATGACATCTCATTTGACATTGCTGATCACATCACTGATGACATCATTCATGTGATAATACGATGAACCTCTTCAGACTCTAATATAACCTTAGATACACTCAGTGTAAACAGACACTCACAGACTGTCACTCATCCATGGAGTTACACACACACCTAGTCAGTCATGCAAAGAATCAATCACACCTCAATTTTCTCAACTATACAGTTATACACACCTTACTTATTCAAACATATACTAACACATATTTACTCTCTTATACAATCCCGGATACAAGTTCACAATGATCCATACAGCCACTCACACATTCACTGGCTCTTATGCACAGTTATTTATATATGTCAACTCTCAAATGTACTGTGTTTTACATATGTACTTACTTTGACATGTAGCACTGAGATATCCATTCACTCACCAATACACTCATGAACACAGACAACCGCCCATACAGCTGTTTCCACATGCACTTTTGAACCCATACATCTAGTGAATCAACTGCTCACACATCTATGCACAGTCATACACCTCCCAGCCACCCACATACACACTGAGTCTCCCATACAAATACTTGGGCCACCAATCAATAACCCATATAGTTACTCATATAGCTACTGATCAACACATGCAGCAGTTTACAGAACAACAGATATAATGATGTACAAATTAAGACAGTTTAGTCACTAACCCATGCACTCAGTGAGACACATTTAATCACTCACTCATACAGTCAGTCATGCACCTACTAAATCCTTCATCCAGACACTTATAAATCCACTCATTCTTCAATATGTAAGACATATTTTAACTTTACAGAAACATACAGTCACTGGATGTTGTCATCAGTGATGTCATTTGAGATGTCATCAGTGATGTCATCAGTGATGTCATTTGAGATGTCATCAGTGATGTCATCAGTGATGTCACTGACCATGTCATGAATGATGTAATATGTGACATGATCAGCAGTGGATTGCGGGTGCGCGATATATAGTTAGTGCAACTAACTATATATGCGAATTTCAATGGTTTTGTGTGAGTAAAAAAAGGTTTTGTAAATGCTAATTCCTAACTATATATGGTGTATAACCTATGGTTTTTTCAGTGAATTTCCAAGGTTTTGTAAATGCTAATTCCTAACTATATATGGTCTATAACTTATGGTTTTTTCAGTGAATATATATATATATGTATATATATATATATATGCAGTTCCACTTCCTTCGCAAAAGTGCCGGGACACAAGGACAACGGTGCAAATCCAGGGGCAAAGGTAACCCTGTGTTAGATACAGGCTCACAGCGTGTAGCCGCAACAGCTACGCAAATGCACTCTCCTCGACAGGAAAAAGATCACTCCCAATCCTTTTTGCGCATTCCAATATTCTTTAATTCATCAGATGCAGCATCGTGATTATAAACACGGACAAAAACCCCAACGCGTTTCGGCGATACCTTCGCCTTGGTCATATATGCGAAGCTCCAGAAAATAACAACCAGCACTCGCGGGGGGTTTAAATCGGAGTAGGATTTATTTGGCACAAAAAAAGATTGTACAAACGCGTTTCAGCGGTACGCCTTCGTCAGTGTAAGGCGGCCGCCATGACGCTACCCATTCTAAACAAAACAACATCGTCATCAAATTTCGTGGGATCTGTCCCTTTAGGGCGCCATCTTTGTGTCAGGCAAAACATGTGTTACCAGATCGCAACAGATAAATGAAGCTAATACGGTAAATAAATCATTTTGTGTACAGAGATATATATACATCATGTGATTAGCCATATAAATTCTTTAATGAACCAAAATTGTTGATGTTCAGATACTGGATACAGGATTAGAAAATGTATCACGCAATGAATCCTAGTCAAGACTGTAATACAGCCCGCGAATGGGCACTTGAATCACAGTGAAATAAAATGATCTCCCTCAATCGGACCAAACAAAACAAAACAAAACAAAATAAAATGAAATAAAATAAAATAAAGCCCACGGATGGGCTGGTGATACACAATTAAACCACATGATTATACTCATCATCTACTTTTAACTGTACACAAATAAATTGAAGAAAATTATTATAACATTATTAGAAACACACTTAATCTATACCTAAATTCATTAGTTGATGATCTCAGACCCCACTACCAGTTGTTTTACTCAAAAAGTGATATATACAATATTTACAGGTGTACTCTCAGCTCCTCCCCCATATTAAGTCCCAAAGGTGTTTTTGTTGCCAGATCGATAATGTAGCGAGACTCTAATCTTCTTAGGCGTTTCTCTCTGTCCCCGCCTCTTAAATCTCGAGCTACATGGTCTAAACAAAAGTAACTCAAAAGTCTGCGATTACTGTTGTGGTGGATCTGAAAGTGGCGTGCTACTGGGTAGTTACTGTCATTATTTTGGATAGCCCTCTGATGTTCTAGTATGCGGATTTTAGCTGGGTGGATTGTGCTCCCTAAATATCTAAGGCCGCATGGGCAACCAAGACAGTAAACCACAAAGGGTGTCAGGCAATTCATAAACTTCTTAATGGCTATCGGATCTGTTCTCCCTGGTATAGAGTAACATTGTTTTTTTTTACTGTCCGCACACGCTTTACATTTATTGAACGGGTAAAATCCACTTATTCCCTGTATGCCTCTACTAATGGGTGGGAAATGGCTCTGTACCAGGTGGTCTCTGAGTGATCTGGTCTTACGGAATGTCACAGATGGATGTGCAGGAATGTCTCGACCAATAATGGGATCAGACTTTAATATACTCCAATTCGAATGAATAATTTTCTTAAGGCTCTTGGCCGCATTAGAGAAGTTGGTAATTAATCTGATGTTGCTAGTACCTGCACTTTTCTCCCTGGGAATGTCCTTCACCAAATCTGATCTGTTCTTCATCAGTGCTTTATTCCATGCTTCACCCAGAACCTTTTCTTGGTACCCATGTTCCCCGAATCTATTGAGACAGGCTGCCCCTACCTCCATAAAGTCTTCAGACCTGGAGCTGTTGCGTTTAATACAAAAAAAAGTTCCCCATAGGGGATCCTGTTTTTGAGGCTGGTCGGGTGGCTACTCCGTGCATGAAGCAACGAGTTTCCTGCTGTGGGCTTCCTGAACAGTGAGGTCTGTAACCTGCCATCTGATATGAAGACCCTCACATCCAAATAGTTAACCTCAGTATAGCTGATTTCACCAGAGAATCTAAGATTCAGATTATTGCTGTTGAGGTGTCTAATATATTCTTGGACTGACTCCCTACTACCTCGCCAAACGAGAAAGAGGTCATCAATATATCGCCTCCAAATGTATATATATATAGGGCAGAGCCCCTGGCAGCAGCGCTGGTGGTCGGCACCGGCTGACTAGCTTCTCCTGGACCTTCAGAAACGTCCCTCTTTTTGTCCTTGGGTGCTGATGAAAGAAATTAAGAAGATCCATAAAAATAGATTAGTGATGGGGCGTGGCTTCGCAAGCGGTGATGGCAGTCGCAGCTTCCTAGAGCTCCCGCCGGCCCGTGAATCATCCAGCAGATTATCCTGGCCCCCGAGCCTACACACCGCAGCCCGACTGAGGCGATTGTTGCTGAGGGTGCCTGGGATCCTCCGGCGTGGTCCGTGGAGCTCCCGATTCATCAGATGCGGCTGGGCAGCGGAGAGGAGAGCGCGGCCTAGCGCGCGGCGAGGAAGCAATGGCTTCGATTTTGGCGCCTCCCGGCCGGGGGGTGTCCGCGTGGCTCGGCCGACCCGCCGATTGTCCGGCACCTAGACTGCCCTGAGGGACAAGAGACAACCAGCGCTATCCTTCAGGGTTTGGAGATCCTAGAGGCCGTGGGCCCGTCTGGCTGGACACGGCGGCCTTGTAGACCCAGCGCAGCCGGGGCCTCGAGTTTCGTGGTCCCCGCCCGGGGCTCGCCGCGGGCCGTTGACACAGCTGGACCTTGACGGTGCCTCAAAGCTGCGATCGGTGGGAGTCTTCCCTGCTGATCCTTTCTAGGCGGCAGACCGGAGTGTAGCTGGACGGCAGCCTGTGGGGCGACCCGGTTCTGGCGTTGCCCCGTGACGGACGGCGAACTGTGAGTACCCCCGCCTGGGTCCCGGACATTTGCAGGAGTGGTGGCCAGGGCTGGGGGCGAGTGACCGGCGCCACCGGGCCTGCAGCACAAGGAGGTGAGGCACGGTCCAACCAGTGGAGTGAGAGACGTGCAGGCCGCCGACGACTCGGGAGGGGGTCCCGGGGCCTGCCTTGGCCTGCCCGAGCAACAGCGCTGGATCAGAGGTACGGGTGTCCGAACCCGCGGCGGGGGGAGAACTGCTGTGTGGGCCCCCCATTAGGCTGGGCAGTCGGAATAAAGGACCCTGTACTGCCGCGACTGCCTCTGCTATTGGTGGCCCACAGGTAGTCTGCAACCATGACCAGAGGGGAAAGTGGCGGCCCCACCAAACAGCTGACCATCGACAAATTTACAGGACCCGGTGGGGGCCCCGGACCCTCGGGAAGAGGACAGGGGGGGGGGCGGACAACGCAGCACTTATGGCGGCCATCACCCAATCCAGGGATATGCTAGACGCCAAGATAGGCGCGGTGGGTGCAGATGTCACCTTGCTACGCCAAGACTTGCGGAATGCAGTGGCGCGGATTACGGAAGCGGAATCCAGAGTTTCGGTGGTGGAGGACGACGTGGGCTCCCTAAAGAAAAGGATGGCGGCGATGGAATCTGCGCAAAAGGGCCTAGCACTCAGGGCGGAAGATGCGGAGGGACGCGCACGTCGTAACAACCTCCGTTTCATCGGATTTCCGGAACGATGTGAGAAGGGGAACATGGAACAGTTTCTTACTCAGTGGCTGATGAGCTGGCTGCCCCCCGGGGCTCTGTCCAACTGCTTCGTTGTTGAACGCGCACATCGTGCCCTGACGCAGAGGCCGCCGGAAGGTGAACGGCCCAGGGCAGTGATAGCAAGACTGTTGAATTATCACGACCGGGATGTCATTTTGAAGGAAGCAAGAACCAGGGATGCTATCCTATACGAGAACCGAAAGATCATGATTTTTCCGGATTATACTAAGCTCGTACAGCAACGGCGCCAATCCTTCATGAACGCAAAGGCGAAGCTGCGAGGTTTGAATCTCCAATACTCTCTGCTATACCCGGCTCGTCTGAGGGTGATTTTCCAGTCCAAAACGCTGTTTTTTGATTCTCCAGAGGAACTTTTTAAATGGACTTACGAAACGGTGGCGCTCAGGCCGCATGCCCAGCCGGGACTGAACCCGGGCTCTTCGAGGGGGTCATCGCAGGAACGAGGAGACCGAACGGCCAAGAGTAGGAGAAACCGGAGGTCCAGATCACGGAAGCGGTCAGTCTCCGTTACCGGTACGCGAGACAGCGGCGGAGCTGAGGACTCAGACCAGTCTGGGAAAGATCACTGAGGGTCTCAGGTACTCTGTGCTCCCTGTTTGGTGGTGTGGTTCCCGTTGGCTGGGGACAGTGTGGTTGCGACCCGGCGAACTGGATGCATTGTTGATGCCTCAGCGTCAATTCGAGACTGAGTTATTGAACATGAGTGGGGTGGTGGAGTGTGGCTCGGGGACGACCTATTAGGGGCTGCCACTCTCCTACTAAGGTGGGAGTTGTTAGGGGGAGGGGGGATGTGACTACTGGGTTTCGGGGAGTTGGGATCCATTGGCATGGTTGGTCTTGGGCCCTCCGTTTTGGGCTCGGGGTTGCCCATGCCGCGACAGGTACTTCATAGTTCCATGAGGTATAGGGGGGAGAGAGGTGGGGTGGGGGTAGCGGGGAAGGGAACGGTTGAGGAGGGGGGGTTTGGGGGGTATGGGAGAAAGCGGATGTTGCCTTTCTTGCTGTATTTGGGTCCTGGGGTAGGTGAGGGGGGATGCACGTGTTATCTACATTGATGCTGATGTTGGTGCGCAATGGGTGGTGTTGGCGCAGAGGGCCTCCTTGGTGGGTCCCCCTTGATTATGGCTAATGCGTTACATAGACTCCCTGAGGAGTCCCTGCGAGTAATTACATGGAATGTTAGGGGGATGCTGGACAAGGTTAAACGTGGGGCAGTCTTGCGCTGGGGAAAGAGAGAGGTCGCTGATGTGCTCTTGCTCCAAGAAACTCACATGATGGGATCAAAGGTGCTCAGTCTGCAGAGGTTTGGTTATCATCAGGTTTTCCACGCCGGATTTTCCAGGGGGTCCAGAGGGGTGGCTATTTTAATTCATCGCAGGGTGGCCTACGTCCATGAGAAGCAGTGGGTGGACCCGCAGGGTCGCTATCTCTTTGTCAAGGGAATGGTGGGCACGGAGCCCGTGGTCTTTGGGAGTGTCTATGCCCCCCCTCTGCAGTGGGCCCTGGCTGAGAGGCTGTTCACAGTGTGGGAGGACATCCCGGAGTCCCTGGCGGTGGTTGGGGGGGACTGGAATGAAGTAATGGATGTATGTATAGACCGTCAGAGGCGTCAGGAGATGCTTGGGCCAGCCCCTCCCCCCCCTACTAGGCTGCATGCTATGAGTGAAGGAATGGGCTGGGTGGATGCATGGCGACACATACACCCTACAGCGTGCGAGTACACATTTGTGTCTGCTGTGCATGGCTCCTTCTCACGATTGGATTATGTGTTTGTGCCCAGAGTATGCATGTGCAGGGTGCGAGCGGCAGAGATCTTACCAAGGGGACTGTCCGATCATTCCCCAGTGTCGGTTAGGGTGGAACTCCTTAGAAAACGTCAACCCTTCAGGTGGAGGATGTCCTCGTGGCATCTCCAGCAGCCTGGCTATATCAAACATCTTCGGGAGGCTATAGACCACTATTGGCGAGAAAACCTGGTAAATGACGTCGACGCAGTAGTGGTATGGGAGGCCTTCAAACCCACTATACGGGGGGTGGACATTGCGTGGTGTACTGCGGCCCGTCGTGGGCGTCGTGAGACAATCACGGCGGCGGCCGCGCTGGTAGAAACTTTAGAGCAGCAGAGTCGAGGAGGAAGAGATGAAGTCGGAATACGGCTGCTTCTCCAGGCACAGCAATCCTATGCGCCGGTCTTAATGGATGAGGCCAAACAGGCGTGGCTGGCCACGCGGAGTAGAATATACCAGTGGGGAGATAAATCGTGCACACTACTCCATAGACTTTGTCAACGCAGCCTTCAACCCATCACGCTGCCGGGCCTTACTGCTGACGACGGGGTGGTTATTACTGACCCGAACGAATTGGCGGCGAGCTTTGCTAGCTACTTCACGACACAATATGCCCCGTGTGACCGTTTATCTGTTGACGAAGTACCTAAATTCATAGACGATTTGCCGCCTAAAGCGGTGTCAGATGAGACCAGGAGGGCTCTGGATGCTCCCCTTACGGCGGAGGAACTAGGGGAGGCCCTGGGACAGCTCAATGTAGGTAAGGCCCCCGGGCCGAGCGGCTACCCATGTGAGTTTTACAAGAAATTTCATGTACAACTAGGATCCCACTACCTTCGTGCACTTGAAACGGCGCATGCACGGGGCAAGCTGCCCCCGGATTGGCGCCATGCCGAAGTAGTGGTCTTTCAGAAACCAGGTAGGCCCCCAGATAAACATGACTCCTATCGCCCCATTTCCTCACTTAATGTAGAGGCTAAGATACTGGCAAAGGCCCTGGCGAATCGGTTGCTCCCTTATATAACAGACCTGGTCCACCCGGACCAGGCTGGCTTCATGCCTCGCAGGGCAACGCGTCATAATATCCGGCGCGCATGGGCCGCGGTGGATGAGATGGGGGCCACGGGTGAGCAGGCGGCTTTGTTGCTAGCTGACATAAATAAAGCCTTTGACTCGGTGAGCTGGACATACCTTTTTGCGCTCCTGCCCCGCCTCAATCTAGGCCCGATATTTCTGTCATATGTCAAGCTGCTTTATACTGATATCACGGCTGCGGTGCGAGTCGCGGGGGCGGTGTCAGAGACCTTTCACATTGGACGAGGAACCCGGCAGGGGTGTCCTCTATCCCCTTACTTGTTCGCCCTTGCCATGGAGCCTCTGGCCGCTTGGGTGCGCATAGATGCACAGATGCGAGGCTTTGTGTGGACCGGGGACCTCTCTGATAGAATCGCGTTGTACGCGGACGATGTCCTATTCTTTCTTACTGACCTGCGACGCTCAGGGCCGCGGGTGTTGGAAATAATGCGGGTATTTGGCGAGGTCTCGGGCCTTTACCTGAACCTACGCAAATCTACCCTCTGGGTCCTTGGGGGTGGTGCTGTGACGGACCCCTGGACATCGGAACTGCAGGTAGCAGCTGGCGGTTTGAAGTGTCTGGGGGTGTTCCTGTCGGAATCGGTGAGCCTTACATGGGAACGCACCGTACTGCCTGTTTGGGAGCGAGTTCAAGCAGATGTGAAAACGTGGTCTCGGATGCCCCTCAATATCTTTGGTCGGTCCGCGATTTTCAAGATGGTTGCGCTTCCACGCCTCCTATATCAGCTGCAGAATTATCCCCACCCCATCACACCCCAGTGGTTTCGGCAGGTTAACTCTGTCCTGGGATGCTTTCTGTGGGCTGGGGGGGCTGCCAGGGTGGCGCTGCGTACGTGCTTCTTATCTACGTATTGCGGAGGGCTTGCCACCTCGGACCTTCTGTCCTATTATCAAGCTTCCCACCTGCTCATCCTAAATGACTGGTGGTACAGCGACAGTAGTGATCCGGCTTACGCTCTAGAGCGCGCATTGATGGGTGATAATACGCTCCACACGCTCCTCTAGTCAGCCCGGCTGCGGTGGACATTGCCTAGAGTTATGAAAACTGTCTTCGTGGTATGGCGACAGGCGTTACGTCGCATGGGCTGGTGGGGTAGACTAACTACAGAAACACCGCTGTGGCATAATGGACGACTCCCCGAACTTGCCTCACTGCCAGGATTTGACGGCTGGGACACAATTGGGATCTCGTTGCTGGGACATATGATGTCCGGAGTTACGCTCAAATCGTTCCAGGAGCTCAGCGCAGAGTACCACATGCCCCAGACTCAGTTCTTTCGCTATCTGCAGCTTAGACATGCACTGGCACCCAGCATTGCCAATCTAGACTCACTTCCTGAATTTAGCCCACTGGAGGCGAAGGTGTTCATGGGCGACCTTGGGGATAAAAAGGTATCCCGTATATACCAAACGATGGTCACTCACTGCTCCCCTACCCTTCTTCCCCTGCGGATGGCCTGGGAGGCTGACCTTGGCCCCATGGATGAGGATGAGGGACTGCCATCGCAATACGGCTCAGGTTAATCCAATTCAAAATTCTCCACATGGCTTACTATACCCGTGAGCGGCTGTGGAAGGCAGGACTGATTGAATCGCCGGAATGTTTGCGCTGTGGGGCGGGGTGGGTACGCTGCTCCATACTGTATGGTTGTGCCCAAGAATAGCTGGCTTCTGGAGGGGTGTGTGGAATTGCCTGTCTGAAGTACTGGATTGGGAACTCCCACGCACTCATCGCCTGGGGCTACTTCACATCCTTGAGGGGGTTGGTGGGAACGTATATAAACGCCACTTATTGCTATTGGGGCTGGTACTGGCCAAAAGGGACTTGGCACGTGCTTGGAAGGACGAGAGGGCCCCTCCCTTGTGTGCATGGAGAGCCGGATTGGACTTTTGTATGGGTCTGGAACGGCTAATATTCGAAGCACGAGGGTGCCCCCACAAGCACTTCAAGATATGGAAGAGGTGGGCTGACTATAGGGAATTGACACTAGATCCCCCAGTGGAACCTGAGGAGGATCCCTAGGCATGCACCTTCAAATGGGCCTGTGAAATGCGTCATATCTGCCACACCATGACCAAACACTGTTGCTCCTTCTACACACGTGCACAGGGTTAGGGAGGGATAACAGGGAGGGAACAGGAAAATGGGTGGTGGGAGTTCGGGGGGTAGGGGTGAGGGGGGGGGGGAAGTTCCTATTGTTCGTGTTTAACTATAATTCTTGATTGGACTCTGGCCCTGTGATGTAAATTGTATCAAGATGCCTGGTGGTTTCTCCTGACTGTGGGGTGCCACATTTATTGCTCTGCCTAATTCAATCAATAAAAATCTGTTGTGAAAAAAAAAAATAGATTAGTGATTCCGTTAATAATTTCCACAAAATGTTTTATGAATAGCAAATGCAGTCGCTAAAACAGATCACCTGTATATATATATATATATATATATATATATATATATATATATATATATATATATATTTTTTTTCACAAGGATATGCCGCACTCAGGAACTTGTAAGTTTCAAAGTTTTATTTCACAGAGCTCAGTCTGCACACCGGCGCGTTTCAGCCTTGCGGCCTTGGTCACGTGGTAGCTGCTATGGCATATTTAAAAATCAATAGTTCACTAGCCCAAGTGGGCAAAATTCCAGTGTTAACTCTCATGAACCAATCATATCCCAACTGACATTCGTGCTTCAATCCATCTCTTGCCCGTGGTGTGTCTTAAACTCTCCTAATAGGACTCCATATAGAACTGTAAGAATAAAAAATAAACATGAAATAAAGTGACTATACCATAATTCTCACATACGTGAGTTCCAGACGTACATCTCACAAACAGTTTAAAAACCAAGAAGGAAGCAGGCATTAAAAAGCATTAGCATGGTTCATGTCATAAACAACAGATGATCATACATTTTTAACAGGCCGTATACACCTATCCTAGGTGCACTGCCAGGGCCTCATCACAGTTGTGACCTTCAGGTTGCATAGTACGGTATTTAATGATTAGTTTCGATTCCAATCTCCTGATCTCCTGTACTCTGTCTCCCCCCCTCTCCTGGACTGGGACATTTTCAAGAACACAGAATGAAACAAGGCAGTTATTGCTTTTATGGTACATGGCAAAGTGCCTGGCTACAGGGTACTGTTTGTCACGATTTCTAATGGCCCGGAGGTGTTCCAACACTCGCTTTTTTGCCGGGTGTATTGTGCTGCCAATGTAGTATTTATTGCACGGACATTTAAGTGCATATACTACATGATCAGTCTGGCATGTGAAATGTTTTAGAATTTTGAAAGGTTTACAGTGGCTTGAAAGTTTGTTTTCTTTGACATTTTTGCTATATTTACAGGCTCTGCATTTGCCACATACATAAAAACCCTGGACGGGATTTTTTCTAGTTGTTACTGGAATAAGGGTCTTGCAAATCATATCTTTAAGGGATTTTGGTCTGCGGCATGTTATTTGACGATGTTCCTGAATTCCTTTCGCTACATCTTTATCAATTTTAAGGACGTCCCAGAATTTACCAATAGCTTTTCTGACTCCCAACGCTTGTTGGTGATAATCAGTGATAAATCTAGATGTCTCTAATTCTGATGGATCCTCATTCATGTTCTTTTCAACAATCAGTGTATTTTAATCCCTTTCGTTGACTGACTTGATGGCTATCTTAATACATTTCTTACTGTAGCCTCTTTGTATAACCGTTCACACATTATGAGCGTTTCTTTTTCAAAGTCATCCTTCTTGGTACAGTTGCGTTTAGCGCGAAGTAAGTCGCCTACAGGGATAGAATTTATCAAATTGCTTGAATGGCAACTTTGGGCATGCAATAAGCTATTGCCTGCAGCCTCCTTCCTAAACAATGTGGTAGTTAACCTATTGTCATCTACTTTTACTTTAAGGTCCAAAAAGTCAATGATGGTTTGATCAATATGACTAGTGAATGAAAGGTTAAGAGCATTGATATTCAAGATTTCAACAAATTTTTTTTTTGGGCTTCTTCCGCATCTCAGATGACAAAAATTTCATCAATTTAGCGGAGCCATTTAACCGCATGCACGCTAGCGGTTTTCCCGCTGCGCGCTGCGTTTAAAAAAAAGCCGTGTTACATGACGAGCTCAGATCGTCATCAGCGTGCGAGCGTCGTTGCTCATGACAAGCTGAGCTCGTCATGAGCGTAGAAGTGGCTATCAACTTGCGTCTGATATTGAGGGAGCGATCTGACCACTTGCTCCTCCCGCCAGCCCAGGTACAAACAGTCCTGCAAAGCTGGGGGCGTAGCAGGTACCCATCGCCGTATCAAGCAGCGGGTGATAGATATTACCATTAAATACAAAAAAGTTTTGTGTAAGGCATGTCTGTGCCATATCCAATACCATTTCAAGTCCCAGCATGCAATGAAATTGTGCACAGACTGAGTGCAGCCCACTACGGGCGGAGAACCAATGGGAAGCATGCAAATAAATTAAATAAAAGAGCGAATCACGATCCCATGCTGAGCAGCCTATGATTAAGGGGCGCATAAGCCCTGAAACGCATCAGGCAGAGAATGCTAATTATCCAGGTGTAACGAAGAGTGAAATCATTGAAAGCCAGAGGGCTGGAATGTTGCTGAGTGCCTCCTGGAAAGCTCAAGGGCCATCGGGAAAAAATGTTTAGCGTGGTGCCCTTCGCCATGTCAGGACTGCACCATCTTCAGTTACCAAGGAAGAAGAGGCTGGGGGTTAAAACTGATTCGAACCTGCTCAGCGCAGCAAACATGATGTAAGAGACTCTCCTGCACTTCCTGGAGCCTACAAAGGGGAGAATAATTGCTTTTAAAATTGCATGTGAAAGTGAATCTACTAAGGTAAAGACTGTTGGCTCTGACTATAATACAAGTCCCAGCATGCATTGAAAATGTGCACGGACTGAGTGCAGCCCACTACGGGCGGGGAACCAATGGGAAGCATGCAAATAAATTAAATAAAAGAGGGAATCACGATCCCATGCTGCGCAGCCTATGATTAAGTGGCGCATGAGCCCCGAAACGCATCAGGCAGAAAATGCTAATTATCCGGGAGTAACGGAGTGTGAAATCATTGAAAGCCAGAGGGCTGGAATGCTGCTGAGTGTGTCCTGGAAAGCTCCAGGGCCTTTGGGAAAAATGTTTAGCGTGGTGCCCTTCGCCACGTCAGGACTGCACCATCTTCAGTTACCAAGGAAGAAGAGGCTGGGGATTGTAACTGATTTGAACCTGCTCAGCGCAGCAAACCTGATGTAAGCGACTCTCCTGCACTCCCTGGAGCCTACATAGGCGAGAAAAATTGCTTTTAAAATTGCGTGTGAAAGTGAACCTACTAAGGAAAAGGCTGTTGGCTCTGACTATAATACAAGTCCCAGCATGCAATGAAATTGTGCACAGACTGAGTGCAGCCCACTACAGGTGGGGAACCAACGGGAAGCATGCAAATAAATTAAATAAAAGAGTGAATCGCAATCCCATGCTGAGCGGCCTATGATTAAGGGGCACATAAGCCCCGAAACGCGTCAGGCAAAGACTGCTAATTATCCGGGAGTAACGGAGAGTGAAATCATTGATAGCCAGAGGGCTGGAATGCTGCTGAGTGCGTACTGGAAAGCTCAAGGGCCATTGGGAAAAAAAATAAAATATATATATAATATATTACCTACTGGCGGTCGCCAGTAGGTAGTTATAGTTAGGACCTAGTTTCCATAGGAAATCCGCAACATACTATTGGGAATAACTTTAGCGCCGGTTGTTGAATCTTCGCGAATTTCTCAAAGAAGATGGTCCTTACTCCCAGTGCATGATTAATATGCGCTTGGGACTGCATGTTTAATGCTAATTGTGCTTTATGATTGCTCATGATTGTGTTTAATTTTAGAATCTTCATTTAACAATTTTTCGACGTATTTTAAAAGATCGTGTTCTTGCACTCTATGCACATTAGGCTTCTTACCTAGCCATCTGCCAATTTATTTGCCGTGTGCCCCGGTCCACCACGGGTCTTCCTGTTTGTGTGGAGGGCGTGTAGGCGAACAGCTGCTCCCTGAGCTCATTGGTCGAATCCTGGTCAGGTGGGATGCCAGGCTCGTGAAGCGGCCATATTTAAGAGGGGCAACTGGAATAGTTCGGATGGTCCTTACTCCCAGTGCATGATTAATATGCACTTGGGACTGCATGTTTAATGCTAATTGTGCTTTATGATTGCTCATGATTGTGTTTAATTTTAGAATCTTCATTTACAATTTTTCGCCGTATTTTAAAAGATCGTGTTCTTGCACTCTATGCACATTAGGCTTCTTACATAGCCATCTGCCAATTTATTTGCCGTGTGACCCGGACCACCACGGGTGTTCCCGTTTGTGTGGAGGGCGTGTAGGCGAACAGCTGCTCCCCGAGCTCATTGGTCGAATCCTGGTCAGGTGGGCTGCCAGGCTCGTGAAGCGGCCATATTTAAGAGGGGCAAATTTCTCCGCGCCCAGCGGACGCGCCCAGCGAATGTACGCCGAAGTTGCGCCAAAGTTAAGCCCATCTGCGCCCGTCCGTGCTGAGGACACGCCAGGGGCCAGACGGGCTGGACCTCGCTTTCACCTCCATGGAAATTGTGAGTTGTACTCTCACTCTATTCTTCTGGCTCTTAGACCTGTGCCAAAACCGTGCCATTTCAGCCTATGTCCAGATGATCTGGTTAATATTCATTGTTGTAAGGGGACCCTAGGCTCTAGGCGCCCTCGCCACCCCCGTCATAAAAATCCTGTCAGAGTCGGAAATCAATTGCCCGCTCTTAATTTCTTTAGCGAGGCAGGCCTGCTGTTGAATGCTCGGTCCTTGGTACGAAACAATGTTGCATTTAATGACTTTGTTTCCCAAAATAAACCACCTTGGGTTTTTATCACTGAAACCTGGGGCTCTGAAACCGCTGGTCCAGATCTTGTTAAGGCAGTTCCCGAGGGTTATTCCCTGTCCAGATTTGATAGGACAGGGCGCAGGGGTGGTGGGTTGGGAATTCTGTTTAGTGACATCTTTACTTGCTGTACCAAGCCTCTTTCTTTGCCCTCAGATACGTTTGAGGCACTGTATTTTTCTATTAATTTTCTTCCTTCTGATTCTTTCTCTGGCATCCTCTGCTATAGACCCCCAGGCCATAAAACGACTTTCCCTTATGAAATTCTTAAACTTATTGAGCCATATGTTGACAGGCCCCACTTTACTATTCTGGACGATTTTAATTTTCACTTAGAGGCCACAGATTCTAAGGATACGCTAGCACTTGTAGATGGTCTAGCTGCATGTGGACTTGACCAATTGGTTAATGGTCCCACACATCTAGCCTCCTATACGCTGGATGGCATTTTTTCAAATGATGCTAGACTTATGACTGGCATCCCTATTCCCCTCTCTTGGTCTGACCATTTGGCAGTTCCCTTTCATTTTAAAACAAATTCTAACCTAGGTAATAAACCGAAGAGTAGTGTTTGGTCCATTAGAAGGAACTATAAAGCAATAAATGATAATACTCTTTCACCTTTTATGAATGATCTTAGATGCCCTTCTCTGGAGGATCCTAATAGGGCTGCTTCTGACCTCTCTAATGCCCTGGTTAGTGCTATAGATTCTCTTGCCCCGGCTAAACGATATTATTCAGCCCGAAAGACCCCCTCTCAACCTTGGTTTTCAGACCGCCTAAAAGCTATGCAGGCGGAATGCTTCGTAACACAGCCTGACAATATTTAATGTCCAGTCGAAATACTATTATATGTCTAGTAATAAAGGAAATCACGAGAATTAGTCCGGTTTGGAATATTTACGCCACCAAAAAGAATTCGAAAGAAAAAACCCGACTCAAGTTCAGCAACCTGCCCTGAACCTAGAATGAGCCGCAGACAAACGGCCTAAATGGACGCTATAAGGTGAACGTTACTGAAGTCCTCGTACATTATTTGGTAAATAATTCACAAATAGAAAAACCAGTCCTCACACAGCCTCCAAATGGCCTACATATCAACAAAGCGACCCTCTAACGCTGAAACGTATGTCGGGAATGGAAGGACCCAGAAATACGAAACGAACGCCCTCAGCGCGTTCGAAAAACAGGAAAGTATCGTAGATACCAGAAACTTGATCGTAAATAAAGCAAAGTCGGAATACATACCACCTAGGGAAAACTGTACTTACCACATTGCCATGTGTCAAACCCAGACCCGTGCTTACTAAACGGCAACGATGAATCTGCAGGCCGTAGCTCCCTGGAGAGCCATAAAGGCATCTGCCTTGATCTACATGAGTGCTAATTCATGAGAAAAGGGAAAATTGTAAGGTAAGGCAGGAACCGAGCCGGCCTCCACCGACCCAAGGGACATTGGAATTTCAAAAATGGAGTCCACCCTGCATGAAAGTTGCGACCCAGTCGCCGGAAATACAAGGAAACCGGATGGAACAATCCTTTACTGTCATGTAGGCTAAGGAGGTATACCGCAACAACCTAAATATGAAAAGGTTCGATATATTGCGCATGCTGAACAGTAAGCCTCCAGAGGCGTGCACGATAAAGAGCCCGAATAACTGAAGGATGGAAAAAACTGTTTGAATGACGGTGCCCAACACACCACTACCATGGCACTCACACGAAGGGAAACTCTTGCACCGATACCACCGGAAAGTCATCCTCGCATTGTAGATTGGGTTGTACAACCACTGAGTCGCGTAGGATTGAGATAAACCTGGAAACCTAAACTAAGAGCCCCAAATGCATGAAGGTTATAACCGGGCTATTCCAGCACATCAATCCGATGTCTGGAACCGTGAGGCCAAGGCCTGTTAAGATAGACCAACCATACATATATGTATCCAATTAACTTGAGAGGTAAAACAACACGGTACTCGGAGGGTACTAGAGAGCTGAGGGCTTGGGATAACCTATACCTCGCATCAATCATTAGAACCGCCACCGGAACAACTGCCATTGTAGGGAAGGAGATAACCAGACTCTCTCCTGAACGCTATATGCCAGAAGCTGCGGAAAAAACGATGGAAAAAGAACCGACCAACTAGTATGAATGTGACCACAAGCAAAAAACGTCTACCCTTTATACACTCAACGATAATAAATCTGTCCCATAGGGGCCTCTGGTGCCCTGGTGTCCAACCTTATGAAAGGCTTTGCGCTTCTCGGACGATCTGGCGCAAATGGCGTCATACCGACGCCTATCGCCGATCGTGGCTGACTACGACATTGATTTGCAGCCTGTCAAATCTGGGAATCCCTTTCTGAGATGACTAGGAAAAAGAAGCCTGGCGACGGCGTCGGGCAATTCCTCAGCTATACCCGAAAAAAGGGAGTCGCAACGCCCTAGGCTAAATCCCGTCACACACGCGCGCCTGTCTTACGCGCTGGCGAAAAAGAAATACGAAATAAAAATAATAAATAATAAATTAAAAAATAATAAGTAAATAGACAAAAACAAAATCATGCTTAAGGATTTGTGGTAGCAGAACGAAAATGGGCGTCAATCAAGCCCTGTCACCCTGAGTTAGGTAACGTCATACTCGAGGCCCTGTTGACCACACAAGAACGGGTAGAACCTGGGTGTCAACATAATTAGTTCAGGAGGCTCATGCGCTCCTATTGGTAGTTGTCATCCTCCAATATATAAATATATATATATATATATATATATATATATACCACCATCATCCTCAAGGGATATCCGTATTCAATATATATGGTAGTGCAAAGCACAGCGCAATGGAGGAGTAGAGGGGGAGCCAACCCTGTGCACACTAAAACAGAGAAATGAATAATGTATCGGCTCCTCAGCAAAGCTGTAGTCGTTATACCAGCCCAAAGGGCGTCGGAGTCTTTGAAAAATACAAGGAGCGTGTGCGCACTCCGAGGGCCAGCCTATTGTTAAAGCCTGGAGGCTACCAGGAAATCTGCTCAGGTAAAGCAGGAGGCACTGAGACCTCAAAACAAAACAAACAGGGGACGCCTGCGACGTGCGTAGGCCAAAGTGCCCAAAATTAAGCCCAAAATTGTGCCCAAGTGGGTTACGCACACCGGAGCGTTATGACTCCATAACCGCACTCGGCTACTAGGGAAAGCCTTTGGCGGAGAAAGCGCGAGACCGCGCAATAATTCAAACAACCCTATGGAAGTGACAGGAAATTTTTTGCAATGTGGAAACAGCATCGTTGGAACCTAATCTAGGAGCAAAAATTCTAGACACAAACCAGTTACCCATTTCATCATGGCGCAACGCTAGCGCCGCATTTCAGCTCCAGAGGGAGCGTTTGATTCAGTTTGCGGCCGAGGCCAGGCCTTCCATGAGGATCAATGTCGCCGGCATAAGTAGAGCGACCTCTCTACTCCCGCAGGAGCGATGTGCAAGTTGTATTGGTGGGTGAAACCAACACGCTACCAAGCGCACTAATGCACTCCAGTATAAATAATAAAAACATACACCAGGAGAATATTAAATTTAAATGTAGGCAGAACACGAATATATAAATTATAAATATTAATCACCATTTGATAATCGGAAAAAACATGGTCCGGAGAACCTGGGATCGAACCCTGCACCACAGGAAAAGAGGCAGCAGCCCTGCCTCTAGGCCACGTGTAAAAACAATAACCGCGAAGCTGATGAGGCCTGAAGAACCTGGCAATGGGGAGCGAGGCTATCGAGGGCAGCGCGTTATGTGAAGATCAGCGGGAGAATAAGTACGCCTGATAAGGCCACCCGCATAGCGGATGCACCGCCGTGCTCTTAGTCCCAGAATGAGATAATCAAGGCGACGCGCGCCTGCCTGTTGTTTAAGTGAGCCATGACGCCGCGCGGCATACCGCGGCCAGCAGGGACTGAAGCTGTGCCCGAACGGGCCAATCGAGCACACCACGTGGGTACTCTGCTGCTGGAGAAGGCGCCACACCCGTACGCCGCTCCCCGCGAGAAAAACTCGACCATGCCCGCAGGCCATCGGGGGATGTAGAGCCTGGCCGGAGAGGCCGCCCCGTTAATCCAGCAAAGCTTTCACGGAGTACGCCGCTCCCCATTAATCAATCAATGGCGCCCGCGAGCGCTGACTCAAGAGAAGTACGGCAATTCTGGCTAAGCCGACAAATACATACTCCTAGTATCAAAAGCACCTTCTTGCCACAAGCATCAAACATAGCGCGATATAAGCGCAAAGCATTTAACATAGCGCGATATGAGCGCAAACATACTGGTAATATCATGAAAGATAATCCAACAGTCAACTAAGACATAATTCATAGCAAAATGTTCGGAGCACTTAACTGTCTGCGTGAGCAGCAAAGAAAGAGGAGGAGACACAGGGTACATCAGCTCTTATGGGGCTATACAGGATGTGATGTATGTACAAGCATCATGGGAAATGTAGTTTTATTTGCATACAAAACGTTTTTTACTGGCTGCTGTGAGTGGCAAATATAAGAAAGAGAAGCATAATCCGAAGCCTCCGGTCCTGTTATAGAATGAAGTCTGACATTCTCAGTAAAACATGTACATCCAACAAGGACAGAGTCTGTCAGTTGATTCCTTTGTGTTCTACTGCAGCTTCCCAGAGTGTTCTAAAGAACAACTAGAGCGCTAACAGTTCTACTTATTACAAAGGTATGGCACACCTGAAGCAATCTTGATTGGAATAAAGTGGTAACTCTTAAAACATTTAATTTAAAAAGGAACAAAATGAGGGGGTATATTTTGCCATAGAAAGTATAATTAGGGCTGCAGAAAGAAAATTTAGGGCACATTTTGAGTGACTTCTCAAATCCTCTTCTATTTCATTAAAAAATTCTGACATGCAGTCTCCCAAGATGGCTGCCAGAGACAAAAGAGCCCAAATGTAGCCCAAATATCACCCAGATGTAGCCCAAGTATAGCCCAATGACAGAATGTCCCAGAGTGTTCTAAAGAACAACTAGAGCGCTAACAGTCTTACTTATGACAAAAGTATGGCACACCTGAAGTCATCTTGATTGGAATAAAGTGGTAACACTTTAAAGGAACAAAATGAGGGGGTTCATTTTGCCATAGAAATTATGATTAGTGCTGAAGAAAGAAAAATTAGGGCACATTTTGACTTCTCAAATCCTCTTCTATTTCATTAAAAAACATTCTGACATGCAGACTGAAACATGCACTTTGAATACCAGCAGCAGACTTCCCTGGTGAGCAGTAGCTTTACTACAGTGATGTGATCTAATGAGCAACCAGAGTGCTAACATTCAAAATGTATGGCAAATGTGTGACACAGCTGAATGCCTTCTTGATGGAACCAAAGTAAACAAGCATTGAAAATGCAATAGATCGCGCCCTTGTTTAAGTTAAAGCCATTCTGTTTGTAATGAGGTGGCTTTTTAGCTTTGCTTTTATTAGTGTGTTTCAAACTTTCATGTAAATAACATGCATATGTATGCATATATGTATATGTATGCATGCATTTATATTTGTATTTATATAGATATGCAGATTATATATGTTTATATATGTATGTATATTTATAAATACACATACATATATAAATGCATATATATGCATATATATATGTGTATATGTGTGCGTGTAGAGAGAGGTAGAGAGGTAGAGGTGTAGAGGTAGAGGTGTAGAGGTAGAGAGGTAGAGGTAGAGAGGTAGAGGTAGAGAGGTAGAGACTAGTAGAGAGAGAAGTAGAGAGAAGTAGAGAGAGGTTGAGAGTAGAGAGTGAGTAATTGAGAGTAGAGAGTGATTAGTAGAGAGCAGTAGAGAGAGTAGCAGAGAGTGAGTAGTAGAGAGAAGTAGAGTGAATAGTAGAGTGAGTATTAGAGAGTAGTAGAGAGTGAGTAGTAGAGAGTGAGTAGTAGAGAGTAGTAGAGAGTAAGTAGTAGAGTGAGTAGTAGAGAGCAGTAGAGAGTGAGTAGTAGAGAGTAGTAAAGAGTGAGTAGTAGAGAGTAGTAGAGAGTGAGTAGTAGAGAGTGAGTAGTAGAGAGTGAGTGGCAGAGAGAGAGAATAGTAGAGAGTAGTAGAGAGTGAGTAGTAGAGTGAGTAGTAGAGAGTAGTAGAGAGAGTAGTAGAGAGTGAGTAGTAGAGAGTAGTAGAGAGTGAGTAGTAGAGAGTGAGTAGTAGAGTGAGTAGAAGTGAGTGAGTAGTAGAGAGTAGTAGAGAGAGAGTAGTAGAGCGTGAGTAGTAGAGAGTGAAAAGTAGAGAGTGAGTAGTAGAGAGTAGTAGAGAGTGAGTAGTAAAGACTGAGTAGTAGAGAGAGAGTAGTAGAGAGTGAGTAGTAGAGAGTAGTAGAGAGTGAGTAGTAGAGAGTAGTAGATAGTGAGTAGTAGGGAGTGAGTAGTAGAGAGCGAGTAGTAGAGAGTAGTAGAGTAGTAGAGAGTGAGTATTAGAGAGTAGTGGAGTAGTAGAGAGTACTGGAGAATATTCCAAAGTTTGGCACAGCACCACTTGCACAACAAGTCCAATCAAATCATATCACTGAGAGTCCTTATTGAAGCGCTGAATCTTGGTGTATATTCAAATGCTTTTATTTTCCTTAGGTTTATGTACCACAGCCAGCCGACGCGTTTCGTTCTGTACAACAGAACTTCTTCAGGGCATTCTTAGTTCCTTCAAGTTATGCCGGTATCCTGTTGTCATATAACTAGATATTTCTTCCAAATGTTAGACGAGCCGTAAGTACATTCTTATTCAAAGTGACTAGGTATCAATTTTACCCACACAATTCGGGCAGACTTGAGTAATTTATAACATCCTCAAAGTCAGTCTTTCAAAAATTTCAAAGTATAGGACATGATAATCCAAATCCAAATGTTTCTCAAAAAAAGTGATTTTCAATCGTTCGGAATATCGCCATTTGGGCAGATATGACCCACGGACACGGTTTATGACTTTTCTTGAGAAACATTTGGATTTGGATTATCATGTCCTATACTTTGGAATTTTTGAAAGACTGACTTTGAGGATGCTATAAATTACTCAAGTTCATGGATGCTGCTGGGAACGCCCCCAGCAACACCCATTGCACGCCCCTTTAATGCAGACACTGCGTTAAAGGGACTGATATTTATCAGGCAGGATTACGCCACAAAAAGTGACTTAGTCCTGCCTGATAAATATCACTCAGTCTTCTGCGCCAGCGGAACATCACAAAAAGTGACGTTCCGGAGGCGCAAGGGGCTCGTAAATAAGGCCCCATAGGTTTCACACTCGTTATAGTTAGGCATTAGCATTTAAAAACTTTGAAATTCACTGAAAAAACCACAGGTTTCACACCAGTTATAGTTAGCTGGACATTTTACTCATACAAAATCATTGAAATTCCCCTGTTATGGTTAGTTGTACTCACTATAACTCGCGCGCCTGCCATCCACTGCTGATGATGTCACATATTACATCATTCATGACATGGTCAGTGACATCACTGATGACATCACTGACGGCATCTCAAATGACATCACTGATGACATCACTGATGACATCATCCAGTGAATGTGGTTTGCTTTGATATTTAAATATGTATTATAAATACACTACTTTGCATTGAAGAATGAGTGGATATATAAATACAAATGTGTGGATGGTGGATTTAGTAATAGTGTCATTAATTGTTTCCTTGACTAATTTGTAGAGTCTCACTATATATAATGTTTAGTTACTAAACTGTGTGAAAGTCTTTATTGCTTTGTCTTAATTGCTATGTTAAAGACTATATTTGTTATTGGTTTCTTAACTGAGTATTTGTATGGGTAAATGAATGTCTATGTGGTTTGGTGAGGGGGGTGTGATTGCCCAAAAATGTGTGAATAGTTCATTCAGTAGGTATATGAGGTTAAGACTACATGTTATAACAGTTGTTTCAGTGAGTGTATATGTTTATGTGTGTGGTGGTGATGAAATATATCTCTCAATGGTACATCTCCATTAAACTTGAAAAAAAGGCAGTGTATGTGACAGTTATATCTAATTAAGTGTGCCTAAGACTTAGTGATGGTATGAGCAGGCGCGGTGCGTCCATTGGGGCGTAGGGGCGTAGTCCCACTAAGCCCCATGGACCCACCGCGTCATCAATAAAATACAAATAAAATTATATTAAAACAATCGCGCTACCCGCCGGCCGACTTTTCCGGAGTGCGGGGAGGGGGGGGGAGGATGGGCTTGCTGCGCAAGTAGATTTCTGGGCACAAACTAGCCCGCACATGCGCAGATGGTTTCCCTGTGATTTTCCCCTTATAGAGAGGACCAGGGGGCGGACCGCAGCCCCCGGGGTTGCACAGGGCGACTGGGCGAGCAGTCATGGTGCCCCCCCCAGCCAATCCTGGCGCCCGCTCGGCCAGGGAGACCCGTTTCGTTCACACTCAGGTAAACACACTGTCATTTTTATTCATTCTCTCACTCATACCCAAACAAACTGTCACGCAAATGCATTCTCTGTCCGATGCAGGCGATTTCTGTCAGACTCATATACCGGCATGCCATGCACACACTTTTACACATTCATGCAAATCCACGCTTCTGCGCACACACGCTGCTTCTCTCTTACCAAAACCTATGCAAACACACGCACACACAATTTTAAAAACTGCTTCAGTGGCACACTCCACACACAATCAGCATACACCATACTCACCCACACATTTCCTCTTGTGCACATGCTCATATTCTCACACTAACACTGAACCTTACGAACATCGATTTTACACATATACACTTTTACACAGTCTCAATGTCAGTAGCCAATTGTATCAGTTTAAGAATTGGCGAGGATGTGGCGTTAGAGCCAGAGCTGCCGACTTTACAACTGGGTCTCGGCGTCGGCTTAACATCCCGTGATTCTGGACAAATCATCAGTCTCCCCGTGCCTACAAAGTGACCCTGTGTAAAGTAACTGGTGCTCATGTAAACCGTTCCTATACCTTCAGGGCGAGTTCAAGCTATATAAAAACTGAACTCATGATGAATACATTTATAATTCGGCGGGTGAGCAGCAACATATATCTATATTTTAAATATATGTTGTGGTTTCTCTAAACATTGGTGAGATTAAATAGTGTACTGGTAATTAAAGAGTTTGCTACTGTGCCATAATTTAGACTAACACTGTCTGCGCTGCTCAGACGTAATGTGTGTTCTTCTTTTCACGTCATCCGGTTTTCTGGTTCTTGATGCTGTTTATCACTGAAGCTCATTTTGCGCAGCTGGGCTGTTTTTTAGCAAATTTTAGGACTCCTCCGGGAGTTCCGCAGACTTGAGAAATGCATTTTTTGCTCGGTAGGCTCGGCAGAGGGTCCTGTAAAGAGTATTGCTGATGTGTTGTCTTAATCGCCGGCATTCCGAGAGTGTAATTCTCTCTTTTTGCAGTTGCAAACAGTGTTATGTTTGTAAAACGTTATGCCCCCCAATAGGCTGTTGGGGGCATAACGTGCTACAAGGTCATCTGAAAACAAATGCACTGATTAATTACCCCAGAGACGGCATATGGTGGGTGCATGAATGAATGATATATGGATGCAGGATGGTTGGGTGGATGGATGGATGGGTGAATGCATGAATGATGTATGGGTGGATGCATGAATAATGGGTGGATGCATGATGGATGGATGGGTGGATGCATGAATGAATGATGTATGGATGCAGGGTGGGTGGATGGATGGGTGGATGCATGAATGATGTATGGATGTATGGATGTATGGATGGATGCATGGATGCATGCATGATGGGTGGATGCATGATGGATGGATGGGTGGATGGATGCATGAATGATGTATGGATGGATGCATTCATGGATGCATGCATGATGGGTGGATGCATGATGGATGGATGGGTGGATGGGTGGATGGATGGATGGGTGGGTGCATGAATGAATGATGTATGGATGCAGGATGGGTGGGTGGATGGGCGGATGCATGAATGATGTATGGATGGATGCATGCATGATGGGTGGATGCATGATGGATGGATGGGTGGATGCATGAATGAATGATGTATGGATGCAGGGTGGGTGGGTGGATAGATGGGTGGGTGCATGAATGATGTATGGATGGATGCAAGGTGGTTCGGGCTCGCTCGCTGCGGTGCAATATGCAAATTAGTTTACGCCACACCACTTTCAAATGTCACCAGCCGCCCCTGGGTATGAGTCACTATATGGATAACTGTATACTTGTAATAGTGATTTTATAACACACTAAGTGTGAGTTACTATCTATATAAATAGATGAAGTGGTGTTTGTATAAGTGTGTAGGTGAGTAATTGTAAGTATAATCAATTGTTTGCATAAGTCAGAAGGATGTCTTTATAAGTGAATACAATGTGTGCTGGTGTGTAATGTTGAAATAGGCGTATAAGTATATTTGATAGTGTTCTGTTGATTATTCACTGCATATAACACTGAATCTATAGGTAAGCGATTAGATGTGTGTATAGTTCTATGAATAACTGAGTGGGTGTTTAGAAATATCTATTGGTGTGTCAATGATTTCAAATATGGCACTTTCTATTTTACAGTGAGTGATGAAAGATTATAGTAGTGTGTGATGAGGTGTATTTGAATGTCACATGGATGATGTCATCAGTGATGTCATTTGAGATGTCATCAGTGATGCCATCAGTGATGTCACTGACCATGTCATGAATGATGTAATATGTGACATCATCAGCAGTGGATTGCGGGCGCGCGAGTTATAGTGAGTACAACTAACTATAACGGGGATTTTCAATGGTTTTGTATGAGTAAAATGTCCAGCTAACTATAACTGGTGTGAAACCTGTGGTTTTTCAGTGAATATAATATATGTGACCAAGGCCTCTGAGTAGGCCGAAACGTTATGCTGGTGGCGATGCAACGAAATTAAATAAAATATTCTCTGCACCCTAAGGCTGGGTCAGCTTTCGTTTGTTCAGGATCGGTGGTGCCCCGGGACATTGGGGAGTGCTGTTTCTTGTTGGACGAGTGCAGTGAGATATATATATATATATATATATATATATATATATATATATATATATATATATATATATATATATATATATGCACTCCTCCACTTTTCCAACGGCGCACTCTCAGGCGGGTGCAGTTTGCGGTAGTGGAATAGTGGAATGCCGCTTAACGTGAGGCTCACATTCTCCAAAAAGTATGCCTGCTTGAATAGACTGAGCTGTTAAAGGTATGCCTGCTTGAATTGCCACGTTTTTAGTAGTTTGCGGATACAAAATACAAGTGGCTGAGTTGAAGATTAAGTGGCGGAGGTTTCAGAATGTTTCAAGCAGCAGCCTTACCAAAATAGAGCCAGTTTTTTTGGGCAGCACCACCTCCCCTCTATGCTGGCAGCAGGTGGCAGGCCCTGTAGTGGCTATCTCATGCAGGAGTGTCGGCAGTACTGGGGGATGATGCCCTGGTGCGTGCGGCGCACCAGTCAGGTTTGGATCACCGCCCAGCAGCTGAAGTACCGTGGGGTAGACATTCTGAACCAAGAACAGAACCTCCCCGACTTGCTAGGCGTCGAGAATCAGGGGCTCATGAGTGTACATTATTTGTTGTGTTTGTGTTCTACAATGCTAAAAAAAAAATGACTAGCATGCTGCTCCCATTCAGAGGTAAGTTATGTTTAGTTTACACTGGTATATTATTGTGTGATCCAGTTTCTAGTTTCTGCTCGGCAGGTGCTCAGAGAAACCTAATCAGGCGCTCGCATTGTCTGAAAAATTAAGAAGCCATTGCTGACTGATCTCCTGTCTCTATAGTGAATCACAGAGTAGCGCGTTCTCTGTGTGACTTTGTTTATGTAGCTCGTACAGTTCCAGGTTATTTAATTGAATTATGTTAAGTGTGCAACCACAAGATTCCAGGAATTTCCGTCTTGAAGATGACTAGTCCCAATTCCTCCAAGAACTAACTAGCGTGACAAGGAATTTAACTCTTGACACAACCAACTAGTCCCTAAAGGGAAGGGGAAGTGGAAAGAGAAACAAATAAAACACAGGATCTCTTCTGAGATTGCTGTCACAGTTTCTCGTGAACTATTCTGGACTTTCCTTCAATGTCGTAGGATGTTTCTTAAATGCCATGACTGATCACAAATCAAAATAGATTTAACATGAGATTAATTACAATCCTAAATTGTCCTTTTACATATATATATACTTAGATAAGTTCTAATACATACCAATGTAAAGAAAAGCCCATTCCCATACTTCGTAGTTGTAAGGAGATATGCTCTGCATAATATTATATCACCTTAAAGTACAAACACAAAAGTCATGAATCGAAAGAAGTGTGAAATGTACAGCAAATCAGAGAACTTGTTAGTATAACTGATTTAACAGCATGCAAATAACCATATTTTCCTACCTTACATCTATATTGGTTCTTGTCTTGGATTGGGGTTCTGCGATAAGAAGGGAAACAAGAGAGTACAAGACAGACAGCTCCCTAAACCAAAATGTGCCTAGTAACTTTCAAGAAGTACATTAAACAAATAGCATCAATCTGAGTTACAGTTGAAATTCACTGCTACTTAATATTCCAGAGATGTACTTGTCAAATATCAATATTGTCCAGTGATTATATCCTTCTTATCTGTATTCAACAGTTTTTTTACAATGCCTCTTTTTTATATCACACACGAGGTCCGATTAACTTTTAAACCAAAGTTCTTCAATATAACTCGTTATGTCCGATTTTCGTTGATTTAGCCAAGGCTTGTTATTGTAATGTAAAAAATTGCCTTACTTTCTTTTGCAGGCGAACCGGAAACAGGAATTGCGGGAACCAGTTGGCAGACGGAGGGGTCTGATCAAGAAAATGCTCCGTCAAGAGAAACCGGAAGTTCGGGTTCCGACTGAAGCCGGAGAACGGAAGGCTCACCAGATCGCAGAACACGAAGAATTCTCCGCAGCTTCAGCTTCATGAAGAGGTAAGGCGGTACGGAAGCGGGAGCAGGAGGAAATGGAGCAGGAGCGGGAGGATATGAAGGGTTGGAGGGTCGCGGGTGACGAGGTCCTGGAACTCTTGTAGTTGAAACGCTGCTACGTTGAAGCAAAGCGTCTCTCTGATTGCCGAAACGGCTTTTATAGGTTCTCATTTGCATGCGCTGGCAATTATTCACGTGTAACCTTTTTTCTGTTAGCGCACATGCTCCATGTGCTATGCATTATGAATGTTCATGATTGAGAACCATGAATCTGACTAACAAGCATTGCTACATACAAGCTGTAAGTATTACTGAACATAAACAAGCATTGTTATATGCAAATACAATTTTAATGTCACCAAACATTTCAAGGCTTCAAAATACACTAAGTGTGGTATTAATGGAAAGAACTAAGTGTTCCTGACAGTGAGGTGAAGTATGCATCTATGCATTGCAAAAAGTGAGACTGAGTTGGTTCATCAAGGGTGTTGAGAAATAGGAATAGATAGAATCAAAGATCATTTCATGCAATACATTAGTCCTAAATGTAGTTTTTGTTAAGGGAATTTGGAATATGGATTTAACGACAGTCGATAGACTCGAGTCAAAGCTAGTAGTACTATAGGTGATCTGTTTTAGCGAATGTATTTGCTATTCATAAAACATTTTGTGGAGATTATTAACTGAATCATTAATCTATTTTTATGTATCTTCTTAATTTCTTTCATCAGCACCCAAGAGCAAAAAGAGGGACGTTTCTGAAGGTCCGGGAGAAGCTAGTCAGCCGGTGCCGACCACCAGCACTGCCGCAGAGGGCTTTGCTGATCCCAGTAAGTCCTTTTATGATTGTTGTGGACTTCTTAGGGTAGAATCTTGGGGTACTGGAATGTTGGTGCTATCTATCTTGACGATTTAGATAGCAGGTCGAGGTAACCTAATATTTTTAATAGAAATCACTATGTATGTTTGTTGAGAAGGCTTTCCTTTTCCTGCTTATGCCTAGCTCCACACAGTTCAGTTCATGAGAGTGGCCATGGTCATCATGGATCACCCCTTCAATGTAGTGTGCTGCAGACTAGTTCATTTATAGTTACAGTAAACCAGCAGTTTCCCATGGCAGTGCAGCAAGGATGGAAAAAAGTATGAGGTCCCACTCCCATTGCATTTACCAACCATGTCTTTCATTGACCAGCATTCCACGCCTGGCTTGTCTAACTTTGTGAACCAATCAATCAAATGTCCAGAGTGATATTTGGAAGATACTGACGTGCTGAATGAGCTGTAGTGCTGCATTTCAGTCATATTTAGGGTTGTATATCTGGGATCAAAATTTTGTGTAATGTTTTATTCTAGCCACACAAAACAGCAGTGATGCTGGCTCCAGTGTCGCTGTAGTAGGAGATTGGTCAGTTAGAGGGGGAGAAGCAGCAACAGGGACGGGCACTGGTAAATTACATAATTTCTTGCAATTACTATGCTCACTAGCTATTGCCATGGTGTAGCTTGTTGTCATAAAAAATGACCGTGAAGGGAACCCCCCAGCTTTACAAGTCACAGCGGCCGTTGAGGTATTATGGCTTCTTCTATTTGCAACACAACAAAATCTCACATAATGAGATTTGATGGCTTGAAGAAGACATGAAAGAACAAAAGTTAACTTAAAATAAAGGACATTTTATATGAATGAAAGGGTGGGTGGGTGAAAGGGTGCTTGGGTGGGTAGAGGGATTGATGGACGAAAGGCTGGTTTGAAGAAAGTGTTGCTATTGAATGGGTGGATAATGTATTGGAAAGTTTGGTGAAAGACGGGATAGCAGAAAGTAAAGCTTAATCATGGGGGCTATAAGTGAATTAGAATGAAAGGATGAATGAATATTTGGATTGTTTGAAATTATAAGCAAGACAGCTCTTCTCATGAGGAGCATGCTTCTCACCTACTTTGCTTACTTGGTGTATGGAGAGTTATCAATATTATTCAAAGCTATCATTCTAAGTGGGGGTTATTTATTTCTATACTTTGTCTACTCCCTTGATTCGCTGTATTTGTTAAGTAAGCCAGATCTATCCTACCTATGATCCCGCCTCACTGCCCATGGGATTTGAGCCAACTATGACCGCAGTGAAGCATGGGCCAATCAATTAATGACGGCAATGTTGGCTGAGTAATGTGTCTTCTTCAGTTAATGCGGTATTTACAATGTTTTCAGTGCATTGCACACTGAACACACAAGGTGTATTGTCCATTCGCCCATTCAGTCACCTTTTAGTACTTCACTCCTTTATGTTTTCCTAAGTTCTTCCATCCCAGTCTACCAAATTAGAAAATCCATTTTTGGCATGTACCACATTTAATTCGATAACCATGTGAAGTGGTTCCAGAATATGTTTCATGATTTCCCATAGCAGATTTAATTTACACTTGTTCAGATTTTTCTCTTCGAATTGTACAGTGAGTGAATAAGCCAAAGCTAATGAATCAATGATCACTGTATTGACCCCTCTATTATATATAAAAAAGCTCTACCCTACCTGTCTAATCCCTCTACCCTACTCCATGCAATAGAGAAAAGCAAGTTTTCTATACTTGGTTACTGCAGTGCCCAGCAAATGGATTTGTTGGAAATATGCGGTGGCGGGTATGGCCACAAAGTAAAGTGGAAGTAAGTGCATGATTTGATGTCAAGTTTGACATAAGGGATACACAGTGATGAATGTGCCAACTAAAATCTACATAGCCCGTTCCTTTGACTGTAGTGCAGTCCATTAGATTAATTTTCCTCAATGTCTACCTACGGCAAACAGGATAATATATTAACTGCATTTCATACATGAAGTGTGTGACATGGTATCTTATTTATTATTCATCTGTGCATTTGGTAAAGAGTAGGGCCATTGGAATTAAAAATAGATAATTGTCAACTACAGCTGCAGACAGTAGCAATCTAGCCGAGGCACTGGCTACCAATGACCATAGCTTCATTATCTTAGCACTACACACAACTTGTACTCAATATAGTGCATAATGCTGTACAAATCAATGAGGAGTCATTTATTTTTCAACTCAAAGATCTGACTCTGTTTATAGTTACTTGAGAAGCATTTAGAATAAAAACAATCAAATCACATTGTTTTTGAGCCTGTGTGTTTGGAAACATGTATGGGTAAAACAAAATTGGCCTTGTGACTCTCCTTTTCTTCTTAGTTGTCCCCGGGGGTTTTTCTGGATCTTCGCTCTTTGTCGTTTTTTTTAATTGTTATGTTGTGAGATAGGTGTGCAAATCAAAGCGCCGGGACACTCTTTGAGTAGCCGTGCGCTATACAAAACCAAGTATAACATAACATAACATAACAATCATAATCACATCAAATAAATTTCAATGGCCCCAGGGGACCAGCAATGTACTGTTACTGTGCCACCCAGTAATTTAAAACAATTGTTTGCACAGAGCATTGTTTGCAATATTTATTTTTTGTTTTTCTCAAAGAAGCTGCTCTTGCTGGTCCAGCTGGACCACCTACTAGTTTCAGTTTCAGTTTCAGTTTCAAAAATGCTTTATTCGGTAAGTATAAATACTACCATATAGCAACAATAAAAATAAAAATAAATACAATACATCATTGGTTTACTTTGAGTGATTTGCCAAGCGGCATCAATACTATGTATAGTATACATTTAGTGCATGTTAATACCGTCGCCTGATGATACATGTGCAAACTAGCAATAAAGTGCAATAGATGCTGGGAATACTCATTATCTGGCACGTGTGCAAATTTAGCATAATTAAAGTGAATATAAGTACATACAACCAATATTCGTATACAAGCTAGCAGTAATAAAGTGCATAAGGTCGAAGTGGTGTATTGAATTCATACAATGATTGATTTACGTAAAAAAATGCATTTTAAAATATAAGTGGCCACATGGAAGCATATATCTGGGCTCTCCAAGTTAAACATCAGTTGTATTGCTTTCTTTGTACTGTGAATGTTATACTTTAAAAAGATGGGTTTCTGGTAAAATTTTCCGTAGGAAATATAAAATTTACAAAACAACATAAAATGACAGCCACTCTGCTTAGATGCACCATCACAGGGGCATAAACATAAACCAGGTTTCTTAATAGTTGGGAATGCCACAAGATGGTGCACAATCCCCAAACGTAGGCGAGATAGTACAAAGCGGTGGGAGCTTTTGCTCACAACAATGAGGTATGATTGTAAACCTTTGTTAATATTGTATTCTAAATAAGAGTTAAACGTGCTTTGTTTAATATATTTAATCATCCTAATACTGCCTATATGTTTCAGGAAAGTGACTTTAAGCTCCTTCTTTGACAACCCTGTCCCCAATGTTGGTTCTTCAAAAATGTCGCAATCATAAAGTGTCTTATACCAAGATTGGATGTGACATAACCAAGGGATTTTTGAACAGTGGTCGAGCTTTAGACAGTCGTTAATCACATCCTGAGTAAATTTTGTCTCTTCTTTTGACCATATTGATCGCCATAAAGACAGAGGACCTAAGGGCGATTAAGTCGTTGACATGATTTAAACCGACTTCCCTATGTATTAGCTCGTTTGAGGCTGAAGCCAAGGCCGAAGGCACAGAGCAAACGTTTCAGGAAAACATTCTCCTCATGCTGAATTAGGTTAGCACTCTGGGAATGGTATCCCCATATCCCAGCCCCATACAGGGCTGATGATATGCACCTAGAATTATATATTGATACCATCTCTTGGATTCTACGGCCCCCTAATTACGCTGCAAATCTAAAAACGCAACCTGTATTTCTTGCCATTTTAAAACGGACACTGTCTTGTTCATTAGTCCACCTCCCATCTCCTGAGAATGTGATGCCCAGGTAACAAAAATTCCTTACAGATTCTAATTTCTCCCCATCTCGATAAAAGGGCCTGCTTTTTCTTGCCTTCCTACCACTCGACATTGTAAGGGTCTTTCCTTTATTGATTATCAATTTTCTGCTCTCGGTAAAAGTATGAAATTTATTAATCGGACATAGCAGGCCATTTGGGTCCAGAATTGGAACTGTGTTACCATTAATAGTGGGGGCATCTGCTTGGGTTCTTCTTAAAATTTGGTCTATCTGATTTATAAAAAGCGAAAATAGGAGTGGAGCAAGCACACATCCTTGTCGGATACCTCTGTTAGTTCTAAAATAGGGTGTGCATTCTCCAACAGGTCCGTATCTAACTTTACTGGACAGGTTTTCATACAATCTGGCCAGGAAATGTATGATTTTAATCGCGGCACCCATTTCCAACAGAACTTGCCCAAGGATCGAGTGTTCCACCAGATCGAACGCTGAACTCAAGTCAGCAAAGCACAAAAATAAATTGCCCTCTTTGGCTTTTGTGTACTTGCTGACTATAAGTTCCAGATTCACACACTGCTCCTTTGTTCCCATCCCCTTTCTGAACCCATACTGCACTGGGGATAAGATGTCATTTTCCTCTACCCAGGCTTCCAGTCTTTCAAGGAGGACTCGACTGAGGATTTTAATTGACGAGTCCAGGAGTGAAATGGGACGATAGTTACGTGCCTCCGACCTAGAGCCTTTCTTGTAAAGGGGCACGATGATAGACTGGCCCCATGTTGGTGGAAGCCTGTCTTCTGTAGCTGCGTTAAAATATCTTGTTAGTATTGGGGCCCATAAAGTCATTTCAGATTTGTAAAAGTCCATGGGCACCCCATCAGGCCGCGGGGCTTTACCGCCTTTACTATTTTTTATTGCTTCAGTAACCTCGCTTAGAGTCACAGATAACTACATTTTTTCCATTTAAAACTAGACTCTGTGTCTGTAATTAAAATTGACCCATCTAGGTTAAAATCAGAATTAAAAATCCCAGTAAAATGGGCAATCCAGGCGCTGCAACTGACATGGGAGGTAATTTCAGGAATGTTATCATTCTTTTAAAATGGGCTATTTACAGTTTCCCAGAATAATTTGTGATTTTTTGTTTCCGCAGCCATTTCCAAATTTAGCCAAGCCTCGTTTTGCAGATCTTTTTTCCTAGCTGCTATAGCAGTCTTATAGTTAAGACGCTCCTCTCTAATTTTATCTATATCCCTGGGCTTGGTATCAAGTGCTATTTTAAGTTTATTTAATGACTGAGCACAATGCTTATCGAACCACACCACATGGATTCTCCTCGACTTGCGACTCCTTGCTGTAAGTGAGTTATCAATTACTTTAGTTATTTTTAGGAAGTTGGCAAGTAAAATACCTGGGATCACTTGTGGTTCTAGACAATAGCCTATTTTCCTGCTGTATTTTAGAAATAGGTCCTCCATGAATTGGGCAGGGTTAATTCTGGTCCACTTAATTCTCATGCCTTTAGGTCTTTCAGCTGTAATCCCTTGGACAGGTCTTCCATATATATGTTTTTTTTGCCCCCAACCTGTTAATTCCAGCGATATGCTGTTATGATCGCTCACTGGTTGTTCTATTACCCAAACATTAGAATAGACAGATCCATTAGATACCAAGATTTGGTCGATATTAAAATGGGCGTCTCTCCCTCTAAATGAAGGGCACGCTTCATTGTCTTTATTCTTTGTGCAGTCTAATAGTTCCAGATCTAGTTTGGCTATCAAATTATTCAGCGCACTCCCATAGTTGGTGTGCGGGAAGTGGTTAAAAACAGTACTACCTCCATGGAAATACTCCTCACGGTGGCCACAAATCCCCTTTTATGCATGACTACATGCTTGAATATTAAAATCACCCACCCAGGTTATTACTGGGGGATCACGTGATAACACAAGTACTCCCTCTATTGCCCGCTCTATGTCAAGTACAATCTTGCCCCGGTTGGGTCCATCAATGTTATTATAAAAATTTACTATGACTAAATCCCTACCTTTGCCATGCACTAGACGCAAGATTGATGCATACGGAGCCACCTCCACATAACCACCAGGGCTAAACTCAGTTAGGGTAGTGGATACCAAGGTCAGTAGACCGCCTTTTGCAAAGCACAAAAATAAATTGCCCTCTTTGGCTTTTGTGTACTTGCTGACTATAAGTTCCAGATTCACACACTGCTCCATTGTTCCCATCCCCTTTCTGAACCCAACCTGCACTGGGGATAAGATGTTATTTTCCTCTACCCAGGCTTCCAGTCTGACTGACTGCTCTTCCTGCTAAGGGAGCTATTGCATCCACACTGTATGATGTATACCCTGTAGTGTAGTTCCTATTATCCCAATAGTTATGTTATGTTATGTTATGTTAAAATGGCTTTTGTAGAGCGCACGGCTACTCAAAAAGAGTGTCCCGGCGCTTTTAATTAACGAAGGCTGCAGTAAACTAATATAACACATTAAAAAAGAGAGAATTACAGATAAAAAGAAAACAACACACGCAGGGGGCCTACTGGGAGAATAACCAAGTTTTAAGGTCCTTTCTGAAGGCTAATAAACTAGTGGCTCCCCGAAGTGACAGGGGCAGAGAGTTCCACAGTTGGGGCGCCAGTAATCCAAAGGAGCGACCTCCCAGGCGTGCTCGCTTCACTCGTGGAACGGTCGCCAGAAATAAGGATTCTGATCTCAGAGAGCGAACCGGTTGGTAAAAGGTGAGTCTCCTCTGGAGGTACTTAGCCCCCATTGCATGGAGGGCCTTGTATGTCAGAGACAGAACCTTAAAGGCGATTCGCTTACGGATTGGAAGCCAGTGCAAAGTCCGGAGCAAGCCCGCAGCACTGGCACGTCTGTTCAATCCGTAGATTGCTCGTGCCGCAGCGTTCTGCACAACTTGCAGCCGCTGTAACAGGTACTCTGGCAGGCCCAGGTATAGAACGTTAGAATAATCCAACCTGGAGCCTATCAGGGCCTGCACAGTCAGCCTCCTGTGCTCCTCCGATAGTAGGGGAAGAAACCTCCGTAGCATCCTCAGGAGGCCGAAACACATACCCGACACCCCGAGAATCTGGGCCTTCATTGTTAGCCCCGTGTCCATCTTAACACCCAAGTTCCTAGCCAGTTGGGATGAACACGTAGGGGGGGACATATTAATAGGCCACCAAGCCTGCCAATCTGGTTCCATATCGCACCCAAAAATAGGCTCTGCGCATTGGAATAATGCCTTCAATAGTATAGGCCTAGACCAGACGTTAACTAGGTCTACTACTGTCGATATTAGACTTAAAGTTTTGGGTTTGCCAGCTAGCTCAGAGTTCACAAGAAACTTTCTCGAATAGGCAAGGAGGAGTTGAACCTCCCTGGATAGACAAGAAGGGATTTAGTTTCTGACAACCATAGAACATGACAACTTTGCTCTCCCCTAATCAAGAGTGTATCTCGAGAGTCGTGTGAAAACAAAAGGCAATTTATTTTACTCAGTCAGTACGTGCATTCTTAGTCTCATCAGATTGTAGAGAAAAGGAAGAGACGGGCGTGTTCAAAAAAAGATGTTATTTATTGATCAGTCTCTTTTCTCATACAAGAGAAATGGATCGATATTATTGCAATACTTATGGTTAAGTAAAGTGCGTACATTAAAAGCAGAAGTATAAAATAATACTGTAAAAACATTGATATGGTTTCTAAGCCATATGAAGGTTTAAAATGAATAAGATATATTACATACACATATACATTTGACTACTCGTACTCAACTGGTGTTTCTAACTACGCCTACCCCGTGTACCTGACCTAAGTCTAATGCGTGGGCGGGAATAGAAAGTTACAGTTTAAGTTAAGTTTGTTTTGCCAAGTGACTGACTAAAGAATTCTCTGTGAGGGGTTATTCAGTTCTCTACCTGGAATCTAGGATGGATGAGGGATGGTATCTCTCGTCTCTGGTCTCGATATTCCAGGCTGCCTGCGAGGGCTACCCGGAAGCGCCGGAGCTGGATTTCTCGGCAGGAGAAAGCAGCGTCTCGTTCTCAGCGCGTCAGGAAAGGCGGGGCTGCGCCAGCGGGGTCTGCTCTGCTCTGGGCTTCGGCAAGTCTGGCTGCTCCGATCTCGTCACCACCGCGTGTGTTTGCATAGGGCAATATCGGTAATATTTATACCTTTAAGGTGCCGAGATTGACGTAAGGATGGACATAGATACGTCAATAAGGATGTCATACGACCAGGTCGTTAGCACATTCTTTTGCTGAAGTTCTCGGTGAAATCAAAACAATGGCCGCAGGGTTTTTCCCAGGTCTGTCATAGGTTTGATTTGTTTTGAGAACTCCGTATGCCTTATCAGGGGCTGGAGGAATATCGCTTGTCTAATTAGATGGCAAGCGTTATGACTTAATCAGATAACACGTTCCTGTGCTGTAGTGTGGCTTTATCAGATAACGGTTCCTGCATCATGGGGGTTTTCTGCCTCATGGGATGGCTGCTAGTTAACTTGTTAGTTTGTTAACCAGAATAGGGTCAGGAATAGGGGGATCGATACAGAACCTATAGGAATACATCACACCCACTCCACGCTAACTATGGACATATTTACTAATCTATGCATAGTAAAACATACTGTAGAGTATCGTGTATACCTTACCACCCCAAAATACATAAATGCATTCTGAAATTATCAAATATACGGAAAAAAGCATTTACATGTATTGTATGCACTCAAGCTGTGAAATAATGCTAAAGTAATCACGCATTTGTATACATTATTGCTAAATGGTATATGAGAATTTACACATGAAATGGCTCTTAATACAGAAAAAAGTTCGAGACCATTCCATCACAGAATAAAATAATTATGAACATACCAGCGGGCAGCTAATGTCTATAAGCTATCTAAAAGTAGAAATCTTAGTTCTCTAAGAATAGTTCTTACTTTAAGCAAAAGATAGTGTCCCGAAAATTATGCAAAAATATTTTGGGGCTGCTGAAAAAAAGTCGCTGTCCGTGAACTGGAGGGAAATTGTTCATGGTATTTTGCTATTCTAGTTGAAGGCCAAATTCAGGGAACGCCGTGTACGAACTTGCTCAAAAGTCTCTATTTCTGCTCTGGTGAGAACATCATATCATTTAGACTCTCGAAAAAGTTGTCAACAGCTTCCTGGGAGAGTTCCACTAACTCGGAAAAAGGTGTAACCATGCATTCGTGCGCATGATTGTCTCCATTGACATTTTGATTTGGATTGCTGACAGAAGGTCGTACCTGATCGATGCTGCTTTCATTTTGAACTTCACTACCCCTTAATCGTAGTGGTGAAGCTTCCACGAATGCCGTCATCAGGATTGGTAGCCGTTGAGGGCAGCACAAAGCATGAGCCTTTGTTGGACTCAACAATGTTTCTGCATCCATTGGCGCATCCGATTGTAGCGTCAGACAGGTGTCTAACACGCATTCTTCTCCGCATAGCAGGCACCTTAATACAGGTAAAACACATCGATGCCACATTGGTCGAAATGAAAGAAACCAAGTCATGTTCAGGTCTCTAAGCCGGGGTAGTCCCAGGATTTTTGATATCCGGTCCCGGTATCCAATGGCTAGGATTGTTTCTTCCCTTGTCGCAGGTGTTTTGTCTGTGACATGGTTTGCCATAACGAAATATAAGGACTAAAAATAGGATTCCTGCAATTAGTCCTAAAATGAGGGGAAGTCCGCCAAAAATCGAATGGACGAAATCTGGAAAAATACCCAGTATGGCTTTGAATGGTGTTAATGCCATCGAAAATACTGTCTTAAATACTTTTGAGACTCCACTGGTATCAGAAATATTTAAGATTTCATTCAGGATTTCTGCGAAATGTATGGGGGAATTAGTCGATAACAATGAATGTATCTCTGCAGTCGTCCTTGCGACTAGGAGATCATATGTTTCTTTTGATGACGTGAGCCTTGTCGGCGTCTGAAGAAGCACTGTTTTCATTCTGCTTAAAGTATCTATTCGAATAGAAGTAATTTTCAAGTTGGGCCATGCCCTTGCCTCCCTGTCTGGAAAGGAGCTGGGGAACAATAAGCGTCCACAGCACTTGACCTTCGCAGTCGTAGTTACAAGATAAGGAGTCCCGGGCATAAGACTATAGCATCTGCGGTCCACAATTAGAATGTAACTCCCATTATAGAGTCTTTGAAAGAATGGTTCTATCTCTGTTGCAGGTGTGCCTAGCTGGTGACATGAAAGGTTATTTGAGTTCCCTTCACAGGCTCCATGCAAACTAATTCCGTTACACAGAAGTGTACCGCTTAGTGACATCGCACAATTATTGCCACTAAGAAACACTTTCTGTCCTTTATTACTGACACATGCATGTGAATAGGGCAGGTTCCATGTTGTTTTAATGTACCCTTTTCCCAATTTTTCGTACATGCCAGCCTGTATATATTTTTGGCAGTATTGAAACCTGAAGGTTGAGATTGGAATATTAATTATCCCATGTATTATCCATTCACTGACAGGTCGTTCTGACATTGTCACTGGTAATCTTTCGAGTTTCTCAATGCTCAGGATTGTATAATCAGCACCCTTCTGGGCCATACTGATTTGTTTATCAGTAAGGTTAAAGATATTGAAAAGTGACGTTGTGTTGATTAAACGCCAAGGCACATAGCCTGAACGCAGATTTTGTAACGTCCAGCCAAGCTGTACAATAGAACGCAATTGAGACTGACCGTGTTGTAACAACAGTAAGTCTTGCGATATTATGTCGATTGCTGAAGACACAATGCTGTCCAGAGAAAAATTTCTGGAGGACAGAGTCATTAACCCATTGTCCACTACAGAAAGTGATTTTTCCAAATTAATACGGTCAATTTCCCGTATTCTTTCTGCTGTCTCAATTTGAGTAACCTTCCAGGCCTCATTGTATGCTGCATATACAGAGGCTGCTATGAAACGCTTTTGACCCTGTTTGCGTGGTCCCATAGTGAAATCACGCAAGTCAGCACCATCAGTAAGTAAAGTTAGGTGTTGCTTAATTTCTGCCAGTGTGGAAGTTTGTAGCCATTGAAGGCATAATTTGCCCACACTGTAGGTGGTTATTATTCCTGGGTGTTGTCTTTGGGAATATCTAGGGTCTGGCCTGGTCATTTTGAACCCCTGTGTATTGTTTAGGAATCGGTTTTGACAGTTATTGGTATCTGTGGGCCAGATCAACCACTTTTTCCAATCAGGATGTGTTCTGTTTTGGTTTGATACATAGTTTACGTCTATCTCTTCATCTGTAGAGCTATTGCTGTTCATTGTTGGTTTTGGAATAGACGGTTTATTTAAGTCTTTGATTTTGGCTAAGCCAAGACAGGTAGTTTGTTGAACAGTGTCATTTAAAAATATAATTTGTTCTGGGATCATGCAGGCTCTAAACAAAGATTCTATACCCTGAACTTGCCATTCTTTTGTACCCCAAACACTCTTTACTTCAACATTTTTGTCCCAATAATCAAAACCAAAAGTATTCATTTGTTCAAAGAAAGATTCTGAATATATCAATTTCGTGTTTGTTATCATGGTCTTTGTCCCTGTCTTATTTGACAATTTAAAATAAAATGTTTCGGCATTACTTGTGTTAAAACCTGAAAAGTATGAATATTTGTCATATACGGTTCTTGAGCTTCCTTTTGGAGGGGTTGCACAATGTTCCCATTGATTATAATTTAAAACATTTCTAGGTTGTGCAGATCTATGTAAAAAATGGTTACCATAGTGGTTATAACAGTACATACTATCATAATTTGTCGAACCCTGCAAATAATCATGTTTGGTAAATTTAGCAGACATCACTAAGTCAGACATCATATTGTTTATACTTTCAAAGTCCCAATCATCAGCAAATGAGCTTGGTTTTACAAAGTCATTCAACGAGATCTTAATTTGGTGTGGATATTTCAGGATTTCAACCGGCCCATAAATTTCGTAGTCAGTTTTGTCCCATGCTACCCCACCCGGTATAGGATTGGCTGTGAAGTTGACTGAAGAAAGTTCTCTTTTCTCGACGTGTGAAGATGTGTGTGGTTTGAGGATCAAGTTGATTTTCTGACTTGCTGTGTCCATTTTAGCATATTTTCCCTCAATGAAGCGTCCCAATGTGAGTATCATGATGAGCCAAAGTATGAGGATAAATGCACCAAAACCCACCCAAAATTCAATCCATGGAGAAATCAGATATGTTTCTTTCAGTTGTTTCAAAAGTACTTTAACTTTATCTTTAAAGGTTTTTGTTGATGGCTGTGTTTTTGATTCAGTGAAGCCTTCAGAGGAATCATCGAAGTTTATGAAGTAGCCAGATGCAGTTCTGCCAATTGTTCCAATAGCTTCAGGATTACTGTTTCTTGCATAGTCGTTTGTTACTTCATTATAGGTTGGTGTGTCTCTGCTAAATGTTTTTATTTGGGTGTTCAGAGGTCTAAGTTCCATTGCATTGTTGCATAGTCCTTGTTGTTCTTCTGTAGGCGTTTCGAATGTGATTAGCCTCTTTGTTAGGACCTCTGTACTGGTAGCAAACCTTGGTGTTCTGCTACTTATGGGGAGTCCACTTGGCCTTCTATTTGTTATCGGCCACATGATTTTGGTTTTACCAGGTCGATGGATACAACTCGGTTCTCCTTTTTACCAGCAAGCGGCGGTAGTACAACTGATCTTGTCCCGTTGACAGACAAGACAGGAACTGCTTTTCTGTAAGAAGGCCCAAATTCCTTCTTTACCGCGATCTTTTCTCTGACTAGATCCCCGATTTTTGGAATCCAGACAGGTCTTGCTGGGACAGGTGGTGGTTCTTCAGTGGTTGTTGGCTGCTGTTTCAACTTTATGTTGCTCAGGTCTTTTCTTGTTTCGTTTAAGTCCTGTAAAATAGCCAAACGATCTTTGATATCAAAGATTTTTTCCTTTACCACTGAAGTCTGACTGTCAAGGTCAGAGATTAACATCCTAGTTCCAAATAATAATTTGTACGGACTGAATCCCTTCAGAGAATTTCTTGGCAGGTTATTTAGACTACGTTGGACACTTATTAGATGTTTGACCCACCCAGCTCCCGAACCTAATATCCTTTCCGTTATAGATTGCTTTATGCCTTGGTTTTTTCTTTACACCATCCCGTATCCCTCAGGAAGGAAGTGAGAAGATTCCCGCTGTGCTATGCTCATTTGGCCATGTTTCCCCTCAGGCTGGAGGGCTAGAGTGAAAACAATGGTCAAACGTAGCATGCTCTTAGCGTATATGCCATTTAGACTCGCAAATCTTTGCATAACAGTCCAGACGTCAGCCGAGTGCTGGTGATCTACATTATAAGTGGAAACTAGCCTGTATATGTTAATCGCAAGCCTTGCTTTTTACTGTTGATTTTTTCTGGAGTGAAACGACACGGTATTACACCGTTTCTCTCACCACTGCGATTCCTGTTGCAGTTGGGGCACTTTTTTATAAACATGGTGTGATGCAGGCTCATGCCTGGCCACCAGTACCTTGATTGTAATTCTTCCAGAGAATCTTTCAGTTTGAGGTGTCTGAGACCCTCGCCCATATGTGCGTCTGCGATTAACAAGTTTCTCCTGTCCATGTTTGGAATCACTCTATCCCCCACTCCAGGGATTCGAGCAAAAGGGACGGAGTTTGCATCGATTATGTATGTATAATTGAGTGGATAGTTGATCGGTAGCGCTGAGCAGTCACCTTTTGATGACGTTTTCACTGCCAGCACTGTTTCACCGTCAATATACTTCACTGTACGCTTTTTTCGAACAACGGAAGCCGATTTAGTTGCTACCGCTGTGGCTGTCTCAGCCAATGAATTCCCTGCAACGTGAACGCCATCACGCTGATGACTCAGTGAGTGTGTCACGTGAGTCTTTGGTAGTTCTTTTTGCAAAAGAGCTATTTGTTCCCAGAGCAGTTTCTGCTTTATTGTTGCACCTGTGTCATCTTTGTAACCGTTTTGAATCAATGTCTGCAAATCGTTGTTATATGATTTGACGCAGTAATATGAATCGGACACTATAAGTGTCGGGAATTCGCGATCCGCATTATCTAGCGCCATTTTCAATGCTATTATTTCAGTTTGTTGTTCTGAATTAGTTTCTACTGAGTGTGTTTTTGTTAATAGAGGTCTTAGTTTACCTCCGCGCCACACTTCTTTTGTAATCTCACATGTTGGGTTGTATGCTTGTTCTCCCCAAACGGAGGGTTGAGCATGTCCGTCTGTATAGATTACACAAGCGTATTGTCGTAAGGGCAGAATGTCGATTGGCAGAGGGAATGTTCTTTCATATTCTAGATTTCTTAGTTCCTCTAGTTCCGGATCAAAGTAGTAGTATACTTTGTCCGATGTAATGGAATTCACCCATTGTATCCATTCTGGATTCAATGTTGTTGTTGGTAAATTACCCGGGGTTGTTAATGCCTCAAAGGCCGATTCTGCTGTTCTGACTGTGATATGTCTACCGTCCGCTTGATCTTTTTCTCTAGCTATTACGGTTTGAACTGCATGAACAATGTTTTCTTTAATGCTGAATTTCTTTTCAGCTTCTGTGTACAAGTGTGATTTGAATGCAATTGGTACCTTTTCTCCCTCATTAGAGGTCAGGTATGTGAATCCGCATCTTCCTGGGATGACTCGAATCACAAGATTGCGTGTGTTATCACGTGTTTCTAATTTTGTTTTAATTAACATGTCTGTTTGTAAGGATCTCAGAATTTCTGTGTGTATTTGAGTCCAATTGGTTCTTTTAAAATCTGGTTTTATTAGATCATAAAGGGGTTTGACCCTTTCTGCGTAATTTGCAATGTATGTTCTTCCGAAATTTAGGAAGCCTAGAATTGACTGTAGGTTTTTTAGTGTTCTAGGTGCTTGGAGTACGGCACATTTCTCTAGGAAATTGTCTGCCAGGCTTTTGCCTTCACTTGATAATTCGTATCCTAAGAACAGGACTGTTAGATGGGCAATTCTGGATTTTTTAAAGTTGAATTTGTAACCCTCTGCTGCGAACCCAAGTATTATGGTGTTCACTCTCTTCAAGTGAGTCTCCAAGTCATCATCTGTTAAGTATATGTCGTCGACATAAGATAATGCTTCGTCATCATATATTTGTAGTAATTCTGTTACTCTTGCTGAGAATACTCCCGGGCTGTTCTTGTACCCCTGGGCTAACCGACAGAATTGTTTTTGAGTGCCATTTATTGAGAATGCAGACAAATATCTGCTCTCTGGTGCTATGTTTTGACAAAAGAATCCATTAGAGATGTCTAATGTTGTTTTGCATTTTTTGCGCACTATGTTATTCATTAGTGCAGCACTATGCGAGTTTTGCACTGCAAAAGTTTTGCAACATGAGTTAAGGTGTCGGTAATCCAAAACTAGACAATATGAATTGTCTGGTTTGGAGACCGGAAACAAAGGGTTGTTCATTTGTGAGGTGCAAGTTTCAATCACCCCCTGGTATTCTAGCTGATCTAGGATTTCTTTTACCTGTTTCTTAGCTTCTTGCTTAATTGGGTACTGCCTCTGTGCAGTAGGTTGTGATTTTAACTGGATTTTGTGAGGAGGAGAGTCCTCATCCCATCCTACATGATTTTTATATAAAGCAGGAGCTAGGGCTACTGCCCACTTTCTAGCAAGTGTGTATTTTTTATGAATTGGGATGTGATTTGAGAAGGCAGGCATAATTATTTCTTCGCCATGAGGGCACTCCCTGACAAACTCTGGTGGCCAGTCTTTTTCAGCTAGAAGGATGTCATAGCCCTTGGAGAGATTATCTCAAAATAGTCCCCTTATTTTTCTAGTCTTAACCCCCTCTATACGTAAAGTTATTTCATATATTTTGTGAGGTTTGCTAACTCTGGTGTCTGCAGTTTCCACTTGAAGATATTCATTCGTGTCCACTGTCTCCAGATAATTCATAAGGACTTTGCGAGCTATGCTCACTTCTGCTGCGCTGTCTAGCATTGTCTGAGCCCATTCTCCGTTTTTCAGTTGTGTCCTCAGTATTCTCGGCATTGTTAACTACCTTGATACTGGCTACCTTCTTTTTTGGAAATTGTAATTTCTTTTTTAGCTGAGCAGGTTCCTTGTCTTTGGACTTGGCGTGCTCCTCTCTTTGTTCTGATCGTCCTCTTCTTTCCGATTTCTGCGAGGAAGTCTGAAAAGATTGAGAGGGACGTGTATCAATGTCTTGATATCTATCAGGCTTCTTTATATTATCCCTATTTCTAAGGTTATATCTTTTCCCAGAGGGGTCACTCTGGGGTGACCTGTGTCTTTGGTTCGGAGATTTTTCTCTCCGCCGAGGAGACCTTCCTCTGGACTGGAATTTCTTTTCTTTAGGATTGGATTGTTTGTTTCCATCCCAGCTCTTTTTTTGTGATGTTGAATTATTATTGAAAAATATTTTTTCACGACTTTCAATCAGTTGTGGTTTTACTGGTATTCCACCTAAACTATCTCTACCTAGTTCCTCATAGGATTTTTCTATAATTCTGGCAATTTCAGCTGGTTGGTCTGCTATATCTGTCTCCTTTAACCTCTGGCGGATCGCCACGTTTGCTGCTTCTCCCTTTATGTTGGCTAATAATATAGCCGATACCTGCTTGAAGTCTTTTAGTAATTTCATACCAAGAGTTAAAGCGGGCTCTGGACCATATTCGTCTTGAATTTGTTTTAGCACCTCTGGTATTACCGAAATGGATGGAACACCGTGCGTTTTTGTGTAGATGGAAGCAAAGACTGTACCCCAAGTGTCACAGTCCTCAATGTGTGGTGCGATTCCCATTGGAAGACAGATAGTCAGAATCCTGTGTTTTTCTAACGGGGTGGTGTCTGGAAACACAGCCTCTATTTGGGTGATTTTTTGGGCTAACCAGAATGGTATTTGTTCCCGTTTAGCTGGTACTTTACCTAGGCAGGATTGTATGTTCTGTGGTGTAATTTTATTTGTGTTCCCCTGATGAGGGGTCAGCTGTGGAATTTTAATTGCTGGTTGAATTGTTGAAGTCCGCATCACATATTGGACTAATTGTCTATGTAATTTTATTAATTGTTTTAACTGTGTTAACAGCTCTGCTGCAGACATCCCATTGATGTCTGGATGTGGTGTGTATCCGGCTAGGACCGGCCACGTTGCTCCTGGTCTACCTAAAGGACCGAGCCTGGTGATGTGATTATTATGTTTTAGGGCGCCATTAAATAAGAGCAGGTGCTCTTGAAATTTAAGTGGTACTTCCACCTCCTCGAAAGGAGTGTACTCTGCAGGAGGTTCCTCTGTTTTGTAATAGTGGAAGTACTTTGTTACAGCATTTGCTGCTGGAAAATGTATCCATGAATAGTATACCTCTGTCTGCTGATATTCGTGTGCCTCAATTACGAATATGACTGTACCACCTCTAGGTGTCAGTCCATTTTCTATAAGTTTTAAGGTTATAGATTTCCTTTTGATGACCGGGATGAGTATTATATCCGGGTCTGCTTCTTGCAGTGCAGTATCAGCTGCTGCGAGTTCAGTTGCTAATCTAACTGCCTCTCTTTCATCATCACTGTCTACCATTTTACCGACAGGATGGTTACTTTGTTTGTTTGCAGATCAGGTTTCTTGTGGAAACAAAGATTAGATGCACAATATTTTGGAACGGTTTATCCTTCAACGTTGACTAAACCAAGTACCATACATAGGAGTTTCCTCCTGCGAGGTTTGGCGGATATTTACCTTTCGCCCACTCCAGACGTCTTTGGAGTATTATGGGAAAAGGGGTCTGAGTGAGAAAGCACGACTGAGTTACTCTAAATGTCTTACGTTAATTTTATCGCCCTTCCAAACGCGTTGGGCGCCATGTAGTGTAGTTCCTATTATCCCAATAGGCTCTGCGCATTGGAATAATACCTTCAATAGTATAGGCCTAGACCAGACGTTAACTAGGTCTACTACTGTCGATATTAGACTTAAAGTTTTGGGTTTGCCAGCTAGCTCAGAGTTCACTAGAAACTTTCTCGAATAGGCAAGGAGGAGTTGAACCTCCCTGGATAGACAAGAAGGGATTTAGTTTCTGACAACCATAGAACATGACAACTTTGCTCTCCCCTAATCAAGAGTGTATCTCGAGAGTCGTGTGAAAACAAAAGGCAATTTATTTTACTCAGTCAGTACGTGCATTCTTAGTCTCATCAGATTGTAGAGAAAAGGAAGAGACGGGCGTGTTCAAAAAAAGATGTTATTTATTGATCAGTCTCTTTTCTCATACAAGAGAAATGGATCGATATTATTGCAATACTTATGGTTAAGTAAAGTGCGTACATTAAAAGCAGAAGTATAAAATAATACTGTAAAAACATTGATATGGTTTCTAAGCCATATGAAGGTTTAAAATGAATAAGATATATTACATACACATATACATTTGACTACTCGTACTCAACTGGTGTTTCTAACTACGCCTACCCCGTGTACCTGACCTAAGTCTAATGCGTGGGCGGGAATAGAAAGTTACAGTTTAAGTTAAGTTTGTTTTGCCAAGTGACTGACTAAAGAATTCTCTGTGAGGGGTTATTCAGTTCTGTACCTGGAATCTAGGATGGATGAGGGATGGTATCTCTCGTCTCTGGTCTCGATATTCCAGGCTGCCAGCGAGGGCTACCCGGAAGCGCCGGAGCTGGATTTCTCGGCAGGAGAAAGCAGCGTCTCCTTCTCAGCGCGTCAGGAAAGGCGGGGCTGCGCCAGCGGGGTCTGCTCTGCTCTGGGCTTCGGCAAGTCTGGCTGCTCCGATCTCGTCACCACCGCGTGTGTTTGCATAGGGCAATATCGGTAATATTTATACCTTTAAGGTGCCGAGATTGACGTAAGGATGGACATAGATATGTCAATAAGGATGTCATACGACCAGGTCGTTAGCACATTCTTTTGCTGAAGTTCTCGGTGAAATCAAAACAATGGCCGCAGGGTTTTTCCCAGGTCTGTCATAGGTTTGATTTGTTTTGAGAACTCCGTATGCCTTATCAGGGGCTGGAGGAATATCGCTTGTCTAATTAGATGGCAAGCGTTATGACTTAATCAGATAACACGTTCCTGTGCCGTAGTGTGGCTTTATCAGATAACGGTTCCTGCATCATGGGGGTTTTCTGCCTCATGGGATGGCTGCTAGTTAACTTGTTAGTTTGTTAACCAGAATAGGGTCAGGAATAGCGGGATCGATACAGAACCTATAGGAATACATCACAACCCTTCGACTTGTATTTGGGCTCTATGCCACGTCTCCTGGAGACAAATTATATCGTGCCCTTGCTTAATAAAGTTATCCCAGAACTGCGTAGTTATTTTAGCAGTAATTCCCGCTATGTTCCAGGTAATAACCTTTAAGCATTCAGCAGAGTTATCAGCTAATGAGTCATAGTGTGTGGTCACTTCAGATCTCGCAGGACTCACATTCATAGTCTTTTCCATACAAGCGATAACATCAGACTGGGCTATTTCGTTAATTTTATATTGGTCACTACTTACTAAGCTCACATCAGTGTCCCCTTCTGCCCTGTTTATACACAGCAGCCCTTGATCGATTACAGCCATTCCCCCAGATACGGTTGTTCCAGATTGTGATACTATAGATTCTTCCCTCAGTCAGTCGTTCTCTTTTAATGAACCGAACACCTGGAATCTGTTGTAAGTCGGGATTGTAATATTATCCCATAGATTATACAAAGGTGCTGGTTCATAGGCTACATTGAAGAGGTTAGGATGGGCAGCTCTTGGACAGTCAACAGTTCGTGTTATAGCTTGTTTCCCTGTCTGACTCCTATAGAAATAGTCTAGGGGGAGCAAGGTTGTGTTATATTCATGTTTGGAGGATATGGGTGCATTTAGGATGGAATCTCTGGCCCATTCAGGAATCCTAAAATTTATAACTATGCAGTCCCCATTTATCTCCTTTTTGCTGGGTCCCAACCAACCTACTCTCTGTGTAGAAATAATTTGGTTTGCCCCACGCATTGGAAACCCACAATTTTGAGCAAGCCAATACAGGGTTTTATTCTTTAGGGTTTGCTGGTTTTCGAATTGGGTGGGCTTGAGCTTTGGTAGGTTAGTGAGAATAGCTACGTACGGGTTACACTCTGGTGGGAGGTTAATCGTAGCCGGGATTATGTTATTAATATGCCGCCCTGGCGCTGTCCTGTCCATGTTGTTAGGTGTACAACCCCCTTTCTCCCTTTGTCTCACATCAGGTTTCTGTCCCGTTATATTAATGGAGGTGTTGGTAGGTAATTTTTTCGGGGCAGTAGCTACTACAACCGTAGGCGAAGGGTTGGGTGCTCTTATTTCGCTGTTGGTCTGGTTATTACCGGGTTTACCCTTTGACACATTACTTGTAGGCGGCTTGATTTGTGTATTAAGATGTTCTAACAAATCTAAATTAGCTATACCCAGCTTCTCAAGAGTCTCCACTTTGTCCGTTAGGACCTTATGTTTTTCCGCCATCAGTGTGATGTGGGACTTTACCATTAGTTCTAATTGGTGTATAAGACCTTCCATGTTAATGGGTAGTGAGTTTTGTTGGGCAATAGCATGATTTTCATTCAACATTAGATTTCTGCTCTGCTGGGGTATCTCCCCCCCCCCTCCCTTGTTTCAATGTGGTTTGAATTAGTCTCTTCTTTTTACTACTGTGTCTCTTCCCTTGTCTATTTGCGACAACTAGTTTCCTGCTGTGGGCAGATTTATGTTTAAACCAACCAGTTCCATAATCACTCATGCAACTTATTAGGCTGGTGTTAACTAGCTCAACTAATGAGTTAGTATCATTGGTACCACAGCCACCTGACTCCACCCTGACATTGGGCACCTCAGTTGCTGTAGATGGATAAAGAATCTCACTAGCTTTTAAATTAGGAGTTATTGACAGCCTACTCTCCCGGGAAGCAAACACAGTAGGCGGTGACTGTTGTGGTGCCTCGTCTAGATCTTGCACATTCCCTGGCAAATCTGCATAAGGGTCTAGTAGAATGGAATCCTGTGATATGGCTGTTGTAGTAGAAGTATTTACAGGTAAATTGGCTCCTTGTGTGGACGGGGTTATCAGGCACAAGCTTGGTGGTATTGAGAGGCGCCTTTCGGTGTTTTCTAAGGCGGTAACTACAACCCCGATTGTTTGTTGAAACATTTTATCAATGGCAGTTAGAGTTGGAAGCGGGGTTTGGGCCAGTGTTAATTTCCTGGTAGTCGCCCGTGTGGACATTGGAGTCTTTTTAACCATGGCTCTACTTGGTGCCACAATCAGTTCTGTAGAAAAAATGGTCACACTCCTACAACAATAATTACCTTATACTATGCTTTATCTGTGGAGCCAAGGGACGCAGCCCAGCCGAGTCTCTTCCGGCCTCTGAGGGCCTAAGAGGGCCCGCCCTTTGCCCGGGCTTCACCCGGCTGGTCCCGTGCGCGTTCCCGCGACGCGGGAGGCAAGCGGAGTTTAAAGCGTCTCTGGGCGCGGTGATTGGCGAGGGCGGGCTCAGCCGCTGAGGAGTCTGGATGCCGTAGTCCTCCTCACTGCGGCCGCGATGGTATGTGCAGCGGCGGGAGGCCAAGGGCACAGCAGGGCAGCAGCGTCGGGTCAAGAACCTCCAGGAACCAACAGGAGGCACGAGGCGGAATGTCAAATGCCTCAAGAAGTTTGTCACACAACCCGCTCCACCGGAGGCAAGCGGAGTTTAAAGCGCCTCTGGGCGCGGTGATTGGCAAGGGCGGGCTCAGCCGCTGAGGAGTCTGGATGCCGTAGTCCTCCTTACTGCGGCCGCGATGGTATGTGCGGCGGCGGGAGGACAAGGGCACAGCAGGGCAGCAGCGTCGGGTCAAGACCCTCCAGGAACCAACAGGAGGCACGAGGCAGAATGTCAAATGCCCCAAGAAGTTTGACCACCCACTAGTCTGGAGATACCAGCCTGTTTTTGGCAGCAGAGGCTGGAGTTTATCCAGATGGAATACTGGTGGCTGGTGGTCCTGGAAAAGGAGGAGGAAATTAAAGCACAACTGCCAGGCCCAAGTGCAGCCGGTCCACCTCAGCCTCCAGCCTCCCATCCATCCAATTGCCGGTGCGCCACAAGCAAACTGCTGCCACCCCCCCTCTACACTGACAAGTCATTGCTGCGTCGCAGCCTGTAACACCTAGACACCACTGAGGGCCGGCTCACCACGATGGAGTAGAGCCTGGACCAGCTCTGGACCGACATCCATAATGCCCTCCTCTAGCCCTTTTTAAACAAAATTATTTTGATGAGATGGATTTGTTGTTTGTTGGGGCTGGGTGAAGAGGTTGTGAAGGTAGTTGGGACTGAAGAGACTTTTTCTTGGACATTTTGAGCTTTGGGGCTTGGGTCAGTTTTGTTTGGGGAAAGGGGTAGGCATGTTGTTTGGGTGGAAAAGGTAGTTTTTTTCATAAACAAATAAAGGAAAAACTATATTTTTTAATCTAAATTTATGCCTGAAGTTGTTTCTTTTACTTTTACTGTGTACTGCTGCCGTCAGGTAGTTTTACGTAGCCTGTTTATGTGCTTGTAACTTAGGAGAGAGCGTAGCACTTAGTTATAGTGTCTAAACTTATACCTCTCTAACTATCTTGACCATTATGAAGAATGCTGCCATGATGACCTATATTGTGTACAACTATCTAGATAAAAAACAGTAGCAGTTAATGTATTTCTTACTAAGTACAATTTCATCCATACTAGTTTTCTTACCTGAATATACATGCAGCTATAACAGGGGCGGCATCACAACTTCACAAGCGATGTCCCACCTCCAGTTTCACCCAGGTGAGCTCCAATTGTAGGACTGATCTGAATGACTGATTGGTTATCCACCATAGACAACTAAATGGAAGTAGAAAGACTGAGTTAGTAGGTTATAAGAATTAACGCCACCTGAGTACCATCCGTTTTATTTGTGAAATCCGCAAGTTAGAAAAAATTGACTCAAAGTCTGTAGTGGACAAGCTCAGGCTAGGTGTTTACGGTTAGGCAACACAAGGCCTAATTTATGATGCTGATGATTGATGTTCATCATTCTGTACCTAAAATATGGATCATTTTTAATGTGTAGTTAGTAATGGGTTGGTGTGGGCTACTGCTTAGAAGAGTCTACAGTAACTTGGTGCTGCTTTCACCACATCAGCCCCAGCAAGTGTGTGATCCATTGATGGTGTAATTTAAGCCATATGATTATCAATAAGGACTAGCTATGTTTGTGGTTAGAGACTCAAGAATACGTACGTGTGCAGGCAAAACATTAGGTTTGATCATGAAGCCCTCACCCACCAACCTAGTTGGTGGCATGCTTCATCATCGGGCCCACCACAGTGACACCAAATGTGTCCCGGGTGTGCTTAGATGCCAGATTACTGCGTAGCTGGTATTGTTGCTGAGTGTGCAGTGAAGTGAGTGAGTAAGTGATAGCTAAAAGCTATACAGTGGTGCCCGGTACCCGAGGGTAAATGGATAAACTTTAATCACCGGGCCCCTGTTAGCAGCTAAAAGGCAGACGGACGCGGTGGAGTGCGGATTATGACCTCCTGCGTCCTGTGTGGTCTACATGTTTCAACCAGGCCTTTGATTTTTAAACCGGCTTTCCTCAGGACCAAAGAGTATGTGAAAAGTGCAAATAAATACTCGATTTTAAGTGATTGTGTTTGTTTAATTAATGTAATCTAATGGTCACCTTATGAATCAAACATAACGGTCCATATTGCGTCACAACTTCGAAATTTTTATTTTTTATTTTCACTAATTCAGCTTTTTGAAAATTACCTCATGAATTAAATGTGCATGTATAAACAATTCAAACGTTAAACATAACACGCCAATATCTTTTTACATATTTACAATTTACATTTTACACACATCCTACCTACAACATTCATACTTCATTCATACATATACAAAAACATAACACAATAAGACACTTTGTCACCAGTATGAATAAACAGGCAATAAATGATAATGCTTTTTCTTAATAGACAAATAATTTCAGTTAAATGTACAGAGCATTAATTCGTTTCTTTGAAAAGAAAGAACATAACATATTATAAACCAATAGTGGGTTGACAAAGAGTCCAGTCGTTTTAAGTAAAGGTCGACGCGTTTCGAACCCCCAATGTCGGGGTTCTCATCAGGACCAATCGTTTCTACAATAAAGGTCAAAACACAAAATTAGCCAGTCAGCTCTACGTTAAACCAAAAAGGTAACAAACCACCAGGTTCTGAAAATGCCATACCTTTGAGAGTCAGTCAATGGCCATGTTTTTGTGTGGTGAACAGTCAATATCTCCTCCTCTGGGGTCCGTTTCAATTTTAGACAAAACAGTCCATTTTATATCAGCCTCCTGATGCTGACATATGTCAGTCCATTTTAAATCAGCCTCCTGATGCTGACATATGTCAGCATCAGGAGGCTGATTTAAAATGGACTGTTTTGTCTAAAATTGAAACGGACCCCAGAGGAGGAGATATTGATGGCAGGCTTAGCCAGCGAGAAGCACTGCTTATTATGAAATACGACACTGCATTATCTGGGTTGAATGAAATATCAGAAATTCTGAGATTAAACTAATGGATTGGCTAATTGTCTGCAACCCAATTTAGTTGCATTCTGCAACATTCGACCACTGAGGCGTACCCCTGCTATCCCCTCCTCCCTCCCTTTCCTCCTTCATACTCTGGTTAATTGATTCAATAAAGTTTGTTGAATCTCTCACGCTTTCACTTTAATCAACCCGGTCGAGAGGAATCACCTTGGCTGTTCAGTGTGGTCACGTGACCTTGTGTTTTTCCGGGTAAATAATGAAGTAGGACTAATGCCTACAGCGTTCTCGGACTCATTATTGTGAGACGCGACCGGCGTTTGCACCGAGGTAAGAACTTCCGGCGTTATCTGTCCAAACCGCGCACAACATCTCGTTCGTTTTATTTTATATTACTTTAATTGCGCACTCCGTTTTTCAGGCTAAATTGTATCCCGATTCAGACGGATTACACACAAAAATCGAGCGGACTTGAACTCTGAATTGCCGCCACCCGGTAAGCGCGATGTAATTCCTCGTTGCGTGTCCCTGACCCCCAGAGTGTTCACACTATGGTGCCAATACCTACATCTCATATTCTTTCAGGGAGATCCTTCGCAACCCAAAGAGGTCAGTGCATAGTCCATCAGTTTAATGGTTGTTCTGACTATGTAAACAGAGGTGCAATTGGTAGTTATGTCTTATCGTTCTTTTGTCTAGTGTCAGTTTGAACCTGTTGACTGTTCACCACACAAAAACATGGCCATTGACTGACTCTCAAAGGTATGGCATTTTCAGAACCTGGTGGTTTGTTACCTTTTTGGTTTAACGTAGAGCTGACTGGCTAATTTTGTGTTTTGACCTTTATTGTAGAAACGATTGGTCCTGATGAGAACCCCGACATTGGGGGTTCGAAACGCGTCGACCTTTACTTAAAACGACTGGACTCTTTGTCAACCCACTATTGGTTTATAATATGTTATGTTCTTTCTTTTCAAAGAAACGAATTAATGCTCTGTACATTTAACTGAAATTATTTGTCTATTAAGAAAAAGCATTATCATTTATTGCCTGTTTATTCATACTGGTGACAAAGTGTCTTATTGTGTTATGTTTTTGTATATGTATGAATGAAGTATGAATGTTGTAGGTAGGATGTGTGTAAAATGTAAATTGTAAATATGTAAAAAGATATTGGCGTGTTATGTTTAACGTTTGAATTGTTTATACATGCACATTTAATTCATGAGGTAATTTTCAAAAAGCTGAATTAGTGAAAATAAAAAAAAAATCTTTCGAAGTTGTGACGCAATATGGACCGTTATGTTTGATTCATAAGGTGACCATTAGATTACATTAATTAAACAAACACAATCACTTAAAATCGAGTATTTATTTGCACTTTTCACATACTCTTTGGTCCTGAGGAAAGCCAGTTTAAGAATCAAAGGCCTGGCTGAAACATGTAGACCACACAGGACGCAGGAGGTCATAATCCGCACTCCACCGCGTCCGTCTGCCTTTTAGCTGCTAACAGATGGACCGTTATGTTTGATTCATAAGGTGACCATTAGATTATAGTTAAAAGATTGTCCAGTACTGGCCCTTGTTTTGTTTCTTTGGTATATTTGGCTTAGCCATACTGGAAACAGCCAGAACCCTGTGTTGTTTTTTCCTGTTTAATTAATGTGTCGCACTCGCTACGGTGCGTTATATGTCAGAGGGGGATTCCCTCTTGCTTTACTGTACATATAACATTAAGGACATAGACAGACGTACAGGGTAGAGTCAATTAGCATGATTTGTTAGGCACACAACATATTGCCGATTGCTAAGGTGCGTGCACGGCCTAGAGTTGGCTAAAAGGTGGTCATGCCAAGGGCATGACTGGCGTGGGTATCTTAGTGTAAAGCTGGTTGTTTGGTGGTGGGCTAAACAGCGGGAAATAGCATGGTGAGGTAAGTAATATGAATTATCCTCACACTGGCTTGCTGTTAAAGCCTCCTTGGGCCACTTGGCAGAGGAAAAGACCCTATGGTAGTTTGAGAAAGGGATTGATTAGGGTTCAACCTGTAAGGAGAGAAAGGTATCTGCTTACCAGGATCGTGGCGGTCGGTAGCTTTTTACTCACGAAATTGCCGGTCTGGATCCTCCTTGGACCTGTCGTTCTTCTGCGGTGCCCCGAGTGACTGGATGGGGCCGTTCATCGGGTTTAAATAGCCCGCTTGATGATGTGCACCTGGAGGTATTGGTGGAAATAAAAGATGGTGCCGACTCACTCAGGGAGCTGAGTCATCTTGTGCGTTGCGCATGTGGACGGGAGTAGCATGGCTACCGTGCATGCGCTGTGTGCCCTCTAACTGTGAGGAGGTGCGGCATCTGTGCGCATGGTCGGAATACACTCCAAGTAGTGCGGAGTGCTCACGCATGCGCAATTGTCACGCATGAGGCAGGATGCGAAAACTGGCCTGCTGTAGGCTAATACTCTGATTATAAGGAGTAGAGCAATTAAGAAAGATTAAAAAATGATTAAAAAATGAGAGATTACAGTACTGGAGAGCTGGGAATGTCAGAATCACTGAGAAGATTCAGGGAGAAACGGTTCAATAGGCCATTATGGTGTAGGTTGGGACTCAGTATGGCTCCTATGTGGCACTTGTATCTAAGGGCGCAGTCAGTGTTGAATATAGGCTTCTGGCTCAGGTGGTGAGTGAATTCCACGGGATGGAGTCATTCAGGCCCTCTATATGCGTGGATAGGCGATATATCCATCGTTGTTCCTTCATGAGGAGGGTCTTCTCATTGGACTGGGTCACGTCATACTGTTGAATGACCGTCCAGGTGAAGTCGTTTGGGGTGTGGTTCTGCGACAAGAAATGTTCAGCCAATCTACTTATGTTTTTGCCGCAGCGGATGGTGCTCCTGTGGTCAGTCATTCTGGTTTTGACTTTTCTGGTGGTCATACCTATGTACCTCAGGTCACATCTGCATGTTATTAAGTACACCAGGTTGGCTGAATTGCAGTTGGTAAATTGGCGTTGCGTCCAGATTTTGCCGGTTTCTAGGCAGAGTGTTTTGGACGGGGAGGTTAGGCGACATACGCTGCAGTTGTTACAGGGTTGGTGGCCGGTGAATTTTGGAAGGCCCCAAGCGTTCAGGATTGTGTTGTCTGCAGGGTGATTGTTGACCCTGGGTCTGGTAGACATCAGTTGATCCTTCAAATTCTTGGACCTTTTGTACGCAAAACGGGGCGTTTCCCAGTTTCTGGTTCCTGAGTTAATGATTTTCCAGTTTTTACGAATAATGCTGGACACCTGGTTAGATACTGTGTTATATGTAGTAACACAGGTTACCACGGGTTTTTCTGGTGGTTTTATGATGGTTTCCAGGAGCGCGTCTCTGTTTTGGTTACGTGCCCTTTTGCGTGTTTTCGAGATGATCCTAGTGGGGAAACCTCGGTCCTCTAGTTTGTGAACTAGAGCAGTGGATTGTGATTTGTAATCTTTAATGTTGCTGCTGTTGCGCCGGATGCGCAAAAATTGACCAAATGGTAGGTTCTCCCTCAGGGCTCTGGGATGGAAGCTGTCAAACCTGAGGAGGGAGTTCCTTGCTGTCGGTTTGTAGTATGTAGTGGTTGTTAGACCATTTTGTTCTGCTTTGATGCTGAGGTCCAGAAAAGCAAGTTCTGTTGGACTACTTGTGCACGTGAAGCGGAGGTAGGCGTCACGGTTGTTGATCCATGAGATGAAAGTGTCAAGTGTCTCCTTGTCCCCTTCCCAGATGATGAAGATGTCATCAATATAGCGACGCCAGGTGTTTATGTTGGCACAGAATGGATTTGTGGGCGCCTCAATGTGGCTCTGTTCGAAGTGGTGGACGTATAGTCCTGCCACGCTGGGGGCAAAAACGCTCCCCATAGATGTTCCGTTGGTTTGGAGGAAAAACTTCCCTTCATACTCAAAATAATTTTCTTTGAGCGCAAGGGCGGCGCAGTCAAGGATGAAACCTCGTGGTGTTTGGTACTCCCAGGTGTTCTCCATTGGAACATCGTGTAGTACTTGTAAGGTGGCGTCTTGGGGTAGGCTGGTGTATAAACTCTCTATGTCTAATCCGACTAGGAGTTGGGTAGCTGGATTGAAGCTGATATCCTTGATGATGTTAAGGAGATGTTTCGTGTCCTTTATGTAGGATGGTGTTTTCTGAACCAGGGGATTGAGGTAGAAGTCACAGAATCGTGATAATGGTTCCAGGAGGGATTGAATGCCTGACACAATTGGCCTGCCTGGAGGTGGGGTGATCCCTTTGTGCACTTTGGGTACTGTGTAAAAGTACGGGACTTTGGCATCTTTGGTACAGAGGTAGTTTGCCTCTTGTTTGGAGATGTGCTCTGAGTCACTTGCATTTTTGATGAGTAGGTTGATGGTATTTCGTAGCTCATCTGTTGGGTCTTTTTTGAGTCATTTGTAATCGCTATTTTGACGACATCTTCATCACCTGGGAAGGGGACAAGGAGACACTTGACACTTTCATCTCATGGATCAACAACCGTGACGCCTACCTCCGCTTCACGTGCACAAGTAGTCCAACAGAACTTGCTTTTCTGGACCTCAGCATCAAAGCAGAAAAAAATGGTCTAACAACCACTACATCCTACAAACCGACAGCAAAGAACTCCCTCCTCAAGTTTGACAGCTTCCATCCCAGAGCCATGAGGGAGAACCTACCATTTGGTCAATTTTTGCGCATCCGGCGCAACTGCAGCAACATTAAAGATTACAAATCACAATCCACTGCTCTAGTTCACAAACTAGAGGACCGAGGTTACCCCACTAGGATCATCTCGAAAACACGCAAAAGGGCACGTAACCAAAACAGAGACGCGCTCCTGGAAACCATCATAAAACCGCCAGAAAAACCTGTGGTAACCTGTGTTACTACATATAACATATAACACAGCATCTAACCAGGTGTCCAGCATTTTTCGTAAAAACTGAAAAATCATTAACTCAGGAACCAGAAACTGGGAAACGCCCCGCTTTGCGTACAAAAGGTCCAAGAATTTGAAGGATCAACTGGTGTCTACCAGACCCAGGGTCAACAATCACCCTGCAGACAACACAATCTTGAACGCTTGGGGCCTTCCAAAACTCACCGGCCACCAACCCTGTAACAACTGCAGCATATGTCACCTAACCTCCCCGTTCAAAACACTCTGCCTAGAAACCGGCAAAATCTGGACGCAACGGCAATTTACCAACTGCAATTCAGCCAACCTGGTGTACTTAATAACGTGTAGATGCGCCTGAGGTACATAGGTATGACCACCAGAAAAGTCAAAACCAGAATGACTGAACACAGGAGCACCATCCGCTGCGGCAAAAACATAAGTAGATTGACTGAACATTTCTTGTCGCAGAACCACACCCCAAACGACTTCACCTGGACGGTCATTGAACAGTATGACGTGACCCAGTCCAATGACAAGACCCTCCTCATGAAGGAATAACGCTGGATATATCGCCTATCCACACATATAGACTCCATCCCGTGGAATTCACTCACCACCTGAGCCAGAAGCCTATATTCAATACTGACTGCGCCCTTAGAGACAAGTGCCACATAGGAGCCATACTGAGTCCCAACCTACACCATAATGGCCTATTGAACCGTTTCTCCCTGAATCTTCTCAGTGACCCTGACATTCCCAGCTCTCCAGTACTGTAATCTCTCATTTTTTTATCATTTTTTAATCTTTCTTAATTGCTCTACTCCTTATAATCAGAGTATTAGCCTACATCAGGCCAGTTTTCGTATCCTGCCTCATGCGTGACAATTGTGCATGTGTGAGCACTCCGCACTACGTGGAGTGTTTTTCCGACCATGCGCACAGATGCTGCACCTCCTCACAGTTAGAGGGCACACAGCGCATGCACGGTAGCCACGCTACTCCCGTCCACATGCGCAACGCACAAGATGACTCAGCTCCCTGAGTGAGTCGGCACATCTTTTATTTCCACCAATACCTCCAGGTGCACATCATCAAGCGGGCTATTTAAACCTGATGAACGGCCCCATCCAGTCACTCGGGGCACCGCAGAAGGACGACAGGTCCAAGGAGGATCCAGACCGGCAATTTCGTGAGTAAAAAGCTACCGACCGCCACGATCCTGGTAAGCAGATACCTTTCTCTCCTTACAGGTTGAACCCTAATCAATCCCTTTCTCAAACTACCATAGGGTCTTTTTCTCTGCCGAGTGACCCAAGGAGGCTTTAACAGCAAGTAGCCAGTGTGAGGATAATTCATATTACTTACCTGTACCTCACCATGATATTTCCCGCTGTTTAGCCCACCACCAAACAACCGGCGTTACACTAAGATACCCATGCCAGTCATGCCCTTGGCATGACCACCTTTTAGCCAACTCTAGGCCGTGCACGCACCTTAGCAGTCGGCAATATGTTGTGTACCTAACAAATCATGCTAATTGACTCTACCCTGTACGTCTGTCTATGTCCTTAATGTTATATGTACAGTAAAGCAAGAGGGAATCCCACTCTGACATATAACGCACCGTAGCGAGTGCGACACATTAATTAAACAAACACAATCACTTAAAATCGAGTATTTATTTGCACTTTTCACATACTCTTTGGTCCAGAGGAAAGCCAGTTTAAAAATCATAGGCCTGGCTGAAACATGTAGACCACACAGGACGCAGGAGGTCATGATCCGCACTCCAGCGCGTCCGTCTGCCTTTTAGCTGCTAACAGGGGCCCGGTGATTAAAGTTTATCCATTTACCCTCGGGTAACGGGCACCACTGTATAGCTTTTAACTATCACTTACTCACTCACTTCACTGCACACTCAGCAACAATACCAGCTCCGCAGTAATCTGGCATTGAAGCACACCCGGGACACATTCGGTGTCACTGTGGTGGGCCCGATGATGAAGCATGCCACCAACTCGGTTGGTGGGTGAGGGCTTCATGATCAAACCTAATGTTTTGCCTGCACACGTACGCATTCTTGAGTCTCTAACCACAAACATAGCTAGTCCTTATTGATAATCATATATAATTTTGGGGATCTGGACTAGCTTACCTAGTCCTCTCTCTCCTTTTTGATTTGGCCGTAATTTAAGCCATACCTCAATAAATCATACAGCTCGGGGGCAGAGGGTTAGGGGTTTGATGAATGGATTGGTAAGAGGATGTAGGGAAAGGTTTGACAAAGACAAACACTAGAACACAAGGCCCACCTTCATCTGAGCAAAAAACAGCAGCACATCATTTGCCATCAATCTGTTGTTAGAAGGAAGCAAAGGAATAAGCATGACAGACTACAGATACATGCATTAAAACAGTTCTTCTGCCCCCAAGACCCAATTCATCAGATATCTAACTGTTCTTTCTTCTAGTTTGGGAAGTGAACCCACCCACCCACCCACTTCTCTTAGCTAATATGATTGTTAAAAGAAAAATTATTCTGTAGTGCAAAATTGAGTGGTGCATCTGGGAATGTCTACTCTTTGAAACCTGTCTACACTGGTCCCGTAGGTAATCAGGAGTGTTGTTGAGCTCAGCTAGCTTTCGCCTTTCGTTTGTGTAGGAGACTAGAAAAAGGTCTGCGGATTGTAAAAGAGAAACTGTATTTTAGAGTTAAGGAGAAGGCAGAAGGAAGGTAAGCTTCATGAGGAATGTGTCTAGAAGACTCAGAGGCAGAGCAAAACAAACAAAAGGAGGACTCAGAGTATTACATTTGCCACAAGTACAACAGAGAAGCATTCCACAAAAAACCCCTCTCTCCATGCCACACAGCTGAGTTCTAGGCCTCAGACTCTTGGTTTACCTTTGAACTGAAGTCAATACTCGATAACTTCTTGCTTCTAGCTGTTGATGAGTCCTGCAGCTTCCTCGCTGAGTTCTTCCATGATCCTCCTCTTGACTCCGAGTAACGCTGTCCCAGACCAGTCATCATCATCCTGAATCACGATGACATGAGCAAGTTAGACATGGAGTGCACTTCTGTTGAAAAAGTAGAGAAACTGAATTGCAGTATTTTGCATAGGTTTTTGTTTGTTAACTAAAGTGACTTTTCTGGTCTCTGAAAAGCTAGAAAAAAATCCCTGCAATTAAATTCGACTAAGTGTGAAAGGGCTGATCTCCTACAGTGAACAAAAATGAGCGCCAATCACTCAAACCCCAAACAATGCAAATCAATAATGCTCTCAAAAAATGTCAAATATTATAGTTCAGCACACCCTCCCTCACTTTCAGCCTTCACATCAATGTTTACTCACAGTCACTCGATAATCTTATAACTTATTGGTGCAATGGTTAACTGTTCCGCTACAATTATGGTAGTAGGTACACTTTCTCCTCTTTAATGCAAGCAACAGATTGGAATTCGACAGACTTGTAAAGCACACATGTACAGAGGTATGCCCCTCTTATATTCTGCAGTGCCTTTCTTACTTCTATTTCTGTCACATTTGGGGGTGGTTGTGTTCTCCTACATGAATTACAAAATCATCTTTTGTAGTGGCCCTCCCATAGCATGCATTAGAATAATATTTGGTACATTTCCAATTCACATTTCGGTCAATGTACTTACTGGGCTGTAGCTGTAACTCATGTGGTTTGGTAATTGCTTTCCTTTCTGAGATGTTATATATTTTGCTTGCTGTGACATTGTATCTGAAAGTAGTTTAATAGTAGCAATACATTCAATTTTTTAAAGTTTATTCGTTTGCTATTTGCACACGTTCTTTTTAGATGTTTCACACTGTTTTGCAACTTTTCCATTGGGGGTGTCGTAATGTGGATCAGGTGCTTCCTTTCCTGTTGGATGGAAAAAAAAATCATCAGTTTCATTTTAAATGTTCATTTGTTGTTAATTTGTAGAGGTTAATGTAGTTAGGTTTATTTTTACTCGCTATTGGGGTGAGTTAATATTTTGTAATCATTTTTGCATTCTTACTTTGCTATATCTTCATGCTGGTTTGTGATAGGTATTTATTTCTGGCAGGTTATCACTTTTCAAAGTTGTAGGTTTTTCTTTTAGGAATTACATGCAAAGACATAGAAGGTGGTGAGATTTTTGTTGATTATTTGCCATTTTACATTTTTACGTTTATTTGTGAGCTACTTTTAGTTTAAATACAAGTTTTAATTACTTGGGTAAGTAATTGTCGAGATGTGTATATTTGCTAACGGTATGGTTTGAGAATCTGTTACAGTTTCCCCGTCTTGCAATGTTTGGCATTTTAGAAGTATGAAGGACCTGATTACGAGTTTGGCAGTAAGGGAACCACCCTTGAAACGGTGTTGGAGACCCTGCCACATAATTGGTGGTCTGCCCACTGTATTACGATGTTGGCGGTTTGCAGAATGAAAGACTTCCGGAGCACTGCCGCCACTACCAGCTGTTTGCCGACCACCTCTATGGTGGCTTAGGGAAAGCAGCTACCAGAGCGCAGTACAGACAACAATTCCACCATCCGAATTATGAAGTGGCTTTCTGTTGAGCAGATTGTGGCGGGGTGACTGTCTGCTTCGAGGCCTCAGAAATAAAGGAGATGGGGTGCAAACTCACCCATTTTCTCCTTTTTTCTTCAGTCTTCTACATGGGACCCTTCGTCCTTTGCAGCAGCTACTTGAACACGAAGAAAACAACCCTGCCATCGCTGAAATCCAGGTAAGTCCTTTTCTCCCTTAACCCCCTTTGACTGGATGAGGCACATATGGTCAGGACTCCAGCAATGGACAATATATTTTTGAACATGTGTCATATGTGTACATGTCACATACCTGCATTGACACATATGGAACTATATATTGTGAATTGCAGACCGCATCCCGCAGTGATCCCATGCTGTCAGAGTCTCAGCCACCAAGAGACCACCAGCCCATCAGGAACATTGTAATCTGCTCAGTGGTATACCTCCAACAGGCAATTCTGTCAGATATTGCCAGCCGCAACATCATAATACGGCAGACGGGAATGCCTTCAGCGGGTTGGAGTTGTCAGTTCTACTGCCGTGGCGGGACAGCGATAAGACTGCACAACTCGTAATCGGGCCCTTAGTTGGTAAAATTAGTGCCTTCTATATTGTTGATTTAATTGTTTGACACGTTGTATTAGTCAAGATTGAGTTTAGTTTGAATTAATAGGTTAGTTTAGTTTTAATTTGAACTTTTTTTTATCAGGTATGTCCTTCTATGGTATACACTAATTTGGCTTTTATTCGCAAATTACATTTGATAAATGTCATAAATGTTGATATATAGTTTGATGCTTTTAAATATAATTTAATATTACTACTGAAGGTAGCCAGTAGGTAGTTATGTAGTTAAAGTTAGGACCTAGTTTCATAGGAAGAGTGTTTTTGTTTTGCCAATACATTTGATGAATCCTCGTGACATTTTCAAAACTAATACGTCGCTCACTTCAGCTGCTGTCTTGAACATTTGTGGTGATCCATCTAGCTGGGAGAGAGAAAAAGATGGGGCCCTAAAACATGTATTTTCCATGCTAATTCCCATTGAGATTTTAGACACTACTACAGCCTGAACTGCTAAAAGGAATTATACAAAATTTGGCAGAAAGGTAATTGTTGGTCCAGAAAGCGACTTTCTTGTACATTGCTGTAAATCTGTTCCCTAGTTTTTGAGATATTAAGGAAAATCGAAATATTTATATATAGGGATACTAAGGCTTTGCGAACCCTCCCTATCTCTTGCTGAGACCTGATTGACTGCCAACACTTCAAACTAGGAAGTGTTGGCAGCCATTGTTGCAGGGTTTCTGTTCTCACACAGAACTGTGCACAGAGGAGTGGAACCTTGGCAAATTAGGGTGTCCCAAAACTTACCTTAGCAACCAACTCACCCCTTACCGAGCTAGCTACAGTGTCTCATTGGACATATCAAACACCCAATGTTTAGACAAACCAGAACATGAACTTACAGTACCTCAGGGTACGTGGGACTCATGAACACTCTTTCGTTATATTATCATTACAAACCAGAACATGGAGTAAAGAAGACACATGTGCATTTGAAATGTTTATTTACTAATGCCGTCTTCTCAGGCGCAGTATCTTTGATAATACAAGTATACTTATTATCAGTAGCAAAATTATCAGCATAGTTACTAAGACATAAAAAGCGAATGGTGACAGCATGTTAACATGCTGTAATGAATAAGAGTTAACAACACTTATATCTCACCCTCCCTAACACATATATTATATTATTATCTAAGAAGGTCTCTTTGGGTTGTTTTAGGGCGGGCCCATACCTTAGTGTCCTAGCATGAAGGAATCACATCAGCATACACCAGCTCTCTCTGCATGTGCACCGCATCAAGTGTGTTAACAATTCTCGTGCAAAGCAATATCAATCCCGCCTCAAGCCCAAGTTGGCAAAGGCTGCACTTGTGTTATGACTATGAAGGCGTGGAGATCAGACCTCATAACAATTCCATATCGTGTTGCTCCTGAAACTTCAGCACTCTCCGTGCAGACATGGTTTATTAAACAAAACTGATATCAGAGCAATAACATATTATTCTCACATACACCACGGCAAACCACTAGGTTGAAAGCTAAGTCAACAATTAAGGGTCGTGTGCAGAAGTTGCAAGAAAGGAAAAATGGCGTTTAAATCTCAAATGTACCTATGCTAACTTAACACGATATAAGGATATATAGGAGCTATACAACACCCCCCCATGATCCGAGAACGGACTAAATAAGATAACAGAAGTGCCATCACATGAGAGCAGAATCCAATTATAAACGAGCATGAATAAAAATTCAATTATAAAAACTAATGCTAAAAAATAGCCCACAAGTATAATGTGGCTCAAGCCAATAGGCAAGCAAAAAATAAAATGTCTTGACCAAAAGTCAATAAAATCAAGGAAATGCTATCAATCAGCATGTCAATTTGAGGCAGTGTCTATGATAAGACTGTATATGAAAAGTAAGCTGCAACAGCCTCCAGGAGGAAGTCACTGTCCTCATCCGAAAACAGTTCAGCCATCCAATTTAAAAGATGAAAGGAACATACGTGATCTTCCAGCACCGGATCCTCTATAACCATCAGAGGACAGCTCGGTGGGTTTTCAAGAAAACTTTGTTCCAAGAAATTTTGCGCTGCCGACAACACATCCCAGGGACCCATTAGTCCATGTGCCACCGCCAAGGCCATAATCCTTTCGTCAGAACAAACCAACTCGTGAGCAATGATAGGACTCATCAGTTGATCAAAATCGACGTCAGAAGATATTGGTCCGCAGAGACACAAATCAATGGCCCAAAGGAAATCACAGGTCAGGCAGCGAAATACAGGCTGGACACAGGTGAAATAGGAGAACCGAAAAGATAATCCAAACGCCGTGCTTAGAGTCGCCAACGGCAGTGTGCCATAATAATCAAGCATGCGGTTGCGAAACCGCGTCAGTAGCAGCTGAGCGTGGTCTTGCACAGGAAGGGCATCCATATTTAAAAAGGCAGAAAACCACCAATGCGCCAGCCGCTAATGCAAGTAAAAACGGGAACCCTCCAAATAAGGACGAAAAAATAGAATGGAAGAAGGCAGGGATGACTCCAAAAATCTTCTCAAAGGAAGTCACGAGACCACCGCTAACAACTTTAAAAAAATGTGCTAGGCCCGTTGTGGAGGACGCGTTAAAGATAGAACGGACCATGGCTCCGAAATGCAAAGGCAAATCAGTGTTTAAAAGAGCCTGAACCTCCGTACGGGTGTTAGCAATGTGAAGCACGAAAGTTTCACGGGCCGAGCTCAAGGCCACCTCTTTCTGGGACAATAGAGCTCTTATTCTAGCCATGCCGCTGAATTCTGCTCCCAAGGTCGGTATCTGTGGCCAAATGGAAGACTCCCTATGTTCACGTGTGGGAGGATAAAGAACATTTCTGCAGCAAATAACTCGCTCACTTACTGTTACTATGAAAGCAATACCTTTAATTAAACCAGAACAGTTTTCATTATTGAGCATTAAATAACTACCATTCTCTAACAATTTAAACGTGGGGATGATAGCAGGAACTGGCGTGCCCTGTAAAACGCAAGCCATATTCGGTCGGTCCTTGTTACATGAACCGTGTAACTGTATGTGTCTGCACATTAAAGAATGATCTGGCGTCTCAGTACACTCATCCCCTGTTAGATAAACCTCCTGTTCATCCTTGAAACATCTGTATGTGTATGGGAGTGACCAGACCTCATGAAGAAAACCGCTACCCAAGGGTTCAAAACGACCTATTGGCACATATTTCATACAATTTGAAAACTTATATAAAGCAAACGGCAGCGTTATTAAACCGTGGATAAGCCACGTAGCAGCAGTGGTCTCTGCCACAGAAAAAGGTAAAGATTCCAATCTTTCAATATGGAGCATAGAAAAGGAAGCATCACGCATTGAAAGCAAGCGTTGTTTGTCTGTCAAATTAAACGGTGCAAATAAAGAGGAAACGTTCATGTATCCCCAGGGAACTTTACCCATTTTTAGAGTCTGTAGTGTCCATGCAAACTGCATGATTGAACGTAATTGATTTTGACCATGGTATAATACAGACACTTCATCATGCACAATATCAACAACAGACGACACAATATTATCTAATGTGTAAATTCTAGAGGAAAGCACGTTAATGCTATTGTCAACCACTGCAAGCACTTTCTCAAGATTTGCCTGATCAATAGCCCTAAGGCGTGAAGCAGCCTCAATCTGTGAGAGTTTCCAAATTTCATTGTAAACACCATATAACCACCTTTTCGACCTGCCACTAGCTGGGCCCTTAATGAAATCATTCAAATCCACGTCTGCATTCAGTTTGGAAAGGTGATACTTAACCGCAGGTAAAGTTGAATGTTTCAGCCAAGCTTGACACAACTTGCCAACAGAGTAAGAGGTGACAGTATGACTCAAATCAAAACGGGGATCAGATCTAACAGCCTTAAAACCGTCAGTTATATTTAAAAATCTCTTTTGGCAAGAATCAGCACTACGGTGCCAAAGCAGCCAACCCTTGGGATTCATACTGGAAATGTTAAAGGAGGAATTCAGAAGCAGAGCCTGTATATCTCTAATGGACAATTTAGTAAAATTACTCCAATTCCCATATTCCTCCAACTCCGGGAAAGACGGGGTGTTTAACCTTTTAGATGTAGCCAATCCAAAGCACGTGGTCTGGGAAATGGTTTCATTTAAAAACCACATATGATTTGGGATGAGACATGCACGGTGCAAAGCTTCAGTGCCTTGTACCTGCCAGGCCTTTGAGCCCCAAACTGATTTAAGGTCTATGGTATCCTTCCATAACTCATACCCTCCAGTAACTAAAAGATCCAGGAAGGCCTTTGAATATAACAATTTTGTATTTGTAAGTCGAACCTTGGACAGTGGCTGTTTGTGAAATTTAAAATAAAAGGACTCGGGATTGGACTGATTAAAGTCAGTGAAATAAGTATATTTTTTAAGAAACGTTTCTGAACTCCCTTGTGTTGGTGCTGGGCAATGTTCCCACTGAGTAAAATTAACCGCATCCCTTCGGGAAGATGTCTTGTGTAAGAAGTGATTGCCATAATGTTGGTAACAGAACAATTCACCATAATTAGCAGAATCTAAATATAAATCCTCAGCATCAAAAGCAGCATAATATTTCAAATCAGAAAACAAACTTTCCACAGCATTAACATCCCAATCATCAGAACGAATGTTTTGTTTCACCACATCCCCCATATTAACTCTTAGTACATTAGGGACATTAACGACTTCCGTTGGACCATGTATCTGAAAACGAACTGCATCCCACGCGATTCCATCCAGAACAGGCCACGCTGTGATGTTAACCAAAGTCAAGTCTCTTTTTAATCTGTGTGTAGAATGTGAAGAGGAAAGTGGGGCCAAAGTTCCATTCAAATGAGTAATGCAAGTTCTCTCCTCGACATAGTGTCCATTCATAATCCGAAAAAAATAAAACACAAAACCAATTGACATAAAAAGGTAAACTGAAAAAAGGACCAGCCAAATGTATATCCAAGGAGGTATCAAAAAATGTTTTTTAAACAGGCTAGCATATAATGCAATTTTAGAGGGTTTTTTCGAGGCAAGGGAAGCAGAGTCAAATGAAAATCTGGATTCCGTGGCTAAACGAGCTTGCAGGTCAGGCATGGACAAATCAGTGGGGTATGTATAGTCTGTCTCATCAAGGTTAGTTCCTGGTAAATTATTCAATAATGGACTGGAAACAGCAGGTAATTCGATGGCCACCTCAGGTTCATTATTAGAAGCAGTGGGCATAATTGAATTTCTCACAATGGAAGGACAGGAAACAGCCGGTGTCATGCTAAGAAGAATCGGCCACTCTGTGTATCTTGACATTGTCAATAGAAATAAACCTGTTTTCCTTACGACCTGGAAGTGGTGGTAAAATGACTGTTCTTGTGCCCTTCACTCCAAGCACTGGGACCGGAGCTCGATAGGAGGGACCAAACTCTTTCTTGTTGTCGATCTTCTCTCGAACCAGTTCTCCAACTTGGGGTAGCCAGCCAACTACCGGGATCTGCAACGCATCATCCGATGTGGAGGGCAAATGTTCCTTTGCAAGAGTGTCTCTCGTCTTTTGTAGATTCTGTAAAACATTGCAATGTTCATCTGCGTCAAAGGAAGTGGCGCGAACCACCGAGTCTAGACCGTCAAGGTCAGGGACGAACATCTTGATGCCAAAGAGCATTTCGTATGGGGTCCGCCCACCCAGAGACCTTCTAGGGAGATTATTAAGAGCACGCTGCACGCCATAGAGGTGAGCCAGCCAATTTCTGCCAGTGCCTATAACTCGGGCTGTCAAAGATTGCTTTAAATCACGGTTCATTCGTTCAACTACACTATTACCCTCGGGTCTGTAGGGTGACGAAAACTTGACTTGGACCCCCATCGAAGTCATGGCATCCTTATACGCCTTAGAGGCGAAAGCCGGACCCTGATCCGAATGGAAGGTACCACAGGCAAAAATCCCTATAAAGATACGCAAATCTCTGATGACAGTCCGGGAATCAGCGCTGCGATGTGGCCATACCCACACAAAGCGTGTGCATGAGTCAACTGCTACTAAGATGTATTTATACGCAGTATCAGATGAAAATGGACCGCAGTGATCTAAATAAACACAGCCTAGTGGTTTATTAGAAATGTACAACTGAGTCTGAGGCGGACGCGTAGCAGTTGAAGGTTTAATCTGCTGGCATATGTCACAAAGAAGGACATAATCACGCGTCTGTTTGTACAGTCCCCGCCACCAGAAACGTTGTTGTAGTTGCGTTACAGTGGCTGAGACGCCCGCATGCGCAGACGCCACACCTTCATGAGCCGCTGTAATCAAGTCTGTTCTGCGATCCGAGTTGGGAATCAGCCGTTCCCCAACATCAGGAATTGTCACAAAAGGAACCTTTTCGGGACTTAAGTGGTATTTATACTTCGAAGGGAATCCCGAAGGATGTTTACTTCCCTTCTCAGAGGCAGCAATCGCTGCCAAGATGTCGCTATCAATCTTGGTTTTAGACCTAGTAACTGCTGCAACTAAGTATGTTGATACTGCTGATTTCGCTGCTTCATCAGCAAGCGAGTTGCCAACAGCGTGAACTCCCACGCGCTGATGACCGAGAGTATGAATCACATAAACGAGTGGCAACATAGCCTTAAGCTCTGCCACTCGAACCCAGATCATTTTATGTTTTATCGTGCTACCCTTGGAATCATGAAAATCATTTTGAATCCAAAAGAACAAGTTCTCATTGTAAGACTGGACACAGTAGTAAGAATCACTTACAATTAGAGTAGTAACACTTGGATCTGCGTACTCCAAAGCTAGTAAGAGAGCACGAAGCTCTGCCAATTGTGCGGTGCAATCGCCCAGGGGCAACGTGTGTACCTCCCTGGAAATGAACTCATCATTCAACATAGCACCGACCACAATGGCGCATGCGGAAACGTAGGCATGTTTAGAGCCATGCGCAACCTGCGCCGACCCATCAGTGTAAATGATGCAATGGAAGTCCTCCAAAGGTCGCATCGCCAGAGGAGCAGGGTGAACGAATTCATACTGCAAGAACTCCTGCGACCGTAAGGAAGCGTCAAAAATAAACATGACATCCGCGGATGACAATGACGCAGCCCACTGAATCCACCGAGGGTGCAAAGCTTTTGAATTTGGTACACTGGCTTTCGTGACTGCCTCCAAATGAGGACAGGGTGTTACCACTAGCATGCGTTTCCCCTGTGACAAAGCTCGTTCCTTTAGAATAGCCATCTGTACAGCAGTTAAAACCTTTTCTATGGTGGGAAACCGCATCTCAGCCGAGGTGTACAAGTGTGACTTGTAAGCAATAGGTACTGTGTCACCTTCATTAAAAGTGAGGTAAGTGAAACCCACCGTCCCAGGAATTATTCTTATGACCAGGTTGGTGTGGTTATCACGAGTCAGTAAATATTTAGAAGCGAGCAGATCAGCCTGCAAGGATTGCAAAATGGCTGAATGCTCAGGCAGCCAGCATGATTTTGAGAAAGTTGGTTGTATCAAAGCATACAAAGGCTTGATACGCTGGGCATATTCCGGAATGTAAGTTCTGCCGAAATTCAAAAAGCCCAGTAAGGATTGTAATTTTTTCAGAGTTGTTGGTGCGCGCAATTGTGCGCACTTCTCCAAGAAGTGAGGAGCCAAACCTCTACCTTCATTGTTGAGCTCATAGCCCAAAAACAACACTGTGTGTTCAGCAATGTGCGATTTTGCAAAGTTGAATTTGTAACCCATGTCTGCGAAGTTGCAAACAAGAGAATTAACACGACACAGATGCTCCCAAATATCGTCGTCTGTGAGATATATGTCATCCACATACGAAAAAGCATCAGGGTCGAGTGCCTCCAGAATAGAGACAATTCGAGCGGTAAATACACCAGGACTATTCTTGTAGCCCATTGGAAGACGCCGGAATTGTTTTTGAACTCCAGCGCTTGTAAAACTGGTCCATTGGGAGCTAAAGCTGTCCAATCTGTGGGCATAAAAACCATTGGATATGTCAAGCGTTGTCTTGAAACGCTTACGCACGAGACTATCCACTAGGGCAGAGCCGTGGGTATTCTGTACTGCACAGTTACGGCAATGCGAGTTCAAATGCCGGTAATCCAAAACCAAACGATATGATCCGTCAGGTTTATTCACAGTAAAAAGGGGATTATTCATCGGTGACACACACGTTTCAATAACTCCCTGATATTCCAATTGTTCAAGGATTTCCGCGACGGAAGATTTTGCTTCACGCCGAATGGGATATTGAGGTTGAGGCTGCGGCTGAGACCGCAACGGAATTTCGTGGCAAGGCGACAATTTATCCCAACCACATTGGTTACGGTACAGAGCCGGCGCGAGAGCCCGAGCCCACTCTTCTGCAAAATGCTGCGCATGCTCTTTCGAGACAGTGTTCGCGAAACTGGGTAGGATTACCTCCTCCCCTCGCGGCGCCGCGAGCACAAAAGGCGGGGGCCAGTCAGCCTCCGAAAGTAAAATATCATATGTAGAAGACAGATTCTCCCAAAATACACCTTTAACGGTACGCTGTATGTCACCTTCAATTAACAGGACAATTTCATATAGTCTTTCAGGGGGAGCAAGTCTCGTATCCGCTGTTTCTATCACAACGTAGACATCAGTCGCTGTCACCCTCAGTAGTGGACGCAGCGCCTCTCTGACTATGGTTATCTCCGCCGCGCTGTCCAGCAAGGTCAGAGCCCACGTCAGATTCCGAAGCCGCGTTCTCACTATCTGTGGCATATCGATGCGCTGTTAAGGCTGCGACTTTCTTTTTCGCAAACTGCGGACGCCTAGGCGTAGAATCCTCCTGCTTCACTGCGCCGTCCGTCTGGCGGGACTGACCACGTCCTTGTTGGCCACCACGTCCACGTCCACCCCCTCCTCCTCCACCGGTCTTGGGAGCCGATGTGTCCTGAAAGGAACGAGGAGAGCGTTGATCAGAACCCTGAAAACGATCAGGCGATTTAATCATCGCGCGGTCGCGCAAATCATAAACTTTTTCGGGTGGCGCAGGAGCTTGTATTGCAGGAAAAGTACCCTGAGTCTGCGTTGTCTGCTTCCCCTGTGTCTGTTTTTTAGGCCAATTTTGTTTCTTGGACTTGGGCTGGGCATCTGTCACTGCAGATTGTCCCTGTGGTTGTTTTTTCTCCTTTACTGGAAAATATTTTAGACCTCTACTTGTGCGGCCAATTGTTTTATAAGCGGCCACCACAATCTTTGCTAACTGGCGGGGTTTGTCGGCATCGGGCAGAGCAGCCAAAGCATTCGACACCTGAAAGTTAACTGCATCTCCTTTAACATTGGAGAGAATGAGATCACTTACAATCTCAAAAGAACCACACAGGCGCATACCCAATTCAACCGCTGCCTCTGGACCGTGATCATTCTGAACACGTCTAACGATTTCAGGCAGGGCAGTCATAGACGGGGTGCCGAAGCACCTTGTATAAACTGCCGCAAATGTTTTTCCCCAGCTGTCACAGTCAGCAAGTTCAGGAGTAATATCCTTCGGTAGAGTAATCGTTAACATTCTATGTTTATCAGCAGGAGTAGAATTCGGAAAAACCGCCTCCAGTTGATCAAACTTCTCTGCTAGCCAGAATGGGAAGTCATCGTTGTCAACAGGACGCGCACCAAAAACCGAATTTACCATCACTGGATTGAGACGCATTCCGCCTCGTTCCATGGGAGCGGCCGCACCCCCCTGGGGACCACCAGGAAGATGTCGACCGATGTATTGCACTAAAGCACGAATCACGGAAATGGAAACTACATGCAGCCTGCGAATTTCAGCCAGGGTGCAAGCCCCGTGATTCGGGTGCGGGGTAAAGCCACCCAACGCAGGCCAATTAGTACCTGGAATTGAGAGTGGACCTAACCTCGCAGGGACATAGAGTGGGGGAGGGCGCCATCAAACCAAACACGATGCTGCCAATGATCAATAGGTATTTCCAATGCCCTGTACGGCGTATATTCAGCTGGGACATCTGAGGCGGTGTAGGAGTGGAACAAACCAGAATTAGCGTCCACAGCCGGAAACGTAACCCAAGAGTAAAACAACTCGTAAGGAAACGCCGGATCTGCACATACCACGAAAATCACAGCCATCCCATCTACTGGGACCTGGTACGTCTGAAGATGGTTGCGTACCGCTACGCGACTATGCTGCGCAATAGCCACCGCTGCCGCCATTACAGAATTGGAAACAAGAAAAAACAAAGAATACTTTGTAGCACAACTGGGTAGTAATTCAAAGAAACCTTTTGAGAAAGAATCAAGCTTGAATAAAGACCTATTTCAAAAAATAGGTAGGTTTCACCGACACCCCGTTTTCCGGAAACGGATGTGAAGGGGTTAAGGCATGAATGATAAACTACTCGAGTGTCATGATATAAGACCACCGAAAACCGTTGGGCGCCATGTTGCAGGGTTTCTGTTCTCACACAGAACTGTGCACAGAGGAGTGGAACCTTGGCAAATTAGGGTGTCCCAAAACTTACCTTAGCAACCAACTCACCCCTTACCGAGCTAGCTACAGTGTCTCATTGGACATATCAAACACCCAATGTTTAGACAAACCAGAACATGAACTTACAGTACCTCAGGGTACGTGGGACTCATGAACACTCTTTCGTTATATTATCATTACAAACCAGAACATGGAGTAAAGAAGACACATGTGCATTTGAAATGTTTATTTACTAATGCCGTCTTCTCAGGCGCAGTATCTTTGATAATACAAGTATACTTATTATCAGTAGCAAAATTATCAGCATAGTTACTAAGACATAAAAAGCGAATGGTGACAGCATGTTAACATGCTGTAATGAATAAGAGTTAACAACACTTATATCTCACCCTCCCTAACACATATATTATATTATTATCTAAGAAGGTCTCTTTGGGTTGTTTTAGGGCGGGCCCATACCTTAGTGTCCTAGCATGAAGGAATCACATCAGCATACACCAGCTCTCTCTGCATGTGCACCGCATCAAGTGTGTTAACAATTCTCGTGCAAAGCAATATCAATCCCGCCTCAAGCCCAAGTTGGCAAAGGCTGCACTTGTGTTATGACTATGAAGGCGTGGAGATCAGACCTCATAACAATTCCATATCGTGTTGCTCCTGAAACTTCAGCACTCTCCGTGCAGACATGGTTTATTAAACAAAACTGATATCAGAGCAATAACATATTATTCTCACATACACCACGGCAAACCACTAGGTTGAAAGCTAAGTCAACAATTAAGGGTCGTGTGCAGAAGTTGCAAGAAAGGAAAAATGGCGTTTAAATCTCAAATGTACCTATGCTAACTTAACACGATATAAGGATATATAGGAGCTATACAACACCATCTCGTCCCAGAATTATTATTATTTTTTTTAAAGAAAAGGGGGCAGGGTAGAGATACCCTGAAACCCTTTGGACGTTATAGTTAGGAAAGAGAATTGTAAAACTGTAGAAATTCACTGAAAAAAACAGAGGTTACTGTTGAAATCTGTTGACCTACATCAAGGGAACATTTACTGGCTCTGTACTATCGATGTCATAGCTTTATACACTTCGATTCCACACAAGGAAGGCATTGAAGCCTTAGAATGGTGTTTACTGAACAGTGATTTACAAGAGTATCAACAAGTCTTGATTTTGGAATTAATGCAATTCGCATTATATCATAGTTATTTTGAGTGGAGAGGTCAGTTTTTCAACCAATCAAATGGGACCTCAATGGGCTTTGGGGGGGCTCTCTCATATGCGAATATTTTTATGCACAAATTCGAGACAGATTATATTCTAAACAATCGCACTTGGTCTGAAGGGCTAATCTTGTTTAAGAGGTACATTGACGACATCTTTGTAATTTGGCGAGGATCAAAAGAACAATTGGAAAAGAACATAGATCTATTGAATTCTCACAATGAAAGGATCAAGTTCACCTACACCATCTCTCAAGAATCAATAGCATTTTTGGATGTTCAAGTAAACTAGTGAACAACGATATCAGAACCAAAGTGTTCCACAAACCCACTGACAGGAATGCTAGCCTTTCATTTCAAAGTTTCCATCCTGAAGCACTCAAAAAACATCTCCCAACCTCGCAGTACATTAGACTCAAGAGAATCACGTCAAGTGAAGATGATTTGCAACTTTCACTTAAGCAACAAACCGTGAAGTATCAGCACAGAGGTTATCCTTCTGACATTCTACAAACTGCTTTTGAAAAAGTTGGAAACATCAGCAGAGAAACATTACTAGCACCTAAAGTCAAAAATGTCAAGCAGAAAACAGTATGTGTGTTGAAACATTCCACTGATGCAAATAAAATAAAACGCATTGTCAATAAACACTGGCACTTAATACAAACTGAACCCGATTTGAACAAATTATATTGTGACAAAGTAACATTTGCATTCCAAAGATCAAAAAATCTACGGGAGCTATTGAACACGCCAAATAGGGACAAGCAAATATGGAAGGGCATGTCTAAATGCCTAAATTGCACACACTGCAATAATGTGATCATGGGTAAAACTCTTATGCATCCTACCAAAGGATATCCTATTGAATTGCATCATTCCAGCACTTGCGACACATCCAACTGTATTTATTCCATCAAATGCCCATGTGGTAAAATATATGTGGGACAAACTGAACGTAAGATTAAAATCCGCATCACGGAACATAAAAGTAATATCAGACTTGGAAATATGAAATCTTCCTTAGCTTGCCATTGGAAAGATGCTGACCACCAAATTTCCCAATTAAAATTCATGGTTCTCGAGACTATCTCGCAACGCCAAGACATGGATCCAGTGAAACAAAGACTAAGAGCGGAATTTTACTGGATTAAAAAATTGAATTCCAATCATCCGATCGGTCTGAATGACCGGGTTGAACATTCTTGCTTTCTATGATCTAGTATTGCAACAGCATTGATTTTTGAACAACACTGATCCCCATCATTTACTTTTGTATTGTGTTTTCATTGGTCGTTTTCGAGTATAATGCAATGTATTAATATTTATATGTTTTTCTATGCATATTTTGTATGGTTCCTTGTTAATGCATTTGCCACTGTCAATTTTGCATCACAGCAACTATTCATTAGTAAGAGTACTTGTGCGCGCTTTGTATTTCCTTATTGTGAAGCCCAGATACTCAGATCACATGATCAGGTTTGCGTGTATACGATTGGTTGAAATAGCGACCACATGACGCATAAACAACCTATGGGTTGCATTGTACTATCGATGTCGGTATTCCATTGAATACATTGAGTCGCGCCAGCGTCCTCTCACTCGTAAGTTGTAGACTGATGAGCTTCATGTATTTATGTATTTTGGGGGGGCGTGGCTAGCAGCCGATGGAAACGGTCGCAGCCTAGCGAGGCTCCCGACCCTCAGCCCGTAATCCGCCTTAAATCCTGCTTCAGACCCGGGATCCCCGTGGAAATCGGGTCGATCCCGGAGCCAACCCATAGGTCTGTTCAGGTTGGGGTAGCGCGCCGCAACACCAGGCATAACGGGCGCTTAAGGGCGCGGAGTACCCGGGACGGCTGGGGATAAGATGGCGGCTCCCTGCATCGCAGCCGCTGAGGAATAGCGACGAACCCGCCCCTGAGGTCCTGAGACCACAGCGTGGAGTGCCGTGAAGTACTGGACTTGTGGGGAAAGGCTGCGGCCACCCGGAACATCGGCGGACCCTGAGGTCAGTGCGAGGTCCGATCGGGAGCGGAGTTCTGGCGGGGCTCCGCCCACAACCACAAGGGGCTCACTCTAGGCCCCGGCTTTGAGGCCTGCGATCCCTGTGGGTGCTGCCGAGTCCTGCAACGGCGCAATACTCCCGTAGGCGGCCGTGACGTAACAGGCCTGCCTTGGGAAGGCCTTACGAGGACACCGAGAGTGGAGGTTGCCCAGAGGACGTCCAACCTCGCTCGGAGGGGACACTTTACAGCCCAACGTCGGGGCCTGCGACCTGATTGGGCGGCTGCCCGGCCCGGACCGAACGTGAAGGGTGCTACTGTCTCCGCAAGGGGTCTGGAGGGGCACTGAATCGGCCCTAGACCCGTGGGTCGTGGAAACGGAGAGCCGGGACCGGAGGGTGGAGTGCGCCTGCTGGGGCATTGCACGTCCTACACTTTCTACCCCGCCTCTGGCCCCAGGTTGTGCTTCCTGCGTGGAGGGTGACTTCAGATCGTCGGCGCTGCAAAACGCTGAGAAGAGCTCCAGAGAGTACTGACCAGAAGCCGAGATCGGCTGGTGGACCCCAGTGCGGACCCCTGACGCCCGGTTACCGGGGGAAGCTGTAAAGCCCTAACAGATCACTGGCGCCATTTTCGTTCTCCGCAACGCGGCCCCCGAAGACCCGGCTCACCGCCTGACGACGGCTGGTAGCGAGTCCACCTTGAGGCTGGCGGCAGACTATTGCGGGACACGTCGTTGACGCCGGATCACCCAGAGGGCCCTGAATTGCAGGGAGGTGCAAGATGGGAAAGACTAGAGGACCCAAAGGGGACGGGAGCCCTGCTACAGAAACGCCAGACGACTCCCCGCAACCCCCCACGGAGCTCCAACTGATGCAGGACCGTATACTAGACGCCATTGCTGCCACGAAGGAGGCCCTGCAACACGATATTGGTCAGGTAGCGACGGGGCTGGGACACCTGCGCGCAGATCATGCGAAACTACAGGACAGGGTCAAGGCCGCAGAAGTTACTTTACAAGAGGTCGTACCGGCCCACAAATCAATGGAGGGACGACTCACGGAAGCGATGGAGCGGATACAGGCCCTAGAGAAGAGAGCAGAGGACGCTGAAAACCGCAGTCGGCGGAACAACGTCCGCCTGGTTGGCCTGCCGGAGAAAAAAGAAGGCACGGACATGGTGGGCTACCTGACCGACTGGTTCAAAACTGTGGTTGCCCCGGAGGGCCTATCTCCCTTCTTCACACTGGAGCGGGCGCACCGCGTCCCTTCCCGGCTTCCGCGCCAGGGTCTCCCGCCGCGCCCGGTGGTCATCAAATTGCTCCACTATAAGGACAGAGACTGGCTCCTTCAGCGGGCCAGGGAAGCGGGCCCATTCCAGGTGGACAATAGTACCGTCACACTATTCCCGGACTATACATTTGAAACCCAGAAACAGCGAGCCTCCTTCCTCTCCATCAAAAAGGAGCTACGCACCGAGGGACTGCAATACTCCCTGCTGTTCCCGGCCAAACTGCGAGTGATAGTGGACGACAAGGCGTTATTCTTTGAAACTCCGGCGGACGCCTGGGCCTGGTGGGACACCTACAAGGCGGGCACAGATGGGGCTCGATTTCGAGCCGAGAAGGAGCGCCAGAGCCATGCGACCAGGCGATCGAGAAGACTCCAGGGGCGCAACCGGGGATCCAAGAAGCCTTCAACATCGCAAACAGATGAAGAACGGAGAGCAGCGCTGCAAGCGGTTAAGGAGGTGTCAGGAACGGCGCCGGTCCAATCGGCAAGAGAATCAGCCTCAGAGGCCCTGGCCACGGGATCAGACACTGACTTCTCGGGGCTGGAGGGGGCTAGGGGCCCAAAGGTCACCCCCCAGACTTCGGGGGAAATCGTTGAACCCTGACAGCTGTCCGCGGCTTCAGAGAGCAGAGGACCTGAAGGCGGCGCCCCCCCATAACCATTGGAACAGACTAATGTGAGACTTTTCTTTTATGAGTCACATTGAGTATTGTGGGGCAGAGGGGCGTGGGAACGAGGCTTGGAAGGTTCGGTAGCCAGCTCACGCACCACAGGGCCCATAAGGCCTCCGTGGTGATTACTACGGACTACAAGTTTACGTGAGCGCGTTTGCTCACTTGTTTGGATGGGTGCCTCTACTTCGCAGTTGAGTCCTGTTCTGGGGGAGGGGGGACCTGGAGTAGTTGAGGTGACTCGAGGTACATTGGGGATGGGAAGTTGGGCGGGGAGATGGGAATGGGAGGTGGTGAGAATGTGTCTGGTGTCCGGAAGCGTACGTTTATTGATTTAATTTGCACTGACTGGGGTGATGGCTGATATGGGCTCGTTGAAGTGTGTGTCCTGGAATGTGCGGGGACTAAATTCCATGACAAAGAGACACAAGGTACACGCCTACCTGGTCCGCAGAGGGATACACATTGCCTTCCTACAAGAGACCCACTTAACTAAAAAGGAGGGCACCGCACTGCAGAGGAGATGGAGGGGTCACCTATTCCACACCACGTACTCGGCATTTGCCAGGGGGACACTTCTTTGGATCCGGGCGGGGGTTCCCTTTCAAGTTACTAGGCACACAGTAGACCCAGAAGGGAGGTATGTGGCAGTTGAGGGTTTGCTCCGGGGCCGTCAGTTAACACTTTGCAGCGCCTATGCGCCAAACGTGGAGCAGGCATCGTACTTCAACAGACTGACCAAACAGTTAGCTTCTTATTTAACGGGATCAGTGCTATTGGGGGGGGACTTCAACTCCGTGGCGGACGCCGCCCTCGATAGATCACACCCACCTCTACACGCATCCCCAGTTCACAGACTAGCAAAACACAGATCAAACTGGCAGGGGTTGTGGGACCTGACGGATGCATGGCGCGCCCAACACCCAACTGATAGGGATTATTCCTTCTATTCGGGTATGCACGACCTCCACGTTCGCATAGACGCGTTCTTATGCTCCCAGTCGGTGTTGCCAATGGTAGCCCGAACCGAATACCTAGCCCGCACGATCTCGGACCACAACCCCCTACTCCTTACATTTGCCTGGATGAACGAAGTTTCGCCAATTCCAACGTGGCGGCTTCATCCGTACACACTAGACGATCCGCCGTTCAGCGGAGCATTGGAAGGTAGAATATCCCAATACTTTGCCGAGAATGAGGGGACTGCATCTTCCAGGGCAGTGGAATGGGACGCGCTCAAGGTGGTGGTAAGGGGGCACTGTATAGGGAAGTTCGCGGGCGTACGGCGAACACTAGTCGAAGATGTGGACAAGGCCGAGCAAGCCTTGCGGGAGGTGGAGAAGCAACGGCCCAACCACCCCGACATGCAGGATAGAGTATGCTCAGCGCGGGAAGCGATGGCGGTGGAGGTGGAGCGCCTTCGCTGTTTTGATCACAAAACATACTTAACCAAGGCACTCTCTGAGGGAGATAAGACGGGGACGCTCCTAGCCTGGTTGGCAAACCCCAATAGGGGTGCTGCCCCAATATTATCCCTGACCGATGCGAACGGCACCGCGTGTAGCACCCAGCCAGACATTTTACGATGCTTTAAAGCATACTACGAGCGACTGTATGAGAGAGGCCCGGTAGCCCGGACTGTGGTGTTGGAGACCTTGTTGTCTGAGATACAATTACCACGCTTGGAACCGGACCAAGCGGAAGCCCTCGGGGCCCCAATTGACCTAGCGGAAATTAGGGGAGCCATAAAGAAAATGGCACGCAGGAAAACACCGGGAGTGGACGGTCTGCCCATCGAATTCTATGGTAACTACGTTGATATCCTAGCCCCACGGCTCCGAATCATATACAATGAGGCAAAAGAGAGGGGGGAACTGCCCTGTTCGATGCGCGAGGCGCTCATGATCCCCTTGCTAAAGCCGCATAGGACCAGCTCTGACCCGGCATCGTACAGACCGCTGTCGATGCTCACGACAGATTATAAAATCTTGAGCACTATACTGGCCACCAGGCTGATGGCCCATATGCAAGACTTGATCCACAAGGATCAGTCGGGCTTTATCCCCACTAGAAATACGTCTCATAACATTCGTAGGTTGCTGAGGCTAGTGGCGGACCCTCCACCGGCCGCCAGAGCCCCGGTAGTGATGGCGATCGACATAGAGAAAGCCTTCGACAGCCTGGAATGGAACTACTTGTATAGGGTGCTGAGAAGTTTTGGCATTGGGGATGAGTATGTGCGGTGGACGGAAGTGCTATATGCATCGGCGGGCGCTAGGGTGCGAGTAGGAGCGCTGATATCGGATAGATATGCAGTGCATAGGGGTACTAGACAAGGGTGTGCACTCTCTCCCTTACTGTTCGCCCTCGCGATAGAACCTCTGGCGGCACTGGCTAGGAAAGGTGACTCCTACCAAGGACTGGAGGTGGACGGGATTCATCATCACATATCATTATATGCAGACGACCTCCTACTGTTCCTGGAGAACGCCGAGGAGGCAGTAGAAGGGGCGGTAGACCTACTGGCACGTTTTGGGGATGTATCGGGCCTGAAGGTGAACTGGGCGAAGACTTGCCTCTTTCCTCTCCGGAGGGCGGAGAGGTGCCCCATGACCCGTCCCGAGCCCCGCTGGGAGCCGGCTTGTTTGCCCTACCTAGGGGTGTATATTTACCACGACCCCACAGACCTGTTAGAAGGCAATATAAACCGTTGCATCCGAACGCTGCAAGGTAACATGCTTTTCTGGGCCACCCTCCCCTTGTCTATGACAGGCCGTGTCTCGCTGCTTAAAATGATCGCCCTGCCGCGCTTATTGTACTTCTTTCGAACCCTGCCTGTGTGGATACCGAGTACCGTATTTCGACGACTAAAATCCCAAGTGGTGTCCTTTTTGTGGGGAACTGGCAGGCGGAGAATAGCCTTGGCAACCCTGACCCGCCCGAAGAACGAGGGCGGACTCGCGGTCCCTGATTTCGAGTATTATTATTTGGCCGCCCAACTGCAATTCCTCACGCAGGAAGTGGCAAGGGTGTACCGAGGCCCGGAGCAGGAGAGGGACGCTGGCACCCCCCACCATGTGCTGGCGTACATCACCCTGCAGCAGAGGTTAGCACTCAGAGACTTGTCTCAAGAAGAACGGACATTGCGGCTCTGCTGGAACCGCGTGCAGAAGCGCGCTGGCCCCGGACACCCGTACGCACCCGAAATTCCACTGGGTATGCTCACGGCGCTGCCGCATGGCGGCGACTGGTCGAACCTCCAGACCTGGGAGGAGGCTGGCCTACAGGTGGTAGGAGACCTCTTCACTGACGGGGTGCTTACGCCGTACCAATCCTTGCAGGAACAATACGACCTTCCGAGAGGGGACTATCTACTGCACGCAGCTGTGGTACGAGGGATCCAAGTGCACTGGGGCGAGGGACTGTGTGAACCCGCGACGTCGCCGCCGTGTCAATATGTTATGATGGCCGCAGGGACAGTGAAGGCAGTCACGTGCCTGCACTCCAGAATACTCGGGAGCACCTTGCGACCCCTTACGCGCTTAAAGACCCTATGGGAGACAGACCTGCAGAGGGAGATCCCGGATACGACGTGGGCCCAGTTGGTTCAGAGGCCCAGGAAGAGTACCAGGAACGCCCGGTTCCAATTAATACAGCTCTATATCCTTCATAGAGCTTACCTCACCCCGCACAAAATAGCGCGATACTTTGGAGCAGAGGACGCAGCGTGTCCTAGATGCGCACTGTTGGAAGCAGACTTACTACACATGCTAAGGGACTGCCCGCACCTACAGGATTTCTGGAGGGAGGTGGGCGACACCATGAACGCGGTCACTGACAGGGAACTACACTACGATAGTGCAACTACACTCCTACACTGGTTTCCCCACACACGTAAGAATAAACTGACAAGCAAATTTATAGACATGGGCCTACTCCTTGCGAAGAGGGAGCTCACTAGGGGGTGGAAAGTGAAGGTGGCGCCGACACATAGGAAATGGCTAACTGAGTTCCAGAAATGGGCGGCGGCAGAGAGCACGATCAGGTATCAACTGGCTCGACGGGGGCCTGACGAGAAGGCCCAGGAAGCGGCACTAGCGTGGGAAACACTAGTCCAAGCACTTAGAGATAGTACAATGGGGAGCGAGGAGGAGGAAGAAGCAGAGGACCCTGGGGAACCTAGGGTGGCGGTACCTACCACAGCTCCCACCATGGACACACACACTCCTTAGACATCTCCAATATCCGCAGAACACCAACGCGCTCCGGCATGCGGCACACCGGACACGGAACACCATAGAACACCGTGGGTGGGGGGAGGGCAAGGGAAGGGGGGAGGGGGGTTGCAGCATCCCATTGACACAGGGCTAACAGTTCGAACTGACCGGATGCTGGAAGGGGAGGGGTGGTGGGGGGGGAAGAACAGTTAAAAGCAGACAGCGGTTGATCACTGGATACGCCATTGAGCAGTGGTGGAGGGGAAGCACTAGGTGAGACAATTATCACCCAGCCCCAGAACTACGAGTAATGATGATGTGTACAATTTTGTTGAAGGGACTATGAGAAATTGAGATCCCGCATGTACAAACTTACGAAATAACTGTAATGCTCGAATTGAAATCTGCAATAAAAATTGTTTTACAAAAAAAAATTTATTTATGTATTTTGTATCACTTTCTGCACGGTGGTGCGGGCAGTTTGGTTCTTGTCTTTTTCGTTACTTGGCAGTTGACGCAAATATGGTGTATGGCGTCCAGGGTGGCGCACATATCATTTCTTGATCTCTAGTATTATGTGTTTGTCGGGCACATTTTGCATTCATTTTTTCTTAACGTTATTTTTAAATTTGGTGACTATACGGCAGCAATTCATTGCCTGTTAAGACATTGCATCAGAATAACTGTATGATTTATGTATTTATACATCTGGAGTGCTTAATGTGGTCCTGTTTGTCCCTTGTTTCAGACCCCTGACGAAGGGTCACTGTTATATGACCCGAAATGCATTGGGTGAATTGAAAATTGGAACGTTATCATCTATACATCTACATAAGAATGAAATTATGTATACAAACGAATTTGGCGGATATATGATGCCATAACACGTTCATTTGAAGCATTTGAAAATTGTGAATAAAACTTATGAACTTGGATTAGGAACCTTGTGGTTTCAAAGTTAATTTTGCGCCTAGCCTTGAGGATAGATAGTCTTTATCCTCACCACTTGATCATATGTGTACATGTCACATACCTGCATTGACACATATGGAACTATATATTGTGAATTGCAGACCGCATCCCGCAGTGATCCCATGCTGTCAGAGTCTCAGCCACCAAGAGACCACCAGCCCATCAGGAACATTGTAATCTGCTCAGCGGTATACCTCCAACAGGCAATTCTGTCAGATATTGCCAGCCGCAACATCATAATACGGCAGGCGGGAATGCCTTCAGCGGGTTGGAGTTGTCAGTTCTACTGCCGTGGCGGGACAGCGATAAGACTGCCAAACTCGTAATCGGGCCCTTAGTTGGTAAAATTAGTGCCTTCTATATTGTTGATTTAATTGTTTGACACGTTGTATTAGTCAAGATTGATTTTAGTTTGAATTAATAGGTTAGTTTAGTTTTAATTTGAACTTTTTTTTATCAGGTATGTCCTTCTATGGTATACACTAATTTGGCTTTTATTCGCAAATTACATTTGATAAATGTCATAAATGTTGATATATAGTTTGCTGCTTTTAAATATAATTTAATATTACTACTGGAGGTAGCCAGTAGGTAGTTATGTAGTTAAAGTTAGGACCTAGTTTCATAGGAAGAGTGTTTTTGTTTTGCCAATAAATTTGATGAATCCTCGTGACATTTTCAAAACTAATACGTCGCTCACTTCAGCTGCTGTCTTGAACATTTGTGGTGATCCATCTAGCTGGGACAGAGAAAAAGATGGGGCCCTAAAACATGTATTTTCCATGCTAATTCCCATTGAGATTTTAGACACTACTACAGCCTGAACTGCTAAAAGGAATTATACAAAATTTGGCAGAAAGGTAATTGTTGGTCCAGAAAGCGACTTTTTTGTACATTGCTGTAAATCTGTTCCCTAGTTTTTGAGATATTAAGGAAAATCGAAATATTTATATATAGGGATACTAAGGCTTTGCGAACCCTCCCTATCTCTTGCTGAGACCTGATTGACTGCCAACACTTCAAACTAGGAAGTGTTGGCAGCCATCTCGTCCCAGAATTATTATTTTTTTTTTTTAAAGAAAAGGGGGCAGGGTAGAGATACCCTGAAACCCTTTGGACGTTATAGTTAGGAAAGAGAATTGTAAAACTGTAGAAATTCACTGAAAAAAACAGAGGTTACTGGGACGTTATAGTTAGGCTTAGATTTCACTTGTACAAAACCATAGAAATTCAGCAGTTATAGTTATCTGAGCTAACTATAACATACACCTCTTCAATGCACTGCTTATAACCTCACATATTACATTACTCATGACATGGTCAGTGACATCACTGATGACATCTCAAATGACATCACTGATGACATCAGCCACAGAACCACTCACACACCCACACCCCCATACTACATATCGTGCACCCACTCAGACACCCAGATAACCCTTCACATACCCATACAAATAATTGTACATGCCCTTACTCATCCATTGAGCCACTCAGATACCCACTCACACATTAATACAGCCACTCACACAACCACTCACTCACCCACCCATATATCTACTCATACAACTAGTCACTCACCCATACAGCAACTCACACAAGCACTCACTCATACAGCTTGTACACACTCACTTATTTACCCATACAGCTTCTCATACACCCATGCTAGCACCCATACAGACCCTCAACACATCCACTTACTCAGCCATACAACCTAGCACACACTCACTCACACACCCACACAACCACTTACATACCCAATCCCATATTCATACAAGTACTCACACATCTGCTCACTCATCCATCCAACCATTAGACAGACACATATTCTCTAATACAGCTACTCACACCCCAACTCACTTAACCAAACTCCCACTCAAAGAACCGCTCACTCACCCATACAGCATACTTACACACCCAGTCACCAACCCATACAGCCATTCAGACACCTACTCATTCACCCATACAGTCAGTCATACACCCACTCACCCATTCATACAGCCACTGACACACCTACTCACTCACCAATACAGCCACTCACTTACCACAATGCTACTCACACACCCACTTATACACCCATACAGCCACTCACATACCCATATAGCCACTAAGACACCCACTCACACACGGATACACGTAGTATATGTTAAAAGTAGTCTCACTCATTAGTAGTATATCTACTAATGAGTCATGAGTGATGTAATATGTGAGGTCATAAGCAGTGCATTGGGGGTAAGTTATAGTTAGCTCAGCTTAGCTAAAACCACAGAATTTCACTTTTTTTATGAGTGAAATCTGAGCCTACCTATACTGTCCCTGTAACCTTTGTTTTTTACAATGAGTTTGTAAGATTTTTTAAATACTATTTCCTAAATATAACATCCCTGTAACCTTTGTTTTTTTCAGTGAATATATATATATAGTTATTAATTTGTAACTTGCTTTATAAAAGTTTGTAGTTAATGACAATTTTTTGTTACATTGTTATGAATTTAGTTATAATATATTTTTGGGGGTGTGAATTGTAAAGAAAGTTTGTTGATGTAATTTGTTTATTTTTAATTTAAACATGTGTATACAATATTTTATAGGATATTTCAAACAATTGTTTTACGGAAAAAGCGGTTTAAAGAATATTTAATAATAATGTAATTATTTTGTTATAGTAGTCAATATTGTGTGAATCGATAATTTTGGCATATTGTATGTTCATTTAAAGGTGACAATATGTTTGTTTCGGAAATTTGTGTTTTTTGATATAAGTAAAAATCTATATTTTCCGCAATGATATTTGTGTACTTGATATTTGGGGTTTTATTAGTTGAGTATAGGAGGCAATATTTTTATTAACAATATTTATTTTGCCTCTATTTTTGTGTTTTGATTGTATGCATCGATATTATGCCAGTGATCCCAAAATGCATCTGGTAAGCTAGTCCTTGGTCTACCACACTAAGCCTCTGCTTCAAGTGTGCTGGATTCAGGGGGCACTAGAGTGCCGGCTGCAAGGTGGCTGCCACGTAGTGAGGCTCTGCAGGCTGGACAGACAATCCGCCAGTAATCCTGCAGCTGGGATGCCCATTGTGTCCTGATACTGAGCATGGGTGCACCCAGTGGGCTGCTGCTGCCATTTGAGCCGAAATTTGGTGGCTGTGTGCTGGGGCTCCAGAGTGATGAGGCGAGCGCTTCGTGCAATGAGAAAATGGCGGCCCTGGTCTGAGGTCTGCAGAAGCGACCCTGGCCCTGCTGAAACCCTGCCTGGAGAGTCGCTGTGCCCTCACTTGTGTGTGGCAGTGGCTGCAATGTCTGGAGCTGCAGAGGAGGCTTGTGATACCCTGTGCTGACCTGGACTTATTGCGGTGGACTCCTCGACCCGGGCCCTGGTGAAACGTGCTGGGGGCCCTCGGCAGAGTCCAGATATGCGGAGGACGCGGTGGGCCCAGGTAGGGTGCCATCGGCTGAGAGGTCACCCGGCGGGGTGCAGTGGCAGCTACTGGGTAGTGTCTCACAGGGTGCCGCTCGCCCGTGGGACTGTGGTTAAAAGTTGGGAGGTGGCCGCCGTGTGGGCCTTTCAGGAATGGGACAACTCCCCCTGGCCACGAAGAAGCATAGTCCTGGCGTAGAGCGGCAGGTGTGCAGTCAGAAAAGGGCCGTGAACAATGGTGCCACCCGTGGGTCCCGGGCATGGATCGTAGGGCCCGCATGGGCTGGAGCACACAGAGGGGTGTGGAGCGGGACCTCTGGTGATGTTCCCCAGCGGCTATTGACTTGGAGAGGCAGGCCCACCCTGAGATCCAGCGGGACGCGCCTGCACTGGGCCACGAGGGCCAGAGGGTGTCTCCCCCGGGAGCCTAATTGTGGGACTGTGAGCAGACAAAGATGCTAACCTCCCAGGAGGCCGCAGAGCCTTGAGTGTGGCATTCAGGGGGCAAATAACGGCACAAGATGCAGAGCCCCTTGACTACCTAAGTAGAGCTTAGTTGCAGCAAGTCAGGGCCTCTGTGGCTTGGTGGTGGGGCCCTGATGTGAAACTGTGTGGGCCTTCTGAAGCTGCTCCCTGGTGGACCATACTGCCGGGTGTGAGCATTTAGGCTCTTGATTCCACTCAGCCTCCTGGAGCACTTAGCCAGGCCAGCCCCGGCCATTCAGACTGAAGGAACTGCCGCTTGTGGTGCCGGTGGGCTAGGAAGAAGTGAGCCATTGGCCCTTTTGATACTGACCGTGAGGTGCATGTGCACTTAATGGAGTGCCAGACTGGTCTACAACAGGGTGTGGGGCCACACTGGAAGCCTGGTGTCTTGTTCAGCACCAAGAGTGGTGCGGACATAGCCCGTGGAACACCAGTGCTGAACAGGTCATGCCAACTCTTGATTCCGAAGGGCAGAAAGTCCGGAGTTTATCCTCGTGGCTCCAACTACACTCTAACTGGCTGATCATGGGCAAGGTGGACGCAAAATAGCCAAAGCTCTCATGTGAACAGTGAATAACCACCAGGGGAGGCACCTCTCCAACAAAGGAGCAGGCTGATATGAGCATGGCTGCTGCACCTACCACTGAGCCAAGCATCCATACCATGTTTGCGGACCTGAAACACTCCCTGGCAGCAATTGATTCGAAAATTGACTCAATGTCAGACCGGCTAAATCGACTTAAGGACAAGGTGACGAGTCATGATGAGCGCATTGCGGAGGCCGAGCAGCGGACCTCCGTGCTGGAAGATGAAGGCGTGACGGCTCTTGAGAAACTGCTCCGAATGGAGAAGGTGCTGGAGATAATCAGGGACAAAAATTAAGACTTGGAAACCAGGTCCCAGTGCAATAATTTACACATCCTTGGAATCCCTGAAACCACCTCAATGACCCGCGTGGAGGATTACATCAAAGACATGCTTGGGTCTCTTTTTGGCGATGCTCTCTCATCAGTGTGCCTCATGGAGCATGCCCACAGATCCCTGGGATCAAGACCCCCTCCGGGTGCCCTGACCTGACCCATCATTGCGAGGCTCCTAAATTACAAGGATCAGGACAAGGTGCTGCGCAAGGCCGGAGACCTGCAAGACACCAGATACCAGGGCAATGCTGTTTACTTTTTCCCGGATTTTACCCTGTCTGTTCAGGCTGCCCGCCAGAATTCACGCCGGTTAAAAGAATGCTGCAGCAACAGGACATTAAACACTCATTACTCTCCCCGGCGAAACTGCAAGTCTTCCACTCCGGCAAGACATCCTTCTTTACAGACCCCAAGCTCGCTACCAAATTTGCCCCCAGCCTCAAATGTACGAAATCTGCTGCCTCCATGGTCAGGGACCAGTTAGAAGAGGAACCACTCAATGAAAATGATTGAATGGCAAACGGCAGTCCCAAAGAGCTCGTCAGACTGGGATGCCCTCTTGAGATCGAACGGACTGGACTCCGTCGGATGTCTTTCAAACTCTGTTACATAATCAACTTTTGTGATGGACAGGTGCTGCATTGGGCACCTGCCTGTTTGGCCAGATGGCCCTTTTGGGTGCCATTGTCTAGCCACCAAGCTTTTTATGGCTGGGAAAGGCCAAGCTCCCTGGTGTTCCCTCCTGGGATGAGTCCCATGTTGCAACTTGTTGTAAGCCCTCTAGGGTATTGCTGCCAATGGGTAGATGTTTTCCTGCCAAGTTGGGTAGCTGGTGTGAGTGGGGGTTGGGCTGTTTGGGTGGTAGATAAGTTACACGGGTTGCGTTGCTCTTTTTTTATCGCTTTCCTTCCCCCTTTTCCCTTCTCTCCTCCTCTCTGGCCTCGGGCCTTCAGCTGACGGATAATGCCCCTCTCCTGCCGTTCTTGGATGTGAGGAAGTGCTGCGATGGTTGACAACTCCAATAGGGCACACACCCTAAGGGCCATCACCTGGAATGTGTGGGGCCCGAATGATGGCAGAAAGGTACACCTGGATTCAGCGCTGCTTAACAGACATGGGGCGGACATTTGTTTCTTACAAGAGCTACACCTGACAGGGGACAATTGTTTGCGATTGCGTGGGGGCTGGATGGGTGAAAAATTCATAGCAGGGTACTCCAATTACTCCAGGGAGACTACCATAATCCTGAGGAAGGGACTGTCATGGCATTGGGCAATTCGAGCCGGACCATCTTCAAGTGCTCATGAAAGACAATGGCTTGGTGGACGTCTGGTGTCGTCTACACCAGAATAGGCGAGAGGAAGCCTGTGTCTACTCTGCGGGCCCTATGTGGTCCAGAATTGATTACTGGCTTGTTTCCTGCAATGCTGACACCTGGTTCAGACATAGTGCTCACCTTGCTCGTACCCTGTCGGATCATGCTCTGGTGATGCTGGAATTCGCACTAACTGAGGCGTCCAATAGGACCTACCCTTGGAGGCTTCAAGCTGGCGCCCTGCTGGATTAGGTATTTCGGGAGGACATTCGGCTGCCATAGTGGAGTATTTTGAAATAAATGTCGGTTCTGTAGACTACCCGTCCACGCTCTGGGAGGCTTTTAAGTCTGTTATTAGGGGCCAGTATATAGCCAAACAGGCCGGAGTTCTGCGCACATTGAAAAATGACTTGTGACGACTTGAAAATGAGATACGTATACTTGAGTTGGACTACTTCGAGTCCAGTCGGCTCTCAACTCTCAGGCAGATCAAGGCAAAAATAGCGGATTTTGAAGAGGCGGCCCAAAGAGAAACATACTACTAAGGGAAAGAGGCACGTGCCTGTCAATACGGCGAGGGTGACAGAGCCGGCAAAACTCTTGCTGGCCTGTTAAAAAAACCATGGGCAAATGGTTACATCAGTGAGCTGAGGATGAGACTTTGGTCGGGCAGGAGTCAGTTCCGGTAGAAATGCTAACATTTTACTCCTCACTATATGCTGCTTGCCAGTTTATGGTACCCCTGATTTGCTTTCCCTTTTCGAATCGATTGAACTGGTCTGGCTTAGAGATGTTCACCGTAAGTATTTGGACGAACCCTTTTCCGAAGAGGAGGTGATCGGAGTCTTCCGGGCTATGCCCGGAGACAACGTACTGGGGTTGGATGAGCTCACTACCGCCTTTTATAAGGAATTTGCGCCGCTCCTTGCGCCTCACCTCCTCAACATGTATGAGGACTCGCTGGAGCAGGGTGCTCTTCCTCCCTCCCTTTGGGAGGCAATCATCGTGACTATTCTCAAGCCAGACAAAGACCCACTAATATGTGACTCCTGTAGGCCACTATCAATGATAACAAAATACTCGCAAAACTACTGGCCTCGCATCTGCTCTCTTTGCTCCCCACAATACTCAGACACGATCAATAGGGCTTCGTTCTGGGCAGAAGCACGGCTCACAACCTCTGCACCCTCTTTGTTGTGATACAGGAGGTGGACCCCACCCTCCCTGCGGTTGCTGTCTTTTTAGACGCAAACAATGGCTTTGATACGCTTGAATGGCCTTACCTATTTTTGCTGCTCGCTGGCATTGGCATGAGTCCAGCGTTTCTTAAAAAAAATTGCTTTACTATACACCACCCCCGCAACTAGATTACGGATAAACGGAGTTGTCTACCCCCGGTGAGTTTAGCTAGTGGCGCTAGACAGGGATGTCCGCTTTGCCCCCTTCTCTTTGCCATCGCTATGGAGCTGCTGGAGGCCTGGCTGCGACAGTTTCATGTGCAAAGAAGCCTTGATTTTGCACCCCAGGTGATCCTTGAGTCGATGTATGCAGATGATGTAACCCTTTATGTCCAACACCCGGCGACTAATCTCGATCCCCTTATACGCAAGATCATCAGATTTGGCAGCCTCTCAGGCATCAACATTAATTGGGTAAAATCCACAATGTTCCCACTTACCACTGCCACGACCCGTTCCAGTCAGAATTTCCACTAAAGTGGGCGGACTCCCCAGTGAAATACTTGGGTATATGGATCTACAGGGACCATGAGGAGCTGTGGAGATATAACTAGGCAAAAATTTCATACTTCTCCCAAAAAATTGTAGACTCGGCCTCTAAAGCTAAAGACATCTTCTCTACTGTGGAAGAATTGTCGCATCCTGATAGGGTGACTATTAAACCCCTCACCTCTCAGGCCCTCTGTGACTCCCTTAATTCCTTTTTTGTTGACAAAATAGTACAAATTTAAAATAGTATTGCCAGCCGAACTCCCTCAGCTTTACCTATCTCGATCACTACTCCTGTCACCTCCAACCCCCACTGAGTTAATCAGATACCCCCGATATCTGAGGAGGAATTCTCGGCCCTGTTAAAAAAGGTGACCTCTGGCTCCCCCACTGATTGCTGTCCTCCTCATGTCTTGCAAGAAGCTTTCACTGCTTGTCCTATGCCCCCTCTGACACTTCTTAACGACTCACTTAAAATGGGCTCGGTCCCTAGCTCCTTCAAGATTGCGGAAGTTGTGCCCATCTTAAAGAAACCCAACGCTGACCCATCTATCATGAGCAATTTCCGTCCCATTTCCCTGCTCCCCTACCTCAGTAAAGTACTGGAAGCCTATGTCACCAACTTTTTGATCTCTTTCATTGACTGCACTCAATTCCTTGACCCTCAACAGGCTGGTTTTAGACCCGCCCATTCAACTGAATCGGTCATACTTTCAGTGATGGAGGAGCTGCGGAGGGGTGCGGACCTTAATATCAACCGGATCCTGGTGCTCCTGGATTTATCGGCCGCATTTGACATGGTCGACCATGACATCTTAGTCGGCCGTGTCAGTGATGCCGGCGTCCAGGGGCTGGCCCTTGAGTGGGTTCGCTCTTTCCTAAGCAATCGTCACCAGGCTGTCCGTCTCTCCCACTTCTCTGCCGACAAAGTGAGGTTGACATGTGGCATCCCTCAGGGTTCTTCCCTTTCCCCTCTTCTTTTTAATTTATACCTTACCCCTCTTATTCGTTCTTTATGTGGCTACAATGTCACTGCATTTAATTATTCAGATGATATCCAGCTGATCTTTGACATTGACTCCTCGGCCCAATCCATTCACAATTTTCAATCTACCCTGTGCTTTATTAGTGACTGGATGGGGGGTAACCACTTGAAGCTCAACCCCGACAAGACCGAGTTGGTCTTGATCGGGGGTGTCTCCAACCCCTGGAGCTCCAATTTTTGGCCCCCTTGTCTGGGCCCTCCTCCCCGCCCTGTTGACGTCGCTAAAAGCCTTGGAGTCATCATCTGCAAAGATCTCTCGATGAAGCCCCATATTGATGCGGTGGTCTCGTCCAGTTTCTTCCATTTGCGCAAGGTCCGGAAGATATCTCGCTTCCTGACGACGGAGGCCCTCACCTTGGCACTACTGGCTCTTGTAATCTCCAGGTTAGACTATGCCAACTCCCTTTACGTTGACATCCCTGCCTACCAGTTGAATCGTCTGCAGCTGGTACAGAACCAGGCTGCAAGACTGATCTTCCGTCAGCCCAGACACCACCATGTCCGTCCCTTGCTTAAAACCCTTCACTGGCTCCCGGTAGCCAAGCGCTGTGAGTTCAAACTAGGCTGTATCATTTTTAAAGCCCTGGCCGGCCTTGGCCCTGCCTTCATTTCCTCTCTTCTCCATCATTACTATCCATTGCGCAACCTTCGGTCCACTCATCTCGCTCTGCTCACAACACCCACTTTTAAGCGTAAGAAGTATGGAGGTCTTAGATTTTCGTTCCTTGCTCCCTCTTTCTGGAACGTGCTCCCTCTAGAGTTCAGACTCACTACCTCCTACGCCCATCTCAGATCCCTCCTGAAAACCCATCTGTTCCGTAAGGCATACGATTAGGTGTTCTTTTCCTCTCTTTTCTCTCTTCTCTCCTGTTGCCAGCACTTCTTTCTACTTGTTTCCATTTTGCCTCTAGCGCCATGAAACCGTTGGGAGTAAGTGCGCTCTATAAGAATTTAAACATAACATAACAGTTTTAACATGGAGTGGTTGGAAAGTCGCTTGCCTCACTGGATGGCGCGCCCCCTTTCCTTGGCTGGCCGTATTGCCATTGCCAAGATGGTGATACTGCCCAAGTTCCTCTACACTTTTGCCAACCTTCTGCTCCTTCTTACGGTGGAATTCAAGAAGCGGCTCTGGTCCAGCTTGATCTCTCTGGCCCGGGCAGGTGGACCACAGTGGGTGGCCTGGGAGACTCTGACGCTCTCGTTCGAGCAAGGGGGCCTAGGTGCGCTGGATATGCAGCTGTACCATTGCTGTGCTCAGGCCCAATTTGCATTTCACTGGATATATCCGACCCCGTTCATGGCTCACTCGACCAAGTGGACCCAGTTCCACTGTACATGATGCTGATCCGACCCCAGGTCCGCCTGCAGGGAAGGATTGACACTGTCGGCTGCATGGTCTGCGAGTGGCAGCTGCTTCATCGCAGGGCGCACCTGGACACTTTATTCACACCTTCGGTTCCGCTCACCAAACACCTCGGGCTGCCTTTCACCGCAGAGGTAGGAGTCTGTCAATGGCTGCGTCGGCTCCTGCTGCATATGTTGGGGAGTGTGTTTCCTGACTACGTTTTTATTAGTCTGGATGCCGCATCGGGAGACGAACACACTGGCCTACTGGATAGTATGACACATTATCAGTCGTGGGCGGCCATGTGGGCGCACTTCGCCCTGTTCCCGATAGCGCCACCGTTTCACATCCTCGAAACGTTTATGTCCAACCCCTCACCCCGCAAACTAATAACTCGCCTCTACTCTGGCATGCCGCGTGATTCCTCAATAGGCGTACCCTCTACCCAGCGAGACTGGGAGGAAAGCCTGGGAGTCCCCTTCGAAATGGTGTGTGGGCCTATTGCTGCGTGCAATCCAGAGATATGTCCCCCAACTATAGGCACCGGCTTATTCATTTTATATTCCTCCATACACTATACAGAACTCCTGTGTGGCTTTGTTTGCAGGGCTGGGCTGAGTGTGGAGGCGCGTTGTGCCCGATGTGGAGCGCCTGAGGACTCCTTCATGCATCTGGCATGGGAATGCTGGGAAGTGGTGCGATATTGGGAGAATGTGTTTGAAGCGTTTTATGATAATGAACCCATCTATCTAGAAAAAAAGTTTACTTACAATGTTTCTAGTTGCAGTCTTTGATCTACTGATGCCTCCCTGATGGAGGTACCGAAGTTTAATTGGGTGTGCTTTGGAGGCCGGTCTTCATAAGTCACTGACACTAAACTGTGGAATGCACTCACAGTGACACTGCAGAAAAGTTGAGAACTATTTTATTTATGAGAGGCATTAAAAACTTTGGGCCCCATTAGGATGGCGGGCGGATTGCCCCCCCCCAGGCCGGCGGTAGTCACCGCCTGCCCGGCGGGGGTAATCCACCCGCCATCCCTGTACAAAAGACCCCCCGCCATATTATTATGGCTTGGGGGTCCGCGGTGGACGGAAGGACCGTCCTCCGCTTTTCCGCCCGGTCGACATGTCGACCGGGCGGAAAAGGGTTCTATATGGTGGCGGTGTCTAATAGACACCGCCAGCCACATTAGAATAGATACCTTTCCGTTGCGGCATTGCCGCCACATAAAGGCATGCGGAGTCTGCTTGGGGGCCCCGTTGCGGGCCCCCAGGGACTCCGGGGGGGTAGAGGGTACCCCCCTGCAGTTCCATGCACAACATGGCATGCACCGCGCTGTGCCTGCCATGTTGTGCATGGAAGTGCACAACATGCCTCCCTGGCATTGTGGCGGGCGGTGCTGAGTGCACCGTCCGCCACAATGTTAGGGATGCAGGATGCGCCCCTCAGTGTGGCGGGCGCATCCTAATGGCACATACGGGACCCCCGTCCTTATGGCGGGCGGTCCCTGGTTACGACTGGATTGTCCGCCCGCCATCCTAATGTGCCCCTTTGTTCGGGACACAATAGGTCTCACAGTTATTTAATCTCTTCACAGTTTTATTCCTCATCCCTAGTCAGGACACCTGAATAGGTAATAGAGCGCTCTTCAAATATAATATTATAACATAGAGCAAGACTCTTACAGACATCAATGCACACACTGACCAACACAATTACAGACATTGTATAAAGTCCCCCAGGCATGAAGGTAGTCATGCATTCAGTCCTTCATTCATTCATACAAAAGGACCACGAGCCATGCTGCCAGCCATGCACCAAGATTAACAAACATATAGGTATCCATCAACGTATAGCAACACACAGAGGAATGCAGATATGTATACTTACATAGATGGTAAATGTTATGGCTGGATAGACAGAGGCAGATGGCTGGACAAATGGATGTAGCTTTTACGTAAACCTAATTTTCAAGACAGCAGTATTGGAGAACTCACAAAAGTAACACATCCTCATCTGCCCCGCTTGTGATATAATTAACCTATTTAGTGTAACAAAGGTGGTGAATATGCTGCTGTTGCAGACACCTTCAGGTCCTCCATTGTCTGTGCTAAAGTTCAGACTTAACTTCACTGGAAATGCTGGCTGGTCAGCAGCATAATCTAGGGTGACGGTTCCACTAACATGTCTGGCTGAGTAAACACCTTCAAAGAGCAATAAAATGGTAGTAGCTTTTCAAGGCAAGGTAAGTATGCAAAACCCTAAACAAGGGCAAGAGAAGACTGACATCTGTACCATGGAATACATACAGCATGGAAACTTAACATCCTGTACGGCTATGAACACAGAACTCCCCATCCAGGTCTAACACAGTTGAAATATACGCATATGCACCCACATCAAAATACATGAAACTAGACAATGATACCATTGTTAAGGGAACTGGATGGAGCCATTGGGGGAGACGAATAGAGAGTCTCTTCAACTGTAAGTAAAAGAGATTGAACCCCTAAATTATAATCTAGTACCGTCCACCCTACCCTTGGTCTAGGACCTGCCAAAGTTCTATTGGTGCTGAGGAGCTCTATATCTCTTTAGGGAGATTGAGAGATTTAGCTTGCTTTATTTCTTTTCCCCAGGGGCTACTCTCATGGGACGGCTATCCTTCTCCAACGAGAAGCTAAGAGACAATTCATTCTTCCACAGTCTGGGGACCTAATTTGATAACTGGGCGACCATTAGGAATCTAGAAAAAGATTGGCAATCTGGACAAAACCTGCACCCTTCTATTAAATATGACCCCTAATACCATAGTGACACCGTGTCTTCCCATAAAACCTACAGGTAATGAGAGACGAGAGTGAGAGAACACAGTAGCTGAGCTTCACTCAAATGTAGTTTTAGATGCTCCATTATGGCAAGGCAGCAACTGTAGAACTATAGGGCAGTTTGTAAGCACAAACAAAGCTTATGCACAAATATTCGATAGCGGGTGAATATGTCGGCCTGTTAATGACAGTCAATGACAAGGAGGCTTTGCTGTGATATGGCCATATCAATCGTATGATTTTTGCGTTAGCAAACTAAGCCGAGTTGAGTGAGTAACGCTGAAGAGGAGAGACATCTGTGTCTGGTGGGGGCACATCTGTGTCTGGTGAGAGAAAGAGAAAAGGGTAATGTATGCCACCCTCAGTTGCTTGCCACGATCGTTGGAGCTACGCTGCTGGTGACCTTAGCTGACAGAGGAGGGCGATAACATCTGCAGTGCCTGGGCCAGTGTTGGTGGAGCTTTCTATAATCAGAGGGGCTATTTTTTACACATTGCTCACATGCTAGATTTGTTTTTTTAATTCCTCTGTGGACAGGCATTGATACCCACTTGTGATTTACTCTTGCATTGTATTGAAAATGCGTGTCAATACTAGCAGCACTAGTAAGGATCTTCTGAATTATTACTATACTAGTCTCTTACACCAGAATATACGTTATACTCACTCAATTCCTTTATTTTAGAAATTGATCATATCTTTATAGGGATGTATATTTGGATTTCTCCCAAATCCACCACAATTTTTGAATATAACAGTGCACTACCTTGTAGGTATATCTGCCCTTATATTTTTCAATTATTCGCATGGGCATGGGACAGCTGATTATTGATTTGTGCATTACTAGTAATCATTTGTTACCAGGGCACAAGATAGCATGTTGCCCTTGTCTCATGGTTCATGCATGATTGTTTTTTGGTCCTTCACTTCCACTACTTCAAGAGACATTTTCGCAGTACACATCTCTCTATGTGCATGGCCCTAATATACATATCTAAAAAATAATAATGATTTCTTCATTCACCTAATTCTCATTCCTATTCCTTCCTTTTCGCTCCTTGTTTATTTTAGGTGCTTCATCTTCGTATGATACTCATGAACAAGCAGTAATTGTGTTAAAAAAACCTGTTTTTGCTTAATTACAGATTATTGAAAAATCAGGTGCTTCATGTAATATATCAATTGATACCATGCCAGGCCACTGGTCCTCAGTCCTCACGATGATCCCATATTTTTACGAGATCAAAACATCTTCAACATACACTCTGACCCGTTACACCATACTTTGTAGTATTTTTGATGTGGATGCAGTAGTGTTTTGCCTTTTAATAAGAAGTGACCTAAAGGTGTTGTATTAATGTTTGTCACTGTTTGTTTGCCTGTATACATCTATATGTTTTTTGTTGTCAGTTTTTAACACCTCGTTTTCAGTGCATTATTGTTTTTTTTCTCATTGTTTATTTCAGTTAATTATTTGTTTGCTCTCTTGGGGCCAGATGTAGGTAAATATATTTTACCGACTCATAAATACCGAATTTTACCGATTCGGTATTTATGAATCGGTAAAATATAAGGAGGGAGATGTAGGAAAAACCAGATGTGGATTTACCGAATCTGTAAAAGTCGGTATTTACCGATTCGGTAAATACCGACCGGTAATGCCCATTCATTCCTATGGGCTTTGAAGCCCATAAGAATGAATGGGCATTACCGATTCGGTATTTACCGAATCGGTAAATACCGAATTTCACAAGGGTGCAGGGGGTGTCACTTTGACACCCTCTAGCACCCCCAAAACAGGTTCGGGTGCCATGTGGCAGGCATACCTGCCCTATGGGCAGGTCTGCCTGTCATATGGCACAGGTGTGCATGCACACATGTGCATGCACACCGGAATCGGTATTTTACCATCAAATTGAATTTGATGGTAAAATACCGATTCAGTAAGGCTTGTGGGACTCAGAAGAGTCCCACCTACATATCAAATTTACCAAATAGGTAAAAATACCGATTCGGTATTTTACAGAATCGGTAAATTTACCGATCGGTAAATTTACCGATTCTGTAAAAATATGCCCCCTACATCTCAAATTCCATTTACCGGTCGGTAACGGCCGAATTCGGCCGTTACTGACCGGTAAATGCCTACCTACATCTGGCCCTTGATCTTTAGTTTTTAAAAATTATTCCGACTGGGGTATTTCAAATTTCTGTTCGAATTGTAGCAATAAAATTGAAAACTCTGATCATTAAATCTGTTTATAGAACTGATTTTTGTATCCAGAATGACTGTATTTTATTTTTTCCTACTGCAGGCAGGACGACATGCGTAGCTGGGACAACAGTGCAGGTGTTTTTCTCGTTCTCTTCCTTGTTGCAACCAGTGTGTTATACTGTAATCTCAATAGTGGGGAGAGGTTGGGAGCGGGAGGATTACCTCCTACCAACAGAAATGCAGTTGCTGAAGCCAGGCAACCAGTACTGGCCCCTGGCCACGAGTTTGCCATGAGTACCCACAGGGTCAACTGCAGGGATCAATGCTCTCCTCAATTCTACCAGAGCCAGTTGCCCCCAAGCATGTGAGGTCACGCCAAGATTCCTCCCAGCATTGCACTTGGGCCCCCTATCACTCATTGCACCGGGCCCTCTGTCAATCACCGAGGAGCCCACAGTTCTGGGCTGCTAGTCGGACTGTTGTGGGAGACTCAGACTGCCGCATGATATGGCCACCAGATGGCATCAGCTTGTGAACATGACCCGCCCCTGCTGGTCTGTGCTACGATCGGGAATTCTTCAGAGACAAGGCCGGAGCGCCCATTGACGTGTGATAGAGCGCTTACAGCACTCTAAATTGTATGAGTGCATTATACTCATAGTTCAAACGCACTCACCTATATTTGTATCGTTTGCAGTGTATTATGTTTATCAAATACATTTATTCAATATCCTAAGCTTAGAATTGTAATGTGTACCTTTAAGTAGTATTTACATGTATTAGAGACACTATCATTCCTGTATGTATAACATGCAGGATGACATTATATTCATATCGATGTAACTGTGTGCTGTTTAAGTTGCCTGCATGGTAGGCCCAGAGCTGCAGGTTGTTGACAGTTTAAACATTTTTGGTTGCTAAAGAAATAATTAAATTAATTTCTTGTGTGTGCCAGAGCAGTATGCTCTCATCCCACTGCAGGTACAAGAATTCAACCTCGTTATTCTTAGTTTAAGGAGATAACCGGAATGTCATTAAAGGGTCTAAGAAGTGGGAAGGGAGGATATCTTCTGTGCCTGGCCTATCAGAACCTCAAGGCCACTGTGCAAGTGAAATAATTCGACATGTGATACATTTAGGGTGGGGGCTGAATCTTGTCTTTTTGTATGATGCGCAGGGACAGAAAATCAGACTTCTACATTATCGGAAGAGAAGGAGCATCCTAAGAGTGAGCTGCATAGCCTTATGCTATTTTGACCCATTTTGATGTGAGTACTTCTTAGGAAGTCTACACGTGCTGACACCTTTGGGAAATGAGATAGGAGAAATAGAAGGAACATCAATGAGAGTACTGTAAGGAAAGATCATTTATGCTTTCCTTCCTAATGAAAAAGGAATTAGATTTTGCCTCCATCTTGGGGTGCATTTTGATTCTGGAGTTTATCACATTGTGCCTTCTATGCCGGATTAATTATATGCGTAGGTTTGGCTCTGTATTGACTTTTTATGTCCCTATATTCGCTAACCCTTAGATGTGTTTACATCCAATTATTTTTGGCCTTATAATAAAATCCATAAACTGGAATTCGGAGTCTGTGGTCTTTTAAACATGACTAATTTGTAAGTATAATTTTGAAGCGTTTACTCCCCTCAACTACTTTCAGCAGGCAAATAAAAGACCATCAGTGCTAAATTTGGAAGGGATGGCAAGGATTATATTTAGCATAATCAAATGGTAGCAGAGGATGGTTTGCCTCTAAAGTGAGGGGAAAATGAGGGATTTACAGTAAAAGCGGAGGAAAATTTGGCTCTGGACTTGGAGTAGACGACGGCGGAAAACGACGATTGATGGAGGTCGGCAGATGCTGATGATGCGATGGAAGCAGTGGTAGAGTGAGTATGAAACTGTGTGATGTGCTACATTGCGGTGATGAAATAATTGTGTGTTGTCTTGCGAAGTGAGAATGCAAGTCGAATGATTGTGGGTTAATCGTTTTACTGGTCTGGACACTTGCAGATCAGGAAGTTTTGGTGAAAGAACTCAAGAGAAGTCCAAGATCCCGGGATAGTTTTGCATATATGATTGTCCAATCAAAATTGTGGGTGTCGTGAAGCGCTATCGGCGATCCACTTGTAATAGGGAACTGTATGTGAATGAAGAGTAAGGTCGCAGTCGAAAATATCAGGTACCGGGGGTAGACTAAAGCGACTGGGTGACCAACGCAGGTCGGGGGTCACAGCGGATGTTCTTGTGAGAGTGTTCTATCGATCTTTTAGCGGGCTGACAATTACTTGTTTAGGTGACTGTAAGCTATTGTGGCTGTAGGAGGAAGCAGTTACTTTGTTAATAAATTTTGGTTATACAGTTACTTGTGTACGAATGTGTGAGCGAGTGAACAAAGTGAAATTGTAAAGGAGGGTGAGCCACCGCAAGGAGGGAGTTGTGATGTCAGTGCGAGCCACGCTAGGATTGGTTGGTTGGTGTAACGCCGCACTGGGATTGGTGGAAGTTAGTCAGAAGTTAAATATTGAATTCTGGATTACAATTAATTGATTTACACAATGAGATGTTTTAAGGTGTTGCGTGATTTGTGTAGAGGCGACACAGGGGTGGTAACTCGGGTGGGTGAAGAAGCTCCACCAGAGGATACCCCGGCACATTACATAGCAACCAATGTAGGACTACATATTATAGTGTGGCTGCAAAATTGGCACAAAATTACAGAGAAAGAGGGAGAATTGGCTTTCCCTCGATATGGGTCATTTTGGATGGAGGTGTTGTACCAGCTGAGAGGAGTGATGTCTTCTCTGAAGCCTCCGCCTAGACCAACGCAATTTGAGGCAATAGATTCATGGATGAGAGCAGCAATGGCAAAGAGAAGAGCATCTTCGCAGGGAAGAATGACGAAGGCAATGAAGGCATATCAGGATGCTAGGTGGGATGCACAATTGAAGAGGAGGAGAGTAGACACCATAGAGGGAGAACGCCTATACCCATTCAGGTTGCTAAAAGGAGGGTCTGAGGGACATTGTAAGACAGAAGAGGACAGTGATACAGTGTGAACCAGCGGCGGCCCCTTCCCCGTTGTCACGGCATCATAACGTAGGAAGCCCAGCATCCGAACCCGGTCCTACAGCGTCCCTGGCAACCCGAACTCCACCCCTCTGTCCTCCCTTGCAGGAACCAATGGAAACAATCGGACGACCGGAAACCACCTCCTTTGACCCCGGAAGTCCCTCCCTCTACCCGACGCCGGAACCAGGAAAAGCCGATCCCAACGAGAGAGGGGCGTTCGAAGCGGCGGCCTCGTGGCAGGAGACAGCGAGCGGAGAACCCGAGACGGTGAACCGAGGAGAAGAAGACGGAACACTCGAGCGGAAGACCGGAGGCGAGGAAGAAGACGTTTGGACCGAGGACTGGTGGAGTCCTCCGGAGGTGGCTGGAGAGCGGCCAGAACTCGCGGAAGAGTTGCGGCGGGGCATGTGAGTACCCTGTCTCCTTGTTTCTTTCGACTGACGTGTATATAATTGTAAAGAAACCCCCCCCCCACCTTGGAGTCGCACTGTCACTTTATAAATATTGTATAGCAGTACTAGTCACCCGGGCACTGTTGTATAAAGACTCCCCCACACACCCTTTTCCCCTACACCCTCTGTCTCTTCCTTCTCTTTGTATCCCAACTCCTTCCCCCCCTTTTCCCCCCTCACGCTCGCTTTAACCTCCAGGAAGTCTGCTGACCGTGGGTCTTGTGCCCAATCTTCCAGAGCAAGTGATCCTGGGCAGTGACTATTCTGGTCTTCCCCACCTTCTCCGTGAGACCACAGACACACTCGAACAATGGTGGTTGGAAGCCCCGTTTCCCCAGGCCAATCCCTCTTTGGGAACACCAGTCAAACCACACAAAACAAAAACCAAAAAAAAGAAGGAGAAAAGGAACTATGCTACTGCCTATCCCGTACGAGTTGAGGAACACCCCTGGGAAACAGACAGGGAATTCCGTGCGGCACAACAAGAAGATCCCGTTCTACAGGACGCCTGGGGTTGCGCTCTGGACAATGAAGACCCGCTGCAAGTAGGTCCCTATTTTTATAAAAAGAACTGACTTTTGTATAGGAAGGGCGGGCCTCAGCATTCCCCTCAGTTGATAGTCCCCGGACCCTTCCGTGACAAGGTGTTGTTTCTGGCCCACAGCCACTTGTTGGGAGGTCACTTCAGCGATGACAAAACGGGATGTCTATCTTAGAAAAATTCTACTGGCCGGGGGTTTTCCATCAAATCAAACGGTATTGTCGCGAATGCCCGGTGTGACAAAAAAATAGCCGATACCGTCCTCCCAGAGTACCCCTTCAACCACTCCCCCTCATTGATATACCATTCAGCAAAGTAGGGATGGACATTATAGGCCCCATGTTGCCTTCCAGAAATGGGTGCAGATACGCGTTAGTCCTGGTCGACTACGCCACCCGTTTTCCCGAGGCTATCCCCTTATGGCAACCCACCACCCAGAACATCGCCAAAGCACTGATTACGATCTTCTCGTGAGTCGGGTTCCCTAGGGAGATCCTTACGTACCAGGGCACCCCATTTGTCTCCGCCCTAATGAGACAGGTATGTGCCCACCTCGGGGTCAATCAAATTAGAACCTCTGCTTACCACCCCCAAACAGACGGGTTAGTCGAGCGCTATAACGCCACATCAAAAACTACTCTAAAGAAACTGTTAGCCCTGGAGAGTAAAAGGTGGGAGGAGATGTTACCCCTGGTGTTATTCACGATCCGCTGCAAAGTACAGAGCAGCACTGGGTATTCTCCCTACGATCTGCTATATGGACGGGCCCCCCCGAACCCTTCTTGATATGGCCCGAGAGGCCTGGGAGGCTGAACCCGACCGAACCAGACCCCTCCCGGAATACATAGGCAACCTTAAGACCCACTTGGGGCAGATACGGGAGATCGTAAGACAAAACATGGTGACTGCCCAAACCATCAAAAACAACAATACAACAAAGGTACGAAACCCCGGACCTTTGTCCCCGGAGACCTGGTACTCCTTCTACTGCCATCCTCCGACCACAAGTTGTTAGGTCAATGGCAGGGCCCGTTTTCAGTCCTCCGAAGATCACTTATGAAGTGGAAATGGACTCTGTTCGGGGTGTCACCCAAATATATCATGTGAATCTCCTAAAAAAATGGGAGGGACCCCAACCCGTGTTGTCCAGTACAACTCCACAAACCCCCCTCTCTTATGAAGTCTGTATGGACCCAGACCTAACCGAAAACCAGAAACAAGGTCTCCGTCAAACCCTTTGGCACCTACAGAAGGTGTTCCCATCCAGTCCTGGTCACACGACTGTCATTGAGCACACTATCCGAACAGAACCCGGAAAAACAGTACAGCAACGGCCCTATCGGGTTCCTGAGGCTCGAAGAGCCATCATTAAAGCAGAAACCAACCTAATTCTGCGGATGGGCATCATAGAGCCGTCCATCAGCAGCTGGAACTCACCCATTGTATTGGTACCTAAGCCGGACGGATCGATACGTTTTTGTGTCGATTTTCGCGAGGTTAATAAAATCTCAAGCTTCGACACCTATCCCTTACCCCGCATAGATGAGATGGTTGAACGCATAGGGAAGGCCAAATATATAAGCACCCTCGACCTATGCAAGGGCTATTGGCAGATCCCATTAAGAAGTGAGGACAAAAAGAAAATGGCATTCTCCACACCTGATGGGTTGTTTCAATTCACCGTGCTACCTTTTGGCCTTCATGGTGCTCCCGCCACGTTTCAAAGAGCCATGAACCAGGTTCTGCAACCGCACTCCCAGTATGCCGGAGCCTATTTGGATGACATTGTCATCTACAGTGATAACTGGGAACAGCACCTACAGCACTTAAAAAAGGCTATCTCTTAGTTGGTATGGCTTCACCATCAACCCTTCCAAGACCACCCTGGCAGCACAGACTGTGAAATACCTGGGCTATCTCTTAGGCGAGGGAGTAATCCGGCCCCAAAACAATAAGGTCACTGCCATTCAATCCATCCCCTTTCCCCAGACCCGAAAAGAACTCCGTGCCTTCTTAGGCCTTTTGGGATATTACCGTCGGTTCATCCCCAACTTCTCCCAAATTGCTGTTCCCCTGACCGATCTCCTAAAGAAAACCGCCAAAACAGAAGAAGCATTGAGACGTCCAACGCCCATGATGCTACAGGCATTCAACAAACTCAAACTGTCCTTAGTATCAGATCTTGTACTCATTAGCCCGGACTACTCTCAGCCTTTTATCCTTCAGACCGCACATCAGATCAGGGTTTGGGTGCCGTCCTCTCCCAGAAAGACTTGAACGGAGACGAAAAACCCATACTCTATCTCAGCAGAAAGTTATTCCCTAGGGAAATGAACTACGCGGTGTTAGAAAAGGAGGCTCTCGCCATCAAAGTCTCTGCTATTATCTGGACGGCCGAGAGTTCGTCCTTTATACCGACCATGCCCAACTGGAATGGATGGCACGAAACAAGGGGCACAACGACCGCGTCCTCCGATGGTTTCTGTCCCTGCAGCCCTATCGGTTCAAGACTTTACATCAGAAAGGTGTGGAGCAGGGTAATGCCGATTACCTCTCCCGATACCCTCCCCCTGTCACCCGTACAAGAAGGACAGCTAGGGGAAGGGGATGTGAACCAGCAGCGGCCCCTACCCCGTTGTCACGGCATCATAACGTAGGAAGCCCGGCATCCGAACCCGGTCCTACAGCGTCCCTGGCAACCCGAACTCCACCCCTCTGTCCTCCCTTGCAGGAACCAATGGAAACGATTGGACGACCGGAAACCACCTCCTTTGACCCCGAAAGTCCCTCCCTCTACCCGACGCCGGAACCAGGAAAAGCCGATCCAAATGAGAGAGGGGCGTTCGAAGCGGCGGACTCGTGGCAGGAGACAGCGAGCGGAGAACCCGAGACGGTGAACCGAGGAGAAGAAGACGGAACACTTGAGCGGAAGACCGGAGGCGAGGAAGAAGACGTTTGGACCGAGGACTGGTGGAGTCCTCCAGAGGTGGCTGGAGAGCGGCCGCAACTCGCAGAAGAGTTGCGGCAGGGCATGTGAGTACCCTGTCTCCTTGTCTCTTTTGACTGACGTGTATATAATTGTAAAGAAACCCCCCCACCTTGGAGTCGCACTGTCACTTTATAAATATTGTATAGCAGTACTAGTCACCCGGGCACTGTTGTATAAAGACTCTCCCACACACCCTTTTCCCCTACACCCTCTGTCTCTTCCTTCTCTTCGTATCCCAACTCCTTCCCCCCCTTTTCCCCCCTCACGCTCGCTTTAACCTCCCGCACCCCCTGGTGTTGGTAAAAGACTGGGTCAGTCTACATCTTGAAGACTAACTGCCCCTTGTATTCTCTCTTCCACATATCTCCGAGGCCCTCCTCCAGACCGGTCAAGACCAAGATCCGTCGTAGGGACGACCAACACAGCACCGCTTATCCAGAGCAGCCCTCCAACAGACATCACGAGAAGACTCCTCTCAACGACCCGGTCTCTCCTACACTCTCTTTAGATTTCACCGATAATCATACAAACTGCCTCTGTCAAATCCATAAACCATAGCCCACTATATCTGGCCTCCACGCCTGTTATTCCGGTCAGCCCTAAGCCCACGTTCACATACAGATGATAGCTTTCTAGAGAGATTGTTAGCAGAACGTCCTCCAATTTATGACTCAAGATCGGAGCTGGAGAGAACGCAGCAACCTTGGGAAGCCTTAGGAGTGGTCGAACGGGTTCAGAGGAGCAGACAACAGGAGTAAGAGGGAGAATGGCAGTGGGAAAAGGAATTCCAGGGGATTCTGGAGGGCAAGGATATGTAGATCCTGAGCACAATGGAAGTGCATGCTCCATGCAGTTACCAGACTCTCTTACTGTACGAGTTACAATTGGACCTGTGGTTTCGAACTATAACCCACATGAGAGGGCAAGTGAAAGTCAACAGCAACAGACCAGAGAAGGGGAAGAGACTATGTCAGAGGGAACTCTTACAATGAGTAGAACGGGTATGGTTCAGAGGCCAATGGAAGCTAGTGCTCCATTGCCAGCCACTGCTGATCCATCAAGGATAGACAGTGGGTCAGAACGAAGACGAACAGAAGCTTTGGCAAATTCTAGGTCAAACATTAGAATGTGGGTTCCACCAGTGAGGGAGTCAATGATGTCAAAAGAAGAACTGGAAATGAGACGAGAGACAGCTAGAGTACTATTCGAATCACAGGGTTTATGTGAAGGTAACCATTGGAGAAGTCGAAGTTGTGAGAGAGAAAGTCGTCCAGCATTGAGAATGGAGGAGAGTACTGGTCCAAGGAGAGCCCAAAGTTGTGGCAACGAAGAAACAGGAAGCAAGGGGGTCAGAGAATCATACAAGTGGCAATGAAAGCACCATTGTTAGATGCGGTTAGATTGAAAGTTGAAATAGATGAAGTGATAGATGGGAATCTACCATTGGACAGGATTGAAACCTATGATCCAAGCAAGTTGTTATTTGTAGCTAAGGATGTCACTAAGAAGGCAAAGTGAGCTCATGAAGCATTGGTACAATTGGCAAAACAGTATGAGGTAGATTTAACCAAAACAAAATTGATGCAGGGGAGCTGCAGATTGAATGATACTGATCAAGATTTAGGGGAAACACGAACAACAGGATTAAAAGCACAAATTAGAGATTTGATCATAGCAATACGACCATGGAGAGAATTAGATAAATGGGAAGGGCCCAATTCACAGAACTAACTTAAGACAAAATCCTAAACTTACTACCATTTTGGTATTCACAGAAGGCACTTACTCATTTTGGTATTCACAGAAGGCACTTACTCATTTCGGTATTCACAGAAATTAGGATTCCTAACTTTAGGACTCCTAAATGTCTTCTGTGAATACCAAAAGTCTTAAAGTTAGGATGATTTTGCTCAGTTTAGGAGTAGTAAAGTTAAGACTCCTAACTTTAGGACTCCTAAATGCCTTCTGTGAATACCGAAAGTCTTAAAGTTAGGATTTTTCTCAGTTTAGGAGTAGTAAAGTTAGGACTCCTAACTTTAGGACTCCTAAACTGACCAGTGGCTTATTTGTCTGCTACATTATATCCTGTAGCTTCTGCGTTGCCCGGATGTCTCAACTCCGTTGCTGCAACAGGTGTCAGCATTGAGAGATGTGAAAGCATAGTAATGGGTCACCCGCTTATTGTTTATGCGCCACATTCAGTAGAACTGTTAATGACAAGAACAAAGACACACCATTTGACAGACAACAGACTTACAAAATATGAGCAAGTCATATTGGCTTCTGAAAATGTTACTCTGTACTACTTTGAATCCCGCTACATTGTTGCTTCTTCCACAAGAGGAAGGAGAAGATTGTGAAAGCATGACTGTCTGGATGTTACTGAACTATCTACCAAACCCAGACCTGACATTGTTGATGAACCGCTGCTCGAATCTGATTTAATCCTTTTTGTTGACGGTTCATGCCTAACAGACAAGGAAAGGTACCTGAGACAGCTTTTGCTGTATGTACCATCTTAGGGGTGGTCGAAGCTGCCTGTTTAAACAGAGTATATTCTGCTCAGGTGGCCAAAATTATTGCTCTGATACATGCCTGTGCCATCGCAGATGGCGTTTGAGTAACTATCTATATGGACAGCCAATATGGGTTTGGAGTGGTTCACGACTTTGGACAGTTATGGTCTCAAAGTGGATTTTTAACGTCATTAGGATCCCCTATCCGTAATATAGAATATGTACATCAATTATTGGAAGCCTTATAGAAACTCAAAGCCATAGCGTTTTTTAAATGTGCAGCCCATGGGAAAGGAGAAGATTTTGTCACCAACGGAAATAACTATGCTGACGAAGTAGCTAGTTTTTGTGTAATACATGTTTGTGTTTTCAATGGAAAATATGTAGGAGAGAGTGCGGAAGAGACCGAGCTCAGAATGATGTTAGCTGTGGCCTGTACATGGGATGAGGTTAAATGGCTGCAGGATGAGTTCTCAGATGAGGAAGCTGCGTCATGGGTCAGAGCAGGCTGTGAAAAGAGAGATGATGGCATTTGGGCACCGACCTCAAGAACTTCCGTCCCATCTCGCTCCTCCCTTTTCCTGCCAAAGTCATCGAGAAGACCGTCAACAGACAGCTTGCCGCCTTCCTCGAGACAAACGGATCCCTCGACCCCTCGCAGTCCGGTTTCCGAGCCAACCACAGCACCGAGACCGCCCTCATCGCAGCCACCGACGACATCAGAACCCTGCTCGACAACGGGGAAACAGCGCCCCTCATCCTCCTGGACCACTCTGCAACGTTCGACACCGTCTGCCACCGCACTCTAGTCCAACACCTCAGCAACATCGGGATCCAAGAGAAGGCACTGGAGTGGATCATCTCGTTCCTCGCCGGAAGAACACAGAGAGTCCGCCTCCCCCCGTTCCGATCCGAGGCCACCGAAGTCATCTGCGGCGTACCACAAGGATCATCACTCAGCCCCACCCTCTTCAACGTCTACATGAGACCTCTAGCAACCATCGCACGCCAGCACAACCTCAACATCATCTCCTACGCTGACTACACCCAACTGATCCTCTCCCTCACCAGAGACCCCGCCACCGCCAGAACGAGCCTGCACGAAGGGATGAAAAACGTCGCCGAATGGATGAAGAACAGCCGCCTAAAACTGAACTCAGACAAGACGGAAGTCCTCATCCTGTGACCATCGCCCTCTGCCTGGGACGACTCCTGGTGGCCCCCCGCCCTGGGCACCGCTCCCAAGCCAACCGACCACGCACGCAACCTGGGCTTCATCCTGGACTCTTCCCTCTCGATGACCAGACAAGTCAACGCCGTCTCCTCATCGTGCTTCAACACCCTGCGCATGCTCCGAAAGATCTTCCGATGGATCCCGACCAAAACCAGGAAGACGGTCACCCAGGCCCTCGTCACCAGCCGACTGGACTACGGGAACACCCTCTACGCGGGAACCACAGCCAAACTACAAAAAAGACTCCAGCGCATACAGAACGCCTCCGCCCGACTCATCCTGGACATCCCCCGATGCAGCCACATCTCCGGCCACCTGAGGGATCTGCACTGGCTCCCCGTCAGCAAAAGGATCACGTTCAGGCTCCTTACCCACGCACACAAATCTCTCCACGACCTGGGCCCCAAGTACCTCAACGACCGCCTGACCTTCTACACGCCCACCCGTCAGCTACGTTCTACAAGCCTCGCCCTCGCCGCCATACCACGCATCCGAAGAGCCACCGCCGGAGGAAGATCCTTCTCCTACCTGGCAGCCAAGACATGGAACTCCCTCCCCATCCACCTCAGGATGACACAGGACCATCTCGCCTTCAGGAAACAACTCAAGAGCTGGCTGTTCGAGCAGTAGCGGACCCCTCCCCAAAGCGCCTTGAGACCCTTCCGGGTGAGTAGCGTGCTATACAAATGGTATGATTGATTGGCAGTGTTACCTAACTGTTTATTGAACCCAATGGCAAGGTAGATTCACAGAGCAGTTCATCTCGGAAGAGATGCCATGGTACAAGTGTTTAGGCAAACGTGGTTTAACCCCCGATTTCGTGTGCACAGATGTCAACAATGAATGTGGGAAAAAGAACTGTCGTTGCGATGAGTCACATTGGAAGATCAGGAGGTCCTTTCAATAGGATACAGTTGGACTTTATTGAGATGCCAAGATGCAATAGGTTGAGTTATGTTTTGGTGGTGGTTTGTATCTTTGCACGATGGGTTGAGGCGTATCCAACTAGATGATGTGACAGTCTCACAGTGGCAAAACTGCTCTTAAGGGAACATATACAGCGTTTCAGATTTCCGACCTCGGTGGAGACAGATAGAGGAACACACTTCCATTGCGAAATCATGAAATTATTGTGTACAGCTTTGAAGATTGATCAGAGACTCCATTGTAGCTACAGGCCTGAGGCTTCTGGTCTTGTGGAACAAATATATGGAACAATCAAGATGAGGGTGTCAAAGGTGTGTTGTGTCAACTTCATTGAAATGGCCTGATGCGTTGCCGTTAGTGCTGATGAGTCTGCGTAGTAGTCCTTATAGTAGGACATGGCTCTCTCCCCATGAAATATTGATGGGAAGAGCTATGCGACTGCCTATGGTACCAGCTACAGCATTGATTAACATCACAGATTATTTTGTTATGGATTATTGTAAGGAGCTGGCTGATGTGGTTAATTCTGTGTCCCACCAGGTCGAGGCTGCGACTGCATCCACCTCCAGAGACCTGCTGCATGATCTAAGCACTGGTAATTGGGTGCTTGTCCGAAAGCACATGATGAAGAGCTGCCTTGATGCTCGCTGGTGAGGACTATATCAGGTGCTTCTGGTCACACGTACAGCGGTGAATTGTGGAGGATTGATAAACTGGATCCACACTTCACATACTCGTAGAGTACCAGAACTAGTAGAGAACACGACTCCTCTTGTTCTGAGAGTGCAATCAAGAGTGCAACAGAAACAGAAAGAACAAGCCGGATCGTGATAACTCTTGATGAGGCGGAACAATCAGCTGAGCAAGAAAGAATAAATCAAACAGCTTCCGAAGTGAATTCAGATGCAGAAATAGACAATACTGTGGAGGTGAACTTTGAACCAGAGCAGAGTGAACAGCCTGGTGCAGAAGGATCAGATCAAGAGGAAGAGAGGAGAGCAGATGCAGCAGCAGCAAAGTGGCCAACAAAGAAAGAAAGGCTGCACATAAAGCTAGCATCTGAGAAAGATCTCGCTCCGATTCCTAAAACATCTGAATTTGATCAAAGTGAAACCAAAGAAAGACCGGATGGTCTAAGACGATCCAGAAGGGAGAGAGTACCGTCTCGCAAGTACGTATCTCCTGAGTGGGCATATCTGGCTGCAGATGCAGAGACTGGAAAAATCTGAGTGGTTGGGGACAGGCACAGTGAGTCACAGAAAGAGCACATTAACAATTGACATTCAGTTAAAAGTTCCTGGAGTTGATGCCTTCAGGATCCTGACTCTGACAGTTCCCGATCCACCAAGGCTGAGTGGGTTACGCTCTTTGATCCTTAACCAGGTTGCTTTCCCTACTTTTGGTCGACAGCCAAGTGCGCAAGAAATGGGAGAAATCCGTGCTGAAATACTACAGCTTGTTCTTGCTATGCTTGGATCTAACATCATTAACAATGAAGATTGAAATCATATAAGCCTTAGAAAGAAGATAACCTAGCCCCAAGAGGAAGAAAATTTTAAATTAGGGACTTTCAATAGAAAGAAGAACTGAGGGTTAGGGCTGACTACGTCTCTTCAATAGGTTTAGTATTGTTGAACTGAACAGTGCAAAAATCGAATGGAGAAAGGAAAATAAAAGACATTGTAAATAACCAAAATAAACAAAATAAAGAAGACCAGAGACTTTGTTGAATTCAGTTACGTTTTAAATCAAAACAGTGATACTAAATGGAGTCTGGGAAGTCAGGACGCAAGCAGAAATGCATAATTGGTACCCTTATTGCTGTGGTGCTTATTGTCATAGCTGTGGTGATTGTTTCATCGATGATGGGGTCTCACGATGCTGAAAAGAATGAAATGACACCCTCCCCATCTACCGCAGACGTAGGAGAGGGTGCATCTGCCAAGGGTAGAGATATATTTAGGGAAACTAGTCGGATGCTACACGTAGATTTGTCAAAAGGAGATTTTACGCTGAATGCATATGCTCGTTTGTTGTATGAATATGTTGATACAATGGAAGCGAAACATTGTTATGTGTGTATGCAATTTAAAAAAAAAATCTTTTTATTAAATTGAATTAGAACAGCAGATGAATACACGTCACGGCACAGTGGTTTAAGCTCAACATCACAAAGTGTACCCAGCACGGTCTCTAATAATCTAACACAGCCATTATGCCAACATCCCAGAGTGACTCCATGGAGCACCATCGCCAATCAGCTTCAGCTCAAGCTCTCAAAGCCAACACAGAACCCCCTTTATCATCTTGTTAACTGGTTCGCCCCGCGTAAATTTCCCCTACAGACCTCCCTTCAATATCAATATGTCTATCATAGGATACCAATTTTAAAAGTAAGACCTCAGCCAATTCCTGCAGGCTCAAGGGCACTCGTAACATCCAAGCCTCCCCCAGTCGCCCTCTCTCCCACACAATCACTCTTCGCACCTTGTACGTATGGAGTGTATAATCCCCAAAAGTTTTTAGGTTTACTTCTTGGCGGTAATAGCTCACTATAGAACTCCGATTGCGTAGAGCAGTACAGCATGTCACAGGACCATTGGTGCAGCGTTGGAACCGGGCTCCTTAACCAGCACATAGCCACTCTTCTCTTGACCATAAGCAGTCCCATATCGACCAATCTGCGAATTGCCTTTGGGAGCAATTTAGTGTTCCCAAGGAGAGCAACCAGTGGGTCCAATGCAAGCTCAGTATCAACCACTCTACCTAGCTCCTCAAAGACGCTCACCCAAAAGGAGAATACTCCCGGGCATAACCAAGCTAGGTGCAAGAAGTCCGCTGTATCCGTATGACATCTCTCACATTCCGCATCCTCCCGCAGGCCATACCTACATAGTCTTTCCGGGGTATAATATACCCTATTAAGGTACTTGAAGTGGACCAACCTATGTCTGTCATGGAGAGATATTTTCCTAGTATTCATACAGCAGAAGGACCATTTATCATCTTCGAGCTGCGAGTTCAAATCTCGCTGCCATGCAAGCCTAGCCGCAGTGTATTTATGCACCCTGTGTGATATAGCCATCTTATAAAGAGCTGTAACCATTTTGTGAGAGTATGCCGCCTTAATAACATGCGTCAACTCTCGTACCTCTGTAGGTTCAACCATGTCGTCACCCAACAGTGCACACAGGGCCCCCCTCACTCTGTAGAATTGGAATTTTTATATGGAGTACCACCTTCTGGTGGACCTACAAGCTGCTCCTGGGAGCGGACCGTCCCTTCATTTAAAAAAAAAAAAATCTTTTTATTATTTCAAAATACAAACAAAACATGAGGAGGGACCATCATGAGTACAAAGAGTCCTTCGTTTCGTAATGAGTAGAGGCTCGAGAACAATCCAGTAATTCCACAAGGAACTTTAGATCCTAAACCTGGCCTGGCGTTGCGTTGTAAAGCCCCCTCAATCAACATAGTGGCATATCGGAACCCAGGGCTCTAGGACATTATACAGTACTCCATGTATGGCCATCCCTAATACCCATCAACCCCCATCCCCCCACCCCTGCTGCCAGCGCCGTTACCTAAATAACGAGTGTCATCAATATACTACCCTCGTGTGTGAAGTGCATAGTGAGCATCTCATCCATGATACTAAAAATCACCGCAACCACCCGGAAGTCGGGAACCACCTTCCGCGCTAAACTCCCCAAGACCCGAGGAGGCCGCCTACGACTGCTCCTCCTGTGTCTCCATCCGGCGTCCGGAGCTCCATCACTAAAGCCTCCCACGCCCGCGCCGCCTCTGGCGCCCTATCGCTATGGGATCTATGGGCCTGCTGCAGTCGAACGGAACCCTTGCTGCCCGCCCACATAAACATTGCCGCTTTCCATCTAACATAGCTAGGGCCGGCCACTGCCTTCCAGTGTGATGTAATTTCCCTCTTGGCCAGAATGAGCCCCAGGTCCATAAACTTGCTAGTTATCTTATTTTTGCTAGTGTGTGGGAACCAGTGTAATAGGCAAGCTCCTTTAACCAGTTCAACCTGTCGCTCAGTCACCTTACAGAGCAACACAGTTACCTCCTCCCAATATGTTCCCAGATGGGGACAGTCCCACAGCATGTGGCACAGCTCCGCGCCCTGCAGCCGGCACCGGGGACAGATCGCAGTATCAGTCCGAAAATACTGATTAATTTTAGCTGGTGTGAGGTATGCCCTATACAATACGAAAAATTGAATTAGCTGGAACCTAGCATTCCTGGTACTCTTCCATGCTCTTTTAAGTATCTGTAACCAGGCTGCTGCCGGGATTGCTTTGTCTAAGTCCCTCACCCATTGCTCCCGCAGTTTTTGTAACGGGTTGAGCCCTTCCCCAAGCATCCGTTTATACAGACAGGTAACCGCCTTATACGTGCCCGCTGCCATCACTACATACTGACATGCTCCGCTTGTTGGCGGTTTGGAAAGGCCAGCACCCCAATGCTTCTTTATGGCTGCAATCAATGCCGCGTGTATCAGGAAATGGAAGGCCAAAGGTCTCCTGCAACGTACCAATGGATAATAGTACGCCGTCTGCATATAAGTCGCCCACCATCTGCAGGCCCAGCTCCTCCCATTCCGCCAGGGCGGACCAATCACCACCGTGTGGTAACGCTGTGCACATGCCCAGCGGAATCTCGGGCGCGTAAGGGCGCTGCACCCCAATTCTATTGTGGAACCGTTTCCAACAATGCCTCAGGGTGCCCTCTACCATTGATAATTCAGCAGTCCTCAGTCGCTGCTGCAGGATCACGAATGACAAGACATGCCTCGGCACCTCTGGCACAGGCCCCCCCTCCGGTCCCCGAAACTCCAACGCCACCGCCTGAGTAAGAAACTGAAATTGCGTGGCCAAATAGTACAATTCAAAATCCGGGGTGGCAAGGCCTCCTTCGGCTCTCGGCCGCATCAGTGTTTCCAGCGCCACCCTATGCCGTCCTGCACCCCAGATGAAGCTGCCCACCGCGGAATGGAGTTGTCGGATAAAAGCAACCGGTATTCGTATCGGTAGGGTCTGGAAAAAGTATAACAAGCGAGGAAGCGCCATCATCCTCAGCAGCGCTACACGACCTGCCACCGACAATGGCAAGGTCCCCTAAAACCACATGCTACCTCTCAGACCTCTCATTGCTCTCCCAATGTTGCCCTCAAGGAGATCCCCCTGAGCGTGATACACCTGCGCTCCCAGATAGGGAAGGCACCTCGGCTCCCACGCCAGATCGGGCGGTAGTGTGGGCAGGTTGCATGTACTAGTCACTGGGAAAACGCAGGTCTTTGCCCAGTTAACCCTCAGTCCTGAGATATCCCCGAAACGGGCAAGGAGGGTGCGTTCCCCATCCAGGGCATCCCCTGCATCCCTGAGAAACATCAGGAGGTCGTCCGCATAAAGCGAAATATAGTGCGCATGACCTCGGAGCTGGAGTCCACGATATTCCCCCCCATTCTATCGCGCGCTGCCAACGGCTCTATCGCAGGGGCAAACAACAGGGGGAGAGCGGGAATCCCTGCCTAGTGCCCCGTCCCACCGGGTAGGAAGAGGAGACAACCCTACCCACACGGACCCTAGCTGTCGCCGACGAATACAGTATTTCAGCCCATCGGACGTAACCAGCTCCAAGCCCAAATGCCGTCATAACTGAAAACAAATAGGGCCATTCCAGGCTGTCAAATGCCTTGGCAATGTCAACGGAGAGGACCATCGCCTGCCCCTCCATTTCACGGCCTCCATCCAATATTCCTATCAACCTACGTATGCTACTGGTGGTATTGCGCGTCGGGATAAAACCAGCCTGATCTGGACGCATCAACCGCGTCATAAAGGGAAGGAGTCTATTGGCCAGCACCCTGCTCAGTATTTTATAGTCAGTAGTGAGCATGGAAAGAGACCTGTACGCAGCTGGGTCAGTCGGCGGCTTTCCGGGCTTGTCTAGCGGTACAATAATGGCTTCCATACTAGAAGCCAGCAATATTCCCGTCCGACTGGCCTCCTGGTACATCACCAACAATCTGGGAACCAGGAGGTCAATATACGTCAGGTAGAATTCAATAGGCAAACCATCACTGCCCGGTGTTTTGTTACGTGCCAATTGCTTAATGGCGCAGCGAATCTCAGCCAGAGTAATATCCTGTCCAATCCCCTCCGCCTCCTCCTCCTCAATTGCGGGCAGCTCCAAGCCCTCCAGAAACGCCTGAGTATCCTCCTCGCCACTCAGCAACTGGCTGGTGTAGAGAGTCGCATAGAAGGATCAAAATCGGCCATTTATTAGCTGTTGCTCATATTCCAACCGTCCCGAAGAGGAAGCTAACGCCAAAATGGGTTCGCATCTAGGAGCAGGGTCAGCCAGCCAAGCTAGTAATGTGCCCACTTTGTCCCGCTCCGCATGTGCACAAGCCAAGAAAGCTCTGTGATCAAAGCACCGAAGGCGCTCCACCCCCACCGCCTCCTTCTGGGCCAGTACCTCGTCACGCGTCCCAGAGCAATCCGAATGAGCCCTCTCAGCTTCATGAAGGGCCAGTTCGCCCGTCTCGATTTTCTGCAATAGCAGCTTCCGAACTCCCACCCACTTGGCGATACAGATCCCTCGGACCACTACTTTGAAGGCATCCCATTCCAGAGCTACCGTCGTAGCAGAGCCCGCATTCTCCGCAAAGTAGTGTTCTACCCCATCTCCCAACTCCACGCGAAAGACCTGATCCTCCAACATCTCTGGACGCAGTCTCCAAGTCGGGACCCTGGGGCGCTCCACCACCCAGCAGAAGTTTACCAATAGCGGATTATGATCCGATATGGTATGCGTTAGATACTCGCTAGGCCGGTACTACACAAAATGGCGTCCAACCGAACATGCAGGTCGTGCAAGGCCGAGTAATAGGAATAATCTCCATCTGCCGGATGCTGCGCTCGCCAAATGTCAATGAGTCCCCAATTGTCTTGCCAGTGGGCTCGAGCCCTAGCTAATTTATTGATCGGGGCCGTGGGCAGTGGAGGATGGGATCTGTCCGTGGTGACATCGACAACTGAGTTAAATCCTCTTCATCAATACTGGTGTCGTGAAATAATCCGCGAGGGCAGAAGACAAGGTCTCCAGGAAGGACGCCTTCTCCACATTGGGATCATAGACAGAACAGAGGGTCACCTCACAACAATAGAGGCAACCTCTAACTGCGATGTAGCGGCCATCAGGGTCAATCAGTTGGTCCAACACTTGAAAGGGGACCCCAGCACTAACCCAGATCAGAACCCCCTGTGCAAAGGCTGAGTAAGTGGTGTAATAAAGCTGCCCTCACCACCTGCGCTGTAGAGCAAGCCCCTCAGTTTTAGTCAAGTGTGTCTCCTGTAAGAAAGCCACCTGCGCGCCCCTACGAACCAGATAGGAGTGGACCTTATACCTACGCTGCATGGAGTGCAATCCCCGAACATTCCAGGTTATATATTTCACATCAGGTGACGGACCCATAACAATAATGCGAAAACCACTCAAAGCAGCCCCCCCCCTCTGGCTGCCAGGTGGCGGTATCAATACACAAATACACAACACGCGATAATTCCACTTTCTCGATTAAGCTCACCAGCAGGCAGTGTCTCCCAAACAAACTAATTCCATCCCCAAACAATCCCTCCCTACCCAGTACATCGCCCTCCCCCCCAAGAACAGGCACCAACATAGTGAATCCCATCCAAACTACCCCAACTTAGTGCCTCGTGCAAAGCTAAGGCAAACTAACTAGTACCATCCGGTGGGGGATGGATAGGGCCTAGGAAACGACCTACAATAAACCAAAAGCGCAACCAGTGCCCGCCCTCAAATCCCCCAAAAATGCAATGCGTCCCAGATCCCCCCGGAACCCCCTGCAATCCCAGCGCCACCTCAACTCTAGTCCCTCCCGATTCAGTCACTCAGCCCCCTGCATGTCCAATGCACCACTATAACCCCTATTTAAGAAGAAAAAAACCAATAACTGCAGCACAGCATTCCAGGGCAGAACTCCCAGTCCTACAGCCATCACAATATCTACTCATCCAGCAGTCCATCTGCAGTTCCAGGAGTGACTGTTGGTAAGCGTGGATCATCCGACACCGAGGACTCCGCCTCCAATCGGCCCTTGTCACTGCCAAGTTCTGATGCCTCCGGTGTGGTCTTCAGCAGTTCTCCGGAGATCGCCGTCACCGCTCCCAGAGCACCCCTACGCTCTATGGCCGTCTGTGAGGTCGATGGTTTCCGCAGGCCCTGCCTGCGGCGACGCAACCGCTGTGACCTGCGAGGTTGAGATTCTCTAGCCAGCTCCCATGCCTCCGCGTCCTGGCCATCCTTTCCTGCTCTGTAAGACTCTACCCACACCCATGCATCCTCCGGCGTGTCGTGGAAGTGAGTCTTTCCGTCGAGTACAATGCGCAACTTGGCTGGGGAGAACAGAGAGTATTGAATCCCTTCCGCGCGCAATTCCTTCTTGACAGTTTGGAAGGACATGCGGTGCCGCTGCGTGTCAAACGAGTAGTCCGCGAAGAGAGTAACACTGTTGTTGTCCACCTGGAAAGGGCCATCGCTACGGGCCCTCCGGAGAAGCAAGTCGCGGTCTCGAAAGTGCAGCAGCCGCGCCACTACCGGCCGCGGAGGACGCCCCTCCAGCGGTGGCTTAGCCGGGACTCGATGCGACCGCTCCAAGGTGTAGAAGCTAGATAGTCCCTCAGGGGCCACTACAGTTTGAAGCCAAGTTTCTAAGTAGCTCACCATATCCGATCCCTCAATTTTCTCCGGCAGTCCCACCACGCGGATGTTATTGCGTCTGTTTCTTCCTTCCACATCCTCAGCCCGCCGCTCCAGCACAGTGAGACGGTCCAGAACGCCCGCCATTGTCGTAGATATCGCAGTCTGCGCAGGGCCAATCTCCTGAAGTGTAGCTTCGGTCTGCTTCACCCGGTCAGCAAGCCCAGCACCGTCGCAACCTGCGGAATGTCCTGCTGGAGGGCAACTCTGGAGTCCGCTATGGCCCTCAGGATTTTGTCCAGTTGGAGTTGGTTCCCTGGGTCTCGTGGCAATTCCTGTTCATCCCTATTTTCCTGAGGCGGGGAGTCGGCGCCAGACGGCAACGGGTCTTCTTCCTTCCGTGTGCGCGAGGCTTGCCCATGGTTGCGGTCATTAGCGCACTCCAACCCTGCGTAGCGGAGCCCCAAACGCCGTCCGATCTAGTCTAGTGGGCAGCACTACCCCCACTTCAAATAGGGCCCAATGGCCGTCCCTCGCATAATCGGCGACACCCAGGAAAAGCCCCAGCCATAGTGTACCATCCAGTGAGGGCGATGCGTGGCCTTTCAGGTTCCACAGCGTTGGGCGCCAGGCCTCAGAGCTTGCCGCCGCCCCCACAGGGCTCCTCTCAGTGCTCTCCAGGCCAGGGTGGCCCGACTCCTCGCGGTCCTGTACTAGAGGGCAAGCCCAGGTCCGCCCCCCCATCACCGCATTGCTGTGCTCATTCCGCGACCCCAAGTCCGGTCAGCTGCCTTGCTGTAGCTTCTTTATGGTCCCACTCCGGGGCGTCAAGGTCCCAGCAATATGCCGCCAGGCCGCCTCCTGCACCCCTGCCCAATAGCTCCGTGCAGGAAGGGTGTCGCCAGTCCAGTCGGTACTGCCCAATCAGCACAACCCCGGGGCCACTCACAGCCTTCCTATCTCCAGGGCCCCCAAAGGCGATCCTGCCCCCAGTCCACAGTTCGCGGCGGCAAACAGAGGGGGTCAAGGGGGAGCCAGCCCCAGCCTCCGCCGATCTTCTGTTCATAGTGGGGGCCCCCGACTCAGCTCCCCCCGCAGGGTCCAGCCACCACTTGGTCACCCCTAAGCAAGCCGGAGGGGCGCCGTCCTGTCCTCAGGCTGGGCGCCCCACCCGCACAGCTCCAACTCCTCTCAGGGCCCTCCGCGATCCCGGAGGGTCGAGCCACCGGTCCCGGTCTTCCTGCGGCCACGGCGCTCTCAGCACCCACTCACCGCCGTCTGGGGCACTCTGCCGCCCAGCAGTGTCACCGCAGTCTTCCTCGGGGCACCGCGGCCCGGTCTACAGCGCGTCCCCCGCCGCAGCTCCCTGCTACCTATCACAGCCGTCAGCACCGGCTCCCGCATCCGGATTAGGCGGTGGGGTTCGGCGCCATCTTGGTTCCTCCAGCGGCCGGTAACCCCGCCCAGGCCAGCAACCTCCGCTACCGTTCCAGGTCTGGATTCGGGCAAATCTCGATGGCCGTCACCTCCAGGTCACCCTCCGCTCAAGAGGCTCCGCCTGGGGGTCTGGGAGACGCCGGGAACAGGAGAATATGGGGGATGGGGCACGGAGATTAGTGCTCACGCAGCCTGTCCCAAGCCACGCCCCCTCGTGGACCATCCCTTCATGAAAGAGATCTCCTGTCAGTTCCAGTTTCAATGCGCGTAGTGCCAGAATCACACCGCTTTCTGAGCAGGGTCCTAACTATCTCATCCACTCAATTGGCATAGCTGGCGAATATAGTATTGAACCTGCCTGGTTCTGTAGGAGCCAGTGCCAGGCATGTCGAGTAGAGTTTACGGAGTCCACAATACCAGTTCTACGGTCGGCTGGTTCCATAATAATCGCCGGCAAAGGTATTGGCTTCGCAAACAGTCGCTCTATTCGTAAGTAGGGGACATCAGCCTCTCCATGGATCCAAGCATGAAGGTGAGCTCCCTGCGCCACCCTATAATACAATTCAAAATCTGGCGCACCAAGTCCCCCCAAGTGGTAGGGAAGCGTGAGCATCCCCCACTGCACTCTAGCTTGCTTACCCGCCCAGGCCAGTTTTAGCATTAATTGACGCAGCCTGTGGAAAAAGGTACGCGGAAAAACCAAAGGAACATTCTTGAAAAGGAGTCTAGGCAGAACAACCATCTTCATAATTGAAATACGCCCCATTAAAGACAGTGGAAGGCGACTCCACAGCTCCACATCATCCTCTGGCCTAGAGATGGCTGTACCATAATTTTCCCGAAAGACAATATCAGCCTCAGTGTGGAGTCGGATACCCAAATACCGTACCGAGTCATCAGTCCATTGTAACGGGTATTCCATCTCAAATGCCGTGGTCACCGGCGTGAGCGGGAATACAAGCGATTTTTCCCAATTGACCTTCAGGCCCGATAACACCCCAAAGCGAACCACCTCTCTAATAACTGCCGCCAAATTTCCTCGGGGTCCCTAACATAAAGGAGTGTGTCGTCAGCATAGGTGGACACAATTATTCTGTATGTGGGAAATCTGATGCCCTCATTCCCATGGTACTCCCGGAGGGCGCAGGCCAACGGTTCCGCCACCAGGGCATATAAAAGCGGGGATAGGGGGCAGCCCTGTCTGGTGCCTCTAGTAATACACAAGGGGGCGGTGACCATGTCCCCAATTCGTACTCTGGCCGTGGGTATATAATACAAAGTACCGAGCAATTGCAGAAATACCCCCCCAAGCCCCATTCTCGTCAACACGTAAGAACGACCATTCCACTGAATCAAATGCTTTTTCCTTATCCAGAAAAACAGCCACTGCTTTATTTTCCTGGCGGACGTGCTGCATCGTTCCAAACACAGTTTGAATATTATAAGTTAAGTTTCTGGAGAGGATGAATCCCGCCTGCTCCGGAGCGACCAGGACATGAGCCGTCAGCGCCAATCTGGTGGCTAATATTTTAGCAAACAATTTAGTGTGCACATTGAGAAGGGACAGAGGGTGGAACGAGCTGCACTCATCCAAAGCTTTACCTGGCTTAGGGATGACAACCAACATGGCTTCTCCCATCGACGGGGGCATTGTGCCCATCACGCACATATCCTCAAATAGCGCCGCAAGGTGTGGGAGCAACTGTTCTGTGAACGCCTTATAGAAAGCTACTGTTACGTGCCGGAACAGATCCTGGCCTCTCTCCTTCAACATAGGAGCATGCCGTGGCATACTTGCCCAGGTGCTTCACTTCACGATTAGCCTCCTCATGATATTCGTCCAACAGTACTTTAATTTCACCTTCAATATTCTCCACTCTCCCTGCGAATTCTCTGATGCTCTAGGTTTTTCAATTTACCCTCCAGATCGGCCAGGGTCTTCCGAATCGTTTTAAGCATGCCCGAGTGCTTTGCCATGGCTATATATACTTTAAAAGTTTTCCAAATCGTCTGGAAACTATCTACAGAGCCTATATTAGTGTCAAAATATGTCTCAATGGCTACAGTCATCTCCTCCCAAAACACCGGGTCTAACAAGGAGCATGGAGGGAATCTCCACGTGAACGGCGGAAGTCTTCTCCTAGGAGGGTTCAAGACCAGCAGCAATGGGGAGTGGTCCAAGAGCGTGCGTGGTAATACTATACATTGTCGTACACCAGTGGTTCCCAATCTGTGCACCGCGGCGCCTGGTGCGCCCTCCAAAGTAGCCAGGGGCGCCACGCTTCAAAGGTTTCAGATTTCCCAATTGGTCTTAAATTGCTGGTAACATCTTTGAAATGTGCAGTTATTAGTAAAAAAACATAAAACCTTTGTCCACCAGATGGCAGCAGAGCATTCGTTATTGAGAGGTCAGATACCTAATGGATTTCTCGCATTTCCTGTTTAAGAAGCCAGCAACTAAATGCTAGGATAAGACAAGGGGAAAGATTATGGTGAGCGGAAACCTGGCGTGAACGGGGGAAAATGGGAGAGGATAGGAAGGGAGAAAAGGGAGGAAGGTGTGAAGAGAATTTTGGGAGAGTGTCTAAAGCACAAAGAGAAACAAGCATTGGCATAGCAGCCAATAGGTATCGCTTTTGGGACCTTATAAGTGAATAGCCATGCGACACTTCTCCCAACCAATAAAGCCACTAAAAATTCTGCAACCAAATCAGACCTGTTAACATCGCTTCCTTCACCATGTCCATGGGCGTCCGCAGAATTTTTTTCAGGGGGGGGCAACATCTTAATGTCATCACCATCCTCCGACATGATGTGTGCCAGGTGGGGCACAAGAAACACTGGGACGCAGGAGGAGCTGAGTCTTGTGGCAGGTGCGATAATGTTGCAGCCTGCGCATCTGTCTGAGCCCCCAGGCCGGCACATGTAAACTTATTTTTCTGCACAGTGTGCAGTAGTAGTGCTGCAGTCGCACACTCTGCCACAGCAGCGCACAGTTTCTCATCATGAAGTGCTTGGACAGTGCTCCGTCCCGCTTGTGTCTGCATGTCAGCGCCGGTGGTGTGAGAGGAACTATGAATGCACAAATTTGCGTTTTGGTGTGGTGATGCAGACCACCAGCTAAAATGCGTTAGCTTCACCCTTGGTGCGTAGAACTTGGCAGAACTGCATGGAGAGACTCCTTTGTTATGCAGGTGCCACGAAGGAGCTAATCAGAAGATATAATCACCTGCTAGTGATCTGAAAATTGCACGCCATGGGGATCCGCAGCAGGGCAGGCGTGTGAAAAGCAGAGTGCAGGCTCTACATTTAACAGGTCTGCAATGATTAATGCTGATGCATGGGCAGCTGCTGCCAAATATTACCAGCTTCTAGACATTTTCTCAAGCCCACAATAAATAAAAGTACGTTTTTTACAAATAGTTTTATTTAACGTTTCTAATGGCATGGTATAGTAATTTCACAGTATCATCATTATACAACTGAGACATTTTCACTATTATTTACCACAAAGTCATTATTGCTACATATAATGCAACTAACATCCACTGCTAAAGTCAATAGTCTGGGCTTGTTTTAGGTGCATGCCAGTTCTATTATATATTTGGATGCAATAACAGAAAGAGGCAGGAAAACGCCAGTCAGGCAGCAGAGATATTTACCGTACATGCTTAAGCACGCCCTTTATTACATAGGTTACGCCCCTTTGAGAGACCCCCCCTGTCCCAGTTTTCCAACCCACTTAAAGCCTTAGGCGTACCCTTTACCCATTAAATTCACAACAGACTCCATGTGTACTCTTTATTTTTTAGGAGTCTTTATTGACACATTCTTATGTATAATTATTATTAAACTGCTCACACGTGTTCTAACCAGTAACAAAGTCTCTATAAACACCCCCTTCCTTAAGCGTTATGTGAATAGCCCGTAACAAAACATGTGAAATAAGTGCTACCACTCCTTGCACGTTCAGTCAGTTCTCAACACAGTTTTTGGTGTTTAGGCATTTTTTTGTAAAAGTATCAGGACAGAGGTGTTGTTGTGTGTTTTTTTTTTTTTACTCCTTCCCTTGAAAGAACTGTCCAGGTTTCAGAAGCACTGTGTCAAATGTTAAATTACATTAACTACTAAGTTGTACTGGATTCCCATCGCAGGAACTAAATCCAATAAAATGCTAGGGCAGATGACCTCGCATCCAACACGGGCATCTTGAACTCTGGGGCCACCTCTTACTAACACTTAGGACTCGCACTCGTTGATGGCTGTTGGCATGCATGCCACATGCAACATGTGCGCCCTGGGGCAAAGCAAGCAAGAAACTTCTCCATAACACAGGCCTTACCTCCTGCCACCTGACAGCAGATCTCAACTCCTGCAGAGCTGCCAGCTCTCACCACCTTCCAAGGATAATGAGCATTACCCACTCCTCCCGCAGCCAAGCCAGCGGGTGCTGCAGCCCTTGAGACACCGCCAGGGTCGGATTGGGGGTCACAATTTGGCCCGGGCACTACCCAAAAAAGTGGCCCACTTTCGCGGGGCATGCACTTTCATGAAACACTATTTGCTTACTCTCAGAGGTCTCATTTGTAGAGTAACGTTTGGTCAATTAGGCATATTAAATCTTACAGAGCCAGTACCATTGGTAAAGACTAGGAGCACTGCAGTTCTAAAAACTGAATATTTACTTTCAGTCTTAACGCCCTGCACAATGTAGTTAGATACTCTTGGCAATGTCCTTGACTCTGATCATCACATAAATCAGAAATCTAGTACAAAGTCAAGGCGGAAAGGGTAAGATTGAAATCCCTGGGAATAGAAAATGTAATAACAAAAGTAAGAAGAAGAGCAGCTCTGAACCTCTACCTTGGAGAATAGAACCTCTAATGACAAACAGTAAAGAAATACATTTTGCATATCAGCCATAAAAACATTTAGCGTAACATTCAAAAGAAATTAAATCTAGCTCCCTCACATATTTTGCACTTTTCCCTAAATGTAAGTACATTTTGCCGCCTTGTCTTGCCTCCCCTTTCTTTGTGTGCATTATTCTAGTTAGACAGTGATCCCCAGTTCTGCTGGGCAGTACCAACTGGGGCTGGGGGAAAAGAGGAGGTGAACTGAGAGGTAAAGACACTGCACACTCGGTGGTTGTTCTAGTGGGGTGATGGCGCTTTTAGGCAGTACGCAAATATTATAAGGTGAACTTAGGTGTAAGTGCTGTGCAAAAGGGTAGGGAGAATCACGCCTCTCCCTATATTGTGGTAAACCACAGACAAAGAACTCCAAGGTCCCCTGCAAACAACTCCTCCCCTGCTCTGAGAGCAGATCAGCCTGCCTCCCCCGCAAAGCTGCTCAGCAGCATGAAAAAATACAATGATAAAACCCTCTAATTATTATCAATACATTTGTTTTTTCTTTCACTGCTTTGCAGCAGTGGGGCGACGCTCCTCCGCCTTAGCGGAGGAATGGCCACTGTTAATTAAGCATGCATTTCTGTAGGCAGAAAGGCAGCCCTCAGTCTTAATTATGTTTTCTCATTTTTACCACTTCTTTGTTGGTATCTGAAGGCAATGTGGCTTTTAAGTACATGCGATGCCACATAGCAACAATACACATAAATACACTCCACATCATACCACATAATTCTAATCAGTATAATTTCACTCAACGCCACACAGTTCTACGGAACACAGTTGCACGCAACACATTCATTCCACACAATTCAGCAACACACGGCATAATTCAACTCAACAACACATTTACACAACACACCAACATACATCCAATCCACACCACACAATACTGCATCATGCCACAAAATTCAACACACCACATAATTAAACTGCACAACATACCACTCCACACAACAAAAAATATCATTCCATATAATTACACTCCATGACACACAATCCCACTCTATATAATTCCATTACACTCAAAAACAAATAATTACTATCCACATAATTCCACTGCACACCATGCCACATAATTCTACGCCACACGATTCCACAACTTACAATTCCAATCCATACCCCATAATTTCACTACACACTACATACTTCCACTCCATAACACTTAGGTAAACAAGCACTGGCGTTGCCAATAGGTCTCGCAGTAGGAAAGTTGGAGCTATTACAATTGCAAATAACAATGCCTTTTATTTTAGTTTTCATTTTAAAAACATAAAGGGCTTTGTCATTTACAAAACCAATAGCTCCAACTTTCCTACTGCGAGACATATTGTGCACTGCACAGTGTGGGTGAAAGTGGCACTGCGTGTGTGTGAGTGGCTTTGAGTGAGTTGCGTTGCGTGGGTGAGTGGCGTTGCATGTGTGAGTGGCGTTGCGTGTGTGAGTGGCGTTGCGTGTGTGAGTGGCGTTGCATGTGTGAGTGGCGTTGCATGTGTGAGTGGCGTTGCATGTGTGAGTGGCGTTGCATGTGTGAGTGGCGTTGCATGTGTGAGTGACGTTGCATGTGTGAGTGGCGTTGCATGTGTGAGTGGCGTTGCATGTGTGAGTGGCGTTGCATGTGTGAGTGGCATTGCATGTGTGAGTGGCGTTGCATGTGTGAGTGGCATTGCATGTGTGAGTGGCGTTGTGTGTGTGAGTGGCGTTGCGTGTGTGAGTGGTGTTGCGTGCGTGAGTGGCGTTGCGTGGATGAGTGGCGTTGCGTGGGTGAGTTGTGTTGCGTGTGTGAGTGGTGTTGCTTGGGTGAGTGGCATTGCTTGGGTGAGTGTGGCATTGCGTGGGTGATAGTGGGCTTGCATGGGTGTGAGTGGCGTTGCGTGTCTGAAAGTGGTGCTGTGTGGGTGAAAGTGGCACTGCGTGGGTGTGAGTGGCTTTGCGTGAGTGAGTGAGTGAGTGAGTGGCGTTGCGTGGGTGAGTGGCGTTGCATGTGTGAGTGGTGTTGCGTGGGTGAGTGGTGTTGCGTGGGTGAGTGGTGTTGCGTGGGTGAGTGGCGTTGCATGTGTGAGTGGCGTTGCGTGGATGAGTGGCGTTGCGTCGATGAGTGGGTTTGTGTGGATGAGTGGGGTTGCGTGGATGAGTGGGGTTGCGTGGATGAGTTGCGTTGCGTGTGTGAGTGGTGTTGCTTGGGTGAGTGGCGTTGCGTGGGTGAGTGTGGTGTTGCGTGGATGATAGTGGGCTTGCGTGGGTGTGAGTGGCGTTGCGTGTCTGTAAGTGTTGCTGTGTGGGTGAAAGTGGCACAGAGCCTTTGATGTGGCCTGGCGCAGGAGAAATGCTGCTGCTGCTAATTAAATATAAAAAGTGTTTAGGGACTCACGGCTGCCGAGAGTAACAAGGCAGTGCTGGGAGGGGGGCTGCGCACCAACTGAAGTGCTCTGGTTGCACGGCCTGCGGCCAGCCGTGTGAAGTGATAAGCCTTTGAAGTACACAGGCATGCTGTGACGGAGGTGTGACAAAAACCACTTGAAACAAAATGCCACTTCAAAGTTTATATTGTTTATTCTTGGAGGCAAAGAAAATACGAGTTTGCCAGTTCAAAACAAAAAAAAGCACGGGGGCCAGAATCTTTAAGTGACCTAAACTGGAAATAGTTTTAGTACAATAACTGTGGTAGTAGAAAATCGTTTGAGCCAAAAGGCCTGGTTGCAGCTTTGTTTTGTTAATCGGGGTGTGTTTTAAAGTGAGGCGTTGGGGCTGGAAAGTTTTACGATCGGCCTGAGAAGAGAAATGTCGAACAAAGACAGTATTTCACTGCAGGCTGGCTGACAGCTGCGGAAGGTATTTACAACTTTACTGCAGTGCGGCACTGCGCGCTGCTGCGGCCAGGAAGTGAGGGGGCAGGGGGATTGGAGCAATCCGCATACACATGTAAATTGGAAATGTGGTGCAATTTGTAAGAATTACCATGATCCTCTTTATTCTATAGAAAATAAAATGGCGTATTGCAAGCAATCACTGGAAATACAATGCCTTGATGTTTCTGTTTCCAATGTCTTGCTCATCTCGCACATATTGCAAACGCGCACAATCGGGAATATTTATGCAAATGCATCTGCATACTTTTATATACTAAATGCGTACGTCTTGTAGGGAGTGGGGTGTAGGAGGGAGTGGGGTGTAGGAGAGAGTGGACGACATATATACATTGATGGATGACATATATACATTGAGGATATGCAGGGTGAGAGAAGGGAGCAGGAGAAAAAGAAAATATAGAGAAAGAGAATGCGAGGCAAGAAAGGAGACAGCTAGAGAAGGGTAGAAGGGAAAAGTAACAAGAGTAGGGTTGCGAAGGAAAGAGCATGGAGAAGGAAAGTCAGGAGGCAAGAGAGGGAGGGAAATGAAGAAAGACTGGGAAAAGAAAGAGATGAGGCGCGAGAAAGAGAGGGATAAACTCAAGAAAAAACGTGGGAGTGCGAGAGATAGCGGGGACAACCAGAGAGAGGTCGTGGGAGGCGATGGAGAAACAGAAAGTGAATGAGCGAGAGAAGCGCAGAATCACCGAGAAAATAGAAAGTGGTAGAGGGCAGACCCAGCTGGACTGGATGAGAAGGGACAGAAAAGAAATCGGCTTTAGATGTAGGAAGAAAAGAAGGGAGAGTTAGAAATACTCTGACAGGCGAGTACATGAGAACAGTACCAGAATGAACAAATGAAGGGAAAGAACAGTGACTGCAGCAGGCAGGATGGAAGGTCACGAATGCTGCTAAGGAAACGGATGCAGTTAATAGCTGTACGTGGGGAAGCACGGGAGGGAATATTGTTGATAGAAGAGAGAATGCAGAGCGCACGCTGGGCGAAGCCCTTTGATGTGCTGTGAGCGGCCGGGAATGAATGATTAGGGGAGGAGAAGCGGGAAACTGAAAGTACGGCCGGCCTGCGGCCGGCCATGAATAATTAGGGGAGGAGAAGCCCTGCCCGTGAATGCGCGTGCATGTTTGCTCACGTGATTCACGTGAACTGCAAGAAAACCGCGGGGCTGAAAGCCCTTAGTTTGAAGAGGATTTTGGCCACTTGAATTCTCGTTCCCTCAATGCGCTTTGTGCATTGTAGGTCACGAGACCTAAAAACAGTGTCATTTACAACTCAATTGCTCTAACTCTTGGAAATACGATACCTATTGGCATTGTAAATGCTTGTTTTTTTTATAGTTGTTCTTTTTGACAGTTTTATATAGTGTAAACTCAGCCCAAGGCTATTTTGAGCTCTATTCATAAGCACCAATTATAGTCCCCAAGATCAGATTTTTTATTTAAGGGCCTTGGAGATGAAGATATTTGCCCAGAATCACAGGATGTTGAGAGCAGGCGCTGGGACTCGAAACTGATCCCCCATCTCAGCAACTCTGACCTTCAGGCCTCATGTGTTTATGCACAAGCAAGGCATGCAAGTGGAAGGATTCTGTTTTTGTGAAGGACACTGGGGCCAAGGTAAAAGTGGCCTACAGCCTGAGCAATGGAACAGTAGTGAAGCCCCTTAGTTTACTTATTTCTCAACCCCTCCCCAGCCATCCTTTACCTGAGTAACAGAACATTACCTGCCCCCACAGCGAGCCCCAAAATAAAGCCACCCTTTCCCGCCCACCATGCCCCTTGAATGAGAAGGGCTGTGGGCAAGGTGTAAAATATGACACCGAACACCGTTTCTGAGCGGCATGGGCCCCAGGGTGTGTGAAGTGAGACTGGCTTAATGGCGTGACCCTCAGGGAGGCAGATTCTCCCAATCACCTAATCCCCACCCCACGTCAGGGGCTAAGGTCTGGCAAGTCAGGGGGTCAGGGGGAGGCCACAGATAATCGTGGCACCCCAGCGAGGCTGCTTTACTATCCCAGTCCAGTGTCCTCTTGCTGTGGACTGGGGAAGCAGATGAAAACGGCCCACAGAGGGCACTGACAAGCCGGCTCTTCGGCCAAAGCCTGACTGCCCGCAGTGCCAATCCGTCCCTGGCCACCGCCCGCACCACGGCTCCAGTACGGTAACGGCCTGCACCCGACTGGCGATCCAGGGGGGGGCAAGCGCCCCTCCTTGCCCCCCTTGCGGACGCCCATGATCATGTCCAGGGTCTCCCAATACTTGACACACTGTTCAACAGCAGCTCAGTGGGTGGGCTGTACCAGACGTCTACCCCAGCTTACTACGAGGGCTCAGACATCACTCATGCATGCTCTGTCAAGCCTCCGTTTATGGTCCCCTGCGGCAAGGCTGCCCAGATTCAGGTAGTGTGGGCAAACCCTCCCCCCCACCGACTAGGCCTGCTGCTGCCCAGCAAGTGAATGCTGACCTCACACTGGTGTTGTACAGGCAGCAACAGCATCTTAATCTGGTTCTTGCACAGGTGCAATGTACAATAAATACATAAAAAAACAAACTCCTGTCCTGATGTATCTGCACTGCCGAGGTCTGCATCATTCAAGCCACTGCTTCCCAAATTGTGCCACTATATGCAAGTTGCTTGATCTTGCAGGGTCCCTGACTACTAAGTGCATACTGAAACAAGAGTGTGGGGGTCGTGGAGTAATTAGAAGGCCATAAACAAAATGTGTTGGAAAAAAACCCGCCGTTATTATATATTCAGACAGGGCAAAGAAGTTTCACCGAGTGCCATAGAAACAAATGGCTCAATATAATTAAATTAACATAATTAACATAATAACTTACTAAGGCAGTGTCTAGATCACTGTGATGGTCTAGAGATGCCTTAGAAACTCTGCAGCGCTCCTGAAGGGCCTCTGCCCTTCACTAAAAAATGTCACATAATAATAGGGAGCCGCGACCAATGATCAATAAGCCAAGGGAGCCATGGGTTGAAAAAGTTTGGGAACCACTGCCGTACACGATTAAACAACATGGCAGATGCCAACCAATAGTCCATCCGTGTGTGAAGATCATGGAACGCTGAGTAATGTGTATAACCCCCTCTCACCTCACTTCTCATTCGCCACACATCACACAGGTCTAAGCACACCATCACTTCATCAAGCTTTCTCGCGGCTGCCGCGGGTTTCCTGGGAGGACCAGCCGATCTGTCTAATTCGGGGTCCCTGACCATGTTGAAGTCCCCACCCCACAAGATCTGAGTGTCCTCATACTGGGAAACCATCCTAGCTAGTTCACCAAAGAATTCGGGACAATCATAGTTGGGTCCGTATACTTTAACAAGGAGGAAATCCATGCCCGACCTCGGCATTTGGATATAACATATCGGCCATCAGCATCTTCTCGGAGCATCGTAAGTGTGAGTGATGACCTGGGACTAACCCAAGTTAAAACCCCCCGGGCATGTGTAGTGAACCCCGCCGTATTAATGTTAACTTCCAAAGTTCTAAACTTTAGCATAGGCTAGTTACAGGGAGATGTGTCTCTTGTAAAAGAGCAAGATCAATCTTTTGTCTATTGAGATAGCTCATGACCTTATGGAACTTACGATGATCATTGAGTCCCCTGACATTCCAGGACAGCACCCGCAGCCCGCCCATACTCTCCTGGGAATCTAGTGCGTCACGTGTCATCTACCAAACATGCAGACCAAATCGTATAGCAGGAACGTCTGTGAGCTAACATGCCGTGCATCATCCGCTTAGAAAACAACAAACTTCCAGAAAAACCTCGCATGGGAAGCTCCCCATACCCTCCCTCTACCCCCCACCCACAGCAGTCCTCCCCCAACATGGTCGTATGTGTCCCAGTCTCAATCCCCCAACACTCCAAACTCCCCCAAACCTTAACCTTCATGGAGGGGGGAGAAACAACAGTGTAATGCACATGAGAGCGGAGGTAGCCCCCGTGTCTAATGGAAACAAAGGCCTGCAACAATGATGACCAGCCCCAGCCCCCACAAGTCGTCATAAACATATAAGCAGCTAAGTGTTCGTACATTGAGCCCCACATTAGCAGAGGACTAGATCTCCGTAGTACATTGTAAGAGTCCATCTCCACTTACTCTCAGAGAGGGCCATTATTGACTCAGGTTGCATACCCACCCCACTGACTCCATTGCCCCAGGGTGCTTACCGTCCACTGTCAAAGACCAAATCTCAGGATCAAAGCCACCCCATTTGTAACAGGAGTCAAACAACAGAGTGCCCACCACGTCTATGCGTAACTTTGTGTATCACCAGAAAATCAAACATCAGCATATAATAAACCATCACACCTCATTATCCCTTGGACTTCCCAACACCCCTGAATCTACCAGGTTTTCAGTCCTGTTTCTCTAGCGTCGACCCCTCCGATTCCTCCGGCCTGTGCTGCTCCGGGCTGCTCTTCCGCTCTTTCGCCCAGTTCTTGATGGCTTGTTGTAAGATTGTAGGATCTGTAAAAATATGCGATTTACCTTGCCTATTGAACCGCAGCTTCTCCGGATACAGCATGGTGTAGTCCACTCCCAAGTCCCGGAGTTGTTGTTTGAGTGGTAAAAAGTGTCTGCGGGCTTCCTGGACACGGGCCATGAAGTCGGGATACAACGCAAGTTCTGAGCCCTCATATTTCAGGATTTTCTTTTCCCTAGCAACACACAGGGCAGCATCACGGTCCCGATAGTTAAGCAGAACCAGGCAGCGGCCTAGGTCCCAGAGCCCTGTGCGCTCTCTCGACCACAAACATAGCTGAGAAGACATCATCCCCTAGTAATGACACCAGCAACTTCTGGAAGAACTTCTCCATATTTCCTGTTGCCGTCGTTTCCGGAAGGCCAATGAGTCGCAGGTTGCAGTGCCGGGAACGCGCTTCTATGTCTTCAGTCTTGTCTTGTAGGACACGCAGGACCTATCCCAGTTGTTTGTTGTCGGTGTCCAGGGTGGCCGTTCCTATTTAGGTCCTTGTAGACCACAACCATATATTTAAACATTTTCCTCTCTTTAACTGGAAGCCTATGTAGTTCTCTTATGGCGCTAGAGGATGAATCACACTCGGATTTGTTAAGTGCAAGATTTGCAGCTATTGTCTGTACCTGAACTGTTCTGTTCTGTTCTCCTATATTCTGAGTGGTAGGTTGCTTAGGATCTGTCTGTCAAATAGGATTCAATCCATTCTAGTAATGTCCCCTCTACTCCAATCTCCATCAGTCTGAGAATTAGTATGTAGTGTTTAATCGTGTCAAACGCAGCTGACAGATCTAATACAATCAGAACTGCTGTTTGATCTCTGTCCACTATCATCCTCAGTTCATTCAGGTCCAAGATGAGTGCTGATTCTGTACCATAAGCTGGCCAGAAGCCCATTTGGTCAATCTCCAGGACGGTGTGCTTTTCTAAGTAGCAGGTACGTTTTTTGATAATATAATTCTCCATTCTTTTTATGGGGTAGGAGAGCCAGTCTTAAGTATACTCCTTGACCTTTGGACACTACAGAAGATGGAGTGCTCTGTTACCAGAGGACTGCACTGCTGCCTGAAGTCTTCCCTGCAGTCCTACTCCCTTCATCCCAGGTTACCTGAGTGACATCAAAGCCTAGTCAGCTGGCTGTTCTGAGCTACAGGGGCACAACAAGCCCCAGAGGCCTCCCTGCAACTGCTCAGCTGGCCTGCTGCACTGGAACAGCCTGGACCTGCAACTGGGCCTGTCTGAGCCCAGCGGGGCTCTTCTGAAGTGAATTCATGGACCCTTGGTGTGGCTTGAGGTGAGCTCCTCTTGGAAGAAATGGAGAAATCTTGAGGTTTTGGGCTCTTCACTACCACAAATGAACATTACTGTTTGCATCGAGATGTTGCTGCCCGCGCACACCGCCAACACGAAGTTCCAATGAACCAGACTCTTTTCGTAACAGTGACCGCCAGCGATGACCGACAACCGGAGTTCTGCACTTCACACTACAGCATTGACAGCCTGTGGTGACCGGCAACTCGAAGCTCCAGCAACGACCTTCCACGATGCTCGGCAATATCTTTGTCTTTCTTTTTTCCCTGCAGCAAGGACCACCAGCAATGCTCTCCCTGCTCCTTGCTCCCTCTTCCCCTACATATTGGACCCATGTGCGTAACTTTGAGAAGGTAACTTTTTAAGTGAGACTAAACTGGTCCCTGTATCTGGCCTGCTTTCCAATGTGGTTGGCCTGAACTTGTGACTTTCACTGGTCTCGCAGGACCAGATATCTGTGAATGGCAATTTGTGCTTTTATACACTGTACTTCCCTTAATACTTTTAAATTGCATATCTCTGGTTCTACTCATTGAATTTTTATCATTTTGGTGTAAAATAGTTTATTAACATTTACTCTATTTTTCTAATTTGGAGTGGGATCTCTCTTGTGCTGTATTTTCACTTTATTACTGATTAAGTGCTGCATCAATACTTTACACATTGCCTCTAAATTAAACCTCAGTGCTACCTGAGGGATCACAGGTTAATTTAGTGGCTTTTTGTGGCTCACCCTGACAAGGATTGTCAAATTATGAAGAGCTACCAGTTACCTACTGTGAAATTAGCTCACAACGCAGAGCTTACACTTTCACTTGAGCTTGTATGGCAATTTGTGCTTTTATACACTGTACTTCCCTTAATACTTTTAAATTGCATATCTCTGGTTCTACTCATTGAATTTTTATCATTTTGGTGTAATATAGTTTATTAACATTTACTCTATTTTTCTAATTTGGAGTGGGATCTCTCTTGTGCTGTATTTTCACTTTATTACTGATTAAGTGCTGCATCAATACTTTACACATTGCCTCTAAATTAAACCTCAGTGCTACCTGAGGGATCACAGGTTAATTTAGTGGCTTTTTGTGGCTCACCCTGACAAGGATTGTCAAATTATGAAGAGCTACCAGTTACCTACTGTGAAATTAGCTCACAACGCAGAGCTTACACTTTCACTTGAGCTTGTATATTAGCCAAATGTTGGGTCGGAAATTTCCCCATATGGTAATGGACATGCACCCCTGCCCTGAGTGCCTAGTTGAACTGATGTCTGGATCCATGATGCTAATTATTTTGTCACCGGCTGGATCATGCGCGTGCGTCATGACATGGGCCTGTCTCACGAAGTCTGTCTTGTTGGACAGGGAGGGGCACCAAAAGCACTACCCTCATAGCGGTGGAAGGCTACTGCTTTCACCAGGACCTAAGCAGCATGAGCACAGTGGTGGCAGCATACTGTTTAGTGATCGGTAGGAGTAAACAGATTCTTTTGAACTTGTGTCACTGGAGAGAGGCCTCCAGGTTCACTTATTTTTATAGTTCGGCTGCAGTGTGTTTAACTCACTCTTGGCCTACATTGGTTTGGTGTGTAGTGCTGCACATGGCCTGAATGATGTATCTATACATGGTGTTTGTGTGCCTGGGAAGGGTACAATGCAAAGACAGAGCAGTGCTGTGCACTGCATGCATATTAAATGTATGTACTGGATATATGTGTGCCTATGAGTGGTACAGTACTTAAAGCTACAGTGCTGTGGAGTGCAGGCATGCTAAATGTATGTGCTGGGTGAATATGTGCTTATGAGTTGTGGATGCTGAAAATAATAATAATAATAATAAGGAATAATACAAATAACGCAAGTCTCTGTCAGCACATAAGATAGCAAGGTTTATTGGAGACCCAGAAACAGCAAATTAACGTGCAGCACGGAGACATCAGCAAAGCCACTGAATGTCCAAAGAGGTGACGGGTCTGACAGTTTATATAGGCTTAAACCACAAAGGATACAGCATCATAACATACTTAGCACAAATTAAGCGTAGTTCATTTGACCAATAAGCAAGTGTTTGAGTAGCCATATACATGTAAGGTCCGAACTATACTGTTGCCAAACACGTGGCCCCAAGTGGGCAGCTTCTGGGACTTTCCACTGTAATGTAAGATATAAGTCCGGTGCCTTTCCAGTTAATACTTGCACACAATAGTAGTGACCAGAAACATATTGTGAAATGGGATATGCTGAAATGTATGTGTACGTGCCTAAGCAAGCATCCTCCCTTGTGCCACGTATCTTGTCTTCTAGCAAGCCTTGCGTTACCCAAGCTGTTTCTCTGAAGCTCTGAAGCTAAGAAAAATACACCATCATGTGTAATGTTAACTTAACAGGGCCTAGAAGCTTTACTGCATTTGGTATCATAAAACAAATGGCTTCTTCAGAGTGATACAGGACAGGAAGGATACAGTACTGTGCATAGTATGTATGGTCTATACATGCACTGCATTTATGTGTACGTGTGAATGGTAAAACACATGGAGGACCCTGGGTACAATTTTGTGAAACCCTGGCCTGCATAGTGAAACATGGAGAGGAGGTAGAAGTATTTCCCTAGACAAATTTGTGGATTGCTGCATTTCTGTAAGCTGGGTGGGACACACACTGGAAAAGGGAGAGACAGTCTTCACCTGCATACGTTAAAAGGGTGCTCTTTGATTTGGTGAAAGGTCGCAAGGAAGGGACCTGGGCACATCTCAGGAAGAAAATGGGGCTGATAAGAGAATCTATTTGAGAAGGCTAACTTTTTTATACACATTTCACTGTGGCTGACATCCTGATGTAAACACTAGTCACTCCCAAGGCCTGTGTTATGAGGCTTTCAGCTCTGGAGTCACTCCAGCTGTGACATACTGCTTTCAAGAGCAAGAGAGGGCAGAGGTATGGGCACTTCAAAAGAAACAGACCCCGTCATAAACCTCAATGAATCTAAATCACATTTGGTGCCTAGAAAGGGGAGTTTGAGACCCCAACAATTGTCATCTGCTAAGCAGCCAGACAGGCTGTGTGATGAGGGGAAGCTCTGCAAAACTACTGCCTATGACCAGGACTGGTGGGCAAGGCCTGCTAATTTACCTGCTGGATGAGGAGACAAAACCCAAGGAATACAGGACCACCTGCCTTGATGACTGGAGCACCAGGGCCTTCCTGCTTGCCAAGACCAGTGTGCCCTGTGAGGGAGAGTGGAGTGTAGGAGAGTGGGGTCTGCAATCCTATGGTCACCCCAGATTTTTGCTTTTTGCTTCACTGGTTTACGACTTTCCCTGGCTGTGGGCCTGCTAATCAGACCCACAGCCTAGCTGTTCTCTCTCTAAATTGACAACAATGTACTTTAGGTGCATTTACCAATTGGTACTGGGCCACCTTATCAGTCCCTGTACCCAGGGCATAGGTGTACCCAGGGCCTACCAGGGGCTGAAGCATGTAATATGCCACCCCTGGCTGGCCATCTAAAACTGACACAACTGGATGCACGACAGCTGGGGCAAGGTGGTGTAATCACCCTTTGCTGTAGATATAGTATACCTATATCTAACCCTAAAATGGACACATATATTCCTATCAGTCACTCCTATGGAAGGCCTTATCAATCCTGAAGGCAGAGTGCTTGGAATTATGTGAGATGGTGCTCTGGCATGAGCTGAGACCGTTTGCAGCTTGCGGAACCAAGTCCTAATAGCTGTTCCATGATAACGCTATACCATATACTCTTAAGTGCATTATCAACCTCGCGGTTAAATGCTAACTCTGGTATAACATTATCAAAACATGTCGAGTAAGGTGTCATACGATTTGGAATACTACCCCCTCGCCAATTCTGGCGACGGGGGTAGCATTCCACCCTTCTAGAGGGACACGACATGTATGTAACTGTGAACCCCAGTTAAAGTTAACTCGAGCCTTGGCATCACAAAATGGATGCTGCCACCACAGACACAAGTCTGACCTCCTGCTGCTGGGAGTCCTTCCAGCGAGGGTGACTTGGACAAAGGGTTTCCTGCCTTGGGAGGTGCTAGCACCACCCCAGACAGGGTTTTGTGTATTGGGTAGGATAGGCCTGAAAGGAATGAGACATGCCTGGGGCACACAAGGTGCCCTGTGCATACACCGGTTCAAACCAGTTGCTGGGGCATCCCTGCCCCAGCTCTGGCGGGAAACCTGACAGAGGATAGGGGGTGTAACCACCCCCCTTCCTGGTCCCACCCAGGGGAGGGACCTAGTCAGTAGTGCAGCCCCCTTTAGCAGGATAAAGGTAGGAGCTTGTACCATTCCAAGTTGGATTAATCCTGAACTACTCTACAAGAAGAAACTCCGGACTTCGACGTTCTGCTCCACAGAAGACTGAAGAAAATCTCCCTTGTGGGCAAGGAGTGTCCACCCTGCATCTGCAGGCACCATCAAGCATCCAGCGGCTTCACTTTGTCGTCTTCCCTCGAGGATCCAGACTTCAGAGCCCAACGAGACCTGGATTCCCAGACCTCTCCGACCTCTACCTACATCTACAGCAAAGCTGAGACCCGTGGGTGCGACGACACACATTGGGACCGGCCATCTTGAACGAACCTGCACTTCGCTTCCAGCACGACTCCCGAGGTAAACTTGACCAAGTGCTTTGGGGACTGAGAAGCCCCAGCCCTGAGCAGCTCCTGCACCAAAGATCAGCCCTCCAGCATCCACGAGATCTGCGTGGGGCCCTTCTGCTTGTTTGCTGCTCGACGCGTTGTCTGGTTACTTGCCGGCTGGCTAGTGACCTCATAGACGATGAACCTTTGAATCTTTGCTGCTGGTCTGGTTGCTCCAGTCTGGCCCTTGCTCCCTTCCAAAAGAGGGGCACCCCGGACTCTCCTAGTCCGCACCAGACGTCTTTTCCACTCACCGCGTGGGTTGCCTTTGCCAAGGCCTGTTGACTCCAATTCCGTATCCGACACCGCCGACAGCGAGAGCCTACGTGGGACAGCTCGTGCCTCCATCCTGGTTGTCGAAGACACCTCCTGGTCCACGTGGCTGCAGAGTCAAGCGTCCACTCTTCACCTAATCGCGATGACAGCACCTGGTTCCTTCCTGGTTCCACACCGGTCACTTGCTAGTGACTTTGAACACTGTCCCCTCTGCTTTCAGGTCCTCTTCTTTACCGATCCACCCTTGGATCGCACCGGACATCTCCCTCCTGGTCGCCTGCAGCATCTTTTCTTTCAGGCTCCATTGACTTCAACGCGAGAACCCGACACACTTTGGCACCTATGCACCCGCAGCCCGTGGGTGAGGTAACGAGAGCATTTCGGTGCTCAAGGGTAGTCTAACTGTTCTAGTGTCCAGTTCCACAGTCGTTGTTGTCATAACTAGTCAGGATTGTCCGTACTCACCTTTAACTTGAACTGTACTGTCCATAGATGTTGTTACGCATCTCGCGTGTGAGTTCACACTCTGCACACGCGTTCCGTGGGCCTCCTATTACTTACCTGAAGTTAGTGTAGCGTGGTCCCATCGATCCTACAGCCTCTGGACAGCTCCATTCCTTTTATCGACTTTCACATTCCACTTACTTAGTATATGGTTTGTCGTGCCCCTAGGGCACCATTGTAATTTTGTGCAACTTGTCGTATTTTTCGTAAGAGATTGTCATGTGCTTAGCCCTCTGACCTCATAAAGAGTTCAGAGGTGTTGTTATTAATAAATATACTGTTTATTTTCATAACAACCTGTGTGTCCTTTCATCTGGTATTCAAGGGGTTATATTGTGGTAAAACAGCTGGCTTCACATGCCAAAAGAGTTTAGCCTAAGACTGCTTTGTCCATGCTACCATTAGGATAGCTGGTCTATAAGGTTGACTTACAACCAATCACCATAAGGGTGGTTTGGACTGATACAAGGTGATCACTAGAACTAGTGAGCATCATATATCAGGCCAACTTCTCACATTGGTGTGCAGCGGTTGGGATTTGAGCTTGCTGTTGTTTTTACCACGTATAATCTTGAAATATCATTTGAAAGATCACATAAGGTACTCTAGGTACATATAACAAGCTTAGAAATACTCTAAGTTCTACTGAACCAGCTGTTGTAGTAGAAAGGGCCTAGCACACCCTGACTACAACTCTTAGCAAGGGATCAGTAGGAAAACCCATAGTGTAGGTAAGTGCATCACTTGCACCTCACTAGAAAGCATGTCTACCCATGGAGAGTCTTCAGAGACTCCCTCAGTGGTTAGTGACCCTCCACGGGTCCTTTCCAGATATGCAGCTCCCAGTTTCCAGGAGATGAGACAATTGCGTACCTCCAGGAAATTGAAACAGGGTTCTAACCCTACCACTCCTTTTCTGTTAGGTCTCTTAGAGACATATGATGCCAGAAGGTCTGCTAACACAGACCCCTCTAATCCAGATAGGAGTATACCCCCCTTAGAGATCTCCCTGAAACAGAGAATGTAGATGAGGAGGAAGGAGGAAGAGGATGAGGAACCATCTGGGGATGAGGCAGACAGAGGTCCTGTAGTAGTCAGCAGACTAACCAGGGCCAACTTAGACCTACATAGGGAAGGAACTGGGGGACCCCCAGTACTGAACCTAAGCAGGCCTAACTATGGAGTTAGAAGAGATAGGTCTCATTCTAGGGACTCAATTAGATCTGTGCACTCTCGTGCCTCTCATGCATCTGCTCAGAGGAGGATGACTTCCCCTCAGAGGAGAGAGCATGAGGCAAAGATGAAGGAAGCTGATCTGAGGATCCAAAGGGAAGAACTTGCCCTTGCCAAAGAGAAGCTTGCCTTTGCTAGAAAGCAACAGTTGAGTGGGGTAGTCCGCACTGGTGGCAGCAATATCCCTAGGGATAGAGACGGGAGTTTTGATAATAGACACCTGAGTAAAATAGTGCCCTCCTATAAGACAGGAGATGATATCCACAAGTGGATAACTGCTTTGGAGAGAGCCTGCAAAGTACAGCAGGTACCCAAGAGTCAGTGGGCAGCTATATTGTGGCTCTCCTTTGAAGGTAAAGGTAGAGACAAGCTCCTCACTGTTAGAGATGAGGATGCTAATGATTACCAAGTCTTGAAAACTGCTCTGATTGATGGGTTTGGCTTAACCACTGAACAGTACAGGTTGATGTTCAGGGACAACCAGAAAACTCAGGCTCAAGATTGGACTGACTTTGTTGATTGTGCCACTAAGGGTCTGGAGGGCTGGTTACTGGGAAGTAAAGTTACTGATTACACAGGATTGTATAATCTAATTATGAGAGAGCAAATCTTAAATAATTGTCAGAACCAGTTGTTGCATCAGCACTTGATTGACTCAGATCTGACCTCTCCCCAAGAATTGGGAAAGAAGGCAGACAGATGGGTCAGGACAAGGGTCAAGCAGCAGAACCAGAACCAGGGTGGTGGCCAGAAGAAAGCAAACCAGAAGGGTAATGAGAATAAGAAAAATGACCAGAAGTCTTCAACAGGGCCCCAACAACCTAAGGAGGGTGGGTCCCAAACTTCCCAAAAGAAGAAGAATGATGGTCCTAAGAAACCATGGTGCCAATACTGTAAAAGTAAGACTCACTGGTTTAGTGAGTGCACCAAGAAAGGCCAAACTCCTACCACTACTGTCCGTAAGACACCTGCACCCCCTAGTACAGTTAGTAGTGGTAGTGTACCTCCCAAGGCTATAGTTGGGTTAACCCTGGGAACTGAGGTGGGTTCTGACTTAGTCAAAATTCCTACTCAGGCAGTTCTTGTTTGTACTGGGGACATGGATATGACCCCTACTGTAAGTCCTAGTACTCTGGGCAAATACAGACAAACGGCTTTAATAAATGAAAAAATGGCTCAGGCCTACAGGGACACATGTGCCAGTGTCACCATGGTGACACCAACATTTGTGGACCCTGACCAGATCATGCTAGGTTCAGATTACCTAGTGACAAATGCTAGCAATGTCACTACCAATCACAGTATGGCAGTTGTTAATTTCTCCTGGGGAGGGGTAACTGGCCTCAAAAGGGTTGTAGTTAGTTCAGACCTCCCAGTAGATTGTCTTTTGGGCAATGATTTGGAATCCTCACTGTGGTCAGATGTGGAGTACAGGACTCATGTAGAAATGCTAGGTCTCTCCTCACATGTCCTTGCTGTGACTAGGTCACAGGCCAAGAAATGCCCAGCTGAACAAGTGCTGGATCCTGGAAGAATGGACCAGACACTACCCAAGAGAAGGAATGGTAGGGTTAAGGCAGAGCCTTCCCCCTGCCTCAGGTTGAGGATCAGCCCTCTCAGGAGGCTGACCCTGAGACCCCAGAAGGAACTGTCCTAGAAGAGCTTGAACCTGATCAGGTTGAGTTTCTTGGGACAGGGGGACATTCCAGGGCAGACTTGAGGCAGGCCCAATTAGACTGTTCCTCTCTTGAACCCCTCAGACAGCAGGCTGCTGCTGGGGCTGCAGGGAATGCTACAGGTGCCCATAAAGTATATTGGGAAGATGGACTCCTATACTCTGAGGCAAGAGACCCCAAGCCTGGTGCTACCAGGAGGCTGGTCATCCCCTTGTCTCTTAGAGGTTTCCCTCTCACCTTAGCTCATGAGATTCCCCTTGCAGGTCACTTAGGCCAGAACAAGACTTGGGACAGGCTTGCCCCACACTTTCACTGGCCTCATATGTCTGAAGACACTAAAGACTTTTGTCGCTCATGTGTCACCTGCCAAGCCAGTGGCAAATCAGGTGGCACAACAAAGGCCCCCCGTATACCACTACCTGTGGTGGGGGTACCCTTTGAAAGAGTGGGGATAGACATTGTTGGACCAATAGACCCCCCAACAGCATCTGGGCACAGATTTATACTGGTGGTAGTGGATCATGCCACCAGGTATCCAGAAGCTATTCCCCTTAGGACCACTACAGCTCCTGTTGTGGCCAGGGTCCTACTTGGAGTTTTCTCCAGAGTGGGGTTTCCTAAGGAGGTTGTCTCTGACAGAGGTGCAAACTTCATGTCAGGATACTTGACTGCAATGTGGAAGGAATGTGGTGTCAATTATAAATTCACCACACCCTATCACCCACAGTGCAATGGGCTTGTTGAGAGATTCAACAAGACCCTCAAAGGGATGATAAAAGGGTTACCTGAAAAGCTTAGGCAAAGATGGGACATCCTTTTACCCTGCCTTCTGTTTGCTTACAGAGAGGTCCCACAGAAGGGGGTTGGTTACAGCCCTTTTGAGCTTCTGTTTGGGCATCCTGTAAGAGGACCCCTATGTCTGGTGAAGGAAGGATGGGAGTTACCTCTCAAAAAGCCTAAACTAGACATAGTGGACTATGTACTTGGTCTACGCTCCAGGATGGCAGAGTACATGGAGAAGGCATCTAAAAACCTTGAGGCCAGCCAAGAACTCCAAAAAGCTTGGCATGACCAAAAGGCTGTCCTAACTGTGTATCATGCAGGACAGAAGGTGTGGATGTTGGAGCCAGTGGCCCCAGCAGCTCTCCAAGACAAATGGTCTGGACCCCATACCATCATTAAGCAAAAGGGAGAAGTCACCTACTTGGTAGACATGGGAACTCCCAGGAGCCCCCACAGGGTGCTTCATGTAAACAGGCTCAAGGCATTTGTCAACAGGGAGGACATGGGCTTGCTCATGGCCACAGATGAGGGGCAGGAGGAAGAGAGTGACCCTCTCCCAGACCTGCTCACTCAGAACCCTGATGATGGGTTAGTAGATGGTGTAGTCTTTTCTGACAGCCTCTCGGAACATCAGCAAGAGGATTGTAAACAGGTTCTTCAATCCTTTAGACAAATGTTCTCACTGACCCCCAGTCAGACAAACAGGTGCACCCATGAGGTGGACACTGGTGACAGACTGTGGAGAAGCGTGGCTCAGTGGTTAGAGGCGGCAGACCCGGAAGCTGAGATCGACCGTGGACCAGGGTTCGATTCCCCGCCTCGGTGGGTCTCGGGCTCAAAAAATTCCACGGACTCGACAATTCTCGCTCTGGTGCCTACTCAACCCACGGGGTCACACTCTGCGACTCTGGGCAATAGCTTGCTTAATCTCCACTACGGCCCCTCGCGGCGGGATGCCTGGCTTTCACCTTGTGGACACCCTGCCGGGGTTTCTCACAGGGGAATACCAGGACGGGTTCCCTAAGCAAGCGCCGGGACGCTCTCGGGCAGCCGTGCGCTCTACAAATCCAGCACATTTACATTTACATTTACATTTACAAGAGTAAAATCTACAGGCAACCTGACCACGTCAGGGACTGCATAAAGAAAGAAGTTCAAAAGATGTTGGAATTGGGAGTCATTGAACCCTCAGAGAGCCCTTGGGCTAGTCCTTTAGTTCTAGTGCCTAAACCTCACACCCAGGATGGTAAGAGAGAGATGAGGTTTTGTGTAGACTACAGGGGTCTCAATGCTGTCACTAAGACAGATGCCCATCCAATACCTAGGGCAGATGAACTGATAGATAAGTTGGCTTCTGCAACTTTCTTAAGTACATTTGACCTAACAGCTGGTTATTGGCAGATCAGGTTAGCGGAGGATGCCAAGGCCAAAACAGCATTTTCTACCCAGGAGGTCATTACCAATTTGTGGTGATGCCCTTTGGTTTGAAAAATGCCCCAGCCACTTTTCAAAGGTTGGTGAACCAAGTTCTCACTGGGTTGGATCACTTCTGTGCAGCATATCTAGATGATATTGCTGTCTTTAGCTCCACCTGGGAGGATCACCTGATTCACCTGAGGAAAGTTTTGAAGGCCCTGCAAAAGGCAGGCCTCACTATCAAGGCTACTAAGTGCCAGATAGGGCAGAGTCAGGTTGTGTACCTGGGCCACCTTGTGGGTGGAGGCCAGGTTCAACCATTGGAGAGCAAGATCCAGGCCATAAAGGACTGGGCTCCTCCAACCACCCAGATGAGGAAAATTGAATTTTGCCCTGTTATGTGTCCCTACGTGTTCCCCATAATATGTTATATGTGCATGATCGCTATGCATGTTTCCCTCGATGGCCAAACATAAAGACTAATTTACAGTTGCGTCCAACGTTATTATGTCAGTTATCCAGTCCTCCGTGAAAGCAACGTGAATTAGGCTTTTAGGCCTATGTTGCCAACGTATTTACATGGTGCACGTTAAATCATCGAGATGCACCCGTTTCTAAGGCCCCACAGGACCCGGACATCAGATCCAGGCCTCAAGTCTCCTGTAACGTTCTGAGAGATGCAGCCCCGCCCGCATCCCTGACCCTTCCCTTATTTCCTGCCAAGCAACGCGGTGCCCGGCTCGGCCTGGCCTGCCTGCCAAGAATATGTTATGCCTACAGTTATCTGTTCAGCTCCCCGGCTTCACATTCCTAGCTAACGAACAGCATAAACATATCCATCTACAGTCTAGTCTTCCTGTCTCCATGCAGTATCCATAGAAGATCCATAGCTCACGCAATACATGAAGGAATATATGCAGACACTAGCTTTTAGTGACAAGTAGCCTTTGCTCTGATGACTTTTAGAATCAAGCAACATGTACTCCAAACACAAGATATCAGATACGCTATAGGTACAGGTCGTTCTGACATCCCAGACTTTAGTCTCCTCTACTAGTGCTGGGAGTCAGCGCCCCCAGCTCTCCCCAGTTACACGTCATGACTCGTTTTGCGCGCACCAGTAGGTTAAAAGTTCCAGCTGCACATGTAGCCCCTCCATGTGTCCACCCACTTATGACACTTCTGTGACGTCTACATCACACACCTCCGTGCACGCCCTGTGCACGCCTTCTTTTACGCCCATATGTTCTTATCTTTCGTTTGTCACTTGTTACGCCTACTGTATTCAATGCAACTGTATGGTTTTACTATATATATTGTATGATGTTAATGAAATGTTGAGAATGTCCCTTCCTGAACCTTAGTAGGTGATGGAACCCGATGTCCATTGGCTCGAGCCACTTAATTAAAGCCCGTATGACTCAGATACCACGGACTCTGCCTCTTATTTATTGAACTATCGTTTTTCATTTAATGTATAGAAAAATAGTACCGGTAATTTATTTATTTACCACATAATGGCGCCCGAATAGGGACTAGCCCCTTCCCCACGCGCCGGCGATCTAACGCAGGCCCCCTGACCCTTCTACAGCCGTGACGGACCCCTTCTGCGCACCTGCAGGTTTTCCTGCTTAAACTCCCTCAGGCCCACGGAGGAGACGGAGACTGCGGTCCGGCATCCAGACGAGGCGGTGAGGAATGCGGCGAGTCCCGACCAGAGCCCAAGCCGAGAGAGCGAGGTCCGAGGTATCCTGAGGCCCACCTGTTTCTGAAGCCCGAAGCACATGCGTAGTGCGTAGCAGTAACCAGACGTCGTAGCAGTCCAGTCCAGTCCGAGGCCTTCAGTTTTGCTTCCCGGTGAGTACCGTTGCTGGGGACGCATCTAGACGGGTTCATTAATTTGTGCCCGGTCCAGACGGGTTTGGGTACACAGATCCGGTCCGACGTGTTCACCTAGGTGGATACGGTATGACGTGTCTCTTTATGAGACCGGTATGTTCTGTACTGTTTTAGCAGTGCATCCAGTAATTCTGTTTTTTTTTGTATAGTCTCTCGAGATTTCCAGTATTATGTTTTCGATGTATTATGTTTTCGATGTACTAGGTAGTATCTGTTCGAACTCTTTTTAATGTGTTTTGATGTCGTGGTATGAATGATTTGTTTTGCTATTCATTACTGTGTATTGTGTTCAAGTCCAAGTACGTTTAAATATGCCTCTGTTTTCGAAGTTACGTCAGATAGGAACCAGAAAAGGGATACTCGAAGAATCAGTTCCTGTCCCACCTAGGGACAGTCCCGGACATTTCATGTATCATAAACATGGCTTAGATGCCATACTGTACTTAGACTTATGGGTAGATTATACCAAACATCTGGAAGAGAAATATAGATGGCCTGTTTCAGGAACTTGGGATGCCGAGTGCATCATGAGAGTAGAGGAAGCATTATGGAAAAAGAAAGTCAGACAATCCCAGAAAGATGCCATAGAATTGTGGCGTAAAGAATCGCATAAAAGAACAGAGAAAGAATTCAGGAAAGCAGAACTAAGTAGGGAATCATCAGAAAAAGCCCAAGAACGGGAACTACTAGAAGAAGGTGAACGAGTTAAAGCAGAACAGTTAGACAGACAAAGAAATGCCCTTATTAAAGGCATGTATCCCCTTCTCGCCGAGGGCCTGCCTAAGGCGACCCCGGAAGCACCCTGTAATTTACCGCCACCATTGGTCCCGACTAAGCCAAGTCATAAACCGACCTCAGCTGAAATTTTCCTTTCTTCCTATTTAGACGACACTGTCCCAGAATATGCAAATCCGAATCCTACCCCGCCTATTCAACCTCTCAACCCTGTTAATAACGTAATCACTGTTCCTCCAGCCACTGGTCCCGGGAATCCTTTTAATCCGCCAGTAACCCAGGACCAACCCACATTACGTTTGCCTACTTTACCAGTCACATTACCAGCAACGTCGCACACAGTATTAGTTGACGATTCAAGTTCAGGAGGAGCAGGGGGAGGTATCCCTATCACCCCGCCTCAAGTAAAACGAATGACGCTGAGAGACGCAGCATTACAGCGCACGCCAAAAATGGCTACATACGCAGCCCTCAAACAATACCTCACTGATTGTAGATATGACCCAGTGCCAGGCGAAGATCACATGATATTATATTCCGTACGTCTACGACGAGTTGCAAGTTATTTGGCTATCATGCCAGAAATGAGGGAACATTTAGACAGAATATATCATTTCATCAGAACAGGACAAGGACCAGAAAGTATTCACGAGGCTATGTCACACAGGAAAGTCGAGACTCAAAATATGATCTTGCAGTTTTTGATAAACTGTTTAATAAGAGAACAAGACCAGCCTGGTAAAAACAAAGACGAGATGAAAGTCCTGACAAAATGGAGTGACAATATAGCGGAAGGAAAGCACAGTAAACAAGGTTGTATAGAAACCATGTATAGAAAGATTCGTAAAGAAATTCTAGGCATACACGAAAGGGAGAATGCAACAAGAGGAACCGAGAAAGAGAATGACACTTCAGACGAAGATGTAGACACAGACAACCCAGATAGAATCGCGTATGTAGGTAGAACGAGACCTTTAGACAGACACACACGCCTGGAATGTAAGAAAACCTTTCTTCCTCCCGTACCAGAACAGTGTTCTCTTGAGCATTTATTCCAAGCTACCGACAGAGTTCTGAAACAACGAATAGGTTACAGTGAGCTTAGTACCATGCATGAACAGGAACTCGCCCGATCAGCAGTTCAATGGACTAGTGATTCTAGCACATTCTCAGACGAAGTAGTGGGCCAAACGTTTCTGAAACTATCCCCAGACGAACAGCGACTGGTGGGTATGTACATGATCCAGCACCTGATTACACTGTACGAAAGTCAGCATTCTGATCCAGGTCCCCTATATAATGTATTGGACGAGTTACTCCTAAACAGATGGAAAGGTCTAGGTACCGATTTGATTAATGTCATTCTAGAACAACGCCACAAATACAGAACGTTCCTGACTCCACATTTTGTTCCTGTTCCACCCCCAGTAAGGAAGACATTTTACATAGACAGACAGAATCCCTTGCGAGAAGTCCACCCTGTTAAGGGAACGGGAGGTACGCTCGAACGAGTATTTGTTTACACCCCTTTAACGAAAATAGAACTACTGGAAATGAAAAAGTTAGTGCCCTGTCACGATAAAGATCCAGCAGGGTTCCACCGTGAATTAAAAGACATGCTCCGCATGGGAGAATAAACGTATCCCGATATCATTAAAATGTTAAAGGTCCTGTTGCCTGCGGGCATATACGAAAAATTTAAAGAAAAGGAATGGGAGGTGGGAGAGAAAAAGATTGACTGGGCAGAATTAGAGAACGAAGATAACACGCGAGTTCCTGGTACTGGTCTCGGGGAAAAAGCCAAAGCATTGCCCGAATTGTTAATACAAGTTTTGCCAAGATTATTAACCACGAAAAAGGAAGACTGGGATGCCATCTCAGCCTGTAAACAGAAACAAGACGAAGACACTAGTGATTTTTATTCCAGATTTGAGAAATGTTTCATTATTAATAGCGGCTTGAAAACAAGTAGTGAGTCGTATCCACATCTTTTTGTTACCAAATTAGTAGAGAATTCTTTACCACAAGTTAAAAATCGAGTACTGAAAGTTGAGAGTACCTGGCAAGCTAATACCCCGTCCCAAATGTTACAAATGTTACAGTACCACCAGAACCGAATCAGAGAAGAACAAGAACACGAAAGGAGACGTATGAAAGACACGAAAATGAAAGTACTGGTGGCACAGTCTGTTCCAGTTGATAGTCAGAAGAGGGGTACGACTCAGACCAGTCATTCTGCAGCTCCCGTTAAAGGGACATGCAATTACTGTAAACAGCCAGGTCACTATATAAACGAATGTGCAGTTCTGAAACACAACATAGCTACTGGTAAGACGAAAGAGAGACCGCGTCCTCCTAGACAGGAACATGTTCCACAAAACACGCAACCACCGCAGAACGCACAACAGACAGAAACAGTACCGCAGCCTATAGCTGCCACACAACACGTTACACAGCAGATGTACCAGTACGCACAGTCAGTTTATCCAGAATATCAGCAGTATTCATGAAACAGCCTAGAGAGAGAGGTTGGCTTGCCTCTCATCGAGGTTCCTGTAGATCAAGAAGGTCCCTATGTACACAGCCAAGTATTAGGGAAAGACAGAAAGTTTCTGATTGATACAGGGGCAAGTAGGACTACCATCAGTCATGACGATGTTCCAGGGGCCCCTCTCTCAGGCTCAAGAAATGTTTCCCTGGGATTTTCAGGAAAGCCTATTGTTAATGAAATATCGAAACCAGTTTCCCTAGAAGTTGGTCCATTGTCCCGAACTACAGACTTGTTACTTACGAAATCATGTCCAGAAAACTTACTTGGTATTAAAACATTGAAAGAACTAGGTGCCGTGATTTGTTGTTCTCCGGAAGGAGTGAGATTGTTTTTACGTGATTTTAAAGGACATTATGTGTTAAGAGATTTTGATCCAAGATTATTGAATGTACCACAGCATTTATGGGCGCACGGTCCAACTGATGTAGGTTGTATGCACATTACACCATACCGTGTCACTCTGAAACAAGGAGTTGTACTACCACGAATCCGACAATACAAGTTGCCACCTGAGGCTGTAGCAGCCTTATCAAAAATCATTGACGAGCTCATTGCTCAAGGAGTGGTTGTAGAAACTGACTCCAATGTATGTAATTCTCCTATCATTCCGATTCTTAAACGCACTGACCCAAATGCACCTCCAGTTTATCGACTAGTGATTGACCTTCGAGAACTTAATAAATGTATTATACCCCAGTACCCAGTGGTTCCAGATATCTCTTCCCTATTGACTGCCATTGATTCCGAAGCAGCGTTCTTTACTGTTATTGATCTCAAGAACGCCTTCTTTAGTGTCCCCATCCATCCGGACAGCCAGTTCCTTTTCGGATTCTGTTTAAATGGACGTAGTTATAAATTTACACGTGCACCTCAAGGGTTCACAGAAAGTCCCAGTATTTACAGTCAAGCACTGAAACGACAACTAGATAGTATTCACATGCCAACTGACACTGCCCTGCTCCAGTACGTTGATGACCTATTAATTACAGCTCGTACAGAACGTGACTGCGAACGTGCGTCACTGACAGTCTTGTATTTTCTGGCAGAAATGGGGCACAAGGTGTCCCCTTCGAAACTGCAATTCTGTGTCCAGCAAGTGGTATACCTTGGACACTTGCTGTCCAAGAGGGGTAGACAGTTGACACCTGACCGCATCCAGTTAATTACACATCTTCCACAGCCCAAGACACAGAAGGAGGTACGAGCTTTTATCGGCCTCACTTCTTACTGTAGACAATGGATCCCTCAGTACGCATATCTAGCCAAGCCACTGATACAGTTGACAACACAGGAGGCAGCGACATCGACTGTCCTCCCTTGGACCCAGGAACATACACTTGTTTTCGAAGAATTAAAGAAAGCTTTATGTCAAGCACCTGTTTTAGCGACACCAAACTACAGTAAACCTTTTACACTTTTTGTCACTGAACGCGATGGTACAGCATTATCTGTTCTCACACAAGACCAAGCAGGACAACACAAGCCTTGTGCTTATTTTTCTAGCACATTGGATCCAGTAGCCCAGGCTTTGCCTGCGTGCCTCAAATCAGTTGCCGCCACAGCGTTAGCTATCAGACAAAGTGATTCCATAGTGTTAGGACACCCCCTGACAGTACAGGTTCCACACTCCGTGGAAGTTCTTTTAAACCGAACACAGACTCAGCACTTGACAATAGCACGATTGACAGGATATGAACTGACACTGTTTCAGCCACACATAGAGATCAGACGTTGTAACATATTAAATCCTGCTACATTGTTACCCTCGATTACATCAAACCCTGCAGCACATGACTGTGTGGAAGTTATTAACACCATGACGAAGCCAAGACAAGACTTGACGGACATTGCATTACCAGACCCAGACCTGACACTTTATGTGGACGGTTCATGTATGAGAACAAGTACAGGAGAGTTAGTAGCAGCATATGCAGTGACTACTGAAACTGAAGTTATAGAAACACATCGTGTTGACACTTTGTCTGCTCAAGCAGCAGAGCTCATCGCTCTGACCCAAGCCTGCATACGAGCCAAGAACCTGAAAGTAAATATATATACAGATTCACGTTATGCATTCGGAGTCGTTCACGACTTTGGAGTCCTCTGGCAAGAAAGAGGGTTTATGACCTCTCATGGAGCCAAGATTCAGCATGGCCCCCTCATTCAAGCTCTGTTAGAAGCAATACATTTACCTACAGCTATAGCGATTATGAAGTGCAAAGCACATACGAGAGTCACTGACACCATTTCCCAGGGTAACGACCTGGCAGATCGAACAGCCAAACTTACAGCTCAGACTCCAGACATTCCAGCTGATACGACAAAGACAGACGTTTCAGTCCCGACAACTTGCATGACAGTCAAGGATCCCACACAAGATGTACTAGACATACAGACACATGCTACTCCAGACGAAATCAAGAAATGGTCTGAACAAGGAGGGGTCCAGACAGATCAGGGATGGTTGACGAAGGGAAAAGCCACATGGTTTCTCCCCGACTCTATGGTTCAAGTCATTATTAATACAGCACATAGTCCAGCACACTTAGGAGAAAAAGCCATGTTAGACAGCATCCAGAACCTCTGGTTTAACAAGCATTTACGAGCAGCAGCGAAGCAGAAAGTACGTACCTGCATGATCTGTTGTCAGTTCAATCCAGGTAAAGGTGTCCCCGTGGAACAAGGTGGATTTCATCCTCCTGACCATCCTTTTGAAGTCCTCCAGATGGATTATATCCAGATGGATCGATGTCGAGGATTCAAGTATGTCCTCGTAGTTGTATGCGCTCTGTCCAGATGGACAGAAGCATATCCAGTCCCGGATTATACTGCCGCGACCACTGCCAAGCAGCTGGTACGTGAGTTTTTCCCTCGATACGGTTTACCCCGTGTCGTGTATTCAGATAATGGACAGCCATTCTCGTCCGAACTCATGAAACAGGTATCACTTCTGTTAGGGTACCAGTGGAAATTCCACTGTGTACGACACCCCGAGGCAGCTGGCCTCGTCGAGCGCCACAATCAAACTCTGAAAATACGAATAGCGAAGGTCTGTGCAGAAAAAGGTGTAGATTGGATGGTAGCCCTGCCGGTTGCCCTCTTCTATATGCGAATGGTCGCTCACTCCAGATCTGGATTGTCACCCTATGAAGTAGTTTTCGGTCGTCCCCCAAACATGTGGGGTACACCTATGCCTCGTAAAATCACCGATGTTGACAGTAACATGCTGACAGATTACCTAGCTTCCTTGATGTCTGCACTACTCTCTTGTCGTTCACAGGTCGCGGCTGCCTTTCCGGACAACACCCAGGTGAAACCGCACGAGGTCGTTCCCGGTGATCTTGTTCTGGTTAGGAATTTTGATCGCTCAAGCCCTCTGGAGCCCCGCTGGAAGGAGCCAAAACTCGTTCTGATGACCACAAGGACCGCCGTAAAGCTAGAAGGAAGAAAAGGCTGGCTCCATTCCAGTCACATCAAGCGTTTCCATGGACTGTGTCCAAAGACTTTTTTCAAGGACTGCCCCGATACTGACTCTAAACTTCCCCTGTTAGAGAAAACTCCGCAGCAGGAGTATAAACTGAAACTAAGGTCTAGTAAGTCAGACAGCGTTTAATTGTTTAAGTCCCCCTCGGGTGAAGCGGTTAGACAGGTTTCTGACATGTATGAGATAGACCCACATAGTGAGAGAGATAGACGAAACGTCAAGAAAACGAAATATTGTAAAAGTCTACGAAGCAGATGTATTGTTACATTATTGTTTATGTTTATTCTGAGTCTTACGATCACATGTATAAGTTATATGCTACATGTATTTTTTCCTCCTCTTGGTTCACATTCACACCTTTCCTCTAATGATACTGTAGAGCACACATTTAGTGAACTACCCCCTCACGAGTTGTCCTATCGACTTGCAATGCGCAACAATACTTTTATTCGTATGTTACACTATTCGCATCAGACCAGCAATGCCACTAATTGCTGGGTATGTGGTCGACTTCCCCCTTACCAGACAGTGAAGGGAGTTCTACCACTCTTTCCCTATCCGTTTTCACACAATGGTTCGTGTGGAGCATGGTTTACGTTAACGTCATCTTTAGACGACAAGTCCACAGCTTCCCTTCTGAATACAGTCATGAATGAAACCTGTTTCCCAGACAAGGACGGTCTTTCCCATAGGACAGGGATAGATTTAGAAAATGAAGTATATGATCTAGGCAATTTTTCCTCAAACCTCATGGTTTTGAATGTTCAGTCCGAGACCAATTCAGACTTGCCTTCTATAACAGTTCTACCAGTGAAAGGCGAATTATGTGTTAGAAAGAATGGTTCAGTACATCTAGGACACAGTGATTGTACTACTATGGTCGAGTGCAGTGACAGTGGGAAGTCTACTTTCAAAGCTTCACGTCATTCCTATTTTATATGTGGTCAGACCGCTTATGTACGTTTGCCCCTAGATTGGGATGGAACCTGTTACATTGCATTCCTACTGCCACCAGTTTTCCTAGCCCCATCTGATTATTACCGAAATACCCATCTAGTACACGTCAGACATAGAAGGGAGATCGAGTCCCCAATTGTCGATCAGACTGAAACTGCATTGGAACAGTATACGGATTTCAATAAAGGTTTCTTTTTCTTCATAGATCCCGTCCAGAATAGTAAATTAATACGCAGGTTAACCAGAACCCTTCAAGCAGTAGTGAATGAGACTACTTCCGCCCTAGGTAACTTAACAGAAGAGCAGTCTGCTATGAGATTTGTTGTTCTTCAGAACCGCCTTGTCCTTGACGTCATCCTGGCCGATAGGGGCGGAGCTTGTAGAGTCATCGGATCTAGTTGTTGCGTTTTCATTCCTAATAACGCACCGTCTGTGTATTCAGCAATAACTAGACTTCATAAAATAGCTCATCAGCTACACCAGAATCCAGGCACCTGGACTTGGTCCGGCTGGCTCTGGAGTGTAATATCTGCATGGGGATGGAAAGTACTGTCATTCCTGGGAGTAGTCGTAATGATCATATTCAGTTGTTGTCTCTGTTTACAATGTGGCCCAGCGATTTGCGGCTTGTGCGCTACATCTTGTATTCCACGTCCAGGATCCCATTCCCAAATGAAAAAAGACGAGCAAATGATGCTGTATGAACAGATAGATGGTCTCATGAATATTGATGTTTCCTGAAGGGAACGTAGGGAACAAGGAGGGAATGAGGAAAATTGAATTTTGCCCTGTTATGTGTCCCTACGTGTTCCCCATAATATGTTATATGTGCATGATCGCTATGCATGTTTCCCTCGATGGCCAAACATAAAGACGCATTTACAGTTGCGTCCAACGTTATTATGTCAGTTATCCAGTCCTCCGTGAAAGCAACGTGAATTAGGCTTTTAGGCCCATGTTGCCAACGTATTTACATGGTGCACGTTAAATCATCGAGATGCACCCGTTTCTAAGGCCCCACAGGACCCGGACATCAGATCCAGGCCTCAAGTCTCCTGTAACGTTCTGAGAGATGCAGCCCCGCCCGCATCCCTGACCCTTCCCTTATTTCCTGCCAAGCAACGCGGTGCCCGGCTCGGCCTGGCCTGCCTGCCAAGAATATGTTATGCCTACAGTTATCTGTTCAGCTCCCCGGCTTCACATTCCTAGCTAACGAACAGCATAAACATATCCATCTACAGTCTAGTCTTCCTGTCTCCATGCAAGTAATTTACTGAATTAGTATCCATAGAAGATCCATAGCTCACGCAATACATGAAGGAATATATGCAGACACTAGCTTTTAGTGACAAGTAGCCTTTGCTCTGATGACTTTTAGAATCAAGCAACATGTACTCCAAACACAAGATATCAGATACGCTATAGGTACAGGTCGTTCTGACATCCCAGACTTTAGTCTCCTCTACTAGTGCTATGAGTCAGCGCCCCCAGCTCTCCCCAGTTACACGTCATGACTCGTTTTGCGCGCACCAGTAGGTTAAAGGTTCCAGCTGCACATGTAGCCCCTCCATGTGTCCACCCACTTATGACACTTCTGTGACGTCTACATCACACACCTCCGTGCACGCCCTGTGCACGCCTTCTTTTACGCCCATATGTTCTTATCTTTCGTTTGTCACTTGTTACGCCTACTGTATTCAATGCAACTGTATGGTTTTACTATATATATTGTATGATGTTAATGAAATGTTGAGAATGTCCCTTCCTGAACCTTAGTAGGTGATGGAACCCGATGTCCATTGGCTCGAGCCACTTAATTAAAGCCGGTATGACTCAGATACCACGGACTCTGCCTCTTATTTATTGAACTATCCTTTTTCATTTAATGTATAGAAAAATAGTACCGGTAATTTATTTATTTACCACACAGACACAGGTCAGAGCTTTCTTGGGCCTGTCTGGTTACTATAGGAAGTTTTTCAAAAATTATGGGTCCATTGTGACACCACTTAATGACTTGATAAGCAGGAAAATGCCAAAGAACGTTCAGTGGACAGCTCGCTGTCAGAAGGCATTTGATGACCTAAAGCAGGCCATGTGTACTGCACCTATTCTCAGGAGTCCTGACTACTCCAAAACCTTCATTGTCCAAACAGATGCATCTGAGTTGGGTGTGGGAGCTGTTCTTTCTCAACTGAATATTGATGGTGATGACCAGCCCATTGCTTTTATAAGCGGAAGGCTGACCCCTAGAGAGAAACGTTGGTCAGCTATTGAGAGGGAGGCCTTTGCTGTGGTTTGGGCCCTGAAGAAGTTGAGGCCATACTTGTTTGGAATTCACTTCAAGATTCAGACCAACCATAAGCCCCTCTTATGGCTAAACCAGATGAAGGGTGAAAATCCCAAACTTCTTAGGTGGTCCATTTCCCTACAGGGGATGGACTTTACAGTGGAGCACAGACCAGGGACTGACCATGGCAATGCAGATGGTCTCTCCAGGTATTTCTACTTAGAACAGGAAGACTCACCTGGTCAAGGTTAGTTTAATGTCCCTAAGTTTGGGGGGGGGTTATGTAGGAGAGTGGGGTCTGCAATCCTATGGTCACCCCAGATTTTTGCTTTTTGCTTCACTGGTTTACGACTTTCCCTGGCTGTGGGCCTGCTAATCAGACCCACAGCCTAGCTGTTCTCTCTCTAAATTGACAACAATGTACTTTAGGTGCATTTACCAATTGGTACTGGGCCACCTTATCAGTCCCTGTACCCAGGGCATAGGTGTACCCAGGGCCTACCAGGGGCTGAAGCATGTATTATGCCACCCCTGGCTGGCCATCTAAAACTGACACAACTGGCTGCACGACAGCTGGGGCAAGGTGGTGTAATCACCCTTTGCTGTAGATATAGTATACCTATATCTAACCCTAAAATGGACACATATATTCCTATCAGTCACTCCTATGGAAGGCCTTATCAATCCTGAAGGCAGAGTGCTTGGAATTATGTGAGATGGTGCTCTGGCATGAGCTGAGACCGTTTGCAGCTTGCGGAACCAAGTCCTAATAGCTGTTCCATGATAACGCTCTACCATATACTCTTAAGTGCATTATCAACCTTGCGGTTAAATGCTAACTCTGGTATAACATTATCAAAACATGTCGAGTAAGGTGTCATACGATTTGGAATACTACCCCCTCGCCAATTCTGGTGACGGGGGTAGCATTCCACCCTTATAGAGGGACACGACATGTATGTAACTGTGAACCCCGGTTAAAGTTAACTCGAGCCTTGGCATCACAAAATGGATGCTGCCACCACAGACACAAGTCTGACCTCCTGCTGCTGGGAGTCCTTCCAGCGAGGGCGGCTTGGACAAAGGGTTTCCTGCCTTGGGAGGTGCTAGCACCACCCCAGACAGGGTTTTGTGTATTGGGTAGGATAGGCCTGAAAGGAATGAGGCATGCCTGGGGCACACAAGGTGCCCGGTGCATACACCGGTTCAAACCAGTTCTGGGGCATCCCTGCCCCAGCTCTGGCGGGAAACCGGACAAAGGATAGGGGGTGTAACCACCCCCCTTCCTGGTCCCACCCAGGGGAGGGACCTAGTCAGTAGTGCAGCCCCCTTTAGCAGGATAAAGGTAGGAGCTGGTCCCATTCCAAGTTAGATTAATCCTGAACTACTCTACAAGAAGAAACTCCGGACTTCGACGTTCTGCTCCACAGAAGACTGAAGAAAATCTCCCTTGTGGGCAAGGAGTGTCCACCCTGCATCTGCAGGCACCATCAAGCGTCCAGCGGCTTCACTTTGTCGTCTTCCCTCGAGGACCCAGACTTCAGAGCCCGACGAGACCTGGATTCCCAGACCTCTCTGACCTCTACCTACATCTACCGCAAAGCTGAGACCCGTGGGTGCGACGAAACACGTGGGACCGGCCATCTTGAATGAACCTGCACTTCGCTTCCAGCACGACTCCCGAGGTAAACTTGACCAAGTGCTTTGGGGACTGAGAAGCCCCAGCCCCGAGCAGCTCCTGCACTGAAGATCAGCCCTCCAGCATCCACAAGATCTGGGTGGGGCCCTTCTGCTTGTTTGCTGTTCGACGCGTTGTCTGGTCACTTGCCGGCTGGCTAGTGACCACCTAGACGACGAACCTTTGAATCGTTGCTGCTGGTCTGGTTGCTCCAGTCTGGCCCTTGCTCCCTTCCAAAAGAGGGGCACCCCGGACTCTCCTAGTCCGCACCAGTCGTCTTTTCCACTCACCGCGTGGGTTGCCTTTGCCAAGGCCTGTTGACTCCAATTCCGGATCCGACACTGCCGACAGCGAGAAACTGCGTGGGACAGCTCGTGCCTCCATCCTGGTCATCGAAGACACCTCCTGGTCCACGTGGCTGCAGAGTCAAGCGTCCACTCTTCACCTGATCGCGACAACAGCACCTGGTTCCTTCCTGGTTCCACACCGGTCACTGGCTAGTGACTTTGAACACTGTCCCCTCTGCTTTCAGGTCCTCTTCTTCACCGATCCACCCTTGGATCGCACCGGACATCTTCCTCCTGGTCGCCTGCAGCATCTTTTCTTTCAGGCTCCATTGACTTCAACGCGAGAACCCGACACACTTTGGCACCTATGCACCCGCAGCCCGTGGGTAAGGTAACGAGAGCATTTCGGTGCTCAAGAGTAGTCTAACTGTCCAAGTGTCCAGTTCAACGGTCGTTTTTGTCATAACTAGTCAGGATTGTCCGTACTCACCTTTAACTTGAACTGTACTGTCCATAGACGTTGTTACGCATCTCGCGTGTGAGTTTACACTCTGCACACGCGTTCCGTGGGCCTCCTATTACTTACCTGAAGTTAGTGTAGCATGGTCCCATCGATCCTACAGCCTCTGGACAGCTCCATTCCTTTTATCGACTTTCACATTCCACTTACTTAGTATATGGTTTGTCGTGCCCCTATGGCACCATTGTAATTTTGTGCAACTTGTCGTATTTTTCGTAAGAGATTGTCATGTGCTTAGCCCTCTGACCTCATAACGAGTTCAGAGGTGTTGTTATTAATAAATATACTGTTTATTTTCATAACAACCTGTGTGGTGTCCTTTCATCTGGTATTCAAGGGGTTATATTGTGGTAAAACAGCTGGCTTCACATGCCAAAAGAGTTTAGCCTAAGACTGCTTTGTCCATGCTACCATTAGGATAGCTAGTCTATAAGGTTGACTTACAACCAATCACCATAAGGGTTGTTTGGACTGATACAAGGTGATCACTAGAACTAGTGAGCATCATATATCAGGCCAACTTCTCACAGGGAGCATTAAAAGAAGTGAGGTCCAGTGGACCAGTGGACTCCCGTTGGGAGGTTGAGAAAGCAGGTGCTACTCTGATTGTATTGTTGCCTGTGTGCAAGGGCAAAGTTGACGACCTCTGTATGTCAGGGAAGGGCTGCCATAAAGTGGGTTGCAGTGAACGCTGTGCTGATTAGGTTAGTTCCTGTGTGCAGCTAATAATCAGCAAACCCATACGCAAGGGGGGGCTGCCACAGCATGAACTTTGTTGAATGCTGTGCCAATCATGCCAGAGCCCTGGTCAACTGTGAATCGGCTACCCTATATGCCAAGTGCGTCGATGCCCATTATACAGGAGCAATGCGGTAAACCCATAGGCAAGAGGAGGACACCAGAATAGGCCAGACATGTGTATTGTCCCAGAACATCATCAGAGTAGTGAGGTTGTTGTGCGAACCCCTAAGCATCTACCATCAAATGAAGGATCAACATCAGGAACTTCTGGTCATCTTCTCGCTGCGAGAAACCTCCTGTTGCTGTGGTACGCTACCACATGTGAGGAGATCTGAGATCAGCAAGTGTTATCTGCCTGGATCATGTGCAGTGAACTCACCTGAACCAGTTGTTGACCCTCCGCCACTTGCAGAAGGGGGCTTGGTCAGGAACTCCAGGCCCTCCAGGCTGGCAAGTGCGGGTAAGACCGAATTCAGGCCAGTTAGTCCTGAGGGAACTTGCTGGCTATAATAGCGCCTCAGCGCTGGAACACTTTTGACTTTAAAACAGAGTCAGCTTGGCATCTTGAGACTCAGACTGCTCGTAGGGCATACCCTGGATGTTGCAATAGTGAATGCGGTATAACCGCTATCACTAGAGCGAGGGGAAAGTGGGACAGGAGACCACCAAGGAAACACTAGAGCCTTGACTTCAGAGACAGTGTGTAGTTGTTTGTGAATGTTATAGTTTAACTTTGTCGTTAGCAGTAGAAATAAAATGATACTCTTTTCTCATAAAAGTGAGTATTTGGCTGGACAATGAATTATTGTAGTTGCATGCATTTTGAGTTGTTAGCCTGTGTATACTACCCTGTGTATATCTCCCCCGAAGGGAGCATTGTACTGATGGGACCATGCTATTCCCGAGAGTGTTAAAGGGGTTCTTGGCCCATTATCTCAGAATCCATATTAGGATGGGCATCTGGACATCAGGAATAAAAGGCCTCGACCCCGAGGTTGGGCCTGGTAACCCATGCTTACCCTGTAACCTTCCAAATGGGGTTCTGACACCAAACAAAAGACCGTTACTGTGTACATGGACTCAAAGTATGTGTTTGGAGTGATGCACGACTTTGGTCTGCTGCGGATGTTTGAAGTTTCTTGAGCTTAGCCAGTACTCCCATTAAGTATTGGCAATATTTTGTCAACCTTTTAAATGCCTTGCAGTTACCCATAAAGGTGGCAGTGGAGAAGTATTCGGCACACCAGCACCCTCCAAACAATAGTTGAAGGTGCAATGCCCTAGCTGATTCAGCTGTTAGGAAAGTTTACTTTCTATAATCCTAACGGCTAGGGCGCTCGACCTCGGACCTGGGGATCTGGGTTCGAGTCTCGGTAACGACGCCAAGACCGCCTGTGATTCTGAGCAAATCACTTAATCTCCCCGTGCCTAAAATGTAACGTAACTGGTGCTATGTAAAGCGCTCTGATACCTGATTCGGTTCGGGTCTAGTTTACGCTATATAAAACTCTGCAAAAAAAAAAATGATGTATGTTATAAGAACAAACCTATTACCTCTACCAGCCCTAAAAAATAGCAAGCTTTTGCAAATGAAAAACAGTTCTGGTTTAAGCAGCAATGTAAAAAAGACAGCAAGAGGATGTAGAGAGACAGAACTCAGCATGTGGTTGCACCAAATCTTTTACTCCTCAACCATTTAAAAAAAAAAATCTTTTTATTATTTTCAAACACAAACAACAAGCATGAGGATGGGCGATCACTTCTACATAAAGCTCGACACCTGAAGTAAAGGAGACATTTGACATTGTTTTTACAATCAAATAAATCAACTAGCCTGAACTGGCTCATTTGGCGAAGATTCCCCCTATAATGAAAAACAATACGGTGGCAAATTATTCGCCCGATGTCAGGCTACTATGCCTCAGTGTTTTGCGTGTCAAGTCCATTTCAGGCCCCATCCTCAGATCCTCCCATCCCAAATCCACTCCCCCCCTCCTACCCCCACCGGCGCTATGATCTTAAGGCTAAATGTAATCAAGTGGTAAATCGTTTCATATGGGTTCCACAGGTGACATCGTTCCAACAATATTATTAAATATTCTGACTATTATAGAAGCCGGGGATCGCCTCACGCGCTTGCTCTTCAGCGTCAAGGTATCAATACTATTGGTCCTCATCTACAGTGAGCGCACTTGTCTCTGAGTCAGTTTCCAAATCTGTCGCTTTCAGTGCCTCCCAAGCTCACACCACCTCTAATGCCCTGTCATTATGGGACTTGTAGGCCTGCCGCAAACGCACTGAACTCTCGCTGTTTCCCCACACAAGTAAAGCAGACTTCCACCTAAGGTAGCTAGGCCCTGCCGCGGCTTTCCAGTGGGATGTAATTTCCCTCTTAGCAAGTATCAAACCTAAGTCCACAAATTTGCTAGTCAATTTTGTTTTACTAGTATGTGGGAACCAATGCAGCAAGCAAGTCCCCCTATCCGGCGTAATCTGCCGTCCCGTTACATTACAGAGTAAAGCAATTATCTCCTACCAGTATGTACCTAACTGCGGGCAGTCCCATAGCATGTGCAGCAGGTCCACGTCCTCCAATCTGCATCGGGGGCACAACGCCGTATTGACATGGAAATATTGGTTGATTTTTTGCCGGTGTAAGATACGCCCTATACAGAATAAAGAATTGGATCAATTGAAATCTGGCATTCCTGGTGCCCTTCCATGCACTTTTAAGTATTTGCGACCAGGCCGCGTCGGGTATCTCTTTAGTTATATCCTTCGCCCACTGCTCGCGCAGCTTCTGCAACGGTGCCAGCCCCTCTCCCAGCATGCGTTTGTACAGACAGGTGACCGCCTTGTACGTGCCCGCTGACATCACCACATATTGACATGCCTCACTCGTTGGTGGTTCCGAAAGGCCACTACCCCAGTACTTCTGAATAGCGGCCACCAGGGCCGCGTGCAGCAAGAAGTGGCCCCTTGGAAGGCCAAAAGTCTCCTGCAGTGTGCCATAGGGCAATAATGCACCATCGCCGAACAGGTCCCCCACCATCTGTAGACCCAACGTTTCCCACTCCGCAGGGGCAGACCAATCCCCACCGTGCACATGCCCAATGGGATTTCTGGGGCATAGGGCCATTGCACTCCAATTTTGTTATGATAACGTTTCCAACAGTGTCTCAAGGCGCATTCCGCAGTCGACAACTCAGCAGCTCGCAATTTTTGCTGTAAGATCACAAAGGACAGGACATGGCACGGCACATCCTGTTCAAACTCTCGCTCCGGCGCTCGAAACTCCTGTGCCACAGCCTGGGTAAGGTGCTGGAATTGTGCAGCCAAATAATATAGCTCAAAATCGGGGACGGCAAGCCCCACTTCAGCTCTTGGCCGCATCAAAAGCATCTAGTGCTACCGGACGCCATCCTGATCCCCAAATAAATCTCCCCATCGCAGTGCGGAGCTGCCGAAATAATGCGACAGGTATTTGTATAGGTAAGGTCCGGAAAAAATATAGAAGCCGAGGAAGCGCCACCATTTTTAGCAGGGCTACTCGACCCGCTACCGACAATGGCAGGGTCCCCCAGAACCGCATGTTGCCCTTAAGTCCCCTCAGTGTCCTACCTATGTTACCTTCAAGAAGATCTTCCTGAGTGTGATAAATGTGCGTCCCCAAGTAGGGAAGGCACCTAGGTTCCCACGCCAAGTCAGGCGGTAGGGTAGGTGAGTCGCATGCTCCGGCTACTGGGAATACACAAGTCTTCACCCAGTTGACCCGTAGACCAGACACTTCTCCGTATCGGCTTAACAAGGCGCGCGCTCCCTCCAACGCTCCTCCCGTATCTCTCAAAAACAGCAAAGATCATCCGCATATAGTGATATATAATGCGACTGACCACCAAGCTGCAAGCCTCGGAACGCCCTACCCATTCTAGCCCGCGTTGCCAATGGCTCCATGGCTAGGGCAAATAGCAGCGGGGAAAGTGGGCAGCCCTGCCTAGTGCCACGCCCTACGGGGTATGAAGAAGAGATGACCCTACCAATCCTCACCCTAGCACCTGCCGATGAATATAATATTTTGGTCCAGAGGACATACCCCTCCCCAAGTCCAAAGTCTTTCATGACTGAAAACAAATAGGGCCATTCAAAGCTGTCAAACGCTTTGGCAATGTCTACCGAGAGGACCACTGCTTGGTCTTCTGCTCCATAGTCCCCATCCAATACCCGTATCAGCCTGCGTATGCTGCCCGCAGTATTCCGAGTCGGAATGAAGCCAGCCTGGTCCGAGTGTACCAGCCGCGTCATAAAAGGGAGGAGTCGGGTAGCCAGCACACAACTCAGTATCTTGTAGTCAGTAGTAAGCATAGATAGAGGCCAATACGCGGACGGCTCGGTAGGAGTTTTCCCTGGTTTGAGGATGAGGATGATGATGGCCTCCCTTGTGGAGGTCGGAGGTACGCCCCGCTTCCTGGCCTCTCTATACATTGCCAGCAATCTGGGAGCTATGGTGTCAATATAAGCCAAATAGAATTCAATGGGCAGCCCCTCGCTGCCCGGTGTTTTATTACGCGCCAACTGTTTAATGGCGCAACTAATTTTACTCCTCAACCATGCTAGATTGATTCATTGAGAAACCCATGTTGGTAGGAATGACATGATACATGCCTCTGTAGCCCATTGGTATGCATCCTTATTTTCTTCCATAGCCAAGAGTTATTGCCAATTCTTTGCCAAATGACTGTCACGTAATTTTGGAAAAGTGATTAAGGCATCTCCCCCTGCTAGCTCTTCCCCGGGGGCCCCTTTGTGCACATCTAGAGAGAGTTTTAATTAGATCCCCAAAGGGCAGACTATTTTTACATTTTAGTTTTTGTGTGTATGTTCTTAGGATTGGTAGAAGTGTACCACTTTGCACATGAAGATGTTATCACACTAGCTAAGCAGTTACTCTATCCCCCATTTCGAGGTACCAAATGGAATCAGTGTTTCAGGCAATTTCTAAGATAGCAGGAGTAGACCAGCATTTTCATCATCCAGAGTTCACAGGAAAGCCACAATGGACCTCTAATAACGACATAAGAAGTATCTGCTCAGAAACACAGTTATAATAACTCGATGCCCTGATATTAACATTAAAGTCAATAAGAGTGATCCCTTTCCAGAAGGCTAAATTGAGCCTCTACGAAATAGTCATGGGTTCACCCATGCTGCTCCTCTCATATCCACCTTCTCCTCTGCCATGCTGGCTTTAAATGATGATACTGTCTTGCAGAAGGCTATAAAAGATCTTTACAGTTTACATTCTCAGGGTTAAGCAACCTTACTTAAGTGTTCAACTGAGGCCTGCCATTCTCTCTAGCCTGGTGAGTGAGTTTTTGTGCATGCCAGAGGAAGATCACACTACAGCCTCGCTAGCAGAGAAGGTTTTAGTTGCTGATCATCACAAGCACAGCTGCTAAACTTCATGGTCTGATGACTTGGATCCACACTGAACACCGAAAGAGACAACGGTGGTCCTGCTATCACTTGAGGGCCTGTGCTATCACCCGATTTATCACTGAAGAGGTTCTTGCTGCGGACCTCTCATCAGACAATTTGCCAAGTTCTTCATGTTCACCTCCTTTGGCTACTCCACCACCTCTGCGTGATATTGCCCCAACAGCCTGTCATTGCTCCTGCCTTCGTCCGAGGTAAGCAGGTTCCATCTTCTGGATACTTTATGCCTATATGGAAATGGCCTGCTACTTTCATTGCTACTTTAAGCACCTGGTTGGTGGTGGAGTACATATTTCCCACAGAATGGGGAAGTGTAAGGAAAGGCCTCTTTATGTATGGTCACCCCCAAGCTAGTTTTTTCATTGATACTTCTGGTTTGTTGACTCTGAGAGTGCACTGAGGTCGGCTAACCAGACCTCAGTGCCCTGACCCTAATGTGCACGTCGAATTGGCTGAACCCAACAAGGAAATGGCCAACTTACCGGTAAGTCTCTAATATATGGTACCCTGGTCCAAGGGCATGTAGGTTAAAGGGGACTTCAAGCATTGGTTGTGCCACCCTGGATATCTCCCCCGTAAAACAAGTCCCCCAATCCGCAACCACAGACTGGGAGAGCAGCTGTGCACTGCTAGCCAGACGTTTCCATTAAAAGCTATGGCAAAGATGCTACTCCCCTTGTACATTTGTGTAAGTCACCCCTGATGTAGCCCTACCGGGTCCTAAGGCAAGGTACAACTTGTAAAACTGGCAGGACATACATTTTGCATGTCCTGCCACTAAGCAAGTGAAAATACCTTTTTTTACTGTGAAAAGACTTGGTCACCCATTTGGCGAGTACAGGATTGCACGTTGACCCCCTCAACTATGCTAACTCCTGAATGGTACCACTCTGCACACCTTCAGGAAGAGCCTCAAGACCTGGCTCTTCGCCTGACTTGGAGTTGCACCCCCCTCCCCCCAGCGCCTTGAGACCCTCATGGGTAAGTAGCACTCTTCACAATTCCCTGATGATTGATTGAAAGTGGGCACTTCGAGCTATCACACAACCTGTTACATTAAATCCGACTTGTAGCTCAAGTCAAAGTTAATGTAACTTCTTGCAGTCTACAACTTTTACAAAGCTGCCACTTTGCTGTCTTTAAAACTCCTCTGCATTCTCTGGCACACATTGAGCTTGTTCCACAAGACAGCTTTCTGCCCTCCTGCAGAGACGTGCCAATGACTCTCAGGAAGGGGAACAATGAGGGATTGCAGGAAAGGGAGGCGTTACCTCCCTCCTGCAGGAAGTCACTTGGGTGTTAGTCCCAAAAGGCAGGTTTCACAGGAGAAGCCGCCTTTTAAGGGCAGATGTGCAACACTAGGGGAGAAGGGCAGCCCCATTGTTTAGGTAGACAGGGCAGCATGGGGAGCAAAAAGGGGAAACCACTTGCCAAAACGGTTTCCCCAGGGAATTGTAGCCCTGAGGTAGCTAGTGAGATCTGAGCAATGAGAGGGGTCACACCATCTTGAGAGCGAGCAGAATGGTACATCCTGGGATAGCTAAATGCCACACTCGACAGTAAGTGGTCACCGGGTGGGAGGGAACCTGGTAGCTCATTGGCTACCAACCGCATCCTGCCCTAGGGCAATTTCTGAGCATAAAGGGGATACCCCTGGCACTCAGACCTCAGATCTCAACTGCCCTGGAAGGAGGACCGAAGAAGGACTGCCCTGCTGCACCGAGGGGCTAGCCAAGAGAGGCTTCACCATCGAGGACTGCATCTGTTGTGCCTGGTGGCTAGGAAATGGCGGGACTGTGCCTACCATGGCCTGCTCAAGGAGAAGTTGTCTCCAGAGCCCAGCAAATCCAAGAGACTCCAAGGGCCAGCCGACTGGTCTCCTGTTCCCAGTATAGGGATACAACAGCTGAAGAAGCCTGCTGGGACAAGTAGGTATCCCAAAGTCTTAAAGCTGCTACCACGACCGCCGTGCACCACCAAGGAACAAGACCTATTGCACAGAGTTGCACCCGAGCTCATGGAGCCCAGGGGTGCTGTCGGAAAGCTGCTGGGACTCTCGGAGGACGAGCTATTAACCCTGGAAGGATTGGCTTGTGACCTCAACAGCGGGTGACCGGTAGTCCAGTGGCGACTGGACTTTGGCCAAACCAGAGAGGTTCTCGTAGGATGTCTAGCCTGCAACCAGTACCCCTGCACCGTCTGAGGAGTGCATGCAGGAAGACCCCCAATGCATCCATTGCATCCATTGCAATGCCGATAAAGTGCCTGGAACTACTTGAAGACTGCTTCATCTATGGAGGTAACTGTTTCTGAGTACCTTGCTGGGCCCCGTAACTAGCTGTATGCCGGAGTCGGGTGCCCCAAGTAACTCTACCCAACCGCATTGGCACTTGCCCAAATTTTCCTTGAAAAAGTTTCTGTCAAATTCATTAAAGTAAAATGTGTTGATTTATTACTACTTGTAAATTCCATATCTCTGGAGCCCCTCAGTGGACCTTTGTTGGTGAGGTTTCTAAATTCTTACAAAGATACAGTCTATTTTTACAAATTAGTGTTGGATTTCTTGAGTATTGTGTCGATGTTTCTTCATTTGTTTTGGTGCTGTTTACTTATTCCTTTGTTTAAGCCTTGCTGCTCAAAGCCACAGTTACCCAGGGTTAAGCTGAAGGTTTGACAAACAAAACCCAAGGGCCCTAAAGGGTTTGGCAGGTGTAACACACGGTGAGGTTACACAACCGCACCATATAATAGACCCCATTTCCTCACAGAAAGTATGCCTAGATTTTACTGTACTGAATATTACCATGCTTGAAGCGGGTGATCTGCTTATATGGGTAACTTCAGTTTGTTGCTGCTTGAAAAGTACAGACAGACCATCAATTCTTCCTTTTGCTGGATTTGCATGCATATGCCTGTCGATGTGGGAGATAGCATCCTTTGGATCGCAGTGCACATCAGTTTTAATGACTCTTGGTTTCATTTTCACTTCGGGCATTGACTGCCACAGTGTACAGATATCGCCCTCCTTCCTACCCAGATCTTGAAAAGTTTACCAATCCTTTAAACTGCAACATTCCAGGCGTAACTCATCTTGCTATGACTGAACAAGGATTTATTTGCGAACACAGAGGAGTAAATGTCTCAAATATTTTTGTTGGACATAGAAAATGTGATTTACCAGTGGAGACCATTCCTTTTGATGCTCCTTCCAAAGGATTGTTGTTTCTTAAAGGACAACCACAAGGAGGTCATGTATGTTTTATTTGCAGCTCATACGCTTACCCCTGGCTGCCCTTAGATTGGACTGGGGCTTGTCATACTTCATATATTGTTCTGACAATAAGGCACTTGCTTCATCAACCTTTAGAACAAAACAGGGGTAGAGGGGATATCTCCAATACAGCTAAGTTCTTTTTTTGCTTTAATTGAGTAGGGAATGACTGTTGCTTTAGGTGAAATAGGAAATCCAGAAATTCTTGAAGAAGTAGCCAACTAAACTGCAGCAATTTCATTATTAGTGACAGAACAGTTTAATGTCCACACCAAAATGCTGAATCAAAACAGAGTGGCCTTAGAATATCTCTTAATAGCCAAAGGTAGGAGGGGGAAATTCTTTGCAATATTATTGACTGAATGTTGCACTCATGTTCCAATACTCCTCCTAGCATAAAGAAGCTGATAGCTAACATTAAGGAGAGTGTAAAGAAATTACATGAGATACAAAGTGACCCTGACCTAAGTACCAATCACATCTAGACTTGGCAGTGGGTTGTTCTAATTGTGGTTGTCATATTTATAAGCGTTAGGCTAATAATGTGCATCATCCAGTGCACCTGCAAGAATAAAGGAACTTCCAATACTTTATTGCATGCTGTTTCTAAGGATGATGAGGAAAGCAATAATAAAGGGATTAATACAGGACCGATGGGAATGTACTATTGAATTGTTGTAAGCTGGAGAAAAAATAGGGGGTGAAACCTTTGATGTATTTTAGCTTTATGCTTCAACTGACCTTTTTTCTAGTGAGATCCGTGGCCAGTTAAAATTACATTTGTTTTTTATTTTTTGTTGTGATGCTTGCTATTTTGCATTAAACGCTAGATGGATTGTAGGCTTCCCAATGAGTTGTTTTTTAGTTGTAAGAATATGAAGCCTACTCCATGTCATAAATCAGGTGAAGGTGTCGTCCAAACATAAATAACAATAATTTATTTTTATGTTTCCTTATCTTTGCCTCAGCTAAAACAGTCAACTCCCCTATCTTTCCCTTGATATCAGGACGCCCATCATTTACCTTCTCACCACTGTGCAATAATTAACCCACAATCCAGTATGCTACTTCCGCTCCCATTGTCTCTTTGGACATCAAAATTCACCAAAGCCACATATCAAATACATCAGCGCCGGTACCTACAGTCTCTTGAAGTCTCTATCTTTCATTGTGCCCGTCGAGGCAATGTCGCCATAATTATCAAGTGTCAAATGTGTTACAGCCATGACTTCAGAGATGCCACACTGAACGTGACCCACAATTCAAGGAAATTCTGTTTAACAGCAAAGTGCTTATGTTTAATGGGTTTATGAGTTTGGCAATCGTAGAGTGTAGAAGATATACTCACCTTGGATGAAGATCCTAGTAGAGCTATTTCTGGATTTCTTGCCAATTATCTAACTGTCACCTCCCTGATTATCTTCAGTGTGTCCCCCAAAAAGTCACCAAGCCTTGGGTAGGACCATAACAAATGGGATATGGGTCCCTCCTTTTAGACTTGCTTCACCAATCATGTTCAACAACACTGGGGCAGGAAGCCATCTATAGAGGACTATTGCTTCTTGACTTCGTTCAAGTTCAAAGTTATTGTCTGAGGCAAATATAACCCCCACCACCCGCTCTTGTTTCAATGGAAAAAATCTGTTTCCAATGCTAGCTGACAAGATGATTGTGTCTACTCATTGACTGAATGATGTAGTTATTAACTCTTGTTTATAGGGGTCACTTTCTTTGATGCAGTCTTTTACCATCTAGGAAGGTGTTCCGTTCTGTAGCTTGAGCTAGGATTGGATGGATTTTTCACCTTGGTGTCACTGGGGTAGACCGTGCCAACTGCTAATGTGTTTTAAGACCCACCATTGTTTGCTGGACTATTTCACTGTGTCCTTCTTAGTGCAGCTTCTTGTTGCCGGTTTGAGGTTTTCCCTGCAGAAAACTGAGCTGGGTTCAAGCTGAAATGTTCTCGCTGTTGATTAGACAATGCTGCAGTTTATTTCAGACTCTATCAGTTGAGAATACAGATCCTTTCCTTTTAGTTTAGTTTTGTTCCAGGCCAGACATTTCCTTAGGAAGGTTACTGACTGTATCATCTGATTCTATTGTGACTATCCCAAATCCATTATGGTGTGATATTACTTCCTGTTCTCTCTCTCTTTCCTGTTCCAGGTCAATTTTATCTGAAAGTATAAAAGGGAAATAGTTCATCTGCTTGGTGCATCACACCTACAACCTCAACTTTCTTCCTGCGTTTGCTATAAAGATTCTGGCTGCTATCCTCGATTTGCCTGCGTTGCAGAATTGTTTGCTATTGCCTTTTGTCTTCTAAGAGCGGAATGTTTCTTCAGTCTACCACAATTTCCACTCTTTGCCCAATTTCATTTCTGGACTCACATATTTAAATAGAAGGCAGCAGGTGTTACCTTGAAAGTGAAAGGAGTTAACAAGAATGTCTCAAAAGGCCTGCAAATGACAGATTGTGATGCCACAAAAAAAGTTCAGAATCCAAATTTGACTATGAATCAAATTCACAATTTACTTGCTGCAGTCCACAATTTATCTACTCAAATCAAATATCGAACTATTGAAAATTCTGCTCTTAGTCAGTTCTTGGCCATATTGCTGCGAGGCGTGTTAGACTGACATCTGTTTAGACTGGCAAAGATGAAGTTTGATGGGATACCAGAAAAGTTAAAAAATATTTTGGACTCTTGTATAATCCGTTTTACTCTCAAACACACATCTATCCATTTAACAGAGCCAAGAGTGGCAAAATATCATGAACCACTTTAGCATGTCATCTGCTTGACAATTGCCTAGCTTTTTTAAACCAACTGATAGGTAGCATTAAGTCAGAACCTCAGAATGAGGGATAAATGAATGTGTGTGGGCTGATGGTGAAATCGTTCATGGGGCATGTGGTAAATAAATAATTAATTACCGGTACTATTTTTGACTAGATATACAAATAACAGATAGCTCAATAAATAAGAGTCAAAATTCGAGGTAGCTGGAGTTTTGCAGGTTTTAATATAACATAAAGGACAGGAACAGGACAGCCTGCATGGGAATGGGATGGCAGCTGCCGGGGGCAGAATCTGGGAGCATAAGGGGTAACTTTTAATAACAGTGCACAATATTTATAGTTAAACAAAATACATTACATGCAATACAGTAGGCGTAGCAGTAGGCGGGGTTTCGTAGCAGTCGCGAAAGGTAAGGCATAAAGTGGGTGTAACAAGAGGCGTGTACAGGGCGTATACATAGACATGTGATGTAAACGTAACAGAATATGTCATAAATGGGGCGGAAACATGGAGGGGGCTACCTGAGGAGCTGGGACCTTTAACCTAGTGGTGCGCGCAAGCTGGCAATGACGTGATACCAGGAGGAACTGGGGGCTATGACTTCTGCACTAGAAGAGGAGACGAAAGTCTGGAGTGTCAGAGCGACATGTACCTAAGCCTATCTAGTATCTGGTGTTTAGAGAACATGTTGATAGAATCCAAAAGTTATCAGGGCAAAGGCTAACAGACTCTAAGACTGGTGCATGCATTATTCTACATGTAGTGCGGGTGCAAGGAATATTCTATGACCATTAATACAGTATTTCTCTTACATGGAGACATAAAGGCTAGACTATGACTGAAACTATTGATGCGATTCAGTAGCTTAGGAATGCAGAGAAGGAGGGCTGGACTGATAACTAGAATCATAACATACTCTTGGCAGACTGGCAGGCAGAGCCAGGCCGAGCCGGGCACTGTGAGGCAGGAAGTAAGTGAAGGGTCAGGGATACAGGTGGGGGCTGTATCGCTCCTCAGCGAGGGTTCAGGAGACAGGAGCTGAATCTGGTGTCCGGGCCCTTTTGAGGCCTAGAAACGGGGACTTTTACTGAATTAACGTGCACACTGTGAAACGTGGCAACATAGCTTTACATAGGCCTAATACTCGTAGCTTTCACGAGAACTGGAAATTGGCATACTAGAGTTGGACACAACTGGAATTGCGTCTTTAATCGATCATAAGGGAATACATATGCATATTAATCATGCACATATAACATAAGATGGGGAACACGTAGGGACACAGAACATGGCAAAATTTACTTTTCCACATTCCCTCCTTGTCACTACGTTTCCATCAGGAAACATCAATATTCATGATACCATCTATCATTTCATACAGTATCATTTGCTCGTCTCGAATTGTCTTGGAACGGGACTTAGGACTAGGACTTGGAATACAGGATGTAGCACAAATGCCGCAAATCGCAGGGCCACATTGTAAACAGAGGCAGCAACTGAAAATGATCATTACTGTTATACCTAGGAATGACAATACTTTCCATCCCCAGGCAGAAATTATACTCCAGAGCCAACCGGACCATGTCCAGGTGCCTGGATTCTGGTGTAACTGATGGGCAATTTTATGAAGTCTGGTTATAGCTGAATAAACAGACGGCGCGTTATTAGGAATGAAAATGCAGCAACTAGATCCGATGACTCTACATGCTCCTCCTCTATCGGCCAGTATGACGTCAAGAACGAGACGATTTTGGAGCACAACAAATCTCATAGCAGATTGCTCTTCGGTTAAGTTACCTAGAGCAGAAGTAGTCTCATTCACTACTGCTTCAAGGGTTCTGGTTAACCTACGAATTAACTTACTATTCTGGACAGGGCCTATGAAGAAGAAGAATCCTTTATTAAAGTCTTGATACTGTTCTAGAGCAGTTTCAGTTTGATCGACAATCGGGGACTCGATCTCCCTTCTATGTCTAACGTGTACTAGATGTGTGTTTCTATGATAATCAGATGGGGCTAGAAAAACTGGTGGCAGTAGGAAGGCAATGTAACATGTTCCATCCCAATCGAGGGGCAGACGAACATATGCGGTCTGACCACAAACAAAATAAGAATGACGTGAGGCTTTGAAAATAGATTTCCCACTGTCACTATACTTGACAATAGTAGTACAATCACTATGTCCTACATGTGCGGAACCATTCTTTCTGACACATAATTCGCCTTTGACTGGTAGTACTGAAATAGCAGGTAAATCTGGAGTAGTATCAGACTGAACATTCAGGACCATAAAATTCGAAGAATAGTTACCTAAATCATATACTTCATTTTCTAGATCTAACCCGGTTCTATGGGTGAGACCTTGCTTGTCTGGAAAACATGTACTATTCAGAAGGGACATATCAGTTGAGGATGACGTTAACGTGGACCACGCTCCACACGAACCATTATGTGAAAACGGATAGGGAAAGAGTGGCAGAACTCCCTTCGGTGTCTGGAAAGGGGGGAGTCGACCACACACCCAACAATTAGTGGCATTGCTGGTCTGGTGTGAATAGTGTAACATTCTAATGAATGTATTATTTCGCATAGCAAGACGATAGGATAGCTCATGAGGAGGCAGATCAATAAATGTGTGCTCTACTGTAGCATTAGAAAACTTATTTACATGAGAAATTGGAAAACATAAATGCAATGCATAACTTGTGCAGGTAACCATCAAACTCAAAAACATAAGAAAACATAGAATAACGATACATCTGATAGAGTTTTGACTAACTCTCTCACTATGGGGGTCTATCTCATACATGTCAGAAACCTGTCTAACCGCTTCACCCGAGGGGGACTTAGACAATTAAACTGGCTGACTTACTTTACTAGACCGGAGCTTCTGTTTATACTCCTGCTGGGGAGTTTCCTCTAACAGGGGAGGCTTGGAATCAAAGTTTGTAGCGGGACAGTCCTTGAGATTAGGGCAGTCTTTAGAATTCTGGCAGTCCTTAAAAATGGAACAGTCCAATGTTTTTATGCGACATCCATGGAATTTCTTGACGTGGGACAGGTGCACCCAGCCCTTGCGGCCTTCCAGCTTCACGGCCGTGCGGGTGGTCAGAAGGACAAGTTGAGGTTGTTTCCAGCGGGGCTCCAGCGGACTTGAACGATCAAAGTTCTGGATAAGTACTAGATTTCCTGGAACGATTTCATGCGGTTTCACCTTGGTATTGTCTGGAAATGCAGCGGCAACCTGTGAACGACAAGAGTGTAGGGCAGACATCAAGGAAGCTAGGTAATCTGTCAGCATATTACTGGAAACATCTGTAATACTTCGGGGTCTAGGTGTACCCCACATGTTCGGGGGGCGGCCGAATACGACCTCGTAAGGGGACAGACCTGATCTGGAATGTGCGACCATGCGCATATAAAACAGAGCGACTGGCAGAGCTACTAGCCAGTCTACACCTTTCTCTTTACAAACTTTAGCAATGCGGATTTTCAGAGTCTGGTTATGTCTCTCTACGAGACCTGCTGCTTCAGGATGGCGTACACAATGAAACTTCCACTGGTACCCTAACAGAAGGGACACATGCTTCATTAACTCTGATGAGAATGGCTGGCCGTTATCTGAGTACACGACCCTAGGGAGTCCATAACGAGGGAAAAATTCACGAACCAACTGCTTGGCAGTGGTCGCGGCAGTGTAATCTGGGACTGGATATGCCTCTGTCCACCTGGACAAAGCGCATACAACTACAAGGACATACTTGAAACCTCGACATCGCTCCATCTGAATATAATCCATCTGGAGGACCTCAAAAGGGTGGTCAGGAGGCTGGAATCCCCCTTGTTCCACCGGGACACTTTTACCTGGATTGAACTGACAACATATCATACAGGTACGGACTTTCTGCTTGGCTGCAGCTCGTAAATGCTTGTTGAACCAAATGTTCTGGATACTGTCTAACATGGCTTTTTCTCCTAAATGTGCAGGACTATGTGCGGTATTGATAATGACTTGAACCATTGAGTCGGGGAGAAACCATGTGGCTTTTCCCTTCGTCAACCATCCCTGATCTGTCTGGACCCCTCCTTGTTCGGACCATTTCTTGATTTCTTCGGAAGTAGCATGTAACTGTATGTCTATGACATCTTGTGTAGGGTCCTTAACTGTCATACATGTAGTCGGATCTGGAGTGTGTGTCAGTGTCGTGTTAACAGGAATGTCTGGAGTCTGAGCTGTGAGCTTGGCTGTTCGGTCTGCTAGATCGTTACCTTGGGAAATAATGTCAGTGACTTTCGTATGTGCTTTGCACTTCATGATAGCGATAGCTGTCGGTAAATGTATTGCATCTAACAGAGCTTGAATGAGGAGACCATGCTGAATCTTGGTTCCATGAGAAGTCATAAAACCTCTTTCTTGCCAGAGCACTCCAAAGTCGTGTACAACTCCGAATGCATAACGTGAATCTGTGTATATGTTTACTTTCAGGTTCTTGGCACATATGCAGGCTTGGGTCAGAGCAACTAGCTCTGCTGCTTGAGCAGACAGGGTGTCAATACGATGTGTCTCTATAACTTCAGTCTCAGTAGTCACTGCATACGCGGCTACTAGTTCTCCTGTACTAGTTCTCATACATGAACCATCCACATAAAGTGTCAGGTCAGGATTAGGTAATGGAATGTCTGTCAGGTCTTGTCTTGGCTTTGTCATAGTGTTAACAACTTCCACACAATCATGTGTGGCAGGATTTGAGGTAACTGACGGTAACAGTGTAGCGGGATTTAGAACGTTGCAGCGTCTGATTTCTATGTGTGGCTGGAACAGTGTCAATTCATAACCTGTTAAACGTGCAATAGTCAAGTGCTGAGTCTGTGTTCGGTTTAAAAGAACTTCCACGGAGTGTGGAACATGTACTGACAGGGGGTGTCCTAATACTATGGAATCACTTTGTCTGATAGCTAGAGCTGTGGCTGCAACTGACTTGAGGCACGCAGGCAGAGCCTGGGCTACTGGATCTAATGTGCTCGAAAAATAAGCACAAGGCTTGTATTGTCCTGCTTGATCTTGTGTGAGAACAGATAATGCTGTACCATTACGTTCTGTGACAAAAAGTGTAAAAGGCTTACTGTAGTTCGGTGTAGCTAGAACAGGAGCTTGACATAAGGCTTTCTTTAATTCATTAAAAGCAAGTGTATGTTCAGATGTCCAAGGGAGGACAGTCGATACGGCTGCCTCCTGTGTCGTTAACTGTATCAGTGGCTTGGCTAGAAATGCATACTGAGGAATCCATTGTCTGCAGTAAGAAGTGAGGCCGATAAAAGCTCGTACCTCCTTCTGCGTCTTGGGCTGAGGGAGACTCGCTATTAACTGGATACGGTCAGGTGTCAACTGCCTACCCCTCTTGGACAGTAAGTGGCCTAAATAGATCACTTGCTGGACACAGAATTGAAGCTTCGAAGGGGACACCTTGTGCCCCATCTCAGCTAGGAAATACAGAACTGTAAGTGACGCACGCTCGCAGTCACGTTCAGAACGGGCTGTGATCAGTAGATCATCGACATACTGGAGCAGGGCAGTATCAGTTGGCATGTGAATATTGTCTAGTTGTCTCTTGAGTGCTTGACTGTAAATACTAGGACTTTCTGTGAAACCTTGAGGAGCTCGTGTAAATTTATAGCTCCTTCCATTTAAACAGAATCCGAAAAGGAACTGGCTGTCTAGATGAATGGGAACACTGAAAAATGCGTTCTTGAGGTCTATGACAGTGAAAAACGTGGCTTCGGAATCAATGGCTGTCAATAGGGAAGAAATATCTGGGACTACTGGATACTGGGGTATGATACATTTATTAAGTTCTCGAAGGTCAATCACTAATCGATATACTGGAGGTGCATTTGGATCAGTACGTTTCATGACTGGAATGATAGGAGAATTACATACATTGGAGTCAGTTTCTACAACCACTCCTTGAGCAATGAGCTCGTCAATAATTTTGGATAAGGCTGCTACAGCCTCAGGTGGCAATCTGTACTGTCGGATTCGTGGTAACACTACACCTGGCTTGAGAGTCACACGATGGGGTGTGATCTGCATAAAACCTACATCAGTTGGACCTTGTGCCCATAGATGCTGCGGGACATTCAGTAATCTTGGATCAAAATCACGTAATACATAGTGACCCTTAAAGTCACGTAAAAACAAACGTATTCCTTCTGGGGAGCAACAAATAACTGCACCTAATTCTTTCAATGTCTTAATACCTAACACATTTTCTGGACATGATTTCGTAAGTAACAAATCAGTAGTTCGGGACAATGGACCTACTTCTAGAGAAACTGGTTTGGAAATTTCATTAACTATCGGCTTTCCTGAAAACCCAAGGGAAACATTTCTAGAGCCTGAGAGCGGAGCCCCTGGAACCTCGTCATGACTGATAGTAGTCCTACTTGCCCCTGTATCAATCAGAAACTTTCTGTCTTTCCCTAATACTTGACTGTGAACATAGGGACCCTCTTGATCTACAGGTATCTCGATGAGAGGCAAGCCTACCTCCCTCTCCAGGCTGTTTCATGAATACTGTTGATACTCTGGATACTCTGACTGTGCATACTGGTACATCTGCTGTGTAACATGCTGTTTTGCAGCTATAGGCTGCGGCACTGGAGCTGTCTGTTGTGCATTCTGTGGTGACTGAGAAGTCTGTGAAACTTGTTCTTGTCTAGGCGGACGTGGTCTTTCTTTAGTCTTACCAGTAGCTATGTTGTGTTTCAGAACTGCACACTCGTTTATAAAATGACCTGGCTGTTTACAATAATTGCAGGTCCCTTTAACAGGAACTGCAGGATGACTGGCTTGATTCGGACCCCTCTTCTGACTGTCTTGTGGAACAGATTGTGCAACTAATACTTTCATTTTCGTGTCTTTCATACGTTTCCTTTCGTGTTCTTGCTCTTCTCTGATTCTATTCTGGTGATACTGAAGCATCTGAAGCATTTGGGACGGAGTATTAGCTTGCCAGGTACTTTCGACTTTCAGGACTCGGTTTTTAACTTGTGGACTTGAATTCTCGACTAGTTTAGTAACAAAAAGATGAGGGTATGACTCGCTACTCGTCTTCAAACCACTGTTAATACTAAAACATTTCTCAAATCTAGAATAAAAATCACTAGTGTCTTCATCCTGTTTCTGTTTACATGCTGAGATTGCATCCCAGTCTTCTTTTTTCGTGGCTAGTAATCTTGGCAAAACTTGTATTAACAGTTCAGGCAATTCTTTACATTTATCTCCTAGACCGGTACCTGGTACACGTATTTTATCTTCAGCTTCTAGAGCTGTCCAATCAATCTTTTTCTCTCCCACCTCCTATTCTTTTTCCTTGAGTTTTTCATATACCCCTGCGGGCAACAGGACCTTTAACATTTTAATTATATCTGGATACGTATATTCTCCCATACGGAGCATGTCTTTTAATTCTCGATGGAACCCTGCTGGATCTTTGTCGTGACAGGGGATCAATTTCTTCATCTCTAAGAGATCCATCTTTGTGATGGGGGTGTAAACAAATACTCGTTGCATTTCACCACCCTCTGTCCTAACTGGGTGTACTTCTCGTAACGGGTGCTGTCTGTCTATGTAAAACGGTTTACTTTCTGGGGGTGAGACGTGAACAAAATGCGGATTCAGAAACGTTCGGTATTTGTGGCGCTGTTCTAGAACGATACTAATTAAATCGGTACCTAAACCTTTCCATCTATACTGTAGTAACTCGTTCAAAACATCATGTAACGGACCTAGATCAGAATGCTGACCCTCATACAGTGTAATGAGGTGCTGGATCATATACATACCCACCAGTCGCTGCTCGGCTGGGGGCAATTTCAGAAACATTTGTGCCACTATTTCGTCCGGAAAAGTGGTAGAATCAGTAGCCCATCGGACCGCTGATCGGGCTAGTTCTTGTTCATGCATAGTACTAAGTTCACTATAACCGATTCGTGATTTCAGAATGTGATCGGTAGCTTGAAAAACTTGCTCTAGAGAGCCTTGTTCTGGTACTGGAGGAGAGAAAACTTTCTTGTGTTCTAGACGTGAATGTCGGTCGGAAAGTCTAGTTCTACCTACATACGCTATTCTGGCGGTATTCTCATCGTCTACCTCTTCAGCAGAAGAGTCGTTTTCCTTCTCGCTTACTTGTGCTGCTTTGCGTTTCTCGTGCAACCTTCTTATTTCCTTACGAATTTTCTTGTACATACTCTCTATACAACTGAGTGTCCTGTGTCTTCCCTCGGCTATATTATCACTCCACCTTGTCAGGACTTTCATTTCAGTCGGATCTTTATCTGGATAATCTTGTTCCCTTATTAAACAATTAATTAGAAACTTCAAAAGCATGAGCTGGGTCTCAGCTTTCCTTTGAGACATGGCTTCGCCAATACTTTCTGGGTCCTCTCCTGTACGGATGAAACGATATATTCTGTCTAGATCTTCTTTCATATTCGGTAGGGTGTCCAAATACTCGGTCACCCGTCTTACGCGCAATGAATATATAACCATATTATCATCACCTGGGACTGAATCATAACGGCATTCGGTAAGAGCTCGCTTGATATCTGCAACGGACTGATGTTTGGGCGTACGCTGTAACGCACGTTCATGTAACTCGACTGACGTTACATGTTTGTGTGGCGGCGGGGTACCAGGAGGACCTCCCCCCGCGGCCCCTAAACTGGAAACGTCGACTGATACTCTTCGTGCTGGCAGAGTGACCGATGTAGCGGGTACTTGTACTGTAGGCTGGACCGGGGGTACCGTAACAGGTGCTGTAACGGGTGCCCCGGTGGCTGGAGGAACAGGAATTACATTATTTACAGGAGCTGGCGGAGCAGGATTTGCATATTCGGGGACTGTGTCGTCCAAGTAGGACGAGAGAAAAATATCAGCTGCGGTCGGTTTATGACGTAGCTTAGTCGGAACTAGTGGCGGCGGAAAATTACTGGATGCCTCCGGGGTTGCTTTTGGCAAGCCCTCGGCAAGAAGAGGGTACATACCCTTAATAAGGGCATTCCTCTGTCTGTCTGACTGTTCGGCTTTAACTCGTTCACCTATTTCGATTAATTCCCTTTCTTGGGCTCTTTCTGAGGATTCCCTACTTAATTCTGACTTTCTGATTTCTTTTTCGGTTCTTTTATGAGATTCTTTGCGCCATAACTCGATGGCATCTTTCTGTGACTGTCTGGCTTTCTTTTTCCATAATGCTTCTTCTACTCGCATGATGCACTCGGCATCCCATGTGCCTGATACAGGCCATCTATATTTCTCTTCTAATTCCTTAGTATACTCGACCCATAAATCTAGATATAATATGGCACTTATGCCATGCTTATGATACATAAAATGACCTGGACTGTCCCTAGGCGGGACAGGAACTGCTTCCTCGAGCAGACCTTTCCTAGTTTTTAACTGACGTAACTTGGAGAACAGAGGCATGATTTAGACTAGAATACTGAACACAATACAATACACGATAAACACAATAAAAACAAATCATTCATACCACGACATTGAAAACACATTGAATGACATTAAAATAACAGTTCCGACAGAAACATTACCTGGAATACTTGAGAACAGAACACATGAATTTCTCGAGAACAGAACTTACTAGAATTACTAGATGCACTGCTGAAACAGTACGAAACATACCGGTCCCATAAAGAGACACGTCAGGACCCGCATCCACCTAGGTGGACACTTCGTGTTGGATTTGCGTACCCAAACCCACGGACCAGAGACAAATTAATTGACCCTGTCTAGATACTACCCCAGCAACGGTACTCACCGGGCAGCAAGAACGGAAGGCCTCGGACTGGACTGGACTGCTACGACGACGGACTACGAACTTCGGACTTCAGTTACGGGTGGGCCTCCGGATACCTCGGACCTTGGACTCTTGGCTTGGGCTCTGGTCGGGACTCGCCGCGTTCCTCCACCGCCTCGTCTGGATGCTGGACCGCAACCTACGTCTCCTCCGTGGGCCTGAGGGATACTTGAAGCAGAAATATCTGCCACTGCGCAGGATGGTTCCGTCACGACTGCAGAGGGTCAGGGGGCTTGCGTGGCTTCTCCGGCGCGTGGGGAAAGGGCAAGTCCCTATTCGGGCGCCATTATGTGGTAAATAAATAATTAATTACCGGTACTATTTTTGACTAGATATACAAATAACAGATAGCTCAATAAATAAGAGTCAAAATTCGAGGTAGCTGGAGTTTTGCAGGTTTTAATATAACATAAAGGACAGGAACAGGACAGCCTGCATGGGAATGGGATGGCAGCTGCCGGGGGCAGAATCTGGGAGCATAGGGGGTAACTTTTAATAACAGTGCACAATATTTATAGTTAAACAAAATACATTACATGCAATACAGTAGGCGTAGCAGTAGGCGGGGTTTCGTAGCAGTCGCGAAAGGTAAGGCATAAAGTGGGTGTAACAAGAGGCGTGTACAGGGCGTATACATAGACATGTGATGTAAACGTAACAGAATATGTCATAAATGGGGCGGAAACATGGAGGGGGCTACCTGAGGAGCTGGGACCTTTAACCTAGTGGTGCGCGCAAGCTGGCAATGACGTGATACCAGGAGGAACTGGGGGCTATGACTTCTGCACTAGAAGAGGAGACGAAAGTCTGGAGTGTCAGAGCGACATGTACCTAAGCCTATCTAGTATCTGGTGTTTAGAGAACATGTTGATAGAATCCAAAAGTTATCAGGGCAAAGGCTAACAGACTCTAAGACTGGTGCATGCATTATTCTACATGTAGTGCGGGTGCAAGGAATATTCTATGACCATTAATACAGTATTTCTCTTACATGGAGACATAAAGGCTAGACTATGACTGAAACTATTGATGCGATTCAGTAGCTTAGGAATGCAGAGAAGGAGGGCTGGACTGATAACTAGAATCATAACATACTCTTGGCAGACTGGCAGGCAGAGCCAGGCCGAGCCGGGCACTGTGAGGCAGGAAGTAAGTGAAGGGTCAGGGATACAGGTGGGGGCTGTATCGCTCCTCAGCGAGGGTTCAGGAGACAGGAGCTGAATCTGGTGTCCGGGCCCTTTTGAGGCCTAGAAACGGGGACTTTTACTGAATTAACGTGCACACTGTGAAACGTGGCAACATAGCTTTACATAGGCCTAATACTCGTAGCTTTCACGAGAACTGGAAATTGGCATACTAGAGTTGGACACAACTGGAATTGCGTCTTTAATCGATCATAAGGGAATACATATGCATATTAATCATGCACATATAACATAAGATGGGGAACACGTAGGGACACAGAACATGGCAACATTTACTTTTCCACAGGCACCTTAAAATTATTAGTAGTGTTCCCATCAGAGTTCCATCCTGTACCGCCCTACATCATTTGGGAATGTCACTGGTAGTACACAAGGGATGACCGGATGTACGATTTGGCACAGCGTTGCCCTGTAGGAATTCAGTAACCCAATGTAGTTATTTATTAGGTAGGTATCAGGAGGTAACTGGTAAGCAGTGCTAAATAGTGTAGAAAAACAAAAAAAAAATCAAAAAAGTGGTGTAGTTTAAAAAGGGGTAGAGGAAGGAAAATGTGTTTAATAGAAACCTTCCACTCCCACTATTTAAAAACAGTGCGAAAGGTAGTGTCAACAAATAACTACCTTGACAGCTTTAATGGTCATGGTCGACATGTTTCTGCAGTTTTACCTGGGCCCATGGGTCACCTACTGCTTCATCAGGACCTGCAATGCTACTGCTTAATTATGTGCATAAACAAAAAAGGGAAAGTGAAAATTAAATATCACCTTAAGTTCTCCTGGTTAGAGGACCGTTGGATTTCACAATACAGCACACACATCAAAACATGAAAAGAAAAAGAAGAACAAGCTCGTTAGCTAGTGCCTCACACGCAGCTAAGGTCATACAATGTACCTCACTGTGACTGCTAATTCATTAATTATATTTATCACTAATCTTGTTCCCATAAAGAGTCACAAGAGAGCAGAAATACCGTTCGTACAAAACACTCACCCACTGTTTAGGAGAATGTTGCCCCACCTCACCCGGCATTAGCACGGGTACAACGGAGCCCCGCTCTGTGTGAACAATACAAAAACAAACAGACAGAATAACTGGATTAAAGGAAGTACAACTAGGCTGAGACAAGCCACTAGGTACTTAGTTCGTGTCTTGCGCAATATATTTCTTAACCAAAGCCACATAGATTGGCTGCTGATGTATTGCTAAGTATGTTTCTATATCGTTGTCTATTGATCATACATGTCGCGTAGCATGCGCGAATACACTTTTAGACACGCTATGGGGTTGTAAGAGACAAACTCCAATGTGCTAACAAATTACTCATAACTCCTAACGGTCACATACCAACGCGTATGGGTAGGTGAGACGATCTATATTAGACCGTTAATTAAACGCGCTAGCAGTTTACACAAAACTCACCTCTCCGTCGGTACTCCAGACGTCCATCTGGGCTGTCTGTGGGAGGTACCGACGGGGTGGGTCAGCCCGCTTTTGCAAGTTCCGGTTTGTCTCCCGAGAGGTAGGCGCGGCGCTATGACGTAATTGCGCCGCGCATTGACTCACGGATACTGTAGTTCCTATGCGCCTGATTATGCCCGCAATAGAAAACTCATTGTTAACGTATTACTACAATGAAGACTCTCTTAGTCTCTAGGCTAGATAGCCTCTATCTGACTGTAAATGGTAAGGAACATTCTGGAGGGTTAAAAGGGCGTCTGTGTATTAACGCACCAAACCACTCGTTCATGGAGCGTATGAATCCTATTAGGTGGTAGGAGTCCCATCTCATTCTGGACCTGTAGGGACATGTGAGGAGAACTGTTCGGAAGTTTGAGTTTGGCGTCAGAATGTTATCGCGCCAAACCATTAGCTCCCTGAGCCATGTCGTCCTGTTGGTGTTATTATTACCGGACCATTCATAATGGTCCTATCTCACTTAGGACATGTAGAAACGGTCCTTTATTTCATAATTGCTGTTGATATACATCGCTTAGGGCATTGACCAAACTGTTGCTAAATCTTTATTTTAACACAGAGTGTGGATTTCATATGACACTATAGTGACATCCAAGGAATATCTTCGTTCAATCCTTGTTTATCTGTCCCAAGTTTGTACACCCATTTCTGTTCGCGCCGAAACAAGAAGCTTTTGATGTCAGTGATATGGGTAGGTATCATAGGTTGCTCTAACACAGTCCAATGGAGATCAGACGGTGTATGTTTTGTCTGTAAAAAATGATTCGTGAGTCTGGTTGATTGCCTAGAGCACCTAATCGAACTCTTATGTTCTGAAATGCGTGTCTTAATCTTGCGAGTTGTCATGCCCACGTATCTCTTGTTACATGGGCAAGTGATTAAGTACACTAAGTTGGAGCTATTGCAATTAGTAAATCTCCGCTGTTCCCAGGGATGACCAGTCCCTATGTCAATCATCTGTGATCTAGTGGTATTGGGACACGCTGCACAATTTCCACAGGGATGGTGTCCCGTGGCCGCAGGCATGTCCCACAGTGTGCCCAATGCTCGTGGTAGTTCTCCTTTAGGGCGAGTGTGGACTAGTCTGTCCTTTAGGTTCTGACCTCTTTTGAAGGCGAACAGTGGAGCTGGAATAGAGTCACTTCCAGTATTGAGAATGCTCCAGTGCTTCTTCACTATTCTCTGAATTTGATTAGACTGTGTGGTAAACGTGCTCACACAGGTAACCCGATCTTGTTGGGGTTTCGGTGGCATAATCTCTAACAACCCTTCCCGGTTGTTATTGGAGGCTCTCTTTTTTGATCTTCGAACTAGATGTTTCGGATATTCTTTTTGTAACAGATCCTTTTCTAGACATCCTGCATGGTATTCAAACCGGTTTCTCGTGGAACAGTTTCGTTGGATGCGCAAAAATTGCCCATAGGGCAGGTTGTCACGAAGAGATTTGGGGTGACAACTATTGTAATTCAGTAAAGAATTTCGAGACATTGGTTTGCGGAATAATTCAGACGCTAAACCAGTAGGTGTAGGTGTAATAAGAATATCAAGAAATGCCAACTTCGATCTGCTCTGTTCCATTGTGAAGCGCAGGAAGCGATTTCTTTCGTTCAGCCACTCATGGAATCTTATGAGTTCAGCTTCACTCCCCCTCCAGATCACAAGGATATCGTCAATATATCGCTTCCACAGACGCACATTGTCTGTGAAAGGATTGGTGTTAGAAAAGATATGATCTATTTCAAATCTGTGAACATACAGATTCGCTAGGGACGGAGCAAAAACGCTGCCCATACTCGTCCCGCTCCCCTGAAGATAAAGCGAATCTTCGAACTGAAAGAAATTTTCAGTCATGGCTATATTTGCCAAAGTCATTATTAATTTAACTGGAGTGATGGAATCCAGGTCTCTTTCAGTTAGAAGTGCCTCTACTACTTCCAATGTTTCTAACTGTGGAATTGAGGTATACAAACTCTCCACATCAAATGATACCAGGATGTCAGTTTTGCTATCATATTCGATTTCAGGAAGAAGTCTCAATACATCTTTGGTATCTTTGAGGTAGGTCGGCATTTTGCTCACCATAGGTTTCAAAAATACATCAACGAAGGTTGATAATGGCTCTAATAGAGAGCCGATCCCTGAAATAATAGGGCGACCAGGAGGCGGACGTTGTGGTTTATGTATTTTGGGTAAGTGATAAAAATATGGAACTCTGGGGTTCGCTGTGCACAGATATTGCCCCTCTTTTGCTGTAATCCAACCCTCACTGAGGGCTTCCTCCACAATCTGACCTATTTGTTTAGTCAGTCTATCGGTGGGGTCTAAAGTTAATTTCTGGTATGCCCTAGTGTCGTCTAGTTGGCGAAGACACTCTCGCCTGTAGGCATCAGAGTCAAGTAGCACAATAGCCCCACCTTTATCCGCCGGTTTAATAACCACGGATGGATTGTTGGCTAGACTGGTAACAGCGTCTTGTTCTCTTCGTGAGAGATTCTGGAAAGGTCTGTGTTCTTCCGTGGTTATTAAACCGGCGGATAAAGGTGGGGCTATTGTGCTACTTGACTCTGATGCCTACAGGCGAGAGTGTCTTCGCCAACTAGACGACACTAGGGCATACCAGAAATTAACTTTAGACCCCACCGATAGACTGACTAAACAAATAGGTCAGATTGTGGAGGAAGCCCTCAGTGAGGGTTGGATTACAGCAAAAGAGGGGCAATATCTGTGCACAGCGAACCCCAGAGTTCCATATTTTTATCACTTACCCAAAATACATAAACCACAACGTCCGCCTCCTGGTCGCCCTATTATTTCAGGGATCGGCTCTCTATTAGAGCCATTATCAACCTTCGTTGATGTATTTTTGAAACCTATGGTGAGCAAAATGCCGACCTACCTCAAAGATACCAAAGATGTATTGAGACTTCTTCCTGAAATCGAATATGATAGCAAAACTGACATCCTGGTATCATTTGATGTGGAGAGTTTGTATACCTCAATTCCACAGTTAGAAACATTGGAAGTAGTAGAGGCACTTCTAACTGAAAGAGACCTGGATTCCATCACTCCAGTTAAATTAATAATGACTTTGGCAAATATAGCCATGACTGAAAATTTCTTTCAGTTCGAAGATTCGCTTTATCTTCAGGTGAGCGGGACGAGTATGGGCAGCGTTTTTGCTCCGTCCCTAGCGAATCTGTATGTTCACAGATTTGAAATAGATCATATCTTTTCTAACACCAATCCTTTCACAGACAATGTGCGTCTGTGGAAGCGATATATTGACGATATCCTTGTGATCTGGAGGGGGAGTGAAGCTGAACTCATAAGATTCCATGAGTGGCTGAACGAAAGAAATCGCTTCCTGCGCTTCACAATGGAACAGAGCAGATCGAAGTTGGCATTTCTTGATATTCTTATTACACCTACACCTACTGGTTTAGCGTCTGAATTATTCCGCAAACAAATGTCTCGAAATTCTTTACTGAAATACAATAGTTGTCACCCCAAATCTCTTCGTGACAACCTGCCCTATGGGCAATTTTTGCGCATCCAACGAAACTGTTCCACGAGAAACCGGTTTGAATACCATGCAGGATGTCTAGAAAAGGATCTCTTACAAAAAGAATATCCGAAACATCTAGTTCGAAGATCAAAAAAGAGAGCCTCCAATAACAACCGGGAAGGGTTGTTAGAGATTATGCCACCGAAACCCCAACAAGATCGGGTTACCTGTGTGAGCACGTTTACCACACAGTCTAATCAAATTCAGAGAATAGTGAAGAAGCACTGGAGCATTCTCAATACTGGAAGTGACTCCATTCCAGCTCCACTGTTCGCCTTCAAAAGAGGTCAGAACCTAAAGGACAAACTAGTCCACACTCGCCCTAAAGGAGAACTACCACGAGCATTGGGCACACTGTGGGACATGCCTGCGGCCACGGGACACCATCCCTGTGGAAATTGTGCAGCGTGTCCCAATACCACTAGATCACAGATGATTGACATAGGGACTGGTCATCCCTGGGAACAGCGGAGATTTACTAATTGCAATAGCTCCAACTTAGTGTACTTAATCACTTGCCCATGTAACAAGAGATACGTGGGCATGACAACTCGCAAGATTAAGACACGCATTTCAGAACATAAGAGTTTGATTAGGTGCTCTAGGCAATCAACCAGACACACAAATCATTTTTTACAGACAAAACATACACCGTCTGATCTCCATTGGACTGTGTTAGAGCAACCTATGATACCTACCCATATCACTGACATCAAAAGCTTCTTGTTTCGGCGCGAACAGAAATGGGTGTACAAACTTGGGACAGATAAACAAGGATTGAACGAAGATATTCCTTGGATGTCGCTATAGTGTCATATGAAATCCACACTCTGTGTTAAAATAAAGATTTAGCAACAGTTTGGTCAATGCCCTAAGCGATGTATATCATCAGCAATTATGAAATAAAGGACCGTTTCTACATGTCCTAAGTGAGATAGGACCATTATGAATGGTCCGGTAATAATAACACCAACAGGACGACATGGCTCAGGGAGCTAATGGTTCGGCACGATAACATTCTGACGCCAAACTCAAACTTCCGAACAGTTCTCCTCACATGTCCCTACAGGTCCAGAATGAGATGGGACTCCTACCACCTAATAGGATTCATACGCTCCATGAACGAGTGGTTTGGTGCGTTAATACACAGACGCCCCTTTTAACCCTCCAGAATGTTCCTTACCATTTACAGTCAGATAGAGGCTATCTAGCCTAGAGACTAAGAGAGTCTTCATTGTAGTAATACGTTAACAATGAGTTTTCTATTGCGGGCATAATCAGGCGCATAGGAACTACAGTATCCGTGAGTCAATGCGCGGCGCAATTACGTCATAGCGCCGCGTCTACCTCTCGGGAGACAAACCGGAACTTGCAAAAGCGGGCTGACCCACCCCGTCGGTACCTCCCACAGACAGCCCAGATGGACGTCTGGAGTACCGACGGAGAGGTGAGTTTTGTGTAAACTGCTAGCGCGTTTAATTAACGGTCTAATATAGATCGTCTCACCTACCCATACGCGTTGGTATGTGACCGTTAGGAGTTATGAGTAATTTGTTAGCACATTGGAGTTTGTCTCTTACAACCCCATAGCGTGTCTAAAAGTGTATTCGCGCATGCTACGCGACATGTATGAGCAATAGACCACGATATAGAAACATACTTAGCAATACATCAGCAGCCAATCTATGTGGCTTTGGTTAAGAAATATATTGCGCAAGACACGAACTAAGTACCTAGTGGCTTGTCTCAGCCTAGTTGTACTTCCTTTAATCCAGTTATTCTGTCTGTTTGTTTTTGTATTGTTCACACAGAGCGGGGCTCCGTTGTACCTGTGCTAATGCCGGGTGAGGTGGGGCAACATTCTCCTAAACAGTGGGTGAGTGTTTTGTACGAACGGTATTTCTGCTCTCTTGTGACTCTTTATGGGAACAAGATTAGTGATAAATATAATTAATGAATTAGCAGTCACAGTGAGGTACATTGTATGACCTTAGCTGCGTGTGAGGCACTAGCTAACAAGCTTGTTCTTCTTTTTCTTTTCATGTTTTGATGTGTGTGCTGTATTGTGAAATCCAACGGTCCTCTAACCAGGAGAACTTAAGGTGATATTCAATTTTCACTTTCCCTTTTTTGTTTATGCACATAATTAAGCAGTAGCATTGCAGGTCCTGATGAAGCAGTAGGTGACCCATGGGCCCAGGTAAAACTGCAGAAACATGTCGACCATGACCATTAAAACTGTCAAGGTAGTTATTTGTTGACACTACCTTTCGCACTGTTTTTAAATAGTGGGAGCGGAAGGTTTCTATTAAACACATTTTCCTTCCTCTACCCCTTTTTAAACTACACCACTTTTTTGAATTTTTTTTTGTTTTTCTACACTATTTAGCACTGCTTACCAGTTACCTCCTGATACCTACCTAATAAATAACTACATTGGGTTACTGAATTCCTACAGGGCAACGCTGTGCCAAATCGTACATCGGGTCATCCCTTGTGTACTACCAGTGACATTCCCAAATGATGTAGGGCGGTACAGGATGGAACTCTGATGGGAACACTACTAATAATTTTAAGGTGCCCCATGAACGATTTGGCCATCAGCCCACACACATTCATTTATCCCTCATTCTGTAGTTCTGACTTAATGCTACCTATCAGTTGGTTTACAATAGTTTTGAGGGACGTAGCATTGTGGTCGCTAAACTTTCCCTCCGACCCCCTTGTGTTAGTATTATTATTAGATTTTTTAAACACCTTTAGCGAAATGTTTATCAAAAAGACCATAAGTATGGAACGCAAAAAGATCTACTGAAAATTCAGCAAGCGTCTATAGATTTCAGACCTCCATAACTAAGTTTAACATTCTTGAAAGAGAAATCAATTGGATAGATTCAGCTTTATTTACTTTATTTCAGAAAGGTTTAGCGAAGGAGATCAAAAATGAATTTGTCTACATAATAAGACCAGCCAGTCTACAGGGCTTAGTTATGACAGTACTTTGTTGCTTTTGTTCAGAAGAAGAAGTCCCAGATGGCTGAAATGGTGGATGGAAAACATATTTCTTCAGGTAAGGTCAATAAACAAACTCAGTCATTGTATTTAATAACAGTTAAGCATTATGAATTGATATTATTTGATTACATTGCTCCTCCACATTATCCAGTTATTTTGAGAATCTCATGTGTGTCCCATCATAATCCCTTTACTAACTGGACAGCTATGAGCTTGGTGCTGGGTCCAAAACTGTGTATGAAAATTATACTCTGAACGATCTACCTAATAAAACATTAATTCAGAAACATCAAGCAACAAATGAAAGCATAACACAGTTATCATATGTTCCAGCAGTGAATCCTCAATTTTCTGATGTCTTTATAGAAGCAAGAGATAATATTTTACCACCACATAGATATTTTGATTACTCAATAAATGTTGTACCTGGTGTACTTGTTCGATTTAGTTTTCTTTGTCTCCAATTGAACATGAAGCTCTGCAGGAATATCTTTAGCAGAATCTGTACATTGATTAATTCCTTCTCCTAAATTCCCAGTGGGTGATTCTCTTTTCTTTGTACCCAAGAAGGATACCAAATAATTGTCTCTTTGCATTGACTCAATCAAGTAGCAGTTGAGGATTAATATCCACTACCACTTCTCTCTGTCCTCCTGGGGGCAATAGAATAAGCAACAGGGCTTGATCTAGGAGGAGTTTATCATCTCATCTGATGGAAGCAGGAGATGAGTGGAAGACTGTTTTCAGATTAAATTTTAGGCATTTCAAATTGAAATATTTGCAATTTGGACTCTGTAATGTGCCAACAGCCATCCATTGGTTCATGGACTTGATCTTTTGTGATTTACTACTTTATTCCTTGGTTATCTATCATGATGATATTTTAATTTTTTTCCAAAGATTCGGCTAAACTTGAAGAACATGCCAAGGATGTTTTTTTATCAGTTACACAAACATCACTTGTTGGCTAAGCCGGAAAAGTGTTCAAGTAGTTACTGTGGCTTTGTTATTTCATCAGATGGACTAGTAATGGACACCTGGCAGTTTTCAGCCGTTCTGGCATGTAACACACCTACATAAGTAAAGGAAATTGAATGTTTTTTAGGTTTTTCAAATTACCATTGAAGATTTGCCAACACTTGTACTCACATTGTAATGCCAAGCACAGACCTGCTGAAAACAATATATTCTTGACACCTGCAGCCACAAAGTATTTTGAGAAAGTAAGTAGACACCCATTCTTTAGTCTAACACTATCATACCTTTTATTCTTGAAATGGATGCCTCTGATCAGGCATTAGGAACAGTTCTTGTTCAAGAAAGAGAAGAACATACCATTGACTTTTACTCACGGAAATTATCCGTCCAACGATAAATTATTCTGTTTTAGAAAAGGAATTTCTAGCCATGAAGTGACTTTTAAAAAATGGGGACATCTATTACTAAGGACACAACATTAAGTCACTGTCTGAACAGATCACCATAATAATCAAGTACTTGAACAAGCAGAGTACAAATATAGGGGCCGATTATGATCGCGGACGGACTTGAGTCCGTCCGCGACCACTGAGGAGGAGGGACCGTCCGCAGGGGCAGCAGCGGTCCCTCCAAGCAGATTAGGATGTGACCGCCAGGGTGGCAGTCACATCCTCTATCTTTAACATTGCGGCGAGTGCTGCTTGAAGCAGCACCCGCCGTAATGTTAAAAATGAAAGCAGTGCATTTGCATGCACAAAGCGGCAGGCACCGCGCGGTGCATGCTGCTTCGTGCACGCAAAGGCAGGGGGGTACCATAGGTACCCCCCATGTTCACCCCCCTACTTCACCCCTGGGGGCCTGCAACGGGCCCCCAAACAAAAGTCCGTATGCCTTTCCACAGCGGAAATGCCGCCGTGGAAAGGCATAGAAAAGCAGACATCCTAATATGCCTGGCGGTGTCTGATAGACACCGCCAGACATGTTAGAGCTTTTGCGCCGCGGTCAGAAGGCGACCGCGGCGGAAAAGCAGCGGACGGTCTTCCTGACCCCCCAGCCATCCTAATCTGGCGGGGGGTCTTTGAAGGCTCCGCAGCGGTTTTTCCGCATCCTCCGGGCTGGGGGACACTTCCGCCGGCCCGGAAGATGCGGAAAAACCGCAATCATAATAGTCCCCATAGTCGGCAGGCAAGATGAACTTTCTTTTTACATCAAATCAATTTCCAAATGATATTCATCTTGGAACACAGAATATTGTAGTAGATTTTCCATCTGCAATAGTTGTCCCCTTCAATCAAAGAAGCCATTCCTCCTATTTTTCTGTAAACTGCAACAACATCGTCTTAGAACAAATGAAGAAAAATACCTTGAAACCAAGCCAGTGTGTCCTATTTTCTGTCCGCTGCAACAAAATCCTTCTTATAACAAATGAAGAAAAATACCTTGAACCCAAACCAGTGTCCTCTGTTAGCAGATAGGAAGATGCAAATTCGAGTTCAAGATGGTCTGATTTTTCTTGGGAGAGAATATTTTTTCCAGGTAAGAAACTTAGGCTAATTGTTCTACAATGTTGCCACCAGTCTATCACAACTGGCCATCAGGGCTTGGAAGTCCCAGAAGTTCTGGTTAGTTACTAGCTTTGGCAGCCTGACCTACAAAAACATATAAATTAATACATGATATCTTGTGAGATCTTTCAACAAGTTAAGGTGGATGTACAAAATAAATTTGGTGAGCTACAGTTTCTGGTAATCAATCAATCAGCAAATTTGTAGAGCGCGCTACTCACCCGCTAGGGTCTCAAGGCGCTTGGAGGGGGGGGGGGAATCGCTACTGCTCGAACAGCCAGGTATTGAGTTGCTTTCTGAAGGAGAGATGGTCCTGGGTCATCCGAAGGTGGGTGGGGAGGGAGTTCCATGTCTTGGCCGCCAGGTAGGAGAAGGATCTTCCTCCGGCGGTGGATTTGTGGATTCGTGGGACGGAGGCGAGGGCGAGGCTGGCAGATCAGAGCTGGCGGGTGGGTGTGTAGAATGTGAGGTGGCTGTTGAGGTATTTCGGGCCCATTTCGTGGAGAGCCTTGTGTGCGTGAGTGAGGAGTCTGAACGTGATCCTCTTGGTGACGGGAAGCCAGTGCAGGTCTTTCAGATGGGCAGAGATGTGGCTGTGGCGGGGGATGTCCAGGATGAGTCGTGCAGGAGCGTTCTGTATGCGCTGGAGTCTTTTCTGGCATTTGGCTGTTGTTCCGGCGTAGTGGGTGTTCCCGTAGTCCAGACGGCTGGTGACGAGGGACTGGGTGACCGTCTTCCTGGTTTCGGTGGGGATCCACCGGACGATCTTTCGGAGCATGCGCAGGGTGTTGAAGCAGGAAGACGAGATGGCGTTGACTTGCTTGGTCATCATGAGGGAGGAGTCCAGGATGAAGCCCAGGTTGCGTGCATGATCCGTTGGCTTGGGTGCGGTGCCCAGTGCAGGGGGCCACCAGGAGTCGTCCCAGGCGGAAGGGGATGGTCCGAGGATGAGGACTTCCGTCTTGTCTGAGTTCAGTTTCAGACGGCTGATCTACATCCATTCTGCAACGTCTTTCATTCCTTCCTGGAGGCTGGCTTTGGCGGTGGCGGGGTCGTTGGTGATGGAAGGATCAGCTGGTTGTCGTCGGCGTAGGAGATGATGTTAAGGTTGTGTTGGCGTGCGATGGCAGCGAGAGGGCTTATGTAGATGTTGAAGAGGGTGGGGCTGAGTGAGGATCCTTACGGGACGGCGCAGATGACTTCGGTGGCCACGGATCGGAACGGGGGAGGCGGACTCTCTGGGTTCTTCCGGCGAGGAACGAGATGATCCACTCCAGGGCCGCTCCTTGGATTCCGGTGTTGTTGAGGCGCTGGATCAGGGTGCGGTGGCATACGGTGTCGAAGGTTGCTGAGAGGTCTAGGAGGATGAGGGCAGCAATTTCCCCGTTGTCGAGCAGGGATCTGATGTTGTCGGTAGCTGTGATGAGAGCGGTCTCGGTGCTGTGGTTTGCTCGGAAACCGGACTGTGATCGGTCGAGGGATTCGTTGGTCTCGAGGAAGGCGGAGAGTTGTCTGTTGACGGTCTTCTCGATAACTTTGGCTGGAAAGGGGAGGAGTGAGATGGGGCGGAAGTTCTTGAGGTCCGTGGGGTCCGCGGTGGGTTTCTTCAGGAGGGCGCTCAGCTCGGCATGTTTCCAACTCTCCGGGAAGGTGGCAAATGCGAAGGAGCTGTTGATGATGTTCCGGAGCTGGGGTGCGATGATGGAGTCGGCTTTGTTGAAGATGTGGTGTGGACAGGGGTCGGTTGGGGAGCTGGAGTGGATGGTGTTCATCAGGCGGGTGGTGTCTTCGGTGCTGACAGGGGCCCAGGTGCAGAGGGTGGTGGTGGGGGGCATTGGTTCAGTGGTTGGGTGCGTGGTCTGTGCGCCGAAGCTGTTTTGTATATCGGCGATCTTGCGGTGGAAGAACGAGGCGAGTGAGTCACAGAGGTCTTGCGAGGGTGTGATGTCGTTGTTTCCGGCGCTGGGGTTGGAGAGCTCTTTAACGATGCTGAAGAGTTCCTTGCTGTTGTGGGAAGACCTACTCAACCGTGCGACTATATTCCCACTGACTTCACTGTGGATCTTCCAACATCTGTAGGATGTATAGCAATCATGGTCACCATAGATTTTCACAAAGTTGGTACATTTCTCCATTTGACCAAACTCCCTCCTGCAGTAGAAATTGCACAGATATTTATTTCTGTCATCTTTAGACTTCATGGAATTCCAATCAAGATAACTTCAGACTATGATTCCCAGTTCATCTCTAAATTTCTAGATTCAACTCTGCAAGGTGTTAAAGTTTCACAAGGCTGTTTTGTCTGGATTCCATCCCATTTGAATAATCATACAGAAAGACTAAACGAAACTCGTAGTAAACTAAGAGCTTGACTGGATTAAGCTAAGTTTGGCTGAATCAAACATTTTTGTGTCATTTACAAAACTCACCATTTTGTAAATGCCACCCAAACAAAACTGGAATCTCTTCTGCTTACTGCAGAGTTTACCTATGACACTGTTATTCATTCTTCTTTGGTATATAGTCACTCTTCGTAACCCATAAATTCCATCCCAAAATCTTCACAGCAACTTCTGTTGCATAAAAAGTTTCCACTGTGCAGAAAAAAATATAAAACCATTAGGGGGACCAGAAAATAACAACTCCTGATAAACCTCAAGAAGGCCTGTGAGATGCAGAACAGGAAGACCAATAAGCATACCAGACTGACTTCAAATTATAAGATTAGGAATAAGTTCTGGCTTTCTTCAAATTCCCTTCTTTCGACTAATCATAGTTCTGCACTAGGTTCATTCTCCTTTTCGTATATTATCAATACAGTCACTGGCAGACTAAAATTAGCTTCTTGCCGGACGTTACACCTTTCCTTTCTTTTTCGATTTTTAAAATCTGATACTGAAGAATGAAGTACAGGAAATATGTGAACCGAGAATTCATAGAGGAACCTTTCGGTTTTTTATTGACTGGAAGTGATAGCTTCCTAGGAGAAATTGTGGGAACTACCATCTTGGGTTCATGATTCTCGTTTGGCACATCAATCTTTTCTCAAAAACCCAGGGAAATCTGGTCATTCTGGGCAGAGGCAGAGTGTCAGGAATATTGTTTCTGACAAAAGAGTTTGGTATATTCACAGACAAAAGGATGTAGTTAACTCTGATCTTTTTTCTCTAGGTCATGGTCTTCCACATTGTCTTGTGCATCAAGGAAGGTATTCCATTCTGTAGCTTGGGCTATTATTGGGTGGTCTTCTCAGCTTAGCAGCATTGGAGTGGCACTGATCAACTGACTTAGGCATTTTCGATCTGACTATGGGCGGGTGGGTTGTTTCACCACAGGTTTTCTTGGTGTTGGTCATGGTTGGAGTCAGGGATTTATATATGGAACACTGAACAGTTAGAAGCATACATTTTTCAGTATTTCATGTTCAAATCTCTTTATTATGGTTTTGCAGAGGGACTTAATACGTTTGTTAAAGTATCCAAGATGAGGGTGAGGACCATGCGGTCATGTGCAATTAGGTTCTGTTAGCACATTCCTTCCTCCTACAAAGGTAAACTTACACTTTTGTGTAATTTTACGACTGTTTGCTCTTCACAAAGGGATTTAAGAGTAGTATTTTTATGAGTGCAGAGTCTCTGAACTAGAAAAGATAGGTCTTTTTATGTGCGGAGACTTTACACTCATATAAACACTAGCTCTAAATCCCTTTGTGAATAGCAAACAATCGAAACTTATACCAAAGTCTAAGTTTATCTTTGTGAATCAGGCCCAATATCTCAGAATTTTGTGGCAGCGCAGAGGGGTAAGTGTATCCATTTGGCTGCAGTTCCATCAGCAGGGGTCTGTGCTGTTGGGTTTCCTTTTGCCGGTCTGATCGGGATGTAGTACCAGTAGTGGGTGGTTTTCATCATGGATTCTTTCTCAGTGGTGCTAAGGGAAGAGATGCGGGTTCTATGAAGAATATCAGACCATCCCTTGGGTATGAAAGTGTGTTCCAGTTCAGCCTCCCATCGTATGTATATCAGAGAGTAAAAGTGTGCCATCTAACTTGGTGAACAGCCATTTTAAAAATATTGTCAGTGACCTAAATGCGTGTGGACTGTTGTAGGTTGGATGATCCAATGTTTGGTTGCTGTGTAGAGCCAGTACTCACTAGGAGGCCGTAGTTGAGCTGGAGTTGTTAGAAGTCTAGTTCCCCTATGTGGTCGAAGTCTGCAGTTTGCAGTTGTCCGTTTGCCATACATGGGACTCTGTGCTGGAGTGTGCTAGGGGGAATGCCGGGTTCCCTATGTTGGGCACGAGAGGGGAGATGGGTGTGGAGAACCCCTTTGCCACCATCATCTTGTCCCGGGCAGCTATCATTGCTCAGTGAAGGTGAGATGGATACCCTTGCAGGGTGGAACTTTTTGGGGAGCCAAGGGATTTTCCAAATGTGTATCCCTACTATAAATTGATCGATGAAACACCAATGTTTTTCTATGGCCTGTTCCAATTTAACCACAGATCTAATTTGGGCAGCTATGTAATAGTGACTGAGGTGAGGGATGTGATAGCTAGGTCAGCTCGTTTTCTGGCTATGCAGTGTCTCTTGCAGGCTTAAACACAGGGGGCCCGATTCACAAAAGTAATCTGAGACAAAATCCTAACTTTATGACTTTCGGTATTCACAAAAGACATTTAGTCGTAGTAAAGTTAGGATTATTAACTTTACTACGAAACTGAGAAAAATCCTAACTTTATCACTTTTGGTATTCACAAAAGGCATTTAGTAATAGTAAAGTTAGGAATCCTAACTTTACTACTACTAAATGCCTTTTGTGAATACCAAAAGTCGTAAAGTTAGGATTTTGTCTCATGGTCGGACTTCTCTGTCAGACACCCTGCCCCAGCATAGATTTGGCCTCTTTTATGGTGCGGACTAAATGTGTTTCTTTGTTCCATTAATAAATAAGGCAGAAGGGGTTTCCCCATTTATATTTAATTCTTCTTTCACCTAGAAGGATGGTGCCCACCTTGAAGAGGTGAGGTCGTTGTGGTGTAATGGGGGACAGATCTTGGTAGAGCCGTAGTTTGGCACCTTCAAACATTATTGGCTCTTAGTCTGCTGTCGCCTTCATTTGGATTCTTTTAGGCGGTAGTTGTGGATGCATGCTAGGATATCTTGTGGTTGACCAGGTGTAGTAGAGAAGTGGCCATCTCTGTGGGTGCAGTCGAGAATGACCTCTTTCTGGGCCAGTTTGGGAAGCACCTGTCAAAATAGATCTCACAAGTCTGCTTGAATAGGGGCTTCTTTAAGTCTGATATTCAAAGGTGGGACCTGTTCTCTAAATCTTTAAGTTGGATCTGTAGGTCTGTGTTCTGTTCATGCAGTTCAATCAGCTGTGGGTTTCCATTAAATTTCGGGTCACAGTGGCCAGGGTATCCTCTGGGTCCGCGGTGACATCTTGCATGGCTCAGGCTTCCATGATGGCTGTATCCTTAGGATAGTCAAACTTTTTGGAGGCAGCTTTAGTAAATAGGTTCCTCAGTGTGGAGTCCTTTTTGGTTCTATGAGCTGCCCTGGTGCTGTGTGTGCAGTGCTCCAATCAGCAGGTGACAGGGCTACAGAGCTTAGTAGGTCTGGTAGCTGGGTTAGTGGGGAGGTGCCTCAGTGCATCCAAATCTGGGGGGTGCTGGGCCCTGCTGACTATGCTAATGAGCTGGATGTTGTCTACAGCAGTTCGTTAGCCTGGTTTCCCTTCATGTCAGTCTGCGTCACTGTCTCCAGACTCTCGCGTGCCTCCCTGGTTCCGAGTGTCTTCCAATCCTCCCATGCTGGGGTTGTTGATTGCCGCTGGGGATAGCAGACATCCTTGTGAGTAATAGTGGAGTGGATGTACGTGGGTGGGGTCAGGAAGGAAGCACTCAGTTCTCCATGAAAAGAAAGGTTTTGTGGTGTCAGGTGTGTGGGGGTCCTGTTTGACTGCTCGGACGCTCGGCTCCATTGGCCTATAAGCAGACGGGGAAGGTACAAGCAGCAGGGGCGAAGTCGCCGGGGGCCCCAGTGGTCACTGTATGAATAGAGCCAGTGGTGCTGGACATGTTTATGCCAAGGATTCCTTTATACTCCTCGAGTCCTTGGCCGGCACAGAGGGCCACGGCTGAACCAAGTAAGGGGGGCAAAGGAGGTCGGGCGGTTGATGCCTAACGTCCATGCCACAAGTCCTGACAGACACAACTCTTGGCCCGATCTCCTCTGGGGCTATCATGTAGGCCTCATGGCATATAGCTGTGGGCCACAGGTTGCGCGTTTGCCCTCACTTCTCCACTGGTCCTCTGTGGTCTTGGACTGCATTGGTGGGCTCTCTCAGGTCCCTGCATGTTCTGGGGGTTGCCCCTGGTGGGAGAGACTTTGTGGGGTGCAGCGATGCCAGTAGCTGGTGTGCACTTGGCAGAGGACCTTCACAGGAATGCCATCTTGACCACACCTTCACATTTTTCAGTATTTAGACAATGTGGTAGTTCAGTTCAGACTCTCTCCCTTGGGAAAGCAGATAATTTCCTTTTAGTTTCGTTATATTATAAGCCAACCATTTCCTTGGGAAGTTCACTTTATTTATTGTTTCTTTCTATTGTGACCTTCCTAATATATTACATTGAGATATTATTTTCTGTTCCTTTTCTATGTCTCCCATTCCAGGTCAATTTTTATCTGAGAGTACAAAAAGCAACTGGTCACTCTGCTTGGTGCACCACATCTGCTCTCTTCACTCATTGCTTGCTGCACAGGCTTTCACTGTTCTTGCAGAGGCTTCCCCCCCAGAAGAGGGGGAGGCTCAGGGGCTGGCACCATGAACAACGCCAAGCCCTGCATGAAGACTAGTTCAGGGCGTCACAAAGCGCCCAGAAGCAGAGCCGGTAGCCCCCGCTCCACCCCCACGAACGCTAGAGTGGCGGCAGGCACCCATCCAATGGGGGGGAATCTAACGTGATACAAACCCCCCAATGGGGACTGCACCCGCAAGGCAGGAAAGTTGTGGGGGGGAATATAAGCAGCCGCGACCCCAATTTGCTCCTTTCTCTGTGGAGCGGCACAGCCTGGTTTATTAGATATACCTTCTCAGCGATCTGCGAGGCCGAAAAGCTGCTGGATTGAGTAGCGGACTGACTGTGGGGGCAAAGCGTTGCTGGGCCCGGTGTGCGCTCACTCAGGCCTCTCATTACCCCTTTGGGAACGGGCTGGTCTACAGTACTGGTGCCCCACGAAGACGCGTTTTCAACGAAGGCCCGTCGACCGGTGCAGTTTTGTTGTGGGTGGTCTAGCAGAGGCAGAGGGGCGACCGGTCCGTCGTTGCCCCTGGGAGATGCCTGATTTATTTGTATCACCGAAGCCGTGATTGGCTGTCCTGTGTTCCCACAACCTTTGCTCGGCCCGGGTGAGTGCGCGCCCGCCCTCCCACTCGCCCGCTTTGCTCTGGCGGGAACTGGTCGAGCTTGTCCGCCAGTAGAGTGCGCCCAGAGAGTGCGATTCAACAGGCAAGGTGGCTGACCCCGAAGCGGGTGAACCATTATCAAGTCTCTGCGTAATCTTGGGCATCGGGTGGATCCGGGTTATAAAGTACTCCTACCCAATCTTCACGTGGTTCGTCAAGGTTCCGGCGGCAAAACGTCATGACAAAGAAGCTCGTGCTCACACCCGACGACGCCATTGTGTGCTTGCTTCCTCACAGCGGTCCCTGGAAGCGGAGGAGTCAGGTTCGAGGCTCTTGGGTCTGCTCGAACATTCCGTAATTAAGGCATGAATACAGTGAGGCGGGGGGAGAAGGGTCACAGCTTGGCCGGCCACTCGCACTCACCAGCCCTCTTCGGTTGCCGGGGAGAAATGCCCCCGATCCTATCACAGTTGAAGCCAGCAACATTGTTGCAATTGCATAGCCCTGCCCAGCTACTTCAAGGAAGGACAATTTAAAGGTGCCATCGCTGCATTTTTCTTGGGTTGTGGGTAGCGGCAGCCAACAAGCATTGTCGAATAACTGACAAGGAGAGCTTTAAAAAAAAAAAATGCGTATCAAGAGGGCAGCAGCACCCCGTCAACAGCAATGGCATTTCAAGGCCCAGTAGGGCAGCCAGAGGAGCTCACCGAGTTGCTGAGGAAGATTCAGGCAGCCTCAAAAGTACATGGAGACAGCTGGCTGCAGACACACTTAAGCATGAATGGAGGCGATGGCCAAGGTGAGAAAGCATCAGGAGACGCCAGTGCACCGGCGCCCAAAAGAAGTAGGAGGGCGGCGCCCAAACAACCCCAAGTTAAAGCGCCCAAAGAGAAGCTGCAGAAGAAAGACCTGCCACCTGTAGCCATCCCGGCGACGGCAGGAGCCCAAGGCGAGACCAGCAGCAGAGCCACAAGTGGTGAGCATATTAATGCAATTGTACATGAGTGTTGAAAATCAATGGCATCCCTATTGCTCAAGGGGCTGGGGTCATAGGGGGGTTGAGAATACAGGGGCGCAGTCTGCAGGAGAGGTATCTGGGCTACCATGGCATTTGTTAGACCCAGGCTGCGCGCATCAAGAAAGGCTGCAAGGGCAGGCTGTGCAGGGTGCACGGGGGGAGCTAGAGTCACTGGTGGCAGCATGAGGTGGTACTGGCACAGCAAGCGACCCAGCGCGAGAGGTTTCATCAGCAGAGGCCTATGCCAGACCTTCGCCAGTTTTGGCGTCCATGGCCACAAGAGCCACAGGTTTAGCGAGCCTCATTCCGTTAGCAGTGAAGGAAAGGATATGGAGGAAAGAATTTATTGATATTTTCTCCCTGTTAGAGATTTAATTAGAGGGTTTGGATCTGATGGTTTGTGATAAGGAAGATGTGGATAGAAGGGAGAGGCGGAAGGAGAGAAAAGAAAGGAATTTTGACAACTGGCTCGATGCATTTAGAATAATGGCGTGCATAATAGTTGAAAAATTCCAGTGCTGCGCAGCAGACCTCTGGTTATACGAAGCCAATATTTATTGGGCACAAAGGCAGTTTCCCGGGGATGCATGGCTGGAATATCACAAAGGTTTCAGGTTAAAAATGCAGAGGCACCTTGAGGTGGAATGGAATGAGGAGGACATCTCTGGGTTTATACACAAGATGTTGGTAGCCAAGGAGGTGAAATCTTGGGCAGGCAAAGCGACCAGTCCTTTCGGGGTTCATTCTACAAATCGAAGGGCTAGTCCTTTCATAGATGTAAACACAACACAGGGATACCCCCCTCCTCTAGCGGGGTGGCAGGAGTCTGCTGGAAATATGACGCCGGGGAATGCACATGGGGTTCATCGTGCAAATTTCAACACATATGTTCCATATGTGGGGGAGGACACCGAGCGGCGGGATGCTGGCGCAAGAAGGATTACAAAGGGGATAACAAGGATAAGAAAAGAAAACAGTAGCAACCACAAGGAGGTTCTGGGGGAACCAAAGAGGTTACATAACTACCAGCTAGCCTGGTCCCCTATTAACACACAGCAACTTTGTAGGCTAGCCAACAAATACCCTAACAAAACAGATGCAGCGGTATTAGTGAAGGGTTTTGAGGAAGGATTCATCATACCATTCATAGGTCCACTTCAAATAGATGGGGCAAACAACCTGAAATCTGCATCACAACACCCAGGGGTGGTCAGCAAGAAACTTGATAAAGAGAAGTCCATGGGCAGGATAGAGGGCCCTCTACCGCCACATTTGCTTGAGTGTTTGGTAATCTCACCACTGGGGGTGGTCCCCAAAAAGGAGCCAGGACAATTCAGGCTAATCTACCATCTCTCCTTCCCCGAGGGGATGTCACCGAAGGACGGGATAAGTGCAGAAGCTTGCTCGTTGGGGTATGCAATGGTCGATGATGCGATTGACTTAGTGAAGTCAGCAGGACAAGGAGCACTCATGGCTAAAGCAGACATTGAATCTGCTTTCCGCCTTCTGCCAGGACATCCCTCCAGTTTTCACCTTTTGGGTTTCCAGTGGGAGGGGGACCTGTACATTGACAATGCAATGCCTGTGGGGTGCGCAGTGTCCTGTGCATATTTTGAACAGTTCAGCACCTTCCTAGAATGGACCCTGCATGACAGACACCCCGCAGGGGGAAAACTTCACTACCTGGACGATTTTTTGTTCACAGGCCCCACCAGGTCACCTGAATGTAGCAACACACTGGCAGCTTTCCAGGAGCTAGCAGGGGAGTTGGGGATCCGGCTGGCAGCAGAGAAGACAGTGGGGCCAACCACAAAAATACCATTCCTGAGGATATAGCTGGATTCAGTCACAGGAACAGCTAGGTTACCTGAAGACAAAGTAAGAGATTTCAGGGAGGAAGTAAGGGACCTATGTGGCCACAGGAAGGCAACACTCCGCGACCTACAAAGGTTGATTGGCAAGCTCAACTTTGCAGCTAGGGTAATCCCTGCAGGCAGAGTTTTTGCCAGGCGCCTCACCCAGTTAACCGTAGGCCTCATGCACAAACACCACCATGTCCGACTGGGGGCAGGGGTCAAACAGGACTTACTAATATGGGACAACTTTTTATGAGAATTTAACGGCGTCCTAATCTGGAGAAAGGGATGGGTGACAGCCAGGCAGATAGCCCTATTTACCGACGCTTTGGGGAGTACAGGCTTTGGGGCAATCCTGGGTAAGAAATGGTGCACAGGCCAGTGGCCGGACAAGTGGCACAAGCTAGGCGTGACCAGCAACATAACATTCCTGGAGCTGTTCCCCATTATAGTTTCGTTAACAGTCTGGAAGCAAGAATTGAAGAACATGAAGCAGACACCGTGGTCAGACAATAAGGGGGTGGAGCTGGCCATCAATTAAGGATCAGCAAGGTGCCCTGACATGTTAAGACTAATGTGGCAATTGGTTAAATTGCAGCTGGAGGGGAACATGGATCTGAAGAACCGCCATGTCCCGGGGGTGGAGAACGAAGTAGCAGATGCCCTGTCCAGAGCGCAGATGAGCAGGTTTAGGGAATTGGTTCCAGGGGCGGACAAGGTAATAACCCCTTTTCCAGAGCACCTGTGGTGCCTGGTGGGGTAGTCTTCTCAGGGTTGGTAAATCAAGCCCTTGCCCAAGAGGCAGCCAGACGGTACAAAAAATACACAGCGACAGTGATGCAAATAGGGGGGGGATACGGAAACTGGCCAACAGGAGTGAGACACAAAGAGCGGTGGAGCTATTCATACAGTGGGCATTCACCAACAAGAAATCAGGTTCATGGGCGCAGGCCCACCTGGCGGCCATAGCCCATTTCACAAAGATACACACAGGGGAGGACCCCAAGGCATCACTTTACCTCAAGTCAGCAATGAAGGCGTGAAAACAGGTTGAGAGGGAAAAAGCAGACAGCAGACGTCCCATAGATTTAAGAAAATTGGGCCGGCTGATGGAGTCACTATCGGAATGTGCAAGGGGCGTATTTGAGCTACACCTGTTTCATGTGGCCTTCTCCACAGCATTCTTTGGCTCATTTCGCAACAGTGAACTAGTGGCACCCAGGAAGCATGGGCCGGCGGCCGGTGCCTCCAAGCCACTGACGTCAGACCCAGGGCAGCCTCGGTTGAGATAGTACTGAAGAAGTCCAAAACTGACCAGGCCGGCAAGGGAATGGTAGTACAGCTGCAGTGCATCAAGGATAGCAAATAATGTGCAGTATGCTGCTTGTTCACATACATGAGAGCTTGCCCGGCAGGAGACGGCCGTTTTTCAAACATCAGGATGGGAGCAACTTAAGCAAGTTTCAATTCACGGCGGTAATGCGCCAGGCACTCTCCAAAGCCGGACTATACGCCCGCCACATTCGGCTCCCACTTGTTCAGGATTGGCGCAGCAACTTCAGCAGCACAGTACGGCATGTTAGTAGCAGAGCTACAGGCAGTAGGCAGATGGCAGTCCCTGTCATACAAGACCTACATCAGGCACTAGTTGCTGTAGATCTCACGGATGTAGGTAGAGGGCCACTCACTTTGGGATGCTGCACAGCAGGGTGAGTGGGCAGGGCCATTCAATTTGGTATGCCACACGGCAGAGTGATTTGGGCAGCATAAATAACTATACCACGGGCAAGGGTGCTGCCACCACTGCAAGAGTCTGCTAGACATTTTGACTATTGCTTTAGCAGGGAAATGCCCCCACCTTGTGTGGGTAGTGGGCCACTCTTTCGTGTCCAGAATGCAGACTTGATGGCAGCATGCGGGCCACAATATGACGGGAAGACCAAAGAGCACATGTATCTGCTGGTTGGGGCAACCTGAGATGAACTGGAGTCAGCTACCAGTGGCCCTCAAGAACTTGCAGGAAGACATGGCCTGGCACCCGGACATACTGATCATTCACCTCGGGGCAATGATCTGACACAGATGGGAAGGAGGGCCCTCGAGCAGGTCATCCAGGCGGACCTCACGGAGGCATCCAGGTGCTTTGGGGGCACGACCATCATACCGCATCGTACCGAAATGTGATATGCATAACATGCTAAAGATATTATGATTTATGACTAGGCTGTCCGGAATTCGGTTTAAACGGACTCTACACGACAGTACCCTACTGGATGAAAATCAGCTGACCCGGTTTAAACCGAGTGTCACTGATTTTCATCGTTGTTGCAGCACTTGGCCACTTGAGGGAGCCAAAGTATTATAAACTGCGGTGCCTGGTGCGGAGGTGTCAGGGGAAAACAGTGCTTCTGGGCCGGTCTGCACATGGGGAGCTGTGGTGTGAATGGCCCATGGGCCAGAGTAACACCAGGCCCTCTGCCTGGCTCACTTGGGGGAGAGGAGCTGTTGTGCTCTGCTGTCTTACTACAGCCAGCCGCACCTGAGTACTTCACTTGTGATGGTGCAGGCAGTCACACGCAGGCCTAATGCCCTAGAGAGGCGCTCAGAAACGGCGGCTGGCGATGTGTTTCTTGAGGGGTGAGCGCAGCACTGGATGCATGGGGTCTCCACTGTCTGATGTCACGCACCGCGGGATGGTAGACGGTGAGTGGGGGCACTGCTTTCCCCATATATTCTGGTATTGACGGTGGGGGGCTCCGATGACCTGTCCCCCCACCGGCCTTGAACTCTCTGGGTCAGATGCGCGCTTGCTGAGCACAAGATGGCGGAGTGCTCCTCGGTGCTCTGACTGCGTCCCCCCTCCGACCCCACTTAATGGAACTCTACTCTCATGAGCACAAGATGGAGGCGTGCTCCTCGGCAGCGCTTGCTGTTTAACGGTGCCTCTGGCTTCCCTCCTCGTTCATGGATTTTGGCCTGAATTTGTCACTGTTCCCAGCAGGACAGGCAACGTGTGGGGCACTCTTCTATTTCGGTCTCTGTGATCCCTACCTATTCTGAGGCTCGCTCCTGTTCTCGGCTCTCCTTGTTGCACGGGTCGTCAGCCTGATGCCCTTGTGGGCTGTGCCTGTGCACGCAAACAGCAGACATTCTACTGCCCTCCCTTGGCGCTGTGACTGCATCCCCCTCTGAACCCACTTAATGGAACTCTGCTCTCATGGTTTTTGGGTCCTGACTTGGGGGCATCTTTCCATCTTGAGATGGTTTTCATCGATGCCCACGACCCGGGTCCACAATTTTGTGGATTTGTGTAATTTCCTTTGATCCATTGGATTCCATCCTGCCGCCCTTCAGTCATTTCTCTTTTGCTGGTCTGCCTTATCTCTTTGTCCCCCTCAGGTCCCTCTCTCTCCTCTCACCAATCTCAGCCTCCTACTCTTCTCCCCCACCTACCGCTCTCTACCCCTTTTGATTTTTTTTATTTCCCCGTTAACTCTGTAAATATGTGATCTATACTTGTCCAGCCTAATCGCTAGTAAAATGTAATCCTGAGCAAATCTACTATTTATATATATATGTATAGAGAGGTAACTCTAACCACTATTATATGTAGTAGACCCTTGTACTCACTACCATTCCTATGTGATTCTTAGAGTTTATCCATTTGTATCTCTTCCTTGAGTGACTTTACAACTTGTACATTTGCAATTTTCTCTGTTTGTGTCTCTTCCTTGTGTGACTTTACAACTTGTACATTTGCATTTTTTTCTGTTTGTATCTTTTATGTAATTTATGTAATCCTAAGTCCTTATGTATCGCAACTGTTTCTTTTGTAAAGCGCTCTGACACCTTCGGGTAATGTTTGCTCTATATAAAATCGCATTAAATAAATAAATAAATAAAAACAGGTCTTTAAAAAGACCATTTACTTAACAGGGCTTTGATGTTGTTAACAAAGGAGTGGGCGACAGGGGTGGGCACCGGGGAAAGAGGCGGCACGCTTAAGTTAGTTGCACCACTCCCGGGCTTTTCTCACTCGTCTCCTCTGGCTCAGCTTTTTCCTCGCCTGCAGCTTTATAACATCTCTCTCTTGATTCGCGCTCTCTCCCTCTCTCGCTTTGCTATCCAGTCCCTCTTCCGCTTACATGCACACCAGACTCTATCACCTCTCTCCTTTTCTGTGCTCTGTTGGTGTTTCCTTATTGTCCTCTTTCGTTTCTCTCATCCCCTGTTTTCCCTGCCAGTTCACTCTCTGTTTTTCTCCCTCCTCATATGCTCAGGGAGAGAGAGTCGCAGGGTCACCTTCTCTTCTGGTCTCGTATATTGCAATAATAAATTAAAATTGTGCAACGTTGTTGTTTTTTTGTTTCCTGCCGTTTTCCACGCATAGGCTACAGCCAGAAGGCAGAATTACCTTTTCCTATCTAGCCAGATTATACTGTTACTGGATGTGTGTGAGGCCCCCTTCACCATAGGGAAGACTACCCACCCCCCTACAGGCACTGTGGGCGCTACAGAGTTGCCTTCTGCCAGGCAGGCTCAGCACTCACTGTATGTTGGAAAGATTATCTGCCGAAATATTCAGCAATTGCCAGACCAGTGGATTTAAGGCCCCTCCCCTTTGCATTTATATGAAACGCGAATAAACATTTGCACATTTGCAAGCCAAAAGAAATGCAAACGCTTCCCCTTTAGCTCGGAGGCCTTGCATCAGTCATCGCCCTGCCTGCATTTCGCTGGTGAGCCAGGCTCTAATTGTCTGCATTTGGCAGGTTTAACACTTCCTGGCAGGGGGCTATGAAGGAGAAGTATTTGCGCATAACTGTCAGAGGCAGGAACAAAAGCATGCCCCTTTCGATGTATGGCACCGCAAACCTACCCGACCGCCACTCCCTTTCACGCACTCTCACCCCTTTAGGCTAAACTGCAGCAGTGTTGGGGGTCACGGAGAGCACCGAGGTGTCATAAAGCAGACCCAGAATACGCTTTTGTGAGGGCAAATTTGTGTCCGACCTGAAAACCATCCTCGAATCATTATGGGTAGGGTGGATTTACCATATTTCTGCAGGGTGCAGTACCATATGCATCCTAAAGAGGTCTGCAGTGTTGGTGCCTTGCTCACTAGGGACCTCTAGGAGCAGCTTGCGGTACTGCACATAGACATGCAGTGCTGGTGCCTTGCGGTACTGTGCCGAGATATGCAGTGCTCATGCCGTGCCCACTAGGGACCTCTAGGAGCAGCTTGCGGTACTGCACTGAGACATACAATGCTGGTTTCTGGCTCACTACGCAAGCCTTTGCAATGCACTAGGTCTGGTATTACTGAAAGTATGAGCTATTGGCGTTACATTATTATTTGCAGCACCAATACCTCAAAGAATTAGCAATGCCAGTCCTATTGCATTGCAAATGCTTGTTTAAACAAATGCTTGGCTGTAGTTACCAATAACTGCCATGGTTTCTGCTGATGCTCACTCTGCTTACCAGACGTGTCCTTTTATGAGGCGAAACAAGACTTGCCCCTCGAGGCAGCTCTTTTTAAAATAAGTTTGTTCCGCTGAAACAGTCTACTTTCGAAGGCTGCGTGTGTCTTCCCTTTTGATCTCCCAACTGTACCTTGTAGCTTGGTGAGAATTTAGTCACATAAACAATAGTAAAAACTGTGTTAATTGGATACATATGTGTGTGCTCTCTGGCTCCAGTGAGATTATTTTCCTCGCATTTGTCAGGGGATCCCCTTGTTGGTGTGCTATGTGACTTACAGACTCTTAGTTTTACAATAAATTCTCTTTCAGACTCTTTGAAAACCTGAACTTTGAGTTTTGTCCCACAGTACAGAAAGAACATTCAGCTATGAATTGACAACAAAATCGCTTAGTTTGGAAATAAGTAACTATGGAATATAAAGGTTAAATGATTTTGATTGATTAATTTCAAAATACCTGTTTCCTAGGGAAGTCAGGAAGATTCTTGGCTTCAGGTGTTTTGGTCAGGTTGGCAAAGGGAGAATTAATTTTCCTAGTCACATCTTTGAAAGAGCTCCAAGGAGCTTCACTACTCAAAAACCATGACATCTTCAGGGTCAACGTTTTCTGAATATATCACATTGGGGATTGAATGAGTAAAATAGTTTTAAAAAGCTTTAACTTTCAAAGTGATAAATGTTCACACTTGTCCGTTTCCTTTTTAGGTCTCGGCCTAGAGACGCGCAAAGCGCGTTCTCGGCAGAGAACTATTGTAATCATGTCAGCCGCCAAAGCCGACAAAAGGAGACAAGAGCTGGGCACGCGCCCAGCAATCCTAATGGGAGACGGAGCGACAAGTGCTGGCCACGCGCGGATGCAGTCGCGCGCACGCTCACGACGCCAGCGTCCCCGCCGCGCGCCGATCACTGCTCTCTTCCTGGCCATCATCGAGAAGTTTCGCAAGGCAGTGATGGCACTGAGAGGTAGGTGCTTGTTCAGAATGTTATGTCCTCTAATTGCATGGACTTGAGTGAGTGGTGAGTGTAGAGTGGTGAGTGCAGAGGGGTGAGTAGTGAGTAGTGAGTGCAGAGTAGTGAGTGCAGAGTGGTGAGTGCGGAGTGGTGAGTGCGGAGTGGTGAGTGCAGAGTGGTGAGTGCAGAGTGGTGAGTAGTGAGTGCAGAGTAGTGAGTGCAGAGTAGTGAGGGCAGAGTAGTGAGTGCAGAGTAGTGAGTAGTGAGTGCAGAGTAGTGAGTAGTGAGTAGTGAGTGCAGAGTAGTGAGTAGTGAGTGCAGAGTAGTGAGTAGTGACTAGTGAGTGCAGAGTAGTGAGTGCAGAGTAGTGAGTGCAGAGTAGTGAGTAGTGAGTGCAGAGTAGTGAGTAGTGAGTGCAGAGTAGTTGAGTAGTGAGTGCAGGTTAGTGAGTGCAGAGTAGTGAGTGCAGAGTAGTGAGCAGTGATTAGTGAGTAGTGAGTGCAGAGTAGTGAGTAGTGAGTAGTGAGTGCAGAGTAGTGAGTAGTGAGTAGTGAGTGCAGGGTAGTGAGTGCAAAGTGGTGAGTAGTGAGTACTGAGTGCAGAGTAGTGAGTGCAGAGTAGTGAGTGCAGAGTAGTGAGTAGTGAGTGCAGAGTAGTGAGTAGTGAGTGCAGAGTGGTGAGTGCAGAGTAGTGAGTAGTGAGTAGTGAGTGCAGAGTAGTGAGTAGTGAGTGCAGAGTGGTGAGTAGTGAGTGCAGAGTGGTGAGTGCAGAGTGGTGAGTGCAGAGTGGTGAGTGCAGAGTGGTGAGTAGTGAGTAATGAGTGCAGAGTAGTGAGTGCAGAGTAGTGAGTGCAGAGTAGTGAGTGCAGAGTAGTAAGTGCAGAGTAGTGAGTGCAGAGTAGTGAGTAGTGAGTGCAGAGTAGTGAGTAGTGAGTGCAGAGTAGTGAGTAGTGAGTAGTGAGTGCAGAGTAGTGAGTAGTGAGTGCAGAGTAGTGAGTGCAGAGTAGTGAGTAGTGAGTAGTGAGTGCAGAGTAGTGAGTAGTGAGTATAGAGTAGTGAGTAGTGAGTAGTGAGTAGTGAGTGCAGAGTAGTGAGTAGTGAGTGCAGAGTAGTGAGTAGTGAGTGCAGAGTAGTGAGTAGTGAGGGCAGAGTAGTGAGTGCAGAGTAGTGAGTAGTGAGTGCAGAGTAGTGAGTGCAGAGTAGTGAGTAGTGAGTAGTGAGTGCAGAGTAGTGCGTAGTGAGTAGTGAGTGCAGAGTGGTGAGTGCAGAGTGGTGAGTGCAGAGTGGTGAGTAGTGAGTGCAGAGTAGTGAGTGCAGAGTAGTGAGTGCAGAGTAGTGAGTGCTGAGTAGTGAGTAGTGAGTAGTGAGTGCAGAGTAGTGAGTAGTGAGCGCAGAGTGGTAAGCAGTGAGTGCAGCGTAGTGAGTAGTGAGTAGAGAGTAGTGAGTAGTGAGTAGTGAGTGCAGAGTAGTGAGTGCAGAGTAGTGAGTGCAGAGTAGTGAGTAGTGAGTGCAGAGTAGTGAGTGCAGAGTAGTGAGTAGTGAGTAGTGAGTACAGAGTAGTGAGTAGTGCGTGCAGAGTAGTGAGTAGTGAGTGCAGAGTAGTGAGTAGTGAGTAGTGAGTTCAGAGTAGTGAGTAGTGAGTGCAGAGTAGTGAGTAGTGAGTAGTGAGTGCAGAGTAGTGAGTGCAGAGTAGTGAGTGCAGAGTAGTGAGTAGTGAGTGCAGAGTAGTGAGTGCAGAGTAGTGAGTAGTGAGTGCAGAGTAGTGAGTAGTGAGTGCAGAGTAGTGAGTAGTGAGTGCAGAGTAGTGAGTAGTGAGTAGTGAGTGCAGAGTAGTGAGTGCAGAGTAGTGAGTGCAGAGTAGTGCATGCAGAGTAGTGAGTAGTGAGTGCAGAGTAGTGAGTGCAGAGCAGTGAGTAGTGAGTGCTGAGTAGTGAGTGCTGAGTAGTGAGTGCAGAGTAGTGAGTAGTGAGTGCAGAGTAGTGAGTGCAGAGTAGTGAGTAGTGAGTGCAGAGTAGTGAGTAGTGAGTAGTGAGTGCAGAGTAGTGAGTGCAGAGTAGTAAGTGCAGAGTAGTGAGTGCAGAGTAGTGAGTAGTGAGTGCAGAGTAGTGAGTGCAGAGTAGTGAGTAGTGAGTGCAGAGTAGTGAGTAGTGAGTGCAGAGTAGTGAGTGCATAGTAGTGAGTGCAGAGTAGTGAATAGTGAGTGCAGAGTAGTGAGTAGGGAGTAGTGAGTAGTGAGTAGTGAGTGCAGAGTAGTGAGTGCAGAATAGTGAGTGCAGAATAGTGAGTGCAGAGTAGTGAGTGCAGAGTAGTGAGTAGTGAGTGCAGAGTAGTGAGTAGTGAGTGCAGAGTAGTGAGTAGTGAGTGCAAAGTAGTGAGTGCAGAGTAGTGAGTACAGAGTAGTGAGTGCAGAGTAGTGAGGGCAGAGTAGTGAGTAGTGAGGGCAGAGTAGTGAGTAGTGAGTGCAGAGTAGTGAGTAGTGAATGCAGAGTAGTGAGTAGTGAGTGCAGAGTAGTGAGTGCAGAGTAGTGAGTGCCGAGTAGTGAGTGCCGATTAGTGAGTGCCGAGTAGTGAGTGCAGAATAGTGAGTAGTGAGTGCAGAGTAGTGAGTAGTGAGTAGTGAGTGCAGAGTAGTTAGTGTAGAGTAGTGAGTAGTGAGGGCAGAGTAGTGAGTGCAGAGTAGTGAGTAGTGAGTGCAGACTAGTGAGTGCAGAGTAGTGAGTAGTGAGTGCAGAGTAGTGAGTGCAGAGTAGTGAGTGCAGAGTAGTGAGTGCAGAGTGGTGAGTGCAGAGTGGTGAGTGCAGAGTGGTGAGTGCAGAGTGGTGAGTGCAGAGTAGTGAGTAGTGAGTGCAGAGTAGTGAGTGCAGAGTGGTGAGTGCAGAGTGGTGAGTGCAGCGTGGTGAGTGCAGAGTGGTGAGTGCAGAGTGGTGAGTAGTGAGTGCAGAGTAGTGAGTGCAGAGTAGTGAGTGCAGAGTAGTGAGTGCAGAGTAGTGAGTGCAGAGTAGTGAGTAGTGAGTGCAGAGTAGTGAGTAGTGAGTGCAGAGTAGTTGAGTAGTGAGTGCAGGTTAGTGAGTGCAGAGTAGTGAGTGCAGAGTAGTGAGCAGTGATTAGTGAGTAGTGAGTGCAGAGTAGTGAGTAGTGAGTAGTGAGTGCAGAGTAGTGAGTAGTGAGTAGTGAGTGCAGGGTAGTGAGTGCAAAGTGGTGAGTAGTGAGTACTGAGTGCAGAGTAGTGAGTGCAGAGTAGTGAGTGCAGAGTAGTGAGTAGTGAGTGCAGAGTAGTGAGTAGTGAGTGCAGAGTGGTGAGTGCAGAGTAGTGAGTAGTGAGTAGTGAGTGCAGAGTAGTGAGTAGTGAGTGCAGAGTGGTGAGTAGTGAGTGCAGAGTGGTGAGTGCAGAGTGGTGAGTGCAGAGTGGTGAGTGCAGAGTGGTGAGTAGTGAGTAATGAGTGCAGAGTAGTGAGTGCAGAGTAGTGAGTGCAGAGTAGTGAGTGCAGAGTAGTAAGTGCAGAGTAGTGAGTGCAGAGTAGTGAGTAGTGAGTGCAGAGTAGTGAGTAGTGAGTGCAGAGTAGTGAGTAGTGAGTAGTGAGTGCAGAGTAGTGAGTAGTGAGTGCAGAGTAGTGAGTGCAGAGTAGTGAGTAGTGAGTAGTGAGTGCAGAGTAGTGAGTAGTGAGTATAGAGTAGTGAGTAGTGAGTAGTGAGTAGTGAGTGCAGAGTAGTGAGTAGTGAGTGCAGAGTAGTGAGTAGTGAGTGCAGAGTAGTGAGTAGTGAGGGCAGAGTAGTGAGTGCAGAGTAGTGAGTAGTGAGTGCAGAGTAGTGAGTGCAGAGTAGTGAGTAGTGAGTAGTGAGTGCAGAGTAGTGCGTAGTGAGTAGTGAGTGCAGAGTGGTGAGTGCAGAGTGGTGAGTGCAGAGTGGTGAGTAGTGAGTGCAGAGTAGTGAGTGCAGAGTAGTGAGTGCAGAGTAGTGAGTGCTGAGTAGTGAGTAGTGAGTAGTGAGTGCAGAGTAGTGAGTAGTGAGCGCAGAGTGGTAAGCAGTGAGTGCAGCGTAGTGAGTAGTGAGTAGAGAGTAGTGAGTAGTGAGTGCAGAGTAGTGAGTGCAGAGTAGTGAGTGCAGAGTAGTGAGTAGTGAGTGCAGAGTAGTGAGTGGAGAGTAGTGAGTAGTGAGTAGTGAGTACAGAGTAGTGAGTAGTGCGTGCAGAGTAGTGAGTAGTGAGTGCAGAGTAGTGAGTAGTGAGTAGTGAGTTCAGAGTAGTGAGTAGTGAGTGCAGAGTAGTGAGTAGTGAGTAGTGAGTGCAGAGTAGTGAGTGCAGAGTAGTGAGTGCAGAGTAGTGAGTAGTGAGTGCAGAGTAGTGAGTGCAGAGTAGTGAGTAGTGAGTGCAGAGTAGTGAGTAGTGAGTGCAGAGTAGTGAGTAGTGAGTGCAGAGTAGTGAGTAGTGAGTAGTGAGTGCAGAGTAGTGAGTGCAGAGTAGTGAGTGCAGAGTAGTGCATGCAGAGTAGTGAGTAGTGAGTGCAGAGTAGTGAGTGCAGAGCAGTGAGTAGTGAGTGCTGAGTAGTGAGTGCTGAGTAGTGAGTGCAGAGTAGTGAGTAGTGAGTGCAGAGTAGTGAGTGCAGAGTAGTGAGTAGTGAGTGCAGAGTAGTGAGTAGTGAGTAGTGAGTGCAGAGTAGTGAGTGCAGAGTAGTAAGTGCAGAGTAGTGAGTGCAGAGTAGTGAGTAGTGAGTGCAGAGTAGTGAGTGCAGAGTAGTGAGTAGTGAGTGCAGAGTAGTGAGTAGTGAGTGCAGAGTAGTGAGTGCATAGTAGTGAGTGCAGAGTAGTGAATAGTGAGTGCAGAGTAGTGAGTAGGGAGTAGTGAGTAGTGAGTAGTGAGTGCAGAGTAGTGAGTGCAGAATAGTGAGTGCAGAATAGTGAGTGCAGAGTAGTGAGTGCAGAGTAGTGAGTAGTGAGTGCAGAGTAGTGAGTAGTGAGTGCAGAGTAGTGAGTAGTGAGTGCAAAGTAGTGAGTGCAGAGTAGTGAGTACAGAGTAGTGAGTGCAGAGTAGTGAGGGCAGAGTAGTGAGTAGTGAGGGCAGAGTAGTGAGTAGTGAGTGCAGAGTAGTGAGTAGTGAATGCAGAGTAGTGAGTAGTGAGTGCAGAGTAGTGAGTGCAGAGTAGTGAGTGCCGAGTAGTGAGTGCCGATTAGTGAGTGCCGAGTAGTGAGTGCAGAATAGTGAGTAGTGAGTGCAGAGTAGTGAGTAGTGAGTGCAGAGTAGTGAGTAGTGAGTGCAGAGTAGTTAGTGTAGAGTAGTGAGTAGTGAGGGCAGAGTAGTGAGTGCAGAGTAGTGAGTAGTGAGTGCAGACTAGTGAGTGCAGAGTAGTGAGTAGTGAGTGCAGAGTAGTGAGTGCAGAGTAGTGAGTGCAGAGTAGTGAGTGCAGAGTGGTGAGTGCAGAGTGGTGAGTGCAGAGTGGTGAGTGCAGAGTGGTGAGTGCAGAGTAGTGAGTAGTGAGTGCAGAGTAGTGAGTGCAGAGTGGTGAGTGCAGAGTGGTGAGTGCAGCGTGGTGAGTGCAGAGTGGTGAGTGCAGAGTGGTGAGTAGTGAGTGCAGAGTAGTGAGTGCAGAGTAGTGAGTGCAGAGTAGTGAGTGCAGAGTAGTGAGTGCAGAGTGGTGAGTGCAGAGTGGTGAGTGCAGAGTGGTGAGTGCAGAGTGGTGAGTGCAGAGTAGTGAGTAGTGAGTGCAGAGTAGTGAGTGCAGAGTGGTGAGTGCAGAGTGGTGAGTGCAGAGTGGTGAGTGCAGCGTGGTGAGTGCAGCGTGGTGAGTGCAGAGTGGTGAGTGCAGAGTGGTGAGTAGTGAGTGCAGAGTAGTGAGTGCAGAGTAGTGAGTGCAGAGTAGTGAGTGCAGAGTAGTGAGTGCAGAGTGCAGAGTGAGTGTGCAGAGTGAGTGTGCAGAGTGAGTGTGCAAAGTGAGTGTGCAGAGTGAGTGTGCAGAGTGAGTGTGCAAGTGCAGAGTGCGAGTGCACAGTGTGAAGTGTGTGAGTGTGTAGGGTGAGCAGTGTGTGAGCGTGCAGGGTTAACAGTCTGTGAGCGTGCAGGGTGAACATTGTGTGAGCGTGTAGGGTGAGCAGTGTGTGAGCGTGTAGGGTGAGCAGTGTGTGAGCGTGCAGGGTGAACATTGTGTGAGCGTGCAGGGTGAACAGTGTGTGAGTGTGCAAGGTGATCAGTTTGTGAGTGTGCAAGGTGAACAGTTTGTGAGTGTGCAGGGTGAACAATTCCAATCCAAACCACATAATTCCATTACACACCACATGCATACACTCCATAACACATGGCTAAAAGACATTGCCATTTACAATGCCATTAGCTCTAACTCAAATAAATCCGAGACCTATTGCATTTCCAATGCTTGTTTCAGCAGTAGTCTCATCTTGTCTTTCCCATTTTTGTTTACAAATAATGCAGCGTCAATGCATGTGTGAGAATGTTTATGATTTCTTATTCAGCTGCTGCACAAAATACAGCTATACAACAAACTTGTTCTGCAAACTATTGTTTCCTAATAGCTTCAGACATCAGACCCAAAAAGGTGCAATGTTTCGGTGAGGTATAGGCTCTTCTAGGCGACGGGAATCGAATGTTTAAGAGATGCACTTCTACCTGGTGACACGAGAATCTTCCTATGTCTGAAACAGTCTTGTTTGAACGTACTTATTGCTGAGGAGCATCATAGTTACATTGAATTTGTGGGAGATACCCATCTCCTGAACCCTGTTGTAGGGGCTTTTGACTCATCATTTGCCTTGTTATATGATGTCCTGTTGTAACTAGACATTTCATTACCTACGTTTCAACTTCAAAAACATTGGGGTTATGAAGAAAAATATCAGTGATACCTTCATGTTGTCTTTGAGAATCTTGGCCTCTACAGTACGTCCAAGCTCCCATGCAAGCTGTCTTCCCCCGTCTACTACACTGTAGAGCTCTCGAGATAGTTAAGGCTTCACATCTCCAGAATTGCAATTGCACAGGTAACATACAACTATCAGAGGGCGAATAAAAGGAGATACGAAGGTAACTCAAATACATGCATTCCTGAGATGGCAAATCCATCTTGAGGATTTCACCTGAAAGAATCAGATGAACGATGCCTGAAATGGGAAGCCCACTGAGATCTCACCATGGGAGGCATGTACTATTCTCATGAGAAGAACCTCTACATAAACTGCAAATGTGACTGAACAATGAGGACCTCATTTACAAAGAATTGGTGAAGAGCTGCGCAGCAAGTCTTTTTGCTGCGCTGCCATATGCCAATTGAAAAGGGCAGGAATGCGCCATATTTACAAGATACAGTGCATGAATGCACTGTATCCATCGCTGGCGCTCAATTTGGTGCCTAGCGCCAATGCAGGCACACTTGCACCATGGTGTCAGGATTGTTTTTGGGGCACAAAAACAATCCATAGAGGCTTTTTCCTCTTTCTATGCAGCACACATGGAAAGAGGTAAAAATTAAATCAAATCAAATCAAAATTATCTTTATTCGACTGTCAGCAAGTGCAGTCATAAAAGCACATAAAATAAGTTTACAAACAATTCATTAATAAAAATTGCAACAGACATATAGAAAAGGGCAATCACAAAAAGATTAAAAGATGCTGTAGTCCAATATGAGTATACTTATTTAGGACATAGTTGCTTGTATAATACAGTTCATCTTGGGCTCAACCTTCCATGCTTAGTCTGAACTTCAGGGCTGTTTTTAAAAACTTACAAGTAAAAAAAGTGCTCTCGCCGTGCAACATTTGGAGATATAAAAGTGCAGGCTTAATTTGCACAAAGTTCAACTTTTTAAGCAAAGGTTTTAAAAACATACTTCGTGGTCTCGAATAAAAAGTGCACAGGAATAAAAAGTGAGCCAAGTCTTGCGGAGACTTATTGTCGCAGCCGCAAGGTGGCAACACTTGACCTCTATGGGCTCCACTCGGTACAGCTAACAACAGATGATAAATACCAAAGCGGAATCTGCTCAGCAGGAAGCGCTCATGTCTAGATATATTCCAGGATAGATATGGTTCAGAGCGCACACAAGTCTTAGTTAAAATATGGCTCCTTACGCTGGCCTTCTTCAACTCAGTTACTTCCCTATCAAGATGTCGGTTTAATAGAAAGATATCCTTTACAGAGTTAACATCTTTCTTAGTAATATGCTGAGGTGTTAGGTAAAGGTCCAACCTGCCCAGATCTTTACAACGATTTCTAATATATTTCAGCCAGGGTATCTTGAATTGCCCTTCCCAAGTAAGGGCTTCGGCGAGAATATTGTGGGTCAGTGGTATTGAAACATTGAGCCAACAGTTCAACCAACAGAGCAGAGGACTTACAGCAATTTTATCTCCTAGGTACGATATGCCTAATTCCTCATGAACGGAGAAATTAGCGGTGCTTTTTGGTAGACTCAGGACCTGTTTCAGGAAGTTATTTTCAAGAGTTACAAGGGCGTCAGCTGGTACGAAGCCCCATAGTTCACTTCCGTAACAGGCAACCGCAACGCTTTTTGCTTGATAGAGCTTCAATACGGCGGACACTGGAGTATTACCCATTTTTCGTGCAAAATCCATTATTCCAGTGTTGGTCCTTAGGATTTCACCTTTCTTTTTAATTATGGCAGGGCCCCAAGTGAGTTTGTGATCAAACAGTACTCCTAGATAAGAGAAGGTTTTTGTTGATGGTATGTTCTCCCCGTTAACTGAGAAGGGGTAGCGTTTTTTTGGAGCTGAGCCTACCGTCATAGTAAAAGATTTAGAGTTGTTGATATTAAGGTCACGTGAGGTCATAAATTGAAGAAAGGAATCCAGTAGCTTTTGCAGTCCGAGTGCAGTTCTGGATAAAAGAACGGCGTCGTCCGCGTATAGCAGAACCGGCACGCCCTTTTTCCCAATACGAGGATAATCCGTGTCAGTTTTTAAAAGGTGTTCTTCGAGTCCATTTATATATAAGTTAAAAAGAAAAGGTGCTAAAATACAGCCCTGCCTAACCCCCCGGTTGATTTTAAAGTCTCTCGTTACTTTCAGATCTTTTGTGTAACGGACATTGGCACGAGTGTCGTTATGGAGGTCAGCCAAAAAGTTGATCAAATTATTTTCAACACCCATGTCCTGCAGTACTTCCCAGAGTTTACTCCTGTCGACACAATCAAAGGCCGAGGAAAGGTCCATGAAGGCCATGTATAATGTTCCTTCTCTGGCTTGAGTGTATTTGCCACTGATTAAATATAAATTCAGACATTGAGTGGTTGTAGCATGTCCTGGTCTGAATCCATACTGGGCGGGGGTCATTATATTGTTAAGTTTGGCCCACGCGTTCAACCGGTTTAAATAGATCCCCCCCACTACCTTTGCAACTGAATTTATCAGAGAAATTGGTCTATAACAGGCCGCTTTTGTTCTGTCACCCTTTTTATATACAGGGATGATGGTAGATGCTCCCCAGGACTTAGGAGCACCCACTACGGCCCCAGCGTTAATGACAGCTGTGAGAATTGGGGCCCAAAAAAAGATGTTATGTTTGAATAAGTCCGGTGGGAGACCGTCTGGGCCCGGAGCTTTATTACTAGAAAGACCATAAATCCCTAGTTCAACTTCTTGGGTGGTAAATTGTAGTGGAGTACTTTCGGGAAGATGAAGTGGTTGCAAAGTCTGTGGAGCGTCACTCTTAAAGATGGAGCTGAAATGGGAAATCCAGTCATTCTTGGGTATGACTGTTCCAAGGCACTCTACATTCGGGTCATCAAAGAGTGGTTTATTGATTATACTCCAGAACTTCGAACTGTTGCCCAAGGTTGAAGGATCAAGCAGAGACTCCCAAGTTTTAGATTTTATAGACTTTTTACAAGATGCAAGGGCGTTTTTATATTCCGCACGGAGGGTCTTAATGAGTGTAGAGTCTCTTGGCTTGTTCTTGAGGGCAGTTTTTAGTTTTCGATTAGCTAAGGAACAGGCATGATCAAACCATCGAGGGTTTTGGACAGTTGTTCCCTTAACAGGTACGGTCAGCAATTGATCAATCCTTTTCGACACCACTGCAAAGGCAGATAAGATGGATTCCGGGGGAGCGGAATTTGAGGCACAAAGCTTGAGTTCGGTTTCACAGTGCTTAACAACAGTCTCATACATTTTATCACTGTTTATCAAATTCCATTTCAGGCGGCGGTTATTGTTGACCGGCTTAAGTACCCCTGGATCCTTGATGTTTTTTCGGAGTACAAAAGGGCCGCGTTGTAACTCAAGATATAAAGGGTTGTGGTCACTGTGAATACTTTCAAGGACGTCAAAGTTTAGAACCTGTTGGACCACGCCAGCTGAAAGAAAGATGTGATCTATGAAAGAACCTGACTCAGATCCTTTATAGGTAGGATTTTTGAAGGTAAAAGAGTCGTCTTTCAAGGATAATGCCATAGTCAGATTCATGGTGTCCATTAAGGTATTCAGTTTTGTTCCGCGATGGCAGTGAGTAAAGTGAGGACCTATTTCAAGTCCACAGCCCAAGGAGCCCAGAGATGTTTTAAAAGGGTTTCCGCAAATGTGCGTGTTGAAGTCACCAAGGAGTATTTTATCCTGGGTCAATTTTTTCCGATTATCACTTAGGTGGTTTAGAAGAGAGTCGATGTTACATTCACTCGGAATAGAAACAGAATTGTAGAAGTTGACCAAGGTTATTCCTTTCTTCCCCTTTCTAAGGACCAGAATCTGGATGTTCCTGCTATCCAGCTGCACACAGTTAATCTCTAATATAAGAGACAGACTAATAAATATTGCTAAACCCCCCTTTGCCCTACCACTAGGCGATGGTGATGCATGAACAAAGAAGCTATGAAATCCCTCAATAAAGATATTACTCTCTACTAGCCAGGTTTCCTGAAAACATAGGATGGTATACTTCTTGACAAAGGATACCCACATCGGGTCGTTAATTTTAGAGGCCAGTCCTGCAATGTTCCATGATAGTATTTTGATTGGGTTGGAATCATTATGATCTGAAGTTAATGCAGGGATTACATTAGTGGAATGATGCGATTGTGAGTTAACATTTGTTACTGAGTTCATCCTAAGATATGTGAGGGTAGATGAATATTGAGGGGCTGTAGAGATAGAGAGACTACATACTTCAGATAACGGAGGGGCAGGATTATGAGCTACTGGGGGGCTAGCTAAATAACTAGATCTCGTCACAATAGGAATATTAGCTAAGCTGACCTCAGGGGCGATCGAGGTTGTTAATAAATTGGCCTTACATTCTACAAAGTTATCTAGCCTATCAGGACATGAAACACGGGGCGGGTCAGATGGCAGTCAATCAACCTCGTCCAGTTGGTCGTGGTTGTAGAGTGCATCATATCTATTTGCCGTTGGAAACCCATAGTCATTATACTGTAAATTAGGATGATTATATGCTCGATGTAAACTGTGCCCTTTTCTATCAGCAATTACTGTTGGTTGGTAATTGTACGTTTTGTTTACCCAGGGGTGAGCGTAAGGATACGGCTCTAGACCCACTGGTATGCCTTGATAAGGTAAGACAGGGTCCGACCAGGGTTGACAGTTTAGCTGGGACATAAAAGGTCCTTCTTGAGTATAATTAAATTTAGTTTTATTCCTTTGGGTATCTGAGCGAACTGGATAGAAATAGCTTAGACCCCTAGTGCGGATCAGGCTGTTTGTCACAGGGCTCCTCCAGTCTGCAATAAATTTCGCCGCTCCTATGTATTTGAAGGTGACCACAATGCAGTCCCCCTCTGTGGATTTGAAACGAGTACCCACCCACTCTACTCTTTTAACGTGTTGGATGGATCCTGTTATATTGGGAGGAAGAGGCCTGTGTGTAGTTAGCCATTGCATTACTTTGTTCTTCAGTTCCTCCCGTGATTCCTCTCTGTTTTCATCTACTTTCGGTACCCCAATCATAACTATTGTGTAGGGATTAGACTGTGGTGGTAAATTTATGTATGATACTGATCGTGTTCTAGTGAGTCTGGGTGGCTGTGCTCCAGTTACTTTTGTCTGGGTGTTAACATTTGGAGGAGCCGTATATCTTATATTCTCAATTATTCCTGTGTTTGTATTAGGTGGATGACCCTCTGTTGCCCACTCACTATCATCATCGTCCTCACCTACTTGGGTGTTTAGCGTGTTGACTATGGGTATCGTTGTGGTCGCAACAGTAGGATGAGCTGTTTGAGAGCTTGTCATCAAGTCAGTTGTAGGGGCACTCTGATGCTGTGTTTTTTTTGGTTTTCCTGTGTTCTTTGAAGAATCACATGGTTTGTTTACAGTTTTTGAGTTTGTTACAATTAGAGTTGTAGAGGCTGGAACAAAGGTAGTTGGTGAATTAGGTGTTTTAAGTGATCTAAGAATACTGGATGATATGTCATTTTGAGCCCTCTCAAATTTACTCAATGCCTTCTCAATATTAGCAATCTGGTGACTAATAGGTTGTAGGAGTGATTTAATTAGAGTTTCAATCACTCTCATAGATGGTATGTTGGAACTACTCTTCTTATTTATGTGTCCTGTTTCCTCGTTGATCAGAGAACTACCTGTGTTGATCTTAGTGTTTCCATGTGCATCATGGTCCTGTAGGGCAGTTAATGAGGACCTCCCGTGTGTTGATTCAGTGGATTTCTCCGGGCTTGTTTTCTGCCACATGTCTTTAATTGTACGTTTGTGTTTGCCTGAGAGGAGATGGGTTTTCCTCATAGGAGGTTTAATTCTACGCTTTTTCCGTTTGCCCTTTAGAAGATTAGGTTGTTTGAAAGTTTGTGATTCTATTAAGGCAGTGACCGATAGAGCGCTCACCTCAGGATGAGCATCCAAAACTAAAGATATATCCTTTTCCTGTTGGTCATTATTTGCACTGTTAGTTAAAATCATAAGACTATTGTCCAGGCTATTCTCCATTAGCTCAGTGGGCAGAGATTTAGACGTTATTTCTTTGACATGTGACCTTGGTAATTCCGAGAATGATTGCAACAGTAGAGACTCCTGCGATGAGGCAGAGTCATCCATGTATTGGTCGCCATTAGTAGTGTGCGTAGACAAATCTGGGAAGCATAAATTTGGTGTCAAAGAGAGACGCCTCTCAGTGTTCTGAATAGCATCCGCTACAACATTTATGGTTTTTTGGAGCATTTTGTCTATAGCGGTTATAGTGGGCAAAGGTGTACTTACTGTTTTAAGTCTGCTAGTTGATCTTGTAGCCATCGGTGTTTTTAGCGTTTTGGTCATCCTTAAACAGTGAATGATGCCCCGTTCTCCGTGTATGGATTATAGTGGATGTGGCTTGAGGGTCCTGACAGACGTGCTTAGGGGGGTGGCCCGACCCGGCCACCTCGCGCCCCTGAGGGCCACAGAGGGCCCGCCCTTTGCCCGGGCTTCGCCCCGGGCGCTCCCGCGATGCGGGGGTGACGCTTCCTTTATGCGCCGCCTGGCGCGATGACAAGGCGGCTGGCGCCGCTAGGCCTGCTGGGGGGTGTAGTTTAGAGTCCCCCTCCGCTCGGCAGCCGCAGTTCTTGCTCCAACGCGGCGGCGGTAGGGGGACACTGCAGACAGCAGACAGGTAGACTTTAGGGGGTCTGCTCACCCTCGTTGGTCTCCTCGTTAGGGATCTCTTCTCCTCTGAAGCAGGTCCGGTCAATTACAGCGGTAAAAATTAAATCTGAGTTGTAGTGGGTTTTCCTACGTAACACCCATGGGTTTGACACATTCACAGATTTAGAAGGATCTGTAAACCTGGGAATGCGTCAAAACTGTACTGACTATAGTCTGTGCTTCGTTTTTTGAATTTTGGTGGAGAGGCCCTTACATCCTACTTCGTTGTTCAGTTTTCTTGCACCCCCCCCGTGAACATAATTGTATTTCTTCTTCTTGAATTGCTTCCTTTTCCGATTTGATGACACCACTTTTGCTATTTGCGCAAAGACTCGCAGTAGATGGGCCTTTTGAACAATTTTTCACTTTTTCATATCCTTTTCATCCCACTTTTTTGATAAATTGGCCTTTTTTACAGCATTTTTTTGTGTTTTGCAAAATTCCTTCATGCAACACATATAGGAGCATATATACAATAAAAAGTCGGAGCACGGAGCAGTGCAAAATTTGGCAGCGCTGCACTCTGACATTTTCAAAATGCAGGAATGCGCCATATTTACTACAATTCGGTGCACCCCTGTGTTTTCCATAGCGCTGGTGCTAAAATTAGCTGCAAGGGTGCCTGCATTGCAGAGAATGATTGTTTATGTGCAGGAAGGTCTCCCTTCCAAAACATAAACAATTCCTAATGGCTATTTGTTACTTCTAAGTGTACTGCATCCTGCAGCACACATAGAAGTAGCAAATCGTCATATTTATTGACTGTTTATGTGGGGAGAGGATGTGGCCTAATGGCTAGAGAGGTCAACCTGGAAGCTGGAGAACAGGGTTTGAGTTTCGGCAGGGACGCTCAACATCCTGTGATTCTGGCCAAATCCCTTAATATCCCTGTGCCTAAGAAAATGACTTTGGCAGTCTGTAACACAACTGGTGCTCATGTAAAGCGCTCTGATATCTTTGGGTTGAGTTTGCACTATATGAAACCCCCCCCAAAAAAAGAAAGGTGCAGGAAGGGATACCTTCCAGCACATAAACAAGCATTAATGTTTTCTTGCTCTGTCTATTTGTGCTGCAGAATGCAGCACACATAGAAAAAGCAGAAATGAGTAATAAAAGCATTTCTCCTCGTGTGACGTTCTACCGGCTGTTCTTGCATGGCATTCGTTTTTGGCACTGCACACCTTCTTGAAAGTTTGGGGCAGCTGCAAAAAATAATAGGTGTGATGGTGGAACGCCCACAGCAACACCCATTGCACACCCGTTTCACGCAGATACCTACATGAACGGGTAGCATATTTACAAACCGACGTTAAGCCACATATAGTGGCTTAATGCCGCTTTGTAAAAATGGTACAGGGCAAACTGCCACCGGAGCATCAAAAAGAGTGACGTCCTGATGGCGTCAGGGGCTTGTACATATGCCCTATAATCTCTTCACATGCATGAAGGGAACGCCGCTATATTCGTGCTGCAACTTGCCCCCGCGCATCCTCCTCTTATGTCTAGTATGCCAATCTACACACAAGAGGAGTGTCCTTCCTTGTTAATGATGATGCACCTATCATGTCATTACAACATTTTACTTGACACAGAATGACTTTTACATAGGTCCTCGTGAGATATAGTAGTTGCCATGCCCAGTTACAGGTTCTAAGCGACCGGACCTAGTAACAGGTTACTAAGTGCTTTCACCCCGCAGTGTTTGCCATGCATCCTTACCTGGCAACCGCAGTCTCCAGGCACAGCAATTATACACCCCTGTCCATGACACTGAGAGGGGTGAAGGGTCATCTACTTTCTTGGGAACCAGGGGCCTCGTCAACCTTGGGGGTAAAGTGGCCTTCCTGTCCGCAGATATTTGTCCACTCTGCCCTCAAGCCCCATATTGCTAAAGATTGATGCCTGTAGTTTATTGGCCGCTTTCATTTAAAAGCGATTTGTCATACGTTCCCTTTGTGCTATGCACTTAAAGAGTACTTTTGAAAACAAGTAAATCAGATAAAAACAAAATATGCGCCTCCTTAATATTTTTTTTTCATTTGCACATAGCTGGGAAATATTGATATCAAAAATCAATGAGAGATCACACTTTAAATCACTGGATTTTGTATCACTTGCCATGGAACTGGTTACATCATTGCTATATAATGATATTTTGTTAAACCTCAGGAATAAACTGGAGTAAAAAGACATATTATTTCATCATATAGCCAGCAGAGTGCAGTGATGAGCCATGCAAGACACCAAAGAGGACACCAGTGAGACCAAATAAGGAGTCTCGTTGTTGCATCTCGTATGTCTGCATTAAAATGGTCGATAATAGCATAGTCTAGTCTACCCTGCTGTATTTATTAAAGTACGGGTCACGTTAGGGTCGGGTCTGGTGGCTCAGGGAATTATTGTAATGCCTACAGAGTTTTCTGTTTGCCCCATAATTATGGCCCTAATTCCAGGCGGCTCCACTCAAAGTTTCATCCTTTTGAGGTCACTAAAATAAGTACCGCTGAGTAGGGTAAAAACGAACATTCGTTATATCATTTGCATCTGTTAGTAGGGCCTGATTCGCCAATAAAAAAATAAAAAATACAGGTGGAGGTTTACAGTTTCGTCTGAACGTACTTTAATCTTATTAGGAATTGATCAACATTCTCAGTAGCACGTCAGGGAAAGGGCGCCAGTTTTCCAAGCATACTTCTGGGTACCTCATTTGGCAATGCACGGCGGTCTTCTATTCCCGCTGTACGGAGGTATACATAACTTAGAATTCCGCACAGAGAATGGTGCTCCTGTGCAAATGGATGTTTCTTTTTCTCCTAGGGAAACATTTTTCCCCCATCGAGAAAGCTGATTGATGCGAGTAGGTCAATTGCGGCCGTGTGCAGGTACGGGGTGGGGGAGGCAGTCGACATACTACAGAATAGGGAAAATAAAGTAAATAAATAAATATAACCATATGTCGACTATTCCCCGCCCCTTCCCTGCCACACTGCGCTTACCTACACCGGCCGTGACAGGAGTAGTCGAGAGTTGTCAGAAATGATTTTGGGAGCAATTAGTCCTTCACGACTAGATGCATACCTAGAGGAGGAACTTTTGTTTCCCTGTAATGACATTACTTGAGATTAACACATGTGAAATTGACTGAATTGGCTCAAAAATATGATATAGAAATTCAAAAATCTAAATTTTTATAAAGGTCATACAGATTTAACTTCAGCGAGAAAGATATTGTGAATTTGAGGACTCTTGGAATGAAACTGCAGATTAAAGAACTGATTACATTGATTAGGAAATGAGTGCGAGAGAGAGAAATGGGAAGGTAGATGGTCGAAAAAGGAGATCAAAAAGAGTTAGGGCCTCATTTACAAGCCCATTGCGCAACTGGTGCATCACTTTTTTAGACTCACTGACGACACAGTGTGCCTGCCCATATTTATAAGGCCACGTAAAGTCACCCTGCAGGCCTTTTCATGGCCTTGTAAATATGGGCGCATTCCTCGCATTTCTTGTGTGAAGGGGTGTTGCTGTGGGTGTTCCCACGCAACATCCATGGAACCTGGTACATTCCCAAATTTGCAAAGTGTCGTAAACCTGGCAATGCTTCAGAATCCTATGCCTGTTCAGGGGAGGCGTAGGGGTGGTGCACGAAGGAGAAATACTTTTATTTCTCCTTTTTTTGCTCTTTCTATGTCAGTTGCATTCTGCAGCACATATAGAAGGTGCAAATTGCCTTTAATGATTGTTTATGTGCCGGAAGGTGTCCCCTCCAGCGCATAAACAATCCTCCCTTCAATTTAGGAACCCTTGCACCAAGGGTACAGATTGAAAGAACAACCAAGGAACTTAAGGAGAGAGAAAATGCCTATTATGCGAGATTGGTACAGGCTTTCAAGCAATATAGTGGATTGGATAATATAGCTGAGAAAGATGTGATACATTTTGTTTACAGATTTGTGTTTGGTTTGAGACCTATGATTTCTTCTGTGATTCGACAGCAATTGCTATTATGGAAAAGCAAACCATTAGATACGATTCTGCATTATATGATATATTGTGGGGACACGATTGAAATGAAGCACAAAAAGCTCAAGGAAACATTAATGGTTGCTCAGATAGAAGCGATGCAGAAAGGTCAGACGCAGATGAGTTTTGAGAACACAACTCTGGTACAGGGAGGATATAATCAAGTTCTGATGATGCAAGGTGTAAATGTGTTTGCGCAACAGAATTTTCAGTCGCTAGGTAGAGGTTGTGGTAATCCAGTAGATTCAAGAACTTGTGTTGTTGTGAAACTTTAGAATAAAATGTATAATGTCATGCTTGCGGAAAGTATGGGATTTGGAAACGTGAGTGTATGTAAATTATGACTAATGAAGGGAATCAGATGCAGAATGTAGAATATGCACAGTATCAAGGACATAAAGCGGTACAGACTCCTCATGGCATAAGGTCAGAGAATGCAAAATCTTAATGTATCTCAGTCAACGCAAATGCCCCAGATTCTGATGCCTCAACAGAATTATCAGATGCAAAGGTACAATGTAAACCAGAATCAGCAGTCGGATAGAAATTATTTTCAGAACCAGAATGTAGCTCAACAGTATTTAATTCAGTTAGATGATTTTGACCAGGACATGTCAGCCTGATGGTGCCTGCGAGGGAAAAAGACCTCGAAGGGAAGGACCCGACAGTGCAGGGGGGGAACAGACCCCGACAACCCACCCGAATGCCAGGATCATCAAGAAGCCGGAGGGCCGCCCATAGCACCTGCAGAGGAGACACCGACAACCCCAGAAGAGCACCATCCCGAAGGAAACCTCACACTTAAAAGAGGCCGGCCACCGTGGGAACAACACCCAGAGCAGAACAGCAGGCCGAAAAGGTCCGCCCATGTCAAGCACAGGACAGCAGAGAGGAGGACCGACTGGAAGGCAGCAGAGCAACCGCCAAACGGCCAGGAACCCCCCAACCCAAAGCCCAGCCGCACCCCCACCAGGCAGCAGGCAAAACCCCTGCACAGAACCCTGGGGAAAGGGCCGGAAACAACAAAGGGAACAGAACCACCATGAGGACCGAATGCAACAGAACGCAGACAGAAGTGGAGACCAAGGCGCCCCAGGGCAACAGGGAGCAACCACAACCCCCGATCACAGAGCCACCTGACCCAAACCAGAAAAAGGGAGGGGGAGGGCACACAGCAGACCCGAGGCATCGGAGAAGGCCTGCCCCCCCAAGCCATGGGACTCAGTCCAGAGACTAGAACAGAGCCACCAAAGGCCCTCCCCGGATCCGCAAAAGGACCACCACAGGGAGGCCCCAATGACCCACCAACAGGCCGGCCACACAGGGAAGGAAAGAGAAATCGAGGGAAGAAGGAAAGACCCAGTACAATAGATCCGTCATCCCAGAGGCTACTCGCCGAAGGGAGAGAGCCGACAGCTTGCAGACCAGAGCCCAGAGAAACAGGACGCAGGCAAACAAGGACCAGATCCTGGACCCACCCAGAGGGCGGACAGAGGACCACGACCCCAGAATGCCAGACCAAACCAACACCCCACAGCCCCCCCCCAGAGAGCCCCAAAAGAGCACCAGGGCAAGCCCCCAACATCCGCGAGCAGCAGGAACTCTGGGAGACCAGCACCCCTGAACCGGAACAGACCCCAGCCAACCCCGCACCCGGACAGGCTGGCTGCCAAAGCCACTACAAACAGAGTCGGAGGAGGCAGCAAACAGCCAGCCAGAAAGCGACGGCGGGAGAGCCACCAGGAGAGCACCACCCTGGACACAGACCGACAGGGGCAGTGTGGACAAAAGACCCCTCAGGCCGACCCAACAGGATCCAGACAGGCAGGCTGAGAAGAAGAAAACGAGCCCCGGGAACCAGAAAGCACCTCAGAAGCCAGGAGCCCTTGCCCAGGAAGCCACAGGACCACTGTAGGAGCCCCTGGGGCAACAAGGCCCGAGCCAGAGAAGGAAGAGAGACCAGGAGCAGGCACGACAAGGGAACATGGCGACGTAAAGGCCAAAAACTAGCCCCAACAAACACCAAGCCCCAAGAGGGGACCAGAGAAGACACACTCCAGGTCACAAACAATCCCGATGCCCAGAAGAACCACCAAGGGCCTCCCGAACAGACAGAGGAAAAAAGACACTCTGGCCGCACACAGCAAGAGGCTGACCGACAGAGAAGGGCGAAGGAAAAACCCCTGCACGAAGGAGAGCCCTGAGAGGCACCAAGACCCGCGGGAAGACCCAGGGCGAGGGCCGGAGGCTGAAGGGAAGGACGCAAAACCCAAATGGGCGTCACCCACAGAGAACCTCAGAAAAGAAGTGGTGACAGGGAAGCAGAGAGAGGCATCCCCAAGACCCATGGCACGCCAAAAGATGCCAGGCAGAACCAGAGGAAGGAAGGCCGGAAGTGCCAACAAATGGAAGGGAAGGAGCCGAACCCAGGAGCAGACCCCCAGGAGAGCCAGGACAGGCCGAAGCCGCCAGACACTCCAAGCCCCAGACACAGAATGGAGAGGACCCCAGGCCCGGGCTCCCCAACAGGAACCAAGCAGACCGACCACAGAGCAAGCAAACAGGACACCCCATCCAGCAGAGCCACCCCGCGGGAACCAGAGGCAGGCACCGGAGGCAGTGAACCCCCGAAACCGGAGGAAACCGCACCAAGACGACCCCGCACCCATGACCCAAAGTCCTCAGGACCCAGCTACCAGAAACGTTCCGCCGCCACCGAGGAAGAAAAGGCCGAAGATGACCACCCACCAGCAGGGAACCGACCAGACAGCAGCGACAGGGACCCAGCCGGGCAGGGCCCACAGGCGAGGAGCGAGCCAGGGTGAAAAACATGCCAAAACCACAACCACCGGAAAGGCTGAGGAGGCACCCACATCGGGGACAAAGGAGAGGCCCCAGGAGAAGGCACCCCAGAAAGGCAGGATGCCCCACACAAGAAAAGGCAACCAGAAGCCCCAAGGCGGCCAGAAGGACAGAGGAACTCCAGCCTACAGCAGCGGATATACCCAGGCAGCCACCCATCCAGGCACGATACAGGCCCAAACCCGCTGAACTACAGAGATCAGACAAGAGCAGGGCCGAACCAGGCACTAGGGCCGGAGGCCCGAACAGCCGCCACCGAAGCCACAAAACCACGCACCAAGGAGGGCACAGAAGAAACCGAAAACAGGCCAGCCCCCAGCACCACAGCATCCGCCAACCAGAACAGCCGATCCAACAAGCAGTGCGGCCAGTACAGATTCCAACAGCCCAATGGGAGGAAAGGGGCAAACACCCTCAATAAGCAAAGCCTCCAGATGAAGCGATGGACCTGCAGCACCGCAGGAAAACACCCACCGATGCAAAAGAGGGAGTAAAGGAACCTGAAAACAATCCGGACCAACACAGCATAGAAGGAATGCTTAGGGCCGAAGGAAAGAGAACGCACACAGCAGGTACCGCAGGCAACTGACAAGCAACCGCCAGCCGGGCAGGCCACAGTGGACAGAGTAGCAAGTACAATGCATACAACAGTGGAAACAGCATGAAAAACAAAAAGCACGGGCAACACACGCCACTCCCACAGCACCGAACTCCACACCGGGGCATGAAGAGCAAGTCCAACCAGGAGGGCCGGGAATACCAAGGAAAGGATCCCACAGTTCCAGCTCAGCAGGAAAAGAGGACCCCCCCCCCCAACCAGCACAGGAGCTCAGCGATCCATGACAAGAATACATTTCCATCCCGGAGCCCCATGCATCGCCATAGGCGGGAGAAGGACCCCCAACATCCCAGGACCCAGACGGGAATCAGCCCCTCACAGGATCCGCAGGACGAAGAGGGGAGGGCATAGAAGACACCGGCCGAACTCCAGAGCACTGGACACAGCAGCTTCAACCAAGCCTAACAATATCCTCAGACACAAGAGGCAGAACACCCCTCATGGAGCCCATGCGACCAGGGCGCCACAGGAGGACCGGAGAACCAGCAGCAGAGGAAGAGGACACCAGCACGCCCCCAGCAACCTCCTGCGACCCAGTGTGTGATAACCGTCAAAGGGCACCACCAAAGGAATCATGGAGCAGTGTCAGGAGCCGAACCCCAGGCAGCGAGAGCCTGTGCCACCAAAGGCACAAGAACAGCCGCTGAGCCACAGCACCAAGGCCCATACCGAAGGGCAAGAGAACCGCCAAAGCAGAAAGGGGAAAAGAAACAAAAAACGGGCATAAACCCGTCCTACCTGTCCTCCGGGAAGTCAGCATTACGGGAGGAGGCAGCCACGCAGCCCGATCTGGAAACTCAACCCCAGCCACAACACCGCCGCGGGTTTCTGAGCCACCGCTCCATCCCACACCGCGAGGGAGATGAAGAGAGGAGGCACCGCCAGGAGAACACTGCAGAGGGCACCACCGTCGCAGAGAACCAACATGAAGACTCCCCTGCACTGCCACAGGGAGGAACTGAAGGTAAGTCTCATATGGGAGACAGAAAAAAAACAGGTGGAGTTTTTATGCTGGGGTGGGTCTGGGTGGGAGGCGGGGCCTCAATTGTACTGAAGGAAGGCGAGGGAGGGACAGGAGGTAATGGCCTGTTCGGCCAATTCGGCCTAGTGCATACAACATTTTTTCATTGGAAATAGGGGCATGGCCCTCTTCTCTACATAAGGATGGGCTCCGAACGGTATACAACCTTTACCACGCAACTTTTACAACGACCTACCATTACCACGCAATTTTTACAACGCAGGATCCATTACAACGCATACCATTACAACGCATGTACTGACAACGCAGGTACCTTTACAACGCATACCATTACAACGTAAGTATTGGTAAGTATATCATTTTATCAAAAATATTATAAGTTTGGGTTTTTGGGTAAAGGGGTATTTTTAGGGTTCAGGGTCAGTTTTGGGTTTTTGGGCAAAGGGGTATTTTTAGGGTTCAGGGTCAGTTTGGGGTTTTTGGGCAAAGGGGTATTTTTAGGGTTCAGGGTCAGTTTGGGGTTTTTGGGTAAAGGGGTATTTTTAGGGTTCAGGGTCAGTTTTTTTTTTTTTAATAAAGGGGTATTTTTAGGGTTCAGGGTCAGTTTTGGGTTTTTGGGTAAAGGGGTATTTTTAGGGTTTAGGGTCAGTTTTCAGTTTTTGGGTAAAGGGGTATTTTTAGGGTTCAGGGTCAGTTTGGGGTTTTTGGGTAAAAGGGTACAGGGTAAAAATTAAATATAATTAAATTTAAATTACATTAAATTAAATTGATTAAATTAAATTAAAATAAATTAAATTAATTAAATTAAATTAAATTAAATTAAATTAATTAAATTAAATTAAATTACATTATATTAATTTTAATTAAATTACATTCTAAAAAATATTATATACTTACCAATACTTACGTTGTAATTGTATGCGTTGTAAGGGTATATGCGTTGTAAATACATGCGTGGTAATGGTACTTCGTTGTAATGGATCCTGCGTTGTAAAAAATGCGTGGTAATGGTAGGCGTGGTAAAAGTATGCGTTGTAACGTCATACATCCGCTCCGAACAGGATCATGGTAAAGCCCAAAGTGTTATTGTGAAAAATAACACACAAATACAATCGTTAATGTATTAAGGGAAGAACGCATGCCAGGACTGCTGGACTCTGTAGCCTTTCTGAGCAGGATTTTGGGAAAAAATCAACACTGTGACAGCGAAATAAAGTGCAAGAAGCACCACTTAATCATCTATTTAGAGATATGTGACCTTCCATGAAATAAGAGACAGTGAGAGTCTGTGGGCTTCCATATTAAGGTTTTAATGATATTGAGCACGTTTTACAATGATGCTCTGAGAGTTAAACCTATGGCACAACTATTTTCCTGCTCCATCTCACAGGCCATGACCGGTCTCAAAGAAAAACACCACCACACCAGGCTGTCGGCTGAGGTTAGGCAGGACATGCAGATTTGGATGGCCTTCCTGCAAGACTTCAACGTCAGGGTAATGTGGGCCGGTCCACCCACTACTTCTGCGGAGTTAGGTTTAATGACTGACGCTGCGGGTGGTGTGGGATTTGGTGCCATACTCGGTACTGAGTGGATGGCTAAGCGTTGGCCGGCATGGAGGGTACAGAATAGTATGATGGGTAACATTGGTTTTCTGGAGCTGTTCCCCATCCCGGTGGCATTAACAGTCTGGCCTGAAAGATTGCATAATCAATCTGTGGTGTTCTGGTCAAACAACATGACTGTAGTTGAATGCATCAATCAACAAGCAGCATGGTATAAAATGATTCTCCGCTTGTTGAAAGAGATAGTTTTGCTATGCATGAGATTGAATATGCAGTTCAAAGCTAAGCATGTGCCATGGGTGTTGAATCATGCTGCTGACGCACTCTCTCGCTTCAAGATGCAGGTTTTCAGTGCACACTTCCCGTCTGCAGCAACAACTCCCACATCCTTCCCAGAAGTACTTTGGCACATTGGTGCTCCCAACTACCGAACCTCGTGGCAGCTAGCCTAGCACCCAGGACCAGGAAAGCATATGAAGGGGCATTTTGGGCATATTGTACATTCTTGGGAAGGGATTGGACAGAGAAGTGGCAGGAGAGGGGGGCACTCCTGCTCTATTTCGATGCTTTAAAAGAGGAGGGGCGCTCAGCGGCAGCAGCCAGGCGGCATGTGGCGGCAATCTCTTTCTTTGCTCAAACAAGAGATAGGGGCGATCCCACCAACAGTTTCACAGTTAGGAAAGCCTTGAAGGGGTGGCAGCGCCTCCAGGGGTAAGCACCGGACATGAGGCGTCCCATAGGTGTGGAGCTGCTAGCTTCTTTACTGGGGGCTCTTAACCTCATTTGCAACATCACAGAGAAAGCTCTGCTGTTCAGATCCGCCTTTTCATTGGCTTTTTATGGTGCGTTTAGGATTGAGGAATTGGTGGCCCAAAACAAACAGGATGAGCAGGTTGGTTTGCAATTTGACCATATGAAGATACAAGGTGATGCTTTATTGATAACCATTAGAAAATCCAAAACTGACCAGGAGGCCCGTGGGGAAGGGGTAGTACTGCATCGGGCACATGGTAATCCTTGCTGCCCCATAACACATTTAGAGGCATTTTACAGCGTAGACCCAGAAAAAATGGGGGGCATTGTTAAACCATGCTGATGGTACCCCACTCACAAGGTTTCAGTTTAAGAGAGTCATTGATATGGCAGTACAAAAGGCAGGCTTGGATCCTAGTTGCTTTGGAACTCATTCTTTCAGAATAGGGGCTGCCACTGAGGCAACAGCAAGGGGTTTTCCCAGCAGCAACGTTCAAAGGATTGGGAGGATTGGGAGGTGGTCCTCCAATTGTTATAAGCGCTATGTACGGCTGCACATGTTGTAAGTAGGACATTTGCCCGGTGCAGATGCATGTTTCTTCTCTGCTTAAATTTATAGTTTCTCAAGCCTGTCACACAGGGGGGAAACTGGAGTCGGCACAACAGCAACTGCAATCAACATAAGGACGTGCACATCCACAGAAACCAGGACCACATATCATTTGGATTATTGGCCATTCATATGTGAGGCATTTGAAAGCATTTTTCTTTTCAGGTAATTACAGGTCCAGAGCAGGCTGGTTTTGCGGTGACATTTCATGGGGGGTCTCCGCTTCAGTCAGTTCAGGGGTTTTATAGTGGACCTGATGAGCAAGGGTGGGGCTCTTCCCAGTCTGGGTAGAAGAGGGCTAGTGGAAACCATAATCACTGAAGTAGGTTGGTTAGCTCGGACATGCCAAGGGTGCAACATAGTATGGTCACAGATGGCAATGGAGGGGGGGGGGGGTCTGTGAGGTCACTGAATCACTCAGTAAGAAGGATCAATAATAAGATAGAAAGGCTGTTTAGGGCTCCTCATATACAGACGATCACCCACGGGTATATCAGGGGGGAGCCGTGCTTCTTAAAATACGGTGTCTAAAGTAGGTAATGAAATCCTCTTAGAGAATCTGCTAGTATGGATGGGTGGCTTCAGAAGAAGGACATGACCCTCTAGTAAGAATTTTTTTTGGGGGGCCAGATAGTCGGTCAACTATGCTGGCCTGTGGCGGTAAGGTCATGATTGGTGAGCAGTTAATTTAAGGTCCTTAAAGGGCGGCGCCATTCTTGAATGGGGTTGACCAAGGGGGAGGGACAAGTGGTTTCTCCTAGAACTCCAGGGGCAGTTACAGCCGGTTAGCTGGATGGGTGTGGGGAAGTGGGGAGTTACGCTTTCCCTAGGCTGGTTGGCCACCCCACACGTGCACAATGGCGCCAGTAAACGGCGCAGAACTGCAAGGGCCCCTTATGGAGGTAATATACAGAGCATACCAGGGTAACCGGGGAGGGAAGTACCCTCACGGTGAACGGGCCCGCTGCGCATGCGCACTCCGGTTGGAGGGAGGGGACACCAGTTATTGACCTTGCCGTAGGCTCAAATAGGGATACGCAGAAAAGTATTATTATTGATGATGATATGTTTTTATATTCGGATAGGAATAACTTGTATTAGAGTTATGTTAAGGTTAGCCATCTGACATCTGTACTTGTCAGTCTAATCAATGTCATGCAATGTTTTCTGCGTATTTTTTGTAAATATTGTATATATTAATTATGTTTAAGTTTTATGTTAATAAATACGGCCGGGGTTTTTTATGACCCCCTCATCCAAAAACTCTTCTCATGTTATTATCTGGGTCTTGATAAGGAAGGAGGGGGTGTAGGTAGTACCTGGCCATATAACTTCTGCAGCACATTGGAAGTGTTCTAGGTGGGCAGCAGCAATTCAAATCTACAATGGTACACGATGGATTCCTTAGAAGGTTACCAGGAAATGGGCAGAGGGAAGGGAGTTATTGGTCCATAGTGGCAGGGGGAGGTGGGGGGAGAGCGGAGTGCAACCCCCAGTGTCCCCAGGGAGCATTCAGTCATAACTACCGGTACTACTTGTCCAGGGCACCCAGATTTACTCGTACTTGTGAGGCATTTCGGGTACTTTGTACACCAATTTCTCTATTTCTGCACAGTAATCCATGACCTGCCCACTCATGGAGTGGTGGGTCGGATTTGCCTCTCCGGTGTCAGGCCAGATCTCTCCTACCTACCAGGGAGCAGATTAACAAGCCCCTTGTGCCACGTTTGCGTCACTTTTAATATGGGAAAAGTGACTCAAAAGTGGCGCAAGGGGCTTGTAAATAAGCCTCCAGGTATGCTATTGCTAGGCGGGTGTGTGCAGCGCGGGGTGCGCCCAGGTCATCCATGACCCCCAGCAGATTAACTTTGAGATCTAGCTCCAGTCTGTGGCTAATGACCTGTCCCATCCTGTCGTTAATACCCGTCCAGTGTCTCTTCACCGCCGGGCTCTCCCACAGCACACGGTAGAAGGAACCTGGGGAGTAATGACAATCTGGTTTAGTTCGTCTGTGACCAGTTTACAATTAAGTGGATTGAATTTGGAAAGGGTGTCCTGCTGCCTCTTATATCTGTCAAGGGTATGTCGTAACTGTAGATATTTATAGAATTGAGAGGAGACGTGTAAGCTGAATTCTGCGCAAGCTCCTGGAAGGATTTCATATGCCTCCCAACCCAGGTGTCTCTCAGCATGCAGATGTCGATGAGGTCCCAGGCGACGAAGTCGGCCAAATCGGCCGACCAGGTCCCATGCCAAAGGGGGGTTGTTCTAGAGAGCCTGCCATTCCACTTCATGTGGCAGAGGGCCAGGTACCAGCACTGGAGAGGAATCGGACTAAAGGACGCAAAGAGTGAGGGGTCGAAGTACTGTAGAGCAATGGGGGCAGCCCATAAGGACTGGAGCAGTTTCAGTTCTAGCCTATGTGCCGAGGCATCTCTATTGGCCCAGAGCCAGAGATATGAGTACAATTCTTAAGGCTATTTCAGCATGAATGCCAAAGGTACAAATAATGTTTAAAATAAATTCTTGAGTGCATAAGTAGTGCAATTCAGGATCTGGTACCTCAAAGCCTCCCATGTGATACAGGAGTATAGCCGTGTCTCAGGTCACGCCTGCTCGCTTCCCCACCCACACTAGACATGTGAGTTGTGTTTTCAGTGTTCAGAAAAAGTTTTTAAGTCGTAGTGGGATATTGAGAAAAAGATACAACAGTTGGGGTAATATTGCAATTTATTAAGACCAATACATCCACCAGCGAAAGTGGCAGTGCAAACCAAAATGTGATTTGTACTGTTATCTTGGGCAGTGCGACTCCGTAATTGTCCCAGATAACCAGTTGAGCGGTTCTATTAATGTGAATACCCAGACATTAAACTGTCAGTGCACCACTCTAGTGGCTATTCACAGGGCACAAGTCCTAAAAAAGAAGTGGGGGAACTAACCTGATTAATCAGAATGCAAGCGGCATCACGGCACCCATGTCCGGCCAAAACTCTGGCAGCCATTGCCGAGGTAATTAATCCAGCAGTTAATGCAGTCCTGAATACTGCCCTTCAGGTGGGAGTAATGCCTGAGAGCTGGAAAAAGGCCAAAATCCTCCACCTTTTAAAAAACCCACGGCCGATCCATCGGTGGCCAGTAATTACAGACCACTTTCTTTACTACGATACTTTTCTAAAGTCTTGGAGAGTTATGTTAATTCAGTGACCACTGAATACGTTGAGTCCAAATCCCTTCTCCACCCAAGTCAATCGGGCTTTAGAGCCAACTTTAGCACAGAGGCTGCCCTCCTGGAAGTTGTGGAAACTATTAAAATCACTTTGGACAAGGGGGGCAGGGCTGCCCTGGTGCTACCGGATCTCTCCGCTGCCTTCCATACCGTGCCCCACAGTGGACTTCTACGAATACTTCAAGAGGGCGGGATCGGAGGCACGGTGCTGAAATGGTTTGATTCCTTTATGAATAACTGCCAACAAACCATTTGGTGCCCACCTTTCTCGGCCCCTATTTCCCCAATGAATGTGGGGGTCCGTCAGGGTTCAATTCTTAGCCCAACTATGTTTAATCTTTATATGGCACCTTTAGCGCAGCTTGCTGAGGGTTATGGGGCTAAGATAGTGTCATACGCTGATGACACACAATTGTTCACCAGCAGGAAGCGGTCATAATTCAACAGTAATGAAATAAACACCTGCTTATCTGAGGTTTTCCATTGGCTTAGGGTAAACAACCTGAAGTGTAACCCTGAGAAGTCAGAAATAATGTTCTTCGGCTCTTGGTCCTGTGACCTCTGGCATCATTGGTGGCTGCAGGACATGTCTCCTCCCACTTCAGCTGTCCACACGGTAAAAAACTTGTGAGTCAAATTTGATGACTCTCTCTCTATGAAGGCCCAAATTCAATCAGTGGCGGAGACCTGCTTTGGGATGTTGAGGATGCTGAGGATCTTTCTGCCTCTTCTCCCAGTCCCGGGAGAAGACGATAGTCGAAGCATTGGTGTGTCGAGATTGGATTACGCTAACGGTCTGTATCTTGGCCTTCCTGAATCTCTGCTTGGGCGCCTCTAGGTGGTCCAAAATGTGGCGGCCCGAGCAATCTTCTTGTCTGGGCCGAGAATCCACTCCACTCCTCTTTTAGCCTCTTTGCATTGGCTACCTATTAAGAAACGGATCTCCTTTAAATCATTGGTGCTAGTTTTTAAGGCTGTTTCCATAAAATTGGCACCCCATACCTCGGGGCCAGACTGAAACCTTATATTCTGTGTCGAACTTTGAGGTCATCGGCTCAGTCTCAGATCATTACCCCTCGTATTCAACTTTCCCGGAGGGGTGGCAGATCCTTCCAAATTATGGCTTCTCTCTTCCGGAATAGCTTGCCTCTTGGTTTGAAGAAATCCCAGGATCTCATCACCTTCAGACGGAAACTTAAAACCTGGCTATTTCAACAGCAGCCTTAAACTAGAACTCGCTGGGTTTTATGGTTTATGCGGGTCTTTTTGTTTCTAGCGCCGGGACACTCCCTGGAGTAGCCGTGCGCTTAATAAATGCCTAACATAACATAACATAACATCACGGCGTGTGACACCACGGCCTGTGACACTGCGGCACATGATATCACAAGAAGTGGCATCATAAGAAGTGACATCAGATCTTAAGCCCTCACATATACGTTTAACATGTCTATCATTAGTACATTTGACACATTTCGAGTATACAGGGAAACCCTCCTGATTCAGGCAAAAGATTCGCACTTTTGTAAGCTACACATAAAACAATGTTGTCTTTTGTCTGCGTAAACTTCCTCTTTCCATAGTGCTTGAGAAGAAAAAAATAGTGGTAGTTAAATTATTTCAACGTCTCCTCAGGGGTAGTAAGCACTATATAAATGCTATTTATTTTGTGTCAATACAGGGAAAGACTAACACATCTGACATTCTTACAGTGCATGCAAATCTTGTAAACAGGGACTGAACAAAGTGAAAAGCTGCCTCTCAAGTATGTGTGAAGTGCTAAAAAAGTGTTTGCCTTTGTTTCCCCTCAACTGCATTTGCATCTAGGTGTGAGACTCCTGACCAGTCCCAGCCAGGAGACTCCAACAAAAGGATATCCAGATAATAGGAGTCAAGAGGGACATAAAGGACTAGGTCGCCCTCCACTCAGTCAAGCACTAATCACAAATTGACCCAGTCCTAAAGGCAAATAATTAATGTAGAACTGTAAACAGCTATAGATTGTCAAATGATCGTTCTAATCATACCTCTAATTATAGAGATTATTACTCTGTTTCAGTCTATTGCCATAAATAAAAGGTAGCCCGTCTCTGATAAGCAAGTAACCAGACAACACAGTACAGACATCCACTAGAAGGACAACATTTGAAAAAAGTGTGAATAGCTAGATGACACCTCACGGGCGCACCACCAATGGGACCCCTGGTTGGTACTCACCAGGATGGCCCTGTTCTCATCATCGGTGTCAAATAGCTTAACGTAAACGTGTCCAAAAACCCAAAGGAAAGAGGAAGACAGTGAATGGTGCAGTGTACGCAAAACTTATATGTGACAAGGACTAACAACGTTCAACATATAACACACAAAATACTGTGCAACAAGATACAACAACCTTTTTACTCATATTTTCTTGTTGCTTACAGTAAACATGTAATATTAAAAGGAGGGGTACGAATACTACCTATCGATTCGTACTCAGCTCACAGCCAACATGTTTCATTGCCTTAGGTATTTTATCAGGCAATTTCTTCAGGGCCAACGAAATTTAGGGTGTCACTGCCAGCGATACTGTGTTTTAAATGCTGTAAATCAAAAATAAACATATATATATATATATGTAAAAGACTGCCGGTAGCTTTACTGCGAAGTTAACACTACATTGTATCCATGCATTGCACCTAGTAATAGACAATAATGCTGATTACCTGGGAGGCACCTTTCGCTTTCATACCGTTACCAATATGGCTATATAAAATCCTGGACCCACTTCCAAACGGTAAGTATGGTCTTGCCTCCCTTCTATTTTCATCTAACGGAAAAAAATGAAGAGAGGGGAGGGCGCCATACGGGCGCACGTTAGAGTCAGCCATTCTAATCTCACCGTATCAAAGTTCTATTGTCCGGGAGCAGCGCGTTTACCAGTGGAGGGACTTCATTCGGCGTCTTCTCAGCACCGGAGCGCCGAGTGAATGACGCGCGGTCTATTTACCTTTACCGGCGTCAATGCCGGTTGGCTCTGATTGGGCCGGACTGTCATGTGTGCAGCTCACTTCTGATTGGTCCCAAAAATCACATGGCTATTCTAGCTATCGAGTGCGGACTTCTACCTATATTTACACTTCGTATTCTATTTACATTTAATTTACAGGCCATCAATGGTTGCGTTTTCTATGTCGGAAGGGGCATGATTAAAATCAAACGTGCTCCTAAAGACAAGGGGCATGTACAACACGTGACGGGCATTCCATTGAAAAAAGCGGGCGCCATCTTGGAACGGTACTGCTTAACATTAGTAGGTTGTACACAGTGTGGGTGCAAACATAATGTCCCTTGATTATAACATATTAATTTATTAATTGTCAACCACCAAGCTCATTGTATATTTCTCAGTGAGCCGCTGTTTCCATGAGGTGAGCCAAATCATTAAGAGCTATAACCCCTCATGTCAGTTCCAGCTGTTAGTATCTGGTGTAATAGTTTACGTGAACACCTTACAGCATCTGAAATAAGGGAGAGCGTAAATTAGATATTATCAATATTTTCAATATAATATGTGTGCCATCGGACTTTAGATTGTTGAGCCAAGGAACAACTATATCATCTTAACTTATTCCATTCCAGTAATTCATTTAGTCCTTGCTGTTCGCTAGATTCCTGGTATATCCAGCGTGCTTCTTTAGTTGCCAGGCGCTTTTCCATAGACTGCGCCTCGCCCACCACTCTTTCCAGCACCACCCAAGTAAAGGAGTGTTTATTGCGATGACAATGTTGCACTAACTTTGTAGTCAGTCTGCCCTGTCGTATCGTACTTAGGTGCTCTTGGATCCGGAGCTTGATTTTACGTGTCGTTAGGCCGATGTACTCAAGGCCGCACTCACAACTCAATCTATAGACTACATTCGTAGTGTTACAATTGCTGAAATGGTTCAGCGTCCATATCTTTCCGGATTTTAGCAAAATGGTGTTGCATTTGCTCGTAAGATGGCACACCGAACAATATCCACAGGGATAATGACCATTTGGTACCGTCGTTGTTTCTAACGGTTTTTTCTCTATCATCCTGGTATGGACCAATTTGTCCTTTAGATTGGGGGCCCTTCGGAAAGCAAAACGGGGTGGCGGCATCTTGTGATCTTGCGTACTCAGGATTGGCCAATGTTTTCTGATAGCTTGTCGAATCTTCGAGGCCAGCGGGTCAAAGGTCATGACCACTGGTAGACACTCTGATTTTTCTTTTCTGTGTGATTCTAAGAGTGCTGTCCTAGGTGTATTCAAAGCCCTTTTATTCGCTTGACGAATTACTTTACATGGATAGTTCCGGGCTTGTAACCTGCTACTTAGATCTTTGGCTTGTTCCTTATAGACCTCAGTCGTAGAGCAATTCCTCCTATACCTCATGAATTGGCCCACTGGGAGATTGTCCCTGAGTGCCCTGGGGTGATAAGATTGATAAGCCAGTAGCGAGTTTCTATCTGTGGGTTTTTGGTGCACACTAGTAGCAAACTTTCCTTCAGAAGCCTCGATATCCAAATCAAGGTACACTGCACTTGTGTGATGGTATTTCCACGTGAAACGCAGACTCCTGTCCTGCGTGTTTAGCCAGTTGAGAAACTGGAGGAGAGAATTTTCTTCTCCTGACCAGATGAGGAGCACGTCATCGATATAACGTCTCCACAGACGTAGATGGTCTTTGAAAGGATTGTTGTCTGATTCGATGACGTGCTCCTCGAACTGCCCCACATAAATACATGCCACACTCGGTGCCATCGTAGCCCCGATTGATGTTCCCGTCACTTGGAGGAAGAGCTCGTTTTTGTAGCCAAAGAAATTTCGTGTAAGGGCCAATTCCACACATTGTAAGATAAAACTCTGTGGCGCATCATAAAACCATTCTTGCTTTCTGAGCGCTTTGGCTGTTGCTACTAGGGCCGCTTCTTGAGGGATACATGAGTATAACGACTCGATGTCTATAGTAACGATATACTCAGTAGCTGGGTTGTAAGTCATGGAGTCTAGGACATTTAAAATATCCGTAGTGTCTTTGACGTAAGAGGCTTGGGTTATTACCGATTCGCGTAGATAGTAGTCTGCGAATTGGGACAAGGGTTCCAGAATTGACTGGATACCCGACACAATAGGCCTGCCAGGGGGGGGCCTGGCAGGCTTATGTATTTTTGGGAGGATATAAAAGGCCGGAGTCCTCGGGTTGGTGTTAATGAGGAACTCCGCCTCTTTTGCACTTATCCATTTCTTTTCCTTCGCATTGGCGACAAGTTTTGTGATAATATCCTTCAATTCAGGAGTAGGGTCTCTAGCGAGAGGTTGGTAATTAGTTCTGACATCTAGGAGTCTCCGTACCTCCGCTTCGTAGTCGGACGTATTTAAAATCACGATTGCGCCGCCCTTGTCCGCGCTCTTGATGGTTATCTTGTCGTTATTCTGGAGGGATTTAATGGAGTCCCAATTTTCCTGAGAAACTGAGTAACCTAAAAAAGAAGCACATAAGGATTGCCTTACATGGAGCTCTTATGTCAGAATATTATCAAGCAGGAGCTTCCCCTGCCAGCCTCATAGTTAGAATCGAACCGCGTATCTTTTTGGACGATAAACAATTCCGATGTGACTGGAGTTATATCGCCAATAAGTGTACCAGAGACTGGTTGATTCTCATAATTAGTACAGCGCAACGCCTAAGTGAAGAAGTCCTGAAAGAAATTGCTGAATTAGAGGAAACTATAAATCGTGATAGTAGCTTTGTTGATGCCAAGGAACACCTAGAGAAGATCAAAACAGATCTGGAGGAATATAAACAATATATGGTGACACAGAAAATCAGAGGCCTGCAACGTAACCTCCAACGCTACACACACGAGTGGGCTTTCCCATATACCAACGACTCATATTACCAGTCAGCCCAAGAACAACAACCACATACTGGTGGCAGCAGAAGTGGTAAGGGAAGTAGGTACCAACAGCAGAAAAGAACACCTACCAACTGGTCGTTTGCGAATATGTCAAGTGAAGAGGAACCTGAACCAGGCCCGAGTACGAGCAGAGTGAGATTCAACCAATCTGCACCAGTGAACACCGATTTAAATACCCTATTGAGGAATTTTTTAGAACAGGGCCAAGCATCCAACAAAGGCCCGGGATTCCAACAACAGCAAGGGAGAGGGAGAGGACGGAGTAATCGACCTCAACAACAACAACAATGGCAAACCTCCTCACCACGAATGACGCGGAGCAGAGGGAAGAAACCACTATGAAGAGCATCGTAGTGAATCTATCTGATTACCATCTGACTACAGAGGAAGAGAAGGTCCTAAAAAAAGGATTAGGCTTTGTGCCCACACCTAACCACGATGCTTTCAAATGCCGAACCGAGTTCCACGAGACAATGCGCAGAATTAAACTTAAAAAATTCTTTTGTAAGCAACCAATTGAAGAAAACAGAGGTTTTAATTCCAACTTAAGAAAACCCTCCACTTTCTGCCCCCCTAATGCAACGCTCGGCCCAGAAACCGCAGTGTTTGAAGCTAAAGTCTTGGAAGAGATTAGAGACATAGAAAACAATAACAAATCTATGGGTTTCAAAAACATGACGAAGGAAAATTGGGACTCCATTAAATCCCTCCAGAATAACGACAAGATAACCATCAAGAGCGCGGACAAGGGCGGCGCAATCGTGATTTTAAATACGTCCGACTACGAAGCGGAGGTACGAAGACTCCTAGATGTCAGAACTAATTACCAACCTCTCGCTAGAGACCCTACTCCTGAATTGAAGGATATTATCACAAAACTTGTCGCCAATGCGAAGGAAAAGAAATGGATAAGTGCAAAAGAGGCGGAGTTCCTCATTAACACCAACCCGAGGACTCCGGCCTTTTATATCCTCCCAAAAATACATAAGCCTGCCAGGCCCCCCCCTGGCAGGCCTATTGTGTCGGGTATCCAGTCAATTCTGGAACCCTTGTCCCAATTCGCAGACTACTATCTACGCGAATCGGTAATAACCCAAGCCTCTTACGTCAAAGACACTACGGATATTTTAAATGTCCTAGACTCCATGACTTACAACCCAGCTACTGAGTATATCGTTACTATAGACATCGAGTCGTTATACTCATGTATCCCTCAAGAAGCGGCCCTAGTAGCAACAGCCAAAGCGCTCAGAAAGCAAGAATGGTTTTATGATGCGCCACAGAGTTTTATCTTACAATGTGTGGAATTGGCCCTTACACGAAATTTCTTTGGCTACAAAAACGAGCTCTTCCTCCAAGTGACGGGAACATCAATGGGGGCTACGATGGCACCGAGTGTGGCATGTATTTATGTGGGGCAGTTCGAGGAGCACGTCATCGAATCAGACAACAATCCTTTCAAAGACCATCTACGTCTGTGGAGACGTTATATCGATGACGTGCTCCTCATCTGGTCAGGAGAAGAAAATTCTCTCCTCCAGTTTCTCAACTGGCTAAACACGCAGGACAGGAGTCTGCGTTTCACGTGGAAATACCATCACACAAGTGCAGTGTACCTTGATTTGGATATCGAGGCTTCTGAAGGAAAGTTTGCTACTAGTGTGCACCAAAAACCCACAGATAGAAACTCGCTACTGGCTTATCAATCTTATCACCCCAGGGCACTCAGGGACAATCTCCCAGTGGGCCAATTCATGAGGTATAGGAGGAATTGCTCTACGACTGAGGTCTATAAGGAACAAGCCAAAGATCTAAGTAGCAGGTTACAAGCCCGGAACTATCCATGTAAAGTAATTCGTCAAGCGAATAAAAGGGCTTTGAATACACCTAGGACAGCACTCTTAGAATCACACAGAAAAGAAAAATCAGAGTGTCTACCAGTGGTCATGACCTTTGACCCGCTGGCCTCGAAGATTCGACAAGCTATCAGAAAACATTGGCCGATCCTGAGTACGCAAGATCACAAGATGCCGCCACCCCGTTTTGCTTTCCGAAGGGCCCCCAATCTAAAGGACAAATTGGTCCATACCAGGATGATAGAGAAAAAACCGTTAGAAACAACGACGGTACCAAATGGTCATTATCCCTGTGGATATTGTTCGGTGTGCCATCTTACGAGCAAATGCAACACCATTTTGCTAAAATCCGGAAAGATATGGACGCTGAACCATTTCAGCAATTGTAACACTACGAATGTAGTCTATAGATTGAGTTGTGAGTGCGGCCTTGAGTACATCGGCCTAACGACACGTAAAATCAAGCTCCGGATCCAAGAGCACCTAAGTATGATACGACAGGGCAGACTGACTACAAAGTTAGTGCAACATTGTCATCGCAATAAACACTCCTTTACTTGGGTGGTGCTGGAAAGAGTGGTGGGCGAGGCGCAGTCTATGGAAAAGCGCCTGGCAACTAAAGAAGCACGCTGGATATACCAGGAATCTAGCGAACAGCAAGGACTAAATGAATTACTGGAATGGAATAAGTTAAGATGATATAGTTGTTCCTTGGCTCAACAATCTAAAGTCCGATGGCACACATATTATATTGAAAATATTGATAATATCTAATTTACGCTCTCCCTTATTTCAGATGCTGTAAGGTGTTCACGTAAACTATTACACCAGATACTAACAGCTGGAACTGACATGAGGGGTTATAGCTCTTAATGATTTGGCTCACCTCATGGAAACAGCGGCTCACTGAGAAATATACAATGAGCTTGGTGGTTGACAATTAATAAATTAATATGTTATAATCAAGGGACATTATGTTTGCACCCACACTGTGTACAACCTACTAATGTTAAGCAGTACCGTTACAAGATGGCGCCCGCTTTTTTCAATGGAATGCCCGTCACGTGTTGTACATGCCCCTTGTCTTTAGGAGCACGTTTAATTTTAATCATGCCCCTTCCGACATAGAAAACGCAACCATTGATGGCCTGTAAATTAAATATAAATAGAATACGAAGTGTAAATATAGGTAGAAGTCCGCACTCGATAGCTAGAATAGCCATGTGATTTTTGGGACCAATCAGAAGTGAGCTGCACACATGACAGTCCGGCCCAATCAGAGCCAACCGGCATTGACGCCGGTAAAGGTAAATAGACCGCGCGTCATTCACTCGGCGCTCCGGTGCTGAGAAGACGCCGAATGAAGTCCCTCCACTGGTAAACGCGCTGCTCCCGGACAATAGAACTTTGATACGGTGAGATTAGAATGGCTGACTCTAACGTGCGCCCGTATGGCGCCCTCCCCTCTCTTCATTTTTTTCCGTTAGATGAAAATAGAAGGGAGGCAAGACCATACTTACCGTTTGGAAGTGGGTCCAGGATTTTATATAGCCATATTGGTAACGGTATGAAAGCGAAAGGTGCCTCCCAGGTAATCAGCATTATTGTCTATTACTAGGTGCAATGCATGGATACAATGTAGTGTTAACTTCGCAGTAAAGCTACCGGCAGTCTTTTACATATATATATATATATGTTTATTTTTGATTTACAGCATTTAAAACACAGTATCGCTGGCAGTGACACCCTAAATTTCGTTGGCCCTGAAGAAATTGCCTGATAAAATACCTAAGGCAATGAAACATGTTGGCTGTGAGCTGAGTACGAATCGATAGGTAGTATTCGTACCCCTCCTTTTAATATTACATGTTTACTGTAAGCAACAAGAAAATATGAGTAAAAAGGTTGTTGTATCTTGTTGCACAGTATTTTGTGTGTTATATGTTGAACGTTGTTAGTCCTTGTCACATATAAGTTTTGCGTACACTGCACCATTCACTGTCTTCCTCTTTCCTTTGGGTTTTTGGACATGTTTACGTTAAGCTATTTGACACCGATGATGAGAACAGGGCCATCCTGGTGAGTACCAACCAGGGGTCCCATTGGTGGTGCGCCCGTGAGGTGTCATCTAGCTATTCACACTTTTTTCAAATGTTGTCCTTCTAGTGGATGTCTGTACTGTGTTGTCTGGTTACTTGCTTATCAGAGACGGGCTACCTTTTATTTATGGCAATAGACTGAAACAGAGTAATAATCTCTATAATTAGAGGTATGATTAGAACGATCATTTGACAATCTATAGCTGTTTACAGTTCTACATTAATTATTTGCCTTTAGGACTGGGTCAATTTGTGATTAGTGCTTGACTGAGTGGAGGGCGACCTAGTCCTTTATGTCCCTCTTGACTCCTATTATCTGGATATATTGAGTACGGCAGTTCAGCCGTGAGAGTCTCTATAAATAGCCTCACTTGTGTTCTCTGATTTTTAACCTTTAACCTTGCTGGTATATCATTAAATACTGCCATTAAATACTGCCGTTTTTTGCATTGCTCCTATTGTCTGTAATGGATAAAAATTGCCTGGCTTTTTCAGACGCACAAATAGCAGCCATCCTATCAGGTCCCTCCCTTTTTAGCGACAATCCCTTGGCAGGGTCTAATAAAGTAAGAGAAGAATGGGAGAAACTGAGTAACCTAAAAAAGAAGCACATAAGGATTGCCTTACATGGAGCTCTTATGTCAGAATATTATCAAGCAGGAGCTTCCCCTGCCAGCCTCATAGTTAGAATCGAACCGCGTATCTTTTTGGACGATAAACAATTCCGATGTGACTGGAGTTATATCGCCAATAAGTGTACCAGAGACTGGTTGATTCTCATAATTAGTACAGCGCAACGCCTAAGTGAAGAAGTCCTGAAAGAAATTGCTGAATTAGATGAAACTATAAATCGTGATAGTAGCTCTGTTGATGCCAAGGAACACCTAGAGAAGATCAAAACAGATCTGGAGGAATATAAACAATATATGGTGACACAGAAAATCAGAGGCCTGCAACGTAACCTCCAACGCTACACACACGAGTGGGCTTTCCCATATACCAACGACTCATATTACCAGTCAGCCCAAGAACAACAACCACATACTGGTGGCAGCAGAAGTGGTAAGGGAAGTAGGTACCAACAGCAGAAAAGAACACCTACCAACTGGTCGTTTGCGAATACGTCAAGTGAAGAGGAACCTGAACCAGGCCCGAGTACGAGCAGAGTGAGATTCAACCAATCTGCACCAGTGAACACCGATTTAAATACCCTATTGAGGAATTTTTTAGAACAGGGCCAAGCATCCAACAAAGGCCCGGGATTCCAACAACAGCAAGGGAGAGGGAGAGGACGGAGCAATCGACCTCAACAACAACAACAATGGCAAACCTCCTCACCACGAATGACGCGGAGCAGAGGGAAGAAACCACTATGAAGAGCATCGTAGTGAATCTATCTGATTACCATCTGACTACCGAGGAAGAGAAGGTCCTAAATAAAGGATTAGGCTTTGTGCCCACACCTAACCACGATGCTTTCAAATGCCGAACCGAGTTCCACGAGACAATGCGCAGAATTAAACTTAAAAAATTCTTTTGTAAGCAACCAATTGAAGAAAACAGAGGTTTTAATTCCAACTTAAGAAAACCCTCCACTTTCTGCCCCCCTAATGCAACGCTCGGCCCAGAAACCGCAGTCTTTGAAGCTAAAGTCTTGGAAGAGATTAGAGACATAGAAAACAATAACAAATCTATGGGTTTCAAAAACATGACGAAGGAAAATTGGGACTCCATTAAATCCCTCCAGAATAACGACAAGATAACCATCAAGAGCGCGGACAAGGGCGGCGCAATCGTGATTTTAAATACGTCCGACTACGAAGCGGAGGTACGAAGACTCCTAGATGTCAGAACTAATTACCAACCTCTCGCTAGAGACCCTACTCCTGAATTGAAGGATATTATCACAAAACTTGTCGCCAATGCGAAGGAAAAGAAATGGATAAGTGCAAAAGAGGCGGAGTTCCTCATTAACACCAACCCGAGGACTCCGGCCTTTTATATCCTCCCAAAAATACATAAGCCTGCCAGGCCCCCCCCTGGCAGGCCTATTGTGTCGGGTATCCAGTCAATTCTGGAACCCTTGTCCCAATTCGCAGACTACTATCTACGCGAATCGGTAATAACCCAAGCCTCTTACGTCAAAGACACTACGGATATTTTAAATGTCCTAGACTCCATGACTTACAACCCAGCTACTGAGTATATCGTTACTATAGACATCGAGTCGTTATACTCATGTATCCCTCAAGAAGCGGCCCTAGTAGCAACAGCCAAAGCGCTCAGAAAGCAAGAATGGTTTTATGATGCGCCACAGAGTTTTATCTTACAATGTGTGGAATTGGCCCTTACACGAAATTTCTTTTGCTACAAAAACGAGCTCTTCCTCCAAGTGACGGGAACATCAATGGGGGCTACGATGGCACCGAGTGTGGCATGTATTTATGTGGGGCAGTTCGAGGAGCACGTCATCGAATCAGACAACAATCCTTTCAAAGACCATCTACGTCTGTGGAGACGTTATATCGATGACGTGCTCCTCATCTGGTCAGGAGAAGAAAATTCTCTCCTCCAGTTTCTCAACTGGCTAAACACGCAGGACAGGAGTCTGCGTTTCACGTGGAAATACCATCACACAAGTGCAGTGTACCTTGATTTGGATATCGAGGCTTCTGAAGGAAAGTTTGCTACTAGTGTGCACCAAAAACCCACAGATAGAAACTCGCTACTGGCTTATCAATCTTATCACCCCAGGGCACTCAGGGACAATCTCCCAGTGGGCCAATTCATGAGGTATAGGAGGAATTGCTCTACGACTGAGGTCTATAAGGAACAAGCCAAAGATCTAAGTAGCAGGTTACAAGCCCGGAACTATCCATGTAAAGTAATTCGTCAAGCGAATAAAAGGGCTTTGAATACACCTAGGACAGCACTCTTAGAATCACACAGAAAAGAAAAATCAGAGTGTCTACCAGTGGTCATGACCTTTGACCTGCTGGCCTCGAAGATTCGACAAGCTATCAGAAAACATTGGCCGATCCTGAGTACGCAAGATCACAAGATGCCGCCACCCCGTTTTGCTTTCCGAAGGGCCCCCAATCTAAAGGACAAATTGGTCCATACCAGGATGATAGAGAAAAAACCGTTAGAAACAACGACGGTACCAAATGGTCATTATCCCTGTGGATATTGTTCGGTGTGCCATCTTACGAGCAAATGCAACACCATTTTGCTAAAATCCGGAAAGATATGGACGCTGAACCATTTCAGCAATTGTAACACTACGAATGTAGTCTATAGATTGAGTTGTGAGTGCGGCCTTGAGTACATCGGCCTAACGACACGTAAAATAAAGCTCCGGATCCAAGAGCACCTAAGTACGATACGACAGGGCAGACTGACTACAAAGTTAGTGCAACATTGTCATCGCAATAAACACTCCTTTACTTGGGTGGTGCTGGAAAGAGTGGTGGGCGAGGCGCAGTCTATGGAAAAGCGCCTGGCAACTAAAGAAGCACGCTGGATATACCAGGAATCTAGCGAACAGCAAGGACTAAATGAATTACTGGAATGGAATAAGTTAAGATGATATAGTTGTTCCTTGGCTCAACGATCTAAAGTCCGATGGCACACATATTATATTGAAAATATTGATAATATCTAATTTACGCTCTCCCTTATTTCAGATGCTGTAAGGTGTTCACGTAAACTATTACACCAGATACTAACAGCTGGAACTGACATGAGGGGTTATAGCTCTTAATGATTTGGCTCACCTCATGGAAACAGCGGCTCACTGAGAAATATACAATGAGCTTGGTGGTTGACAATTAATAAATTAATATGTTATAATCAAGGGACATTATGTTTGCACCCACACTGTGTACAACCTACTAATGTTAAGCAGTACCGTTCCAAGATGGCGCCCGCTTTTTTCAATGGAATGCCCGTCACGTGTTGTACATGCCCCTTGTCTTTAGGAGCACGTTTGATTTTAATCATGCCCCTTCCGACATAGAAAACGCAACCATTGATGGCCTGTAAATTAAATGTAAATAGAATACGAAGTGTAAATATAGGTAGAAGTCCGCACTCGATAGCTAGAATAGCCATGTGATTTTTGGGACCAATCAGAAGTGAGCTGCACACATGACAGTCCGGCCCAATCAGAGCCAACCGGCATTGACGCCGGTAAAGGTAAATAGACCGCGCGTCATTCACTCGGCGCTCCGGTGCTGAGAAGACGCCGAATGAAGTCCCTCCACTGGTAAACGCGCTGCTCCCGGACAATAGAACTTTGATACGGTGAGATTAGAATGGCTGACTCTAACGTGCGCCCGTATGGCGCCCTCCCCTCTCTTCATTTTTTTCCGTTAGATGAAAATAGAAGGGAGGCAAGACCATACTTACCGTTTGGAAGTGGGTCCAGGATTTTATATAGCCATATTGGTAACGGTATGAAAGCGAAAGGTGCCTCCCAGGTAATCAGCATTATTGTCTATTACTAGGTGCAATGCATGGATACAATGTAGTGTTAACTTCGCAGTAAAGCTACCGGCAGTCTTTTACATATATATATATATATATATGTTTATTTTTGATTTACAGCATTTAAAACACAGTATCGCTGGCAGTGACACCCTAAATTTCGTTGGCCCTGAAGAAATTGCCTGATAAAATACCTAAGGCAATGAAACATGTTGGCTGTGAGCTGAGTACGAATCGATAGGTAGTATTCGTACCCCTCCTTTTAATATTACATGTTTACTGTAAGCAACAAGAAAATATGAGTAAAAAGGTTGTTGTATCTTGTTGCACAGTATTTTGTGTGTTATATGTTGAACGTTGTTAGTCCTTGTCACATATAAGTTTTGCGTACACTGCACCATTCACTGTCTTCCTCTTTCCTTTGGGTTTTTGGACACGTTTACGTTAAGCTATTTGACACCGATGATGAGAACAGGGCCATCCTGGTGAGTACCAACCAGGGGTCCCATTGGTGGTGCGCCCGTGAGGTGTCATCTAGCTATTCACACTTTTTTCAAATGTTGTCCTTCTAGTGGATGTCTGTACTGTGTTGTCTGGTTACTTGCTTATCAGAGACGGGCTACCTTTTATTTATGGCAATAGACTGAAACAGAGTAATAATCTCTATAATTAGAGGTATGATTAGAACGATCATTTGACAATCTATAGCTGTTTACAGTTCTACATTAATTATTTGCCTTTAGGACTGGGTCAATTTGTGATTAGTGCTTGACTGAGTGGAGGGCGACCTAGTCCTTTATGTCCCTCTTGACTCCTATTATCTGGATATATTGAGTACGGCAGTTCAGCCGTGAGAGTCTCTATAAATAGCCTCACTTGTGTTCTCTGATTTTTAACCTTTAACCTTGCTGGTATATCATTAAATACTGCCATTAAATACTGCCGTTTTTTGCATTGCTCCTATTGTCTGTAATGGATAAAAATTGCCTGGCTTTTTCAGACGCACAAATAGCAGCCATCCTATCAGGTCCCTCCCTTTTTAGCGACAATCCCTTGGCAGGGTCTAATAAAGTAAGAGAAGAATGGGAGAAACTGAGTAACCTAAAAAAGAAGCACATAAGGATTGCCTTACATGGAGCTCTTATGTCAGAATATTATCAAGCAGGAGCTTCCCCTGCCAGCCTCATAGTTAGAATCGAACCGCGTATCTTTTTGGACGATAAACAATTCCGATGTGACTGGAGTTATATCGCCAATAAGTGTACCAGAGACTGGTTGATTCTCATAATTAGTACAGCGCAACGCCTAAGTGAAGAAGTCCTGAAAGAAATTGCTGAATTAGAGGAAACTATAAATCGTGATAGTAGCTTTGTTGATGCCAAGGAACACCTAGAGAAGATCAAAACAGATCTGGAGGAATATAAACAATATATGGTGACACAGAAAATCAGAGGCCTGCAACGTAACCTCCAACGCTACACACACGAGTGGGCTTTCCCATATACCAACGACTCATATTACCAGTCAGCCCAAGAACAACAACCACATACTGGTGGCAGCAGAAGTGGTAAGGGAAGTAGGTACCAACAGCAGAAAATAACACCTACCAACTGGTCGTTTGCGAATACGTCAAGTGAAGAGGAACCTGAACCAGGCCCGAGTACGAGCAGAGTGAGATTCAACCAATCTGCACCAGTGAACACCGATTTAAATACCCTATTGAGGAATTTTTTAGAACAGGGCCAAGCATCCAACAAAGGCCCGGGATTCCAACAACAGCAAGGGAGAGGGAGAGGACGGAGCAATCGACCTCAACAACAACAACAATGGCAAACCTCCTCACCACGAATGACGCGGAGCAGAGGGAAGAAACCACTATGAAGAGCATCGTAGTGAATCTATCTGATTACCATCTGACTACCGAGGAAGAGAAGGTCCTAAATAAAGGATTAGGCTTTGTGCCCACACCTAACCACGATGCTTTCAAATGCCGAACCGAGTTCCACGAGACAATGCGCAGAATTAAACTTAAAAAATTCTTTTGTAAGCAACCAATTGAAGAAAACAGAGGTTTTAATTCCAACTTAAGAAAACCCTCCACTTTCTGCCCCCCTAATGCAACGCTCGGCCCAGAAACCGCAGTGTTTGAAGCTAAAGTCTTGGAAGAGATTAGACACATAGAAAACAATAACAAATCTATGGGTTTCAAAAACATGACGAAGGAAAATTGGGACTCCATTAAATCCCTCCAGAATAACGACAAGATAACCATCAAGAGCGCGGACAAGGGCGGCGCAATCGTGATTTTAAATACGTCCGACTACGAAGCGGAGGTACGAAGACTCCTAGATGTCAGAACTAATTACCAACCTCTCGCTAGAGACCCTACTCCTGAATTGAAGGATATTATCACAAAACTTGTCGCCAATGCGAAGGAAAAGAAATGGATAAGTGCAAAAGAGGCGGAGTTCCTCATTAACACCAACCCGAGGACTCCGGCCTTTTATATCCTCCCAAAAATACATAAGCCTGCCAGGCCCCCCCCTGGCAGGCCTATTGTGTCGGGTATCCAGTCAATTCTGGAACCCTTGTCCCAATTCGCAGACTACTATCTACGCGAATCGGTAATAACCCAAGCCTCTTACGTCAAAGACACTACGGATATTTTAAATGTCCTAGACTCCATGACTTACAACCCAGCTACTGAGTATATCGTTACTATAGACATCGAGTCGTTATACTCATGTATCCCTCAAGAAGCGGCCCTAGTAGCAACAGCCAAAGCGCTCAGAAAGCAAGAATGGTTTTATGATGCGCCACAGAGTTTTATCTTACAATGTGTGGAATTGGCCCTTACACGAAATTTCTTTGGCTACAAAAACGAGCTCTTCCTCCAAGTGACGGGAACATCAATGGGGGCTACGATGGCACCGAGTGTGGCATGTATTTATGTGGGGCAGTTCGAGGAGCACGTCATCGAATCAGACAACAATCCTTTCAAAGACCATCTACGTCTGTGGAGACGTTATATCGATGACGTGCTCCTCATCTGGTCAGGAGAAGAAAATTCTCTCCTCCAGTTTCTCAACTGGCTAAACACGCAGGACAGGAGTCTGCGTTTCACGTGGAAATACCATCACACAAGTGCAGTGTACCTTGATTTGGATATCGAGGCTTCTGAAGGAAAGTTTGCTACTAGTGTGCACCAAAAACCCACAGATAGAAACTCGCTACTGGCTTATCAATCTTATCACCCCAGGGCACTCAGGGACAATCTCCCAGTGGGCCAATTCATGAGGTATAGGAGGAATTGCTCTACGACTGAGGTCTATAAGGAACAAGCCAAAGATCTAAGTAGCAGGTTACAAGCCCGGAACTATCCATGTAAAGTAATTCATCAAGCGAATAAAAGGGCTTTGAATACACCTAGGACAGCACTCTTAGAATCACACAGAAAAGAAAAATCAGAGTGTCTACCAGTGGTCATGACCTTTGACCCGCTGGCCTCGAAGATTCGACAAGCTATCAGAAAACATTGGCCGATCCTGAGTACGCAAGATCACAAGATGCCGCCACCCCGTTTTGCTTTCCGAAGGGCCCCCAATCTAAAGGACAAATTGGTCCATACCAGGATGATAGAGAAAAAACTGTTAGAAACAACGACGGTACCAAATGGTCATTATCCCTGTGGATATTGTTCGGTGTGCCATCTTACGAGCAAATGCAACACCATTTTGCTAAAATCCGGAAAGATATGGACGCTGAACCATTTCAGCAATTGTAACACTACGAATGTAGTCTATAGATTGAGTTGTGAGTGCGGCCTTGAGTACATCGGCCTAACGACACGTAAAATCAAGCTCCGGATCCAAGAGCACCTAAGTACGATACGACAGGGCAGACTGACTACAAAGTTAGTGCAACATTGTCATCGCAATAAACACTCCTTTACTTGGGTGGTGCTGGAAAGAGTGGTGGGCGAGGCGCAGTCTATGGAAAAGCGCCTGGCAACTAAAGAAGCACGCTGGATATACCAGGAATCTAGCGAACAGCAAGGACTAAATGAATTACTGGAATGGAATAAGTTAAGATGATATAGTTGTTCCTTGGCTCAACGATCTAAAGTCCGATGGCACACATATTGTATTGAAAATATTGATAATATCTAATTTACGCTCTCCCTTATTTCAGATGCTGTACGGTGTTCACGTAAACTATTACACCAGATACTAACAGCTGGAACTGACATGAGGGGTTATAGCTCTTAATGATTTGGCTCACCTCATGGAAACAGCGGCTCACTGAGAAATATACAATGAGCTTGGTGGTTGACAATTAATAAATTAATATGTTATAATCAAGGGACATTATGTTTGCACCCACACTGTGTACAACCTACTAATGTTAAGCAGTACCGTTCCAAGATGGCGCCCGCTTTTTTCAATGGAATGCCCGTCACGTGTTGTACATGCCCCTTGTCTTTAGGAGCACGTTTGATTTTAATCATGCCCCTTCCGAAATAGAAAACGCAACCATTGATGGCCTGTAAATTAAATGTAAATAGAATACGAAGTGTAAATATAGGTAGAAGTCCGCACTCGATAGCTAGAATAGCCATGTGATTTTTGGGACCAATCAGAAGTGAGCTGCACACATGACAGTCCGGCCCAATCAGAGCCAACCGGCATTGACGCCGGTAAAGGTAAATAGACCGCGCGTCATTCACTCGGCGCTCCGGTGCTGAGAAGACGCCGAATGAAGTCCCTCCACTGGTAAACGCGCTGCTCCCGGACAATAGAACTTTGATACGGTGAGATTAGAATGGCTGACTCTAACGTGCGCCCGTATGGCGCCCTCCCCTCTCTTCATTTTTTTCCGTTAGATGAAAATAGAAGGGAGGCAAGACCATACTTACCGTTTGGAAGTGGGTCCAGGATTTTATATAGCCATATTGGTAACGGTATGAAAGCGAAAGGTGCCTCCCAGGTAATCAGCATTATTGTCTATTACTAGGTGCAATGCATGGATACAATGTAGTGTTAACTTCGCAGTAAAGCTACCGGCAGTCTTTTACATATATATATATATATATATGTTTATTTTTGATTTACAGCATTTAAAACACAGTATCGCTGGCAGTGACACCCTAAATTTCGTTGGCCCTGAAGAAATTGCCTGATAAAATACCTAAGGCAATGAAACATGTTGGCTGTGAGCTGAGTACGAATCGATAGGTAGTATTCGTACCCCTCCTTTTAATATTACATGTTTACTGTAAGCAACAAGAAAATATGAGTAAAAAGGTTGTTGTATCTTGTTGCACAGTATTTTGTGTGTTATATGTTGAACGTTGTTAGTCCTTGTCACATATAAGTTTTGCGTACACTGCACCATTCACTGTCTTCCTCTTTCCTTTGGGTTTTTGGACACGTTTACGTTAAGCTATTTGACACCGATGATGAGAACAGGGCCATCCTGGTGAGTACCAACCAGGGGTCCCATTGGTGGTGCGCCCGTGAGGTGTCATCTAGCTATTCACACTTTTTTCAAATGTTGTCCTTCTAGTGGATGTCTGTACTGTGTTGTCTGGTTACTTGCTTATCAGAGACGGGCTACCTTTTATTTATGGCAATAGACTGAAACAGAGTAATAATCTCTATAATTAGAGGTATGATTAGAACGATCATTTGACAATCTATAGCTGTTTACAGTTCTACATTAATTATTTGCCTTTAGGACAGTGTCCAACAAAAGGATGCCTGATGACCCCTCAGATTCGGCCTTTGTTATGGGCCCAGCAGGAGTCTGAATTAAGAAAGCCCACTTCGCTCCAGCACGTTGTTGTGGATCGAAAGCAGACAAAGTGCGGGTACTGCAGAATATGTCCTTGTGTTTGCAAATTACACCGGGATGAATTCAGCATATATTTTAGTGGGGCCCAACTTCTTGGCAGGGTGGACGGTGTCCACCCTATGAAAATAGTGGGTGGACGCCATCCACCTGTGTGTACCCTCAACTCGTGCCCTGCAGGAATCCGGTACAAAATGCAACGCTGTGTTCGTTAATGGGAAAAGCTGTGATATTATCCAGTTTATCTGGATGCGAGCTAATGCCCTGAATCGGACACTCTCTTTCAACACCGGATTAGTGCTGGTGTCTGGGTTTCATAAGTAAAGTGTATTGTATCAACTGCGTATAGAGAGTATGTGTCTATTGTGGAATCTCACGGCGTCTGCGATGTAGTGGTGCCTGCGTTTGGCCGTAAGTGGTCCAAGAGCCAAGTGAACAATATCGGGAATAGTGGGCTTCCCTGTTGGATTCCATGGGCGACCAACAAGGGATGGGATTTTACATTATTAACGCGTAGGCATGCAATTGGGACAGTGTAGAGCAGCCGTATCCTTTCGTTAAAGGGGCATTCCTATGGCAGCAAGGGTCATAAAAATGCAAAGGAGTCGGAAACTTAAGAAGCGCCAAAGAACACAGCTGTAGCCGGTGTCAGGGCCCAGCTCCCCCAGGAACGTAAACAGGGTATGTTGGTTATGGGCCCTTGAACAACCTGGTATAAATCCTGACTGGTCCTGTCTGATCAGCTTTGGTGACAGCCAGGAGCGTGCGGTGGTGGCGTAAGGGTCAGAGCTGCCGATCTTGGAGCTGGGGAACAAGGTTAGAGTCTGGTACCGGGTTCAACATCCTGTGGTTCTGGGCAAATAACTTAGGGCCATATGTATCAACAACCTGATTTGCGATTCTCAAATAGCGATTTTTTAGAAATCGCTATTTGAGAATCGCAAATAGGGATGTATGTACAAAATCAATTTCTTAGTATTCCTTAATTGCGATTAGCAAACTGCGAATCGTAATTAAGGAATACTTTCCCATTCATTTCTATGGGCCAGGAGGCCCATGGGAATGAATGGGAAGTTATTCTCAATTTGCGATTCGCAATTTGAGAATCGCAAATTGAGAATAATTTCAAGGGTGCAGGGTTGTCCAAAGGACACCCTGTTGCACCCCTGAAATAAGCATGGGTGCACATATGGCGCACATACATGCCCTAAGGGCATGTATGTGCTTCACATTGCACTTTGAAAAATGCAAAAAAGTGCATTTTTCAAGGAATTCGCAAATTACCACTAACTTAAAGTTGGTGGTAATTTGCGATTCCTTAAGGCCAATTTGCATTTTTCTAATGCTTCTTACATTGCATTTAAGGAATCGCAAAATTTGCGATTCATTAAATGCAATCGCAAAATAATGAATCGCAAATTTTACGATTCCTTATTTTGCACGCAGATTTCTTTGATACATATCATTTAGCACTAATGCGTTTGCAAACGCCGAAATTCGCAGAATTTTGGCGTTTGCGAACGCATTAGTGCTTGATACATATGGCCCTTATAATCATCCTGTGCCTACCAAAAATGAATGTGTCCTTGTGTAACATAACTGGTGCTCATGTAAAGCACTCTGATACCTTCGGGTCGAGTTTGCGCTATAAAAAACGCCAACAAATAAATCATAGTTAATGAGGGATACATTTATGTGGTGCTTACCTGGCTTCAGGAGTATTATGATGGTGGCCTCTCACATTGATGGGGCAAGATTTCCACCTACAGACTTCGTATATTTCTGCAAGGTATGGACAGACAATGTCTGTATTTGTATACAATTTTGCCAGGAAGACGCAGCTCTGCCATTCTGGGGACTCATGATGGGTGATCGTATATTGTCCTGTTCAAACGATGTGAAAGAAATGCCCTGTGCCCATCTTCCAGCCATGTGATAGCGGTGTCTTCGAGATAGTCAACCATTTGAGCAGGTGATCCGGGAGATTGCGAGGAACAGAGAGCATTTAGTGTCTGGTGAACGTATTGTTCATCAGATATGTGTTTTGAATGCAGTCTCCTGTTATATCCTGAATCTCTACAATGTAATTTACAGCCTGTGGGTGCCGCTTCATTAGGGCTAGTGCTTTTCCAGGTCGCTCACCTTCTCCATAGTCTCGCGCTTTGGAATATTTACCCCTGTACTTCCGCTTTCTTCACTATCCCATAGATTCCTCAAGCATCCATTTTGCGATTCCTTATTAGCGAAAAATAAGGATTCGCTAATAAGGAATAGCAAAATGCTATGCATGAAGAACTCGCTTAAAAAATAGCGATTTCTTAAAATTCCTTAATTGCGACTCGCATCTTACGAGTCGCAATTAAGGAATACCTCCCCATTAATTCCTATGGGCCTAGAGGCCCATAGGAATGAATGGGAAGACAATCTCAATTTGCGATTCTCAATTAGAGAATCGCAAATTGAGATTGCAATTTCAAGGGTGCACCACTGAAATCTGCATATGGGTACATCTTGCACACACACATGCCCTATAGGCATGTTTGTGTGTAAAATGGAACTTTGAAAAATGCACTTTAGTGCATTTTTCAAAGTTTTTGCAAATTACCATGAAGTTCAACTTCATGGTAATTTGCTCCCCCTATTAGCGAAATCGCTAATTTTTAAACTTTAATGCATTGCATTTAAGGAATTGTGGAAAAGTAAATTTTGCCATGTTCTGTGTCCCTACGCTTCATCCATCATATGTTATGTGTGCATGACCAATATGCATATGTTATTCCCCATGTCCGATTAAAGACGCAATTCCAGTTGTGTCCACCTCTGGTATGTCATTTTCCAGTCCTCGTGAATACTACGAATATCAGGCCTATGTAAAGTAATGTTGCCACGTTTCTCAGTGTGCACGTTATTCCATTATAAAATCTCCGTTTCCAGGCCTCAAAAGGGCCCGGACCCTGGATTCAGCTCCTGTCTCCTGAAAGCCTCGCTGAGGAGCGATACAGCCCCCACCTGTATCCTCGACCCTTCACTTACTTCCTGCCTCGCAGTGCCCGGTGCAGCTTGGCTCTGCCTCTGAGTCTGCCAAAAGTATGTTATAGTTCCAGCTATCAGTTCAGTCCTTCTCTTCTGCATTCCTAAGCTACTGAACTGCATCAATAGTTTCCGTCATTGTCTAGCCTACTCGGCTCCACGTTAGAGAAATACTGTATTTATTGGTCATTTAGTATTCTTCATCACGCATTTCATGTAGAATAATGCATGGTCCAGTCTTAGAGTCAAGTTAGCCTCTCCCCTCATGACTTCTAGTTTATATCAACATGTTCCCTAAACATCAGATACCAGATAGGGTTTAGGTACATGTCGCTCCGACCCTCCAGACTTTAGTCTCTGCTCCTAACACAGAGTTCGTAGCCCCCAGCTTCTCCTAGTAAACACGTCATTGCCAGTTTTCGCGCACCATTAGGTTAGAGGTCCCGGCTCCTTAGGAAGCCCCCTCCTATGTTTCCGCCCATTCATGACATATTCTGTTACGTATGCATCACATGCCTAAGTATACTCCCAGTTACACCCATTTTTACTGTTATCTTTCGCGACTGCTACGCGTTACGCCTTCTGCTCCACCCACTGCTACGCCTACTGCAATGTAATGCTATGTGTTTGCACTATGTATATATGCCTGTGTTTTGTTATTGAGTGTGAGCGCGCTCATCCCAGACCTAGCCCCAGCAGCTGCTGGGCCTCTTTTCCCCTGCTGGGCCCCAGTTGTCCTGCTGGGCCCTGTCACCTCTGTTCTATGCAGGTTGTCCTGATCCTGTCCTTATGCTGTAATAAACCTGCAGAAACTCCTACTACCTCGAATCTTGACTCTTATTTATTGAGCTATCTGTTATGCTATAAGTCTAGTCAAAAATAGGGTATTATTTATTTATTTACCACATAATGGCGCCCGAATAGGGACTTGCCCTTTCCCCACGCGTCGGTGAAGCCACGCCGACCCCCTGACCCTCTGCAGTCGTGACGGAACTCTTCTGCGCAGTGGCAGATATTTCTGCTCAAGTATCCCTCAGGCCCACGGAGGAGACGGAGGAGGCGGTCCAGCATCCGAACGAGACGGTGGAGGAACGCGGCGAGTCCCGACCAGAGCCCAAGCCGAGAGTCCAAGGTCCGAGGTATCCGGAGGCCCACCTGTAACTGAAGTCCGAAGTCCGAAGTTCGTCGTCCGTCGTCCAGTCCAGTCCGAGGCCTTCCGTTCCGTGCTGCCCGGTGAGTACCATTGCTGGGGTAGTATCTAGACAGGACCAATTTAAATTGACTCCTGGTCCGTGGGTTGGTGGTGCCCAGACTCACAAACGAAGTGTTCACCTAGGTGGATACGGGTCCTGATGCGTCCCTTTATGGGACCGGTATGTTCCGTACTGTTACAGCAGTGCATCCAGTAACTCTAGTCTGTTCCGTTCTCAAGAGAATCTGTTCTATTTCTGTTCTCAGTATTCCAGGTAATATTCTGTTCGAACTGTTATTTATAATGTTCTTCATGTAATTTACTGTTGTGGTATGAGTGCGATGTGATTTCGTGTTTTTATTGTGTATTGTATTGTGTCCAGATTACAGTTCAGTCATGCCTATATTTCCCAAGTTACGCCAGTTAAAAACTAGAAAGGGTCTGTTAGAGGAAGCGGTTCCTGTCCCACCTAGGGACAGTCCAGGTCATTTTATGTATCAGAAACATGGCATAAGCGCCATACTGTATCTAGATTTATGGGTAGAGTATACCAAACAGTTAGAAGAAAAGTACAGATGGCCCGTATCGGGTACATGGGATGCCGAATGTATCATGCGAGTAGAAGAAGCATTATGGAAAAAGAAAGCCAGACAGTCACAGAAAGATGCCATCGAGTTATGGCGTAAAGAAGCGCATAGAAGAACGGAAAAGGAAGTCAGAAAGTCAGAATTAAGTAGAGAATCCCAAGAACGAGCCCAAGAAAGAGAATTAATCGAGATAGGTGAACAAGTCAAAGCCGAACAGTCAGACAGACAGAGGCATGCCCTTATTAAGGGTATGTATCCTCTCCTTGCCGAAGGTTTGCCAAAAGCGACCCCAGAGGCATCCAGTAATTTCCCGCCACCATTAGTTCCGACCAAGCTACGTCACAAACCGACCGCAGCTGATATTTTTATTTCGTCCTATCTGGACGACACAGTCCCAGAATATGCAAATCCTGTTCGCGCTCCGCTAGTCCCTGTAAATCAGGCACTTCCCGCTCCTCCAGACACCGGAGTACCTGTTACGGTACCCCCGGTCCAGCCTACAGTTCCATTTCCCACTCTGCCAGGACGTAGAGCCTCAGTAGACGACTCCAGTCTAGGGGCCGCAGGAGGAGCTACTCCTCAAACCCCGCCGCCACACAAGCGTTTATCGGCACTCGAATTACATGCTCAAGCATCACAGCGTACTCCTAAAAGTAATAAGTCTGTTACAGAAATCAGGCAAGCCCTTAACGAATGTGTCTATGATCCAGTTCCAGGCGAATATACTATGGTTTTATATTCCTTACGTGTAAGGAGAGTGACCGAGTATCTAGTCACCTTGCCGAATATGAAAGAAGATCTAGACAGAATATATCGTTTCATCCGTACAGGGGATGATCCAGAAAGTATTGGCGAGATTATGTCTCAAAGGAAAGCCGAGATTCAGCTCATGATATTAAAGTTCCTGATCAATTGTCTAATAAGAGAACAAGATTACCCGTCTAAAGATCCCGCTGAAATGAGAATCCTGACAAGGTGGAGTGATAATATAGCCGAGGGTAAGCACAAGACCGTCAGTGCCATGGAGAGTATGTACAAGAAAATTCGTAAAGAAATAATAAGGTTACACGACCAGCGTAAAGCAGCACAAGTAAGCGAGAAAGAAAGTATCTCTGATCCTGAAGAGGAAGAGAACGAGAATCCCGCCAGAATAGCGTATGTAGGAAAATCCAGATTTCCAGATCGCCATTTACGTCTAGAACCCAAGTCTATTTTTCATCTAGCACCAGAACGAGGTTCTCTAGAACAAGTATTTCAAGCTACCGATCACATTCTGAAATCACGAATCGGTTACAGTGAATTAAGTACCATGCATGAACAAGAACTAGCCCGATCAGCAGTCCGATGGATTACTGATTCTACCACTTTTCCAGACGAAATAGTGGCACAAATGTTTCTGAAACTGCCCCCAGCCGAGCAACGACTGGTGGGTATGTATATGATCCAGCACCTCATTACTCTGTATGAGGGTCAACATTCTGATCCAGGTCCGTTACACGATGTCCTGAACGAGTTACTCCAGTATAGATGGAGAGGTCTAGGTACCGATTTAATTAGTGTCATTCTAGAACAGCGCCACAAATATAGAACGTTTCTGAACCCGCATTTTGTTCATGTCTCACCCCCAGAAAGTAAATCGTTTTACATAGACAGACAGAATCCGTTACGAGAAGTCCACCCAGTCCAAGGGGCGGGGGGCGTAATGCAACGAGTGTTTGTATACACTCCAATTTCAAAGATGGAACTTCTTGAAATGAAGAAATTAATTCCCTGTCATGACAAAGATCCAGCAGGGTTCCATAGAGAATTAAAAGACATGCTCCGTATGGGAGAATACACTTACCCAGATATCATTAAAATGTTAAAGGTCCTGTTACCCGCAGGGGTGTATGAAAAGTTAAAAGAAAAAGAATGGGAGGTGGGAGAGAAAAAGATCGATTGGACAGCTCTAGAAGCTGAAGACAAGGCACGAGTACCAGGTACCGGTCTTGGAGATAAATGTAAAGAATTACCAGAATTATTGATTCAAGTTTTACCCAGATTATTGACAACTAGGAAGGAAGACTGGGACGCAATCTCAGCCTGTAAACAGAAACAAGACGAGGATATTAGCGATTTTTATTCTAGATTCGAAAAATGTTTCAGTATCAACAGTGGTCTCAAGACAAGTAGTGAGTCATACCCTCATCTTTTCGTTACTAAATTAGTCGAGAATTCAAGTCCACAAATTAAAAATCGAGTTTTGAAAGTCGAAAGCACCTGGCAAGCAAATACTCCGTCCCAGATGCTCCAGATGCTCCAGTATCACCAGAATAGAATCAGAGAAGAGCAAGAACACGAGAGAAAACGTATGAAAGACACGAAAATGAAAGTGCTAGTTGCACAATCTGTTCCTCAAGACAGTCAGAAGAGGGGTCCGAATCAAGCCAGTCATCCTGCAGCTCCCGTTAAAGGGAACTGCAATTATTGTAAACAGCCAGGTCATTTTATAAACGAGTGTGCAGTTCTGAAACACAATATAGCTACCGGTAAGACTAAAGAAAGACCACGTCCGCCAAGACAAGAACAAGTTTCACAGATTCCTCAGTCACAGAATGCACAACAGACAGTTTCCGCACCGCAGCCTATTGCTGCAACACAGCATGTTACGTCACAGATGTACCAGTATGCACAGTCCGAGTATCCAGAGTACCAGCCATATTCATGAAACAGCCTAGAGAGGGAGGTAGGCTTGCCTCTCATCGAGATACCTGTAGATCAAGAAGGTCCCTATGTTCACAGTCAAGTATTAGGGAAAGACAGAAAATTTTTGATCGATACAGGGGCAAGTAGGACCACAATTAGTCATGCCGAAGTTCCAGGGGCTCCGCTCTCAGGCTCAAGAAATGTTTCCCTTGGATTTTCAGGAAAGCCAATAGTTAATGAGATATCAAAGCCAGTCACTCTAGAAGTAGGTCCATTGTCCCGTACTACTGATCTGTTACTTACTAAGTCATGTCCAGAAAATCTATTAGGCATTAAGACACTGAAAGAGTTAGGTGCAGTTATTTGCTGTTCCCCAGAGGGAATACGTCTGTTCCTACGTGACTTTAAGGGTCACTATGTATTACGAGATTTTGATTCGAGATTGTCTAATGTTCCACAGCATTTATGGGCGCAAGGTCCAACTGATGTAGGTTACATGCAAATCACACCCCATCGTGTGACTCTCAAACCAGGTGTAGTGTTACCACGAATCAGACAGTACAGATTGCCACCTGAGGCTGTAGCAGCCTTATCCAAAATTATTGACGAGCTCATGGCTCAAGGAGTAGTTGTAGAAACTGACTCCAATGTATGTAATTCTCCGATCATTCCAGTCATGAAACGTACTGATCCGAATGCACCCCCAGTATATCGATTAGTGATTGATTTACGAGAGCTTAACAAATGTATTATTCCTCAGTACCCAGTTGTCCCAGATATTTCTTCCCTGTTAACAGCCATTGATTCCGAAGCCATGTTTTTCACTGTCATAGACCTCAAGAATGCATTTTTCAGTGTTCCAATTCATCCAGACAGCCAGTTTCTTTTCGGATTCTGTTTAAATGGAAGGAGCTATATGTTCACACGCGCTCCTCAAGGTTTCACAGAAAGCCCTAGTATTTACAGTCAAGCACTCAAGAGACAACTAGACAATATTCACATGCCAACTGACACTGCCCTGCTCCAGTATGTTGATGATCTACTGATCACAGCCCGTTCTGAACGTGACTGCGAGCGAGCATCCCTTACAGTTCTGTATTTCCTTGCCAAGATGGGGCACAAGGTGTCACCTTCGAAGCTTCAATTCTGTGTCCAGCAAGTGGTATACTTAGGACACTTGCTGTCCAAGAGGGGTAGGCAGTTGACACCCGACCGTATCCAGTTAATAGCGAGTCTTCCCCAGCCCAGAACCCAGAAGGAGGTACGTGCCTTTATCGGCCTTACTTCTTATTGTAGACAATGGATTCCCCAGTATGCATTTCTAGCCAAGCCACTGATACAGTTAACGACACAGGAGGCAGCCGTATCGACTGTCCTCCCTTGGACATCTGAACATACACTTAGTTTTAACGAGTTAAAGAAAGCCCTATGTCAAGCTCCAGTTCTAGCTACACCGAACTACAGTAAGCCTTTTACACTTTTCGTTACTGAACGGGAAGGTACAGCATTATCTGTTCTCACACAAGATCAAGCAGGTCAATACAAGCCCTGTGCTTATTTCTCGAGCACACTAGATCCAGTCGCCCAGGCGTTGCCTGCGTGCCTCAAGTCAGTTGCAGCCACAGCACTAGCTATCAGACAAAGTGATTCCATAGTTTTAGGGCATTCCCTGACAGTACAAGTCCCGCATTCAGTAGAAGTTCTTTTAAACCGAACACAAACTCAGCACTTGACAATTGCACGTTTAACAGGTTATGAATTGACACTGTTCCAGCCACACATAGAAATTAGACGCTGCAACGTTCTGAATCCTGCTACACTGTTACCATCAGTTAATTCAAATCCAGACCCACACGACTGTGTGGAAGTAGTCAACATTACGACGAAGCCAAGACAAGACCTGACAGATATTCCGTTACCAGATCCTGACCTGACACTTTATGTGGATGGTTCATGTATGAGAACTAGTACAGGAGAACTAGTCGCCGCGTATGCAGTGACTACTGACACTGAAGTTATTGAAACACACCGTATTGACACCCTGTCCGCTCAAGCAGCAGAGCTAGTTGCTCTGACACAAGCCTGTATACACGCCAAGAACCTGAAAGTTAATGTTTACACAGATTCACGTTACGCATTCGGAGTTGTACACGACTTCGGAGTACTCTGGCAGGAGAGAGGTTTCATGACTTCTCATGGAACCAAGATTCAGCATGGTCTCCTTATTCAAGCCCTGTTAGATGCCATACATTTACCGACATCCATTGCTATCATGAAATGCAAAGCACATACGAAAGTTACAGACATTATTTCCCAAGGTAACGATCTAGCAGACCGCACAGCCAAGCTTACAGCACAGACTCCAGACATTCCAGTTAACATGACACATACTCCAGATCCGACTACATGCATGACAGTTAAGGACCCTACACAAGATGTCATAGATATACAGTTACATGCTACTCCCGATGAAATCAAGAAATGGTCTGAACAAGGAGGGGTCCAGACAGATCAAGGATGGTTAACGAAGAGTAGAGCCACATGGTTTCTCCCCGATTCTATGGTTCAAGTCATTATCAATACCGCACATAGTCCAGCACATTTAGGAGAAAAAGCTATGTTAGACAGTATCCAGAACATTTGGTTCAACAAGCATTTACGAGCTGCAGCCAAGCAGAAAGTCCGTACCTGTATGATATGTTGTCAGTTTAATCCAGGTAAAAGTGTCCCGGTGGAACAAGGTGGTTTCCAGCCCCCTGACCACCCTTTTGAGGTCCTCCAGATGGATTATATTCAGATGGAGCGATGTCGAGGTTTCAAGTATGTCCTTGTAGTAGTATGCGCTTTGTCCAGGTGGACAGAAGCATATCCAGTCCCAGATTACACAGCCGCGACCACTGCCAAGCAGTTGGTTCGTGAATTTTTCCCTAGATACGGACTCCCTAGAGTCGTATATTCTGATAACGGCCAGCCATTCTCATCTGAACTCATGAAACACGTTTCCCTTTTGTTAGGGTACCAGTGGAAGTTCCATTGTGTACGCCATCCTGAAGCAGCCGGTCTCGTAGAGAGACATAATCAGACTCTGAAAATCCGCATTGCAAAAGTCTGTAAAGACAAAGGTGTGGACTGGTTAATAGCTCTGCCAGTCGCTTTATTTTATATGCGTATGGTCGCACATTCCAGATCAGGTCTGTCCCCGTATGAGGTCGTATTCGGCCGCCCCCCTAACATGTGGGGTACTCCTAGACCCCGAAGTATTACCGATGTTTCATGTAATATGCTGACAGACTACCTAGCTTCCTTGATGTCTGCCCTCAACTCATGTCGTTCACAGGTTGCCGCCGCATTTCCAGACAATACCGAGGTGGCACCGCACGAGATCGTTCCAGGCTCCCTTGTGATGGTCCGGAATTTCGACAGATCAAGTCCGCTGGAACCACGTTGGAAGGAGCCACGCCAGGTCCTCTTGACCACCCGTACTGCCGTCAAGTTGGAAGGCAGGAAGGGGTGGGTCCACCTTTCTCATGTAAAACTTTTCAAAGGATTGAAACCAGTCTCCAAAAACATTTCCAAGGATTCCCAAGATTCGAAAGATTGCCAGAACATTGTTTTAAAGGACTGTCCCGCACAAGACATTATTACAACCCCTCCCTTGTTAGAGAAAACTCCGCAACAGGAGTATAAGCTCAAATTAAGGTCTAGTAAAATAAGTCAGTCAGTTTGATTGTATAAGTCCTCCCCTAGGTGAAACGGTTAGATTGTTTCTGACATGTATAAAATAGACCCCCATAGTGAGAGAGTCAGTCGAAGTTCACTTCAATGTATCGTTTTTCTAAGTTTCATATTGTTTCTCAGCATAATGATTTCCTGCACCAGCTACGCATTTTTCCTGTATTTCCCAGTTCCTCATGTAAATATGTCTACTAATGCTACAGTAGAGCACACGTTTAGTGATCTGCCTCCTCACGAATATTCTTACCGCCTCGCTATGCGCAACAACACATTTATCCGTATGTTACATTACTCACACCAGACCAGCAATGCCACTAATTGTTGGGTGTGTGGTCGACTCCCCCCTTTCCAGACACCGAAGGGAGTTCTGCCACTGTTTCCTTATCCATTCTCACATAATGGTTCGTGTGGAGCATGGTCCACGTTAACGTCATCCTCAACAGATATGTCTTTTCTTAACAGTACATGTTTTCCAGACAAGCAAGGTCTCCCCCACAGAACAGGTTTAGATCTAGAAAACGAAGTATATAATTTAGGTAATTATTCGTCGAATTTCATGGTCCTGAATGTTCAGTCTGATACTACTCCAGACTTACCTGCTATTTCAGTACTACCAGTCAAAGGCGAATTATGTGTCCGTAGTTATGGTTCTGTACACATAGGTCATAGTGATTGTACTACTGTTATCAAGTATAGTGACAGTGGGAAATCTGTTTTCAAAGCTTCACGTCATTCTTATTTTATCTGTGGTCAAACCGCATATGTTCGTCTGCCCCTCGATTGGGAGGGAACCTGTTACATTGCCTTCCTACTGCCACCTGTTTTTCTAGCCCCATCTGATTATCACAGAAACACACATCTAGTACACATTAGACATAGAAGGGAGTCCCCAATTGTCGATTATACTGAAACTACTCTAGAACAGTATACAGATTTCAATAAAGGTTTCTTCTTCTTTGTAGGACCTGTCCAGAATAGTAAACTGATCCGTAGGTTAACAAGAACCCTTGAAGCTGTAGTAAATGAGACTGCCTCTGCTCTAGGTAATCTAACCGAAGAACAATCTGCTATGAGATTTGTCGTTTTGCAAAATCGTCTCGTCCTTGACGTCATACTGGCCGATAGGGGCGGGGCCTGTAGAGTCATCGGATCTAGTTGCTGCATTTTCATTCCAAATAACGCGCCGTCTGTTTATTCAGCTATAACCAGACTCCATAAAATTGCCCATCTGTTACATCAAGACCCAGGCACCTGGACATGGTCCGGTTGGTTCTGGAATATAATTTCCGCATGGGGATGGAAAGTCCTGTCCTTTCTAGGTATTGCAGTAGCGATCATATTCAGCTGCTGCCTCTGTATACAATGTGGCCCTGCGATTTGCAGCATGTGTGCTACCTCTTGTATTCCTAGTCCCAAGCCCCGTTCTAAATCCCGTTCCAGGATAATTCGAGACGAGCAAATGGTACTGTATGAAATGATAGATGGTATCATGAAAATTGATGTTTCCTGATGGAAACGTAGTGACAAGGAGGGAATGTGGAAAAGTAAATTTTGCCATGTTCTGTGTCCCTACGCTTCATCCATCATATGTTATGTGTGCATGACCAATATGCATATGTTATTCCCCATGTCCGATTAAAGACGCAATTCCAGTTGTGTCCACCTCTGGTATGTCATTTTCCAGTCCTCGTGAATACTACGAATATCAGGCCTATGTAAAGTAATGTTGCCACGTTTCTCAGTGTGCACGTTATTCCATTATAAAATCTCCGTTTCCAGGCCTCAAAAGGGCCCGGACCCTGGATTCAGCTCCTGTCTCCTGAAAGCCTCGCTGAGGAGCGATACAGCCCCCACCTGTATCCTCGACCCTTCACTTACTTCCTGCCTCGCAGTGCCCGGTGCAGCTTGGCTCTGCCTCTGAGTCTGCCAAAAGTATGTTATAGTTCCAGCTATCAGTTCAGTCCTTCTCTTCTGCATTCCTAAGCTACTGAACTGCATCAATAGTTTCCGTCATTGTCTAGCCTACTCGGCTCCACGTTAGAGAAATACTGTATTTAATGGTCATTTAGTATTCTTCATCACGCATTTCATGTAGAATAATGCATGGTCCAGTCTTAGAGTCAAGTTAGCCTCTCCCCTCATGACTTCTAGTTTATATCAACATGTTCCCTAAACATCAGATACCAGATAGGGTTTAGGTACATGTCGCTCCGACCCTCCAGACTTTAGTCTCTGCTCCTAACACAGAGTTCGTAGCCCCCAGCTTCTCCTAGTAAACACGTCATTGCCAGTTTTCGCGCACCATTAGGTTAGAGGTCCCGGCTCCTTAGGAAGCCCCCTCCTATGTTTCCGCCCATTCATGACATATTCTGTTACGTATGCATCACATGCCTAAGTATACTCCCAGTTACACCCATTTTTACTGTTATCTTTCGCGACTGCTACGCGTTACGCCTTCTGCTCCACCCACTGCTACGCCTACTGCAATGTAATGCTATGTGTTTGTACTATGTATATATGCCTGTGTTTTGTTATTGAGTGTGAGCGCGCTCATCCCAGACCTAGCCCCAGCAGCTGCTGGGTCTCTTTTCCCCTGCTGGGCCCCAGTTGTCCTGCTGGGCCCTGTCACCTCTGTTCTATGCAGGTTGTCCTGATCCTGTCCTTATGCTGTAATAAACCTGCAGAAACTCCTACTACCTCGAATCTTGACTCTTATTTATTGAGCTATCTGTTATGCTATAAGTCTAGTCAAAAATAGGGTATTATTTATTTATTTACCACAGAATCTCAATTTGAGATTCCGTAAATGCAATAGCAATTTAAGTAATTGCAATTTTGCATTTGGGATGATGCATCCCAAATGCAAAAATACCGGTCGCAAAGGGGCAGATTCTGAGAATCTGCCCCTTTGCGAGCGGTGTTTAGCTTGATGCATCTATGTATATGTCAGCATGCTCCAAAAGTAATTGGCGGATCTGTTCTAGGGTGTGTGTGGCGCTGGGCTCCACCAGCGTGTCTTCTATGGATTTTATCCCGCATTTCATCCTATGTAGTGGTTGTCTAAGTTCCATGTACTATATTGCTTGCTTATTATGCTTGGTTATGCAATGTCTAGTTTAATATCAATAAATGCGTCCCACGTCCAGTGTCGTGCGCCAGTGTTCTACTGTGCCTATGCTGTATTTAAAATAGTCTATATGCCCTCCCACACTTCATCAGAGAATACGTGGTCTAACAGTAGTTCAGGGTTTCGTTTCCAGTGTCAACCTTTGCGAGTAAGCAGCTACGAGAGTAACTGTACTAGGAACTGAGAATGGTTGGTGGCAAAAAACACAAAATACAGGCTCCTTTTATGGAAGGTGCCCTTTCCTGCACAAAAACAATCATCCTCGCAACGCAGGCATCCTTGCCCCATGGCGCAAGCATGTCTGCGTTTGCGCACAGCTGCTGTTTGTGCGTCGGTGCAGAGGAGAAGGACAGGAATGCTCAATATCTTGTAGATACGGTTCAATCCTGCCCTTTTCTTTTGACGCATAACAGCCAAGCAGGAAGGCCTGGTGTGCTGCCATGCATCAAATGTTTGTAAATGAGGCCCAAAGATTTCAACAATTGCTCAGTTTTTCCCTAAGATGTGGCAGTAAATTTGCACATTTAGCAAAATAATTAGCATCAATTTACAAGCAGTGGGAAAGCTCTAGCTTTGATTAATAATTGAAAGCACATCTCTAGTCACTTGTGAATTTTGGCTTACGATAACACTTCTTACATACACTCTGTCTCTCTTCGTTACACTCATACATCCATATATCCCCTAATTCATTATTGCATTACCTCACAACGAAAAACGCACTCAAAAACTCAACAGGCACATGCACAGTAAATAAATGAATAAAAGCAGATTAAAATGTTGCAGTCTAAACTTGCCAGGCATTTGCTTACAATAATAAATAATTAAACAAAGTCAAAGTCAAAAAGCTTTATTTCGATAAAAATTCATTATCATAAAAGCAGAACAGCATAAAAAATTACAATTTAAGTTTTACTTTTAAAAAGAAGAATTCTGTATCTCTGGTCCAAGCAAAAAGTTTCTAGAATTAGTTGCTCAGTATTGCATAGCCAGTTAATTTTAAAATAATGAAAAGTTAAAACATTGCTAGAGTATTTTTTTCTAAAAAGAATTAAACAGATTGTTTTAGCTTTTTGGCTCGGATAGCCCAAGCCCAAGATAAAAATTTGGCTAGGGCACACACATAGGGTACATAACTGTCCGAAACAAGAATCCTAATTGCCACATCATGGCTCCTAGTTCCCAGCTGACGGCATAGGTTTTTCAACCACACCCTTCTTGGATTAGCATATTCCTTGCAGACAAACAGAAAATGCGCTAATGACTCTGGGTTGACTAGGCACGATGGACATAAATCAGATTTACCTAAACAGGATTTCCATCTTTTAGTAAAAGTGTTTAGTGGCAAAGTACCCGTTCTAAATCTAAAATACAAAGTCCGGGCAAAGGGTTTCCCAATTATGTCCAGATAGGGTTCGCGCCTGGGATAGTCTTTAAACATCAGGAAGTCCTCTGTTAGCTTGCCAAGAGACATGCTGGAATGTCTTTGGGAGCAAATCCAATCCCGATAGAGCTTTTTGAGTATTTGCTTTGGTGGTGAGGTTCTACTTAACCAAGACTCAAGTAGGCCCAATTTAATCAGTAAGATTTTCATGTCTTTTAACCATTTGATTCTGCCCCAGTGCGGTGATGCCATGATTTCTTTAAGACCTTTTGCATATCCGCTGAGTTCTTCTACCCGCCAAATACGGGCCCATAGTAGTAGTGGACGGAATTTCGCAATTTCTCCAATCTGGGTACAGCCAAGGTCCATAAACAAAGGAAGTAGTGGAGTGCTTTGTGGAAGGGACATTATTTGTCTGCAAAAGTTGTTCTCAGACCTTTGCAGCGCTTCGGTAGATGAAAAGCCCCAAAGTTCCGCTCCATAAAGGGCAGAGCTGACTCCTTTGGCTGCATAGATCTCAAGAACTGTTCCTATTGGTCGTGTTGAGCTAGAACGTTGCTCCCTCAAAAGGGCACCTGTGATCCTTTTATGGCTCAGCAGCATTTTGTCTAGATGAGGCGTCCAATCCATTTTGTCTGAAAGGCGTATCCCAAGGTAGTCAAAAACTTTTACCCTTTCCAAATGCTCAGTGTTTAGGGTAGGGGAACGCACATGATGTTTTGGAGAATTGAGGACCAGGTATTTTGTTTTATTGGTGTTTATTACTAGGCCTCGGTCAGTACAAAATGATTGGAAATTATCCAGGAGTTTCTGGAGTCCCATTGGGGTTTTGGAGATTAAAAGCGTATCATCCGCGAAGAGGAGGGTCGGTATGCGTTCACCAGCCAGGGATGGTTCGTCAGATGGAAATTTGAGAAGATGCTCGACCACCCCATTGATATATAAAGAGAAGAGGGTGGGAGCCAGAACACATCCCTGGCGGACCCCTCTCTCTACCGGAATACAGCCCGTTTTCTCCCCTCCAGGGCCCCATCTAACTTGGGCGAAGCTATCCTGGTGTAACCTGACCAATAGGGATAATAAGTACTGTGGCAGCCCCATGTCACCCAGAACCTTCCATAGCATGTCCCTAGGGACAAGGTCAAAGGCAGTCTTTAAATCGATAAATGCAAGATAAAGACTGCCCTTGCCTATCACTACTACCTTCCAATAGACCATCATAAGCCTAAATGCTTGCTCAATCGTTCCAGTGCCTACTCTAAAGCCGGCCTGGAAGTCGGTAAGAATTTTATTTTCTTCTACCCAGTTGAGAATTCTGAGTAAGAGAACTTTACCGACAACTTTTTGGCTGATATCTAGCAAGCTGATCGGCCTATAGTTGGATGGGTCTTCCCTTGAGCCTTTCTTATGAATGGGGACCACCTCCGCCCCCTTCCAGGATGAGGGAATGGGGGCACCCCTAGAGATGGCAACAAGGAGGGAGTGAATCAGTTTGCCCCATTTAGCACTATCGGATTTTAGCAAATCCCCCGGAATGCCATCTGGTCCAGCAGCCTTTTGTGGAATAATAGAGCTTATTGCATATTCCACTTCCTTTAGTGTAAAATCAGAGTCACTGAGGTAAAGCGTATAGTTAATATAAGGAGAGGGTAGAACAAGCCCTCCCCCATTGGGTCCGTTATAGCAGGAGTAGAGTTTCAAAAAGTGAGCCTCCCACGCATGACCCGGAATATTACAAGTTAAGAGATCACTATCAGGTCTGTTACGTGCCCTTATAGTGTCCCAAAAGCTTTTGGAATCTTTTTTCATGCTTGCTTCCTTAAGGGTTAGCCAGTAGGCATCTTCCCATTCCCTTTTAGCTAGCCGCAGGGCCTTTTTGTATTCGTTTCTGGCCATTTGAATTGACAGAAGGGACTTCCCTTTAACTGCCTCAATTAAGCGTGATTTGGCCTTTCTACATAGTGCTGAGTACCAATCATGCCTGCCTTTAGGTTTAGATAAGGATTTGGGTTTCCCTGCAGACCCTTGTGCCCAGAAAAGGTCCCCTATGGTTTTTATGGCTGCTTCAAAGATAGTGGTAACCTTATCTGCTGCCTTAGTTAGATCAATAGAGCCAATGACTTCTTGCGTGCCTTTGACCACTTCATCTATAGTGGATAATTTATCAATATTACACATAATCTTGCTCCACTTAAGGCGCCTGCCACAAGAGAGGACAGTAATCTCCTGTGGGCAACTCAATGGGGCTGGCAACACTTCAGTGGACCAAGAATCTTTTAATGATAAAGAAAGTGAGTTGTGGTCGCTCTCTATGGTAGGGATAACAACCATATCGATAACTAAATTCCAGAGTCCCATGTCCAGCAGGATATAATCGATCCTTGTGGAGTGACCAACTCTGTTAAAAGTAGGAGCACCCAGCAGATCAGATCGTGTACGGCCATTTACTGCTCTTAATCCGAACTCTAAAGTTAGTGCATTTAGATGAATAGCACTACGAGTCCAGCGCTTAATGGGTGGGATAGAAAGGGTGGGAATACCCCACCTACTATCCTCTTCTCCTAGATCAGGTATTCCTTCTATGGGAAGTGGCTCGTATGTGCAATTGAAGTCCCCTGCTATTATAGTATGTCCAAGTCCACTCTGCTCCCCTAGTTGGGCCTCAAGCTCCAATAATGTTGGTGAAATACACCCATTTTTAGTTCCTCTGACATAAACATTGTACAAGACAGCAGTTATTCCCCCACGTGAACCCAATAGGGAAATACCAAGGATATCTGGGGTTCCTGCCTTCTTAATAGTTATCCGGCAGTTAAGCAAAATGCTTACCCAGATAATAAGCCCACCTGATGGTCGCCCCTTCCTGCCTTGGGTTTTACTGCTGGTGTAAAAAAAGTGACAAACCCAACGCGATGCAGTGGTTCAGTGGCCCATGTCTCTTGAAATATACAGATTTTGTGGGCGTCAACCAAGGCATTCCACTCAGGGAGACCTAGTTTCCTAGAAATCCCTGCAAGATTCCAGCTAAGGATTTAAATAATTAAACATTAAACTTAGCTGACGGTGGCCACCTTGGAATGACATTGTGCTTAGTGTATGTACAGTGTAGTAACAATTCACTGATGAAGGTCTATTGGCTTAAATTTTTTTTTTTTTTAACGAATTTTTATTGATTTCTCCATCCAACATACCATCACTCCATTATCATATACTAGACCATTGCGCAGATGGTCCAAAAACCAATCCGTAAAAAATAAGGTGATTCAACTTACAACATTCTTCTCCTATCTCCCCCCCTTGTCAGTGTGCCCTCGCCAACCCCCCCTCGTCTAGGCATGCAGTCAAGGATTCAATTTATCTAACGTGTGTGAACAAATATTAACATCACCCTCAGTCTCAGTAGACAGTAAATTCCTCCTATTGATTCATGTGTGCTCTGGGCCCTGCCCTGAGTCCGCAAAACTACTTAACCTAGAGTGCGTGCTGACTCCTCACGTTATGTGTTGAGGTGTCCCCTTCCCCATTAGACTCCTCAATGTTTCCCGCGCTGACCTCCGTGTCCTGAGCCATTTCTGCATCTCCTTTGTCTTCTCCATCCTCTTCCACAGGTGACTGTAGCCCCGCTACCAATTCCCCCCACGCTCTTGCCGCCTTTAGCGCCTTATCATTAGCGGTACGTCTGGCTAGTTGCAGACGAAGCGCTCCCTCACAGCCCACCCAGTTCAAGAAACTCGCCCGCCACCTTTGAAAGTTAGGTCCCGCTCTCGCTTTTCAATGCATGGTGAGTTCCCTTTTCGCCATTATCAACCCCAAATCGTAAAACTTGCTAGTAATTCTAGTGTTAGGGGTGTGCGGAAACCAAAGTAAAAGGCAAGTTCCCATCTCTACCTCCAGTGTACGCTCCGTTGCTCCGTTCAAACACGCTACCACTTCGGACCAATAGGATCCCAGTCCCGCACAGGCCCAAAACATGTGGCCAAAGTCAGCACCTTCCGTATTGCACCTAGGGCACTGCGATTGAGTGCCCCCGAAGTACTGTTGACTTTTAACTGGCGTTAAATAGGCCCTATGGAAAGTAAAAAATTGGATCAGTTGAAACCTGGTGTTGCGCGTGCCCTTCCATGCCCTCCTCAGCAGCTGCGACCATGTCATCTCGGGTATGGACCTGCCAAGGTCCTCCTCCCCCTTGCCCTTTAGCTTATCCAAAGGCGGGAGCCCTTCTGTGGACAATCCCCTATATAGGCAGGTGATGGCTTTGAATGTGCCCGCAGCCATGGTAACGTATTGACAGCCCAACGAAGTCGGGGGCCCCGACACTCCCATCTTCCACTGTTTTTGAATTCCCGCCACAAGGGTGGCGTGCAATAAAACGTCTCCCCTCGGTAAGTCAAAGGTACTCTGTAAATCGTGGAAGGAGAACAGGATTCCGTCCTTGTACAAATCTCCAATCATGTGGAGCTTGTGCTCTTCCCAACTGGCCAGTGCCGACCAATCTCCTCCATGTGGGAGGGCGGTGCACATACCCAGGGGGATTTTTTTTTTTAACAAATTTTTATTGATTTCTCCATCCAACATACCATCACTCCATTATCATATACTAGACCATTGCGCAGATGGTCCAAAAACCAATCCGTAAAAAATAAGGTGATTCAACTTACAACATTCTTCTCCTATCTCCCCCCCTTGTCAGTGTGCCCTCGCCAACCCCCCCTCGTCTAGGCATGCAGTCAAGGATTCAATTTATCTAACGTGTGTGAACAAATATTAACATCACCCTCAGTCTCAGTAGACAGTAAATTCCTCCTATTGATTCATGTGTGCTCTGGGCCCTGCCCTGAGTCCGCAAAACTACTTAACCTAGAGTGCGTGCTGACTCCTCACGTTATGTGTTGAGGTGTCCCCTTCCCCATTAGACTCCTCAATGTTTCCCGCGCTGACCTCCGTGTCCTGAGCCATTTCTGCATCTCCTTTGTCTTCCCCATCCTCTTCCACAGGTGACTGTAGCCCCGCTACCAATTCCCCCCACGCTCTTGCCGCCTTTAGCGCCTTATCATTAGCGGTACGTCTGGCTAGTTGCAGACGAAGCGCTCCCTCACAGCCCACCCAGTTCAAGAAACTCGCCCGCCACCTTTGAAAGTTAGGTCTCGCTCTCGCTTTTCAATGCATGGTGAGTTCCCTTTTCGCCATTATCAACCCCAAATCGTAAAACTTGCTAGTAATTCTAGTGTTAGGGGTGTGCGGAAACCAAAGTAAAAGGCAAGTTCCCATCTCTACCTCCAGTGTACGCTCCGTTGCTCCGTTCAAACACGCTACCACTTCGGACCAATAGGATCCCAGTCCCGCACAGGCCCAAAACATGTGGCCAAAGTCAGCACCTTCCGTATTGCACCTAGGGCACTGCGATTGAGTGCCCCCGAAGTACTGTTGACTTTTAACTGGCGTTAAATAGGCCCTATGGAAAGTAAAAAATTGGATCAGTTGAAACCTGGTGTTGCGCGTGCCCTTCCATGCCCTCCTCAGCAGCTGCGACCATGTCATCTCGGGTATGGACCTGCCAAGGTCCTCCTCCCCCTTGCCCTTTAGCTTATCCAAAGGCGGGAGCCCTTCTGTGGACAATCCCCTATATAGGCAGGTGATGGCTTTGAATGTGCCCGCAGCCATGGTAACGTATTGACAGCCCAACGAAGTCGGGGGCTCCGACACTCCCATCTTCCACTGTTTTTGAATTCCCGCCACAAGGGTGGCGTGTAATAAAACGTCTCCCCTCGGTAAGTCAAAGGCAAGTTCCCATCTATACCTCCAGTGTAAGCTCCGTTGCTCCGTTCAAACACGCTACCACTTCGGACCAATAGGATCCCAGTCCCGCACAGGCCCAAAACATGTGGCCAAAGTCAGCACCTTCCGTATTGCACCTAGGGCACTGCGATTGAGTGCCCCCGAAGTACTGTTGAATTTTAACTGGCGTTAAATAGGCCCTATGGAAAGTAAAAAATTGGATCAGTTGAAACCTGGTGTTGCGCGTGCCCTTCCATGCCCTCCTCAGCAGCTGCGACCATGTCATCTCGGGTATGGACCTGCCAAGGTCCTCCTCCCCCTTGCCCTTTAGCTTATCCAAAGGCGGGAGCCCTTCTGTGGACAATCCCCTATATAGGCAGGTGATGGCTTTGAATGTGCCCGCAGCCATGGTAACGTATTGACAGCCCAACGAAGTCGGGGGCCCCGACACTCCCATCTTCCACTGTTTTTGAATTCCCGCCACAAGGGTGGCGTGCAATAAAACGTCTCCCCTCGGTAAGTCAAAGGTACTCTGTAAATCGTGGAAGGAGAACAGGATTCCGTCCTTGTACAAATCTCCAATCATGTGGAGCTTGTGCTCTTCCCAACTGGCCAGCGCCGACCAATCTCCTCCATGTGGGAGGGCGGTGCACATACCCAGGGGGATTTCCGGGGCATACGGGTCATTAAAACCTGCCCGTTTCTGGCTTCGCAGCCAGCACAGATGGAGGGTGCGTTCCTCAAGAGTTAGTTGATCCAGCCTAATTTTCTGCTTAAGCACTATGAACGACAAAACGTGGTGGGGAATTACTCTGCCCTGTGGTCCGTCTGGGCCTCTAAACTCTCGGGCTATGGCTTGTGTGAGCCATTGCAGCTGTGCTGCTAAATAGTACCACTCAAAGTCCGGGACTGCCAACCCCCCTTCCTCTCTAAACCTGATCAGGGTGTTCAACGCTACCCGCCTTCGACCTGAACCCCAGATAAAACCCGTCACCAGTGCTCCGAGCATCTTGAAGAACGACACAGGGATCCATATCGGTAACGTACGAAAGAAGTAGAGTAACCGTGGGAGTGCCACCATCTTGAGTAGCGCTATCCTCCCAGCCACCGAAAGAGGAAGGGTGCGCCAAAACCCCATGCTACCTCTCAGTCCCCTCATTGCACCGCCCACATTTCCTTCCAGGAGGTCGGAGGGAGTGTGGTATACGCGGACACCCAAGTATGGTAAGCACTCAGGTTCCCATCGCAGGTCCCCCAGTGTCAGAGGCTGCTGAGTGTCCGGTGTCAAGGGAAACAGTCAGGTCTTGTTCCAGTTCACCTTTAATCCTGACAAGTGGCCAAACTCCTGGAGCAGGGCTCGTGCACCCCGTACAGAGTCCTCTACATTTGCCAGGTACAGCAAAAGGTCATCCGCGTACAAGGATATGTAATGAGTCTCACCACGTAACAAGACACCTTCATAAGATCGTCCCTGTCATGCAAGCGCTGCCAGTGGCTCGATTGCCAGTGCAAACAGCAGTGGTGATAATAAACAGCCCTGACAGGTACCTCTCTCCACTAAGCACGCCGCTGATATTGCGCGTCCTGTGCGTACTCTGGCTGTGGCAGAATTGTACAACAGCCGGGTCCAGCGTATAAAAAGATCTCCTAAGCCAAATTCCGAGAGTACCCGGAATAGATATGGCCACTCCACACTGTCGAACGCCTTTTCGATATCCACCGACAGCACCGCTGCTCCCGACGATCCCTCGCCTCCTACCCCCATGATCCGTATCAGCCGCCGTATACACGTCGCTGTATTTCTGGTTGGGATGAAGACCGATTGGTCCGGGTGTACTAAAGTGCACATGTGATCTACTAGTCTCGTGGCTAAAATCCTACTCAGGATCTTATAGTCTACCGTGAGCATCGATAGTGGTCGGTACGCCGACCTAGATGTGGGGATTCCGCCCTTCTTCAGTAGCGGCACTATGATCGCTTCTCTGGCGGACAGGGGCAGCCTGCCCAACTCCCGCGCCTCACTGTACACCGATTGCAATTGCGGTGCGAGGAGATCTATATACGTTGCGTAAAACTCCACCGGGAGGCCGTCTGCCCCCAGCGTCTTTCTCCTGGCCATGTGTTTAACCGTTGCCCTGATCTCTCCTAGGGAAATACGTGCTCCCAATTCAGCACCTTGCTCCGGCTCCAGTCGCGGCAAATGTGCTGCTTCTAGGAAATCATCCAGACCACTTGGCAGTTCCCTCAACCTACTCTGGTAAAGCAATGTATAATAATCCAGAAATTGGTCATTGACCTCCTTCTGTGAATAAACCAGGCTCCCTTCCGGTGTGGTCAACAACACTATTGGGGTTCCCCTAATAGCTGGGTTGGCCAGCCAAGCCAACAGCGATCCTACCCTATTTCTCTCAGCATGAGCACGTACCATGTATTCCTTATGATCAAAGCAGCGAAGCCGCTCAACCTGAACGGCCACCTTCTCCCGCGCCGCCATCACCTCCTCCTGCCTGCCCACATTCACATGGCTATCTTTCTCTGCTTGTCGGAGGTGAGCCTCTTCCCGCTCTATGTCGTGCAGCAGCGTCTTACGGGTCCCCGTGGTGGACGAGATGCATACCCCTCTCACCACAGCCTTGAAGGCGTCCCATTCATGGGCTCTACTCATCGGCATCCCTGAATTTTCTAAAAAGTAATGTTCTATGCCCTCCTTGACCTCCGCACTGAATACTGGGTCCTCTAGCGCCATTAGGTTCAATCGCCATGTCGGAATCGCTTGTCGTTGTCGCGACAGGTCACTGTTATCAGACAGGTGTTGTGGTCAGAGAGTGTTCGTCCTCAACCTGCCAAAACACTGCCACATCTCCCAGCACCTGCGCACACTCCACTGGCTCCCCGTCGAGGCAAGAATCACCTTTAAGATGCTCACCCATGCACACAAGGCCCTCCACGGCACCGGACCAGCATACCTGAACAGCCGACTCAAATTCCACGCACCCCAAAGGACCCTACGATCAGCCCAGCTCTCCTACGCCGTGGTCCCCCGCACCAGAAAGACCAGATCGGGAGGCCGCTCCTTCTCCTTCCTCTCTGCCAAAGCATGGAACGCCCTTCCGCTCCGCCTCAGACAGACAACATCGCTCCCCATCTTCGCAAGAAACCTCAAAACATGGCTCTTCGACAGCCCCCTCCTTGATGGAATGGAACCTGCACCCCCCCACCCCTAGCGCCTTGAGACCCTTACGGGTGAGTAGTCGCGCTTTAACAAACCCCTGATTGATTGATTGATTGTTCGTGCCAGATACTCACTATGGTGCGTGAGCTCTTGGGTCCCCGGTGAACACAAGATACTGTCAAGTCGTACATGTAAGTCATGCGGAACTGAATGGAACGAGTAGTCCCTGTCAGTGGGATGATGTGCCCGCCAAGCATCCTGAAGGCCCCATGCTTCCTGCCAATCCCGTCGCGCCTTAGCCATTCTGTGTGCCACTGATTGAGCCAGCGGGGGTGAGAACGATCCAACTCCACATCCATAACAGAGTTAAAATCCCCCCCATGAACACCGTGCCAGCTAAAAATGACGCTAACCTCCCAGAAAGCCTCGATAAGAATACGCTTTGTTCCGGGCGTACACACTGCAGAGCGTGACATCTCTCCCATCTAGACGACCCAATACCGCCACAAACCTCCCCTCTGAATCCACCACCGTGTCCATGGGTTGGAAGGGAACCCCTGACCGCACCCACATTAAAGTTCCCCTAGCAAATGCAGAGTAAGTAGTATAAAACAACTGTCCCTTCCATCTCCTCTGAAGTGCTCGTCCCTCAGCTTGATCAATGTGCGTTTCCTGTAAGAAGGCCACCTGGATCCCCCTACGGATTAAATATGCATGCACTTTATAACGCTTCCTCATGGAGTTCAGCCCCCGCACATTCCAGGTAATACATTTTAGCTCAAGTCGGGCCGCCATAGGAGAGCGCACAACACAGCACAACCCAGTACAGACTAATGGGCACACTGACAAATCCCCAAAACTCAAAACATCCCCAAATAACCCCCATCCCACCCCCCCCAGAACAGACGCCAAACCGTTGCTACCCATCCAAACCCCAATCCCCACTAAGGGAGTCTCACAGGTAATGTGAGGCAGAGGAGGTGACCCTGCACCAAACCGAGCCGTACAACGATCACACCATCCCTGTGTGCCAGTAGTGCCTCGTACATGGCATCCCCTCCTCTTGACAGTGTCACGCCCCAGGTGAGCCCCCCCTGTGGACTCCCCCTCGCTACCCCCCACCCCGGCAGGAAACCAAGCCTCCCGCCAGCACCTGCAAGGCCCCGCCCTTACTCCTCAATATTACAGGACAGCACCATATGCACGCCCCCTTACTGTATACATAACTGTGCCAAGCATAGTCACTCGTCCAGCAAGCCATCAGCAGTTCCCGGGGTAACCTGAGGCAGGTTTCCAGTTTCCTCCTCGGAACCCTCCGAAACCACCTCTTCCGACCCCTGTTGAGATCCAGAATCCACCAGCGGAGCTGCATTTGCAGCTCCCGATATGGCGGAAACCGCCTGTAAAGCCGCCTGTCTCTCCAGCTCCGTCTGCGATGTCGGTGGTGATTGTTTGTTCAGCATACGTTTCCTATTACGACGGCCCCTGCGAGGTTTCCCTTGAGTCTCGGCCTTCTTTTCCCACTTTCCAGCGCCGTCCGTTCCCGCACGATATTTCTCAAGCCAGTGCCATGCGTCCTCCGGCATGTCGAAAAAGGTCGTCTTCCCGTCCATCATCACTTTCAAGCGTGCCGGGAATAAAAGAGAGTATTGTATGCCCTCCTCGCGAAGGGCCCGCTTGACTGCCAGGAAGGAAAAGCGGCTCCGTTGAACTTCCTGGGAGTAGTCAGGGTAAAGAGAGACCGAGGCATTGTCCACTCGATATGGGCCAGAAGTCCGGGCATTCTGTAATATAAGGTCACGGTCCTTGTAGTGCAGTAGGCGTGGGACCACTGGTCGAGGGGGACGACCCAGCGCCGGTGGGCGGGCCGGTACACGGTGGGCCCTCTCCAGCGTATAGAACTGCGTCAGACCCTCGGGGACCACCACATCACGCAGCCAGGTTTCTAGATAGGAGACCATGTTGTCCCCCTCAACTTTTTCAGGCAGTCCCACCACCCGTATGTTGTTGCGCCTGTTGCGCCCTTCCGCATCTTCGGCCCTCTTCTCCAGCTGCTGCACTCTGCGCAGTCAGTCACCCACTGCTGCATCCATCATCTTTTGGGCCGGTTCCAGTCTTTCCAGCACAAGCTCCGTGCTTTTGACGCGATCAGCCAGCTTACCATGATCTGCCTGCTGTAGTCCCAGGCTCGTCGATACCTGTGCTATGTCGTGGTGTAGAGCTTCTTTCGTGTCCAAGATAGCCTGGAGGATCTGGTCCATCTGCTTTTGCTGCAACCCCGCAGCCGAGCTGCCGGTCGAGCCCTGTTCCTGGCTGTCGAGGGAGTCCTCAGTATGATCAGGTGGTGCCGCCCCCCGGCTGTCATCACGGTTTCCCCATTGTCCAACCGCAAAATCGGGCCTTCAGGGCAGATTGAGAGGTGTAGGTGCCTCCAGCTGTACTCTCTGAGGGTTAAGATAAGTGTTTCAGACCCCCCCTCCGCTTCCGCCCTCCCTGATGGTCAGCAGCACGCAGGATGACCTCCCTGTCTGCTGGAGGCAGAACAGAAGCCAGAGTCGCCAGTCAGCACCGGCCAGAAAGGCAACCCCGCCCGCCACCGTCCCTGGGGTCACCAAGAATGGCTCCTCTCGGCTGTGCCAGTTCCCTATCCGCTGCAACTGCCCCTGTTGCAGACCGGGCAATCCGCTCCCAGGTGTTACCTCGTTCTCCCAGTCGCTATGCCAGACGTGTGGAGGCCATCCCCATCAGGGCTCACTGCCTGCCACCAGGCGGTTCCTCCAGCTCCAACGTTGCCGAGCCGGGTCGGACCCCGAAACTGCGTCCTAGGAGCCAGGGGGTGGGGGAAAAACAAAGCAGCCGCTGCCACACCACCTTCAGGCTGATATATGGCCACCTCCGTCGCTTCAGGGCGTCCCCGTCTTTCCTGTCTCTCCGATGACTGGGCCTCCAATGCCAGTTGAGGTGTCTCCTCTCAGCTTATCCTCACTGCGGGCCAGGCCCTCCGCCTTCCCGGTGTGTAGGGGAGCGGAGGGGCAAGGGAGGTTTCTCTGAGTCCGGCCCCCGCAATGCATGCACTGTTTGACTGCTCCCGCAGCCGCTCGCCCAGTCCACCTCAGCCCGCAGCTGATCCACCACACCAGGTCCGCACTCGGGCCCCCACTGACACCGGGAGGGCCCCGGCGATCCCCGGCATCAAGCCCCGTCATCAGGGCGCTAGCGCAGCAGTGTGAGCCGCCGCTCGAAGTCTCCGGCCTCCTCCAAGCAGGAACGGCCGCCACCCGGACCGGCAACTCCCAGGCCGTCCCGCACACCTCACTCCTCCGGGACGCCGCCCTCAGCCCTCGGTGTCTTGGACACGGCCCAGGCAGGCCCGATCACTCAGCTCCGCCCGCCTCCGCAGGTGAGTCCATTCTTCATGCGGCCACCTTCCGCGCCCCACCTCATCGCCAAACTCCTCTGCTGGCAGGAGGCCGCTCCCCCTGACGGCCCCCCGGGCTACGCGAGGCCGGGGATATCAGGCCCTCCACAGGCCGCAATCAAGATGGCCGATCCCCTCCGTCCAGAGATGCAGCAATCAATGGGCGAGCAGCCGCCGAAACCTCTGCCTTATAGCAGCAAGGAGTGTGTGGGCACCTCACAGCCCTGGGGGGCCCACTCCGGAGCTGCAAACACCATCCTGGGAGTCTCCAGGTCAGGATAATTAACGAGGCCGACACGGAGCTCTCAGCTCATGCGTCCATGCCCGATGGTGCTCAAGCCACACCCCCCGTTATTGGCTTTAATGTAGGCTTTTCACAATCAATATGACAGCCCTTCTATCCTTGTTGTAAGTTTTTAGAAGACAGAGGTCAGACCTATGGCATTTGGCATACCTTTTTCCAATGAACCAATCATGTCCTTTATCACCGGCTTGTAATCATAACCAACTTAAGTCTATTGCATTAAGCATAATTACAAATATGTAGAAAATTAGCATTAGCAAAATAATTTACAGTCCGATCTGGGGAAGCGGGGTACAAAAAATGATTACCGCACTGCAGATCTTCTACCCTCATGATTTGTCAGAGGGGGTATTCAATGTAGGAGAGTAGGATCTGCTTACAATGTCTACCCCCACTTTCTGTTGTTGTTTCACTGTTTTTCGACTTTAGCCTGGCTGGGGCCCTGCTAACCAGGACCCCAGCCTAGCTGCTTCATTTCTAAAATGATTGCATGTACATTAAGTACACTCCAGATTGGTTACTGGGTTACCCTTGTGAGTCCCTAGTATATGGTACCTTAGGTACTAAGGGCATAGGTACCCCAGAGGCCTACCAGGGGCTGAAGCATGTATTATGCCACCCTTGGGAAGCCTTCCAAAATGGCACCACAGGTCTACTACTGCAGCCTGGGTAAGGTGGTGCATGCACCCCTTACTGAGATATAGGTTACCTATATCTACCTTTAATCACTGACACATATAAACCTATAAGTCACTCCTATGGCAGGCCTTATCAATCCTGAAGGCAGAGTGCTTGGTTTTGTGTGAGAGGGTGCCCATGCATGAGCAGGACCCCTCTGCAGCTTTTGTAATCTATTCTCTGTAGCTAAAAAAAAAGATATGATGTCCCCGAGCACAATGCAACAGTCACTAGTGAATTCTGAGAGAAAAGAAGAACCAAATCATATTCTTTCTTTTTCAAAGTTCATTAAATCAGTTCCATTTTATTTTCTTTTTTTCTTTTCTCTTCACATATCAAAAAGTCTCCATCACACTTTCAATCTTCATAGTTCATTGAGTTCATACAGAATGTAGCCAACAAAGCAAAAACATAAAACAACTAATTGAGGAGGGCCCCCGGGAAATATTTACCGACCTAGCCCTGACATTATTCCCTTAAATATCAGTAACACAACAAAATGTCAGGGGGTCAACATGTATAGTGATGTCTATTGACAGTATTAGCCAGAAACCAAAGACAGAAAGTTATACTCTAAAACTCCCAAGTGTACCTAAATTAAGGGTCAGCCAACCAAAAGACAACTCATGGTGTTTGGTCCGGATGCCCATCAGTCACCACACGGAACCGCCCTTCATCATTTGGGTTTCCTCAAAGGACCATCTCACAGTGAGAGCCCGAAGGTTAAGGGACCATGGCTGGATTAGATCCCTCCCTAGAGATGTAAGGGTCTCACTCAAATGTGATGTTGGTAGTGTAGATGGTATAAGCACGGGTGACTGGTGTTGCAGTGTATAGAAAGTGATGGAACAAAAAATGGAAAAAGTGAGTGACTTTAAAATAGGATAAACGGCCACTGTAAATAGTTTATTCTGGTGCTGCCCGTTTGTCTACTCTAAAAAGTAGGCAAGGTAGTCGAATAGATGTTGGACTACCCAGCTGCATATTTGGTCAACATGTTTCTGCAAGTGAACGACAGTAATTGTCTCTTGCTTTCATCAGGACCTTACAACTGGATACTACTGCAATGTGAATTAAGATAAAGAAAATCATAAAGTGACACCCAGAAAGCAAAGGAACAATAACAGAGTTCACCTGAAAATCCTAGGTGTCCGTTACGTCCACTGCCTTATGAATCAGAATGCTGTTCTGTAGAGATAAGAGAAACTAATGTCAGTGAAATGGCTAGAACTTAACAACAGCAAGACTGTGACATTAATCATTGGTCATAGCGATGAGCAAGAATGGCCGTGTGTCTTCCTTATGGGTACAATGTTAACTTGTGCTGACAGTCCAACAGTGACTATCTAGAGGTTCGAACACTTTTGTTCATATTACCAATAAGGCTCCTTACCCGATTCGTAAGGTGTGCCGACCTCACCCCACCTGGCCGCGGCTCAGGAAATAAGGGGAAGCATCGCTCTACAAAATAAAGTCAAAAGTACACGGACGTGAACAAAAGCCTCTTTATACACATAACTCAGCGCAACGCACCACTCTAAAGAACAGTTTCCACTCAATCCACTCTCAAGATGTAAATTTGAAAAAATGCGCCTTAAAAAACCAACACCTTTAGCTTCAACTTAGAGACGGGCATTTACTAATCTCCAAACCCCTCTCGCATTGTCTCTCTCATTCACTCGATCTCACCAAGAAACGCTTTGGCATGACCCCTACCTGTCCGTCGATACTTCACGCTGGCGTCTGAGCCATCTGGGGAGGTATCGCGGACGAGGCAGGGGAGTTATTTAAGCGCGTCTCCCATTGGGTCCTAGATTGTAAGCAGGAGCATCATTGGGGGACGTGTAACCAATCCTCTTAGCACTCCTTAGGTTAGGGTTGGTCGTCATGGTAACCACTCATGTGGCCGGTTCGTAGTTTTATGAATTCACACATTGTTATTACCCACATCGTAAAGGTTGAAAGAGACCTTCTGTTTAGGGATTTCCTCAATTACACGTAAGGATTTCTCGAGTGCCGATGAGCTGCACTCTGTTTGTTCTGCCTAATACTCACGCCCCTCATTGGATCGCTCTCGACCAATGAGAAAGGCGCTCAAGGCTCCAGAGCGAAACTATGGCAACTGTAGCGTTGCCCGATCCATAGCAATGTGACACTCGGTAGCATGGCTAGCCCTAGAAGCAGTCTCAGTTTACCAACCATTTTCTGGAGGCAAACCACCCAGCCACATCATTCCATTGGATTGTGTTAGAGCAACCCTATATTCCTGCTCATGTGTCAGATGTCTCACGATTTCTGTTCCGCAAAGAACAGCAGTGGGTCTACAAACTAGGAACAAACATCAGGGGTCTGAATGATGACATAGTTTGGGCTAGTCTTTGATTCAACTGTCAGTCTTTGCACATGTTCAGACGCCTATGGCCCCTAAACTGAGACTGCTTCTAGGGCTAGCCATGCTACCGAGCGTCACATTGTTATGGATCGGGCAACGCTACAGTTGCCATAGTTTCGCCCTGGAGCCTTGAGCGCCTTTCTCATTGGTAGAGAGCGATCCAATGAGGGGCGTGAGTATTAGGCAGAACAAACAGAGTGCAGCTCATCGGCACTCGAGAAATCCTTACGTGTAATTGAGGAAATCCCTAAACAGAAGGTCTCTTTCAACCTTTACGATGTGGGTAATAACAATGTGTGAATTCATAAAACTACGAACCGGCCACATGAGTGGTTACCATGACGACCAACACTAACCTAAGGAGTGCTAAGAGGATTGGTTACACGTCCCCCAATGATGCTCCTGTTTACAATCTAGGAGCCAATGGGAGACACGCTTAAATAATTCCCCTGCCTCGTCCGCGATACCTCCCCAGATGGCTCAGAAGCCAGCGTGAAGTATCGACGGACAGGTAGGGGTCATGCCAAAGCGTTTCTTGGTGAGATCGAGTGAATGAGAGAGACAATGCGAGAGGGGTTTGGAGATTAGTAAATGCCCGTCTCTAAGTTGAAGCTAAAGGTGTTGCTTTTTTTAAGGCGCATTTTTTCAAATTTACATCTTGAGAGTGGATTGAGTGGAAACTGTGCTTTAGAGTGGTGCGTTGCGCTGAGTTAGGTGTATAAAGAGGCTTTTATTCACGTCTGTGTACTTTTGCCTTTATTTTGTAGAGCGATGCTTCCCCTTATTTCCTGAGCCGCGGCCAGGTGGGGTGAGGTCGGCACACCTTACGAATCGGGTAAGGAGCCTTATTGGTAATATGAACAAAAGTGTTCGAACCTCTAGATAGTCACTGTTGGACTGTCAGCACAAGTTAACATTGTACCCATAAGGAAGACACACGGCCATTCTTGCTCATCGCTATGGCCAATGATTAATGTCACAGTCTTGCTGTTGTTAAGTTCTAGCCATTTCACTGACATTAGTTTCTCTTATCTCTACAGAACAGCATTCTGATTCATAAGGCAGTGAACGTAACGGACACCTAGGATTTTCAGGTGAACTCTGTTATTGTTCCTTTGCTTTCTGGGTGTCACTTTATGATTTTCTTTATCTTATTTCACATTGCAGTAGTATCCAGTTGTAAGGTCCTGATGAAAGCAAGAGACAATTACTGTCGTTCACTTGCAGAAACATGTTGACCAAATATGCAGCTGGGTAGTCCAACATCTATTCGACTACCTTGCCTACTTTTTAGAGTAGACAAACGGGCAGCACCAGAATAAACTATTTACAGTGGCCGTTTATCCTATTTTAAAGTCACTCACTTTTTCCATTTTTTGTTCCATCACTTTCTATACACTGCAACACCAGTCACCCGTGCGTATACCATCTACACTACCAACATCACATTTGAGTGAGACCCTTACATCTCTAGGGAGGGATCTAATCCAGCCATGGTCCCTTAACCTTCGGGCTCTCACTGTGAGATGGTCCTTTGAGGAAACCCAAATGATGAAGGGCGGTTCCGTGTGGTGACTGATGGGCATCCGGACCAAACACCATGAGTTGTCTTTTGGTTGGCTGACCCTTAATTTAGGTACACTTGGGAGTTTTAGAGTATAACTTTCTGTCTTTGATTTCTGGCTAATACTGTCAATAGACATCACTATACATGTTGACCCCCTGACATTTTGTTGTGTTGCCAACAAAGCAAAGCCAATGCCAACACGTGTTTCGTCACGGGAAACAATCACCCAATGACTTCTTCAGGGTATAAAAGAAATTTTCTTCAAAGGCACAAAAACCACATTCCGGGTGTAACCTATTTCCCATGCAACAATATAAAATCAATTCAAATTTTCTTCATATACAACGATCTACAACCTTCGTCAATATGCTCAATAGCTCCATCTGTTTCCACAGGTCAGAAGTGTTCAAAGAGAATTGTATAGTTATATCTGGGAGAGTACTCCCTTCGACATCAATTAGGGTTCCAAAATCATAATTCTGTAGCTGTTCTGTGATGCAGCCAGACCATATACTCTTAAGTGCATTATAAACTCGCGGTAAATGCTAACATTGGAATGGCTGCATGGAAACATGTTGTGTTTGGTGTCAAATACTTTGGAATCCTACCCCACGCCACTCCTGGTGGCGGAGGTAGAATTCCACCCTTCTAGAGGGAGAGACATGTACACACTGACCTAACCGGTAATAGTTTAAGAGAGCCCCAGCATCACAAAATGGATGCTGCAGCCACAGACACGGGTCTGACCTCCTGCTGCTGGACGCAACTTCTGCAGGGGAGGCCTGGACAACAGGTTTCCTGTCACAGGTGGTGAAACCACCTCCCAGACGGGCTTTAGTGTATTGGGGCTGGGTGGGTGCCTTCAGAGAATGCTTTTCAGACAGTGCTGGGGGCACACTTGGTGTCCATATGCATATCCCAGTTCAAACCGGTTGAAGGGCCACTCAGCCCCCGCTCTGGCGTTGAAACTGGGCAAAGTGAAAGGGGTGTAGCCACCCCCCTCCCTAGATCCTCCCATAGGTGGGTCCCCAGAGTATGTGCAACCCCCTAACTTAGTATAAGTATGGGAACCCAGTGCTTAGAATTTCAGATTACACCTGGATGAAACTCTGCAACATATATTCTGGAACTTCGACATTCTACATCGACTAGAAGATGGAAGAATCTCCCTTGGGGTCAAGGAGTGACTCTCTTGTCTAAACAGGCACTAAAGAAGCATCTTGCTGGTCTGCATTTCCAAGGCTTATGCCAGATCCCGACGGATTTGCGCCACAGGACATAGACTTCCAGACTTCTCAGAGGCCAACATGAGATCCCAAAGTTGTGCATTGGGCTACTTGTAGTCCAAGCCCCGAGCATCATCTGCACTGAAGATTGTGGGCCTACACTCCACGAGTGTTCCGTCAACTCGCTTGTAGCATCTCTGCTCGAGGCCCCTTCGCGATCCCTGGTCCATCGACTGGTGGGTCCCCACAAAGGTAACTCTTCTGTTTCTTGGGCTTTCCTGGTGGCTCCAGACATGCCCTGACTCCCCTCCAAAGGGTGAGTCCCTCAGACCTTGCTGGTCTGCACCGAAGCCAATCTTTGCTTTCTGCATGCGTTACTGTTGCCAAGGTTTGTTGGTTCCAATCTGGAACCGACACAGTAGCACTCGACATCCTTTGTGGGAAAGCTCAAATCTAGCTCCTGGTTGTCCTCGACACCTCCTGGTCCTAGTGGCTGAAGAGTCAAGCTTCACCTTATTCACCAGAAATCACCCAACATCGTTTGGCATCTTCTCATCGCCTTCCTGGTCACTGACAAGTGACCCAGACTCTGTCCCCTCTGCTTTCTGGTTCTTCAGAGCTCCAATCTACCCTTGGATCCACCCGAACACTTTCCACTTGGTCGCCTGCATCATTTTTCAGCAGCTCGCCATTGAAATCGACAACGAAACCCAACACGAAAAGAAACCTATACATCCGGCTTCCCTGGGTGAGGTAACTCGAGTACTCCAGTGCTCCCATGGGTGTTGACTCTAGAATCTCCTAGTTGTAAAGGGGTTTGCTCCAAGTCCTCTTCTAAGTGTCCTTAATCTGTCATTTTCCGACCGTGACTTTCCCCATAGAAGTTAATGGTGATTCGTGGCTGTGTTTAGACACTGCACGCGTCCCCCCGTGGGTCCCCTGTGTCACTCCCTTGGGTGGTTCCTGGTGGCCCCAGCGGTTCTAAAGGCTCTAGGCCTTGTATCTATGTCAGTCGTGGTTCTTATACCACTTCCTTAATATATGGTTTGGTACGCCCTGGGGCTCAACATATATTGTGCTAATTTACTGTGTGCTAAGTAGGTTTACTGAATGTACTTTTGCCTCTAGCCGCATAAAGGGACTAGAGGGATGTGTTTAGAATAAATACATATATTTTATATATATACCTGATGTGGTTCTCCTTTCATTTGGTCATTCATGAGATTATAGACTGGTAAAACAAGCTGCTTTACATTCCTTCAAGACTTAGCCTGAAGGCTGCTCTCCACAGCTACCACTAGAATAGATTTCTATATAGGTTGTGTTTAAACCTACCATCAATAAGGGTCATTTGGACTGGTGCAAGGTGCCCACTAGAATAGTGGACAGCATATGCCAGGCCAACTTCTGACATCCAATATAATAACACTTTTCTACTAGGTAATCTATGGGACTCAATGTAACAATATTCCTTTTTACAGCCTTTAAAACAGTGTAATCTCAGTCCACTCTTAAAAGGCATACCAGAATTAATATATGCTTTTCACGATTAATTTGTCAGCCCTGCTGCCTTTGTCATTACTTTGCATAATAAACAGTTCAGAGCAGTGACATAATGTTTCCCAATTACACATTCTGGCCTATATCCTCCATCACTGGCCTGTCACTATGACCAACTCAAGCCTACTCTATTGAGCATAAACTTTCTCACAAAGCAACATCATCAATCACAGACATGTCAAGCATTGCAATTGGCAAAACAATATACTTCTCCTAGGAGGACCTAAAGAGGGCTCTCTCAGTGCAAATCCTCATCTCCTCCTAAGAGTGCCTAACTAGGATTCTCACAGTACAAATACTCTGCCCACGAGGTGTGTCAGAAGGGTACCCAACACCAACACACAAACCTATTTTGGTAATCTGTGACCTTCCATGTAGCAAAATACATGTCAACAGGCTTTAACACAGTGTAATAACAAATCACCTGTAAAGACATAGTAGATTTAAAATATATGTTTCATAATAAGTAAGTCAGGACTATTGCATTTGTTGTCATTTTTGATAATAAGCAAATGAGACCTATGGCATCTGACACATTTTCCTAATGAACCAATCAGGCCTTTGACCTTTTTCATTGGCTTGACACTGTAACCTACTGCATTGAGCAAATGCATTCCCAAATGGCAGCCAACAGGCACACGGTCATAAAATTACAAATATGCACAAAATTACATTTGGCAACACAATCCCTCCTAATAGCTCCTAAAATGATTCTCACAGTATAAATATTGTTTTCCCCAGGGTTTTGTAGAACAGGTAAACAATATCAAAACTATTGCTTGCTTCAATAATATGTGAGCTTCCATGTAAGAACAAGCAATCGGTCTCGCATTTGTTAGAGCTTTTGGCATTAAAAATATAGTTGTTTACTTTGTTTTTTTATTTAATTTATTTATTCTAATCAAGTTCCTAATTACAATAATTTTTTTGTAATCTCGTACCTTAAATTGTGCCATCTTTTGATTTACTAATTGATGAAAATACAAAAAGAATCTGGTAAGTGGTGTATTTTCATTGTATTTATATGAAGGTATCCATGTTGTAAAATTGAATGCAAATTAGAACAACTTGTTTTTCTAGGCATAGGCATTGGTTAGAACATGCAGTAGTTCCTTGCACCTTGCCATAATAATCTCGATTTGCTTAAGTAAAACCGAATAGGCTTTTGAGTCTACCACTTTAAGTTATATTTACAAGATATGTGCGAGAAGGGAGGCGGTGTGCAAACCATTTTTAATGAAGCAAGTTGTGGTAAATAAATAAATAATACCCTATTTTTGAATGAATAAATGAATAACAGATAGCTCAATAAATAAGAGTCAAGATTCGAGGTAGTAGGAGTTTTGCAGGTTTAATACAGCATAAGGACAGGAACAGGACTACCTGCACAGGAATAGGATGGCAAGGCCCAGCAGCGCTGCCGGGGCCAGGATCGGGACAAGGGGAATAACTTTTTAATAACAGTGCATGAGCATATATACATAACGCAAACACATAGCATTACATTGCAATAGCCGTAGCAGTGGGTGGAGCAAAAGGCGTGACGCGTAGCAGTCGCGAAAGATAAGGATGAAAAGAGGTGTAACAGGGCGTATACATAGACATGTGATGCAAACGTAACAGAATATGTCATGAATGGGGCGGAAACCATGGAGGGGGCTACCTGAGGAGCCGGGACCTCTAACCTGATGGTGCGCGCAAACTGGCAATGACGTATCACTAAGAGAAGCTGGGGGCTTCGAACTCTGTGCTAGGAGCAGAGACTGAAGTCTGGAGAGTCAGGGCGACATGTACCTAAACAGTATCTAGTATCTGATGTTTAGGGAACATGTTGATATAAACTAGAAGTCAGGAGGGGAAAGGCTAACAGACACTAAGACTGGACTATGCATTATTCTACATGTAGTGCGTGATGAAGAATATTAAATGACCATTAATACAGTATTTCTCTAACATGGGGCCGTAAAGGCTAGACAATGACGGTAACTATTGATGCGATTCAGTAGCTTAGGAATGCAGGGAAGGAGGGCTGAACTGATAACTGGAATCATAACATAGTCTTGGCAGACTCAGAGGCAGAGCCAGGCTGGACCGGGCACTGCGAGGCAGGAAGTAAGTGAAGGGTCGAGGATACAGGTGGGGGCTGTATCGCTCCTCAGCGAGGCTTCAGGAGACAGGAGCTGAATCTGGTGTCCGGGCCCTTTTGAGGCCTAGAAACGGGGACTTTACAATGGAATAACGTGCACACTGAGAAACGTGGCAACGTAGTTTTACATAGGCCTGATATTCGTAGTATTCACGAGAACTGGAAACTGGCATACTAGAGGTGGACACAACTGTAATTGTGTCATTAATCGGACATAGGGAATGCATATGCATATTTAATCATGCACACATAACATATGATGGATGACACGTAGGGACACAGAACATGGCAAAATTTACTTTTCCACATTCCCTCCTTGTCACTACGTTTCCATCAGGAAACATCAATATTCATGATACCATCTATCATTTCATACAGTATCATTTGTTCGTCTCGAATTGTCTTGGAACGGGATTTAGAACGGGGCTTGGGACTAGGAATACAAGAGGTAGCACAAATGCCGCAAATCGCAGGGCCACATTGTATACAGAGGCAGCAGCTGAATATGATCGCTACTGCAATACCTAGAAAGGACAAGACTTTCCATCCCCAGGCGGAAATTATATTCCAGAACCAACCGGACCATGTCCAGGTGCCTGGATCTTGGTGTAACAGATGGGCAATTTTATGAAGTCTGGTTATAGCTGAATAAACAGACGGCGCGTTATTTGGAATGAAAATGCAGCAACTAGATCCGATGACTCTACAGGCCCCGCCCCTATCGGCCAATATGACGTCAAGGACGAGACGATTCTGTAAAACGACAAATCTCATAGCAGATTGCTCTTCGGTTAAGTTACCTAGAGCAGAGGCAGTCTCATTGACTACAGCTTCAAGGGTTCTGGTTAACCTACGGATTAGTTTACTATTCTGGATAGGTCCTATAAAGAAAAAGAAACCTCTATTGAAATCTGTATACTGTTCTAGAGCAGTTTCAGTATAATCGACAATTGGGGACTCCCTTCTATGTCTAATGTGTACTAGATGTGTGTTTCTATGATAATCAGATGGGGCTAGGAAAACAGGTGGCAGTAGGAAGGCAATGTAACAGGTTCCCTCCCAATCGAGGGGCAGACGAACATATGCAGTTTGACCACAAATAAAATAAGAATGACGTGAAGTTTTGAAAATGGATTTCCCACTGTCACTATACTTGACAATAGTAGTACAATCACTATGTCCTACATGTACGGAACCATTATTTCGGACACATAATTCGCCTTTGACTGGTAGTACTGAAATAGCAGGTAAATCTGGAGTGGAATCAGACTGAACATTCAGGACCATGAAATTCGAAGAATAATTACCTAAATTGTAAACTTCATTTTCTAGATCTAACCCGATTCTGTGGGGAAGACCTTCCTTGTCTGGAAAACATGTACTGTTAAGAAAAGACATATCTGTTGAGGATAACGTTAACGTGGACCATGCTCCACACGAACCATTATGTGAAAACGGATAAGGAAAAAGTGGCAGAACTCCCTTCGGTGTCTGGAAAGGGGGGAGTCGACCACACACCCAACAATTAGTGGCATTGCTGGTCTGGTGTGAATAATGTAGCATGCGGATAAAAGAATTATTTCGCATAGCGAGGCGGTAAGAGAGTTCATGAGGAGGTAGATCACTAAACGTGTGCTCTACTGTAGCATTAGAAGACGTATTTACATGAGAAACTGGGAAACACAGGTAAAATGCATAACTGGTGCAGGAAATCATAATGCTGAGAAATAATATGAAACATAGAAAAATGATACATCGGATTGAGTTTTGACTAACTCTCTCACTATGGGGGTCTATTTTATACATGTCAGAAACAGTCTAACCGTTTCACCTAGGGGAGGACTTAGACAATCAAACTGGCTGACTTATTTTACTAGACCGGAGTTTCAACTTATACTCCTGCTGCGGAGTTTTCTCTAACAGGGGAGGGTTTGTAGCAATGTCTTTTGCGGGACAGTCCTTGAGAACAATATTTTGGCAATCCTTCAAATCCTGGGAAATGTTCTTTGAGACGGTTTCAGTCCATAAAACTTCTTCACGTGCGAAAGGTGCACCCAGCCTTTGCGACCTTCCAACTTCACGGCTGTACGGGTGGCGAGGAGGACCTGTCGGGGCTCCTTCCAGCGTGGCTCCAGCGGACTTGAGCGGTCAAAATTCCGGACAAGGACCATGGATCCTGGAACGATTTCATGCGGTGCCACCTCGGTATTGTCTGGAAATGCGGCGGCAACCTGTGAACGACAAGAGTTGAGGGCAGACATCAAGGAAGCTAGGTAATCTGTCAGCATATTACTTGAAACATCGGTAATACTTCGGGGTCTAGGAGTACCCCACATGTTAGGGGGGCGGCCGAAAACGACCTCATACGGGGACAGACCTGATCTGGAATGTGCGACCATGCGCATATAAAACAAGGCAACTGGCAGAGCTACTAGCCAGTCCACACCTTTCTCTTTACATACTTTTGCGATGCGAATTTTCAGGGTCTGGTTATGTCTCTCTACGAGACCTGCTGCTTCAGGATGGCGTACACAATGGAACTTCCACTGGTACCCTAACAATAGGGAAACGTGTTTCATTAACTCTGATGAGAATGGCTGGCCGTTATCAGAATATACGACTCTAGGGAGTCCATAACGGGGGAAGAACTCACGAACCAACTGCTTGGCAGTGGTCGCAGCTGTGTAATCTGGGACTGGATATGCTTCTGTCCACCTGGACAAAGCGCATACAACTACAAGGACATACTTGAAACCTCGACATCGCTCCATCTGGATATAATCCATCTGGAGGACTTCAAAAGGGTGGTCAGGGGGCTGGAATCCACCTTGTTCCACCGGGACACTTTTACCTGGATTAAACTGACAACATATCATACAGGTACGGACTTTCTGCTTGGCTGCAGCTCGTAAATGCTTGTTGAACCAAATGTTCTGGATACTGTCTAACATAGCTTTTTCTCCTAAATGTGCTGGACTATGTGCGGTATTGATAATGACTTGAACCATAGAGTCGGGGAGAAACCATGTGGCTCTACCCTTCGTTAACCATCCTTGATCTGTCTGGACCCCTCCTTGTTCGGACCATTTCTTGATTTCTTCGGGAGTAGCATGTAACTGGATATCTATGACATCTTGAGTAGGGTCCTTAACTGTCATGCATGTAGTCGGATCTGGAGTGTGTGTCATGTTAACTGGAATGTCTGGAGTCTGTGCTGTAAGCTTGGCTGTGCGATCTGCTAGATCGTTACCCTGGGAAATAATGTCAGTAACTTTCGTATGTGCTTTGCACTTCATGATAGCAATGGATATCGGTAAATGTATGGCATCTAACAGAGCTTGAATAAGGAGACCATGCTGAATCTTGGTTCCATGAGAAGTCATGAAACCTCTCTCCTGCCAGAGCACTCCAAAGTCGTGTACAACTCCGAATGCGTAGCGTGAATCTGTGTAAACATTAACTTTCCGGTTCTTAGCGTGTATGCAGGCTTGTGTCAGAGCAACTAGCTCTGCTGCTTGAGCGGACAGGGTGTCAATACGGTGTGTTTCAATAACCTCGGTGTCGGTAGTCACTGCATATGCGGCGACTAGTTCTCCTGTACTTGTTCTCATACATGAACCATCCACATAAAGTGTCAGGTCGGGATCTGGTAACGGAATATCTGTCAGATCTTGTCTGGGCTTTGTCGTAATGTTAACTACTTCCACACAGTCATGTGTGGCAGAATTCGAAGTAACTGATGGTAACAATGTAGCAGGATTTAAAACGTTGCAGCGTCTGATTTCTATGTGTGGCTGGAACAGTGTCAATTCATAACCTGTTAAACGTGCAATTGTCAAATGCTGAGTTTGTGTTCGGTTTAAAAGAACTTCCACGGAGTGTGGAACTTGTACTGTCAGGGAGTGTCCTAAGACTATGGAATCACTTTGTCTGATAGCTAGTGCTGTGGCTGCAACTGACTTGAGGCACGCAGGCAGAGCCTGGGCTACAGGATCTAATGTGCTCGAAAAATAAGCACATGGCTTGTATTGTCCTGCTTGATCTTGTGTGAGAACAGATAACGCTGTACCTTCGCGTTCTGTGACGAAAAGTGTAAAAGGCTTACTGTAGTTCGGTGTAGCTAGAACTGGAGCTTGACATAAAGCTTTCTTTAACTCATTGAAACTGAGTGTATGTTCAGATGTCCAAGGGAGGACAGTCGATACGGCTGCCTCCTGTGTCGTTAACTGTATCAGTGGCTTGGCTAGGAATGCATACTGAGGAATCCATTGTCTGCAATAAGAAGTGAGGCCGATAAAAGCACGTACCTCCTTCTGGGTCTTGGGCTGAGGAAGACTCGCTATTAACTGGATACGGTCTGGTGTCAACTGCCTACCCCTCTTGGACAGTAAGTGTCCTAAGTATACCACTTGCTGGACACAGAATTGAAGCTTCGAAGGGGACACCTTATGCCCCATCTCGGCTAGAAAATACAGAACCGTCAGTGACGCTCGCTCGCAGTCACGTTCAGAACGGGCTGTGATCAGTAGATCATCGACATACTGGAGCAGGGCAGTGTCAGTTGGCATGTGAACATTATCAAGTTGTCTCTTAAGTGCTTGACTGTAAATACTAGGACTTTCTGTGAAACCTTGAGGAGCTCGTGTGAACATATAGCTTCTTCCATTTAAACAGAATCCGAAAAGGAACTGGCTGTCTGGATGAATGGGGACACTGAAAAACGCGTTCTTGAGGTCTATGACAGTGAAAAATGTAGCCTCAGAATCAATGGCTGTCAATAGGGATGAGATATCTTGGACAACTGGGTACTGGGGAATGATACATTTATTAAGTTCTCGTAGGTCAATCACTAATCGATATACTGGGGGTGCATTTGGATCAGTACGTTTCATGACTGGAATGATCGGAGAATTGCATACATTGGAGTCAGTTTCTACAACTACTCCTTGAGCGATGAGCTCGTCAATAATTTTGGATAAGGCTGCTACAGCCTCAGGTGGCAATCTGTACTGTCTGATTCGTGGTAACACTACACCTGGCTTGAGAGTCACACGATAGGGTGTGATTTGCATGTAACCTACATCAGTTGGACCTTGCGCCCATAAATGCTGCGGAACATTGGACAATCTGGGATCAAAATCTCGTAATACATAGTGACCCTTAAAGTCACGTAGGAACAGACGTATTCCCTCTGGGGAACAGCATATAACTGCACCTAATTCTTTCAGTGTTTTAATGCCTAATAGGTTTTCTGGACATGACTTGGTAAGTAACAGATCAGTAGTACGGGACAATGGACCTACTTCTAGAGTAACTGGCTTTGATATTTCATTTACGATAGGTTTTCCTGAAAATCCAAGGGAAACATTTCTTGAGCCTGAGAGCGGAGCCCCTGGAACTTCGGCGTGACTAATTGTGGTCCTACTTGCCCCTGTATCAATCAAAAACTTTCTATCTTTCCCTAATACTTGACTGTGAACATAGGGACCTTCTTGATCTACAGGTATATCGATGAGAGGCAAGCCTACCTCCCTCTCTAGGCTGTTTCATGAATACGGTTGATACTCTGGATACTCAGACTGTGCATACTGGTACATCTGCTGTGTAACGTGCTGTGTTGCAGCGATGGGCTGCGGTGCTGTAACTGTCTGTGGTGCATTCTGTGGCTGAGGAGTCTGTGAAACTTGTTCTTGTCTAGGCGGACGTGGTCTTTCTTTAGTCTTACCGGTAGCTATGTTGTGTTTCAGAACTGCACACTCGTTTATAAAATGACCTGGCTGTTTACAATAATTGCAGTTCCCTTTAACGGGAGCTGCAGGATGACTGGCTTGATTCGGACCCCTCTTCCGACTGTCTTGAGGAACAGATTGTGCAACTAGTACTTTCATTTTCGTGTCTTTCATACGTTTTCTTTCGTGTTCTTGCTCTTCCCTGATTCTATTCTGGTGGTATTGGAGCATCTGTAACATCTGGGACGGGGTATTAGCTTGCCAGGTACTTTCGACTTTCAAAACTCGATTTTTAATTTGTGGACTTGAATTCTCGACTAATTTAGTAACAAAAAGATGAGGGTATGACTCACTACTTGTCTTGAGGCCACTGTTGATGCTAAAACATTTCTCAAATCTAGAATAAAAATCACTAATGTCTTCATCTTGTTTCTGTTTACAGGCTAAGATTGCATCCCAGTCTTCTTTTCTAGTTGTCAATAATCTGGGTAAAACTTGAATCAATAATTCAGGTAATTCTTTACATTTCGCTCCAAGACCGGTACCTGGTACTCGTGCCTTATCTTCAGCTTCTAGAACTGCCCAATCGATCTTTTTCTCTCCCACCTCCCATTCTTTTTCCTTGAGCTTTTCATACACCCCTGCGGGCAACAGAACCTTTAACATTTTAATTATATCTGGATACGTGTATTCTCCCATACGGAGCATGTCTTTTAATTCTCGGTGGAACCCTGCTGGATCTTTATCATGACAGGGAATTAATTTCTTCATCTCTAGGAGTTCCATCTTTGTAATCGGAGTGTAAACAAACACTCGTTCTAGTTCGCCACCCGTTCCTCTAACTGGGTGGACTTCTCGTAACGGATTCTGTCTCTCTATGTAAAATGGTTTACTTTCTGGGGGTGAGACATGAACAAAATGCGGGTTCAGAAACGTTCTATATTTATGACGCTGTTCTAGAATGACACTAATTAAGTCGGTACCTAAACCTTTCCATCTATACTGGAGTAACTCGTTCAGGATATCATGTAACGGGCCTGGATCAGAGTGCTGACCCTCATACAATGTAATGAGGTGCTGAATCATATACATACCCGCCAGTCGTTGCTCGGCTGGGGGCATTTTTAGAAACATTTGTGCCACTATTTCGTCTGGAAAAGTGGTAGAATCAGTAATCCATCGGACTGCTGATCGGACTAGTTCTTGTTCATGCATGGTACTCAACTCACTGTAACCGATTCGTGATTTCAGAATGTGATCGGTAGCTTGGAATACTTGTTCTAGAGAACCTTGTTCTGGTGCTGGATGGTGAAAAATAGACTTGTGTTCTAGGCGTAAATGGCGATCTGGAAATCTAGATTTTCCTACATACGCTATTCTGTCGGGATTCTCGTCCTCTACCTCTTCAGTATCAGAGTTACTTTCTTTCTCGCTTACTTGTGCTGCTTTACGTTGATCGTGTAACCTTATTATTTCTTTACGGATTTTCTTGTACATACTCTCCATAGCACCGACGGTCTTGTGCTTACCCTCGGCTATATTATCACTCCACCTTGTCAGGGTTCTCATTTCGGCTTGATCTTTGGACGGGTAATCTTGTTCTCTTATTAGACAATTGATCAGAAACTGTAATATCATGAGCTGGGTCTCAGCTTTCCTTTGAGACATGGCCTCGCCAATGCTTTCTGGATCATCCCCTGTACGGATGAAACGATATATTCTGTCTAGGTCTTCTGTCATATTCGGTAGGGTGACTAGATACTCGGCCACCCTTCTTACACGTAATGAATATAAAACCATATTATCCTCGCCTGGGACTGGATCATAGCCGCATTCATTAAGGGCTTTTCTTATTTCTGCTACAGACTGATGTCTGGGCGTACGCTGTGACGCTTGCATATGTAATTCGGCTGTCGTTAATCGCTTATGTGGCGGCGGGGTTTGAGGAGTACCTCCCCCTGCTGCCCCTAAACTAGAGTCGTCTACTGAGGCTCTTCGTCCTGGCAGAGTGGGAAATGGAAATGTAGGCTGGACTTGTATGGCGGGCTGGACCGGGGGTACCGTAACAGGTACTCCGGTGTCTGGAGGAGCGGGAAGTGCCTGATTTACAGGGACTGGCGGAGCGCGAACAGGATTTGCATATTCTGGGACTGTGTCGTCCAAATAGGACGAAATAAAAATATCAGCTGCGGTCTGTTTGTGACGTAGCTTGGTCGGAACTAATGGTGGCGGGAAATTACTGGATGCCTCTGGGGTCGCTTTTGGCAAGCCCTCGGCAAGGAGAGGATACATACCCCTAATAAGGGCATGCCTCTGTCTGTCTGACTGTTCGGCTTTGACTTGTTCACCTATCTCGATTAGTTCTTTTTCTTGTGCTCGTTCTAAGGATTCTCTACTTAATTCTGACTTTCTGATTTCTTTTTCAGTTCTTTTATGAGCTTCTTTGCGCCATAACTCGATGGCATCTTTCTGTGACTGTCTGGCTTTCTTTTTCCATAATGCCTCTTCTACTCGCATGATGCACTCGGCATCCCATGTACCCGATACGGGCCATCTATACTTTTCTTCTAACTGTTTGGTATACTCTACCCATAAATCTAGATACAATATGGCGCTTATGCCATGCTTCTGATACATAAAATGACCTGGACTGTCCCTAGGCGGAACTGGAACTGCTGCTTCCAGCAGACCCTTTCTAGTTTTTAACTGACGTAACTTGGAAAACAGGGGCATGACTGAACTGTAATCTAGACACAATACAATACACAATGAACACGATACTTATTCCCCATTCATACCACGACATTAAAATACATGAAGAACATTTAAAATAACAGTTCGAACAGAATACTACCTGGAATACGGAACACAGAATACATGAATTTTCTCGAGAACAGAACTGACTAGAACAGAAACTAGATGCACTGCTGAAACAGTACGAAACTTACCGGTCTCATAAAGAGACACGTTCAGGACCCGCATCCACCGAAGTGGACACTTCGTTTGTGAGTCTGTGTACCACCAACCCACAGACCAGAGTCAATTAGATTGACCCTGTCTAGATACCACCCCAGTAACGGTACTCACCGGGCAGCAAGAACGGAAGGCCTCGGACTGGACTGGACTGCTACGACGACGGATGACGAACTTCGGACTTTAGTTACGGGTGGACCTCCGGATACCTCGGACCTTGGACTCTCGGCTTGGGCTCTGGTCGGGACTCGCCGCGTTCCTCCACCGTCTCGTCTGGATGCTGGACCGCCTCCTCCGTCTCCTCCGTGGGCCTGAGGGATACTTGAAGCAGAAATATCTGCCGGTGCGCAGAAGAGTTCCGTCACGACTGCAGAGGGTTAGGGGGTCGGCGTGGCTTCACCGACGCGTGGGGAAAGGGCAAGTCCCTGTTCGGGCGCCATTATGTGGTAAATAAATAAATAATACCCTATTTTTGAATGAATAAATGAATAACAGATAGCTCAATAAATAAGAGTCAAGATTCGAGGTAGTAGGAGTTTTGCAGGTTTAATACAGCATAAGGACAGGAACAGGACCACCTGCACAGGAATAGGATGGCAAGGCCCAGCAGCGCTGCCGGGGCCAGGATCGGGACAAGGGGAATAACTTTTTAATAACAGTGCATGAGCATATATACATAACGCAAACACATAGCATTACATTGCAATAGCCGTAGCAGTGGGTGGAGCAAAAGGCGTGACGCGTAGCAGTCGCGAAAGATAAGGATGAAAAGAGGTGTAACAGGGCGTATACATAGACATGTGATGCAAACGTAACAGAATATGTCATGAATGGGGCGGAAACCATGGAGGGGGCTACCTGAGGAGCCGGGACCTCTAACCTGATGGTGCGCGCAAACTGGCAATGACGTATCACTAAGAGAAGCTGGGGGCTTCGAACTCTGTGCTAGGAGCAGAGACTGAAGTCTGGAGAGTCAGGGCGACATGTACCTAAACAGTATCTAGTATCTGATGTTTAGGGAACATGTTGATATAAACTAGAAGTCAGGAGGGGAAAGGCTAACAGACACTAAGACTGGACTATGCATTATTCTACATGTAGTGCGTGATGAAGAATATTAAATGACCATTAATACAGTATTTCTCTAACATGGGGCCGTAAAGGCTAGACAATGACGGTAACTATTGATGCGATTCAGTAGCTTAGGAATGCAGGGAAGGAGGGCTGAACTGATAACTGGAATCATAACATAGTCTTGGCAGACTCAGAGGCAGAGCCAGGCTGGACCGGGCACTGCGAGGCAGGAAGTAAGTGAAGGGTCGAGGATACAGGTGGGGGCTGTATCGCTCCTCAGCGAGGCTTCAGGAGACAGGAGCTGAATCTGGTGTCCGGGCCCTTTTGAGGCCTAGAAACGGGGACTTTACAATGGAATAACGTGCACACTGAGAAACGTGGCAACGTAGTTTTACATAGGCCTGATATTCGTAGTATTCACGAGAACTGGAAACTGGCATACTAGAGGTGGACACAACTGTAATTGTGTCATTAATCGGACATAGGGAATGCATATGCATATTTAATCATGCACACATAACATATGATGGATGACACGTAGGGACACAGAACATGGCAAAATTTACTTTTCCACAAAGTAATAGTTTAAGTATGCAGAATGTGGTTTTTTTTCTACAAGATGCTTTATGTAATGATCCTGTGGAATAAAACACGCAAGGCTGAGATTGGGAAAACATGTGCAAACCACCCATGTATATAAAAAGCAAAAAGGTGCTGAAAAGTATTAGGACACGTGAGTCACACAAGATAAATATGTAAGATGTTGTGGGTTACACATAAATAACACAGGAAGTTATGCGTGTGCGTATGTGTCTAGAAATGCACCGTTGTTAATTGGTCTTAAAATGCTTCTGACTACTTTCTATGAGTTTTACGTTCAGAACCAACCTGCCCAGTACTCACCCATGCCAAGTTCAAATGGGCACTACCCGCGGCTTCCGGGCAGATAACGGTGGAAACTGCGTTTCTCCATCAGCCAGAGGGCTGGCACCTGCACTACACGTGGAACGGCAATAGGCAGCTGGGTCTGCTAGTTCAGGATCATCCCAGTGAGCAATGATTCAAGGGGGGCGTTCATTGTCGTTAACACCGAGGTCGAACTGATTAACAAGTAGCACTTCCTTCGCCCTTCCTCACTACAGGAAATATCTGCTTTGCTTCCAAATGCTGGTTTTTATGATTAAGAAGTACATAGAAGTCAGCAGCTCCCCTTGCTTCCCCTTGCTCGCATTTAGACACTTTGCAAGGAATTCCAATTTCGACAAATATAGGAAGGAGGTTAAACGATATACAGAAGATCACACGATTGAAATAAGCGGGTGCGCTGGGATTCAAAACCTGGTGCTATACAGCAACTTAGCCAACAGGCAATTTCCTAAATAATACAATGTGATGGCCCTGACTGTGTTACAGCGTGCCAATTCAAAGCAAATGCGTGCGTGACCCAATGCGTTTAATAAGCAGAATACATTTCAGGTCTGAGGCTTGCCATAGAAACAGAGATGCGGAGGTGGGGGGTGGCCTCTATCGGGAATTCTATTTAGACATCATTGAGAAACCATTTGATAGGGCCCTTTACTTCAAATTTAGAACAGGAACTCTTCCTTTGCATGCTTTCACATCCCGGTGGAAACCCCCAGCTCAAACTACAGAGTTCTGCCCAGTGTTCATATCTAGACTAGAGTCAGTGGCGCACTTTTTGTTCGAATGTCGGGAGTATGCCCTACCAAGGAAAAAATGGCTTAAGCATCTGTGCTGCCTGTTGGGGACCAGGCGCCACGAGGAGGCACTACGCATATTAATGTCAGACTGTCGCACCTTGTATGTTTGTACTCTCTCTAAATTTTTATCATGGGCCTGGTCTATTAGAAGTAAAAGGCTTAAAGCAATTGTTTAATTCCTTTTTAATTAATCATCTATGAAATGCTTCTTTTATATGAAAATCGAAACCTTTTAAAACTGACTGTCATCAAATTGTTGTATTTTCCCTCCCCTTTTTTTTAATCAAATGAATTTATGTACTTTTATTGTGAAGCTTTTATGATAACTTTTATCGAAATAAAGCCTTTTTGACTTTGACTTTGACTTTGATTAAGAGTACATAGAAGTCAGCAGCTCCCCTTGCTTCCCCTTGCTCGCATTTAGACACTTTGTAAGGAATTCCAATTTCGACAAATATAGGAAGGAGGTTAAACGATATACAGAAGATCACACGATTGAAATAAGCGGGTGCGCTGGGATTCAAAACCTGGTGCTATACAGCAACTTAGCCACCAGGCAATTTCCTAAATAATACAATGTGATGGCCCTGACTGTGTTACAGCGTGCCAATTCAAAGCAAATGCGTGCGTGACCCAATGCGTTTAATAAGCAGAATCCATTTCAGGTCTGAGGCTTGCCATAGAAACAGAGATGCGGAGGTGGGGGGTGGCCTCAGCATCCAACAAGCAGCATGCGCCGCCCGCCCCTCACACACACCGGCTCCTGCCGCAGCCTTACGCGTGCGCTGCTACCATGTTTACGTCAAGCAGAGATACGCGACAAACAAAAAAAGTGCGATCTGGCAGACGAAAACAGTAGTTGGTGGCCGCTGCTTCCGGACTACATGCAAGTCAGTTTGTCATCAACAGCCAGTAAGAAGCCAGCTAAGAGGAGCTGTGCCAACATTCACCAAATGGAAAGCGGCAGGAGAAACTACTGGCTGCTTGCCAACACATTCAGATTACTTGATGCATCACAGAGGCAGCGCATGCACTGCCTAGGAGAGACCTAAACATGTCTGTCTACAGGCTTTAACTATGTGTTATTACAATTTACCTTAAAGGCATATTGGCTTCATCATATGCTTTTCCCAGTAAATAAGCCAGGCCTAATGTAACTGCATACTAAACAGATCAGACCTATGGCATGTATTGAGAAGGAGAAATGCTCACTGCATGGCTCTGGAGAGTGTGCCCACCTGCCTTGAGTTCATGATAGCAAGCTGTAGAAGATTATAATGGCAAGTTAGGCTTTTTTACCTATTCGTTACCACGGAGATCTACCTTCTGGCCTTTTTCATCTTTTTTATAAACTGATCTACCAGTCCTTTGCAATAGATCTTTTGCTTAACCATGTGGTTCACGAATGTCGAGTATGTGTACCTGTCTGTGTGTGTAGTGAATACTTGAACAGAGTGTGTGTAATGTGGCCAAAGCCACACTGGAATCCAGTTTATGTTTGCTGCATCCAAGTGTTACCCAAGGTGGAGTGTTAATGAGATCCCAGACAGAAGATGTTAATTGTAGAGCTCCGGTAGGAACCCTTTTTAAGGGTCTTCTTTTTTTGGGCATGGAGGACAGAAGACAGATGGCGCGTTTGAACCATATGGAGTTTCCCCTCTCTCTCTTCTGGACCATTCTTTTCTGGACGGACTACCCTCTACATATTAACAGTTAATTAAGTGAGGCAACCTAACTCTTTTTGAACCTTTGTTTGGGTTACTTCTAACAGGAAAGTCTCATGTTCCTGCTATCACCTTGTAACAAAGACCCCATAATGCCCTGCTGAGGTTTTTGAATAATATATTTAGAAGCATTTATTTAATATTCTGGAGGGATACTGGTAGTGCAACAACATTAAAAACACTAAGGGCCAGATGTAGGTAGGCTTTTACCGGGTGGTAACGGCCGAATTCGGCCGTTACCACCCGGTAAAAGCAATTTGACATGTAGGTCCCTGTAATTTACAGACTCGGTAAATTTACCGAGTATGTAAAATACCGAGTCGGTATCATTACTGATTCCGGACAATTGGTATGTAGGTGGGACTCTTCTGAGTCCCACAAGCAGTACCACATCGGTATTTTACCATCAAATACTACTTGATGGTAAAATACCGTTTCTTGTGTGCATGCATGTGTGCATGCACACCTATGCCATATGACAGGCAGACCTGCCCTTAGGGCAGGTATGCCTGCCACATGGCACCCGAGCCTCTTTTGGGGGTGCCAGAGGGTGTCAAAGTGACACCCCCTGCACCCTTGTGACAGTCGGTATTTTCCGATGTGGTAAATACCGACCGGTATATGCCCAATCAATCCTATGGGCTTCAAAGCCCATAGGAATGCATGGGCATTAACTGGTCGGTATTTACCACATCGGAAATTACCGACTGTTTCCGATTCGGTAATTGCACATCTGCAATTACCTACATCTCGGTATTTTTATTTTCCGACCTCTTAAATACCGAGTCGGTATGACTCGGTATTTAAGAGGTCGGTAAATAAAAATTACCTACATCTGGCCCACAGTCACCTGAGCCACTGAATCCATGACACCAGAAGAGCTTACTATATTTCTTTGAAACATTTGGAGCTCGAGCTGTATGCTCTTCAGCTTGAATGTAGGGGTCTTTAGTGGTTGGTTGTATGACTGCCTTTGTGGCCAGAAAAATGTTTGAAAAAAAGACTCAATGCCATGTTTATATTTCTTTAAAAAAAGGCTTTATTTAAAATATTGTATGATAATCCTTCATTCATTTTTAAAGTCTTTATTTCGACATATACATCATAAAAGACAAATATATTAAAAGGGCATGAACATTCCATCATTTCATATCAATACATTGTAAAACTAGGAGATTTAATTGCAAGTAATTCCGTCCATTTCAAAATAATTTAACTTAAAAACATCCATAATAACATTACTATTAAAAACGTTAAAAGATCAGATTACATTTTGCATCACACAATAGGTTGTAACTATTACAGTTATTGATGTTTTGTTAAAATCCAATCTTAATATGGGCTTAATTTACATGCACGAATAATCCACATCCAACGTAAAAATTTGGCGACAGCAATGGCCACAGGTTCAGAACAATCAGTTTTTAGTATCCAGAGGGCCTCGGAACCATTGGTAATACCCATCTGAAGACAGATAGGCTTTATCCATGTGTGCCTGGGAAACTTGTACTCTAGGTAAATAAACAGAATGTGTGCGATACTTTCCCGCTGGTTCGGACAGAACGGACAGCTTGGGTTATTGTCATCATGCCATTTTGCAACAAAGTAATTTATAGGAAGCGTTCCCACCCTAAACTGGTGGTCATTTCCTGTCTCCTGGGAGCATAATAACATCCCAGTATCCTTCATAGGCAACTTCATGTTTGAACTCCATGAAGTCTCTTGAAAGAGAAGGGCCTATACACTTGCTAAACCTTCTCGTAGTAACCATTGTCCAATACAACTCTTTGAGTACCTTTCTTGGCGGGAAAGAATTAGCAGTAGGGCTCTCCCACAAAGAACTCAAGCCCATGGCAGTATAAGCTGCCCTAGCCTCACTCATCCAGGGGATTTTGTGGGTACTATCAGCATCTCTAACTTCGAGGAATACCCGAGCATACTGGGAGAGCTCTGGAGTTACCCACAGTCTCCTCCAGTAAGCAACTGGTCTGTAACGAGCTATATCCTCGAAGCGATGGCATCCCAAATTGTAATAAAGGGGCAATAATGGCGTTGAAGATGGAAGACCAGTTATACCCCTCAGGAACTTATTTTGGGCACTCGTTAGTAATGATAGATTACTAAACCCCCACAACTCTGCCCCATAAAGAACAGACGCACTAATCTTGGAATCATACATTTTCAGCGCTGGGGCAATAGGTTGGGATGCTGAGGAGTGAAGCTCCTTTATTAGCGCTCCTGTGAGTTGGGCATGTTTGGTAACCAGCTGGTTAATGTGGGGTTTCCAATCCAATTTTAAGCCCAGAGTAATACCAAGGTATGAGAAGACTTGAGTCTTCTCTAACAAAGCACCATTCATCACCACCCTCCCTCTTACAAGCTTGTGCTTAAGAAGCACCATAAACTTGTTTTTACTCACATTGATGGAAAGACCATGATCCTTGCAGAATACCTCAAAATCGCTCTATGGCTTTCAGAAGGCCTTGCTGAGTTTTTTTAATTAACAAGGTATCATCTGCAAACATTAGCAGAGGGATTAGTTTACCATCCAACTTGGGGGCGTCAGAGGGATGGTTCTCAAAATACTGAATCACCCTGTTGATGTACAGAGAAAAGAGGGTTGGTGCTAATACGCATCCTTGGCGCACCCCCCGAGAGATAGGAAACCTGTCTGTAACATTCCCATGCTGTCCCCAATGAACTTGGGCGAAGTTGGCTTCGTGGAGTTTGATTAAAGAGGCCAGTGCATCCAATGGCATACCCTGACCTGCAAACACACTCCACATTTTTTCACGTGGCAATAAATCAAAGGCCGACTTAAGGTCGACAAATGCAGTGTAGAGCGTGCCTCCACTCAATATTACCACCCGCCAATAAATTAAAACAAATCTAAAAACGTGGTCTATCGTACTCGTGTGAGTACGGAACCCTGCCGGTAGAGGTGTCAGAATACCTTCCTCTTGAAACCATGCTTGGATTCTAGTCAAAACAAGTCTAGCTATTACCTTCTGGATGCAATCTATAAGGCTGATAGGACTATAGTTTCCTGGATCAGAGCGATCCCCCTTCTTAAAAACCGGGATTATCTCCGCGCCCTTCCCGGTATCGGGTACGGGTGAACCATTGGCAATGGCATTGGCTAGGGACTGTATGTATAGCACCCACACTCCCTTATCATGTAAAAACAAATCGGCTGGTACCTGATCTATTCCGGGCGCTCTACCCTTTGGGATGGTATTCAATGATCTTTCGACCTCTTCTTTGCTGAAGTATAGCGGTGGAATATCTTTAGGGATGATCAAAGGGTCTTGGTCTGACTCAATATCGGGACCCGGTAGCGCAAACTGGGTCTTAAAATGCGACACCCAAAGATCAGGGGGAACATAGTTGGTAGGTTGTCCCCTAGGATGCTCCTTGCCCCATTTTACCAGATCCCAAAAAGTGCTCATATTCCTTTCTCTGCTAGCATAATACAGCTCCCTCCAGTGTATGATAATCACTATTAGTGAACATTGTAAAATAAACATTTGATTATGGTTATTGGTGACTTTTTGAAAAAGCTGATAGGTCTGCCTTATGTATGTTGGTGTGTTGACAACTTTGTAGAGCTATAACTTCCAGCCACTAATTTTTTGGTATTTTGAGCCTTTGACAACAGACAAATTGGCCCAGCTACTATTATTTTCGATTTGAGCGCCTGATACTGCCATACTCATAGTCTGCATGACTTAAAGCGACACCTATAATATTGCCTATAATATTGTTACAAATGATAGCCAGTTAGGACGCTGTGCTATACACGGCCTTTGGTGGGGTTTGTGTGCCTGCAGCGGTTGGGCACAGGGACTGGCACCAAGAGAGGCCCTGCAGCCAACCACACCTCGCGCATGGCGATTGGACATATTACATTATGTTATTAAAACCATAGAAAGTTGATGAAAAAACACAAAGGTTAAAGTGGCGTTATAGTTAGGAATTGTAATAATCTGCAAATTTACATTTAAAAAAGCAATAAAAATACAATGACAAAAACAAACTATTAACAGGACATTTAGGTGAATATACTATTTTCCACAAAGAAAACCACTGAAATTCTCTGATTATAGTTATCTCAAGTAAGTATAACTCGTGTTCTAAAGTGACTATATCTTGAGCTCTCGGCATGCACTGCTCCATCACTATTCTAAGACATGTTCTAAGACATCGTTGATAACATCACAGCAACATCTGAAATGACATCATTGATGACAACATTGTGCATGTCGGAGGCACAAGTTATAGTTACTTTAGAGCATGAGTTATTACTTGTTCCTTTTCATTACATTTCTTATATGTATTTAGCATAATATATAATTAATGCTGTTAGCTATTTGCTAAGTTCACTGCGCTCAATCAGGCTACATTCATAATGTTAACAGGGATCTTTTATTTTGTTTTTGCTTTTCTCTCTGCTAGTACACATGGATGTACTCCCTGTCGGCTTAAAATGTTATAATAATCCTCCACAGAGCAGGCTTCACATATGGCCCTTCCGTAGAACAGCTGTGGTGCTCCCTGTAAACCTACACGAATGAAAGATGCTGCATAATGGAGAACCCGTTCTTCAATCTGCTGCTGTCCCAGTGGTCCACAAGGTATCCAGCCCTACATGAATCAAAGTGAAGGTGACTCAGAAAAGCCAGGACTGTGGAAGGTCTCAAAATATAATTGGTGCAAAGAAACAATGAGGAAAATACTTGATTTTCTTTATTGCAGTTTGGATGTTTTGTTTAGGCCTAGTGGCAGGGCTGTTCCTATTTTTACCAGTACTTAAAACCACGGGTTGTTTTCTAAGCAAAAATCTATAACTGCATTTGAATCAAAACTTATGACAATAGATAGGCCTTTTTTTTATTCAAGCCAAGGGGGTTTAGAGTGTTTGCTCTGCGTTTAATATTTGTCTAAGCATATGATTATGAGAGAGCATTTCTCCCTTATTCCTTGGATCTGAAATGAACTGCTCAGCAAATCACGTTGGGGCATGGCAACTGCTGACATTTTAAAAAGCATATTATTGACATTAATACATCCGCCTTTGGCCCCGTCTCTCATTTCAGTTACATAACCCGAATAGAAACACTGGCCTTGGTAAATTCTGAACACAGTATATTATCTGTGTAGCACACGGGTTGACTTATTTAACTTTATTAGCGCTCACTACCTGTTGGGGTCTTCTGATGCTGTCTCATTCCTAGCAGATGTAAGGATGGTAAGGAGAGCAGAAGAGAAAAGTCAAAAGGAACAGCACTGGGTTAACCCATTGGACACAGTGGGAATCTCGACTCAACTATGGGATTTTACATATCGTGTCTAGGCTGATCGAGCTGTATAGTCCTCAAGGAGCTCCCTTGGTCATTTGGGTTTAAAGTCATCTCCTGTGCCGATGACTGTGGTGTGCGCTCTAGTCTACAAGCGTGAACGCGATGACGCGTCACGCTGTAGATGAGAGCGGAAGGCGCACGCATGCGCAGAAGGAGTTTTAGTGAAGGCGCGAAACGGGGAATAGACAGTCAGCGACCGGAGCTCTCCATGTCAGGACGCTCGGCGCTTTATGCTAGAGATAACTTTAATTTACTTGCAATAAATAGTTCTTCATCTACACTGGCTCCAGTGCACTTTGTGGGGGCAAGGAAGGAACATTATATTGGCGACGAGGCTGGGACACGAACACCACCGAGCACAGTGGAAAGAAGCACCACCCCCACCAGCCTACACCAGCCAGTAGGAAGAACAGCAACCTACACCAGCACAAGCATAAAGCGTGGCAGCAGCGCAAAAGCACGACGTGCCAGGACTCCAGCCACTAGGCACCAGGTCAGTGCTGCCCCAGGGACAAAAGCCCATAACCCAGCACCCTGGCAACCAAGGGCACCGACCCACAACCAGAGGAGGGGGTGCAAACAGACAACCCCACGCAGGAAACAAGGGATAATACCCCAGGCAGTCCCAGAGGGCAAAGTGACAAGGCAGAGAGCGCAGGAGCACCCAGTGAGCCTGACCAAGCCAGAGCCCAAGCAGTAGAGCACAGAGGTGAAGCCAAGATGGCGAACCAAGCGTCAGCCCTGACGGCCCCCATCCCATTCCTGCCCAGACCAGGGGAACCCCAGTTAAAATGGGAGGATTAGAGAGAATATTTCAAGAATTACATAGAGGCACGTGAGGACGACAATGGAGAAGAATACACACCAGAAAGGAAAAAGAGACTGTTACTCCACAATCTGGGCCCGGAAGGGGTGAGAGTGTTCGCTAACATTGTACCAAAGGAAAGGGGTGCAACAGAGACGGACGTCTTCAAAAATGCTTTAGATGACCTGGACAACCACTTCCGCCCTGCAGTGTGTGTCTCAATAGACCGCTATAACTTCCAGCAAAGGAAGCAAGAGGTGGGAGAGTCAATAGATGACTACGTGGCAGCGCTCCGACGACTGGCAATCACATGCCAATATGGGCCTCTACAGGAGGAGTATATTAAAGACCAGATAGTCATGCATACCACCAACAGGGCGGTCCAGGATAAACTATGGTCACAGAATGAGACCTCACTCAAAGAAGTCATTGCGATGGTCAAAAAGGCAGAAATGTCTAAACGCTGCGCAGAAGCGGCCAATAGAGAAAGCACACAAAGGCAGATGATTAACAAGATAGATGAGGCCTCAACATCCTACAGACAAAAAGGATCGTATGGAGATCAGAGGAAGGAGTCCAAATGGACCGGGAAACAGTCAGGCCGCCCCAGCTCAGACAGTAAATTCTCTTGCTATAGATGTGGCAGTGCAGCGCACTCAGCGCAGGACAAACGTTGTCCGGCATTTCGCGCCAGATGCGCGTTCTGTGGCCTGGTCGGCCATTTTGAAAAAGTATGCCGCAAGAAAGGGGTGAAGTCCACCGTCAAGTGCGTGGATTCAGCGGCGTTGGGAGCGAGTGAGGAAGAAGACCTAGAAGACGGTGAAATGGTGCTGTGTATTGAGGATCAAGTGTTGGAGGTGACTGGGAAACGCAGAGATAAGCCCCGCACGGACATGCACATAGGTGGTGTGAAAGTACATGTGGCGGTCGACTCAGGTTCTCCCTGGACCATAGTACAGAAATCCATATGGGAGGAAGATTTTGCCCCTGTCGTGGGGCCAGACCTATGGCCGCCAGACATCAGGCCCATCTCATACACGGAGAACGCCATTCCCTTGGTGGGCTGCAGAGACTTCGAGTTTGAATTTAGGGGGAGGTCAGCCAACTGCACATTGTATGTAGCAGAAAGAGGCCCATCGGTACTTGGATGGAGAGACGCAGGGGATTTAGGGATCATACTCAATCCCGGGGGAAAAGAACAGATCCTCCTAACGGATGAGTGGCCCCTCACGAAAGAAGATGATTGGAAAGCGGCCTACCCCAAGGTATTCGAAGGAATGGTGGGAAAACTGGACAAATTTGTCCACAAGATAGTCCTCAAGGAAGGAGCGGTACCGGTGACGCACAAAGTCAGGAACATCCCCATATCCACCAGCGAAGCTGTGCAACAGGAACTGCAGAGACTGGAGGACCAAGGCATCATCGAGCCAGTGGACAGTTCAGAGTGGTTGTCCCCCTTGGTGGTGGTCAAGAAGCCGAATGGGAAGGTTCGCCTCTGCGTGGACCTTCGGGAGCTCAACAAATGCCTCATAGTGGAGAAGTTCCCCCTTCCCAGGATCGAGGAGATGTTGGCAAGAACAAAAGGCATCTCCCACTTCTCAACTATAGATCTCACGTCTGCATACCATCAGATTGAGTTGCATCCCACGAGTAGAAAGTACACCTCCTTCATCACACCCTTTGGGTGTTATCAATTCCGCAGGATGCCCTTTGGGCTGGCGTCCGCAGCTGCGGTATTTCAAAAATTGATGCATCGGTTGTTTAAGGATATATCAGGAGTGCAGTACTTTCAGGATGACATTCTGGTGATGGGCTCCAACAAAAGGGACCATGACAGCAAACTTACCAGAGTCCTTGAAGTGTTACAAAACAGAGGCTTAACAGCGGAATGGAGCAAATGTAAGATTGGGATGCCCTCAGTCACATATTTGGGACACGAAATAGGGACACATGGCATATCCCCGAAGGGACAAAATGTGAAGGCCATCAAGGATGCCAAAGCCCCGAGTACCAAGGAGGAAGTGCGATCATTCCTTGGAATGGCCGAATATTATAGTAAGTTCGTGAGACACTTTGCCACAAAAACGTACAGAATGCGACAGCTCACCAGAGACAAGGTGAAGTTTGAATGGGATATGGAGGCGCAAAAGGAATTTGAGATGGTAAAGGACTGCATCAGCCAAGCTGTTCCCTTACAAGGTTTCGTCTCCGAAGGCAATACAGTAGTGACGACGGACGCAAGTGACAAAGGCCTCGGGGCGGTGCTGGCACAAGAGAGGGAGGATGGATCAGTGGAAACCATCAGCTTTGCTTCACGGGCCCTCTCCCCGACGGAACAAAGGTACAGTGTCATCGAAAAGGAAATGTTGGCAGTCACTTGGGCCATGGGCAAATTTAGACAGTTCATTTGGGGAACTAGGTTCAAGCTCCAAACGGATCACAACCCCTGGTCAAGGTGCTGACGTCCTCGGGCCATGAAACGGCGACACCCCGAATTGCAAAAATGACTTTAAAACTACTAGATTACACGTATGACGTCGAGTATTTGCCAGGAACGCGAAACAGGGTGGCAGATTATCTCAGCCGCGCCGCGGCGATGGAGGAGGCCCCGGAAGTGGCCCCGGACAAAGAGGAGATGGTAGCCAGCATGGAAGACCATGAGGTGACGATTAGCTGTCAGGAATGGGCGGCTGCGTATGAGCAAGACGCGGAGAAAGTAGAGATAAAAAGTCACCTTACGTCTGGATGGCCGGACAAGAAGAAACTCACAGAAGGAGTGAGGAGGTTCTACGAGATGAGAGAAGAACTGTCTCTGAGCGACTCAGGTGTCTTTCTATATAGAGGAGAGAGGGTAGTACCACCGGAAACCCTGATACCCAGATTATTGAAACAGCTACATGAAGGACATCTGGGCATCGTAAAGACCAAGGCACGAGTCAAGCAAATGTATTGGTGGCCAGGCATGGATGCCCAAATAGAAAGGCAAGTAAGAGAGTGTGGACAGTGCCAAGGAGCGGACAAAATAATTCGACCTCTCAGACCAGCCTTGGGAAAGTTCGACACCCCTCAAAACCCCTGGGAGAATGTGGCCATTGACATACTAGGGCCCGTCCTGGATAGTAGAGGAGTGAACAAATATCTGTGTGAAGTCATAGACAAGTATTCGAAATGGCCAGAAGTCGATATACAAGAATCCATGGACACAGACACAGTGCTGAGGTTTTTGACAACCTTGTTCTTAAGAGAAGGAATACCGAAATCCATACTCAGTGATAACGGACCGCAGTTCGTCTCGGACAAATGGAGACGATTCATGAAGAGAAATGGTATTGAGTCGAAACACACAGCCATCTACCACCCAGCGTGCAACGGCCAAGCAGAGCGGTTCAACCGTGTGCTGATGGGCTCCATTCAAGCAGCCATCTCGCAAGGAAAAGACTGGGAGACCGAAGTAATGAGCATGCTATGGGCGTACAGGATCACCCCCACGGTGGTAGGGTACAGTCCATTTCAAGTGCTGAGAGGACGCCTCCCATTCACCAGGGACAATGTGGTGTGGAGGGAGAAAACCATCACCAGCAAGTGGTCCCCGGCCGTGGTTCAGCACAACTTGGAGAAGGCCCAGAAGATTTATGCGGCCCATTATGACAAACGACGCAACACGAAGGATACTGGGTTGGAGGAAGGAGAATGGGTCAGGGTCAAGTTGCCCATCCTACAAAAGAAAGGAGAAAGCAAGTATAGTCAACCTTTGCAAGTCAAGGAGGTGCGAGGCAGGGCAGCTCTCCTCAGCGACGGCAAGGTATGGTCACAAGACCGCATGGCCAAGGTCAATAAGATTGTAACGTGGCCCCAATCAGTGAAGGAGGAGAGACAGGAGGGGTCTGATGAAACAAGACTTCCCGTCATGCGGGGTGCAACCGGCCTGTGGGAAGGAGTAAGTGAGGACAGAGAAATGGAAACATGTACCACAGAGTCTACCAATGAAGATGATACACCTGCCAGCGAAGAACAGGGAGAAGATCAGAGTGCCGGTGAGAGATTACTGGGAGAGAGAGAGAAGGAGGAAAAGATACCGGTAAGGTGCACTCGCAGCGGCAGAGCAGTTAAGGTGCCTTCCAGATACAGAGACTTTGAAATGAGCGGACAATAGAACTGAGACTGGAATAGCTTATTTGGTTAAGATTAAAGGGGGGAGATATGTGGTGTGCGCTCTAGTCTACAAGCGTGAACGCGATGACGCGTCACGCTGTAGATGAGAGCGGAAGGCGCACGCATGCGCAGAAGGAGTTTTAGTGAAGGCGCGAAACGGGGAATAGATAGTCAGCGACCGGAGCTCTCCATGTCAGGACGCTCGGCGCTTTATGCTAGAGATAACTTTAATTTACTTGCAATAAATAGTTCTTCATCTACACTGGCTCCAGTGCACTTTGTGGGGGCAAGGAAGGAACATTATAATGACATCCAACTGCTTCTTTCTTACCATTACTAATTTGTCAATGGTTGAAGCACCTTTCAAAGCCTGTCTTCGAGTGATGCACAAGAGTCAGCTAAAGTGAAACTCTGATAAGGACGAAATTCTTTTTTTGGGTCACAGGCAGAGAATTGGTGGGAGTAGGATTGGTCTGCTTCCTTTACCACCTCCCCCGCCACAGTGGCAAAAAATCTTGGAGTTAAGTTTGACACCCTACTTTCCTTTCAACCTCAGGTGACTGCTGTGGTAGGTTCCTGTTTTGTGTTGCTCCGGGCTCCTAAGAAGTTTATTTTCCTTCTTCCATTGCATTGTAAGAAGATAGTGGTTCATGCACTGAAAACTTCTAGGTTGAATCATTCTAATACTCTTTATCATGGGCTCCTGGAAAGGCCTGGTCAAGGCTGAAAGTGGTCCCAAATTTTGCAGCTCCTCTAATTTTGAAATGACCTTGGCGTGCCTCAGTTTCTAGTCATCTTAGATCTCTCCCCTTGCTGCCATCAGGAAGAGGATTCTCTTTCAGTATTTAGTTCTGGCGCATCATGCCCCTCTCTTTTCTGGTCTGCACTATTTCTCTGCAAAATTTCAGTTTCATACCCCCAGATGCTTCAAGAACCCATTTTGCTATTCCTTAATAGCGAAAAATAACGATTCGTTATCAAGGAATAGCAAAATGCAATGCATGAAGAAATCACTAAAAAAATAGCGATTTCTTAAAATTCCTTAATTACGACTCGCAAATTGCGAGTCGCAATTTAGGAATACCTCCCCATTCATTTCTATGGGCCTAGAGGCCCATAGGAATGAATGCGTAGACATTCTCAATTTGCGAATCGCAATTAGCGAATCGCAAATTGAGAATGCGATTTCAAGGGTGCAGGGGTGTCCAAAGGACACCCTGTTGCACCCCTGAAATTGATCTGTGCGCATATGTTGTGCACACACATGCCCTTAGGGCACGTGTGTGCGCAACATGAAACTTTGAAAAATGCACTTTAGTGCATTTTTCAAAGTTTTTGCAAATTACCATGAAGTTCAACTTCCTGGTAATTTCCCAAGACCTATTAGTGAAATCACTATTTTTTAAACTTTAATGCATTGCATTTAAGGAATCTCAATTTGTGATTCCTTAAATGCAAGTAATCGCAATTTTGCAATTTCTTAATTTGCGATTTTTGCATTTGGGATGATGCATCCCAAATGCAAAAATACCGGTCACAAAGGTTCTGAGAATCTGCCCCTTTGCGAGCGGATTCTAGCTTGATGCATCTGGGCCATAGTCCTGTGAGAATACTTCAGTCAGCCATGGCCAGTTTGGCGGTAGGGCTAAGGGTTAGGTGGTCGAGGAAGGGGGGATCAGTCTTTTTTGCCTGGCAGCTAAGGCTTGGAATCAGCTACCTCTGGAACTTCGGTCTCAGGTAAGAATTGTCATTCTGGAAGAAGCTCAAGACATGGCTCTTCTCACTGTGTTAAACTTGTGGCAGAGTTTTGTTTGAACTTCGCAGCATCCGGTGCCAGAACACTCCTGGGTGTAGCAGGGCGCTTTACAAAACATATTTATTCTTTCAGAGTGCAAAGGAGGGAATACTCCCTTTCACCACCACCCAGGCCCCAAACACTGGCAGCCAAGCAACCTATTAAGCACATATGTAGAAAAGTTCATGCATGTTCATAGCTGCACCTATGTGCATGAAATATATTGAGAGTGCCACCTTTGCAGCACCACAGCAGCTGTGGCTGGGATCGGTAGTGACAATGAACATGGCAACTTGATCTGGGGCGGATGACCTCACACCTCTGAACCCTTTGACTCACCCACCACAGTACCCTCTACTGTGCCAAATCCACTTGCACTGTGGAATAGCATTCCATCCTAGGCTGCTTGTGAATGTATGGCATAGCAGTTGGGGCATGCAATGAGGCATTATTCATATCGTTTATCTTGTCCCTTCGTGTCAGTAGTGTTTGCCAAGCATGGACACGGGGTTGGATAAGATGCTTTACTTGGGCTAGGGATGTGTATGCTAGCCAGAGTATAATTATGGCGCTTTAAATAGTAGATGGTGACCAAAGTGGCCACAGCATGCTGCTGTATACAGTGGAACAATTTGGATGCTGGCCTGGATGTTATGCAAAACAAAAGTCAGAAAATTGGGTTTTCTGAAAACTGGTCTGGCTTTAGCACTTTCCTTGTATGGCATTCCAGAATTAAACACACAAAAGGAGATGGAAGGAATGCTTGCAAATAGTCTAATCACTGGCAATCGCTCTGTGTAGAATTTCAACTGATCATTTTTTGCTCTGTGTGCCACTCTAGACAGGAGCCCCCGTTATGCATATCCCTTCTGACCAGGTTACTTATAGGAAGTGTCCATTTCGAACTGACAGGCAATGCCAATTCCAAAGGAACCACAAGCAACCACAGACTGGTATTGGCCTAAGTACCAGTGAGGTCCCTGGATCGCTGCGGTAAAGGACTCAAGCTATTCATACGGCACTGAGTCAGCACTGATTTCCTTCCATAAGGCTTGGCAGGGTTCTCTCATGGCTGTGAGACCCCGCCAAGGGAGTTGTTTCACAGCTGTGAAGTGTGCAGAGCAGCTTTATGCACACGGGGGCCACTGATCCGTTCCCTGCCATGTTTCTCTTGTATTATGCTCTAAATCAGTGATACTCAAAGTACGGCATGGGGGCCGCATGCGGCCCAACAGACCTTTACATGTGGCCCCTTGATCAACAGCAGCACTGGGCTGCTGTTCACTCGACTCAGCACTATGATTAAAACACTGTTAAATGTACATGCAAGCCTTTTTAAAGGTTAATTGAAGTTAAGGAAAGAAACTAACTAGGTTGTCCTGCACCACTTAACTATGGAAACATCTTCATTTTCAAAGCCATCTTGCACCAAAAGTGCCCTCCGCCCTCTGGATCGCCATCTTGTTAGCATCGATGCAGCCCTCGATCACATCACAGACCAAAGTTTGTGGCCCTTGAGAAAATGTTTGTGAGTACCCATGCTCTAAATAGTGTCACTGTGGCCGAACTGTCCTGTGGTGGCAGTAGCCTAACTAGGCCTTAGGCCACCCGTAATGCCCCCTGAGTTTGCCACCTGCAGCGGCCTGATCTGATCGAAGAGCGAGGGGGGTGCTGGCCATTCATACGGCCGCGATGGCTGCAGTTAAGACCTGGGGGGGTTCGGGTTCTGCCGCGATTCTTGCGGCCGCAACAGCTGCAGGTAAGAGCTGGGGGAGGATGTGACCGACCGTCACCTCCAAAACTCATGCCGCATGGGGCTGACCGCCCCCCACTCTCACCCCAAGATACGGCAGAGTGTGGTGGAGTGACAGCACGGTCAAGGGTTACCGTTCTTGGAGCCAACCCAGGCTCCACTGGCAGTTAACAGCAGTTTCCCGACTCTAACTAGAGGTGAGAAACTGGGGATACGGTGGTGTGGGAGGACCACCGTTCCAGCAACATTCTCCACCAAATCTTAAATAAGCCTATCTGTTGGTATTGTTACGTCCCACATTCGAAAGGAAATGCATAAAACTTTCCTCAAATCATCATCATCAAAACATCTTTATTCAATTCATAGAATCATAGAAGAAAAATCAATATCATACAGTGTTTACATCCTTCCAGTCCAATATAGTAATATTCAAAGTTATGGATTGCAAATTTATAAAACATTACATTTATGCAAATTCGCAGTTCCAGAGTAAAGTGCAATCAAGTCAATACAAGGAGAAACACAATTTATGCAAATTCGCAGTTCCAGAGTAAAGTGCAATCAAGTCAATACAAGGAGAAACACAATCATTAAGTTCTCTGTACAATGGGCAGTTAGAAATATAAAGTGTAGTGCTTTTGTATCATAATAGTTTTCCCCAGGGATGCTTATGCCCCTTTTAGTGTTTTTTACAAAGTCATTTAAAGTTAAAAAGTTACTAAAAACAGGTTTCATTGTAAAACATTAAATAGTATGTACAATAAAAGTTATCAACTACATGGTCATAAGGTGCATGATTAATGATTTGGTCCACTATTATAAAATCCTGGTTACAATTTCAAACCCTTCTTCATTCTTATGTAGTTAGCAGCCAATAAAAATCTCGAAACTCCAACAATAAGCTGGGTATTATCTGTTTTTAAAATACGTAACATGTCATTATATCTCCTCACACCCATTTTCCTTCCCAATGGTGCAATCCATTTCTGTCTGGCTTTCATGTAAGTGGGTCAAAATAGGAGAACGTGTGCTACGTTTTCCTTCATGGCCAGCTGGCACATTGTACACTCACTATCTTCCTCACCGTTACGGGACTTTTCTCATTTGGCTGTAAATGACCTAACACAGAGGGTCCCGACCTGAGTTTTAAATACAACATTTTTGCAAGTTGAGGTTCAATTTGGTCAAGAAACACCTCAAAACGGGGGGTGGGTTTAACCATCAGGAATTCATTTATAAGTGACATAGCACTACTGTTCTGTAGGACTTTTTGCACAACTAGGCTCCAGTAAACCCTCTAGAGTTCCTTTTTTGAGTCTACAGTCAGCCTTTCTGGAAGGTGCCAGAACTCGCTAAGCCCCAAGTCCAGGAGCCATCTACGTATGTTAATCAACCATGGGAAGGTTACATGGGTATCTAGTGCAATGAGTTCACTTAGTGCCTGCCTATAAATAAGGAGTTCATCAGTAGATCTTAACCTAATCCAATATAACAAGGTAATCAAAACTGCCCTATCCCGGATACGTTTTAGCCCAAAGTCATACATGTATGGAATCACCGGGGTGTTTTGGGGGAGAGGGATCATTGCTCTTAGAACCCTATTTTCTCCCACTGTTAGGGTGGATGTTTGCTCCACGCCCCACAACTCGGAGCCATAGAGGGCGGCAGTTTGGGCCTTAGATTTATATACCTCCAATGCTGGGGTAATAGATTTAGTATAAGTAGCATGGAGTTTTTTCAGGATGGGCACTGAGTTTTGCATCAAGATTGTCCCTGATTTTCTAATATGCGGGCACCATGAAAGCTTGGAGTCTAGGGTCACCCCTAGATAAACAAAATTGTGAACCCTCTCTATTACTGCACCATTTATCAAAATATTATTTTTGAAGCTTTTGTGATGCCTGATACACATATTTTTAGTTTTTAAGGTGTTTATTTCCAGTCCTTTTTCTTTGCAGTACACATCAAACTTGTGAAGGAGGTTTTGCAATCCCCTAGGGGTCTGTGAAAGCAAGATAGTGTCATCCGCAAATGTTAGGGCACATACATGAGAACCACCTAACTTGGGAGAGTCGTGATTTGAATCCAGTAAGAAGTCCACCATATTGTTGACATAAAGGAGGTACAGGGTGGGCGCCAGGACACAGCCCTGGCGCATCCCTCTTCTCACCGGTATCTCCTCTGTTAGTTCCCCACTCAATCCCCAGCGTACTTTCGCCAAATTGTCTTCATGGAGTTTTATGAGTTGTACAAGTATATTTTTAGGGACTCCTTGTTTAAACAGGTTTACCGACAGCAGATCTCTTAAGATCAATGAAGGCCACGTACAAATTACCCGATCTTAGTTTAGTATATTTCCAGGCAATGGTTAACAGCCTAAACACCTGATCTATGGTGCTGGTTCTTTTTCTGAACCCTGCCTGGTAAGAGAACAGTATATCGTTATCAGTTAACCAATCGTTTAATTTGTCCAGAATCTGCTTAGAATAGATTTTTTTGGGTAATATCTATCAAACTGATAGGCCTGTAATTAGCGGGATTGTCCCTAGAAACCTCCTTATATATATATAGGGACAATCTCCATGCCCTTCCATGATGCACAGTGCACAGTAAATTAATGTACGGTGCCCATACGTCTGGATTATGTCTGAAGAGGTCCCCCGGGACATTATCTGGGCCTGGCGCTTTAGACGCCTTGATGGTGACTATAGCAAAAACAACAGGTGATGGACAGAATGCAGAGCAATGTCATACATTAACCCCAGTACAGAGATCTGGGCCTAAATCCATCGTTTTTTTGCTCATCATGCCTTTCCAGTTTGAACCTAGCCATATGCAAATCAGTCTTGACCCTGTGCCCCATGGGAAAAGTCCAGCCCGAACTGCAAAGCCAGGTCCTCCCTGGACTGGAAACAAGCATCCAAGGACCGGTTTCGGGCTTTCAGCCCTCATCAGCCTGGATAGCTTGATTCCAGTGGCATGGAGAGCACGGGACTCAAGTCTGAGCATACCTGTCCCACTCGGGGTGACAAGAGCAAAAACAACAGGTGATGGACAGAATGCAGAACAATGTCATACATTCACCCCAGTACAGCGATCTGGGCCTAAATCCATCGTTTTTTTTGCTCACCATGCCTTTCCAGTTTGAACCCAGCCATATGCAAATCAGTCTTGACCCTGAGCCCCATGGGAACAGTCCAGCCCGAACTGCCAAGCCAGGTCCTCCCTGGACTGGAGACAAGCATCCAAGGACGGGTTTCGGGCTTTCAGCCCTCATCAGCCTGGATAGCTTGATTCCAGTGGCATGGAGAGCATGGAACTCACGTCTGAGCATACCCGTCCCACTCGGGGTGACAAAAGCAAAAACAACAGGTGATGGACAGAATGCAGAACAATCTCATACATTCACCCCAGTACAGAGATCTGGGCCTAAATCCATCGTGTTTTGCTCATCATGCCTTTCCAGTTTGAACCCAGCCATATGCAAATCAATCTTGACCCTGTGCCCCATGGGAACAGTCCAGCCCGAACTGCAAAGCCAGGTCCTCCCTGGACTGGAAACAAGCATCCAAGGACCGGTTTCGGGCTTTCAGCCCTCATCAGCCTGGATAGCTTGATTCCAGTGGCATGGAGAGCACGGGACTCAAGTCTGAGCATACCCGTCCCACTCGGGGTGACAAGAGCAAAAACAGCAGGTGATGGACAGAATGCAGAACAATGTCATACATTCACCCCAGTACAGAGATCTGGGCCTAAATTCATCGTTTTTTTGATCTCCATGCCTTTCCAGTTTGAACCCAGCCATATGCAAATCAGTCTTGACCCTGTGCCCCATGGGAACAGTCAAGCCCGAACTGCCAAGCCAGGTCCTCCCTGGACTGGAGACAAGCATCCAAGGACGGGTTTCGGGCTTTCAGCCCTCATCAGCCTGGATAGATTGATTCCAGTGGCATGGAGAGCACGGGACTCACGTCTGAGCATACCCGTCCCACTCGGGGTGACAAAACCAAAACAACAGGTGATGGACAGAATGCAGAACAATGTCATACATTCACCCCAGTACAGAGATCTGGGCCTAAATCCATCGTTTTTTTGCTCACCATGCCTTTCCAGTTTGAACCCAGCCATATGCAAATCAGTCTTGACCCTATGCCCCATGGGAACAGTCCAGCCCGAACTGCCAAGCCAGGTCCTCCCTGGACTGGAAACAAGCATCCAAAGACCGGTTTTGGGCTTTCAGCCCTCATCAGCCTGGATAGCTTGATTCCAGTGGCATGGAGAGCACGGGACTCACGTCTGAGCATACCCGTCCCACTCGGGGTGACAAAAGCAAAAACAACAGGTAATGGACAGAATACGGAACAATGTCATACATTCACCCCAGTACAGGGATCTGGGCCTAAATCCATAGTTTTTTTGCTCACCGTGCCTTTCCAGTTTGAACCCAGCCATATGCAAATCAGTCTTGACCCTGTGCCCCATGGGAACAGACCATCCCGAACTGCCAAGCCAGGTACTCCCTGGACTGGAAACAAACATCCAAGGACCGGTTTCGGGCTTTCAGCCCTCATCAGCCTGGATAGCTTGATTCCGGTGGCATGGAGAGTACGGGACCCACGTCTGAACATACCCGTCCCACTCGGGGTGACAAAAGCAAAAACAACAGGTGATGGACAGAATGCAGAACAATGTCATACATTCACCCCAGTACAGATTCAAGCAAGCCGGGCTGAAGATGGCTGGAATGCCAGAAACCGGTACTCGGAAGCTTGTTTCCGGTCCAGGGAAGGCATGGCTTGGCAGTTCGGGTTGGACTGTTCCCATGGGGCACAGGGTCAGACTGATTTGCATATAGCCATGTCTGAACTGGGGTGGCAGAGTGGGCTAAAGAACGGTGATGGATTAAACCCAGATCTTTTGACTGGGTGTGAGTGTTTGATTGATTCAGATGCTCCGTCCATCACCACCCCCTTTTGTACCGCTTTTGGCCGCCATAAGTGTGGCAGGGTATGCTCAGACGTGAGTCCCTTGCTCACTTTGCCACTGGATTCAAGCAAGCCGGGCTGAAGACGGCTGGAATGCCAGAAACCGGTCTTCGGAAGCTTGTTTCCGGTCCAGGGAAGGCATGGCTTGGCAGTTCGGGCTGGACTGTTCCCATGAGGCACAGGGTCAGACTGATTTGCATATAGCCATGTCTGAACTGGGGTGGCAGAGTGGGCTAAAGAACGGTGATGGATTAAACCCAGATATTTTGACTGGGTGTGAGTGTTTGATTGATTCAGATGCTCCGTCCATCACCACCCCCTTTTGTACCGCTTTTGGCCGCCATAAGTGTGGCAGGGTATGCTCAGACATGAGTCCCTTGCTCACTTTGCCACTGGATTCAAGCAAGCCGGGCTGAAGACGGCTGGAATGCCAGAAACCGGTCCTCGGAAGCTTGTTTCCGGTCCATGGAAGGCATGGCTTGGCAGTTCGGACTGGACTGTTCCCATGAGGCACAGGGTCAGACTGATTTGCATATAGCCATGTCTGAACTGGGGTGGCAGAGTGGGCTAAAGAACATTGATGGATTAAACCCAGATCTTTTGAGTGGGTGTGAGTGTTTGATTGATTCAGATGCTCCGTCCATCACCACCCCCTTTTGTACCGCTTTTGGCCGCCATAATTGTGGCAGGGTATGCTCAGACGTGAGTCCCTTGCTCACGTTGCCACTGGATTCAAGCAAGCCGGGCTGAAGACGACTGGAATGCCAGAAACCGGTCCTCGGAAGCTTGTTTCCGGTCCAGGGAAGGCATCGCTTGGCAGTTCGGGCTGGACTGTTCCCATGAGGCACAGGGTCAGACTGATTTGCATATAGCCATGTCTGAACTGGGGTGGCAGAGTGGGCTAAAGAACGGTGATGGATTAAACCCAGATCTTTTGACTGGGTGTGAGTGTTTGATTGATTCAGATGCTCCGTCCATCACCACCCCCTTTTGTACCGTTGATGGTGACTATGGCCTGCTTAGTGTCTAGAATGGTAATATGTAGTGGATCAATCACATCAGACATTATCAACTCATTAATTATGTGTAGATTCTCACTTGATGTGGAACCTGGAGATGCATATAAATGTGCAAAATGATTAAACCATGTAATAGAGTCTAGATAGTTGTCCTGGGCTGGTTTGCTAGACTTATTGCCATTTGCAATAATCCGCCAAAAAAGTGAGTGATCTCTTGGCTTTGCTGCAGCTAAAAGATCTTCCCAGCCTGCATCCACCCAGCTTTTGCGTTCTAATTTTAAAATCCGGTTATAGTTTTTCCTCTCTTGCCTGATTTTACCTGGAGAGCAGTGCTTTAGTTAGGTCTTTCTTAGCTACTCTGCAAACTTCATTAAACCAGGGATTGGCTGATGTCAGCTTGTTCCTCAAGGGTGTTTTTCCCATCGCTGCTCTGGTGAGATGGGGTTCAATTCTTTCCACTAATTTTCAGTGGATTTGGGTAATTAAAATAGGGTTTAAAGGAAAGAAGATAAAAGATCGCAAAAAATATTGTATATAGAAGTCAGGGGTTCTAATTTCCCTAGGATTGTTGGCCATCTAACTGCCCATCTGTTATTACACAGAATAGGCTGTGGTACCTGCAGACCTAGTCTAAATTGGAACTGGAAATGTTTAGCTTCTAGATCTAGGCAAAGGGGGAGGTGGTCACTTTCCCTCCGTTCCTCTACTCTAAAATCAATCACATACGCCCAATGTGTAGCACTTATCATGATGTAATCTATTGGTGAGGGCGACTGACCCCTTGTGAAAGTGTTTGTTCGCTCAGTGTCAGAGGGGCACCTTCCATTACAAGCCTGTAGCCCCTTTTCTATAGTGAGATTAAAAATCTGCAGGGCTGAGACAGTGCACCTTGTTGGTCTTTCAATGCTTAACTGTGGGATGCCCAATGCTTGGTCTTCTTTCTCCGTTATGGTTTCCATACCCCTTAAAGGTTCGTAACAACAGTTGAAATCACCACCGATTGCGATGGGGCCATCATTGGTGATAAAATCAATGATCCCACCTAATTGGTTAATAAGCGGTGATTCCTTAGAATGGTATCGTGGTCTTCTATATAAATTGAGAAGTGAAATCGTAGATTGATTAGGGAATTTTAAGTGCACTCCCTGGATATCATGTGAGCTAGTCATTATATCGTCTATTTCAGCATTTACTTGATTCTTGACCCAAATTAGAAGCCCACCAGAGGGTCTACCTTTTTTCAGATTGGTTGCCTCGATCCTAAATGTTCGGTACCCCACCATATATATATAGGGGTTCCAAAGCCCAGGTCTCTTGGAAGAGGCATAGGTCATATTTATCTATGTAATTTTGCCAATCAGGTTCCAAAAGTATTTTTGTGAGACCTGCTATGTTCCATGACAGGAGTTTGATGGTATTTATTTTGGTGGCGCTATCCCTTACTATGGTTAGCTCACTTTCCCTAGGGGTATTAAGTTTTAAACTAGAATTAGTGGTGGGTTCGCCCTCTGGGTCATCATAGCCAATTTGTTCGACTATACTTACTTCCTAACGAGTCCCACCGGGGAGGTGCTGCATCCCTGACCTTATCAGTATCAAATCAGTAGATGCACTTAGTCAATCTACTGCTTCAAGTCCACTTTGGAGCGTCGGTGTAATAGCTGGGGCACTCATATTAACTTCGATCATCATAGGATTCAAAGTGAGGCCACAGCTCAAACTATCTGTTTTGTTTTGTATGATTGAGATATTTGAGTCAAATAGTGTGTGGGTTCTTAAATTCAAAGTTATCAGGTTGTCAGCTATTACTTTCAAATAGAATGTTACTCTGATGTCATCTAGGCCCCCTCCTTCTTGCTGCACCCATTCAGCTCTCATAGAATCAGATTTAATTACAGAGAGACAGTGGCGCTTAGTCCGTATCCAGTGTATGACCTTGTTAACCAGGGAGTCCGAGTCCTCCTTGGTTCCCGGCTTTAGTCTAAGAACATTTGTAAGGAAGACATGGAGGGGGATAAACCCCCCTGGGGTTTATGCAGCGGTTCCCAGTTTGGTACTTGTTGGGGTACCTCTTTTCTCTGTCTGTTTCCCCATTCCCGTACCCCCTACGCAAGTTGGCAGGTGGTAAGCTATCAGGGGGCCTTTTCATATGTGAAGGGATTTGCTCTCCTCTACGTGGTCTATGCTGTTCTTGTGAGATGGTCACATGATATCCTAAATCTAGTCGTAGGCTACGATTATGGCCATCTCTATGCCACCCATGGGCACTGTGAGTTTGTGAGTTTTGTGCACCTATGGTTCGGTTCTTAGGCTTAACCATTCCAGTAACGTTATTTTTCGAACTTATCTCTCCCGGTTTGATCTCATCAAGAGTAGGGAATAAGCCCTTCTCATTTATACGCATATTACTGGTGAGAGTTTCGATCATTCTTTTAATCACGCTGCCCTCTTCTTCAACTCTACTTAATTTGTTGGTCAATGCTATTACCAAACTGTGTGTATCAGCAAGGTGTGTTTGCTCCTGGGCATGTAATAAGGATGGATTAGGCAAACTCCCACTATGTATTTGTCCCCCCCAGGTAAAGCCCTGTCCCTATTTCTGGGTTTTCTGCTAGGACTGTATATATATTGGAGCATTCGATTGTAATAATTTCATTTTGGGGGTCAGCATCGGTATCCAATTTAGGTACTGTTTCTTTACTTTTATCGTTAGTATTGCTGGTAGAAATCCCTGCTTTTTGGGGTTTTGGAGCTGGTGCTACAGGAGGAGAATCCTTTCCCGTTGTCTGGTGGACTATAACTATACCACTATCGGCTTTCCTGCTTGAAGTTTTATCCTTCTTGCAGCAGTAGGATTAAGTTTTATTGCTGCCTCTAGGATTAGACTCCTTGCCATCAGCCAACATATGCTCCACCTCTTCAATGAGGGTTATCAATGTCGGTTAATGTGCAGTTTTCGGCTGCAGATTTTGGTAGCTTCTGTGTCCTTGGGATTTTTTCCCTACCAGTAGTTGTTTCTATAGCTTTCCTTTTCACCATAGCTGTTATTCCCCTAAGGCAGTTAACCAATGTACACAACAAATGCAGGAATACTAATCGTGCACAATGAACTGTCAGCAACCGGTGTTACCTGACATATGCAATACAAATTCAAATATCCTACACACAAGAAGCTAGCTCTTACACAGATTGCAGTTGACAGGTGCACAATAGTACATGTGTGATTTTATTTGAGCTTCCCAGCAAATTCTCCCCGCTGGATGGCTATGCAGATCACAGCTTATCAGGAAAGTGCGAACATGACCAGTGAGAATAGTTGTCAAGGGGCAAAAGGCTGGGATATTGGGTAGTTGTATTGTACTTTGTCCCATCAATCGAGCATCTACAATCGCTACTATGTCAGTTCTCTTACCGGTCAGGAGATGCGGGGAGGACCAGTTAGGATAATATCAAGGGGGTGGCCCAGTCCAGGCTTATTCGGGCTTATACTGGCGCGGACGGACCCGCCCTTGGCACGGGCAAGCCCGCGCGCGTCCCTCGCATCCTTTGAGGGCCTCTGGCGCCCTCTGCTGAAGCTTGTGAATGGCGACCAGCAGGGCCCCCTGGGAAGTGTAGTCCTCGAGGAGGCTGGTAGGTCTCGGCGGCCGGCTCCCTTCACGGCTGATTCACGATCTGATTCAGACACTTAAACTGTTTTTGGAGAGTTTCGCGAAGATCCATTAGAGGCAGGAAACTAGCACAAGGCTCAAAAAGTGACTTACCGTTATTAAATTCCAATTAAAATAGCATCTTTAAAAAAAATGTTTTCCTATTTTTTGTCACATAGGACATTTTAGGCTTTGTATTAAAGGCACAGGGCTAATGACTTGCACCGTTCTTTCATTAGGTATGGCGGCTGGAAGCAGAGTGTAGCCAAAATCCATGCCCCCACTGAGTAGGGCCCAAATCCTTGCAAATTTGGTTGTGCGTGTATCGGTGCGCTGTGCCCAGAGCCTGGAACAAAAGGCGTGAGGCGCTACTTAGCTGGTTCATTAGTCACAGGGCTCTCTGGAGGATGCGGCCAGAGACCACACCCTATGCTCTTTCCACAGATTGGCAAAAAAGCAGTGCTCAATGGTCTTTGACTACTAGGGATTTTAGTGATCATGTATACAAAAATAGCCAACATGTGCATTTGAAAGAATGAGGTATCAGTAAAATTAATCATGTTACGGGGTATAGATATACACATTTGTTTCTTAATTAATTAATAATTTCTTTAACCGCAAAGGGAATCAGGTGCCTATGTTTTATAAATGCTAGCTTTAACCAAATGATGCAGCTTCGGGGAATACCATATCACGTTTGCACTATATTTATGGACACTATATGAGTGGCTAAAGAAAAATGTTCATGCTGTCAGTCAGCATCTTAATTATTCGTATTAACCAACTCAGTCACCAGGACTTAATCTGAATGCTCCAAAAGAGGGGGTTGTGCATATAGTTGGAGGAACTGAGGTCCATGTTTTCAGGGCGCTTCCTGAAAACGAGTGAGCGATGGTTCTTTAAGTTTTGAACGTAGGTGGTGCCAGTAGCGTAGATTCAGATCTGAGCAACTGCCCCTTGCCATGGTGAGTTTTTTGTGCCAGGTATCTCGGGGTCATGACTTTGTTTCTTATGAAGGTAATAATGAACATGCTACTTGGTTCGATAGGAAGACATTTCGATGCAGTGAGGTCAAAGGCTCAACATATTTCACTCTCCTGCCATGTGTAAAGTTCAAAATAGTAGAGTCAGATTTAGTTTTGCGAAGGTCTTTTTAGTGGAGCATTTCCGTAGGTAAGTCTTGACAAGACCAGTTTTTGCACCACCATTTTAAATTCTGATAAATGGCCTAGCTCTTTTTCTATTGTGTTTATATATGATTGAAGCTTCAGATTTTTATGATTTGCTGAGAAGATTTTTTGTACGTCGAATAATCTTGGGGTAGATGTATCAAGAAAGCCTTTTGCGATTCTTTATTTGCGATGTTTTGCGATTCGCAAAACGCGATGTATGTAGGTTTTTGCGAATAATATGCGATTTCTTAAAAATCGCAAATTATTCTGCGAATAATTAGCAATTTCTTAAATTGCGAAATTCGCAAATTAAGAAATCGCAAAAACGGGAATCAGCCAATGCAGGAACAGGATGATGACATCACAGTCAAGAAGTGTGGGTGATTACCTGCACCTGTTTGCCTGAGCCACACCCAGTGGCAGTTAGAAGACTTTTGGAGCTGAGCAGACCTGTTTTGCTTGTCATGGAGCCTGAAAACACACAGGAGGGATTGTCAGGAGAGAAGAGGAAGAGGAAGCACAAGTTCTCTGAAAAAGAACAGGAGATTTTAATTGAGGAGGTGGCTTGCAACCATGAGTTTCTGTTTGGAAAACAAGCACTGAAAGTGCCAGAGGCACGTAAGAGGAACATTTGGTTGGACATCCAGCAGAAGGTAAATTCAGTTGGAGTGACAACACCTACCATCGAGGAGTTGCGCAAAAGATGGTATGCTATGCGCCTCCGGTCCAAGGAAAAACTAGCGGCAAGATTGAAGGAGTCGAGCAAGAAAGGAGGTGGAACATCAACTGCTGAGCAGCCAACTCCACTTGAGGAGCTTGTTGAGGCCACTCTCTTGCCTAAGAGTGTGAGTGGTGTTGCGCAGATTGACAGCTCTGAGCCTTCACAAACAGCAGCAGGTAAGATGCATGTTTGTTTGTAAGTGAAGTTGTGGGACATGCATGTGCTTTAAGTTAGTACAAGTACACAGTGGGATTTTCTTAAGACCAGGTACACTGAGTCACAGACAGTGAGCAATGCATTATGGGAGTTGTAGTTACATTTCAACATGTTATTTTTTACATAATAGAAAAAACAGAATGACATTTTGTTTTTTAAATTTAGATTGAAATACACTACAAAATATGTTTTATCAAAGTAGGAACACTTTATTAAGCTCATAAAGTAATCCAGACAACAAACTCATATGTCTCTATCTACATCCACAGCACAGGCAGGACATTCCAGGGAGGAAAGTGATGGCAATCAATCGCCTCTTCAAGATGTTTGTGCTGTTGAAGACAGTATAAGTGATGAAATTGAGTCCACTCCCATTGTCAGGAAAAAACGTACACATGTGGCCCCTCTGCCTCCTTTTCAAGATGATGACATTGAAGCTGGTGGTACGAGTGAGAGTGTACAGGAAACAGTTGATCCTCCAGTACCTGTAGAGCAATCACAGGCACAGAGAAGGTCACGTGCATATACTATGGAAAGGTCAAGGAGCAGCAGAGGTGGAGAAGAGGACAATCCTACTGTATTTGCAGGATTAGAACAGGACATGTTACATGTGCAGCACCAACAGCACAAGGTCCTACGCTCTATAAATAGGCAGCTGTGCAAATTAAACAAGCATAATGCAGGCATGGGAGATGGGATGAGAGCAATGGCTTCATCAATGGATAGACTATGTTTGGCCCTTGAACGCACTGAGGAATCACGCAACAGGGCAGCTCACCGTGCCCATGTCAGGATGTATGGCTACACCAAAGCCATAAACAGATTGTGCACTGTTACTTCTAATTTTACAAGGCGTAGTATTACTATGCAGAGAGAGGTCAGTAAGTGCACAAAGAGTGTAGCCAAAGGTTTAGACAAAGTAACATCTGCTGTTGAACTACTCCAGACAGCAAACTCTGGCGCAAGTGCACTGTTTGAATCAGCTGACACTGAGGAAACCTCCAGTAGGAGTAGCAGTAATCCCACTCCTACATCAGATGTAACACAGCGCAGGAGTGGAAGGAATGCCGGACATTCTTCATCCAATAGAAGCATGGAATCTGTGCAGCGCTCTACTCAAAGCCGCCAGCGCAAAAAATGACTTTTTTCATATCTTGATTTTGTTGCTACTCATTTACCCTTTTATTTTGCAATGAAAATGTAGCTTTGCCTTTGCATTAACAGGTCATGTAGCACTACATTAGTAGCTTCAATGTTTGTGAATTAAAAACATTCAATACTGAAACCACATACATGTTTGTGATTCATTGTCTTACCTAAGAGTAATTGCGTGTTATCTCACTACGTCTCTGACATCCAGGAGCAGCTCCCACTCCTGCTGTAGCTCTTCTAGGTGGAGGTATTTCATCATCATCAGATGTATCTGAGTCACTCATTTCAATTTCAGTCCCTTTTCTCGTGGCCATGTTATGTAGCATGGCACAGCTACTTACAATTTTACAGCACGTTGCAGGATTGTATTGTAAAGCACCACCACTTTTGTGAATGCAACCAAAACGGCTTTTCAAAATTCCAAAAGTCCTTTCAATGACACCACGGGTTGAACGGTGTGCCTTATTACATCTCCTTTCATGTACATTTGATGGATTCAAATATGGTGTCAGAATGAAATCACGCACAGCATAGGCACTATCACCTGCATGATGAGAGAGAAAGAAAGAGTGTGTGCTTCACATCAAAGGAAAATTGTTGTTAGTAAGAATGTGAAATAGTGGTACATTTACCTAGTAGATAACCCTCTCCAAACTGGCCAGCACTCAAACGTCTATGTAGTCCACTATGCTGAAAGATATAGGAATCATGAGTGCTCCCTGGGTACTGAGCCACAATATCAGTGATAATGTACTTTGCATTGCACACCATTTGAATGTTGATGGAATGATAACATTTTCTATTTCTGTACACATATTCTGTGGCAGCCGGTGGAGTGATGGCAATATGGGTTCCATCTATGCAACCAATCACATGTGGAAAACGTGCGATTTGATAAAAATCCAGTTTAGTCTCTTGTATGGCTTGTTGGGTGTTGGAGAGGTAAATGTGATGTTGTAGCCTGTTCATCATTGCATGCAGAAAAACCTTAAAAAAGCGTGACAGGGCACTCTGAGACACCCCTCCAACCTCTGCAATGACCCTTTCAAAAGAACCAGAAGCCAAAAGGTGCAGTGAGCACAATACCTGCACATGCGTAGGAATTGATTGGGTCCTGGCTGTTTGATGTTCCAGAAAGTGTTTCAATTCATCAATGAGGTCCAAAATGGTGTGTGGGTCAAGTCTGTATTTTTCAAAGATGTCCTCTTCTGTCTGCTGGAACAGCGTAATACGCAGTCTGAAGATTCTCTCCTGCCTCTGTCTCCTCTGTGCAAGGGCTTGGATACGCAGCCTCCTAGCTATCAGGTAAAGTCCCGCCATTTTGAAAGTTAAAATTGCATTGTGGGTTTCTTTTATACTTTCAAATTGGTTACCACCTGCTTGTAGTTAGTGTTAATTGCGATTTCTTAATTTGCGAATTTCATGTTTTCACAATTTGCGAATTTTTCATACATCTCTTTGCGATTTCTTATTTTGCGATTTCTTGTTTGCGAAATTCGCTAATGTTAAACCATGCAAAATAAGAAATCGCAAAGAAATTCGCAGAATTTGTACTTTCGCAAATTAAGTAATCGCAAAAATAGCGATTACTTATTTTGCGATGCGATTTCTTACATACATCTCATATTCCTATTTTTTAGTCGCAAACGCCATTTTTTGCGATTCGCAGCATTTGCGACTAGAAAATAGCTTGATACATCTACCCCTTAGTTTTGCAGTCCATTACTCTGGATAAGCCAGCAATGATTGGACTGGGATTGTGCGCTGAAGTGGGGCAATATAGAAAAACAACAATGTCTCAAACGGTATTATTGAGAGAACTAATTAGCAAGTATGAGCACGACATTACAAAGGAAGTGAAATAGGAGGACTCGTAGTTTGTTTAAATGTGCTCGAGGCATCATATATTTTGAAAGATAAGAGACAACAATGGTTGTGGAAACAATTGGGAACATTTGTATTAGCACTCTAAGCAATTATTGCAGGGGCAACCTGAAGACTTTGTGCACCCAAGTGATCGTGACACTCAAAGGTGAACAGCACAGGTGACAAGTGGAAAAAACAGCAAGGGCGCAATGTGAAAAGGTGACTGATATGTACAAAGATTTATGGTTCAGAAAAAAGATTATTTACATAGGTTAATCATATTTTTTAGACATTTTTGAAAGAACCATAGTAGAAGAGGCGCCACAAATCACGCTGGTATGTCGACTGCGTTTCGTTCCTAGTCAGATGGGATCATCATCAGGACCAGGTTGCCATTTGAAGGGGCCCTGTGGGGCAAGAGGAGCGAGCTAATTAAGAAAAGGCCAGTGTGGGCCAGGCTATGATTGCTGTAGCCAAAGGAAGTGGCTATGGATGGTGTTATGGATGGGGAGGCGCAGAATCACTAAGGCACAGGGTACCTGGCGGGGGAAGAGCCCGGAATGCTAGATCCTTCCAGTGAAGGAATGCGCAATTTTGTCGGATCCGGTATTGAAGGAATTTTGAGTTAGGATAGCCTGGAAGAGAAGGGGCGTATGAGTCCGAGTGAGGCAAGGACTGTGAGCGCTGGCTAAACAGCGTGTGGAAACCATGCTCCAAACGTACCCGGAAAGGAATGCGTGAGACAGAGGGTCAGCAAGAGCTGATGACAGGTCGGAGTCCCGATCCACTGTTGACCGGCTGAAGCGGGTGGTTGAGGAGCCGTCTAGTGGGCCTGCCCTGACCAAAGGAGAACAAGGGGGGGGGGGAGAGACCGGCATCCCAGGGGCAGGCCAGGTGTAGGAGGCATGGTAAAGTCATCCTCAGAGCGATTGGGCTTACCATAGAAAAGAGGAGTCAGTCCAGACGTAGAGTCAATCAGAGTCGATTTGGTTCCTGGAACGGAGTTGCGATCTCCAAGAGTCTGCCACATTTGTGATCGGCTGGAAAGGAATCCGAATTCACAGTGTGCGCCGGGTGTATATAAGGAAGTGATAGGAATCACAATTAGAGCGTGAAGTCATCACGCAAGGGGGCGTGACTGTCTGATGACACCACGGTTGCCAGGGGGAGTAGTCCAGCTGAAATAGAGTGTGTCATGCCACCGGGAGTGTCGAAGTCATCGCACATAGGGGACGTGTCCGGGGATGTGAGCCCGGTAGGCAAGGAGACCGGGCAAGCGCCACAGGCCAGCGCAATAGGGCAAGCTGTGAAGCAGGAAGGAAATGTTGGGGGGTAGTGATGGGATCGCGGGGTAAAAAAGGGGGGGGTGAAGAGGACATGGGTCGAACAATCAGTTGCTAAACATAGTACAATTATATACATGTTCAATCCAAGATTTTGAAGGTTCCATTTAATGGAAAAATTTGGGCACATAATACATATATGTTGGCACATAATACATGTTTAGTCCAAGGTTTACTGAATTGCATCTAGTGATCCATTTGCATTCACTACTGCGTGCTATCCATAGCCACTTCCTTTGGCTGCAGCACTCCTAGCCTGGCCCAGACTGACCTTTTCCTAATTAGCTCGCTCCTCTTGCCCCACAGGGCCCCTTCTCCTGGACGCATGCCTCTGGGATAGGGCTAGCCCCGCTGCCCTACCAGCATCCATACCTCAGCACCTTCCTCAGGTACGTTTCACCAGCCCACGTTCCTCGCGCTCCTGGTGTTTTCTCGTGCTCCCCCTCCCCTTGTCTCATTTTCCCCTTTTCCCCCCTTGTATAGCACCTTCAAATGGCAACTTGGTCCTGATGATGATCCCAACTGACTAGGATCGAAACGCTGTCGACATACCAGCGCAATTTGCTGTGCCCCTTCTACTATGGTTCTTTCAAAAATGTCTAAAAAATATGATTAATCTATGTAAATAATATTTTTCCTGAACCATAAATCGTTGTAAATATCAGTCACCTTTTCACATTGCGCCCTAGCTATTTCTTTCACTTGTCACCTGAGCCATTCACCTTTGAGTGTCACAAGCACTTGCGTGCAAAAAGTCTTCAGGTCTCCCCTGCAATAATTGCTTACAGTGCTAATACAACTGTTCCCAATTGTTTCCACAACCATTGCTGTCTTTTATCTTTTCAAATATCCATCTGATGCCTCGAGCCCATTTAAACAAACTACGAGTCTTCCTATTTCTCTTTCGTTGTAATGTCCTGTACATACTTGCTAATTAGTTCTCTCAATAATACCGGTTGAGACAATGTTGTTTTTCTATACTTCCTTACCCAGATCTCAACCTGGTCTATGGGTTTACTGCTGTTGTTTGTTGCTGAAGTGGGGCAATAAGCAGGAATTTGATCTTAAATGTTAGAATTACATTTTTCTGTGGTTTGACGTAAAAAGAGTATCTCGTCCCGGGAGGTGACATATAGAAATAGCTGCATGTCATGAGTGTGAAGATGCCAATATATGTTTGACTGTTTCAGCTGTGTGAATAGTGGCTCTAAGTACAAGTTAAAGAGATTGAATTGAGATTTGGGGGACTACCTTGCATAGGGGCTAAGGATCCTGTGGAGTTTTATTTGTCCGGAAGAATTTCATGGGTATGAGGGAAACCATCTTTGGACTGTGCTAATTATTCCCATTATTTCAGTGTGTTTAAGAGGTTCAAAGGCTGCTTATGAGTCCAGGAGAATAAACCAGAAAGTGTAGCATTTCATCAACAATTTTGAAGAACAGCAGGTTCTGTGCTCCATCCCTACCTAAAAACAAAATGTCGTTCATTGACTAATTCTGGTAGGATCTGGGTGATCTGTTCTCTGTAATCTCGCCTTGAGCCAATGAAGAGTTCCTTATTCGTATCAGTAGTGGGTGATATTTGTGATGATCTCTTTTATCATTGAGTAAAGAATTGGAACCTCGACAAAGAAGGAGCTTAGATTCACTCTGAGCACCCTGGCCTTGGACAAGGCATAGGGTTGACAAATCTGCACAAACAAGGGTACGTTGGGACACAAATACGCCATTGTACAAGGCATAGGGATAACAATCCTCCCAAACAAGGGTGAGTGCACAGTCTTGTGCTACAAGTCAGGACATTACGTGCACGGTGGAGAATCTCTGGAGTAGTTGTATTCACTGCAAGTCATGATAGAGGTGCATTGAAAGCCTACAGAGCAGTGTATGGGGTGCCATCAGGTGGCCAGGACCACTACAGGCTGCAGTTTCTTACAGCAAAACATCGACCCAGGTAATTATTTCTTTACAAATTAAGCGCTGGGTTTTCCGTCTCTGTCCTCCAGGAAGGCCTTAGCGCATGAGGAAGGACAGTCCACAGCCAACCTCTATTTACCCATGGGAAGAGCGATTCTTTGCCCTTACCACTCTGCGAAACGGGTGGGTAATTTATCTCTTTCTAAAAAAAAACACAACCAACAAGATGTCCTTGCATATCTGAGAGATGCCCTGCTGCCCTGTTCGACTCTGCAGACCGAACGGAAGGATTGCTTCTAGCTGTCACAGCCCTCCATCAGCCTCATTTTTGCGAGAGTGACGGAAGGCAACCCTATTATGAAACTGCAATACTTTTAAAGAAAGAGGACACGTCCCATGGACTGTAGGCAGAGTTAGGTGGATACAACCTTGTTTGAAACCTAGCACCCCATCAGTAAAGAATGTGGCAGGCTTAAAGTTACATTGGTGTAAAAAGAAATCCACATTTGGTGCAATTTCGCCAAGCAGGGGAAGTTATTAACCTCATCGCTGCGGCGGCTATTCCGCCGCAGCGCTAAGGGGGCGGGGGGGCCGCGCGGCACGCCCATGCTGGTGACGGAACCGCTCCGTCACCAGCCGCGGTTGAGCTGTGCTCATGACAGAGCGGTTCCGTCATGGCCCCGCCCGCTTAATAGAACGCGCCGCGCAGGTGCGAAATCAGCGGCGTGCAGGTGCATCGGGCAGCCATGACGGAACCGTTCCGTCATCAGCACAGTGCCACCGCGGCTGATGACGGAGCGGTTCCGTCATCAGCACGGAAAGGGTTAAATCTGAAAAAAGGATTTCCCGAAAATGTGTTGATTCTACCTTAACTGCAGAAGTATGAATGCTGCATGTTATGGATCAGGAGGTGTGTCGCTACATTCCTTACTCCTTAGGAAAGTGAAACAGGTGGAGCAATGGCAGATTGACTGCAACTGTGCTGAGGACCCATGAGGACCCATCAGGCTGGCAGATGTCAGTCCCGGTGCCGTGGTCGCAAAAAAATTCTGTGACATGACTTGAGGCTTCCGTTGTTGTATTTGCATTGGCCGCAGGGTCTGGTGAAAGTAGTGCACAGCAGAGGTTGGCTGCCTGCATACATTGAAATCTGAAAGGTGTGTATAATTGAACAAGCTCAAAAAATCACTTTCAAAACCCACAGTTGAAGTACAATTATAGTATTAAATTAAACCCAAACCGAAAAAAACACTAACATTTATCAGTGGTTAGTTCTGCTTGACAGCCATGCAAATCATTACTTGCACACCAAACTGAATGTTTATTAACTCACAAAATATATAGAAACAGGTGACAACACATAAAATAACTGCATCGTTAAATAACACTTGCCTAAACCCATACATAATACCATATCATTGCATTAGCAGTCTTTATGGTAAATTAATAGGTTATTTCACCTTATGTAGGTAGACCTTAAAGCTAAGCCAGATAAAAACGATATATACATTACACATGGTTGTACATATAAAAGTACATTACTGTATGGTGTATTAACTAATGTTCAGTCTACTCAATTGCTAATGTTTGCAGCAAATGACACTAGAAATGAAGGTATCTTTTTACCAGGGTATATCTATTATGGTTGTGAAATTCTGGAGTGTTAATTGAGGGGAGAGCATGGTATAAAACTACTACAAGGTTAAAAAAACAGTGCCCTTGTTTACTAAAGTACAAAATATATCTTCAGCAAGAAAAGCTGAGTTTCAACCCTGGTAGCAATGACACAAAGCAGAAGGCTTTAACCCAGAGAAAGTTGTGTTAGTTCCAATTCAAGAAATCTTTATTCGGTATAGCAAAGATACACCATAAAATACAACAATTCAGACATGAATTAAAAACAAGTAAAATCCATAGGAAGACTAAAACAACAAAGTATTAGTTCTCATAGCATTTCGTGTATAACCAGCAAAAATGCTACAAGGAGAGATGTGAAAAAGTCCTTACTTGAGAGGACGTTTGTTTCCTGGATTTTCTCCCCGATCTGTACAGCTGCCACATACGACTGCCTGCTCCAACATTGGTAGCTCACCACCGCTTCTCACTTCTGTATTTTCAGTCGTGCTCGTTTTGAAGACACGGTTTTGCTGGTGCTAGTTATTTAATAGCTGTCCTGTGTGCTTTAGATCCCTCCTCTCCTAGGCTGACTCAGCCTCCTCCTCCTCTATGCTTCTTATTTGAAGGTGCGCGCTCGTCTTCTTGGATGCTTCCTCCTGCCCCCTGCTTATTGTTGACGGGAATGTGCCTTTTAAGAACGTTCGAGAAGGGCCTGCACACAGCTGCCACTCGCTCGTCTCCTTGGTCTCCTACCAGTATGTCCAGCATAAAGATCTGCTCTGGCTCACGTTGCTCAAGTGGGTGGTGCAGTAGAATCCTTCCAAATGGGGCGTCTTCTGTGCAGCTGTTGTGCAGGAGCGATTTATCAGTCTGCTCCCTGATCACATAACATCCAGCTGTCTCATGTCACCCCTTCACTGCATCTGCATGCTCTCTTCGCCATCACTGCTGAAGTAACCCACGACAACTTTGCTTCAATACTTCCTCCATCTACACCTCCCTAAACACTCTTCCTCCCGAGTTTGAATTTGTTTCTAAAGGCATGTTCTTCCCAGCTTATCTTGGTGCTGTCTGTTCTCGAATTCTTGTTTGCCTCATTCTGCAACATTATTATGCTTTATACAAGTATCTCTGAGAGCAGAACATGCTGGCTCAGTACAATGATCCTCTCCCAGAGCTCTGAACGTCCCAGTCTGCCCGTGAATCTCTCATAGGTCCTAGAACGCCTCAGCTCTGCGTGAGACCCTCCCAGAACACGCTGTTGCGATGTGCATCGACAGATCACGGAAACTCCCTGCGCTGTCTGTTAGCCTCTTGTATGGCTCAGAGTTAATCAATCAATCAATCAATCATAGCACTTGTATAGCGCACTACTCACCCGAAAGGGTCTCAAGGCGCTTGGGGGAAGGGGTCCGCTATTGCTAGAACAGCCAGGTCTTGAGTTGCTTCCTGAAGGCGAGATGGTCCTGGGTCAGTCGAAGGTGGATGGGGAGGGAGTTCCATGTCTTGGCCGCCAGGTAGGAGAAGGATCTTCCTCCGGTGGTGGCTCTTCGGATGCGTGGTACGGCGGCGAGGGCGAGGCTGGTAGAACGTAGCTGGCGGGTGGGCGTGTAGAAGGTCAGGCGGTCGTTGAGGTACTTGGGGCCCAAGTCGTGGAGAGACTTGTGTGCGTGGGTGAGGAGCCTGAATGTGATCCTCTTGTTGACGGGGAGCCAGTGCAGGTCTCTCAGGTGGCCGGAGATGTGGCTGCATCGGGGGATGTCCAGGATGAGTCGGGCGGAGGCGTTCTGGATGCGTTGGAGTCTTTTCTGTAGCTTGGCTGTGGTTCCGGCGTAGAGGGTGTTCCCGTAGTCCAGTCGGCTGGTGACGAGTGCCTGGGTGACCGTCTTCCTGGTTTCGGTCGGGATCCATCTGAAGATCTTGCGGAGCATGCGAAGGGTGTGAAAGCAGGATGACGAGACGGCGTTGACTTGTCTGGTCATCGAGAGGGAGGAGTCCAGGATGAAGCCCAGGTTGCGTGCGTGGTCTGTTGGCTTGGGAGCAGTGCCCAGGGCGGCGGGCCACCAGGAGTCGTCCCAGGCGGAGGGCGATGGTCCCAGGATGAGGACTTCCGTCTTGTCTGAGTTCAGTTTCAGGCTGCTGTTCTTCATCCACTCGGCGACGTCTTTCATCCCTTCGTGTAGGCAGGTTCTGGCGGTGTCTGGGTCTCTTGTGAGGGAGAGGATCAGCTGGGTGTCGTCGGCGTAGGTGATGATGTTGAGGTTGTGTTGGCGTGCGATGGCTGCAAGAGGTCTCATGTAGACGTTGAAGAGGGTCGGGCTGAGTGATGATCCTTGCGGAACTCCGCAGATGACTTCGGTGGCCTCGGATCGAAACGGGGGAGGCGGACTCTCTGTGTTCTTCCGGCGAGGAACGAGGAGATCCACTCCAGTGCCTTCTCTTGGATGCCGATGTTGCTGAGGCGTTGAACTAGGGTGCGGTGGCAGACAGTGTCGAACGCTGCGGAGAGGTCCAGGAGGATGAGTGCCGCTGTTTCCCCGTTGTCGAGCAGGGCTCGGATGTTGTCGGTGGCTGCGATGAGGGCGGTCTCGGTGCTGTGGTTGGCTCTGAAACCGGACTGCGAGGGGTCGAGGGATCCGTTCGTCTCGAGGAAGGCGGCAAGCTGTCTGTTGACGATCTTCTCGATGACTTTGGCAGGAAAAGGGAGGAGCGAGATGGGGCGGAAGTTCTTGAGGTCCGTGGGGTCCGCTGTTGGTTTCTTTAGTAGGGCGCTGAGCTCGGCATGCTTCCAGCTCTCCGGGAAGGTGGCGGTGTTGAAGGAGGTGTTGATGATGTTCCGGAGTTGGGGTGCGATGGTTGAGTCGGCCTTGTTGAAGACGTGGTGGGGGCAGGGGTCGGTTGGAGATCCGGAGTGGATTGTGTTCAACGTGCGCGCTGTGTCTGCGGTGCTGACCGGGGTCCAGGTGCGGAGGGTGGCGGTGGGGTGCGATGGTTCGATGGTTGGGTGCGTGGGTGGTGCGCCGAAGCTGTTGTGGATGTCGATGATCTTGTGGTGGAAGAACGAGGCGAGAGAGTCGCAGAGGTCTTGTGAAGGAGTGATGTCGTTGTTGCTGGTGCTGGGGTTGGAGAACTCCTTGACGATGCTGAAGAGTTCCTTGCTGTCGTGGGCGTTGCTGTCCAGTCGTTCCTTCAGTGACTTCTTCTTGGTGGTGCGGATGAGCTGGTGGTGCATAGATTCAGCTCTGGTCCTAAGTCTCTCTCTTGCCTCAGAACTCCCCACCTCCCTTAATGAGCCCCTCAATGCCCCAGGAAAACCCCGATATGTTAGTGTGCATCTTGCAGCCTCCAGTAGTTCCCAGTTCTGCAACACGCGACTTGTAGGCCACCCCCTCACGAAAGACTCACAACAATCGTTTGAAATGCAATAGATCTCGCATTTATGCGAGTTTGAGCGATTGGCGTTGTAAATGACAATGCCTATTTTTGTTTTGTTTTTTAAAACCTAAGTAAACGGCATTGTCATTTACAATGCCAATAGCTTAAATTTGAGTAAATAGGAGACCTATTGCGTTGCAAATGCTTGTATTTTCATGTAACAAACAGTCCTGACCGCATGGATGCCAGTCCGCCTTGTGAGAATGACCAGCGATGGACTTCTACACTGATGTTAAATACACATATGATACATATGTGCAGACACACACAACAATACAGTATTTGTTACCTTTATTGAGCTATGAGCTATGAAATGGGGATCCTCAAGTGCTTTGTTCACCCTGTCCTCCACCAAGGACAGTTATCAATATCACATTTCTCAAAGTAGAACAGTTTGTATGGTTCGTCTCATTCAGTATTTTTGCTGTGTATCTGTAAAATGTGGGCATTTGCTTCACCGGAGACTCTACAGGCTCTCCTCGGCCAATTAACACCTTAAGCAGAGCGGCAAGTGTCCTTCTTGATTAAAAGGCACAGAACTTCTCTAACCTCAAGGAAACCTAACCACGGCAGGTTTATATAAAATATGAAACTGTTTGCGCTATTCAGCTGTATAAAAATGTATTTTGCTTGTGCAGTCACATTCTGGCCTTTATTACTTTAAAGCAATAATCACTTTTACTCATATATCTTCAAAAACACTTTTTGATACTGTCATTGAGTTATTCATAATATCTTTTTAATTATATATAAGGTAACAGCGGCCATAGGCCATAGGCGCAGCTTTCCCGCCACCCCCCTCGCCCACACACACACTCCTGATGGTGGGCGGTGCTGAATCCACACTTTTAGTAGGACCTGCCCATGTTTGCCAGATAGTGCTGTTTTCAGTTTGTTTTCCAAGTTTCCTGCTCTTTCAGGAAACCAAAGGTGCTGCTGAAATGCTGTCTCTACTCTCTACCCTCTCCTGCTCTCACCCCGTGCTTCCGGTACCCTCTGCCTGTCCAGCTCTATGCCACAGCACCCTGCTCCCTGTCTCTAATCTCTTCCCCCACCCCACCTCTCACCCCATGTTTCCAATACCTTGTGCCTGCTTAACTCTGCCAAGGCACACTGCCTCTACTCTCTGCACCCCCTCTCAGTTTTTAGTTATGTTTTGTATTATTATATGTGAATGTTTTAACACTTTTATTAGAATTTTCACGTACTATAATATAAAACATAACTAAAAACTTATAAAATCCAGAAAGCGAGACCTGTTAGCTGTGCCGATGCTTGTTTACTATTAGCATGTCAGAATTAGGGCACCTGTTTCAGTGTCCCCTGTTCCAGTGACAGTTTGATTTTCCTCTGTCATTTCCTCAGTGAGATCATCTATTTGCCATTGTTCCTGTGTTAGTGCCCACTTGTTAGTATCCTAGTGCCAGTCTACTTTTGTCTCTGTACCATGCCAATGTCCCTATATCAAATCAATGTTAATGCTCTTGTGGCAGTGAAAAAGTGAAAGTTTTGGTACCTCGCTTATCAGGGAACCTGTGTCATTGGCAGTGCCCCTGTTTCAGTTTACTGGTATCAACATGAGCCCCCATGTTGGAAGGTCGTTTATTAGAATGTGTAGGTAGGTAACTACCACTAGTAATGAGGCCACAATCACAATATAAGGCCTAGTCATGGTCTCAATAAATTATTCCCTTGCCCAACCCTTGGTAGATGACTGCGAGCATGTAGGCTTAATAAGCAGGGCTGCCTGGAAGGGGGCAGGCTTGTGTACAGGGACAACAGGGGTCAGGAGTTTTAGGGCTCAGGGCAGGGGAAGGAGTTGGGGGTAGATTATTTGGGTTGGGGGTGGTTTGGCTGATGGGGTTGGGGCAGTTTGAAGGCTGAGGGTGCAGTTGGGCTGGGGCAGGTGTACTTGGGGTTAGGTTTTAGGGGGTGGGAACTTGTTTTAGGACTCAGTGAGGGGGCTAGGGTTGGAGTAGTTTTTAGGGGGATGAGTTGTAGGGCTCAGGGCAGGGCACAGGATAGGGGCAGTTTTAGACCCGGGATCCCTGGATGGCTGAGGTAGGTACCTTAGGCCAAGTAGGGACCCGCGTATCTTCAAGACAAATGTGTAAAGTATTCACAACCATGCTCACAATAATCCAATGATGACACCACAAATAGACTCCACACGAGTTTTATAAAACAAGTATAACCTTTATGTAAAAAGATATACGGTAAGACCACACAATATAAAACCAACATATGAGGTTGTGTAATATTTCTCCTGGCCGGTTTTTAGGCCAGCCAGCCCTTGTAAGTTCTGGCGAAGTCAATGAGCACTTCTAAATATTCTCCTGTACTCCTAATATCATGTCATACAGTTCGTAATGCTAGAATCAGGCACTTTTGCAAGGTAAAATAATGCAATGCGTAATACAATCACCAGATATGTCGTTCTGCGAAAATAAGGCAATGCATATACACTAATCAGGTAATTCGTTATGCAGGAATAATGCAATGCGTAATACGCTAATCAGGTAGTTCATTATGCAGAAACAAGGCAATGCGTCAATCTACAATCAGGTAGTTCGTTATACAGAAATGATGCAATGTGTAATGCGTCAGTCAGGTACTCCGTTCTGCAGAAATGGAATACTATGTAGTACACTCAGGCCCTGATCAGCGGGCCTTAGGCGGCCTCTCCGCCTCTTCTTCCGATCTGCAGTCAGCCTCTCACAGTTGCCCCAACACACCACGATGTAATCCCAAAGTGCAGCTCCGCACTCTGGCCCCTATACCGCCACTCCCTTGGCAATACGGGCCGTGATACGAGCCGAAGCAGAGGCTCACGCTGCCAACACAAGAGAGAGGCAAAGAGCATCTCCTTCTGAGCCCTTGCCCCGCACCAGGAGTCGACACACGTTACCTGGGGGGCGCAAACCCACTCTCCTCTCCTCGTCCAGCAGATGGGCCTCCAATGCAGCTGTGTGAAATGGCAACGGCGGCTCGGGCCGGAAATTCAGCTCCTCCGGGACTGCCGGTCCAGGCCGATTTACTTACGAAGATCTCAGGCTGCAAAAAAGCACATGCACACAGTGTCTCTGAGTCTTCCTTCACTCCGGGGACACAATCACTGGGCACTCCACACACAGGTCTCAGGCTGCATGAAGATCACGCACACAGCGTCGCTGAGACTCACTTTACTCTGGTGCACACAAATACCACAGCAAATGCTCACAAAATCTCCCGGTGCACAACGCACCCGCACACAGCGGCGATGAGACTCACTTGGATTCCGGTGCACACGATAACAAGGCAAACCCTCACAAAGTTCTCACAGTGCACAACGCACACGCTCATAGTGTCGATGAGACTCACTTGGATTCCGGTGCACACAAAACAAGGCAAATCCTCGCAAAGGTTGGAGACTCACTTGGATTTCGGTGCACACGATCACTGGACAATCCTCACATAGGGGTTCAGGCTGCACAAAGCACACGCACACAGTGTCGCTGATCCTTGCTTGGATTCCAGGTGACCACGATCACAGGCCGATCCTCCTGAAGGTCTCAGGCTACACAAAGCACACGCACACAGTGTCACTGAGACTCACTTGGACTCCAGGCACAGGCCAGGTCTTACGAGGGTCTCAGACTGCAACAGGCACTCTCCCACAGTGCCGCTGAGACTCTCCTGGAAACTTTTGTGCTCCTGTGTTTCCGAAAAGGGAACCAGCTCACCTCAGGCCCCTGGGGAGAAGTTACTTCAGGACACAGCACACAGCAAAGTCCTTCAAGTAAGGGGACACAGAACACACCAAAGTCCCTTTAGCCTTTCCTTGGTTACAACAGCAAATTGCAGGCCAGCCCCAGAACACACAGCAAGGGTCAGTCCTATCCGTCAGTCTATTCAGTTGTTTCTTCCTTGGCAAAGTCCTCTTCACCACAAAGTAGCTCCAGTCTTGTTCACACTTTATCAAGGCATTCTCCAAAGTTCAGGGGCTTCAGCTATCATAGTTATATCCCTCAATGGCTTTGAAGTCTTTGTATTTCAGGGAGCACTGACCTCTGTTCAAACCAGTTCTGGATGCCTTACTGCCAGTGACACCTTTCTTCCTTTGATTGGTGGGGGTCTGGATTCTCAATCATTCAGCAGGAGATGAGCCAATTATTTTATAGCAGCAACCCAGCCTCTTCACCTCTAGGGGCTTCTCCTCCCCTTACACTCCAGATGCAGGTCAGCCTGTTGCTGTCTCACCTCCTTCCCTGGGTCAGGACATTCCCCAGATCCTATTGCTTTCAAATCCAGACAGTCAATCCACAGCCAGGCAGAGACACACAGAAAGGTTAGAGCACAAAAACTCAGACACTTCTAAAAGAGTGGCTTCTGAACACACAATTCAAAGTCACCTTCATAAAAAGATGTGTTTTTACATTGTGAGTTCAGTCATACTAAACTTCACCTTTCCATCTTAAGCCTTTAGGAAGATCGGCTGGAAAACATATTAAGCAGCCTCCCCATTCTATCCTATGGGCAAGATGGCCTTTCAACAGTGAAAAACAAAAATGGAGATTATTTCACTGTCAAGACATGGCACACACCTTGGTACATGTCCTACCTTTCACATGCACTGCACCCTGCCCAGGGGGTACCGTGGACCTACCATAGGGGTGTCTGATGTGCCTAGAAAGGGAAGAGTATGGTTTGGCAAGTGAGTGCACTTGACACAACAACATGGAAGTTTAACAAAGTGTGTACAGGCCCAGCAATGGCAGGCCTGAGTTCCCTTTTTAAGGCTACTTGTGTGGGTGTCACAATCAGTGCTGCAGACCCACTAGTAGCAGTTGCATTACCAGCCCTGGCACACAGAGTGCACTTTACTAGGGACTTTACTTAGTAAGGAAAACTTACCAATCATGGACAACTAATTACCATTACACTTTATGCAGGGAGCACTTGCACTTTGACACTGTTTAGCAGTGGAAAAGTGTCCAAAGCATCTAAGTTGGCAACACCATGTCAGAAAAAAGGTCTAGGGGGAAAGCAAAAAGTTTAGGGACTTTAGCCAAAAAGGGCCAGTCCTACACAACCCCTCCCAGCCAAAAGCCAGGGTAGACCAATCAACTACCTTGATGGACTTACCTGCTTAGGGCGATAGAACACGGATGCAGGCCCGCTACCACAGGGGATTCTCTTAGTCACTACCCCATGGGCCAACTGTGCTGCTCCATGGGTACTTCCAGACAGTTGGGGCCTCTCTAGGGGTGCTGGCCCGTTGCCAACCCCCCACCTAGAGCGGTATCCCTGGAACACCCATCAGTCAGGACACCATTCCCAGTTATCCTGTCCTCGAGGTTAGATGTGGGTATACCCTGGTCACTCCTTTGGGACCCCGCCCCACTGGCTGCACACAGTCCCACAGGTTTTCCCACTGAGGGACACCTCCCTCGCTTAACCTTCCATTTAGATTTCTGTGCCTGCCATTTAGGAGTGGCACCTACAAACTTCAGGACTGGGGGGCTCTGATGACAGACGTCCTACGCCCTCCTGACACCAGGTGTTCTTCCTCTCACAGATGGCAAGTAGGCGTTAGGCCTCCCACTGGGTGCTCTTGCAAGGAACCCTCCAGTCTCTGGGGTGGGGTGGTGAACCCCTGGGGACGCTGCTCACACTCCCTCCCTCTCCTTTGAGACCGGGGCTAGCTCGCTTGCCACCCCCACTACTCTGGGACCTAACAGTTCAACTTCGCCTCTCTTCCCTCTCTAGGGCCCTTTCAGGCCTTTGGATCCATGACCAGGGGTCTGGCTCTTGTGCCAGCTCCCGGGAATCAAAGATCTCGCACCCTAACAAGGGTTGGCACAGTCCCCAAAAACTATTACTGAGCCTAGGCTCCTTAGGGGTAAGGTTGAGCACCCCCTTTAAATCATTTGCCTTGCTTACCAACACCCAGACATCCAGTGTACGCTTGTATTCATCCACACTTGGCACTGGCTGTACGCAGCCACCATTCAAACTGGATTCTGCCTTTTTAACCTTAATATCCAGTTCCCTCATGCTTAACTCATGAGCTCGGAAAATCTTTTTCTCTTCCAGGGCGAGAGAATTCCTTCTCTCCTCTGCTTGCTGTTCACTTTAAATGAGCAGCTTCTGCTCTCTGCCTAAGTTTTAAGTTTCAAAACCTCTAACTCACGCTCTCTGACCCTTTGGTTTTCCTCCAACTCCTCTGGTGAAAAACTCCTCTCTGAATGGCTACTACCAGCCCCTGATGCTGGTCCTTCCACTGGCAAATCCTATGGACCAAATCCATTCCCTGGGTCATCCTCATCCACCTCAACATCAACCTCCTGAGTCCCTTTGGCTTCCCACCAGGCCCTCAAGGCCACCTGCAGCTCCTGCTTCTTGGCGCTACTTTTCATGGGACATCCCACAGCTCTGCAGTATTGCCTCAACTGATCAACTTTGCAGTAAAGCAATGCCTCAATGTTGAACTCTAATTTTGCAGCCTCACTGGCTCCTTGACTCCTCTCAGACATGATGTGTGGCTTAAAGGATGCTAAAAAAAAAACCAACTAAAACCAGCAAATCAAGAACACAATATGTGGTTGCATCGTGGTCTGCGCTATTTATGATATACATCGATCACTGTGAGTGAATTTGCAAAACACATTCAAATACCACCAGCTGACCACCAAATGTTAGACGGGATCCCTGGTTGGCTGAGGTAGTTACCTTAGGCCAAGTAGGGACTCGCGTTCCAACATCAGGGAAAGGCAGGTCACCTTCTTAGATAGCACCGTTGACCCTCTCAGTAGCTTGGCACGAGCAGTCTGGCTTATCTTCAAGGCAGATGTGTAAAGTATTCGCAACCACGCTCGCAATAATCCAATGATGACACCACAAATAGACTCCACACAAGTTTTATAAAACGAGTATAAACTTTCTGTAAAAAGATATACGATAAGACCACACAATATAAAACCAACATATGAGGTTGTGTAATATTTCTTCTGTCCGGTTGTTAGGCAAGCCAGCCCTTGTTAATTCTGGCAATGTCAATGAGCACTTCTAAACATTCTCTTGTACTCCTAATAGCATGCCATACTGTTTGTAATGCTAGAATCAGGCACTTTTGCAATGTAAAACTACTGTAATGCGTAACATAGCATCAGACACTTAGCAATGAAAAGAATGCAATACGTAACGCAACAATCAGGCACTTTGGAAGGTAAAATAATGCAATGCGTAATATAACCACCAGATATGTCAATCTGTGAAAATATGGCAATGAGTATACACTAATCAGGTAATTCGTTATGCAGGAATAATGGAATAATGCAATGCGCAATACGCTAATCAGGTAGTTTGTTATGCAAAAACAAGGCAATGCGTCATACGACAAGCAGGTAGTTTGTTATACAGAAATGATGCAATGTGTAATACTTCAGTCAGGTACTCCGTTCTGCAGAAATGGAATACTACGTTGTACACTCAGGATCCAATCACCGGGCCTTAGGCGGTCTCTCCGCCTCTTCTTCTGACCTGCAGCCAGCCTCTCACAGTTGCCCCCAACACAGTACAATCTAATCCCAAAATGTAGCTCCGCACTCCGGCCCCTGTACTGCCACTCCCTTGGCAATACGGGCTGCGATACGAGCCGAAGCAGAGGCTTGCGCTGCCAACACGAGAGAGGGGCCGAGAGCGTCTCTCTCCGAACCCGCGCCCCGCTTCAGGAGTCAACACACGTTACCTGGGGGGCGCGAAGCCACTCTCCCCTCCTCGTCCAGTGGCTGGGCCTCCATTGCAGCTTTGTGAAATCACAACTGCGGCTCAGGCCGACATCTCAGCTCTTCCGAGACTGCTGTTTCGGGCCGCTTCACTTACGAAGATCTAAGACTGCCAAAAAGCACACGCACACAGCTTCGCTGAGTCTTCCTTCACTTCGGGTGCACGATCACTGGGCACTCCACACATAGGCAAATGTAAATGTAAATGTCATGGTGTTTATAGAGCGCACTGTCACCAGACGGTCACCTTGCGGTGTCGCCTATTCGGCTTCCTGACGCTGATACTCATACCGCTGTGGAACCCCTCCTGGCTTTCCCTGTGAAGTGTCCACTCCTGGGCACCCCCAGGGTGAAGCCAGACATCGTTAGCGCTGTTGGGGCCGGTGAGGAGGCTAAGCAAGCTATTGCCCAGAGTTGCAGCGTGGGGCCCGTGATGAAAATAGGCACCGAGGTGAGAATGAAAAGGTCCGAGGAAATTGAGCCCGAGACCCCGCCGAGGCGGGAATTGAACCCTGGTCCCCTGGCCAGAACTCTGCATCAGGGTCTGCCGCTCTAACCGTTGAGCCACTCTCCTCCTCCAGGTCTCATGCTGCATCAAGATCATGCGCACAGCTTCACTGAGACACACTTCACTCGATAACACGGCAAATCCTCACGAAAGTCTACCCCTGCACAATGCACCCGCACACAGGGGCGATGAGACTCACTTAGATTCCGGTGCACACGATAACAAGGCAAATCCTCATGAAGGTCTCCCGGTGCACAACGTACCTGCCCACAGCGGCACGGAGACTCATTTGGATTTCGGTGCACACGATAACTGGACAATCCTCACAAAGGGGTTCAGGCTGCACAAAGCAAATGCACACAGCGTCAATGACTCCAGGTGCCCATGATCACAGGGCAGTTCTTATGAGGGTCTCAGGCTTCAACAGGCATGCTCCCACAGTACCGCTGAGACTTTCCTGGAAACATTTGCGTTCGTGTGTTCCAAAACAGGGAGCCAGCTCACCTCAGGCCCTTGGAGATAAGTTACTTCAGGACACAGCACACAGCAAAGTCCTTCAAGCAGGGGAACACAGCACACAGCAAAGTCCCTTTAGCCTTTCCTTGGTTAAAACAACAAACTGCAGGTCAGCCCCTGAACACACAGCAAAGGTCAGTCCTATCCTTCAGTCTACTCAGTTGTGTCTTCCTTGGCAAAGGTCCTCTTGACCACGAAGTAGCTCCAGTCTTGTTCACACTTGATCAAGCCATTCTCCAAAGTGTGGAGAAGTGTGGCTCAATGGTTGGGGCGGCAGACCCTGATGCAGAGGTCTGGCCCGGGACCAGGGTTCAATTCCCGCCTCGGCGGGTCTAGAGCTCAATTTCCTCAGACCTGATCATTCTCGCCTCGGTGCCTATTCTAATCATGGGTCCCACTCTGCAAATCTGGGCAATAGCTTGCTTAATCTCCGCAATTGCCCCAACAGCGCTGGGATGCCTGGCTTCACCTTGGGGTGCCCATGAGTGGGCATTTCACGGGGAAAAGCCAGGAAGGGTTCCACAGCGGTATGCGTACAGCGCCAAGACACCTCCGGGTATAAGTGCGCTATACAAGTACGAATTCATTTCATTTCAAATTTCAGGGGCTTCAGCTCTCACAGTTATACCCCTCAATGGCTTTGACGTCTTTGTGTTTCAGGGGACACTGACCCCTGTTCAAACCAGTTCTGGGTGCCTCCCTGTCAGTGACACCTTTCTTCCTTTGATTAGTGGGGTCTGGATTCTTAATCACTCAGCAGGAGATGAGCCAATTGTTTTATAGCAGCAACCCAGGCCTCTTCACCTCTAGGGGCTTCTTCTCCCTCTACTCTCCAAATGCAGGTCAGCCTGTTGCTGTCTCACCTCCTCCCCTGGGTCAAACCATTCCCCAAATCCTATTGATTTCAAATCCCGACAGTCAATCCACAGCCAGGCAGAGACACACAGAAATGTTAGAGCACAAAAACTCAGACACTTCTAAAAGAGTGGCTTCTGAACACACAATGCAAAAACCACCTTCATAAAAAGATGTGTTATTACATAGTGAGTTCAGTCATACTAAACTTCACCTTTCCATCTTAAGCCTTTGGGAAGATAGGCTGGAAAACATATTACACAGCCTTCCCATTCTATCCTATGGGCAAGATGGCCTTTCAACAGTGAAAAACAAAAATGGAGATTATTTCACTGTCAGGACATGGCACACACATTAGTACATGTCCTACCTTTCACATGCACTGCACCCTGCCCCGGGGGTACCGTAGACCTACCATAGGGGTGTCTGATGTGCCTAGAAAGGGAAGGGTAAGGTCTGGCAAGTGAGTGCACTTGACAGAACAACATGGAAGTTTAACAAACTGTGCGCAGGCCCTGTAATGGCAGGCCTGAGTTCCCTTTTTAAGGCTACTTATGTGTGGCACAATCAGCTGCAGGCCCAGTAGCAGCAGTTGCATTACCAGCCCTGGCACAGAGAGTGCACTTTACTAGGGACTTTACTCAGTAAGGCAAACATACCAATCTTGGACAACCAATTACCATTACACTTTAAACAGGGAACACTTGCACTTTGACACTGTTTGGCAGTGGCAACGTGTCCAAAGCATCTAAGTTGGCAACACCATGTCAGAAAAAAGGTTTCGGGGGGAAAGCAAAAAGTTTAGGGACTTTAGCCAAAAAGGGCCAAGTCCTACAGGGAATATTTGGGTTGGGGTAGTTTTGGGGGTGGGGGTTCGGGGTAGTTTTCAGGACTGGGGTGTCAGGAGTTTTAGGGCTTAGGGCAGGGGCAGGAAAGAGTTAATTTTAAGGCTGAGGGGGCAGTTGGCTGGGGTGGAGGTAGGTGGGGTTAGGTTTTAGGGGGTGGGGCTTGTTTTAGAGCTCAGGGAAGGGGCTGGGGTCAGAGTAGTTTAAAGGGGGCTGAGTTGTATGGCTCAGAGTAGGGAACAGGATAGGGGCAGTTTTCAGGTCAAGGGGGCAGTTGGGTGGGGGAGGTAGGGATTTTAGGTTTAGGGTGTTTTTAGGGTTTAGGTCAGAGGGACAGGAGTGTTATCTTTTACCACACATGCCCATTTATCAAACAGGTCTTTACCACGAAATTGCGGGGTAAATGCATGCATGATAAAGGCATCCATGGTAAAGATGCGGTCAGGGTTTAAACGGCGTGGTTAAGGCATATGTTGTTGAGGCAGCGTTTTTCCATCAGACAACCCATTACATCTTCTGGGCCTCTAAACATACATGCCCTAACATATACTAGGGACAACAGGTAGGTTGTATGTACCAACTTTTTGATCTTCTTTATTGTGTGCCCTGTGTCTAACCTTGCCTAACTTTGTTTTTTCCCCCTGTGATTTCTGTGCTTCACTGCCACCAGTACTGCTCCTCTGTGCTGCACCCTGTACTTCATTTGTGTCCTTTTCATTTTTTTCCCTTCGTTATTGTGTGCCCAGTGTCTAACCTTGCCTTACTTCGTTTTGTTCCCCTGGGATTTCTGTGCCCCTTGCCCTCTGTTTTTCCGCTGCCCCCACCCGTTTTTTCCCGCACCTTCCCTGCGGCCCCGCCCCCCGCTCACCCATTCGCTGCTCCTCCCTCCCACCTCCCCATATATGCCGGCCGCTGCGCCGCCACGCCGCTGGCATGCCTAAGGCAAGCCCGTCTGCGCCCGTCCATGCCTGAACCACGCCCAGTGCGGACCCCCTAGCCCCCGCGAATGCCACAACGCCCGTCTCCGCTACGAATCCAGCACCCTCCACGCACTCAACGCTGGACGATCAGGCACCTGCTGCCTGGCCGCCCCGAAGCACACCCAAGGACCTTTCTCCTGCCAGAACTGCAGCTTCACCAGCATCCAGCCCGCCACCTCACCTACCAAAGAACCCTACCACCTCAGATGCATCCTTCTCAACACCCGCTCCGCCCGTCGCCTTCCTGACAGAGACCTGGCTGAACCCCTCCTCGGCACCCGACATTGCCATACCCATCCCAGAAGGATATAAGATCACCCACAAGGACTGCACCAACCGAGTAGGAGGAGGAATCGCCATCGTCCACAGGAACACTCTCAGCGTCTCGACCTGCACCGACGACACCTTCAGCACCGCTGAAAACCTGCACTTCCAGATCCACACTGACCCCAACACCACCCTCAGAGGAACCCTTGTCTACTGACCCCCCGGACCCTGACCACAGTTCAGCGACTCCATCATCGACTTCAGCAGCACACACGCCCTCGCCTCCACAGACTACACCCTCCTCAGGGACCTGAACTTCCACCTTGAGAACAACAACAACTCCAACTCCTTCACCTTGATCGCCAACCTCGCCAGCCTCGCCAACCTCGGACTCAGACAACTCGTCACAACACCCACCCACTCCGCCGGCAACATGCTTGACCCCATCTTCTCCACAAGCTCCCACGTCTCCTTCAACCACACCACTGAGCTCCACTGGACCGACCACCGGTGCATCCACTTCACCTTCCAGAAACCAACCACGCACCACCGCACCAAACAGAGGCCATGCCACTGCTGGAGCAAAGTCACCGAGGACCAGCTATCCACCACCCTCCCCCGGAACCCACCAGCACACCAGACCGACCCAGATGCCACCGCCCGCAACCTCAAACAGTGGATCGACGACTGCGCCAATGCCAGTGCTTAATTTGTAAAAGAATAAGTGCCGGGGCTCTCGTCCGGCGGCCACTGCGGCTTTCACCACACATTGCCTCTGCCAACGACAGTACAAACATAGCTATAATGCTCTCACTCCTGCTAGTTTGACACTTCATCATATTCCAGCCCCCACAGCTATTACAACGTCTTGGGACTGGAGACAGGTATTGAAAATGTAAATTGAACTAATGAATAGATGACCTAACAAAGAATAAAGACAGTATTAGACTGGCGATGTTATTTCAAGGAATGACGGCCCTCTTTTCACACACCCGTAGACATAGAGCACTTAGGAGTTTTCTTTCCCTCCCCAATGGTAGTGTGCAGATCATTATTATGCCTCACACTAAAGGCACAGGAGTGGGGGAGAGAGAGGATATATTCTCTACTCTGTGGTAGCTTGCGGGGGAGGTCTAATTATGTTACACTCTACATATAGTATGTTTGGTTGTTTGTGGTGTGTAAAGAGTTCAGTTTCGCCGAGGGTTGTTAGAGGCTTATTCCCCACCTATCTGCTACCTTTTGCACCCCTATCACCGTTTCCAGAGTAACTGGTTAGGGAGTTCGAGGCCATCCTATCCTATTGTCCCAAGACACTGTGTCCCTCCTACTCGCGACCTTTCTTGTTCCCGGACTGCCGCTGAACCGGGCCTCGAGCTCTTGAAGTCTTCTTCCCTTCACCTTTCAGACTCCCTTCGGCTCCAGACCCGGCTCGGCCCTTACTTCCTCCTCCACACACTGTATATCAATGTGCCTCAGAACAGAAGACGGTGAATGGTAGGCCTCAGGTCCAGAAGGTAGTCCTTCAAGGAGGGTCCATCTTAACCACAACTGGCCGGCACTATAGTAATATAATGTGTACGTCAGGCACGACTAGGCAAAGCACAGTGATACATTTAATCTTGTGGCGCCGGAGCTATCACGGTGCCAGACACGCCACCATGCAAAAGAAAACAGCATTGATTTGGCAATGAGGTGAGCATGGCGACGAAGTACTTACAGTTACTCGTGGTGGGCAGGGCGGCTCTAGCACTGCCTTTATTAACCAATGTAGACCTGCCTGATGCTGTTGCCAGCTATCTGCCCTCAACGTCGTCGGGCTGATGACTCCTGGTGTGCGGGGAGTGGCAATCTGAACAGAAACTGCGCATGCTGCCTGCCGCGCAGCCTCTACTCCAGCAGAATCAAATCAAGCCTAATCAGTGTCCCGCCCACCAGCAGCCCTAAACTAAGGTCTGTCATCATATCATATCATAATAATGAATCTTGGCTCAGGGTCTCACAGCCGCAACACTCATCGGGACTCAGGAGAAAAGAACAACAATCTGCGCAGACTCAGTGAGGTAATTTATCATCATGCCATATTTGACTTGCAGATGCATGTAGACCCGTCCCTGACAAGAAAATGCCGGTGCTAAGCACCAGAAAGCTCCGGCACAAATTAAGCACAGCAAGACGGTGAATGGTAGGCCTCAGGTCCAGAAGGTAGTCCTTCAAGGAGGGTCCGTCTTAACCACAACTGGCCGGCCCTATCGTAATATAATGTGTACGTCAGGCACGACTAGGCAAAGCACAGTGATACATTTAATCTTGTGGCGCCGGAGCTATCACGGTGCCAGACACGCCACCATGCAAAAGAAAACAGCATTGATTTGGCAATGAGGTGAGCATGGCGACGAAGTACTTACAGTTACTCATGGTGGGCAGGGCGGCTCTAGCACTGCCTTTATCAACCAATGTAGACCTGCCTGATGCTGTTGCCAGCTATCTGCCCTCAACGTCGTCGGGCTGATGACTCCTGGTGTGCGGGCAGTGGCAATCTGAACAGAATCTGCGCACGCTGCCTGCCGCGCAGCCTCTACTCCAGCAGAATCAAATCAAGCCTAATCAGTGAGAAAAGAACAACAATCTGCACAGACTCAGTGAGGTAATTTATCATCATGCCATATTTGACTTGCAGATGCATGTAGACCCGGCCCTGACAAGAAAGTGCCGGCACAAATTAAGACCAACGCCCTTGTCCCGCTCAAGAAATCCTCCAACAGCCACACCAGCAAGAAAGCCAGCTGGTTCACCGAAGACCTCCAAGCCTCCAAACAAACCTGCCGAAAGCTTGAGAAGTCTCTAATAAAAGAGAGAAGGACCCCACAACCAAAGGGATGGAGTACCACAATAGACTATTGTCAAGCAAAAAATGTTTTCCCTTTGGGACACCTTACTGTTAGGCCGTACGTTCTCAAACACACATAAATGGAAACAACAACATTAACGTGATACTATGCTAGCGAGGCAGAATGTACAAACAAACAAAATTATGAGAAAATACTAGACAGTTTATTCATATTACAATACATCATAAAATAATTTAAAACAGGGACAGACAGTTAAAATAAGGAAACAATTAGATTCCTATTGGTAAAAAGGAGGTCACAAACAGAAACTTAATTCAGCAAAGCGTCAGAATTATCTTCAGTTAATATAGAACATAATCCTCCTTTCTTTTTTTGCATCGACGCGTTTCGGCAGACCTTCTAATAAAGCCACCTTCTTTTTTAAATTTTTTAATTTATTTTAGCATAAACAAATGAGTTGGTTGGTGTGAATCCACTTGTCCCATTATACAAATCACAAATAACAGCAAATTAAAAACAGATATTTCAGAAATCATATACCATGAGCAGTCAGAACAACAATATAGGATCATGTGACAATAACAATAAGGCAAATTGGCTTTAAAGCTGTCACAAATATACAAGTAAAGCACGAGGTCCCTCTTTAGGACTCCAGATCGTTTGTAACTAAACCCCATATCTGTTCACCAATCTTCTTTTTCCGGGGACCCTTGAGATCATACAGGCTACGCTCCATATTATGTACTGCAAAGAACCTGGCCCGCCAAACCTCAAAAGCAGGCGGTTCCTGTTGTAGCCAGGCAGATGCGATACAGAGTCTGTAAACAGCCGTCACTAAGAATATTAAATTGATGTACTGCTTCGGAATTCGAGTATTTGGTAGACCCATTTCTACCCCCAATAATATCTGTGTTGCTGACAACTGTATTTGATTACCCACCACTTCGGAGATACATTTTTCTATCTGCGTCAACAAGGCTGCCAATGCTGTACATGTAAAAAAGATATGGACATCATCTACAGATATCATACCGCAACGGAAGCATTTCCATATCGCATCACCGGGTCATTTAGACACCTTGTCTGGGGTATAATATAGATTGAAAACTGATTTATAATGCTGCGCAGAGAGCTTTGCTGACAGGAATACATTTTTAGCCATTACCAGTGAAGTTTCAATTTGAATGTCCGACCTGCCAAGTTTAGCCCCCCATTTACAGTTCTGTTGTTCAATGTCATTATCTTTAGTATTTGACATATGATTGTATAATGAACCAATCTTTGCACCTTTTATGATGTCCTCGATCAAAGGGTTCGATTGAATATTGCATCCACAATTCCCCAGATGATTTGTAATCTGCAAATATTTAGCAAAATTCTCCCTGGGGAGCTGGTTTTGTTATTGCAGTTGTTCAAAGGATTTAAAAAACCCACCAGAGTACAGATCTCCCACAATCCTTATTCCTTTCTCCCTCCAAATGTGTACTACTCTATCCCATAGATCAACTGGTAAGAATATTGACGATACCAGTGGGGTATACCATGTGATTTTAGTCCGAGCATCCCCCTTACTGTGCGCCAGACCTTATACGCAGCCTCCAATGTCTTAAATCGCGTGCGTTTGTAATAACTCCATTCCAGATGCAAGAATAAGCTATTTTTGGCTTTTACCCCCAACAACATTTGATAAATTGAAGGGCATTCCGCAGGCCTTACTGGTCCGGCTCCTGTTAGCAAAATTCCCATACCTTGCAACATACATGCATAATAATATAATGCGAAGTCCGGTACTGACACCCCCCTAAATTTCTTGGCAATGTCATAAAACGCCCAGCCCGTCGCGCTTTACCCCCAGACCACATAAAACGCATACAAATTGCCTGTAATTTCGCAAAACTTGCCTTAGGGACTTCTAAAGGTACGCATCGAAAGAAATATAAAATTTGAGGGAGGACCATCATTTTTAACAAATTACATCGCCCCACTAACGAGAGGTGTATACATTCTGCCTGATCTAACTTTTTCCGTACTCCACATAGAAGCTGGTCCCAATTAGCTTTGACCAAAGATATTGTGCACACTCGAAGCCTAACCCCTAGATAAACCACCTCTTGACATAACCTTGGGTCAGCATACTTTGGCATATTTATACTTAATAACTGAGTCTTGGCAGAGTTCAGCTTATAGCCGGATGACCTACCAAATTCTGCAGCCAATTGTTCGATGGCCTGCATCGCTGTAGCTGGATTAGACGTAACAACTGCCACATCATCAGTGTATGCTAATACCTTGAACTGATAAGTCTGTATAGATAGAGGGGGTATCATTGAGTTAGCTTCCAGCATTCTTAAAAAAGGTTCGATATATAATGAAAATAAAAGAGGAGAACAGGGGCAACCTTGCCTGGTCCCCCTGCGTATTTGTACATCAGCCGACTCCAATCCCATAGTACTAATTTGGGCAACCGGATGATGATATAATATCTGGAGTGATTTGATAAACTCTGGGCCAAAGCCTCGACCCCTCATAATGTCCCACAAGAAGCGCCATACAACACGGTCAAAGGCTTTCTCAGCATCAAGTAAAATCAAACAAAAAGGTTCCTGAATAACTTTTACATAATCAAAAAAAGTTATCACTCGATTAACGTGATTTGTGGTACCGCGTTGAGGGATGAACCCATGCTGCATAGTCGATACTAGTCCCGAGATAACCAGAGAGAGTCTATTAGCTAATATCTTTGAATATACTTTCCCATCTGCGTTTAAAAGTGATATAGGACGATACGATCCAGGCATATCCACCGGCTTGCCCTTTTTATGAAATACCACAATACATGATTCTTGCCATGTTTTAGGGAATGCGCCTTTCTGTGCCGCTAACATTGTTGCCAGGAGATCACCTTTTAAAACCGAAAAAAGTTTTATATATTTCAAGCGGTAGCTTATCAGGCCCAGCCGCCTTTCCAATTGCCAACCCATTAACTGCCTTTTCTAATTCTTCAAGTGAAATAGGTGCCTCTAACATTTCCATTTCGTCTACCGGGAGATCCTTCGTACACTGTTGACTAATCAAACTAGCAGCACTGTCTTCGTCATATTCATCACTCTGATACAAAGTCTCATAAAACTGCCTGAAAACCTCCAGGATCCCCTGATCATCCTTAACAGAGTCACCATTCCGATCTACCACTTCATCAATGCGCTGGGCTGACTCCCATGATCTTACCATTTGGGCGAGACATCTGCCACTTGCCTCGCCATATTCATAGTGGATTTGTTTCTTAATAAAAAACCGTTTAGCCGCCTCCTGGGACCAATTCAAATTTACAATTGTCTTGAGCCGCGCTACTGTATTGATCTGATCCTCTATGTCATTCCCAGCCTGTATGCCTACCATAAGCGCTGCCTCAGCCTTTGTCAACTCCTGATAGAGTGTTTTTATTTTAGCTGACTGCTTTTTTTGATTATAGAGGCCGAAACTCAGCGCCTCTCCACGGAAAGCAGCCTTGAAGCAGTCCCATACACAGCCCTCGCTACTGCTCCCTTGATTGACATTAAAACAAAATGGAATCCATTGATTCATATGCTCGACAAATTGCTTTTCAATCAACAATTTACGGTCAAAGGAGAACCCCCTTGGACGCTCGTATGATGCTATCCCTGCTATGGCTAGTACTACTGGCCCATGATCTGATGTAACTCTCGGATATACCTGGATCGTAGCTTGATTTAACAATGATGAGGAAGTGAAGAAATAGTCTAATCGAAGTAACGTCCGATGTGGAAAAGAAAAGAAAGTGTATCCAGGTGACCCCCCCCTTAAGAAGGACCACACATCCACCAGCCCATGGGCTCCCGTTAGAGCCTGTAAAGCCTTAAACACTCTCGGCTTCCTACCAGTATAGTGCATTTGTTCATTGTTTAAAATGTTGGGTGCTAAATTTATATTGAGATCACCACACACAATCAACGGTGTGGGCCAATCTGCTAACTCTACATTTAAGAAATCAAGAATGGTTGCTTCATCTAAATTTGCCCCATACACCACACACACACAGTGAATTTAGTGTGACCCGCAATGCACTCTGCGATTGCCCAGCAGCCTAACCCATCAGAGTGTACCCTACCCGTGCTACCTATATGTTTTTTACCAAGGATTGCCACTCCTCTCGCAGCGCCCGAATATTTAGTACAAGTGATTAGCTTAAACCCTGATTCTGCTAAAACCAGTCTCTTCGACCAGACTATGTGAGTCTCTTGTAAGCATATGATATCACATTGAAGGACATGTAACTCCTGTGCGACCCTTCGTCTTTTCTCCAAAGAATTCAGCCCCCTCACATTCAACGTACCTAGCCTTATCCCCCTACCTGCCATTTGACCATATCAACATTTTTCTCCATTCTCCATTCTCCATTAGTCCACCGCCTTGTCCCATAAACTTTACTGACCGCTTCCAAATATAGACTCTTCCCCAACCAAAACTCATGTGTTATTTTCTTTTTCCTACCCATTCCCACGCACCCCCGCCTTTATTCCCCCCATTCCTTCACCACCCCCCCACCCTCCCCACCACCCTACTCGAGGCTTAAGGACCATGTCCTCTGCGATATAGAAGTGCTTTCATCACGTAGTGCGACTCCCCTTCCCTTCCCCCCACCCTCTGGCTCACTCCTTCCACACTCCACTCTCCAATCAACGGCCTTACATCAGGCCTTCTATGAATTAAACAGGCTATCCCCCGTCCTTCAACACATATAAAACGTCCTGTAAGAGATCCACATATCCTACATTGATTCATGCATTAAATGTTTATAGATATCTTCAGATATTTTGTCAAGATGCCCCCCTTCAAAAACAGATTTCGACTCCTCTGTTCAATGCGTATCACCCAACAAGATAATATTTAAAAAAAATAAATAAAAAAAAGACGAAAGGAGGAAAAGCACAACAATAAATGTGGAGAGTGAGAACCCCCTGTAATCTATCCACGACACCACGTTGCATTCCCCGTACTTGTGACCACACTCTATTAAGTCAAGCATAACTTCAAACAAGTCTGATAAAGCAGCCTTCACGTTAATTCTCTGAACCAGTACTTAGATTTGGATTTTTCGACTGTTTGTCAATCTCCTTTAGATAAACCTGTGCTTCTATCCCGGCAGTGAAATATCGGGTCTGGCCTTTATAAATTGTCTTCAGTTTAGCCGGGTTAAGTAAAAAACATTGTGCGCCTTTTGCTTGAAAGTGGGCAATCAATTTCCGCATTTGCCATCGCTCCTGCACCGTCGTAGGACAGAAGTCCGGGCGCACAAAAAACTCACACCCACCACCTTTCCGTTTTCTCTCTGGGCGAGCTAGATCATATAATGCCTACCTCAACAAATAGTTATTCAGGCATATCAAGATGGCCCTTGGGTATGCATTCAGGGCATTACCACGCTCTTGGCTCACAAACGGGAACCTGTGTGCCCGGATGATTTCTGTGTCCCAGTTCCAGGCGTTCAGCTCAGGAAAAGCTTCCCTAAATACCTGGATGATGAAACTGTGGGGATCAGATCCCTCTTTACCTTCAGCCACTCCAAGAACGCGCACATTATTGCGCCTAGCGCGGTTCTCCAAATCAGTGAGTTTCCACTCGACTTCTGACTTAGACTTTTGCAATGTCTCTATAGCTGATTGTTGCTTTGCAAGGCTATCTTCCGTTGAGGAAACTCGCTCTTCTACCTCCACAACCCGGCCGGTAACTTCTGCGCAGGTTTTCACCAAACGTCTTACAGTATTCTGGAGCTTTCTCACAGCTCCTTGTGTGCGCAGCCCCTCAGCTCTAGTCTCATTACGGTGTGCCATTATACTTTTGTATATCAGTCCCAGAGTGACTGAGTCTTCCATAATCTCTTCATCATCCAAATTGAACTGGGACAGTGAGGAGCCATGACCATGACCAGAGTTTTCTACCGCTTCTGCAGCTTTCCTTACTGTCTCATAAGGCATTAAATATTCAGAACCCTCCTGTTCTTCCTCGCCTGGCGTTGCCCCCCAGTCGCCAAGATTGCTTAGGCTGGGGGAGGAGCCTAGCTCGCGACCGAGATGGCCGCGCTTTAGCTCGGCTCCGTTCGCCCGCCTGTGTTTTTCACATTTATCCTGCATTTATCCTGCCCCGGGAAGCCCTCCTTGCTGTGTGGTACTATTCCGACGCTCTGCAGGCACTTACCACTTGTTCCAGTTGTCCCGGCTGCTGTGGGTCCGGTGCAGTGCTCCCGACCGTTCCCGGGACTCGAGAGCGGACTGGCCTGGTTCTTCGTCCCGGCTCCTGGGCCGGATGCAGCCTGCGGGCTTGCCCTTCGGGCGCGCTGGCGGTGATTGGAGGGCCGCTGTTCGTGTGAGCCGGAGGTTCCTGGCTGAGAGACTCCTGTGTGGCAGCAGCCTGGGATGGTGACGCTGCCCTTCATTATTGGGGTTCCTCGTGTGTTCAGCTTCCTCCCCCTTTGTTCTCCGGTCCGGCCATTTTGTTCTTTGCCGCCCGGACTCGGAGAACGGGACTGGCGACATTGGGGGGCCGGCGAATCCCCTTCTTCTGGTGGCCCCCCCTTCCTGTCCGGGGTGTTCTTCTGCCTGTCGGCGGGACTTCTTCTGCTTGACTGCCGCCCCGGCGGAGGTTGTTGGCCGCGCGGCCTGTGCAGGCTCTCAAGATGGCGACCAACCCCGATTGTTTGGGCCGGGCCCGGACGAGCACTGGGGGCCCGCCGCAAGGCCCGGGTGTCGGATACTGTGAATGTTTTCCTGCACTTAAGGGGATCTTGAACGTCCTGCTATCCTGGCGGCTCTCGGTGGCCGCGCCACTCCTGGCTCTGGAGACGGTTCCTCACTGCGGGCCTCCCGGGCCCCCGCGACCGGATGAGGCATTGATATCGCGGGGTGTGGCTGGTACTCTCCTGGCGGCCTCTGCCCTGGCTGCCGCCCCGGAGGTGCGCAACCTGACGGCGCCTTCTCCTCCTGTGCTGCCTCCTCTGCCCTTGGCCCGGGAGCTGGATTTTGTTTTGCCGGACTTTCATGATTCTCCTGGTCCCTCTCAATCACCACTGCCCGATGACGTCTCCTGTGCCGGCCCGGATGGGTCGGTTTTTCTGGATCTATCCTTGGAACTGTACCTGCATCGTTTGCTACATTCTGTGATTTTCCTGGATCTTCCGTGCTTTTCTTCCTGTGACTTTTTTGGACTGCCGTTGGACTCTCCTGCTGCCTGCCTTCTGTTCTTTCTGGCAGGGTCCTCGTTGGATCGGACCCTTACTGCTTTGGATAAAACGGGTCAGGGCTGATGAAACCTGGCTCTTATATGCGGTAGCTCATGAACGGTTTGGATGATCTTTGTGTCCTGATATGGTACTGTGTAACTGGTTAGTGCTCCTGGACTTTGGCCTGATACTCTTTGGCTTCCCGAGGACTTGGACCTTTAACCCGGGCGGGTGGATGGGTGCGTTTACTCCTGTCTTTGGCCCTCCCCCGTGTGTATGTTTGTATGTCTTTACTCCCTTCTTTCCTTCCCTTCCTTCCCCCCCCCCCTTTTTTGTCTTTTAATTCTAACTTTCCTTGCTCTACTAAATTTCGGGTTCTATTTAGGGCGACAGGCACGCTGCGGGGGGGTAGGCCGTAGCCTTCTGCAGGGGTGCAGGGTGGGCTTAGGGGTGGGTGGGGGGGGTCTGTTTGTGTCGGGGGGTCTTTTTCCCCCCTTAGTTTCCTTTTTTTGTTCTATGGCTCTTGTGTATCCACTTTTTCGGGACTCTGTCACCTCGTATCTCCCCCGGGGGTTTTCTGTCCTTCTTCCGGTGTGTGGCTGATTGTGGTTCGCTGCCTCTTCTGGTATCGTGTTTCTGTTCCATCGCATGCCGGTTTTTTTGTCCTGTTCTTCCCCCTGGGGGTGCATGGTCTGGCGGGTGTTCCTTTTGTTGTCCTTTTCTCCCTCCTTCCCTTCCTCCTTTATGGAGGTGTCCTTTTTTCGTTGGGGTGCGTATTGCTTAGTCTTTGTGCTGGGGCTTTTTGAATACGTCTTCTTTGTTCGGGTGGGGGCGGAGGTGGGTGAGCGCGATTGATTGTTGCCACTGTTGCTGTTTGATGATCTGATTCTGTTTTTATCCTTTGCTAGATTTGATTATATGGCTTCATTTTCTTACGTTGTGTTTATAAAATGGCGGCTTGCCGCGGTCCCTCCCTTGTATTCTCATATACGGCCCGTTATTCCCTTGGTCCCCTCCCCGTGCTAGAAAACTTAACCTTTCTTATCCTGCTCTTGCTGAACGCTCGATTGTTTTATTGCTTCACCAGTGCTCCTGATGTTAAATCCTGTGCAGATCTTCTTTTTGTATGCTGGTTATTTGACCATTCTGTTTCTGGCCAGCCCGTGGGGTTGTAGGCCAGTATTTGTGAGCTTCCATTGTTCAATAAAGGTTTTCAAAAAAAAAAATAAAAAAAAATAAATAAAAAAAAAAAAAAAAGATTGCTTAGGCTGTCTTCGTCATTTTCCTTATCTGATGCCACGGTCAGGTCAAACATTGAATAAAACCTGCCGTCTGAACCAGCACACTCTGACCCACTGCCTTTCTCAGTCACTAAGTGGGCAACCAGATCTATAGTGTTATCTACTCCTGTGATGGTTGTACTGATTGTGCTGTTTGCCCCACATGTCTCTCTTAATGTGTTCTCATTGCCAGCTTGTTCGATTACATTCTCGACCGAAGATTGCGCCATATAGGGGGCCTCGCTATCCGCTATTGGTGTTATCTGCGGCTCTTGTTGAGCACCTGCCATCACTTGGTCTGTGTGGGTCTCCACAGTTGGCCCTCCCGTCTTAGCCTTACTGCCTTTTTTATTAAAGACTGCCGGGACCACCCGTTGCTTTACTGAATTGTCTTGAGGGTGCTGGGTAGACTGAGTCTGTACACCAATCTGGGCAAGCTGAGTATTTAAACCCATTAGGTTTGCCGAGTCGACCGGCTGCGCACTACTCACTGCCAAGGGCTGAGCAACATTTCCCACTCTTCTGCCCTGAACAGTACTAACTGCATTGTCCACAGTGGGGATTACCGTACTGTTCACCTCGCCGTCCTCTATGCTGACCTGCCCTGCAACAGCTATGCCTACTGCTGCTGGCGTACTCACTGAGGCGGGCGTAGCTGTTCCTCCGCGATTCCTTGCAGCTCATCTCCCCTTCGGTGCCATCGCCGCGATAACAACTTCAATAGCAAACTCACTGAGCCAAGCCGGTCCGATCCCTCAGCTCTGCTCGATAGCACACACAGCAATCCGGCAAAGATCTCCAATCGCGTAAGTAGTCACTGCTTTTCCACCGGACACAACGTGATTGTACTGAATCAAACCTGCCGTGGCCCCAGTTGCAGTGTGTTTGAAAGACTCCACCTGCCGGCTGGCCGGCCTGCTCCAACTCCCGCACCAACTACCACCGTAGAACGCCTCCACCGCTTCAGCCGTCACAGATGGAAAGACGCTGACTGCCGCCACACAGCCACCACCAGGTTAACCCTCAATTAAGCCGAAAAACTCCAGGGGTATCACACCTCCAAGGAACGCTTCACAGGGGGATTCGCGGGGAGTCACACAGAGCGCAGGTTACAGCACTTCACACGGCACAGTTGCGGCCGCCATCTTGCCTCCACTTAGTGCTTCAAGATGAACTTAACATAGAATTAGGAATTTCTAAGCAAACAACGTTGCAATTTGGGATATCATTGCTGGTAAACTGACAAGTGGAGTATGAGAAACCAGGGCTTTTTGCAGCATCCCCCCACATTTTTACCCTCATTTTTTTGATGACTAGATGCTGCTTTTCTGACTCTGATTGTGCCCTGGACTCTGCGAAACAGACCCAGGGCCTGTGCTATGATTAAAAGTACTTGGTAATTAGGTATAATTACAATCAATCCATCATAGCATTTGTAAAGTGCACTACATACCCGTGAGGGTCTCAAGGCGCTGGGGGGGGGGAAAGGGGGAATGCTGCTACTGTTCAAAGAGCCAGGTCTTGAGGAGTCTTCTGAAGGTCAGTTGGTCTTGGGCCTGCTGTAGGCGGATGGGGAGGGTGTTCCATGTCTTGGTGGCGAGATGGGAGAATGATCTGCTGCCGGCGGTCACTCTTCTGATGCGGGGGAGAGGGCACGGTCTGTGGAGCGGAGCTGGCGGGTGGGGTTGTAGAAGCTGAGACGGCTGTTGAGGTACGCTGGTCCGGTGTTGTGGAGTGCCTTGTGTGCGTGGGTGAGGAGCTTGAAGGTTGTCCTTTTGTTGACAGGGAGCCAGTGCAGGTCTCTCAGGTGGGGTGTGATGTGGCTGCGGCGAGGGATGTCGAGGATCAGGCGTGCGGAGGCGTTCTGGATGCGTTGGAGCGTTTCAGGTGTTTGGCCGGGTTTCCTGCGCAGAGCACAGTCTGCTGATGACGAGGGCCTGGGTGACCGTTCTTCTCGTTTCTGTTGGGATCCACTTGTAGATCCTGCAGAGCATACGGAGGGTGTTGAAGCAGGAGGAAGAGACGGCATTGACCTGCTTTGTTATGGAGAGGGTCAAGTCAAGGATGACCCCTAGGTTGCGTGCGTGGTTGGTGGGTTTTGAAGCTATTCTAGTGCAGTCAGCCAACAGGAGTCGTCCCAGGCCGAGGCGGTGGATCCGAGGATGAGGACCTCCGTCTTGTCCGAGTTCAGCTTCAGCCAGCTGAGCCTCTGGTGTTGAGCAGTTTCAGTGATTAGGAGCATCCGATCTCTACTACATCTGTAAGAGATCAATGCCCATGTCTCAAGAAACTTTTTGTTAACGATAAATAGACCAGGTTCGTTCCGTACCTGTAGGCCAATCGGAATAGTGCCAGATTTGACATACTCAACCAAAAACTCTGCATGGGCTTCAGTAAGCTTTTTTTTAAGATTAAGCAATTTACCCCAGTTTTCTCCTTTGCCTGAAACCACAGTAATTTTCAATAGATGTAAAAATAGCCATTATCCTCTGTTTTATTCAAAGGATACCTCTTTGATGGAGGAATTGTGCCTGTTGTGGTACGCGCTCAGACTACACTAACGCTTATAGTCTGTTGGTGTAGTGTATTGGACACCCTTTGTGGGTATGTATTCTATGGATAGATTATCGCTATGGATATGTTTGGCATAGATAGCACTAATGCATAATTACAAAATTGTGCGTTGCGCAGGTTAGAACGGCATCTGGTAACATGGTGTATTTTCCAACTCGATTTACAATTTAGGCAATGTACAACCTATGGTGGCGCTCTTTACTATGATGGAGGTGCCGCCTCGAGGTTTAGATGGTTGTCGACTACATGGGCTTCATGTTTGATTTGGTGACCTACTCTGTGTAGCAGTATAGACGAGGTTGGATAGTCCTATTTTTATTTTTATCTTCTGATTACTCAGAAAGAAACAGGAAGTATAAGACCAAGCGAGACCCGGATATCCGCAATTATGATATGCTGCCGCGTCCACTATGAGTATTTAGAGGACGGTCGGGTATTGCTTAGGTTTCCAAGTGTGAAGACTGGAGTGCGCTGACACGCGGGACGCCGACGATTTGAAACACTACGGTAATTATGAGTTACGGGGGATGCTGTGTGTCGGCAGCGCTGGAGGCCTAAACCTGACTCCTTAGTGTGTTTTTTTTTTTTTTTTTTTTAACGTTCTAGGTGGTATTCGTTTTTTCAAAAAGACAAGGCATATGAAGAAACCGCCATTACGCTGTCGGGTGACACTGCTTATTAGTGTAAGTAGGGCGTCACGTGTGGTGCTCTAATGGAGACTGATTAGAGACACTGGTGATATTGTGGGCCGGGCGCGCTGTAGGCATAGACCTGATTCCTTAGTGTGTCTTTTGCTTGGCGTTCTAGGTGGTATCCGTTTTTCAAAATAAGGAATAGGAAGATACCGCCAATACGCTGCCGTGCGATAAAGCCCGCTAGTGTGGCCGAGCATTAAGAAGCCTTACAGGAGCTTAATGAGCTTACCGCGTGTCTAGGAGACATTACATATTGAAAATATGTGAGAATCGGGTTACCCCCATCAAGGAATAACAATGTTAATGTAGGCATGTATGTACCTTGGACTCATGGGGGAATCTTTGTATCTTTTTATTTTGCAGTGAATAACTGAATTTTTATCAGCCTAGTGCTACTGAACCAGAGATTTTGATCCTGGATTTTAATCTTTAGAGCGGAAATAAGCACCGTACGAGGTGGGTCTGACTGTGTAATTGTTCTTGCCCATGTAGCGTCTTTGCAAATTGAATATGGCTGGGTGATAGCCATTGTAAGTCGTGATGTATTTATTCTTGAACTCTTAGATTGCCGGTCTGAAGGAGTTCCTTCTCGCAGGACGAGAGGACTTGAAAGGACATCGGAGGTATCTACCCCGAAGTGGCACATGTGTTAGAAATAGTTCATGAGGTATGTGATTGTTGAGCACAAACATATGATGTATGACATGATGCTTCACAGATAGGGTGGTCTTGTTGTTCCCCATAACTGATAACCTACCAGGAGGGACTCATCTGTACTCTCCCCAAAATTTGAAGGAGGTAGTTTTGCCCTTGCATTCTGACTTTATTAGCGGGCCGTGAAGACAATTACAAGGCTCATGTTTATTAAAGAAATTTGGTATAAAATACACATTGTAATTGTTTAACAAATAAGCGAATATGTATGAAATATTAGAGGGGATCACTAGGAGAGAATAAGTACCTTGGTGATGTATATGACCATAGTGATATGCTAGAAACAACAGGAGTGAATTGGCCTCCAAGTCAATTCTCATTGAATTACTGTGTTTTGTTTATGTTAAGAAAAAGTATTTGTGATGACTAAATGCTGTTATCTTTGTACCTGTTATGTTAATTAATGTGTTGTGATACTTTTAAATAACACTCGAGGCAATGTAATTATGAGATGTGCTTTATAGGATTTTCATTGTGTATGTACATTTTTTTTAAATAATTTTTTTGAATTACAGAAATAACTGGGAAGATATTATATGTATTCCTGATGAAGGTGGCTTTATTAGAAGGTCCGCCGAAATGCGTCGATGCAAAAACAGAAAGGAGGATTATGTTCTATATTAACTGAAGATAATTCTGACGCTTTGCTGAATTAAGTTTCTGTTTGTGACCTCCTTTTTACCAATAGGAATCTAATTGTTTCCTTATTTTAACTGCCTGTCCCTGTTTTAAATTATTTTATGATGTATTGTAATATGAATAAACTCTCTAGTATTTTCTCATAATTTTGTTTGTTTGTACATTCTGTCTCGCTAGCATAGTATCACGTTAATGTTGTTGTTTCCATTCATGTGTGTTTGAGAACGTATGGCCTAACAGTAAGGTGTCCCAAAGGTAAACATTTTTTTGCTTGACGAAAGCTTGAGAAGGACTGGATCAGTGAATGAACACCGGAAAGCTATGCTGCCCACCAGAACGCCACCCGCAGACACCACCACCTCATCAGATCCGCCAAAAAGGCCTCCTTCAAAGACCGCCTAGACAACAACGCACACAACAGCAAAGAGCTCTTCAACATTGTGAAGGAACTCTCCAACCCCAGCTCCAACACCAACGATATTCCACCTTCGCAAGACCTGTGCGACTCTCTGTCCACATTCTTCCACCGCAAGATCGCAGACATCCACAACAGCTTCAAGGCCGCGACCGCCCCGGCAACCACTGAGACCCCCGCCCCCACGACCCCCATCCGCACCAACCACCTGCTCTCTTGGACCAACATCGACGGCAACAACACCATCAAGATCATGAACACCATCCACACCGGATCCCCGTCAGACCCCTACCCATCTTCAACAAAGCCGGCACCTCCATCGCACCCCATCTTCGGAAAGCCATCAACATCTCCTTCGAGACAGCAACCTTCCCGGAGAGCTGGAAGCACGCCGAGATCAACGCCTTACTCAAGAAACCCAAGGCGGACCCCAAGGACCTCAAGAACTTCCGACCCATCTCCCTGCTCCCGTTCCCAGCGAAGGTCATTGAGAAGGCCGTCAACAAACAACTGACCAGCTTCCTCGAGGAGAACAGCATCCTAGACCTGTCCCAGTCAGGGCTCATCCCTCAGCCTAACACTGTTCAACATCTACATGGCTCTGCTCACCCACGTCGTCCGACTGCACGACCTCAACATGATCTCCTACGCCGATGACACCCAGCTTGTCCTCTCCCTCACCAAGGACCCCCACACCGCCAAAACCAACCTCCACGAAGGAATGAAGGCCGTCACCGAATGGATGAGGAACAACCGGCTGAAGCTGAACTCGGACAAGACGGAGGTCCTCATCCTCGGATCCACCGCCTCGGCCTGGGACGACTCCTTTTGGCCGACTGTACTAGAATAGCTTCAAAACCCACCAACCACGCACGCAACCTAGGGGTCATCCTTGACTCGACCCTCTCCATGACGAAGCAGGTCAATGCCGTCTCTTCCTCCTGCTTCAACACCCTCCGTATGCTCTGCAGGATCTACAAGTGGATCCCCACAGAAATGAGAAGGACGGTCACCCAGGCCCTCGTCATCAGCAGACTGTGCTACAGAAACGCCCTCTGTGCAAGAACCCCGGCCAAACACCTGAAACGCTCCAACGCATCCAGAAGGCCTCCGCACGCCTGATCCTTGACATCCCTCGCCACAGCCACATCACACCCCACCTGAGAGACCTGCACTCGCTCCCTGTCTACAAAAGGATAACCTTCAAGCTCCTCACCCACGCACACAAGGCACTCCACAACACCGGACCAGCGTACCTCAACAGCCGTCTCAGCTTCTACACCCCCACCCTCCAGCTCCGCTCCACAGACCATGCCCTCTCCCCCGCATCAGAAGAGTGACCGCCGGCGGTAGATCATTCTCTCATCTCGCCACCAAGACATGGAACACCCTCCCCATCCGCCTACAGCAGACCCAAGACCAACTGACCTTCAGAAGACTCCTCGAGACCTGGCTCTTTGAACAGTAGCAGCATTCACCGCCCCCCCCAGCGCCTTGAGACCCTCACGGGTGTGTAGTGCGCTTTACAAATGCTATGATTGATTGATTGTAATTATACCTAATTACCAAGTACTTTTAATCATAGCACAGGCCCTGGGTCTGTTTCGCAGAGTCCAGGGCACAATCAGAGTCAGAAAAGCAGCATCTAGTCATCAAAAAATGAGGGTAAAAATGTGGGGGGATGCTGCAAAAAGCCCAGGTTTCTCATACTCCACTTGTCAGTTTACCAGCAATGATATCCCAAATTACAACGTTGTTTGCTTATAAACTCCTAATTCTATGCTAAGTCCATTTTGAAGCACTAAGGTGATCTGTGAGCACTAGGGGAAGCGAATAAAGAAGGAGAATTCTGGGTTCAGGAGATCTAAAATCGGACCAGGATTGATGAGTATTTCAGGAAGGATAGTGTGAAAAAAGTCATGAAATAATGGGATAGATTTACTAAATGTCTGTGCATTGCACTGCAGCAACTAACGTTGCTTTTCTGTATTCTGCAAGAGGGAGAAAGGAGTTAAGATCTATAATTACTAAAAGTGACCTGCTGTTGCTCTCTTCCCCTGCACTGGCACACACACAGGCTGCCGAGCATTGTGCAAACATCTTAGCACCATGGTGAAAAAGAATGTGCGTGATATCTAGCATACATTTTGCCCTGAAAGTGTTCCCCTCCTGTACAAATTCCTATTGCTCGGCAATTTTTTATAACATTGCACACATGTATTGTGTGAAATGCTATTAGAAATAAAAGCATTTCTCCAACTATGCGTCTGCTTCAAGGAGTTGTTATTTTCTGATGTAAAGCTCGGTCTGCCTATCTTCATATATCAGGCTTTGCATTAAAATACATCAGTGCTTGTGCTGTAACACTCAAGTACCACCCAGGTATCTCCCCATTGATGCATTGTGGAGGAAAGCAATGCAAAGTGAAATGTGTACCAAGTAAATGAGACCTCTAGACCTCTCTCGGGAAAAATACATTTTATGGTGGAGAGTAAAACAGCTTTCCAGACGTTGTGCCACGCTGTGCCATTTTGCATGACTTTGTGGTGGGACAAAGTCTTAGTAAATCTGCTCCAATGTTTTTTCTATTGAGAGAGAGAGAGAGAGAGAGAGAGAAAAAGACCTACTTCAGATAAGGGAGAGTTGACATGTAAAACATGTATTTTACTAATGCATATGCTGCAATGAATTGTGCTATTTTCAAACAGACAAGGGGGACCCAAAATAATGGCCAAGGACTACGGGTAACAATTCTATTTCAAGGAACGCCGAGCCCAACACTTTCAATTAGTCATCACCACTCGTGCCTAGTCATCCCTACTTAAGATCCCTTTGCGACCTAAGCCAACGGGCCTTAGTCGCTTGACGCCTCAATTCGCTTCACACCACACATCCTGCGGCACATCCGGCTCCACGCCGTTATTAGTCACAATCAGTACCGTGTGTTCCAATCCCGGATTCCATACACCATTCATCCTTGCTTGCCCACGAATTTCTGAAAGAGAATTAGATGTGTTTATGCCTTAAACTCGCTGCCCTACTGTAACCTTTTTGTCAAATGTTTGTCATTGTTTCCTATAGGCCATATTTCTTCTTTTTTTCACCTTGTTTTTATCCTGACAGGCACAAACATGTTCTGTACCAGGCAAATGTTATTTTCTAGTCCTGATGATGATTCCAGTTTACCATGAGAGGGATCGAAACGTCGACATTTCTAAATGGAACCACAAATGTCCATTGTGCTTAACTGTTGCGGTATCTATTTTTGGTCAAAATTTGCTGTTATTTAAAACTGAATGCAGGTGGCCAAAGCTCAAAGTCTTTGCCTGTATTTCTGTTTTGGTTCGATGGTCTGTATTGTTACCCCATTCCCCCACACTTCCCGGTTCTTTAAAGGTACAGGCTTGTGCCTCACTATTTATGCTGTTCAAAGTATTTCTGACTTTATTTTCTCCATTGTAAAAATAAAACTCCATTGTCCGGCTGGACACTGGATGGCTAGAGTAACCCATCGTTGGTTATATTCTAATTATTTTGTGTACATTATTATTTGCTTAGGACTTTTGTTCCTTGAAATTGAATTGTGCAGCATGATTATCCCCTATATAGCACTAATTTTATAGATGACCAGTCAGGATTTTTTTTTACGCGCCATCTGAAAATTAAGGAAAGGGTATATATAACATTTGCTCCACAATGCAGTGCATGTCTTTAATTTCAACTTGGATGCTGAACATATTCGGAGGCTGTTACTATGATCCAGACTTTTGTGTTGCAAATTATCTCTTGACCTTGACCTGTGAGCCCTGCCTGCTGCCAGTTGCATATAGTTGGGCGGGGGTGGAGTGAAGCACTATTATGGGGGTGCGTGTCCTCTCTGGGCCGCCCTCTGGCTAAGGCCCTGCTTCTGGTATTGACTGGCACTGTTTTCTGTGCGTCCTGAATATTCTTTCAGGCAGTAGGAAAAGCTTTAACCCTAGTTCTCCTATAGTTGAGACCCTCAAATGCCGTCTTCGTGCTTGTTTTGCATAATTCAGTCAGTCAGTCAAAAATCTTTATTCGATAAATCAATATCAAAAAAGGCACGGTACATAAAGAAAATACACACATTACACAATGTTAAATATCAGCATTTTTTAGTTTAAAAACCGCATATCATAGTTTAATAAAAACAATACAAAAAAAAGAAAAAGTTTTTAAGATCGTCATTAGTTTCATAAAAAGATATGTCATAAATATTTAAAATACATCATCATACCGCTATCAGCCAAGTTCTTAATATATGATAGTATTTATCTAATAAAGTGCTAATAAAGTGCTAGGTGCAAAGACTTCATAACAGTGTTGCCAATCTCTCGTTCTCCTTGAGTCTTTTCCTGGTGCGCACTGCACACACCAAAAAATTGGCTACACAAAAGACAATACTGGGATGATTTAACAGCTGCAAATAAAGAAGTGCTGGTCTTACTTGCAGAAACCCTGCCTTTTTTAACATTGGCACAAGATACTTCCTCCTTTCCACTGTAAAATGACCACAAAACATGGTAAAATGTGTAGTATCTTGGATAGAAAAACTATCACAGGTACAGGGTGGAAGTTCATCAGGTTTATGCCAAGTTGTATACTGGCCTAATATTAGATGAATCATATTGAAGCGGAAACGAGTTAATAAAAACCTGTGAAAAGGGCGGTTAACCAGGGTAAGATAAAATTCAGGGCCTGGGGAGGTTGCAACCAAAGTGTGTGCTCTAACCAAGGGTTTTATCAGCTCCTTTTCCTCTCTTAGTAATGACAACCTCTCAAGCATATCACTTTTGGTTCTGACAATGTCATTCCGGGATATAGACTCCGGTGAGGAAAAGAGGTTGGGTCGACCCAGAGCACTGAAGCCATTTTTAACGTAAGTCAACCACTTAATTTTATGTGCATTATCAAGTAAAAGACAATCTTTCAAAATGGCCTGATTAAGAGATAATTCGTTATTGAGCCAAATTTTAAGCCGCATGATTAAAGGGGCCACTCGAATTTTGTCTGAAATAAAATCGGCCCCCAATTCAGAATGAACCGAATAAGACGGTGTAGACTGGGGTAAAGACAAAACTGATTTGAAACATTTATTTTCAGAAACCTGAAGACAATCTATTGATCCATAACCCCATAGTGAACAGCCATAGGTTGCAACAGACACACACTTGGCGTTGTAGATGGTCATGAGGGCTGGGACTGGCCTAGCCCCCAGCCTTCTGCTGAAACTCAAGATGGCAGAGGATGTTCTTACTAGGGCACTATTTCTGTTTCTTATTTGAGGACACCAGCTCCCCTTATCCTCAAACGTGACTCCTAAGTATGGGAATGTCGAAACTCTTTGCATTTCCACGTTGCTACAATAGAAGGTTTTAACTTTCTTACAGCTTGAGCCTTTACCCACCACCATGGTTTGTGATTTTTTAGCATTAATTTTGAGATCTAAGGAAGCCATAAAAAGCCCAAATGCATCCAATAACCGCTGGAGTCCCAGTCCTGTGCGGGCCAGAAGCACCGCGTCATCCGCGTACAGGAGGACAGGGACACAAGTCTCTCCAATACGCGGTATGTCTGGTGTTGCCGTCTTTAACTCGAATTCAAGGGCGTTAATATAAACTGTGAAGAGCAGGGGTGCCAAGATGCACCCCTGTCTCACGCCTCTTTTGGACTTGAAATGGCTAGTACGTCGCCCCCCATGGTCAACCCTAACGGAGGCATGAAGGTCTGAGTGAAGATCGGCAAGAAGATTTACAAGTGCTCGATCAAGACCCAAATCTACAAGAATATGCCACAGTTTATTGCGGTTCACGAGATCAAAGGCTGAAGATAGGTCCATGAACCCTAAATATAACGACCCATCTTTAGCCCTAGTATATTTATCCACTAACATCTGCAGATTAAGGCACTGGTCCATGGTGCCCCGTTTAGTTCTAAAACCGTACTGCAGATTGGATAAAACCCCTCTATCATCAAGCCATGACTGGAGTCTACGTAGGATGACCCTACCCAAAATTTTTACTGACGAATCAATAAGAGATATCGGGCGATAACATGCCGGGTCTACCCTACTTCCCTTCTTGAATACGGGAATAATTACAGACTCCTTCCAAGAAGCCGGGATACTGAATCTAGTTAGGGCATTAAAAACACCACACAACACCCTTGACCAAAGCTTTGGGTCCATTTTAAAAAAGTCAGCAGGGACTCCGTCAGGCCCAGGGGCTTTGTTCTTTAGGGTCTGATCGATGGCCTTCTCCACCTCAGAAACCTCAAAAACAACTCCCTGCATTTCATGAGAAAGAGGAAGACTGTCTAACACTTTTTCAGTTAGGTTGCTCGAATATATTGCCTCAAAGTGGCCGATCCAGTCACGATCCGGAATATTTATCTCAAGGGAAACTTGATCCTTGTCTGAAAAAAAGGGCTGATTAACTACCCTCCAAAAGTCAGCACTATTTTTAACAACCTCGGAATCAGACAATTGTGACCAGGCAGTATCCCTAATCTCCTTCTTCCTATTTTCTAGGGCTTTTTTTATATAAGGATCTTAATGTAGTTATTAATGTGCGGTCTTTAGGAACAGCTTTAAGGGCCTTGAGCAGAGCAGAATGAGGTCTTGAACAAGCATGATCAAACCATTTTTTCTCCCTGGGCTTAGACTGTTTTTTCTTATTTGTCAGATTGATGTCAATAGTTTTACAGATGTTACCAAAGGCAGACATAACTTGAGGATTTGATGCCCTCGTATCTAGACATGTCAGCACATCATTTTCAGTGCTAATAAGGACAGCATGAAGAACATCCTCAGGTACGACAGAAGACCACTTCAATCTGCGCCCCTGGTCCATTAACACCACATCTTGACTTCTATTCCCCCCTGGCCCACTCTGATTAAAAAAGGCACTAGACAACATCTCCGCTACTACCGGGTTATGATCACTAAATGCTGAAACCATAGTGCCATAGTGAACCACCCTCTCTAAAATTGGACAAGACACAAATATGTAGTCAATTACGGTACCGTTGCCATTACCTTTAAAGGTGGGAGTCCTTCTGTCACTTTCCCCACAACTAGATTCGTACAGATTCCAAACATTCAGATAGGATTCAAGAGTCTCCCCCCTATTAGAATGCTCAAAGTGTGGTAGTATGGAGTACGGAGGCCCCTCTACTAGGGGATCTGTACATAACTGATTGCAGGGATGAATGTTAAAATCACCTAAAAGAATAACTTCGAACTCTTTTACCTTGGTTCTATAGACTGACAAAAAGGATTCAATAATATCTAAATTCTGCCTAGTGTCCTCGTTAGGGCTAGAATTATAAAAATTAATAAACAAAATATTTAAAAAAGAGGGAGGATTAAATTCGACAATCAAACAATTTTGGGAGCCAGAATTGTGTTGTGTTAACACCCCTTTTAGAGACGTTTTAAACAAGGTTAACAAGCCCCCCCTTGGTCTGCCAGCCCCTTCTCTAGTAGCAGGTAAAGAAAAATGTGTATAACCGTCCAAAGAAAAACTGTTCGTTAAATCCCAAGTTTCCTGGAATGCAAGAATATCAAAGGACTTTAGTATTTTAATCCATTCATCAATCCCTGCCTTAGCCCTAATGCCGGCAATGTTCCAGGTCGTTATCCGACAGTATTCATTTGAGGAACCCTCATTGATAGGCAGTCAATCATTTTCACTTAAAGATGAAAGAGGGGCAAACCGATTGAACAAAGGCAAAATTGGGGGAGATTGTAAGTTGGGCCTACACAGATTATAGCAGTAAGAGTCCATATTCACAGAAGGTTGATGTTCTTGGGGCATCCCAGGAAAAGAGACCTGTCTATTTGAGGGGTAAGCAGAGGTTTGATGGCCAACATAAGAATTTGGGGTAAGAGTCATGTTCAGATGATTATAAAAATACCCCAACGGCTGCACGCTTATATTATCCTCAGTGACCGGTAAGGACGCCGCCCTTAACAAAACAGTTGCGACGTGCTGCGGGTGTCTTAAATTTACAATAACACAGTCGCCTCTGCATGATTTTCTTAAGGTGCCAATCCATTCAACCCTGCGCACTGACAATATGTCATTACAAAAAGCGGTGGGAAACCCACAAAATTTATTTAGCCAAGCAATGACCTTGTTGCCTAATGAGCTGGTCAACTCATCTCGTGCTTCAAAAGAGTTAGGGTCTACTGGCGGAACATTTGTTAAAACCACTGTGTATGGTGCACAATCAGGGGGTAAATTAACTACAGGTTTTTTCCTCCCCATTGTCCTCCCCAAGCTACTTTCGCCTGCCTTACTAGCGGCTATTTTCTTCTGTAGAATGGGAGCTATGGTATCGGGCTTTGACTGAGGTGGAGCAGAACTCACACAAAAAACTGGTTTGCCCGTGGATGTACCTTTAACCCCCTTGCCGCTATTTGAACCAGAGACAGCTGCCATGGCAGTTATCTCAGGTCCAATGGTCTGAGGCGGCTTAGTCTGAGACAAGTGTGTGGATAGGAGGCACCCGAGTCTAGAAACCTCTTTAGAGACTTGGTCTAGTTTGTAATCAACCCCCTTCCTATTTACTACAGCGCCCTCAGAAAGATCACTCTGATTAGCATTTGTAATATTTTCAGTGATCGCTTGAGCTGGTGGAGATAGTAGTGTGCTTAATCTGGCTATCTCTTTTGTTATCATATCAACTTTTGCTATTAGGGGTTTAATCATTAGCTCCATTTTAGTGGTCAATATGTCTGCGAGTAGCTGAAGATGATCGTTATTCACAGCTTCCTGACCCCCCTCAGTACTATCAATATTTGTTGCCTCTGCCCAGACAGACTGAGAGGTTGCAGTTTTCTTTTTACGTTGCCCTCCACGCTTATTAATCAGTCTTCTACAAGCCCTGACTGGGCGGCGAATCAAGGATGGAACAGCAGTGGGAGAAGATGACAATACATCATTGCTGTCAAGGGTGTCCGCCGAAGAAGAAGCAATGTCAATGTCCAAAACAACGAGGGGAGCAACAGGTAAAGCACTCTCATTTCCGTTATCAATGTCGATGTTATCTACAGCAATAAAGTCTGCTGTGGGCGAAGCAGGGGGGCTAATCCGGCTGAGCGACTGACGACGATCAGAGTTTATCTTTGTAACCATCTTGACCATATAATTGTCCATGGTCCCGACTAAAGCAGGGGCTTTGGCAGAGCGCAATTTAGCCATTTACTCAACAAACGTAATTAATATAAACAAATGGGTAAACCAATAGTTAGACACTCACTGCGAGATGATAGAATCCATAGGCCAAACTGCCAAGGGTCGTGGCCCTGCCCTGCCTCCTCCTGCCCCGGACGGCCAAAGCATTTCTCCAACTATGCGTCTGCTTCAAGGAGTTGTTATTTTCTGATGTAAAGCTCGGTCTGCCTATCTTCATATATCAGGCTTTGCATTAAAATACATCAGTGCTTGTGCTGTAACACTCAAGTACCACCCAGGTATCTCCCCATTGATGCATTGTGGAGGAAAGCAATGCAAAGTGAAATGTGTACCAAGTAAATGAGACCTCTAGACCTCTCTCGGGCAAAATACATTTTATGGTGGAGAGTAAAACAGCTTTCCAGACGTTGTGCCACGCTGTGCCATTTTGCATGACTTTGTGGTGGGACAAAGTCTTAGTAAATCTGCTCCAATGTTTTTTCTATTGATAGAGAGAGAGAGAGAGAGAGAGAGAGAAAAAGACCTACTTCAGATAAGGGAGAGTTGACATGTAAAACATGCATTTTACTAATGCATATGCTGCAATGAATTGTGCTATTTTCAAACAGACAGGGCAGGGGACCCAAAATAATGGCCGAGGACCACGGGTAACAATTCTATTTCAAGGAACGCCGAGCCCAACACTTTCAAATAGTCATCACCACTCGTGCATAGTCATCCCTACTTAAGATCCCTTTGCGACCTAAGCCAACGGGCCTTAGTCGCTTGACGCCTCAATTCGCTTCACACCACACATCCTGCGGCACATCCGGCTCCACGCCGTTATTAGTCACAATCAGTACCGTGTGTTCTAATCCCGGATTCCACACACCATTCATCCTTGCTTGCCCACGAATTTCTGAAAGAGAATTAGATGTGTTTATGCCTTAAACTCGCTGCCCTACTGTAACCTTTTTGTCAAATGTTTGTCATTGTTTCTTATAGGCCATATTTCTTCTTTTTTTCTCCTTTTTTTTATCCTGACAGGCACAAACATGTTCTGTACCAGGCAAATGTTATTTTCTAGTCCTGATGATGATTCCAGTTTACCATGAGCAAGGGATCGAAACGTCGACATTTCTAAATAGAACCACAAATGTCCATTGTGCTTAACTGTTGTGGTATCTATTTTTGGTCAAAACTTGCTGTTATTTAAAACTGAATGCAGGTGGCCAAAGCTCAAAGTCTTTGCCTGTATTTCTGTTTTGGTTCGATTGTCTGTATTGTTAACCCATTCCCCCACACTTCCCGGTTCTTTAAAGGTACAGGCTTGTGCCTCACTATTTATGCTGTTCAAAGTATTTCTGACTTTATTTTCTCCATTGTAAAAATAAAACTCCATTGTCCGGCTGGACACTGGATGGCTAGAGTAACCCATCGTTGGTTATATTCTAATTATTTTGTGTACATTATTATTTGCTTAGGACTTTTGTTCCTTGAAATTGAATTGTGCAGCATGATTATCCCCTATATAGCACTAATTTTATAGATGACCAGTCAGGAATTTTTTTTACGCGTCATCTGAAAATTAAGGAAAGGGTATATATAACATTTGCTCCACAATGCAGTGCATGTCTTTAATTTCAACTTGGATGCTGAACATATTCGGAGGCTGTTACTATGATCCAGACTTTTGTGTTGCAAATTATCTCTTGACCTTGACCTGTGAGCCCTGCCTGCTGCCAGTTGCATATAGTTGGGCGGGGGTGGAGTGAAGCACTATTATGGGGGTGCGTGTCCTCTCTGGGTCGCCCTCTGGCTAAGGCCCTGCTTCTGGTATTGACTGGCACTGTGTTCTGTGCGTCCTGAATGTTCTTTCAGGCAGTAGGAAAAGCTTTAACCCTAGTTCTCCTATAGTTGAGACCCTCAAATGCCGTCTTCGTGCTTGTTTTGCATAATTGTTTTTGCATAATTTTTGTTCAAAGCATTGTGTCATGTTTTTGCCAATGAACTTGTGAGTGGTTAACTGTCTCTTTGGTGCAGAGATAGGCTGATAAGCAGAATAATGCAACCCTTTTGAAGTGGCACAGGTGAGCTAAAACATGCAACTCGTCAGTCCAGTTATTCCCAGATGTTTAGAAGCATTAGGTTTAAGATCTGGATCACAGACAGTAGCCGCCACGGACAGTGCCAAGGCAGGCAGCTGCATTTTCTGGGATGGTGCTCGCATTAATGATAGCCTGACAAGGATGCTCACAAGACAGAGCTGGGAGATCATCTACCCGGCATCTTCTGAGGGAAAAATCCCTGCCTTTGACATCAGAGGCCTGCAAGAAGAATGCATTCTTTAGACAAGTCATCTGATCTATAATCTTAAGGGAAACGGCTTCTCCGAGTCCTTGGGTTCACATGTTCCTGAGAACAAACAAAGTAATAAAAAAATATCAGCAGGCCCACATTGTTTGCAAATCTGCCCCCCTTCTCGTGCATTTTCGTGTAACCTTCCTGTTGAATGCCAAGGCCAGAAACCCTCGCTGCGAACCGGCCCGGCTGCAGAGAAAGAAGCGAGACCTGCCAAGACTTCGTTCCCTTCAGGCCTGGCAGGAGTAAATGAAAGCTGCGCCTCTGCTGAAAACAATAGCAGCAGGACATCCTGCCGCCCTCTCACCCCGCCTCTCTCTTCCTGGTTCATAATGAGCCCGCAGCAGCAGAGTCCTTGGACTCACGATTTTCTCGGAAAGTCAGGGCCTGCTTCATTGTCGCACCTACCACACACGGCTTAAGGGCTGTTTAAAGAGGACAATTACATCCGCGGGATGTCCTTCCAGTGCACAGTCCGGTATTTTTGCTTTTTAAATCGAAAACTAGAATATGAAGACATATGCAATCAGTTCAAGCCTTTAGCGCCATTATTTTCTATTTTACGATTTTGATTCAGAATGATGACAAGGACATAAGGACATTCAGCAGCTCCCAATAAACGTTATTTCTTAACAATTAATAGTGTTACCTTATGTGGTAGCACAGTAATTAGTTTTTAACAACACCTGTTTTAATACCTCAGAACAAATTACTTTGTGTAGACGATTCAAGGTAGCTCTGATAAGAAAGCACGTGTGTGCACACTTCCTTTAATACAATGAGTGCTTCCTTTATTTTAAACAGTCCTACTATGATTTAAAACTTGTATTCAGCTTTCAATTTGCTCGGAGCTCTGAATAAGATACTTTCTCAAGTACAATTTTCCCACGAGAAACACTTATGAACAGTGTTATATGTTGAAGGGCCACTATACATTTAAATACAATAAACCCTAAAGAGAGATGCAAACTCTTGGCACAGTTGTTTTGAGAAGATTGTGACGCAAACAACAATTTGGTATGAACAGTGAAGGAAAATGACAAAGAAGTAATCGGTCTTTCTATCCTTTTTGAATTACTTTGAAATATATAGTTGTTTTGCTTGTTTTCTATTAGAGCCAACATTCTTTCACCACGCTATTTGGGAAGTTCGCTGACACCATCTGGGCACATTCCTCCCCTCTTCTGTACCTGAATACAACCATCAGTAGGTGAAAGTGACATTTAACATTTGCATATTGCTGTTAGCTGATTGGCACCCCATTTGTAGTGTTTTACTAACGTTTGATCAAGAAACAATGCATTAATGAAGTCTTAAACAGCAAAGCAACAGCTGCAGAATTGTGTAGCCCCAGTGGTGTTTTAAAGAACTGGCCTGAAGAGAATGCTATTGAAGAAAAACGCTGTAGTTAAAATATGTTTATGCACCAAAATGTAGTTCTTTTGAAACAGTAGCCATCATGCAGTAGTACAAATAAGGGTAATCCCTGTTAAAAGTTCACAAAACTAGTTGTAATGCCAATCCAAGACACAGATCCTGATTCTGGCCTAGAAGTTCATTGCAGCCTTACCTCTCAATAGTCCAGCCCTTGTGGAAACACCACTGTGTCCGGCAACAAAGGTGTGAAGCCTTGAGGTGACTATCAAGAAGGACAGATTAAACACACCAACAGAATACAGATCTATGGAAAATATGCCTTTTGAATGCGGTGACTAGTTAACAATGTCATCAGAATATTGTTCCAAGTTATACTGACGCCCTGAAAATGGTGACAGATTAAAAATACTCCAGAAAACACTGGTGCAATTTGTACACTGTTAGACCTGGCACTTTTTGCAGGTTTATTCCACAACTTTTTGTCTCCTATTTTTCTGACCTGGTTTTCCTTGGTGATAGGACTGTGGGCACTTTACCACTGCTGCTCAGTGCTAAAGTGCATATGCTGTATGTGTAAATTGTGACTGCAATTGGTTATCCATGATTGGCATTTTTGATTTACTGTACATCCCTAGTAAAATGCGCTGTGTGGGCCAAGGACCTGTAAATCAAATTCTACTAGTGGGCTTGCCATTATAACAAATGGGATGACCCAGTATAAAATCAAAGGACCTGGCTATCGATTGGTAAAGAAAACAGTTGGTCCTAGACAAAAAGTAGGTTACTTACAGTACATGAATAAAATGTGCACGGCTGTGGTAAGTGATTAGATCATCAAATTGAAAGAGTATGTATTACACAAGCACTTTCCTCAATGGTAACTCTTTCATGGGAAGGCACCCAAGAGACAACTTAATCATTGAACATTGTTTTTTTAATATTCAAAACTGGTTTTCACAGGGGCCAGTCAACGATCTCCAACTTGATGTCTCTGACCTTATTGGCAAAAAGAGCAAAGTATAAAAAGCAAAAGTTATACATCTGTTTTGTAGACCTTAAGTCAGCTTTTGATACTGTTCCTCGTAACCTACTTTGGACAAACCTATCGGCATGGGGTATTCCTAAACAATTGTTAGACATGATTATATTATTATATTCTAATACGTGAGTCCAGGTCAAAGTGGGGGATGGCAGATGTACTACTCCCCGACTGGAAACCCATGGTGGTCTTAAGCAAGGATGTGTTTTAGCCCTATATCTTTTTTTATCTTTTTATGGACGATTTACCATCTTATTTAAAAAATGTTAATGCTCATTCACCAAACTTTGCAGGACAAAATATAACATATTTAGAGTATGCAGAAGATACCATACTGCTTAGTCATACTGTCATAGTCCTACAAAGATTAATAGAATCATTTAATAATTATATTCTAGCCAATGGTCTTCAAATGAACACCAAAAAACAAAAAATAATGACGATAGGTTTGACTAGATCAGATATGGGAATATGGAATATTAATGGGTTGAAGATTGAAACAGTAAAACTTTATAAGTATTTAAGTATCTCATTTGGTGACAGAATGGCTTTTAAACAACATTTTATCAATATAAAGGCTAAACCTGCTGCATTGTCTTTTGCTTTTAGAAAGTTGCGAGATACGTTGTTATTCCGAACCATGGGCATTTACTTAATGTAATGAAGTCAAAGCTGATTCCCCCTTGGCCTATGGGTCAGTAATTTTTCCAGGAAAAGACTCTAAAATTCTAGATGATCTACAAATAAAAGTTGTTAAATCAATTTTCAGGGTCCTAAGAAATGTCGGGCACGCTAACATCAGATTGGAATTTGGCTTGAAAAGCCAAAGTTAAGCTAGTCAATCTGCATTTTTAAAATGCCTATACTCGCTTTTTCTGTCTGTCCCTGGCACCATTGCAAATCATTGCTGGAAGGAAATAATGAAGAATGTGTGTGCAAGTAGTTGGAGATCTTATCTAATGGAGAGCCTAAACACTTTCAAGTCCCAGCCCTTTCAACACATGGTTAGAAATAAAGCTCTGTTTAGACAGATATTAAATCAGTCAGCAAACTTATTTTTCGATTATACTGGATAAGGAGAAGTTTGCAAAAAAAAGGCATGCCTGATCGGTTATTAATTCATTTGATAAATTGGAGCCACAACCATATCTCATTTTCTATTTAAAACCGTTCTTAAGAGATACATTTCTTTTGTTACGATTCAGTCGATATCCCGCAAAGGATGGAAGTCCAATATGGGTACAAAATTGGACAACAAATAGTTGTAGGCTATGCTGCTTTTATAATGAATCATTATTGCATATTGTATGCATTTGTCCTTGGTTGTTACAGGAGAGAAAAGTACTTTTAAAGTAAATTCTCAAAGAAAATGAAGTGAGAACATGTCGTCAAACAATAATAACTTGCCTTTCTGGGAATTCCGCCTGGTTAAAAACTCAATTTGTAAAGTTCATCCTCATAGTAGAAAACAAGATACATTATGAGTGCTACCCAGACATAAAGGGTAGTCTGTAATGACTACAAATTTGTTTTCGCTGTTACTCCATCTTTTAAACGGTGCTGTGAGACCTGAACATGGTGAGATAGTTAACTGTTATTTCTCAAAAAATCTATTTTGAAGATGTTTATTATGACTCAGGAATGGAAACTTTATATGGTTTTATTACATTGTAGTAACCTGTAATAACCTTAACTATTAACTATTTGGTGTATGTTGACCTGTGATAAATAATTTTAATTTCATTCTAATTTTAAGATGATTCAAGTAAAAACTGCACTTTTTGAATGAAATACACAATGGCACTTTAACACAGGAATTTATAAAATAATGTAGCAATGGTAGTTTTATAGAAGTCTTTTACTAGTACAGAAAGGAGTGTTGTTTTAATAAAGAAGGATATATGATATGAAATATAAATTGTAGAATGAAATGCCATTCTAGTGGTGGACTGCTGTGACATCAATTATTTGGGATGTTATATTATCCCCAAAGCTGTTGCCCGCTGGAAGCGGCCATACCAACCCTCTCTGTTTTGTGCGCTTTGTCCCTCCCGTGTAGAGTCGGTAGCCCACATTCTTTTCGAATGTCCGGACTACCGTGCTCCGAGGAGCCGGTGGCTTAAACCCCTATGCAGACTCCTAGGGACCCGTCAGTATTCAGTGGCGATGCGCATTTTAATGTCTGACACTTCTACTGTGATTGTTTGTGCTGTGTCAAAATTTATAAAATGGTCTTGGTTGATTCGTGCAAGAAGGCTTTCCCTATCAATTTAATTCTGTCTTAACTGTATTTCACACTTTCTTGGTTTTTAACCTTCTGTATGTAATTAGAATGTGTTTGTTTTTATATTGTATTTTGTATCCTTTGTACACGCTTTTATGGTATTTTTATATCAAAATAAAGCCTATCAATCAATCAATTATCCCCAAATTATCACAACATTAGTAATATCCCGTCTTGCATTTGTTGTTTGAAGAAAATACAATTGCTTGATTATGTATTTATAATTCTAGTCCTTAAAGCAATTTAATCTATTCTATATATTCTATGATTGTAACGATTTTTATTAATCAACAATAAAGATTAATTATATTATTATTATTATTATTATTATTATTATTATTATTATTATTATTATTATTATTATTATTATGAGTGACATGGAAGAAGGAATGTGTCCTCTATGGGAAGTGTCTATGTCGTGCATGAGAAATAGATAAGTGCTTTTTTTCATTTTTGTTGCTGCATCCTATAAATCAGCTTGAAGCGAGACAGGGTGAGTGGTGGAATGGTTAAAAATAAAAGACAAAGTCACACAAGGACTTGTGTAGACTGTCATGCCTAATACCTACTTTTTAATATTGCAATCTAGCAATAGTGATGCAGCTCTGTTCAGCAGAGAATGTGGGCGGTTCAGAACTAGGCAGTTTAATATTAGTATGAATGTAGTGGGTTTAGATATATTAATAGACAAAGTAATTTGTGAACCTAGGTTGAACTGTACTCAAATAGCTTGCTTTTATCCACTCATTTTACAAAATGTGACTTTCCACATCCAAGTAGATTTTATCACACAAAAATGATACCAGTTTGGCCACTTGTAAAATGACACCACATTTCATGGAAGTAATTTCCTCAAACGGATGTTGAATAAGAGTTCCAGAAAGAGAAAACTTGACAAGGGGAGAGGAGTTGGCCTAATGGCTAGGGATCTGGGTTCGAGTCTCGGTAACGACGCCAAAACCTCCTGTGATTCTGGGCAAATCACTTAATCTCCCCGTGCCTAAAATGAATGTGTGTCCATCCTCATGTAACGTAACTGGTGCTATGTAAAGCGCTCTGATACCTGATTCGGTTCGGGTCTAGTTCGCGCTATATAAAACTCTTTAAAAAAAAAAACAAACAAACAAACAAATAAAAAAAAGTAGACAAACATCCACAAACCTTCGAGTTTGTGCTTATTCACAAACCTTTTTTAGAATTTGGGATCTATTCCTTTCTAGGGCAGGAGTAAACATGTATCCAAAGTTGGTTTTAGGAAGGAACACCCTCAAATTTGGGGGACGGGGGGAGGTTGTGAAATTAGTTTCTATACAGGGTAAATATATATTTGTTAAGGAGCAAAAAAGAATAAATAAATGGGAAGTCCAAATGCAGCTTTTCATGCGTGGATGCACATCTTCTTTATCTGCTCATCCCTTAATGCTTACTTACACTGCTGATGATTCCTGGACACCTTGGATTATTGCGGCATCTACAGAAAACTCCTGTAATCTTATGAGAAATAAATATCAGACATTTAATCCAAACGTCCAAAAGTAAATCTACTAGAGAAAATGTACATTTCTTTTCACGAATCATGTCTATCACACTAATTATATTATGTTTTGGTTTGGACCAATCATCATGAAGAACTGTGCGCTGCCAGTGTAGAGCAGTGCCATCTCTAATAACCTTTATTGTTAGTCTCAAACCCAAGACCTGACTTGCAATTCCGCACTTCCCCCTTTTAGGTCGAGCCTAGGCAGCGTGCCCAGCTCCCTATAGGCTGGGGCTTCCAAGATGTCACTTCAGGTGCTGCTTGGCAGCTACAGTGTAGTCACGCTGAAGGGCTGAATCTGTTTTGGGAATACTTTACTTACCGTTGTGGCACGTGGTCCACAGGCCGCCATGCTTATACATTTAGTCTGCTTTTATATTTCTCCTTGCCGCAGCCACAGTTTTTTGTTCACGCCAGACACAGTGCAGCCTTGTTCCAGTGCTGCATCATCCTCAGCTACTTGTGCCAGCCCTGTGTAACAGTGCTGCTTCCTTCCAGGGCAGTTTCACTCGAGAGAAGCCTCATTCCGGTGCTCTTTCACCCAGCCCCTGCAGCCACTGTTTCGTCATGTAGTGCAATCTTGTTCATGGGCTTCATTAGCATAGCCCACTCCATCTGCGTGAATGAATGTTTAGTTTAGTTTAGATTTGTAGAGCGCCTGGTTACACCAGCTGGTGTGTCCCCACGCTATATGATTAACCACTGATAATTCTCTTTAAAAAATTGTTGATCTGCAGTTCAATAGGTAGTTGTGTATCTATTATGAGAAAAGCCATGTGTTAAGCTTCTTACAGAAGATCTTCTAGATCTTTCTGGAGGGACATGGGTAGCGTATTCCAGCTCTTAGCTGCCATATAGCTAAACGATCTAGCGCCCAGTGTGACAGGGGCGTAACAAAGGCCCCCGCAGTGTGGGCGGGCCCCCTCAGCAGAGCCAGCAAGCAAGCCTCCTCAAGTCTGCTTGGTGCGCATGCGCACGCCCAGGCCCCTGCCGGGCCTCTTCATAATTAAATAGTGAGCTGTGGTGCGCAGTTGTCACTGCAGGCACGTCTGTACGTTCTTCAGGGTGGGGGCCTGGTGACCAATGCCTGCGCATTGAGCAGCTCTATTAAAAGTGCACGTGCACCGTGACTTGTGAGGCATCCCAGGACCCGGTCAGCCAGAGACTAAGGGGCCTATGAAGATGGTGGGCGGATCGCCCCTGCCAGGCTGGCAGTAGCCACCGCCGGCCTGGCGGGGGTGATCCGCCCGCCATCCTTGCTGCAAAGACCCCGCCATATTAACATGGCTGGGGGGTCCGCGGCGGACGGAAAGACCGTCTGCCGCTTTTCCGCCCCGGCCATATTACAATGGGCATTCAACAATGCCTTTCCGTGGCGGCAATGCTGCCACGGAAAGGCATGCGGAGTCTCCCTGCGGGGGCCCGTTGCAGGCCCCCGGGGGAGTGAGGGGTGCACATGCGGGGTACCTATGGAACCCCCTGCATTATAAGGAACAACGTGGCAGGCACCTCACGGTGCCTGTCACGTTGTGCTTTGAAATGCACAAGATGTATTCTTGGCCACAATGCTAAGAATACGGGATGCGCCCGCCACTGTGGTGGGCTGATCCTAATACCCCCCACGGGACCCCCGCCCTTATGGTGGGCGGTCCCTTCACACGATGGGATGGCGGGCGGTCTAAATCCGCACGTCATCCTAATGGACCCCTCAGTACTGAGAAGGACCGTCACTGTGCGGCCGGTGGGCATAATTTAGCCTTGCCCAGGTGCCTACTCCGAAGAAGTTTGCCAACTTTCAGACTGATGTTACACGTAAGTAGGTTTTCGAAATTCAATTAATGGACTGCGTTTGGAAACAAGTAGCTGAGCAACAAACACAGTCTGAATTGTCAGGTAATCCTTCTGGGCTTTCTGTGCCTATATATTGCCCAGTACATCAGGTTACACAACTCCTCTTGCCCTTATGCATTACACCGAATACCGGGAAAGGGTGAGAAGTTTTCTACTAAAACGTTTGCACTAAAATTGAATCAAGCGAACCTGGTAAATTATAGCCGTTTAAAAAAAAAAACGATTTGTGTTTGTTTTCGAGTTTGATCAATGCTTAAACAGATAATTGCAGTCTATTAGCAACACCTCACTAACTCTGACCTCTGGTGGTTGATTTGCTCAGTTAAATTCAGTTTTTTGATACATTTAAATTAAGTATTTTACTTGTACCATAATATTGGGTGCGAACAACACGAATACAGCTTGCGACTCATTCCTAATGTGGATCATTCTTGACATTATATGAACCGTGACATTATATGAACCCTGAGCATACATCTTGAAAGCATTTTGTGCTTTTTGAAGCAATGTCTGTTAGGTCTTTGCAGAAAACAAGTGATTCTGGAGGTCTTGTGGTTTCAACCTAATAGAAAAGTACTTCAGCTCTGGACCAGTTAAGGGATTACTATGCTTTCTAGAATTCTCCTATGTTGCCAGGTTGAATTTCTTGGAAAACTATTTTAAATCCTTAAAATGCAACTGTTGGGACCATGTCAGAGCAGGCTTTCAGGTGGCTGGCACTCAATGAGCTCCAGTGGAGCTTTGAATGACCATCGAGTGCTTTGTGTCCCAAGCTGGTGGGTTGAGGAGCATATATGGCCGAGAAGCTAGTGGCTTTGCTGTGACTTGACGGAATTGCAAGCTGTGGAAATGGCACTCTCTTCTGCACCAGAGGAGGAATATCTGAACATTAGCCATACTCATACCCAGCTCTGAAAGACGGAGGAGCTGGTTGAGCAGATAGTTTAGGTAGTGCTGTAAATGCAGATCATAGAATAATATATTAGGTAGGGCTTTTACTGACAGGCCACAGGATGTATCTCTTGACTATTGTTCGGCTGGAGACCTGTACTGCTTGTAAAGCCACGCCCTCTCATTCTTTCACTTAAGATGCGCTGCATCCTGGACACGCTTTTTACTTCTGAGATACTGACAATGAATTGAGCCTTAGTCCGCAGTAACCATGGTGATTGTGAACATAGACACAGGCCTTCCTTTATTGAAAGGTGCATTTCTGCTCTTGCATTCAATAATTTGTTCAAGCGAGCTCCGGGTGCAAGTCTGTTGAGCCTAGCCCACCTCACAGCACAGGAAAATACCCATCTACTTTCTCCAGGCTGCTAGAGAACATCTGCTGATTATTTTGCGCAGTTTATGTATTTACACAGTTTATGCCTTTCTTTCCTGCTTGTTGTCTCCAAAAAGCAGAACTTTTCTATTATGCCTTCCTGCCATCCACAATGTCCTGCTTGTTGTCAGAGCCCCACCTTCCCACCTGTGAGTGAACACAGGTGGCTTTGATTGCTACTGCCAGATGGGACTTTTATATGAATCTTTGCCACAAGAGCAGACCAAAGGCATCCTCAAGCTGGTGCATCCGGTCCTTGGGTGCAATTTAGGAGCATTGCTCTAAACGGCTCCCTTTGACTGCATAAACCCAATTGACAAACGAGTAGGTGAAACTGCAATCAGTAGAAGCAGATAGAGGCAGATACAGACACCAGAATGGCTAAGTTTGTTCTGTTCACCAGTCACACTGTTCCTTTCATGTAGCTACTTAAAAGTGGTATGCGGGGCGTGGCCAAGCAGCATGGCCGACAGGACGTGAGCTCCTCCAGCTCCGTCCCGAAGACCAGCAGAATCCTGTCACTGATCCTGCCCTGGCTTCCCTGGTCGCTGGACAGGCTTGTCGAGTGGCGCCGAGGCCCCGCTGGGTCACTTGAGCCTGCAAGCAGGGACCCACGACCGGCGCCACGCTGTAATCGCCGACAAGAGTGCTCCTGGGGGCGGAGTCGGCGTGGTGGATCACGCTACACCGGGGTCTGGGCCTGCGTGGTGAGGCCGGAAGACGAGTGCGCTGACCGGGGCTTCTGACCGGGACGAGCCCCCTGGAGCCCGCCGAGACCCTGCCTGTGACTCCCGCGTGGTGAGTGGACGGCAGCGCTGCGTCCCTGCTGCTGCGTGGGGCAGAGGAAGCCTGGACGGGGGCGCCGTCCATCTTGGATATCGGCCCTGGGTCGGAGCTCTGGACCCCCTCCCCCCTTTCTCTCCTACCGTTGCCGGGTGCCGCGATCCGGACCTGAGGTGGCGGCACACCTGGTGGGGGGAGGCTGCGAGCTCCGCCTGCATTTGCCGTGATTTGCGGCGCTTGGTGACCGCCGGAGCCCCTGGGCGGCTGTGTCCCTGGCTGGATCTGACGTCGTTGCGGACCCTGCACAGACTGGGGGCCTGCTTCTATCCCCCTGCCAAGTCCCGACCTGTCTGATCCTTGGCTCCTCGCGGCCCTGCTACCTCCGGAGGGGGACTCTCGGGCGGCGACGCTGGGCCCATTGTTGGACGGGGCCCCTCCCCCCCCACACGCCCGCCATCTTGGGGCCTGTGCCGCGTTGCCTCTGGAGCGATTGGAGGCGAAGAACACCCCTGTTCCTCTCGGCCCAGTTCTGCGGGGCCTGGGAGATCCCCTGGTGGACTACCAGCTGTGAGTACTGGGGGTGAGGCGACGCTGTAGCCCGTGTTCCTACTGGTCTTGCCCATTGCTCCCTGGGTGGCATCCCATATCCTGGCCTCCGTTGAGGGGTGGTGGCCGAGGGCTGCCCCTGCGTTGTTTGGCCTCCCGGCTCCCTTGACCCCCTGGTATCGTGTTGCCTGTGTGCCGCGGGGGGCGTCTGCCATCCCTGACTTAGCCCGGCCCGGGGGGGGGGCCCTCCTTGCTCGGCTGGACTGGGAGTGCGCACTTGGGTCACACGGACTTGAGCTGCTCACCATGGCGGGCCGCACGGGTCGGAGTTCAAAGACCCCCCAACCCAATACGATTGTCCAATACACCACCCCCCGCCATCTGCCACAGAGGATCACGCGGCAGACGGGCCCTGACGACAGGGGTGAGGAGCCGCCGGAACCGACCAGAGCTGAACTCCTAAAGGCTATTCAGGGTTCCCATGCGGCCTTGGAACACCAGATTGAGACGGTCTCAATCGATGTCAACCTCCTGAGAACGGACCTTCGCAACGTCGCGGACAAGGTCTCGGATGCGGAGGGCAACATCACTCAGCTGCAGGGGGAGGTCGCTTCCCTACGACAGTCACTTGCCCAGCTCTCCTCTACTACCCGGGCACTAGAACGGCGCGCTGAGGATGCAGAGGGACGGGCGCGTCGGAGCAACATACGAGTACTGGGAGTACCGGAGCGACTGGAGGCGGGGAACCCTGAGCGCTTCCTAGAGACCTGGATCCGTGAGCGCTTGTGTCCGACTGGATTGTCCAACGTCTTCATTGTGGAACGGGCGCACAGAGCCTTGGTGCCCCCTCCGAGGCCGGGAGAGGCTCCTAGAGCCATCATTGCGAAAATTCTGAATTACAAGGACCGCGACTGTATCCTCAAGGCGGCGAGGGAGACTGGGCCCCACATGATAGAGAACTGTCGCATCTCCATATACCCAGATTATACCCAACAAGTACAGGAGCAGAGGAAATCCTACTTGGGGGTTAAACAAAAACTCCGCGATATGCAGCTTCAGTACATGCTCCTATATCCTGCCAAGCTGAAGGTGATTGCCCAGGGCCGGGCACATTTCTTTGAGACGCCTGCGGAGGTCTGGGAGTGGCTGGAGATCAGAGGGGATGACCTGCCCCCGGGAGAACGAGGGGGCTCACGTGACACTTGGGGTACCAGGCCGCAGAGACGACGTCGTGGTAGGAGAAATCGTCGCTCCAGGTCCCGGAGCTCCCCTGAGGCCCGGCCCACGGTGGGCCCAGATGGAGCCATCCTCATGAATACCTCGCCGACGAGGGCTGGCCCGAGCCCGTCAGGGGCGGCTGCTCCTGACGACGTCCTGGTGCCGGACACCTTGCAGGACATACTGCTGAACACGGACTCTACGGCCACGGTGGTCCCCGAGACTGCTGCATCGGCGCGGGAGTCGGAATGATCCTTGTTTCAACTAACTGTGGTGTTTGTCTGTGTTTACTCGGGTGAGCGGGGCTCCTCTCACCTGTGAACCTATGGCCTGTAGCGGTCCGTCACTGTCATCGGGACCTTCCGATCCCTGGTCGGTACCTTGTGATTTATTTTGGGTCATGTGTGCTGTGGGGGGTCTGAGGTGGACTTCACTATTGTCATGTTTGCCTTACTGTTGCGGCTGGGGTGATGCCAGGGTGTTCTTCTTAGATACCTTGGTCTTTCGGGGAGCTGGGTGGTTGGGTGGGTGGGGTTGCATTGCTTTGTGTGAGTGAGTGTGGGATGTGTGGTGTGGGGTGGCTGTGCACGTCCTGGCACTGGCGGGGGAAGGGCGGGGTGGCGTTTTTGGTTGTTGCTATCCTATTGCTCGTGGGTGGTGGGGAGGAGGGTGTTCTTGCAAAAGTTTCATGTTTTGGGGTTGTTGGGGGGCGGGGTGATAATGATGACACTGGCATTTGGCGCATGTTGCTTCTGATTGGCGGGGCGCTTGCGTTGTGTGATGCATTTTTGAACTTATTTGTAGCATGGGCCTGCTGGCGACAGCCTAGGCTGTGTGTATACTGCTGCCCGGCTGGGCATGAATTGTGGTCATGGGGTTTAAATTCTTAACGTGGAATGTGCGTGGCCTGGGTACGTGCACTAAGAGACACAGGGTCCACACCTTCCTCAAACGCCATGGGATTTCGGTTGCTTGTTTACAGGAGACCCACTTGGATGATGATGGGGCGCAGCGACTGGCCAAAAAATGGAGAGGCCAGCTATTCCACTCCTCCTACTCTACGTACGCTAGGGGAGTCCTAATCTGGGTGGCCCCTGGGGTTCCATGCGCTGTCCAATATATTGATGCGGATGTGGAAGGCAGGTACATATTGGCGAAACTTAGGTTGGACGATAAGGTCCTTCTGGTCTTTAATACGTACGCGCCGAACGTTGATGACCCGGCATTTTTCTCCCGGATGCAGAACCTAGTGGCTCCTGGTCTGGACACACCCCTTCTTTGGTGCGGGGACTTTAACTGTGTGCTACATCATGAACTGGACCGGGATCCACCTCGGGCGGGGACTAAGCCTCGTATGACGGCGGGTCTGCGGGACGTGATGCATAATATAGGGGCGATCGATGTTTGGCGTGCGTGTCACCCCACGCAGAAACTTTACACTTGTTATTCCCCAACCCATGGCACTCATAGTAGGCTGGATAGAGTGTTGGCGGCCAATCTCCCCCCCTCTCTCACGCTGACGGTCACACATCAGGCCCGATACCTCTCGGATCATGCTCCGGTCACGTGCGTGGCGCTATGGTCTGACCGGATGGAACGTCCCCGCTCGTGGAGACTGCCTACTGATCTGCTCCAGGATCAGGTGGCCAGGGATCATGTGGCTGCGACCCTATCCGATTACCTGGAACTTAACTGGGCGGGGAGTGACTTGTCTTGCTCCACTAAGTGGGAGGCACTGAAGGCGGTCGTCCGCGGTGCGTGCATGGGCCTGACGTACAGGGTCAGGAAACAACTACTCTCGGACTTACAGGCTGCGGAGGCTGAGCTCTTGCGCGTCCAGGCCCGCCCTGACCCGGACGTCTCGGGTCAACGCGTGGAGGGCCTGGCCCTTGAGTCGATCCATGATATCCTCACGAGGCTCGATCGCTTTACGCTGGGCCAATATAGACAGAGACTGCATCGAGAGGGGGATAAATCTGGCCGTTTGTTGGCCTGGATACTACGCCGGGAGTTCACAGCTGAGCGTATAGTAGCCCTGCGGGCGCCCAATGGTGATATGGTCCACTCGGAAGCGGCTATACTCACAGTTCTGCGGGACCACCTGCGGGCTGTCTATGAGCCCGACCGAACTATATCTGAGGAGGTCTACCACCCCTACCTCGAGGACATTGGATTGCCGACCCTCCCAGAGGCGGCGGCAAAAGACCTTGATGTCAAACTGACGCTCGGTGAAATTTCTGCGGCGATTGCCGCCCTCCCACGAGCCAAAACCCCTGGCGGGGATGGATTCCCTGCAGAATTTTATCATACGTTCGGCCTATCCCCCCTCCTTTTGCAGGTGTACAACGAAGCCTTCCGCACGGGTGACCTCCCGCCCACCTTGAATCAGGGTGAAGTTTGTATGATACTGAAGCCGGGGGGTGACAGCACAGACCCCGCTTCGTATCGTCCTATCACTTTGATTAACTCGGACGCGAAGATACTGACCAAGCTGTTGGCCAGTCGCCTTGCCCCGCACGTAGCCCAGCTCGTCCATCCAGACCAATGTGGCTTTGTCCCTGGTCGTAATACGGCAATGAACCTACGCCGCCTGAACCACGTATTGCACGAAGTCCGGGGGCGAGACTCTCCCCATGTGCTGGTCTCCGTTGACCTGGCTAAGGCCTTTGATACAGTGCATTGGGGTTACCTCATGCATGTCCTTCTCAAGATGGGATTTGGTCCCGGCTTTCGAAAATGGATACGGATCTTATATAGCATGCCCCGGGCCAAGGTGCGTCTGGGTTCAGCCCGCTCTGATGAGTGGACGTTGGGGAGGGGTACCCGACAGGGCTGCCCGTTGTCCCCCCTTCTATTGGCCCTCGCAATTGAGCCCCTGGCCATATCAGCCCGTAAGGAGTTACATGACTGGGGTATTGTGGTGGGAGGTACTACTAATGTCATCTCCCTTTACGCCGATGATGCGCTTTTCTACCTGACCTCTCCGGTGGAGGCCCTCCCCGCTCTGTTGCGCCTCTTGGACCGCTTTGGTGCGGCCTCGGGCCTGCGCATAAATGTTACTAAGTCCCTAGTGTTCCCACTGACTCCTGATGATCTCGTCCCGCTGACGGATTCTCACTGTGCGGGCCTCCGGTGTGAACGTTTGGCGTTCCGGTACCTGGGTATACAGGTGGCCGCCTCTGATGAGGCTCTCTTGACCCATAACATGGATAGGATTCTTGTGGCCCTCCGCAAGTCCGTTGTATTCTGGAACACGCTCCCTCTCTCCCTTATGGGCCGTCTAGCGGTTGCTAAGATGGTGATGCTCCCTAGAGTTCTGTATGTGCTGCAGAATACCCTCTGCCCGTTGCCCCCCCGGGTGTTTCGCACACTAAATTCGCTCCTTACCTCTCTTCTCTGGGCGGGTGGTCGCAGCAGAGTTGCGTTGCGCACGGTGACGCAGTGTTGGGATGCGGGAGGCCTTGAGGCCCCGAGATTTGACTTATACTATTATGCTGCACAACTTCTCCCGGCAGCCAGATGGTTTGCTGACACTGAGAACTGGGAGTTGGCCTTGTTGACGGGAGTGGCTTCGGACAGGGTGCTACAGCAAGCTCTTATGCAGGGTCGGGGCGCCGACGACGCGCTGCCCTATGTCGTCAGGCATACGGCCCGCATATGGCAGCGCTTCGTTGAACGCGTTTTGCGCCGTGCGCCGTTCCATAGGGATCTCTCCCTTTGGATCCTGGCCCCAATACTCGAGATGGAGGCGAATATGTCTTTCCGGGAGTGGTGCGTGGGCGGTTGCGAGACACTTGCGGATCTCTATCCGGACGACTCGTTTGTGTCATTTGAGAGGGCAGCGGACTCATTTGGTCTGCGTGAGGGCCAATACCTGCATTATGGTTGTCTCCGGGATGTAGCTAGGACGACGTGGCCCCAATTTCCGGAGGCGCCCGAGCTCACTAATACCTTGGACATCATCTTGTCCTGTGGCAGAGGTAGGAGACTGGTTTCCCTTCTTTACTCAGCGATGCGCAGGGACTCGACTCCCCCGTTGTTGCCTGCTTGGAGGGCTTGGGAGGCGGACCTGGGGATTGAGTTGGATCCGGCCCAGAGGAAGCGGATAGGGATGTTGACTCGTAAGGTCTCTTGTAATGCGCGTTTTAAATTGATACATTTTAACTTTCTCCATCGCACATATATGACACCTGCCTCCCTCCACCGTATCTCCTCGGACAGGAGCCATACTTGCCCGAGGTGTAATGCTGAACGGGCGGGTTTCCTTCACCTGGCCTGGGAATGCCCCTTAGTACATGACTTTTGGGTCGAGGTGGTGGCGCACATTACCCGGATTACGCACCTTGTGATCCAACTGGAGCCGATTCACTGTTTGCTGGCGCTAGTGCCAAAACCCAGGAAGAGGGGTCTGTCCTACAAACTACTGCAACTCCTGTTGGTTCTAGCGAGAAGGCGGGTGGCCATTACTTGGATGGGGCAGAGGGCGCCTGAACTCTCCAGTTGGTTACGGGACGCTAGGGAATGGGCCTTAGCGGAGGAGTCACATATGCAGAGCACGCGAAGGGATGGGAAGCTCCAGGATGACTTACTCGCTTGGAGGGCTATGTGTATCGAGGGGATGGAGGAGGTTGACTCTGACGCTACCAGCGCGGAGCTGTTTTCCTCCGCTTCCTCGGAGTCTGATGTTGGTGGGGAGGGTTCTGGGGTGTAGTGTCTTGAGGTGATGTAGCAGTACCCTGAGTCATGCCGATCTTCCTTGTTGCGTACACTTGTTTATCACTGTGATTACCATCGACCACGTTCTATTATGAGGTTCGCTCTGTAGTGGGCCCTTGCCTATATCTCCTTATGTGATTGCATCAATGCCACGAATGCCGTTCATGGGGTTCTTGTTCTTGTTCTGTTTTTTGTTTGGACTGGTGGAGCGTCATCTAAGAGAATTGGCGAAGAAGTTGATATTGACCAGGGGATTCTGGGAGCACGAGAGCAAATCCCTTTCATTGTTTCACAGGTGTCGTGAGTTGCCGCCCTGCCTCCGGGATGTGGGCCGTATCTGGCTGTGTACCTCCTTTTGGATCTGACCTTCCTGGTCCGTTTGTGTTCGCTGCCATGTTGCCTGTATGATTTGTGCCTCTTTATTTTACTCGCCACCAAGAAATAAAAATAAAGTTTAAAAAAAAAAAAAAAGTGGTATGCTGCCTACTAACGATTTACTCCACACTTTCAACAGTCTGATTCTTCTTTTGAAATCTACAATCTGCATAACTGAGATAGAAACAATGTTCAGACCCTCTTGAAGACCCACAACAAGTTTATTGAAATAGAGACTTCAGAATGGTTGCACTTCTTGATGAATTTCATGGACCCGGGGCTTTCAAGATTCATTTTCACATGCTGATTAAACCTAAGTATTGAAAATATTTGATTTGTCATCATACACATGATATCCATTCAATAAGTAAGACTTGGCTCAACCCTAAGGAAGATCTAAAAATATGTGGTGACTTTTGGCTGTTTATTTACTGTGATTGACTAATATTGGCACATTCAGAAATTATAGGTGTTCAGTAATGTCTCTGTTTCTTTGCTTAGGTTTGGGGTGAATGTAAAAATGGCAATTCACTACCTTTCCAAACCATGGTTTCCAAGATGCAAAAGTAAACTCGAAAACTCAGTATGGAGAAAAGAGTAGAAATTATAATGACATAACCCTATTCCTTCCTCCGTAAATATGTTTTCTCCATCAGCAGTACTGAACCGTCCTTTGCTCAATGTCCTACTACATTCCACTTATCAAATTATGCAAGAGGGTACTTGTAAGAAATTGTGTTACTGGTTGAGAGGGGTGAAACCCTACTCAGCAGCAACCACAATCCTTGCCAGGGGAAGTCAGAAGCAAACCCCAAATTAACCTGTGCTCAACCTTCTGGTAGCTTGCACAGACCAGTCAGGCTTAACTTATAGGGGCATTTTTGTAAAGTATTTGTGCATCTTTTCAAACATTAATAAAATAAAAGAACACTACACCAAAATCATCCCACACCAAAATAGAAAAATAGAATAGATTTTCATAAATAAGCCGATATGAAAATGACAAAAATTCAATCATTAGGTCCGGGATTTGCAATTTTAAAGACTTAAGTGAAAATAGCACCATAAAGCCAAGGTGACACTCGTGGCTATCTCGCATTAAATTGACGAACTGTGCAAGTGACAAGGTTTTGGCACAAACAGGCCTGTTGGTTGCAAAGAGCCCAACAATATCAATTCAGCTTCTCTGTGGCTACTCCAAGGGTCCAAGACCAGAGGGGCACCACCTGGGGGAGCAGGGGCTTGCTTTTATGGATCTAGGCACTGGTTCAGGGGATTGGGAGCCTGGTATCTCTGGCTTTGAACAGGAGGCTAGCTGACTAGTCCTTGGGGTCACTCTGAGAGTTCTGAGCTCAGGCGCAAGTCCACATCCCTCGGACTCCGGCAGGAGGGCAGCAGTCAGCAGGCCAGCAAAGCAGCAGTCCAGAAAGGCAGTAATCCAGCAAAGCAGTAGTCCAGCAGAGTTGCAGTCCTATCAGCAGCAAAACAGTCCTTCTTCCTGGCAGGGTCTCCACAAGTCCAGAAGTGTACTGAAGGGTTGGTGTTTGAGGACCGAGATTTATGCCTTGTTCTCCCTTTGAAGTGAGAAAAGCTTCTAGAGGTTTCCCTATGAAGTTCACAGGCTTCCTGCCATACCTGCCCTGGCTCTGCACTGACTGCAGGGGTATGCAGCCCTTTTTTGTAGAGGCAGGACATAGCCTATTCAAGTGCACATTTGGACTGATCTCGATCACTTTGTGACACTTATTGCACTCTATTATTCGCCCTGACGAAGTTCAGTTACTGAACGAAACACGTTGGCTGTTGCTTAAACTGATGAACTTGGATGTACTTTAATAAAGATGATATCTACGAGGAAACAGATGTACTTTAATAAAGATGATATCTACGAGACAACAGATTACGCCTCATAACTAAACTATACAGTTCTCTGGGAGTGCCCAGCTCCATTGTTGTTGCATTTTGGTTCCCGGTCTGACGGGTTGCATCCCTCAACGGCGGATGCGGGAGCTGTTTTGTGCACACCACGCAATTATTGAATTGCCTTACCTGATTTTGGGGACTACTTGGAGGATTGTACGGCATTTGGAGTCCGCCGTTGGTTCTCTGCTGTTTTTAGCTTGTTAAATGTAGTTAGGCAACCCCAATGTTATCCTATAGGAGAGATAGTATAAACAAATGTAAGAGTTTTTTACTACCTGGACATGTACAACTTAAAAGTATATGTCCAACCTTTTAGAAACACTGCACCTTGCTCTCTGGGCTATCCAGGGTATACCCTTCGGGTTGAGTATTGTATTAAAATGGCAAAAGGTTTATTTTGCCAGGTCGAAATGTCAGTTTAAAACTGCACACACATGCTGCAATCGCAGGCCTGAGACATGTTTTAAAAGGGGCTACTTAACTGGGTGGCACAATCAGTCCTGCAGGCCTACTGGTGGTACAAAAGGGGGTGGTGATGACGGAGCATCTGAACCAATCAAACACTCACACCCAGTCAAAAGATCTGGGTTTGATCCATCACCGTTCTTTAGCCCACTCTGCCACCCCAGTTCAGACATGGCTATATGCAAATCAGTCTGACCCTGTGCCTCATGGGAACAGTCCAGCCCGAACTGCCAAGCCATGTCTTCCCTGGACTGGAAACAAGCTTCCGAGGACCGGTTTCTGGCATTCCAGCCGTCTTCAGCCCGGCTTGCTTGAATCCAGTGGCAAAGTGAGCAAGGGACTCATGTCTGAGCATACCCTGCCACACTTATGGCAGCCAAAAGCAGTACAAAAGGGGGTGGTGATGGACGGAGCATCTGAACCAATCAAACACTCACACCCAGTCAAAAGATCTGGGTTTGATCCATCACCGTTCTTTAGCCCACTCTGCCACCCCAGTTCAGACATGGCTATATGCAAATCATTCTGACCCTGTGCCTCATGGGAACAGTCCAGCCCGAACTGCCAAGCCATGTCTTCCCTGGACCGGAAACAAGCTTCCGAGGACCGGTTTCTGGCATTCCAGCCGTCTTCAGCCCGGCTTGCTTGAATCCAGTGGCAAAGTGAGCAAGGGACTCACGTCTGAGCATACCCTGCCACACTTATGGTGGCCAAAAGCGGTACAAAAGGGGGTGGTGATGGACGGAGCATCTGAACCAATCAAACACTCACACCCAGTCAAAAGATCTGGGTTTGATCCATCACCGTTCTTTAGCCCACTCTGCCACCCCAGTTCAGACATGGCTATATGCAAATCAGTCTGACCCTGTGCCTCATGGGAACAGTCCAGCCCGAACTGCCAAACCATGTCTTCCCTGGACCGGAAACAAGCTTCCGAGGACCGGTTTCTGGCATTCCAGCCATCTTCAGCCCGGCTTGCTTGAATCCAGTGGCAAAGTGAGCAAGGGACTCATGTCTGAGCATACCCTGCCACAATTTTGGCCAGAAACTGGTCCTCGGAAGCTTGTTTACGGTCCAGGGAAGGCATGGCTTGGCAGTTCGGGCTGGACTGTTCCCATGAGGCACAGGGTCAGACTGATTTGCATATAGCCATGTCTGAACTGGGGTGGCAGAGTGGGCTAAAGAACGGTGATGGATCAAACCCAGATCTTTTGACTGGGTGTGAGTGTTTGATTGGTTCAGATGCTCCGTCCATCACCACCCCCTTTTGTACCACTTTGGCCACCATAAGTGTTGCAGGGTATGCTCAGACGTGAGTCCCTTGCTCACTATGCCACTGGATTCAAGCAAACCGGGCTGAAGACGGCTGGAATGCCAGAAACCGGTCCTCGGAAGCTTGTTTCCGGTCTAGGGAAGGCATGGCTCGGTAGTTCGGGCAAGACTGTTCCCATGAGGCACAGGGTATGACTGATTTGCATATAGCCATGTCTGAACTGGGGTGGCAGAGTGGGCTAAAGAACGGTGATGGATCAAACCCAGAGCTTTTGACTGGGTGTGAGTGTTTGATTGGTTCAGTTGCTCCGTCCATCACCACCCCCTTTTGTTCCGCTTTGGCCGCCATAAGTGTGGCAGGGTATGCTCAGACGTGAGTCCCTTGCTCACTTTGCCACTGGATTCAAGCAAGTGGGGCTGAAGACGGCTGGAATGCCAGAAACCGGTCCTCGGAAGCTTGTTTCCGGTCCAGGGAAGGCATGGCTTGGCAGTTCGGGCTGGACTGTTCCCATGAGGCACAGGGTCAGACTGATTTGCATATAGCCATGTCTGAACTGGGGTGGCAGAGTGGGCTAAAGAACGGTGATGGATCAAACCCAGATCTTTTGACTGGGTGTGAGTGTTTGATTGGTTCAGATGCTCCGTCCATCACCACCCCCTTTTGTACCACTTTGGCCACCATAAGTGTTGCAGGGTATGCTCAGACGTGAGTCCCTTGCTCACTATGCAACTGGATTCAAGCAAACCGGGCTGAAGACGGCTGGAATGCCAGAAACCGGTCCTCGGAAGCTTGTTTCCGGTCTAGGGAAGGCATGGCTCGGTAGTTCGGGCAAGACTGTTCCCATGAGGCACAGGGTCAGACTGATTTGCATATAGCCATGTCTGAACTGGGGTGGCAGAGTGGGCTAAAGAACGGTGATGGATCAAACCCAGAGCTTTTGACTGGGTGTGAGTGTTTGATTGGTTCAGTTGCTCCGTCCATCACCACCCCCTTTTGTTCCGCTTTGGCCGCCATAAGTGTGGCAGGGTATGCTCAGACGTGAGTCCCTTGCTCACTTTGCCACTGGATTCAAGCAAGCCGGGCTGAAGACGGCTGGAATGCCAGAAACCGGTCCTCGGAAGCTTGTTTCCGGTCCAGGGAAGGCATGGCTTGGCAGTTCGGGCTGGACTGTTCCCATGAGGCACGGGGTCAGACTGATTTGCATATAGCCATGTCTGAACTAGGGTGGCAGAGTGGGCTAAAGAACGGTGATGGATCAAACCCAGGTCTTTTGACTGGGTGTGAGTGTTTGATTGGTTCAGATGCTCCGTCCATCACCACCCCCTTTTGTACCGCTTTGGCCACCATAAGTGTGGCAGGGTATGCTCAGACATGAGTCCCTTGCTCACTTTGCCACTGGATTCAAGCAAGTGGGGCTGAAGACGGCTGGAATGCCAGAAACCGGTCCTCGGAAGCTTGTTTCCGGTCCAGTGAAGGCATGGCTTGGCAGTTCGGGCTGGACTGTTCCCATGAGGCACAGGGTCAGACTGATTTGCATATAGACATGTCTGAACTGGGGTGGCAGAGTGGGCTAAAGAACGGTGATCTATCAAACCCAGATCTTTTGACTGGGTGTGAGTGTTTGATTGGTTCAGATGCTCCGTCCATCACCACCCCCTTTTGTACCGCTTTGTCCGCCATAAGTGTGGCAGGGTATGCTCAGACGTGAGTCCCTTGCTCACTTTGCCACTGGATTCAAGCAAGTGGGGCTGAAGACGGCTGGAATGCAAGAAACCGGTCCTCGGAAGCTTGTTTCCGGTCCAGGGAAGGCATGGCTTGGCAGTTCGGGCTGGACTGTTCCCATGAGGCACAGGGTCAGACTGATTTGCATATAGCCATGTCTGAACTGGGGTGGCAGAGTGGGCTAAAGAACGGTGATGGATCAAACCCAGATCGTTTGACTGGGTGTGAGTGTTTGATTGGTTCAGATGCTCCGTCCATCACCACCCCCTTTTGTACCACTTTGGCCACCATAAGTGTTGCAGGGTATGCTCAGACGGGAGTCCCTTGCTCACTTTGCCACTGGATTCAAGCAAACCGGGCTGAAGACGGCTGGAATGCCAGAAACCGGTCCTCGGAAGCTTGTTTCCGGTCTAGGGAAGGCATGGCTCGGTAGTTCGGGCAAGACTGTTTCCATGAGGCACAGGGTCAGACTGATTTGCATATAGCCATGTCTGAACTGGGGTGGCAGAGTGGGCTAAAGAACGGTGATGGATCAAACCCAGAGCTTTTGACTGGGTGTGAGTGTTTGATTGGTTCAGTTGCTCCGTCCATCACCACCCCCTTTTGTTCCGCTTTGGCCGCCATAAGTGTGGCAGGGTATGCTCAGACGTGAGTCCCTTGCTCACTTTGCCACTGGATTCAAGCAAGCCGGGCTGAAGACGGCTGGAATGCCAGAAACCGGTCCTCCGTAGCCTTTTTCCGGTCCAGGGAAGGCATGGCTTGGCAGTTCGGGCTGGACTGTTCCCATGAGGCACAGGGTCAGACTGATTTGCATATAGCCATGTCTGAACTGGGGTGGCAGAGTGGGCTAAAGAACGGTGATGGATCAAACCCAGATCTTTTGACTGGGTGTGAGTGTTTAATTTGTTCAGATGCTCCGTCCATCACCACCCCCTTTTGTACCGCTTTGGCCGCCATAAGTGTGGCAGGGTATGCTCAGACGTGAGTCCCTTGCTCACTTTGCCACTGGATTCAAGCAAGCCGCGCTGAAGATGGCTGGAATGCCGGAAACCGGTCCTCGGAAGCTTGTTTCCGGTCCAGGGAAGGCATGGGTTGGCAGTTCGGGATGGACTGTTCCCATGAGGCACAGGGTCAGACTGATTTGCATATAGCCATGTCTGAACTGGGGTGGCAGAGTGGGCTAAAGAACGGTGATGGATGAAACCCAGATCTTTTGACTGGGTGTGAGTGTTTGATTGGTTCAGATGCTCCGTCCATCACCACCCCCTTTTGTACCGCTTTGGCCACCATAAGTGTGGCAGGGTATGCTCAGACGTGAGTCCCTTGCTCACTTTGCCACTGGATTCAAGCAAACCGGGCTGAAGACGGCTGGAATGCCAGAAACCGGTCCTCGGAAGCTTGTTTCCGGTCTAGGGAAGGCATGGCTTGGCAGTTCGAGCTGGACTGTTCCCATGAGGCACAGGGTCAGACTGATTTGCATATAGCCATGTCTGAACTGGGGTGGCAGAGTGGGCTAAAGAACGGTGATGGATCAAACCCAGAGCTTTTGACTGGGTGTGAGTGTTTGATTGGTTCAGTTGCTCCGTCCATCACCAACCCCTTTTGTTCCGCTTTGGCCGCCATAAGTGTGGCAGGGTATGCTCAGACATGAGTCCCTTGCTCACTTTGCCACTGGATTCAAGCAAGCCGGGCTGAAGACGGCTGGAATGCCAGAAACCGGTCCTCGGAAGCTTGTTTCCGGTCCAGGGAAGGCATGGCTTGGCAGTTCGGGCTGGACTGTTCCCATGAGGCACAGGGTCAGACTGATTTGCATATAGCCATGTCTGTACTGGGGTGGCAGAGTGGGCTAAAGAACGGTGATGGATCAAACCCAGATCTTTTGACTGGGTGTGAGTGTTTAATTTGTTCAGATGCTCCGTCCATCACCACCCCCTTTTGTACCGCTTTGGCCGCCATAAGTGTGGCAGGGTATGCTCAGAAGTGAGTCCCTTGCTCATTTTGCCACTGGATTCAAGCAAGCCGGGCTGAAGACGGCTGGGATGCCAGAAACCGGTCCTCGGAAGCTTGTTTCCGGTCCAGGGAACGCATGGCTTGGCAGTTCGGGCTGGACTGTTCCCATGAGGCACAGGGTCAGACTGATTTGCATATAGCCATGTCTGAACTGGGGTGGCAGAGTGGGCTAAAGAACGGTGATGGATCAAACCCAGATCTTTTGACTGGGTGTGAGTGTTTGATTGGTTCAGTTGCTCCGTCCATCACCACCCCCTTTTGTTCCGCTTTGGCCGCCATAAGTGTGGCAGGGTATGCTCAGACGTGAGTCCCTTGCTCACTTTGCCACTGGATTCAAGCAAGCCGCGCTGAAGACGGCTGGAATGCCAGAAACCGGTCCTCGGAAGCTTGTTTCCGGTCCAGGGAAGGCATGGCTTGGCAGTTCGGGATGGACTGTTCCCATGAGGCACAGGGTCAGACTGATTTGCATATAGCCATGTCTGAACTGGGGTGGCAGAGTGGGCTAAAGAACGGTGATGGATCAAACCCAGATCTTTTGACTGGGTGTGAGTGTTTAATTTGTTCAGAACCTCCGTCCATCACCACCTCCTTTTGTACCGCTTTGGCCGCCATAAGTGTGGCAGGGTATGCTCAGACGTGAGTCCCTTGCTCACTTTGCCACTGGATTCAAGCAAGCCGGGCTGAAGACGGCTGGAATGCCAGAAACCGGTCCTCGGAAGCTTGTTTCCGGTCCAGGGAAGGCATGGCTTGGCAGTTCGGGCTGGACTGTTCTCATGAGGCACAGGGTCAGACTGATTTGCATATAGCCATGTCTGAACTGGGGTGGCAGAGTGGGCTAAAGAACGGTGATGGATCAAACCCAGATCTTTTGACTGGGTGTGAGTGTTTGATTGGTTCAGATGCTCCGTCCATCACCACCCCCTTTTGTACCGCTTTGGCCACCATAAGTGTGGCAGGGTATGCTCAGACGTGAGTCCCTTGCTCACTTTGCCACTGGATTCAAGCAAACCGGGCTGAAGACGGCTGGAATGCCAGAAACCGGTCCTCGGAAGCTTGTTTCCGGTCTAGGGAAGGCATGGCTTGGCAGTTCGGGCTGGACTGTTCCCATGAGGCACAGGGTCAGACTGATTTGCATATAGCCATGTCTGAACTGGGGTGGCAGAGTGGGCTAAAGAACGGTGATGGATCAAACCCAGAGCTTTTGACTGGGTGTGAGTGTTTGATTGGTTCAGTTGCTCCGTCCATCACCACCCCCTTTTGTTCCGCTTTGGCCACCATAAGTGTGACAGGGTATGCTCAGATGTGAGTCCCTTGCTCACTTTGCCACTGGATTCAAGCAAGCCGGGCTGAAGACGGCTGGAATGCCAGAAACCGGTCCTCGGAAGCTTGTTTCCGGTCCAGGGAAGGCATGGCTTGGCAGTTCGGGCTGGACTGTTCCCATGAGGCACAGGGTCAGACTGATTTGCATATAGCCATGTCTGAACTGGGGTGGCAGAGTGGGCTAAAGAACGGTGATGGATCAAACCCAGATCTTTTGACTGGGTGTGAGTGTTTAATTTGTTCAGATGCTCCGTCCATCACCACCCCCTTTTGTACCGCTTTGGCCGCCATAAGTGTGGCAGGGTATGCTCAGACGTGAGTCCCTTGCTCACTTTGCCACTGGATTCAAGCAAACCGGGCTGAAGACGGCTGGAATGCCAGAAACCGGTCCTCGGAAGCTTGTTTCCGGTCTAGGGAAGGCATGGCTCGGTAGTTCGGGCAAGACTGTTTCCATGAGGCACAGGGTCAGACTGATTTGCATATAGCCATGTCTGAACTGGGGTGGCAGAGTAGGCTAAAGAACGGTGATGGATCAAACCCAGAGCTTTTGACTGGGTGTGAGTGTTTGATTGGTTCAGTTGCTCCGTCCATCACCACCCCCTTTTGTTCCGCTTTGGCCGCCATAAGTGTGGCAGGGTATGCTCAGACGTGAGTCCCTTGCTCACTTTGCCACTGATTTCAAGCAAGCCGGGCTGAAGACGGCTGGAATGCCAGAAACCGGTCCTCGGAAGCTTGTTTCCGGTCCAGGGAAGGCATGGCTTGGCAGTTCGGGCTGGACTGTTCCCATGAGGCACAGGGTCAGACTGATTTGCATATAGCCATGTCTGAACTGGGGTGGCAGAGTGGGCTAAAGAACGGTGATGGATCAAACCCAGATCTTTTGACTGGGTGTGAGTGTTTAATTTGTTCAGATGCTCCGTCCATCACCACCCCCTTTTGTACCGCTTTGGCCGCCATAAGTGTGGCAGGGTATGCTCAGACGTGAGTCCCTTGCTCACTTTGCCACTGGATTCAAGCAAGCCGCGCTGAAGATGGCTGGAATGCCAGAAACCGGTCCTCGGAAGCTTGTTTCCGGTCCAGGGAAGGCATGGCTTGGCAGTTCGGGATGGACTGTTCCCATGAGGCACAGGGTCAGACTGATTTGCATATAGCCATGTCTGAACTGGGGTGGCAGAGTGGGCTAAAGAACGGTGATGGATCAAACCCAGATCTTTTGACTGGGTGTGAGTGTTTGATTGGTTCAGATGCTCCGTCCATCACCACCCCCTTTTGTACCGCTTTGGCCACCATAAGTGTGGCAGGGTATGCTCAGACGTGAGTCCCTTGCTCACTTTGCCACTGGATTCAAGCAAACCGGGCTGAAGACGGCTGGAATGCCAGAAACCGGTCCTCGGAAGCTTGTTTCCGGTCTAGGGAAGGCATGGCTTGGCAGTTCGAGCTGGACTGTTCCCATGAGGCACAGGATCAGACTGATTTGCATATAGCCATGTCTGAACTGGGGTGGCAGAGTGGGCTAAAGAACGGTGATGGATCAAACCCAGAGCTTTTTACTGGGTGTGAGTGTTTGATTGGTTCAGTTGCTCCGTCCATCACCACCCCCTTTTGTTCCGCTTTGGCCACCATAAGTGTGGCAGGGTATGCTCAGACGTGAGTCCCTTGCTCACTTTGCCACTGGATTCAAGCAAGCCGGGCTGAAGACGGCTGGAATGCCAGAAACCGGTCCTCGGAAGTTTGTTTCCGGTCCAGGGAAGGCATGGCTTGGCAGTTCGGGCTGGACTGTTCCCATGAGGCACAGGGTCAGACTGATTTGCATATAGCCATGTCTGTACTGGGGTGGCAGAGTGGGCTAAAGAACGGTGATGGATCAAACCCAGATCTTTTGACTGGGTGTGAGTGTTTAATTTGTTCAGATGCTCCGTCCATCACCACCCCCTTTTGTACCGCTTTGGCCGCCATAAGTGTGGCAGGGTATGCTCAGAAGTAAGTCCCTTGCTCATTTTGCCACTGGATTCAAGCAAGCCGGGCTGAAGACGGCTGGGATGCCAGAAACCGGTCCTCGGAAGCTTGTTTCCGGTCCAGGGAACGCATGGCTTGGCAGTTCGGGCTGGACTGTTCCCATGAGGCACAGGGTCAGACTGATTTGCATATAGCCATGTCTGAACTGGGGTGGCAGAGTGGGCTAAAGAACGGTGATGGATCAAACCCAGATCTTTTGACTGGGTGTGAGTGTTTGATTGGTTCAGTTGCTCCGTCCATCACCACCCCCTTTTGTTCCGCTTTGGCCGCCATAAGTGTGGCAGGGTATGCTCAGACGTGAGTCCCTTGCTCACTTTGCCACTGGATTCAAGCAAGCCGCGCTGAAGACGGCTGGAATGCCAGAAACCGGTCCTCGGAAGCTTGTTTCCGGTCCAGGGAAGGCATGGCTTGGCAGTTCGGGATGGACTGTTCTCATGAGGCACAGGGTCAGACTGATTTGCATATAGCCATGTCTGAACTGGGGTGGCAGAGTGGGCTAAAGAACGGTGATGGATCAAACCCAGATCTTTTGACTGGGTGTGAGTGTTTGATTGGTTCAGATGCTCCGTCCATCACCACCCCCTTTTGTACCGCTTTGGCCACCATAAGTGTGGCAGGGTATGCTCAGACGTGAGTCCCTTGCTCACTTTGCCACAGGATTCAAGCAAACCGGGCTGAAGACGGCTGGAATGCCAGAAACCGGTCCTCGGAAGCTTGTTTCCGGTCTAGGGAAGGCATGGCTTGGCAGTTCGAGCTGGACTGTTCCCATGAGGCACAGGGTCAGACTGATTTGCATATAGCCATGTCTGAACTGGGGTGGCAGAGTGGGCTAAAGAACGGTGATGGATCAAACCCAGAGCTTTTGACTGGGTGTGAGTGTTTGATTGGTTCAGTTGCTCCGTCCATCACCACCCTCTTTTGTTCCGCTTTGGCCGCCATAAGTGTGGCAGGGTATGCTCAGACGTGAGTCAATTGCTCACTTTGCCACTGGATTCAAGCAAGCCGGGCTGAAGACGGCTGGAATGCCAGAAACCGGTCCTCGGAAGCTTGTTTCCGGTCCAGGGAAGGCATGGCTTGGCAGTTCGGGCTGGACTGTTCCCATGAGGCACAGGGTCAGACTGATTTGCATATAGCCATGTCTGAACTGGGGTGGCAGAGTGGGCTAAAGAACGGTGATGGATCAAACCCAGATCTTTTGACTGGGTGTGAGTGTTTAATTTATTCAGATGCTCCGTCCATCACCACCCCCTTTTGTACCGCTTTGGCCGCCATTAGTGTGGCAGGGTATGCTCAGAAGTGAGTCCCTTGCTCATTTTGCCACTGGATTCAAGCAAGCCGGGCTGAAGACGGCTGGAATGCCAGAAACCGGTCCTCGGAAGCTTGTTTCCGGTCCAGGGAAGGCATGGCTTGGCAGTTCGGGCTGGACTGTTCCCATGAGGCACAGGGTCAGACTGATTTGCATATAGCCATGTCTGAACTGGGGTGGCAGAGTGGGCTAAAGAACGGTAATGGATCAAACCCAGATATTTTGACTGGGTGTGAGTGTTTGATTGGTTCAGTTGCTCCGTCCATCACCACCCCCTTTTGTTCCGCTTTGGCCGCCATAAGTGTGGCAGGGTATGCTCAGACGTGAGTCCCTTGCTCACTTTGCCACTGGATTCAAGCAAGCCGGGCTGAAGACGGCTGGAATGCCAGAAACCGGTCCTCGGAAGCTTGTTTCCGGTCCAGGGAAGGCATGGCTTGGCAGTTCGGGCTGGACTGTTCTCATGAGGCACAGGGTCAGACTGATTTGCATATAGCCATGTCTGAACTGGGGTGGCAGAGTGGGCTAAAGAACGGTGATCTATCAAACCCAGATCTTTTGACTGGGTGTGAGTGTTTGATTGGTTCAGATGCTCCGTCCATCACCACCCCCTTTTGTACCGCTTTGTCCGCCATAAGTGTGGCAGGGTATGCTCAGACGTGAGTCCCTTGCTCACTTTGCCACTGGATTCAAGCAAGTGGGGCTGAAGACGGCTGGAATGCCAGAAACCGGTCCTCGGAAGCTTGTTTCCGGTCCAGGGAAGACATGGTTTGGCAGTTCGGGCTGGACTGTTCCCATGAGGCACAGGGTCAGACTGATTTGCATATAGCCATGTCTGAACTGGTGTGGCAGAGTGGGCTAAAGAACGGTGATGGATCAAACCCAGATCTTTTGACTGGGTGTGAGTGTTTGATTGGTTCAGATGCTCCGTCCATCACCACCCCCTTTTGTACCGCTTTGGCCGCCATAAGTGTGGCAGGGTATGCTCAGACGTGAGTCCCTTGCTCACTTTGCCACTGGATTCAAGCAAGCCGGGCTGAAGACGGCTGGAATGCCAGAAACCGGTCCTCGGAAGCTTGTTTCCGGTCCAGGGAAGGCATGGCTTGGCAGTTCGGGCTGGACTGTTCCCATGAGTCACAGGGTCAGACTGATTTGCATATAGCCATGTCTGAACTGGGGTGACAGAGTGGGCTAAAGAACGGTGATGGATCAAACCCAGATCTTTTGACTGGGTGTGAGTGTTTGATTGGTTCAGATGCTCCGTCCATGACCACCCCCTTTTGTACCACTTTGGCCACCATAAGTGTGGCAGGGTATGCTCAGACGTGAGTCCCTTGCTCACTTTGCCACTGGATTCAAGCAAACCGGGCTGAAGACGGCTGGAATGCCAGAAACCGGTCCTCGGAAGCTTGTTTCCGGTCTAGGGAAGGCATGGCTTGGCAGTTCGGGCTGGACTGTTCCCATGAGGCACAGGGTCAGACTGATTTGCATATAGCCATGTCTGAACTGGGTTGGCAGAGTGGGCTAAAGAACGGTGATGGATCAAACTCAGAGCTTTTGACTGGGTGTGAGTGTTTGATTGGTTCAGTTGCTCCGTCCATCACCACCCCCTTTTGTTCCGCTTTGGCCACCATAAGTGTGGCAGGTTATGCTCAGACGTGAGTCCCTTGCTCACTTTGCCACTGGATTCAAGCAAGCCGCGCTGAAGACGGCTGGAATGCCAGAAACCGGTCCTCGGAAGCTTGTTTCCGGTCCAGGGAAGGCATGGCTTGGCAGTTCGGGATGGACTGTTCCCATGAGGCACAGGGTCAGACTGATTTGCATATAGCCATGTCTGAACTGGGGTGGCAGAGTGGGCTAAAGAACGGTGATGGATCAAACCCAGATCTTTTGACTGGGTGTGAGTGTTTAATTTGTTCAGATGCTCCGTCCATCACCACCTCCTTTTGTACCGCTTTGGCCGCCATAAGTGTGGCAGGGTATGCTCAGACGTGAGTCCCTTGCTCACTTTGCCACTGGATTCAAGCAAGCCGGGCTGAAGACGGCTGGAATGCCAGAAACCGGTCCTCGGAAGCTTGTTTCCGGTCCAGGGAAGGCATGGCTTGGCAGTTCGGGCTGGACTGTTCTCATGAGGCACAGGGTCAGACTGATTTGCATATAGCCATGTCTGAACTGGGGTGGCAGAGTGGGCTAAAGAACGGTGATGGATCAAACCCAGATCTTTTGACTGGGTGTGAGTGTTTGATTGGTTCAGATGCTCCGTCCATCACCACCCCCTTTTGTACCGCTTTGGCCACCATAAGTGTGGCAGGGTATGCTCAGACGTGAGTCCCTTGCTCACTTTGCCACTGGATTCAAGCAAACCGGGCTGAAGACGGCTGGAATGCCAGAAACCGGTCCTCGGAAGCTTGTTTCCGGTCTAGGGAAGGCATGGCTTGGCAGTTCGAGCTGGACTGTTCCCATGAGGCACAGGGTCAGACTGATTTGCATATAGCCATGTCTGAACTGGGGTGGCAGAGTGGGCTAAAGAACGGTGATGGATCAAACCCAGAGCTTTTGACTGGGTGTGAGTGTTTGATTGGTTCAGTTGCTCCGTCCATCACCACCCCCTTTTGTTCCGCTTTGGCCGCCATAAGTGTGGCAGGGTATGCTCAGACGTGAGTCCCTTGCTCACTTTGCCACTGGATTCAAGCAAGCCGGGCTGAAGACGGCTGGAATGCCAGAAACCGGTCCTCGGAAGCTTGTTTCCGGTCCAGGGAAGGCATGGCTTGGCAGTTCGGGCTGGACTGTTCCCATGAGGCACAGGTTCAGATTGATTTGCATATAGCCATGTCTGAACTGGGGTGGCAGAGTGGGCTAAAGAACGGCGATGGATCAAACCCAGATCTTTTGACTGGGTGTGAGTGTTTAATTTGTTCAGATGCTCCGTCCATCACCACCCCCTTTTGTACCGCTTTGGCCGCCATAAGTGTGGCAGGGTATGCTCAGACGTGAGTCCCTTGCTCACTTTGCCACTGGATTCAAGCAAGCCGGGCTGAAGATGGCTGGAATGCCAGAAACCGGTCCTCGGAAGCTTGTTTCCGGTCTAGGGAAGGCATGGCTTGGCAGTTCGGGCTGGACTGTTCCCATGAGGCACAGGGTCAGACTGATTTGCATATAGCCATGTCTGAACTGGGTTGGCAGAGTGGGCTAAAGAACGGTGATGGATCAAACTCAGAGCTTTTGACTGGGTGTGAGTGTTTGATTGGTTCAGTTGCTCCGTCCATCACCACCCCCTTTTGTTCCGCTTTGGCCACCATAAGTGTGGCAGGTTATGCTCAGACGTGAGTCCCTTGCTCACTTTGCCACTGGATTCAAGCAAGCCGCGCTGAAGACGGCTGGAATGCCAGAAACCGGTCCTCGGAAGCTTGTTTCCGGTCCAGGGAAGGCATGGCTTGGCAGTTCGGGATGGACTGTTCCCATGAGGCACAGGGTCAGACTGATTTGCATATAGCCATGTCTGAACTGGGGTGGCAGAGTGGGCTAAAGAACGGTGATGGATCAAACCCAGATCTTTTGACTGGGTGTGAGTGTTTAATTTGTTCAGATGCTCCGTCCATCACCACCTCCTTTTGTACCGCTTTGGCCGCCATAAGTGTGGCAGGGTATGCTCAGACGTGAGTCCCTTGCTCACTTTGCCACTGGATTCAAGCAAGCCGGGCTGAAGACGGCTGGAATGCCAGAAACCGGTCCTCGGAAGCTTGTTTCCGGTCCAGGGAAGGCATGGCTTGGCAGTTCGGGCTGGACTGTTCTCATGAGGCACAGGGTCAGACTGATTAGCATATAGCCATGTCTGAACTGGGGTGGCAGAGTGGGCTAAAGAACGGTGATGGATCAAACCCAGATCTTTTGACTGGGTGTGAGTGTTTGATTGGTTCAGATGCTCCGTCCATCACCACCCCCTTTTGTACCGCTTTGGCCACCATAAGTGTGGCAGGGTATGCTCAGACGTGAGTCCCTTGCTCACTTTGCCACTGGATTCAAGCAAACCGGGCTGAAGACGGCTGGAATGCCAGAAACCGGTCCTCGGAAGCTTGTTTCCGGTCTAGGGAAGGCATGGCTTGGCAGTTCGAGCTGGACTGTTCCCATGAGGCACAGGGTCAGACTGATTTGCATATAGCCATGTCTGAACTGGGGTGGCAGAGTGGGCTAAAGAACGGTGATGGATCAAACCCAGAGCTTTTGACTGGGTGTGAGTGTTTGATTGGTTCAGTTGCTCCGTCCATCACCACCCCCTTTTGTTCCGCTTTGGCCGCCATAAGTGTGGCAGGGTATGCTCAGACGTGAGTCCCTTGCTCACTTTGCCACTGGATTCAAGCAAGCCGGGCTGAAGACGGCTGGAATGCCAGAAACCGGTCCTCGGAAGCTTGTTTCCGGTCCAGGGAAGGCATGGCTTGGCAGTTCGGGCTGGACTGTTCCCATGAGGCACAGGTTCAGATTGATTTGCATATAGCCATGTCTGAACTGGGGTGGCAGAGTGGGCTAAAGAACGGCGATGGATCAAACCCAGATCTTTTGACTGGGTGTGAGTGTTTAATTTGTTCAGATGCTCCGTCCATCACCACCCCCTTTTGTACCGCTTTGGCCGCCATAAGTGTGGCAGGGTATGCTCAGACGTGAGTCCCTTGCTCACTTTGCCACTGGATTCAAGCAAGCCGGGCTGAAGATGGCTGGAATGCCAGAAACCGGTCCTCGGAAGCTTGTTTCCAGTCCAGGGAAGGCATGGCATGGCAGTTCGGGCTGGACTGTTCCCATGAGGCACAGGGTCAGACTGATTTGCATATAGCCATGTCTGAACTGGGGTGGCAGAGTGGGCTAAAGAACGGTGATGGATCAAACCCAGAGCTTTTGACTGGGTGTGAGTGTTTGATTGGTTCAGTTGCTCCGTCCATCACCACCCCCTTTTGTTCCGCTTTGGCCGCCATAAGTGTGGCAGGGTATGCTCAGACGTGCGTCCCTTGCTCACTTTGCCACTGGATTCAAGCAAGCCGGGCTGAAGACGGCTGGAATGCCAGAAACCGGTCCTCGGAAGCTTGTTTCCGGTCCAGGGAAGGCATGGCTTGGCAGTTCGGGTAAGACTGTTCCCATGAGGCACAGGGTCAGACTGATTTGCATATAGCCATGTCTGAACTGGGGTGGCAGAGTGGGCTAAAGAACGGTGATGGATCAAACCCAGAGCTTTTGACTGGGTGTGAGTGTTTAATTTGTTCAGATGCTCCGTCCATCACCACCTCCTTTTGTACCACTTTGGCCGCCATAAGTGTGGCAGGGTATGCTCAGACGTGAGTCCCTTGCTCACTTTGCCACTGGATTCAAGCAAGCCGGGCTGAAGACGGCTGGAATGCCAGAAACCGGTCCTCGGAAGCTTGTTTCCGGTCCAGGGAAGGCATGGCTTGGCAGTTCGGGCTGGACTGTTCTCATGAGGCACAGGGTCAGACTGATTTGCATATAGCCATGTCTGAACTGGGGTGGCAGAGTGGGCTAAAGAACGATGATGAATCAAACCCAGATCTTTTGACTGGGTGTGAGTGTTTGATTGGTTCAGATGCTCCGTCCATCACCACCCCCTTTTGTACCGCTTTGGCCACCATAAGTGTGGCAGGGTATGCTCAGACGTGAGTCCCTTGCTCACTTTGCCACTGGATTCAAGCAAACCGGGCTGAAGACGGCTGGAATGCCAGAAACCGGTCCTCGGAAGCTTGTTTCCGGTCCAGGGAAGGCATGGCTTGGCAGTTCGGGCTGGACTGTTCCCATGAGGCACAGGGTCAGACTGATTTGCATATAGCCATGTCTGAACTGGGGTGGCAGAGTGGGCTAAAGAACGGTGATGGATCAAACCCAGAGCTTTTGACTGGGTGTGAGTGTTTGATTGGTTCAGTTGCTCCGTCCATCACCACCCCCTTTTGTTCCGCTTTGGCCGCCATAAGTGTGGCAGGGTATGCTCAGACGTGAGTCCCTTGCTCACTTTGCCACTGGATTCAAGCAAGCCGGGCTGAAGACGGCTGGAATGCCAGAAACCGGTCCTAGGAAGCTTGTTTCCGGTCCAAGGAAGGCATGGCTTGGCAGTTCGGGCTGGACTGTTCCCATGAGGCACAGGGTCAGACTGATTTGCATATAGCCATGTCTGAACTGGGGTGGCAGAGTGGGCTAAAGAACGGTGATCTATCAAACCCAGATCTTTTGACTGGGTGTGAGTGTTTGATTGGTTCAGATGCTCCGTCCATCACCACCCCCTTTTGTACCGCTTTGGCCGCCATAAGTGTGGCAGGGTATGCTCAGACGTGAGTCCCTTGCTCACTTTGCCACTGGATTCAAGCAAGCCGGGCTGAAGACGGCTGGAATGCCAGAAACCGGTCCTCGGAAGCTTGTTTCCGGTCCAGGGAAGGCATGGCCTAGCAGTTCGGGCTGGACTGTTCCCATGAGGCACAGGGTCAGACTGATTTGCATATAGCCATGTCTGAACTGGGTTGGCAGAGTGGGCTAAAGAACGGTGATGGATCAAACCCAGAGCTTTTGACTGGGTGTGAGTGTTTGATTGGTTCAGTTGCTCCGTCCATCACCACCCCCTTTTGTTCCGCTTTGGCCGCCATAAGTGTGGCAGGGTATGCTCAGACGTGAGTCCCTTGCTCACTTTGCCACTGGATTCAAGCAAGCCGGGCTGAAGAGGGCTGGAATGCCAGAAACCGGTCCTCGGAAGCTTGTTTCCGGTCCAGGGAAGGCATGGCTTGGCAGTTCGGGCTGGACTGTTCCCATGAGGCACAGGGTCAGACTGATTTGCATATAGCCATGTCTGAACTGGGGTGGCAGAGTGGGCTAAAGAACGGTGATCTATCAAACCCAGATCTTTTGACTGGGTGTGAGTGTTTGATTGGTTCAGATGCTCCGTCCATCACCACCCCCTTTTGTACCGCTTTGGCCGCCATAAGTGTGGCAGGGTATGCTCAGACGTGAGTCCCTTGCTCACTTTGCCACTGGATTCAAGCAAGCCGGGCTGAAGACGGCTGGAATGCCAGAAATCGGTCCTCGGAAGCTTGTTTCCGGTCCAGGGAAGGCATGGCTTGGCAGTTCGGGCTGGACAGTTGCCATGAGGCACAGGGTCAGACTGATTTGCATATAGCCATGTCTGAACTGGGGTGGCAGAGTGGGCTAAAGAACGGTGATGGATCAAACCCAGATCTTTTGACTGGGTGTGAGTGTTTGATTGGTTCAGATGCTCCGTCCATGACCACCCCCTTTTGTACCACTTTGGCCACCATAAGTGTGGCAGGGTATGCTCAGACGTGAGTCCCTTGCTCACTTTGCCACTGGATTCAAGCAAACCGGGCTGAAGACGGCTGGAATGCCAGAAACCGGTCCTCGGAAGCTTGTTTCCGGTCTAGGGAAGGCATGGCTTGGCAGTTCGGGCTGGACTGTTCCCATGAGGCACAGGGTCAGACTGATTTGCATATAGCCATGTCTGAACTGGGTTGGCAGAGTGGGCTAAAGAACGGTGATGGATCAAACCCAGAGCTTTTGACTGGGTGTGAGTGTTTGTTTGGTTCAGTTGCTCCGTCCATCACCACCCCCTTTTGTTCCGCTTTGGCCGCCATAAGTGTGGCAGGTTATGCTCAGACGTGAGTCCCTTGCTCACTTTGCCACTGGATTCAAGCAAGCCGCGCTGAAGACGGCTGGAATGCCAGAAACCGGTCCTCGGAAGCTTGTTTCCGGTCCAGGGAAGGCATGGCTTGGCAGTTCGGGATGGACTGTTCCCATGAGGCACAGGGTCAGACTGATTTGCATATAGCCATGTCTGAACTGGGGTGGCAGAGTGGGCTAAAGAACGGTGATGGATCAAACCCAGATCTTTTGACTGGGTGTGAGTGTTTAATTTGTTCAGATGCTCCGTCCATCACCACCTCCTTTTGTACCGCTTTGGCCGCCATAAGTGTGGCAGGGTATGCTCAGACGTGAGTCCCTTGCTCACTTTGCCACTGGATTCAAGCAAGCCGGGCTGAAGACGGCTGGAATGCCAGAAACCGGTCCTCGGAAGCTTGTTTCCGGTCCAGGGAAGGCATGGCTTGGCAGTTCGGGCTGGACTGTTCTCATGAGGCACAGGGTCAGACTGATTTGCATATAGCCATGTCTGAACTGGGGTGGCAGAGTGGGCTAAAGAACGGTGATGGATCAAACCCAGATCTTTTGACTGGGTGTGAGTGTTTTATTGGTTCAGATGCTCCGTCCATCACCACCCCCTTTTGTACCGCTTTGGCCACCATAAGTGTGGCAGGGTATGCTCAGACGTGAGTCCCTTGCTCACTTTGCCACTGGATTCAAGCAAACCGGGCTGAAGACGGCTGGAATGCCAGAAACCGGTCCTCGGAAGCTTGTTTCCGGTCTAGGGAAGGCATGGCTTGGCAGTTCGAGCTGGACTGTTCCCATGAGGCACAGGGTCAGACTGATTTGCATATAGCCTTGTCTGAACTGGGGTGGCAGAGTGGGCTAAAGAACGGTGATGGATCAAACCCAGAGCTTTTGACTGGGTGTGAGTGTTTGATTGGTTCAGTTGCTCCGTCCATCACCACCCCCTTTTGTTCCGCTTTGGCCGCCATAAGTGTGGCAGGGTATGCTCAGACGTGAGTCCCTTGCTCACTTTGCCACTGGATTCAAGCAAGCCGGGCTGAAGATGGCTGGAATGCCAGAAACCGGTCCTCGGAAGCTTGTTTCCGGTCCAGGGAAGGCATGGCTTGGCAGTTCGGGCTGGATTGTTCCCATGAGGCACAGGGTCAGACTGATTTGCATATAGCCATGTCTGAACTGGGGTGGCAGAGTGGGCTAAAGAACGGTGATCTATCAAACCCAGATCTTTTGACTGGGTGTGAGTGTTTGATTGGTTCAGATGCTCCGTCCATCACCACCCCCTTTTGTACCGCTTTGTCCGCCATAAGTGTGGCAGGGTATGCTCAGACGTGAGTCCCTTGCTCACTTTGCCACTGGATTCAAGCAAGTGGGGCTGAAGACGGCTGGAATGCCAGAAACCGGTCCTCGGAAGCTTGTTTCCGGTCCAGGGAAGACATGGTTTGGCAGTTCGGGCTGGACTGTTCCCATGAGGCACAGGGTCAGACTGATTTGCATATAGCCATGTCTGAACTGGGGTGGCAGAGTGGGCTAAAGAACGGTGATGGATCAAACCCAGATCTTTTGACTGGGTGTGAGTGTTTGATTGGTTCAGATGCTCCGTACATCACCACCCCCTTTTGTACCGCTTTGGCCGCCATAAGTGTGGCAGGGTATGCTCAGACGTGAGTTCCTTGCTCACTTTGCCACTGGATTCAAGCAAGCCGGGCTGAAGACGGCTGGAATGCCAGAAACCGGTCCTCGGAAGCTTGTTTCCGGTCCAGGGAAGGCATGGCTTGGCAGTTCGGGCTGGACTGTTCCCATGAGGCACAGGGTCAGACTGATTTGCATATAGCCATGTCTGAACTGGGGTGAGAGAGTGGGCTAAAGAACGGTGATGGATCAAACCCAGATCTTTTGACTGGGTGTGAGTGTTTGATTGGTTCAGATGCTCCGTCCATGACCACCCCCTTTTGTACCACTTTGGCCACCATAAGTGTGGCAGGGTATGCTCAGACGTGAGTCCCTTGCTCACTTTGCCACTGGATTCAAGCAAGCCGGGCTGAAGACGGCTGGAATGCCAGAAACCGGTCCTCGGAAGCTTGTTTCCGGTCCAGGGAAGGCATGGCTTGGCAGTTCGGGCTGGACTGTTCTCATGAGGCACAGGGTCAGACTGATTTGCATATAGCCATGTCTGAACTGGGGTGGCAGAGTGGGCTAAAGAACGGTGATGGATCAAACCCAGATCTTTTGACTGGGTGTGAGTGTTTGATTGGTTCAGATGCTCCGTCCATCACCACCCCCTTTTGTACCACTTTGGCCACCATAAGTGTGGCAGGGTATGCTCAGACGTGAGTCCCTTGCTCACTTTGCCACTGGATTCAAGCAAACCGGGCTGAAGACGGCTGGAATGCCAGAAACCGGTCCTCGGAAGCTTGTTTCCGGTCTAGGGAAGGCCTGGCTTGGCAGTTCGAGCTGGACTGTTCCCATGAGGCACAGGGTCAGACTGATTTGCATATAGCCATGTCTGAACTGGGGTGGCAGAGTGGGCTAAAGAACGGTGATGGATCAAACCCAGAGCTTTTGACTGGGTGTGAGTGTTTGATTGGTTCAGTTGCTCCGTCCATCACCACCCCCTTTTGTTCCGCTTTGGCCGCCATAAGTGTGGCAGGGAATGCTCAGACGTGAGTCCCTTGCTCACTTTGCCACTGGATTCAAGCAAGCCGGGCTGAAGACGGCTGGAATGCCAGAAACCGGTCCTCGGAAGCTTGTTTCCGGTCCAGGGAAGGCATGGCTTGGCAGTTCGGGCTGGACTATTCCCATGAGGCACAGGGTCAGACTGATTTGCATATAGCCATGTCTGAACTGGGGTGGCAGAGTGGGCTAAAGAACGGTGATGGATCAAACCCAGATCTTTTGACTGGGTGTGAGTGTTTAATTTGTTCAGATGCTCCGTTCATCACCACCCCCTTTTGTACCGCTTTGGCCGCCATAAGTGTGGCAGGGTATGCTCAGACGTGAGTCCCTTGCTCACTTTGCCACTGGATTCAAGCAAGCCGGGCTGAAGACGGCTAGAATGCCAGAAACCGGTCCTCGGAAGCTTGTTTCCGGTCTAGGGAAGGCCTGGCTTGGCAGTTCGAGCTGGACTGTTCCCATGAGGCACAGGGTCAGACTGATTTGCATATAGCCATGTCTGAACTGGGGTGGCAGAGTGGGCTAAAGAACGGTGATGGATCAAACCCAGAGCTTTTGACTGGGTGTGAGTGTTTGATTGGTTCAGTTGCTCCGTCCATCACCACCCCCTTTTGTTCCGCTTTGGCCGCCATAAGTGTGGCAGGGAATGCTCAGACGTGAGTCCCTTGCTCACTTTGCCACTGGATTCAAGCAAGCCGGGCTGAAGACGGCTGGAATGCCAGAAACCGGTCCTCGGAAGCTTGTTTCCGGTCCAGGGAAGGCATGGCTTGGCAGTTCGGGCTGGACTATTCCCATGAGGCACAGGGTCAGACTGATTTGCATATAGCCATGTCTGAACTGGGGTGGCAGAGTGGGCTAAAGAACGGTGATGGATCAAACCCAGATCTTTTGACTGGGTGTGAGTGTTTAATTTGTTCAGATGCTCCGTTCATCACCACCCCCTTTTGTACCGCTTTGGCCGCCATAAGTGTGGCAGGGTATGCTCAGACGTGAGTCCCTTGCTCACTTTGCCACTGGATTCAAGCAAGCCGGGCTGAAGACGGCTGGAATGCCAGAAACCGGTCCTCGGAAGCTTGTTTCCGGTCCAGGGAAGGCATGGCATGGCAGTTCGGGCTGGACTGTTCCCATGAGGCACAGGGTCAGACTGATTTGCATATAGCCATGTCTGAACTGGGGTGGCAGAGTGGGCTAAAGAACGGTGATGGATCAAACCCAGAGCTTTTGACTGGGTGTGAGTGTTTGATTGGTTCAGTTGCTCCGTCCATCACCACCCCCGTTTGTTCCGCTTTGGCCGCCATAAGTGTGGCAGGGTATGCTCAGACGTGAGTCCCTTGCTCACTTTGCCACTGGATTCAAGCAAGCCGGGCTGAAGACGGCTGGAATGCCAGAAACTGGTCCTCGGAAGCTTGTTTCCGGTCCAGGGAAGGCATGGCTTGGCAGTTCGGGCAAGACTGTTCCCATGAGGCACAGGGTCAGACTGATTTGCATATAGCCATGTCTGAACTGGGGTGGCAGAGTGGGCTAAAGAACGGTGATCTATCAAACCCAGATCTTTTGACTGGGTGTGAGTGTTTGATTGGTTCAGATGCTCCGTCCATCACCACCCCCTTTTGTACCGCTTTGTCCGCCATAAGTGTGGCAGGGTATGCTCAGACGTGAGTCCCTTGCTCACTTTGCCACTGGATTCAAGCAAGTGGGGCTGAAGACGGCTGGAATGCCAGAAACCGGTCCTCGGAAGCTTGTTTCCGGTCCAGGGAAGACATGGTTTGGCAGTTCGGGCTGGACTGTTCCCATGAGGCACAGGGTCAGACTGATTTGCATATAGCCATGTCTGAACTGGGGTGGCAGAGTGGGCTAAAGAACGGTGATGGATCAAACCCAGATCTTTTGACTGGGTGTGAGTGTTTGATTGGTTCAGATGCTCCGTCCATCACCACCCCCTTTTGTACCGCTTTGGCCGCCATAAGTGTGGCAGGGTATGCTCAGACGTGAGTCCCTTGCTCACTTTGCCACTGGATTCAAGCAAGCCGGGCTGAAGACGGCTGGAATGCCAGAAACCGGTCCTCGGAAGCTTGTTTCCGGTCCAGGGAAGGCATGGCTTGGCAGTTCGGGCTGGACTGTTCCCATGAGGCACAGGGTCAGACTGATTTGCATATAGCCATGTCTGAACTGGGGTGACAGAGTGGGCTAAAGAACGGTGATGGATCAAACCCAGATCTTTTGACTGGGTGTGAGTGTTTGATTGGTTCAGATGCTCCGTCCATGACCACCCCCTTTTGTACCACTTTGGCCACCATAAGTGTGGCAGGGTATGCTCAGACGTGAGTCCCTTGCTCACTTTGCCACTGGATTCAAGCAAACCGGGCTGAAGACGGCTGGAATGCCAGAAACCGGTCCTCGGAAGCTTGTTTCCGGGCTAGGGAAGGCATGGCTTGGCAGTTCGGGCTGGACTGTTCCCATGAGGCACAGGGTCAGACTGATTTGCATATAGCCATGTCTGAAATGGGTTGGCAGAGTGGGCTAAAGAACGGTGATGGATCAAACTCAGAGCTTTTGACTGGGTGTGAGTGTTTGATTGGTTCAGTTGCTCCGTCCATCACCACCCCCTTTTGTTCCGCTTTGGCCACCATAAGTGTGGCAGGTTATGCTCAGACGTGAGTCCCTTGCTCACTTTGCCACTGGATTCAAGCAAGCCGCGCTGAAGACGGCTGGAATGCCAGAAACCGGTCCTCGGAAGCTTTTTTCCGGTCCAGGGAAGGCATGGCTTGGCAGTTCGGGATGGACTGTTCCCATGAGGCACAGGGTCAGACTGATTTGCATATAGCCATGTCTGAACTGGGGTGGCAGAGTGGGCTAAAGAACGGTGATGGATCAAACCCAGATCTTTTGACTGGGTGTGAGTGTTTAATTTGTTCAGATGCTCCGTCCATCACCACCTCCTTTTGTACCGCTTTGGCCGCCATAAGTGTGGCAGGGTATGCTCAGACGTGAGTCCCTTGCTCACTTTGCCACTGGATTCAAGCAAGCCGGGCTGAAGACGGCTGGAATGCCAGAAACCGGTCCTCGGAAGCTTGTTTCCGGTCCAGGGAAGGCATGGCTTGGCAGTTCGGGCTGGACTGTTCTCATGAGGCACAGGGTCAGACTGATTTGCATATAGCCATGTCTGAACTGGGGTGGCAGAGTGGGCTAAAGAACGGTGATGGATCAAACCCAGATCTTTTGACTGGGTGTGAGTGTTTGATTGGTTCAGATGCTCCGTCCATCACCACCCCCTTTTGTACCGCTTTGGCCACCATAAGTGTGGCAGGGTATGCTCAGACGTGAGTTCCTTGCTCACTTTGCCACTGGATTCAAGCAAACCGGGCTGAAGACGGCTGGAATGCCAGAAACCGGTCCTCGGAAGCTTGTTTCCGGTCTAGGGAAGGCATGGATTGGCAGTTCGAGCTGGACTGTTCCCATGAGGCACAGGGTCAGACTGATTTGCATATAGCCATGTCTGAACTGGGGTGGCAGAGTGGGCTAAAGAACGGTGATAGATCAAACCCAGAGCTTTTGACTGGGTGTGAGTGTTTGATTGGTTCAGTTGCTCCGTCCATCACCACCCCCTTTTGTTCCGCTTTGGCCGCCATAAGTGTGGCAGGGTATGCTCAGACGTGAGTCCCTTGCTCACTTTGCCACTGGATTCAAGCAAGCCGGGCTGAAGACGGCTGGAATGCCAGAAACCGGTCCTCGGAAGCTTGTTTCCGGTCTAGGGAAGGCATGGCTTGGCAGTTCGGGCTGGACTGTTCCCATGAGGCACAGGGTCAGACTGATTTGCATATAGCCATGTCTGAACTGGGTTGGCAGAGTGGGCTAAAGAACGGTGATGGATCAAACTCAGAGCTTTTGACTGGGTGTGAGTGTTTGATTGGTTCAGTTGCTCCGTCCATCACCACCCCCTTTTGTTCCGCTTTGGCCACCATAAGTGTGGCAGGTTATGCTCAGACGTGAGTCCCTTGCTCACTTTGCCACTGGATTCAAGCAAGCCGCGCTGAAGACGGCTGGAATGCCAGAAACCGGTCCTCGGAAGCTTGTTTCCGGTCCAGGGAAGGCATGGCTTGGCAGTTCGGGATGGACTGTTCCCATGAGGCACAGGGTCAGACTGATTTGCATATAGCCATGTCTGAACTGGGGTGGCAGAGTGGGCTAAAGAACGGTGATGGATCAAACCCAGATCTTTTGACTGGGTGTGAGTGTTTAATTTGTTCAGATGCTCCGTCCATCACCACCTCCTTTTGTACCGCTTTGGCCGCCATAAGTGTGGCAGGGTATGCTCAGACGTGAGTCCCTTGCTCACTTTGCCACTGGATTCAAGCAAGCCGGGCTGAAGACGGCTGGAATGCCAGAAACCGGTCCTCGGAAGCTTGTTTCCGGTCCAGGGAAGGCATGGCTTGGCAGTTCGGGCTGGACTGTTCTCATGAGGCACAGGGTCAGACTGATTTGCATATAGCCATGTCTGAACTGGGGTGGCAGAGTGGGCTAAAGAACGGTAATGGATCAAACCCAGATCTTTTGACTGGGTGTGAGTGTTTGATTGGTTCAGATGCTCCGTCCATCACCACCCCCTTTTGTACCGCTTTGGCCACCATAAGTGTGGCAGGGTATGCTCAGACGTGAGTTCCTTGCTCACTTTTCCACTGGATTCAAGCAAACCGGGCTGAAGACGGCTGGAATGCCAGAAACCGGTCCTCGGAAGCTTGTTTCCGGTCTAGGGAAGGCATGGATTGGCAGTTCGAGCTGGACTGTTCCCATGAGGCACAGGGTCAGACTGATTTGCATATAGCCATGTCTGAACTGGGGTGGCAGAGTGGGCTAAAGAACGGTGATAGATCAAACCCAGAGCTTTTGACTGGGTGTGAGTGTTTGATTGGTTCAGTTGCTCCGTCCATCACCACCCCCTTTTGTTCCGCTTTGGCCGCCATAAGTGTGGCAGGGTATGCTCAGACGTGAGTCCCTTGCTCACTTTGCCACTGGATTCAAGCAAGCCGGGCTGAAGACGGCTGGAATGCCAGAAACCGGTCCTCGGAAGCTTGTTTCCGGTCCAGGGAAGGCATGGCTTGGCAGTTCGGGCTGGACTGTTCCCATGAGGCACAGGGTCAGACTGATTTGCATATAGCCATGTCTGAACTGGGGTGGCAGAGTGGGCTAAAGAACGGTGATGGATCAAACCCAGATCTTTTGACTGGGTGTGAGTGTTTAATTTGTTCAGATGCTCCGTCCATCACCACCCCCTTTTGTACCGCTTTGGCCGCCATAAGTGTGGCAGGGTATGCTCAGACGTGAGTCCCTTGCTCACTTTGCCACTGGATTCAAGCAAGCCGGGCTGAAGACGGCTGGAATGCCAGAAACCGGTCCTCGGAAGCTTGTTTCCGGTCCAGGGAAGGCATGGCATGGCAGTTCGGGCTGGACTGTTCCCATGAGGCACAGGGTCAGACTGATTTGCATATAGCCATGTCTGAACTGGGGTGGCAGAGTGGGCTAAAGAACGGTGATGGATCAAACCCAGATCTTTTGACTGGGTGTGAGTGTTTAATTTGTTCAGATGCTCCGTCCATCACCACCCCCTTTTGTTCCGCTTTGGCCGCCATAAGTGTGGCAGGGTATGCTCAGACGTGAGTCCCTTGCTCACTTTGCCACTGGATTCAAGCAAGCCGGGCTGAAGACGGCTGGAATGCCAGAAACCGGTCCTCGGAAGCTTGTTTCCGGTCCAGGGAAGGCATGGCTTGGCAGTTCGGGCTGGACTGTTCCCATGAGGCACAGGGTCAGACTGATTTGCATATAGCCATGTCTGAACTGGGGTGGCAGAGTGGGCTAAAGAACGGTGATGGATCAAACCCAGATCTTTTGACTGGGTGTGAGTGTTTAATTTGTTCAGATGCTCCGTCCATCACCACCCCCTTTTGTACCGCTTTGGCCGCCATAAGTGTGGCAGGGTATGCTCAGACGTGAGTCCCTTGCTCACTTTGCCACTGGATTCAAGCAAGCCGGGCTGAAGACGGCTGGAATGCCAGAAACCGGTCCTCGGAAGCTTGTTTCCGGTCCAGGGAAGGCATGGCATGGCAGTTCGGGCTGGACTGTTCCCATGAGGCACAGGGTCAGACTGATTTGCATATAGCCATGTCTGAACTGGGGTGGCAGAGTGGGCTAAAGAACGGTGATGGATCAAACCCAGAGCTTTTGACTGGGTGTGAGTGTTTGATTGGTTCAGTTGCTCCGTCCATCACCACCCCCTTTTGTTCCGCTTTGGCCGCCATAAGTGTGGCAGGGTATGCTCAGACGTGAGTCCCTTGCTCACTTTGACACTGGATTCAAGCAAGCCGGGCTGAAGACGGCTGGAATGCCAGAAACCGGTCCTCGGAAGCTTGTTTCCGGTCCAGGGAAGGCATGGCTTGGCAGTTCGGGCTGGACTGTTCCCATGAGGCACAGGGTCAGACTGATTTGCATATAGCCATGTCTGAACTGGGGTGGCAGAGTGGGCTAAAGAACGGTGATGGATCAAACCCAGAGCTTTTGACTGGGTGTGAGTGTTTGATTGGTTCAGTTGCTCCGTCCATCACCACCCCCTTTTGTTCCGCTTTGGCCGCCATAAGTGTGGCAGGGTATGCTCAGACGTGAGTCCCTTGCTCACTTTGACACTGGATTCAAGCAAGCCGGGCTGAAGACGGCTGGAATGCCAGAAACCGGTCCTCGGAAGCTTGTTTCCGGTCCAGGGAAGGCATGGCTTGGCAGTTCGGGCTGGACTGTTCCCATGAGGCACAGGGTCAGACTGATTTGCATATAGCCATGTCTGAACTGGGGTGGCAGAGTGGGCTAAAGAACGGTGATGGATCAAACCCAGATCTTTTGACTGGGTGTGAGTGTTTAATTTGTTCAGATGCTCCGTCCATCACCACCCCCTTTTGTTCCGCTTTGGCCGCCATAAGTGTGGCAGGGTATGCTCAGACGTGAGTCCCTTGCTCACTTTGACACTGGATTCAAGCAAGCCGGGCTGAAGACGGCTGGAATGCCAGAAACCGGTCCTCGGAAGCTTGTTTCCGGTCCAGGGAAGGCATGGCTTGGCAGTTCGGGCTGGACTGTTCCCATGAGGCACACGGTCAGACTGATTTGCATATAGCCATGTCTGAACTGGGGTGGCAGAGTGGGCTAAAGAACGGTGATGGATCAAACCCAGATCTTTTGACTGGGTGTGAGTGTTTGATTGGTTCAGATGCTCCGTCCATCACCACTGCCTTTTGTACCGCTTTGGCCGCCATAAGTGTGGCAGGGTATGCTCAGATGTGAGTCCCTTGCTCACTTTGCCACTGGATTCAAGCAAGCCGGGCTGAAGACGGCTGGAATGCCAGAAACTGGTCCTTGGAAGCTTGTTTCCGGTCCAGGGAAGGCGTGGCTTGGCAGTTCGGGCTGGACTGTTCCCATGAGGCACAGGGTCAGACTGATTTACATATAGCCATGTCTGAACTGGGGTGGCAGAGTGGGCTAAAGAACGGTAATGGATCAAACCCAGATCTTTTGACTGGGTGTGAGTGTTTGATTGGTTCAGATGCTCCGTCCATCACCACAACCTTTTGTACCGCTTTGGCCGCTATAAGTGTGGCAGGGTATGCTCAGACGTGAGTCCCTTGCTCACTTTGCCACTGGATTCAAGCAAGTTGGGCTGAAGACGGCTGGAATGCCAGAAACCGGTCCTCGGAAGCTTGTTTCCGGTTCAGGGAAGGCATGGCTTGGCAGTTCGGGCTGGACTGTTCCCATGAGGCACAGGGTCAGACTGATTTGCATATAGCCATGTCTGAACTGGGGTGGCAGAGTGGGCTAAAGAACGGTGATGGATCAAACCCAGATCTTTTGACTGGGTGTGAGTGTTTGATTGGTTCAGATGCTCAGTCCATCACCACCCCCTTTTGTACCGCTTTGGCCGCCATAAGTGTGGCGCGGTATGCTCAGACGTGAGTCCCTTGCTCACTTTGCCACTGGATTCAAGCAAGTTGGGCTGAAGACGGCTGGAATGCCAGAAACCGGTCCTCGGAAGCTTGTTTCCGGTCCAGGGAAGGCATGGCTTGGCAGTTCGGGCTGGACTGTTCCCATGAGGCACAGGGTTATGTTATGTTATGTTAATGCTTTTTATTGTGCGCACAGCTACTCCAGCTAAGGAACGTCCTGGCGCATTTGACAAGGAAGCGCATAAAAGGAACATAACACAGCAGAAAGGAAAACCAGGAAGGACCACTCTATTTTAAAAGTACTTAAACGGGCTGGAGCTTAAGGGAGGGAACTAGAACAGGAATGTTTTCAAGGCTTTCCGAAAAGCCATGAGATCCTCCAACAGGCGAATTTCCACCGGGAGAGAGTTCCAAGCTGATGCCGCTTTTACTCCAAAGGAACGTCCCCCCATACGGCAGAGCCTGTATCTAGGGACTACAGCCAAGGCCAAGCCCTGGGAGCGAAGAGTGCGAGTAGGGACATAAAGAGAAAGAGAGCAGGCCAGGATTTCAGGGCCAATGCCTTTCAAGATCTTAAAGGCCAGGCAAAGGATCTTGAACAAAATACGTTCCCTCACAGGAAGCCAATGTAAGGAGCGAAGGACGTTCGTCACCGAACAAAATCTAGGCAGGCCGACAATCGCCCTGGCTGCGGCATTTTGTACCCGCTGCAGTCGAGTAAGCTCAGCCTGATTCGCCCCAGCGAGAAGAGAGCTCGCGTAGTCCAGGCGAGAGATGACAGTGGCCTGGATTACTAACTGTCTGGTTGGGGCGTCGAAATACTTGAGGACAGGTCTTAAGCCTCTCAACAGACCAAAGCAGCATGCAGCTGTTCTTTTAGTATGTCCTACGAAAGTAAGACCCGAGTCTAGCCAGACGCCTAGATTTTTTTCAGCTCCAACACCGGCGTCGGAGATGGTCCCAACTCTGATGGCCACCATTGGTCACCCCAAAGTTCCGCTCCCCTTCCGACAACCATGACCTCTGTCTTAGTGGCATTCAGCTGGAGACAGTTCTCCGTCAGCCAGCTAGCCACCGCCTTCAGTCCATCCTGAAACCTGGGGGCATCAACTTCCGCATCCCCGCTGAGAGTAACCGCCAGCTGTGTGTCGTCGGCATATGAGACCAAAGTTAGGCCCCACTGCCTAGCGACATCAGCCAGCGGTCTCACGTACAGATTAAACAGCGTGAGGCTCAGCGAGGATCCCTGCAGAACCCCCATGGCCAGTGGCTGGAAGTTGGATTTGAAGGGAGGGATGGAAACACAGAAGGAACGATTGCCGAGGTAGGAGCGGAACCACTGCAGAGCCTGTCCGCCGACACCTATCTCCTCGAGCCGATGCAGGAGGATGCTGTGGGAGACGGTGTCGAAGGCGGCGCTGAGATCTAACAATATCAGCGCCGCCGTCTGGGGTCAGACTGATTTGCATATAGCCATGTCTGTACTGGGATGGCAGAGTGGGCTAAAGAACGGTGATGGATCAAACCCAGATCTTTTGACTGGGTGTGAGTGTTTGATTGGTTCAGATGCTCCGTCCATCACCACCCCCTTTTGTTCCGCTTTGGCCGCCATAAGTGTGGCAGGGTATGCTCAGACGTGAGTCCCTTGCTCACTTTGCCACCGGATTCAAGCAAGCCGGGCTGAAGACGGCTGGAATGCCAGAAACCGGTCCTCGGAAGCTTGTTTCCGGTCCTGGGAAGGCATGGCTTAGCAGTTCGGGCTGGACTGTTCCCATGAGGCACAGGGTCAGACTGATTTGCATATAGCCATGTCTGAACTGGGGTGGCAGAGTAGGCTAAAGAACGGTGATGGATCAAACCCAGATCTTTTGACTGGGTGTGAGTGTTTGATTGGTTCAGATGCTCCGTCCATCACCACCCCCTTTTGTACCGCAGGCCTACTGGTAGCATTTAATTTACAGGTCCTGGGCAAATGTAGTGCCACTTTACTAGGGACTTACAAGTAAACTAAATATGCCAATTAGTTACAAGCCAATTCTGACAAGTTTGAAGGAGAGAGCACCATCACTTTATCACTGGTTAGCTGTGGTAGAGTGCACCCAACAGGAATCTTCATCAGTCAAGATGGAAGATTAGACAACAAGAGAGCAGGTTACATGCCTCTTTTATGCCTGAAATCCTGCAGTCACTCAGCTATGATATTTGAGATGTGTTTGACTCGTCAGCACCCAACAGATGCTCAGCCCCCACTCTTAGGCACTGAGATGCATTGTGGCATAACAATAGCCCCCTCAACTCCTGCTGTACAGGGGGGCGAGGCCCAGGGGGCCCCTATGGGACTGTGCATAGGTGGCAGGCCCTTGGCATGAGAGCTCCTGACTCGTTCCGGAGTGTGGGGGCCCCCCTCCATGTACATTGCATCCTCAAGTATCGTTACGCCACTGATGATACGAAAAACAAATACATACAAAACTCTAGTGTGAGGGTGACATTGAAATCAGTGTGGAATGACTTTGTGCGTGCTAGGGATTTGTTTAGACATGCAGCCTGGCTGTCACCGTGTCACAGTAAAAACTCTGACTACTTCAGATGTTACTACAGAGGCACTTGATATAGGGACTGTATAAAATAAAGATGGATTGCAATAAGGATATCGTGATAAATGTAGAAGAATAAATGGGGGTGGCTGCAGCTGAACGTAAGTAAGATGTGAAAGGCGTGCGTGGGCCTATCTTTTGGGAGGAGGAGAGTTTAACATAAGTAGGGAGTATAATCTTACCTGGCTAGGTATGGAGTTCCCAGAACAGGCAGGCCAGTCAGTGTGCATGGTAGAATGGATACTTTCATTAAGGGTGGTGATGTGAAGATACGATCCAGGTCTGCTTTCAGGAAATGTCTCGGCATATGAGTTCTGGAGAATTTTTATTTTACATAATCATTGAAAAAAACTTCAGGTCCCACGCAGTCCCTACTTCTATCTCCTGGGTGTTGACACTCTGTCACATAGCTCCTTCTCTGCTCCATAGAGGGTATGTGGAGGCAGACCTTGTAGTTCCCTATAATAATCAAAAACAAATATTTCTACCAGATCTGTCTTCTCCTCATTGAAGTTCCTCATCCTCATGAGTGAAGTTGGCCGCATTCTTTAGGCTATAGTAGATTTCTTCGTCTCTGGTAGTCAGCAAAGTCACATACAGTCACACAGTCCAAGAAAAGAGTGCAACGTCTAGCATGTGAGCTGCATATATTTGCTTGCAGGATTATTGTTTGTCATGTGTGTGTGATTTAGGCCAGGTGAATTCTGTTTACCTGTACTTTTCCATTTTGAGTTTACTATAGCAGAGGCTGAGCTCTCGGCCCAAAAGCATAATTCTAAAATACATCCGTAAGGTTACTTGTAGTAATTTTATGTTTGTACATTCGGCTTTCATACTCCACCCTTCTTGTAACGTGATGGAGACTAATAAATTCTTCTACTATATGGATATTTCCAAATGAAACTTATGAATAACAGCCAGGTGAAAATCTCTGCCCAGGCAGAACATTATTTGCACGTTTAAGAAAAGGCACATTTCCCAACTTCTAAGAACTTTTTGTATTAATGTTTAGTGTAAATTATGGCACTTATTTCAAGATACATTCTCCTGCTTTATCAGCTGTGAGAGCTGTGGGGCCTTCTAACACATATGTGTGCATGCATGCATGTGTGTGTGTCTAATATAAGAGAGAGGATCTGATGAGAGACAAGCTGATGCATTATGTTGATGACATGAGGAAAGCCTGCCATTTCTAATTTGCTGAAAGTGGAAAGAGTGTGCCTGGTTACTTTTGAATCATAGTTCTATGCTGTGGCACCCTTGGCCTGTTTAGAAGGCAGAACCAAGCATATTTTCAGGTCTTCGTTCCCTGAATTAGAAGTGGTTTGACAATCAACAATGGGTTGATGGTAGAGCACAGTGACTGATGTCTTTTTGGTTCATCCTTTATGCTTGCTTTGTATAGCATCTCCTATCAGGTTGACCTACTGATCTTTTTGCTGATCCAGTCCGTGAATTGCAGATTGCCGGACGACGAGCGAGCGAGCGAACCAGACCAGACGAGAGAGCAAGGAGCAAGGAGATGCGGGTCCTCGACGTGGGCTCCAGCGGCCCCAGTAGCTCGTAGCGGCTTGGGAGAGTTGGGAGACCGGAGACTGGAGCATTTGCGGTATCTCCGTCTGCGGCCGACCGAACCTGTCCCGGAGCTATCCCGGTGAGGATTAAACAAAGGGACTGAGAGGTGAGAGGTGAGTGGAGAGACTGTTGTTTAGGCGCCAAGGTTAGGCTCCCTCTCCGCCTCAGTTCGGTAGTAGCCCTCGGTTTCTGCCGATCCCCGACCCCCCGCCCTCAAGTCCTGTGAACCTTGCGTTGTGCCTGCTGACCCCCTGACCCTCCCTTGCCCTGCTCCGCCCTGCTGAAGGGGGGGGGGGAGGGTAAACAAGGAGCCAAGGACCAGAGAACAACCCAGTACACGGAGAGCAAAAGGGGAGGAAGGGAGCTGAGTGCCAAGAGCAGCCCGTAAGGCGGGCAGTGAGCCGAGTGCTGCTGGCTGACCCAGCGGGGGTGTAATAGATTCGTACCCTGCACCAGGGCATCCCCTACTCACCCTCCCATTATTTTAGGAAATCCCCAGGACTAAGTTTGCATAAACCAGACGCCCAAAACATTTAACAAATACCATCCTATCACAGGAGTCCTCACTCCACTTGCACTGCTAGGTGGTCTATGACGGAGTCCCTGCGACCGCATATGAACAGCGACTAGGAGCAATGACCAGTGGGAGTAGCTACATCTGCCGTGAGTCATAGGTCACCGAAAACTGCCCAATTTTGATACTGACAGTAATAGCAACTACCAAGAACCAACAACAAACTATTAGCCATCAGCCTATCAGTTTAACACTTTTACTTGGTAAGCTATGAGGTCAGGAAGAGTGAGAAGGTCTGTCACAAAACTAATATCAAAACGCAAAAAGGGAGCTACAAATGATGTCGGAGCTCCTTCATCACCTTCAGACAAGGAACCCAGCAAAATTACAATCATTAAGGAAAAGGATAATCTCAAAGACACCAACATCGACAATAAAATCAGCAAAGAAATGGGCTCCCCTTGGCTGAATGGCACGGACGCCAGTAAAGACAACAATTTAGTAACCACAAAGGATCCAAACATCATAAAACAACCAAACAACTCACTTAAAGGAGAGAAAAGAGATAGAATTGAAGACCTCATAACTATAGAAGGAGAGCCGGCTAGGAAAATCTCAAACTCCTATCAACCAAAAATCTACACGAAATTAGCATTTTTAAAAGATCCTGGAACGGCAATTTTCAAAAGTCACGGGAACCTGGAAGGTTTACCTACACCACTGGAGCCCGGGAAGGTAGAATATCCCCCACCACAAATACAAAAAACACTGGAAACTGCAAAAACTTTAAAGATACCAGTAGCGGACATTCACGCTGTTAATAACCGCATGGTGTCAACTGAAAGCAGGCAAAAATCCAAAACTGAAGAAGATGGAGCAGTATGCAAAACAACAGAATGGCCAGTGGAGATCAGCAGCCCACTAGACATCCAACAGAAAAGCCCTCAAGGCAAGAAGACACCTCCCGGTACGACTAAAACGGAAAGTTCCCAAGGCAAGGAAACACCTCTCAGTGGGTTAAGATCAGACAGAGCACTAGATGCTTCAATCGTTTTAGAACATCAGGACTCACAAGATTGGAGTGATCAATCAACCCCATTGCCACGGCGAAAAACCCAGAATGTACTGGACCAAAGGACAGTAACACTTCAATTAAACAGAAGTCTCTCACCGATGCTGAAGATTACACAAGATGCCTCCCTAATGGCCTCTAAAGAGCAGAGAGAAATGGGCCGACCAAATACACCTCATAACCAGCAACGGGAGAGTTCAGACGCCATAGACAGCGATATGACCTTCCTCGCAACACAGGAGTGGCAAAACCTAGTGGACGCTTACAATCTAAAACCTACCATAACCCCTAAGAAGGGTAAACCCCCTAGCACGTGCAGAGTAGAGAGCCAAAGCTCGTTCACCACTTTTTGGGCAAACCTACTAAACACAACACAATTATCAGCAGCAGCTTTACAATATCAATCTGACAAACTAGACATGCAGCTAACAGTATTGCAAACATTAGATGAGTTTACCTCAGGGATTGAAAGGAAACTAGGAGACTTAAACGGCCTCATAAAAAGGGGACAGGAAGCAGCAGAACTTTCAGCGTTAGCAAGAACAGAATGTGATTGTTCCCCAATAATAAACAAGCTATCAACGTTACCAACAATGCTAAAAAACCTTCTGACAAACCTGAAACCAAACGCAGCATCTGACATGATAGACATAGTCAACGAGGGAAATGTTACTATGGACCCCCAATCAAACGGAACCACAAAAGATGCAGAAAACAAGTTGTTTCAAAATGAAAAGAATTGTTCCCCTTACTCCAGACAACCCTCAGAAAAGTCCATCTTAAACCCCTCATCCCACGAAAGAGCTAGTACAGAGGTACCCTCAAAGTCACGAATCCGACAGAAACAAAAAAGGAAGGGCAGGAACAGGAAAATGATAGCTGTTGTCCATAAAGAGGAGGGGCAGTCGACGGAATCCCAGGACCAAGCCGAACAAGAAGAGACAGCGGTACTTTCTCAACAGGTGGAGTGGACTCTAACCCTGGACAAGAAACTGGATACTACAAGGATCTCTAACAAACTTAAAACTCAAATGTCAAAAGAATTATTAGAGACGGTAATTGAACAGCCCGAGCAAAAGGAGGATAGAAAGGCACAACGCTTACAACAATTGGAAAGATCTGATCAAGAGATTGACCCACGTAGCTCAGTAAGGAGTCATACGGTCAACCAGTTAAGGGATAGGCCACAAAATGAGGAACAGCTGGTCCCAGAGCAGGAATGGGAACATCCCCAAAAAAGGGAAACTCCTGCCATATTTAAAAATAACAATGACCAACTCCCCAACTGGGTCACACACTTCAATCCAACCTCAGCCCAAGAAACTAGAGCCATACCATCTAATGAGACAGATATATTATTATTTATCCCAGAGTATAAATCTAGAGGCAGAATTGACACCCTAAATAGAGGAAACATAATAAAATTAGTCAAATCAATTAAGGGACTGGAAGACATCACTACAACCAACCTACTTCTAATCGAATTCCAATCCACACGTGATCCGTATAAACCGGAAATGACAAAGACAACATGGACATCTAATAATCTGGTTGATCGGATCCTAGGAGAAATTAATACATTTTCTCAGTGGGGAATAAAACTGGAACTAGGAAGAAGGCCAGCCTACCCAATACCGTTTTTAGAGGAGAGTAAAAAAGAACACTTTCATAAAGCAACATCAATTTTAAAAGCAGCTCACCAGGCCCCCAAGGGAGGCTCTTATACACTAAAACGATAACAACAAAGCCATCAACCCCTAACCTGGACAAAATACAGCGAACAATAACAAATAGGGGCGGACAATGACAAGGGATTCCTGCCCAGCCTTCATCACACACTACACAGAACAATCTCAGAGTATGCATCTGGAATATCAATGGCTTGACTGACAAACTGGATGATCAGGAAACATTAACATATTTAAGGTCATTTGACCTGATACTATTACAAGAAACCTGGGAAGAACGTGAGGTAGCCCTGGAAGGATACACAACCCAAATTGTCCCAGCTACTAGGACCTCATCCTTTGGTCATATCTCAGGTGGATTAATGATTTTTGATTTTTGCCTCAATCCTTACAATAGGAGCAATGAAGGAGATAAATATTAAAACCATAGTCCCAAATGCTATACAGGCTATTGCTATAACAATTAACATCAGAAAGTCGGACCACCCTCTCGTTATAAATAACTCCTATATACATCCGAAGCACAGAAGGATAGGCGCAAGAGAGCTGGTTAAGGAAACAGCAAGAATCTTAGAAGAGGGGGAAGCTGAGAACTTGATCCTGGCAGGAGACTTTAATCTTTTTCTCTTTTGAACCACACTGGACGACGAACTAACACAGGAGCTTAACAGAACCTGGGGTATTCCAACCCAAGCACAAGCACTTCCAATCAAACAAACCAAGTGCAATTACTAAAGGAATTAGAGCAATTCAATCTAAGGGTGCTGAATGGCCGTTTCAAAGAGGATACACCTCCAGCATCAACCTATCACTCCGCAACAATCTCCTCCCACCTAGATTATGCACTTGCAACTCTCCCTCTGTTTGATATCATTAAAACATTTAAACTGGGTGCTAGTGATCACAGCGACTATCTGCCACAAGAGTTTGTCCTAAACACAACCAGAGAGAGTCCTATGGAAGTCAGGGTAAGCGTCGGGTCCGAATACACATCAGACTTCAAACGAATAAGATACAAACCAGACAATATTGAAGAACTGTCTACAAATGCAAAGGATCTAATCCATCAGGGTAAGCTGGTCACGAACCCAATAGAAGCCTGGGAAGAGTATACCAAGGCTCTCAGGTTCAAATACGCAACAAAACCAAAGACACTTAAAGGTAAATTTCAGAAGCCCGCACCAGGAAAGACAAGCACACTGGAGACAAAAAGACTCAAACGGAAAATAAAAGAAGCTCTGAAACAACTGCGCGTACAGCCTCAAAAAGAGTCACTGGAAGAAGCCTTACCCGGATTGAAAGCAAGTTTAAAAAAGGCAATCTGGGAAATAAAAAGACAGGCGAACGACGAATTTTGGGCAAAAATAAAGCAAGACTCGAAACTAAAAAACAGCGCCAAATTTTGGCAAACAATTCACAGCCTGCAGCAGCCAGGACACCACGGAATAAGCTCATATATATCAGAGGCAGTTTGGGCAGATTATCTGTCTAATCACTTCAACAAAACCAAAGAGGGCAATTCCACCGAAGTGAAACTACAGAAAACGGAGAGTAAACAGGAGGACAACGACACGGGAAAGATCAAAAAAGGGTCCAGAAATGCCATCAAAAGCAAAGTGGGAAAAAATAATCAAAAGAAGGAAGATGGATCAGGCAACATTACTACAATAACAAGTCCTGCCCGTCTGCGCCCGTCCGCGGCCGGCCGTGCCCAGGGGCCAGGCCCGCTGCCACTGTTATTACTTACTCCCCCGCTGTACTGAGGCATTTACACGCCTCCGCCAGCTCTCTCCCCCCCGATACCTGGACCCACATTACATCCCTCGGTCTTGCCAGTACCTCATTTCCCTGCCTTGGGTCCATACCAGTACCTGCGGCCCCCGCTCTCCCTGAGTCACGGGTACGGGTCCTCTATCTGAATACCCGATCTATGGTTAAGCACCAAGCTGACATTTTGCACTTACTCCTTACCGAGAGCCCTGATGTCCTACTGTTAACTGAGACCTGGCTCACCGAGGACTCACTTCCCGACATCCTAGCTGCACTCCCCCCAGACTACTTCCTGTTAAACACTAACCGCTCAGGTGGTCGGGTAGGGGGAGGGGTGGCGGCGGTCATACGCAAGGACTTGAAGGTTATCACCTCTGCGATTATGACCCTGCCGGAAGTAGATACCCTGGTCCTCAGCCTCGGGACGGAGGCAGGGGCAGTCACCCTCGTGGTACTCTATCGCCCGCCCCACCCTATGCCGTCGTTCCCCTCAGCCTTCATTGACCAACTGACCAACATCACCACTTCCTCTCCCCGCACCGTCATCATTGGTGATTTTAACTATTGGTTCCAGCATGAGGATGCCGGCCCGCATGCTCTCGAACTGTTCGAGGGTCTTTCGAGCCTGGATTTCATCCAACTGGTCAGGTCTGCCACCCATGAGGGCGGCCATATCCTTGACCATCTTTGGATCCATGGGGTCAAGTCCTCTTCCCCGTTAATTACACCCTGTGTGTGGTCAGATCACTCTATGATCGACACCACCATATCGGTGGCTGGCCAGATCAGAGTCCCCCTGCGGGCGGGTGGAATGGCCCGTAAGTGGAAGGCTGTGGACCCTCCCAAACTTGTGGCCTACCTATCTCACACCCACCCTGTGCTGCCCGACAATAACAATGTCGATAAGCTCTGCGGGTCGGTAGCCGACTGGCTCACGACAGCCAGTGACATTTTTGCCCCCTTAATCAAGTTTCCCCAATCCAGGCACAGTAACTCCCACAAATGGTTTACTCCTCACCTCAAATCTCTCCACTTGGAACTCCGTCAACTTGAGCGCAAGTGGAGGAGAAACTATCATTCCTTAAGCAGAGACGCCTATGTGGCTGCCCGGAACAGGTATAAACTTGCCATCCGCACCGCAAAAAAAACCTACGCATCTGGAAAAATTTTATCGGCCCCGTGTCAGCCTAAAGAAAATTTTAAAATCCTGAATGAATTTACCTCAGACTCCAGGACGCTTCCCACCCAGGTTGCCACACAGGAAGCATGCAATGCCCTCAGCACCTATTTTTTAGAAAAAATTGTACTGATTAAGGACACCATCCCAGCTACTCTTCCTGGCGCTGGTTCTGTTTCCCCCCCTCACAACCTCGCCTCTTTTTCACAATTCCCTTCTTTAGATTCCACTTCTCTGGCTACTCTTGCCACTCGTGTTAAGTCCGGATCTCCTGACGACTGTTGTCCTCCGTCCATTCTCCGGGCTGTCTGCCACTCTCTACCCGACTGCATCCTCCCTTTGCTGAATTCCTCTCTCTCTTCTGGAACGGTACCTGGCTCCTTCAAGGAAGCCGTTCTAGTACCTCTCTTGAAGAAGCCAGGGGCGGATCCCGCCGTCCCAGCAAATTACCGTCCCATCTCTCTCTTACCCTTTTTTTCTAAAATCCTGGAGGCCCATGCTACCACCTGTCTCTCACAGTTTATCGAGAGTTCCAACTTCCTCGTGGCCAACCAGGCGGGCTTCAGGCCCGGTCACTCGACTGAGACTGTGATTCTGGCGGTGCTGGATGCCTTGAGATACGGAGTGGATAAGGGTATCCCCCAGGCCCTGGTACTATTAGATCTGTCCGCCGCCTTCGACACGGTGGACCACAACATTCTTCTCCACCGTGTCGAGCAGGCTGGCATCCAGGCCTGGCGCTGGCCTGGGTCAAATCTTTCTTGACCGGCAGGTCTCAGACCCTTAGCCTTGGCACTTTCAGGGCCCCCAGGGAGTACTCGCCTTGTGGTGTCCCCCAGGGTTCTTCGCTTTCTCCTCTTCTTTTCAATCTCTATCTTCGCCCCCTTCTTTTTTCTCTGAGGCAGTGGGACGTTACCGTGTTTAACTACGCGGACGACCTGCAACTCATCTTTCCTCTCAATTCCCCTTCTGCTATCCCCAATTTCCAGGCAGTCATGTCCCACATTCTCCAGTGGATGGGCCACAACCAGCTGAAGTTGAACCCCGGGAAGACGGAGCTCCTGGTAGGAGCGCCACTTCCTGGGGGCCACAATTCTGGCCGGCGGAACTCGGTCCCTCTCCCACCCCTGTGGCCACGGTGAAGAGCTTAGGGGTCACCATTGACTCCGGTCTATCCCTCGGGCCACAGGTGGGGACGGTGGTCTCGTCCTGCATCTACCAGCTACGCAGGATCAGGAAAGTGGCATCTCTTTTCACCCCTGACGCCCTCCTACAGGTCATCATGGCCCTGGTCCTCTCCCGCTTAGATTTCTCTAATGCAATCTACCACGGTCTGCCTAAAACATCGGTGGCGAGACTGCAAGTGGTGCAAAATCAAGCGGCGAGACTGGCCCTGGGGATCCCGAAGTGGCAATCTGCCAGGCCCCTTCTTGTCAAACTCCATTGGCTCCCTGTTACTGCCAGGTCTGCCTTCAAGATCGGCTGTCTGGTCTTTAAATCGCGATCCGGGCTTTGTCCCGCGTTTGTGAAATCCCTGATCACACCTTATTGCCCGTCCCGGAATCTGAGATCTTCCCATCTTCACCTTCTCACTGTCCCTTCTTATAAACTCTGTAGATCTGGAGGTCGGAGATTTGCTTACCTGGCCCCCAAGCTTTGGAATTATTTTCCCCCTACTCTTAAAGTTGCTAATTCTTTGTTTCTTTTTCGTAAACTTCTGAAAACTTGGCTCTTCCCCCAATCTGCTTAGCCTTTCTGTGCTCTCCATGCCCCCCCCCCCCAGCGCCAGGAAACCCATGGTGTCAGTGCGCTCTATAAGCACCCCTTACATTACATTACAGTAATGAAAATAAAATTAATATAACAGCAGCTCGGATAAAAACACAAATACAGAAGGGGAAATTGGAAGGAGCTCCAGGCCCAAACGGGATACCACCAATAATATTCAAACATGACAAGGAATTCTGGAGTAACACATTAGTACCACTCTTCATGGGCATACAAGAGCTAGAAACCAGCCCGGAATCCTGGAAAGGATCGATCATAAGCCCAATTTATAAGCAGGGCGATAGGAGTAATCCTCGCAACTACCGGTTGATTGCCCTAATAGACACAGAGGCAAAATACTATGCTGGCATTCTACTGGAGGAATTGACATCCTGGGCAGCATTAAAGCAAATAATCCTGGTAAACCAAACAGGATTCTGTAGAGGACAGGGAACTACTACCAACGTCATGGCATTAACTCTGCTGGCAGACGCGGCCAAAGCAGGACAGAACTCGCTGTTCCTATGTTTTATAGACTACAGCTCAGCTTTTGACCACGTGGACTGGGGCAAACTATGGCAAAAGTTGGAGAAATGGGGGATACCACAGCCCCTTCTGAAGCAGCTGATTTTACTCCACACCAATACCTGGGTCAAGATTAAGCTGGGAGACGGGACGCACCTCTCTAGGCGCATCAACACCTTTAAAGGCCTGAAACAAGGGTGCGTCCTAGCATCTACACTGTTTAACCTTTTCCTAGCAGATTTACCAGGGTAATTGGACAGCATCAAATCGCATGCTCCTCAACTGGGAGAAATCACGCTGTCCAATCTCCTATACGCTGATGACCTGGTCCTAATAAGCCGGACTCCAATTGGTCTCCAGCACTTTCTAAATACTGCCAGCTCATTCTCACAGCGCAATGGACTAATTATCAATTTAACAAAAACAAGAACTATGACTGTGAATTACAAGAGGGCTAGGAAAAACAGTTGGTACTTGGACAGATAGAAACTGGACCATGCAACAAGCTACAAGTACCTTGGGGTCCTATTAGACAGCAGAGGCTCGTTTAAACCTCAATTAGAGACGCAGCATCGAAAAGGCACCATGAGTTATCTGGCGATGAAGCCCCTGAAGAAAGTACTGCCTGATTGTACGCTCGAACCGCTTCTACAAGTACTAAGAGCTCGTCTTCAACCTATGCTGACATGTGGGAGCGATTCAACTCTTGGAAAAGATGCGCCGATCCTTGATAAAGTGATCAGTAAAACCTACAGATCCATCTTTCAGCTACCCAGCTATGTATCTCCAGCCCAAATACGCCTCGAATTCGGTCTCCAAAAGCAAACTGTGGAAAGAAGGGGCAGCTACATATAATGCTGGCACAAGATCAGAAACGCAGAGCAAGGTACCTTAAACGCCCATCTTTGGATTGAGCTACAACGACGAGATCGATCCCTTGCCAGAGAGTATCTGTTGGAATCAATAGAAAGACTCGAATTGACCAATCTCTGGGACACATCAACAGATCATAAGAGCTTCAAAAAGGTAGTAACCAAAGTAACAAAAATAATATCGCTAACAGAAGATAAGGAAGCTCTAGCAAAGAGGGCACATGGATGGACAGTCCTAAATGACTACAAAACACTTACGCCTCAAGCTTATTTGGATCATGGATTCAAACAGAAGACAAAAGAAACATTTCTAAAGCTGCGGCTCGGTGTCTTACCAATCCTCCCTCATCTGGCACCATGGAAAAGGAATCAAGATGATCAGACTTGCCGTCTTTGTGGAGTTGGATCTGAAGATTTAACCCATATAGCATGTATTTGCCCAGGCTTATTGGATAAAAGGAGATCCTTATTAAGTGCAATATGGAATCAGAAGGGTACCAGAACCTGCAGACAGGCAGTCAAATTATGTTTTAACCTGCAGGAGACCCAATTAAACTGCCGTCTCTCAAAATTCTTTGATGCAGCGACGGAAAGACTCAAGAAAAAGCAAAATGAGGGAGCAGACCAATAGGCAGACAGAGCACCAGAGTTAATTCTGGGACTGCAACTCATACAAACAACATTAAAAAGTAAATTGGAAACATGAACTTGTATACCAGCGCAAAACATGTCGATTGGGAATTTTAATTTTTGATAATTACTTTTATCTTTGATATATACCTTCTTTTAAGCTGTGTATTTAAAAAAAATTGTGAGTTTTAATTAACTGTACAATAAAGTTATAAAAAAATTATAAAATTATAAATTATAATTGTATAGCTTAGTCTGTCAGTGCAGCTCAATATGCCACTATTTGGATGGGATGCACAAAATACATCTCTTTCAAAAATCTCATACTACTTCAGGATTTAGTGATTTCTGCAAGTCAACTAGGAATAACTTTTTATATTGACTTTTGTCTTTAGCCTAATGCTGGTGGATGAGGTGTGATAAGAAGCAGATGTACCAAATTATTGATAAGGAACCCAGTATCTAGATTATCACTCATTTCTGCCATTATCACGCAGGTCCGCATATCTGTATCAGTGCCTCTAGAATACCTTCTGCATGATGCATGTTTTTGAAATGTGATTCTTTGCTCTATTGTTGGTGAGCACAGGGTCTTCCTACAGTGTGAGTTGTTGGTTGACTAGGGTGTGAGCCCTGGACAAGCAACCGCCATAATCCCCTGTAGGGTGAACCATAAAAAGTCACTAAATTAACCTGTGCTTAACCCTGGGTAGTTTGCAACAAAAAGCAGCCAGGCTTAACCTGGAGGCAATGTGCAAAGTATGTTTGCAGCACACAGACAGTAACAAAGTGAAAACACAGCACAAGAAAAATCCCAACCTAATTTAGAAACATAGAGTAAATTAGAATAAATTATTTGAAACTAAAATGACAAACATCCAGTCAGTAGAGCCCGGAGTTATGACTTTTTAAGATTTTAGTGGAAATAGCACCATAAAGCACAAAGCGACTTGTTCTTACATATATATCCTGACAAACACATTTGTGATATGTTTGCCTTATTTAAAATACCAATAAAATTCTGTTAAAAAAAAAGTACAAAGCGCCAGCTATTCATATAAGGTCATTCTGGACCGGGTCAAAGTCACAAGTTCAGGCCTGCCGCGCTCAGTCAGTCAGCAAGTTAGCCCCGCTGAAGTTTTATCTTCTCAGATCCATGCCAAGAGCCCCGATTTCAATAGAGAGAATAGCGAGGAGCAGGGAGAGTGTTGTAGGAGGCTGCCAGAGGCTGTCAGAGTTTGACGAAGAGCAGGCCAGGCGTTGCGGGGAGGTGCTGCTGGAACTTTGTGTTGGTGGTCGATGCTGTAGCACAAAGGGTTGGGCTGAAGGAGCTTCACATTGAATGACAATGCGAGTGATGAGGTCTCAGTGCGAATGGGCTCCTTTGCGATTCCACAGAGCCCAAATACTTGAATGCAGCTCTCTGAGAGACACCAAGGGTCCAGGTTATGAGGAGCACTATTGGGGTCAGGAACTCACTTCAACTGGGCCCAGATGCTTGTGCAGGATTTTGAGGAGCTTTTTATGTCTCTGAAGCTCAGGTCAGAAGGCCAGTAGACTTGCCTTTGGAGTCAGTCTGGCAGCCCTGGGTTCAAGATGAAGTTGCAGGTCCAGTTCTTCTTCCCCAGGCAGGAGTGCATCAGGGCAGAAAGGCAGCAATTTAGCAAGGATGCAGCAGGCCAGACCTCCAGCAGAGTGGCAGTCCTTCTTCATCACAGAGTATCCACAGGTCCATAGAAGTATATTGAAGAGTTGGTGTCTGAAGTCCTCTTTTAATACCCTGGTGCCCTTCTTCTGATAGGGAGAAAAGTTTCTAGACAGTCGCTTTGAAGTGCATGGAATTTCCTGACTTCCCTGCCATGGCTCCATGCTGGCTGCAGTGACAATGTGCGGGCGATAGGTCTTTTGTGTGAAAGCACAGCACTCCCTATTCAGATGTTAGTGGGGCTGTGCTCAGCTCTGCCTCCTCATCCTGCCAATAGATGGCCCATTAAGGCACACCTAATCCCTCTATTGTGTGACTGTCTAGGAGGAATTCAGAAAGCCTAACTGCCAGTTACACCCGGTAATGTTAACCAAAACAGGCTACAGGCAAAATAGGGCTAAGAGCCGAAAAATGCCATATTTCTAAAATGGTTATTTTCAAAATTGTTATAAAAAACCTGACTCCACCATTAAATATGGGTTTTAATTACAATTTCAAAGACACCAAACATGACTTAGCTAACTGCTACCAATTGTAAATTACAGCTTATTAAATGTAATAAGGAATTCCCAATGTAATCCTATGGAAGGGGTAAGCCGCACAGTAGTTAAAAACAAATTAATGAGTTTTTCATTATCAGAACATGTAAAGCTCAAAAGTACATGTCCAACCGTATAATTATACAGCACCCTGCCCTATAGGCTACCTAGGGCCTACCCTATGGGGGACATATGTGTTAAAAGGGGAGTTTAAGGGTTGACAAGGGGGTTCAAAACTACATTCAGGCTGCAGTGGTAGGCCTGGGACATGTTTTAAGGTACGACTTAAGTGAGTGGCACAATCAGTGTTGCAGGCCCACTACTAAGATTGAATTTACTGGCCCTGATACAGGCAGTACCATTTTACTAGGGAAATTAAGTATGCCAATGGGGTGTGAGCCACTTTTACTCTGTTTAGAGGAGAGAACATAAGCACTTTAGCACTGGTTAACAGTGGTAAAGTGCACAGACTAAGGCCAACAAAAACAAATTCAGCAAACAAGTGGAGGGAAAAGACAAAAAGTTTGGAGGTTACCCTGTAGGGAAGGTCAGGTCCAACAAACAGGAATTGTTCACACTATTGACTCGGAATTTACAGAGTGGCATTTCCTTCTTAACTATGAGCTTCTAAACTTTTTCCACTTCAGTGCATATAAATGTAAGGGGTTAGTCACACTTTTTTCAAAGTCTATAATAATATCTCCCATTATTCTATTTATACTTTAACATGCGCAATCACATGCAGTCAAAGGAGGTTTTGTTTCAAATAAGGCTGCGATCACCAGTTTGACACACAAGGACAACCAATAGTTTTGTTGAAGCTTCTCAATAATTTACTGCCACAGGAATTCTTTGGAAATGTGTTGTTGGTTAAAGGCACGTTGTGCACATTCTACATTCTGCACACCTTTGAAAGTAAAAAAAGAAAGTGCCAATTCAGAGTAAATCTTGTTTTCAGAAAAGGATCTGCCTTTGTTACTAAATTTTTTCACATGTATTGAGAGTAGGAAACAATTTTATGAAAAAATAACCCACAAGACTATGAAAAAAGTACTTTGTTAGATACATCAAAGCCTTCATTGGCGTGACTTGAAATGAGGGGTCCCCTGAAGAAGGTGATGAGTGCCCCCAGGTCTCACATCTCCTACACTTCACATCATTTCTCCTATTGTCGGTCGTTTATCTCTTTCTTCACTGGCTTTTGCTAGCACTTTGAGACCCCACTGGGTGATATGTGCACTTAATAAAATCTTATGACTTACATATTCATTGGTCTTGGGCTGAACAGAGTCCCTCTTGAATAGCAGGGGGCCCATCGAGGGGTGGTGACCCCTGCACCTTTGGGGACTGTGTTACCTATGCCCCAGAAGGCCTTACAATTTAAAATCAAAGAATATAAAAAAAATGATGGGCAAATCTGTTTCTTCTACTACCTTCCCAGCATTCTTGATTAGTTTAACAAGTGTAAGTAAAGCCAATCGATCTCGCCTTGGGATATACTGTCTTTCTCAATGATTTTTGCCATATTACACATCATTCCCGATGCTGTTCAGCATGGCTAAAAAAGGTTATTTTGTAGGCCTGTGCACCAAGTATGTGCATGCTTACAAAATGACGAGAGCACTTTTTTTCATTTTGTTTACCGATCATAGTTGGAGCAGTAAACAAAAAGATATAAAAAGTAGCAGGCAGGGAGGCGGGTGGTAGAAGCAACATGGGAGTGTTGAATCATGGAGGGTTTGAGTAGGGAAAACACCAGGAAGGTGGGGGACGCAACAACTGGGAGGGTGGCACCAACATTGGGGCGCAGGTGGGAGGAAGAACCACTGAGGATGTGGAGAGGGAAGCAAATGGTGAAAGAGGAACATGGATGAGTGAAGCAACAGGACCAGAGAGCACCATGTGGTGCTGAGAGGTAGAAGCACATAGATGTGAAGGCAACACAGAGAAGAAGCATGCAAGAGCTTAACAGAGGGGTGTGGAGAGAAGCACACAGGTAGAGAAAGCCATCACAGGCATGGCTGAGGGGTATAGTATATGAGGGAGATGGCTGGAAAACACATGTTCTCTTTTGCAATGCATAACCTGAAAGAAAAAGGTAGTTCCTGAAAAGTGAGCAGTGAAAGGACACAAGTAATGCACCATGTTCCAGGAGAGGGCAAATGCATGAAGAGGAAGTAAAGTGTATTTAAACTGATAAATAAATATTAAGCAAATGAGAGTGATAATGAAGCCAACCAATAGTAAACAGTGGATGGTTTTTAAGCCCACCGTAAGCCGAGAATGCATTTGCAACAAAATACATATGCGCTATCTAGAATGTGAGACCTAAAACGTATTGACAAAAATCAATATTGGTTGATATGTGGCATTTGTGGGTGGTAGTGTATTGGCAGGAGGTCTTAGTGTAGTGGTTTTGGGTAGTGCTAGTAGATAGGCTAATAGTGTGGTGGCAGAATATGGTGTTGCAGTTATGATAGGCTGGTTCTGTGAGATGGTAATGCATCCTACAAAAACCGAAATACCGAGTTCTTAATAGCAAATGTTACCGATTCGCAATTAAGAACTCGGTATTTCTGATGTAGATAAAAAAATCGCTAAAAGTTAGCGATTCGGTAAAGATCGCTAATAAAAACACTGATTCCTCATTACCGAATCGGTATTACCGATTCCATAATACTGATTCGGTAATTAGCGAATCCGATATTGAAAACAATCGCAAAGCTCTGATTTAGCCAATCCTGTGCTTCCTGATGACCTCACAACCAGGAAGTGGCCACACCCATGCAGCTGTATTGATCGTGAAGCTGTTGGAGAGGCAGGGAGCAGGAGCAAAAGCACAGGTGCTGCACAGCTGCCACCTAGCTGATAGACAAAAACAGAACCATGGACTCACAAGAGAAGGGGAAGGATGCTGGAGAAAGAAAGCGCAAACACAAGTTCAATGAGAGGGAACTGGAGGTACTTATAGAGGAGGTGGTGAAGGATCACAACCAGCTCTTTGGAAAAAAATCGCTACACGGCCCTGAGGCACAAAAACGGAGGATTTGGCTGGTGAGCCAGCAGAAAATCAATGCCATCGGCATCACCCATCGCTCAACAAAGGACCTCAAGAAGCGATGGTACCAACTCCGGAAACGTGCCAAGGAGAGGGTGGCCGAATGGCTGAAACAGGCCAGAAAGACAGGTGGAGGGACATTAATAGCGCCTGCACTGACTGCATTAGAACAAATGGTGGAGTCCACTCTCCAGCCGGAGAGCGTAAGTGGCATTTAGACGTGGACAGTTCAGTCACAGGGTCCAACAGACAAGGTAAGATCCATGCTGTGCTCCCTCCCTAACCCCAATCCCCCTGCAAGAATCCCACTCCAGACCATGTTTTGCCTGAAATCAGCAATGCATCATGAGAGATGAAGTCCCTATCAACTAATAGCATATCAGTCAGTCCACAAAAAGCATATGCATGTAACACACATCAATAGATAAGCAAGCAGGGGACAGACACCTAGATTGGCAGTCATGACATTTATTTGTAGGCAAATGCTGCCAGAAAAGTGAGTATTGTTACATTCTGTATCCACAGGCCAAACATCACACCAGGCTGCAGAAGGGGAGACAGGAGAGGCTTCCATGGAGCAAAACACACTGGAGGAGGATGTCCTATCACCTGCTGACGCTACATCACCATCACCACCACCACGAGCCAGGAGGTATACAGTGGGTGGCCTCTAGGAGATGGGGGCACAGAGGATGAGAGCCAGGGAGCACAACAGACCCCTTAGGATGATGATATACAGGCATCTGTACCACAGTCCCCCATGGAGGATGGCAACACAGGTGCACGTTGTTGCCGACAAAGGGCACACAGTCCTGAGGCAGAGGAGTCCAGTGTCTACTCCGGTCTGGAGGGCCAGATGCTTAAAGTGCAGCGCCTGCAAAGAAAAACAATGAGGGCAATGCAACGCCAAATGGTGGCAAACAATAAAAACATCAACAACATGAAGGAGGCCATATACTGCCTCAATAATATTGTGGCAGATGGCATGAAGGAGATGTCTGATGCTGTGAGGCTGTTATGCAGCAAGATTGATAGCGACCATGGTGCAAGGCGCTCAGTGGCCATGCAATTGGAGATGGCCAAGTGCAGCCGTGAAGTCACTCAGGGGTTGGTAACAGTCACCAGTGCTTTGGAGGTGCTTCAGACCAACCAAATTGCTGCCACAGGATCGGGGGATGGGGCTGAGAGTCAGGTGGCAACAAGCCGCAGCAGCATCCCCCCATTACAGGAGATCAGGAGGCACAGTGTTAGGCACGGTTCAGCCGCAGGACACAGCACTGGCGAGGACAGTGGGCCTGCTGAACGCAGCAGTGCTGCACGTGGGCGCAGAAGATAAGCACTGCCATCACATTCCATTGTGTGGTGGGTGACATACCCCTGTGGACACAATAATGGGACTAGGGATGTTTTTTTTAAAAATTTATTTATTGGAGTAAGAAGTTCAATGCACTTCACATCGCTCACAGAAAAAAAACATGAAAACATATACAGTGCATACGCCTACATCCACAAATGGCCGGCTACACGCACTCAAAATCATGTTCATCAGCATCAGTTTTACACGGCCCATCAGCCGACATCCAGCGGACCGGCGGCGTGTTGTCTGATAGCACCCACATGTATATTAGTGCTATATTCGCTTACTCATAAATCAGTAATCTTACATTTTCAAAATTTTTTGATTAACCGAAACAAACCAAACAGTGTATTCCCCAACTTATAGTTCTCCTTCCGCTATAATCTCTCTGCGTCACAGCATCCTCCCTCCCCAGTGCCATCATTACAGAAATTGTTCGCTCCGAGTTGTCATCGTCGTACTTGCAGTTCACTCTATCTCCGTCGCCGATTCAGACTCACCATGAGCCAATAAATACGCCCGTAAGTACCCCCAATAGTCTTTGGCTCTAGAGCTACCTGGCAGCTCTTCCTCATACGTGGTGAGCGTGTCTCGACAATACACCATATCCTTTATCCAGCTCTTTACCTCAGGGGCCCTTCTGCTGTTCCAGTGTATAGACACCCTTCTCTTAGCCAACAGTAGCGCTACAGCACAAAATTTGCGTTTCAATGCTCTAAGTTGCGGAACAATGCCCAACAGACAGATTTTCGCATCGCAATGCATAGAAGTCCCTAGCATTTCGTTCAAAGCCTGTACAACTTGTTCCCAATATCCCGCCACTTTGCGGCAGTGCCACGCCAGATGCATGAAGTCCGCATCTTCTTGTTTACATCTACAACACTGTGAATCGTCCCGCAAGCCATATTTATGTAATCTCTGAGGCGTGTGGTACACCTGGTGCAAATACTTGTAGTGTATAATTTTCAAGTTCCCGTTAGATGTCAACATACCAGTGAGCACACAGGATGACTCCCATTCCAAATCTGTGAGGGGTTCCGCCAGCCCAGCGCTCCATCTGTCCCTAGCCTTGTGTGTATTTGCCCCCACCGCCTCTTGTACATTCGCATATAGTTTGGATACTAGGTGAGACGCCGTGGGTGTAGTTAGGAGTAGCTGAAGGGGTGCAAGGGTAGGAGGTTCCTCCGGATGTGTCGGGTAGTGTTCCCGGAGTGCTCTTTGTAGCCTATAGTAGTTGAAACTAAACAGTGGAGATGGGTTCGTGATGTACTGTAGCTTGTCTAGTGTCAGGAAGACCCCACCGTCGTACAGGTCCCCAAGCGTGTCTATTCCCGCCCGCTTGAACAGATCCATGCCGACCTGCTCCTGCGTTACCGAAAGTGCCGGGTGATGTGCCAGTGGAAGTGACGGTGCATATAGCGGTAAGCTGTTTGTTGCTTTACCTATCAGTCGCCATGCCTCGGTAGTGGTATTAACCGGATTAATGTCTCTGTCATGTAGTTTAGTGCGTTTATGTGGCAGTATATTGGCTAGTGGGATTGGGTCAGTGTCTCCTGCCTCCACGGCCACATGTGTCAGGAAGGGCACTTCGTGGTACCAGAAATGTGCGTATTGCGCTTGCGCGCATAAATATTATAAGTAGAAGTCCGGCACCTTGAAGCCCCCCTTAGTATACGGCAGCGTCATGGTCCGTAATTCCATTCTCGCTTGTTTCCCCGCCCACAGCAAATTGAGGACCAGCGTTTTTATATTGCGGAATACAGCTGCTGGCGGTTTTATTGGGATATTAATAAATAAGTACAGAAATTTCGGCAGAAGCACCATCTTTACAATCGCCGCCCTGTCTGCCAATGATAGGGGAAGTCTATTCCATCGCCTAATTTTGTCTTCAAGCGATGAGATGGTCCGCCCGTAATTTGTCCTTATCACCAATTCTGGGTCTCTGTGGAACCATATACCTAAATATTTCGTGGGCTCCTCCTGCCATTCTAAAGGATAGTCTAATTTGGTCGGGCAGGTGCTGTCTGTTAAGGATAGGACAAGGGACTTATCCCAGTTAATCTGCAACCCGGATTGTTGGCCAAACTTTATGTACTCTCTCAGGAGTGGATTAAGGTGTTGTTCTGGATTTTTAACATAGAGCACCATGTCATCTGCGTATAGCGAGATATGTATGGGTCTGGAGGGCATTTGAATTGCCGAATAGTGGTGATGCTGTCGGATTTTACATGCTAGCGGCTCTAGTATCAACGCGAAGAGCATCGGCGAGAGCGGGCACCCTTGTCGAGTGCCTCTGCATATTTGGATGGGTTCTGATATGTATCTGTTCACTCTTATGCGTGCTGTCAAGTTTGAGTATAACATCGCTATCCAACCCCGAAAGATCAACGGGAACCCCATACGCACCAGTACTGTATGTAGACAGCCAGCCGATTGTGTCAAACGCTTTAGCTGCGTCCAGTAGTACTGCCACCGCCTTCGTTTCCGGTGCTAGATAATGAGCCAATGCGAACAGTGTACGAGTGTTATTCGTAGTCGCCCTGTCGGGGATAAAACCAGATTGGTCTGGTCTGATTAACAAAGGCATAAGGGGTTTTAACCTGTCCGCTAGCAGACTAGCTATGATTTTAGTGTCCACATTTAATAAGGAAAGGGGGCGGTATGAGTCACATTTATCTACCTCTTTACCTGGTTTTAATAGCGCGATGAGCAGTGCTTCCCTCATAGATGCTGGTAGCATCTGGGCTTCATGTGCTGCCCCGTACAGCTGCACCAAATGTGGAGCGAGTAGGTCGGCGTACTTTTTATAGAATTCCGTGGCGAAGCCGTCCGGCCCTGGTGCTTTATTATTAGGTAATCTCCTAATGGTGTCAGTCACTTCTTCCACTGTAACCGGGCGCTCCAAATATTTCCTGTGCCCCTCAGCTAGCCACGCCAGTTCTATATCTTCCATGTAGTGCAGTAAGTCTTCCTGTGTCGGTGTTGGGCGTGCCGTGTAAAGTGTGCCGTAAGTGTTCATAAATTCTGTCAATATCCCCTTGGTGTCTGTGATCACCTTCCCGGTGTTTATGCAAATGGATGTTATGTTCTGTGGGGCTCTACCTGCGCATATCTTTGCGGCCAGTTCCCTTCCAGGCCTACCTCCCTCCCCATACCTTCTTGCCGTCGCTCGCTTTGTCACATATTTCAGTTCGTCCGTCGCGAACTCATTGTATTCCTTTAGTAACGCTTGAATTTCCCCCAGAACAGCGGTGTCGCCTGTCTGGGTGTATGTTTGCTCCAGTGTTTGTATGGCTTTTTCTCGTGTGTGCAGTTGTTGGCGGATATCTTTGAGGATGCCTGAGGTAGTACTGATGTAGACCCCCCGAATCGTTGCTTTAAAGGCCTCCCATAACAAACCAGGGTCCTCTGTAGTTGGGCCGTTGAGATCGAAGTAGTCTACTATTGCCTTATGAATGGTATCAACATATATGGGATCTTGCAGTGCAGTTGCGTTGAAACGCCAAGTAAAAGGTGGTGGGTCGTAATATGGTATGGCAATGTCTAATAGTACTGGACCATGATCTGATAGCGTGCGTGGTAGGTGCGTGATTTCCTTAACCCATGAGAATACCTCCTGTGTGCCCAGCCAGTAGTCCAGCCTAGACCAACTATTGTTCGCCGCATTTATATGCGTCGCTATTGTCAATTCTGGGTTACGCGTCCTCCATAAATCTACCATATGTAGATCTGCCATGGCGTCCCGCAGCATTAACCGCGCTTTACCGTGTTGTTCCAGCGTATGTGTTGCCCTGTCCAGAGTGTCCCGTAATGTAACATTGAAATCCCCTCCCCATATTACGTGAGGTGTCTGCATGTCGATGATAGTGTGCCATACCTTACTGAAAAATTCTGGGTCATCCACATTAGGCCCGTACGTGTTTACTAATAGTATCTTCTGCCGTCTTACCACTCCGGCTATTATAACGCTCCTCCCATCTGTGTCTCTGTGTACGCTTGTGATCTCAAATCCCGTACCCTTTCTGATCAATATGCTCACCCCTCTAGAGTATGACGAGAAGCTCGAGTTGGTGACAGACTCAGCCCACTTAGCGCCTAGTGTGGAAGTACTATCACGTACCAAGTGCGTTTCCTGTAGAAAAACAATGTTAACTTGTAACCTGTCAAAGTAAGCAAATAAACGCCTGATCTTTTTCAGGTCGCCCAATCCCCTTACATTCCAAGTTAGAAGTTTCAGCGTGTTATTACCTGCCATGAGTGTGTACCTGGATATCAATAATGTGCACCTTGCATGTATATCGCTGTCCGTAGAGTGTGTATGGATGAATACATTGTACAGTGACCGAAATTGTTAGTGGTATGTGTTGTATACAAACATCGTTCGCTTCATAAAACACAACTGAGGAGTTCGCCATGCATCTCAGACACAGAAATTGCAGTAGGATAAAATCTGAAATTCCCACCCTCCCCCCACCCACTTTAGCCCCCAAACTTTGCCAAAGCCATCCCTGAACAACCTTTAACTGTAATGTCAAACATTCAGTGGGGTACACCCACTCGGGGGTGTCACCAGGTTCACACGTCACCATCCACATAGTGGATGTGGACGGTCGCACGTGCACGCTGTAAGGTAATAGACGCGCTTGATTTTCCCCAACCCCTCACTCCCTCCAACATAAGCAGTCTCGCTGTAGTGGTATGATGCCAGTTCACCGATTTCCCACTATTAGGTACACTTAGAGCAACCGCTAGTCTGGGCCGCGGTATTGACAATGTTTCTCCTGCCAGTCGAACCGTGTGAGCCACATGTTCTTCCAGGGTGTCAGTCACTCGTTAGCGACCACACATCCCCATCAGCTGGGTAACAGAGCACACCCTAATGCCCTCTTCACTATTAATACTCACAGTCATGTGGACTCTGCCGTGGCACATCCCCGTCAAGGTCCGTACTTACAGTGAGTTCGTAAGTGCCATGCCAGGTCGTCCTCCGCTACCTTCGTGAATGCCAACTCGTGCTGAATTGTCCGCCCACGGTTGCTGTGTCCATTATCTGCGCCGCACAAGTGGGTATCGTAATTCAGTTCAGACCGCCCACATTCAAAGTCAGTTATTCCACATCGCTCGTGGCTTCGTTCCGATCTTGCTGCTTTCGTCGTTTCAGTTGTTGCCGAACATAATCCTGTGCCGCCTGTACCGTTGGTAGTATGACCGGTTTCCCGCCAGTGAAGATTTTGAGTTTCGCCGGATATAGCATGGCATACTCTTGACCAAGTTCTCTCAGCTTCTTTTTAACTGGAGCGAATTCCTTCCGAGCTAGTTGCACCGCCATGGTGTGGTCTGGATAGAACTCCAGCGTGTTACCCTGATGAGTGACTTTGCCCATTTCTCTGGCCAGCCTCAGTATCGTGTCGCGGTCCCGGTAGTTAAGTAAGCGGGCAATAACCATGCGCGGGGTGGCTCCAGCTTTTGGCACAGGTGCAAGCGAACGATGTGCTCGTTCAACCAGGAATACTGAAGACAGTTTCTCAGAGCCAAAAACCTCTCTCAGCCGTGCTTCTATATACGTCTCCATCTTCCCTGTGTTTGTGGATTCCGGCAAACCCGAAATCCGGACGTTGTTGCGCCTGGACCTGGCTTCCTGGTCCTCCACCTTGGCTCGTAGGCTTTCTACAGTCTTTTCTAGGCCACCGCAGGACCTGGACATGGCTTGGTGATCATCCTCTACCTGCGAGATTCGTTGTTCGGCTTCTGTTATGCGCCCGTCGTGTTGTTCAATTTTCGCCGCCTTGCTGTCCACTCTCTGCACCACGTTGTCCAGTTTTCCGTTCATTTCCTGCAGGCTCTTCTGGATCGCCCTTAGTACCGATTCCATGCCCGTGCCGTCTGATTGTTCCTGGCCCCCTTCCACCTCGGGGTCAGTCGTGGCTATTTTACCCTGCTTCCGCGCTTCAAATTGGAGCTTGGTTTGTTGTCGGTCTGGTTTCCCCATGTCGTTTTGCTGTTTTGGCGTAGTTTGTGCTGATGATGATTTAGGGCTGCTAGCCGTTGTCCCGCTGGTCGCGGAGTTGGCGCGGTGTGTTGTCGCTGCAGCCCCCCACCGAGCCGTACGTGTAGTCATCAGCCGGCTATGCGTGTTGTAAATATGGTCGTTCGTCTATCATTAGAGCCGTCTTCTTAAGACCCCAAGTGGCGCTGTAATATTGGTATCAACACGCTGGGCGGCCCCCCTGCAGATCGGTTGTGCAGATGTGTCGGTTGGGGCAGAACCGCTGGGTCCGTTCCTCACACGTGCACGCCGTGTTCCATGTATATCCCCCGCCTCCAGAGCGCTATGCAGACTGCCTCATTCCTCTTGTTGGTGCTTGGGCTCCATAGTGCATTCACGCGATGTGGCACTCGGCGCTATGATCAGCTGTGTCTAAGAGCCCCTCCTCGCCCCTAACTCACCGCGCCTCAGATGTCCGCCAGGGCAGTGCGGAGACCTCCGTTCCGTTCGGCGGTCAACCGCAAGCGTTTCCCTCTGCCCGTCCTTTGCGTTCCACCGGTGCCGCCATCTTGCTGTCGGTGGAACGCACCGCCGCACACCGCAGCCTCTGGTCCAGCTCCGCTCTTGACCGCCGCACAACCCCTGAAGTCGATCAGCCTCCTCGGGTCCTGTGACGTCAGGGAGGATCCTCGTCCGAATCTACCTGGCCACTGTGCAGTCTCCGGGTCACCGATCTTCATGGGCGGCCATTTTACGTTGTAGTCGGCCGGTCTCCGCTATTTCGCTCTGGCCAGGCTCATCCTGCCCTTATTCCGCTTCTGCTTTGCGGGACTATGACGGCTCCCGTTTCCGATTCACAATATGCTGTCCGTCGCCACTGGAGCTGGGGATTGAAGGGGTTAAAGGCCGCTAGACATGCGACCGTCCGGCGGAGCTGACGCACTAGCCAGCCATTCCGCAGTGCGCCCTCTAGCGCCCCCCGGGACTAGGGATGTTGCATGGCGAAGTGACTATGCCATGTTTGGCTTGACCAGGCACTGTGAGGCCATCATAGTGTTGCGGTGTGCTGTACAATTGCCTGACTGAAGGTCAATTAAACACCGCCACACAATTGCAGTTACTAGCTTTGTCTTAATACTTACTCAGAAATAGTTGTGTGTGATCTCTGACCCGTCTCTGTCTCCCATCTGGTGCAGCTGCCACGCCTGCAGTGCTGTGCTGTGGCTGGGGACATTCCTCATCCTCTGATTCACTGATTTCCACGGGTGTCCCCCTCTTTGTGGCACGGTTATGCAGCATGGCACATGTAGCTATTATTTTGCAGCAGATCAGGGGCCGGTAGTAACGTGCACCTCCACTTTTGTGGAGGCATTGGTACCTGCTTTTGAGGAGTCCAAATGTACGCTCCACCACATTGCACATAGATTTATGTGCCACATTATATCTCCTGCCACTAGGGGTAAATGAGTTGAGGTATGGAGTCAGAATGAAAGCACGCACCGCATATGCGCTATCACCTAAGTGTAAAAGAAAGGAAAATTATTCACAGTCAGCAATCGTTGCATCAAATGTATACTTCAGGGTGTGTCACATGGTTTTACCTAGCAGGTAGCCTTCTCCAAATTCACCCGCAACAAGACTGATATAGATCCCACTGTTCCTGAATATGTAGGAATCCTGCGTGCTCCCTGGGAGTTTTGCAATTATGTCGGTGATGATGTGAGAAGCATCAGTACATTTATTGAATGTGTGGATTTGCGGTTGTGGTAGATGTACTCAGTCGCAGAGGGGG